>NC_133413.1:131347500-132597500 GCF_049350105.2 Macaca mulatta | reverse complement strand
AGAAGATGTGGCACATCTCAAAATTTTAAGACTCTAATACAAGACATCAAATGGGAAAGAAAATATCAGAAGACTACATGTCATGATGAATGAAGGGAGAGAGTTAAGGGCCAGGAGATCCCCCGTGTGGACCTCCTTCAAGAATTTAAGCAATAGATATTCTCACTTTGTGGAGTAACAACTAATAAGATAATTAGACCAGAGATGATTTAATTTCTTATTTCCTTTTCCTGTCCTGCTGGTAGTACTATTTGAACTATTTGAACTTTCCTTTTTTTTTTTGAGACAGAGTCTTGCTCTGTCACCCAGGCTGGAGTACAGTGTCATGATCTCGGTTGACTGCAACCTCCACTCCTGATACTCCTGCCTCAGCCTACTGAGTAGCTGGACTTAACAGGCGCCCGCCACCACACTCAGCTGTTTTTTTTTTTTTTTTTTTTTTTTTTTTTTTTTGAGATTTTCAGTAGAGACAGGTTTTCACCATGCTGGACAGGCTGGTCTGGAACTCCTGACCTCAGTGATCCACCTGCCTTGGCTTCCCAAAGTGCTGGGATTACAGGCACGAGCCACTGCGCCCAGCCTGAACTTTCAATAAAAGACTGCTTCAACCATCATCAGAATCCTATATATCTTTCCAGGAAGGAGAAGAAAATAGTATTAAAAAGTGATAATTGGCCAGGTGTGGTGACTCATACATATAATCTGAGCACTTTGGGAGGCCAAGATGGAGGGATCACTTGAAGCCAGCAGTTGGAGGCTGCAGTAAACTGTGAGTATGCCACTGTACTCTAACCTAGGTTTCAGCGTGAGATCCTGTCTCAAAAAAAAAAGTAGAAAAAGAGAAAAATAAGTGATAAGTGGTAACTAGGACTTCCTTCATAATCCCATGATGGATATCAGTAGCAATGCCATTGTAAACCTAAATATATATATATAAAAAAAACTGGTATTTCTAATTAATAATATGAGTGATTTTATTATTGTGTGCTCTCATTTCCATTTCTTACCATTTTTGCCTATATTTTTCCTAATGACCACGTACAACACTGTAAGAAAAAAACATGATCTATGCTGATGGTCAGGTTTACTCTAGGGTTGTGTTCCCAATTAAGGTTGTAGGTTAGAGAGAAAATGTAGAAGGGGAAGTCACAATACTCAGTTATAGTCAAGATTGAGGCAGGGCACATGGAAGGATGGGGGGGGCCTTATAGATGACCAATGATATTAGTGGTGACAGCATGTTTAAAATGATTGTGTCAACAAGATATGTGAGTTAGAATGGAACTTACATTCCTCGACTTTAAAACTTATACTTTTAATGAAATCTGGAATTTACCCCAGCATATTGCCCTCATATCCTCATATTTGGTGTCTCATACACTATCTGGCAAAGCAGCATTTTGGAACCTGTGTAGTGGAGGTTTCTGCCAACCACTGGCACTGCGAGAAATAGCCAGGACTCTCCTTCCCAGGTGAGTTTTGTAGCAGAAATCTGCGAGGCCTGAGAATAAATATTTTGTGCTCCCCATATATTTCACTTTGTCCAAACTTCACAACCTACTTTGTACCTCAAGAATACCCTGGCAGGATGTCTGAAAACCTGGCAGATTTACCTAGATAGCCTCCCAGGGAAAGGTTCCCATTTCATTTACCATGAGCATGTGACTTCTGTCTGAATTAAACCTGCCTCCTTATTCCCATGGGGGATGGATAGGGTGTGTGTATGGTAGGGGGTGGGGAGGGAGGGTAATTGGAAATGCTCAGTTTCAGGCCCAGTCACAACCTATTCCTCTATTTATCTTCACATAAGAGGACTGCTCTGGGTGAAGATGCTAACATTTAGGTGGTCTCTGCTTTTCTTCTCCAGTCCTTTTTGTAGTTGTGAGTGGTAGGAGTGAGGTTGGCTCCTTGCATAAAGGGAAGAGACAATGCTTGAGTTGATTTTCCTTTTCCTTGGGAAGGGGGTGACACAAATATGGCTATATATACCATGTAAAATGGAAATCACACATCCTACTGGACTGCTTATATCCAAGGTAACATGGCACAGATCAATAGAACTGATTTTTCTAATGGTTTTTTTGGAAGGGACACTTGATAATTCTATTGTTCAAGTTTGGGATGTTTGCTTTTCAAAATTACTTTCAAGTTTGCCCTTTGTGTCTTTTCCTTTCTGAGCCTCTTATTTCTTTTCTACTAATTGACTATATTAAAAAACTTCGAACTGCCTGTATTGTTTTAAGGAATAGATGAAAGAATCTTTGTTAACTGCAATATAGAAGTTCACCATAGTCATTTCAATAGAGTTCTCATGGTTTATTCCTTGGACATTTTCTCCCGATCCCCAGATGGGCCTGAAGCTTGGTCTTTTTTTAAAGGACCAAGACTCTTAATGAGCTTTTATGAGAAACACCTGTCATGTGGTATCTGTGACCACACCCATGCTTTATCTTGTTTACTGTCTTCCTTACTGTTAGATTAGAAGCTCTTTGAGGATATGTGTCTGTTTTATTTCTGGCACATAGTAGACACACAGTAAATATGTTTAATAAGTAGATGAAAAGATGCATTTAGATTCAATGTGATGACTGCACTGTAACAGATGTAAGCAGAGTGCTCCAGGAACCCAAGGGAGGAAGAATCAACTCAGCATATGAGAATCAGAGCGTTCCTGCATATCATTTTGGGTTATTTTGTTCTTGGACTCTGTCACCCTGTGATTGCAAAGAAAGTGTTCTCCTTTCCCAAAGACTGATAAGAAGAAATGTGTCAGGTGTAGGGATCTGTAAAGTATCCGGAGTATATGTGATCCTATTGTCACACTGGGCTATTTTCAGTATTCAGGAAGCTGTATTAGCTCACATTCTGATTGGAAAAGTTGCCTCAATAATAAGAGAGGTGCTGCGATACTAGATAAGGAGGGGGTGAGAAGCCTATGAATGGAGCTAAAAGTAACACAAGCTGAAAAGCAAAACGAAGAGTAGAAAAGATAGTAGTGAAGGGCATATGTTTTGTTGTTATTAGAATGAAAGTGGTAAATTATGTGCACGCACAGACACACACACAAACCAACATGGTCAAAAAGAAGAACATTATCTTGAACATTTAATTTTAAAAGGTCTATGAAATGCTATTTTCTCATTGAAGTTAGGTTAGGGAATCTCAACTTTGGTAAAAATTGGCTTGGAAGAGCATGATACTGGATAGAGCACGGTACTTAGAAAATTTCCCATTATTCTTTTGACTGGCCTTGGGAGCTTAGACTAAACCTCAGCCTGAAGGTCTGTGAGAAAAATTAAAATGAAGTAACAGAAATTAATGTTATGTTTTTAAAAGCACATCAAACATCAATAGAATATTGCTTTTCAAACTGAGTGCTATATAAAGGAAGTATAATACAGGTGGATATAAGTGGATAGAACATTATTTTTAATATTGCACTTATGAGAAGGTGCCTCACAAAAATCAGTCAGATTATATCAAATATTAGGGGCTCCAGCCAGAATTAGAATACTGAGGCCATGTATATCCAGCAAAATTAGTCAACAGTATGCATCCATGAACCCGTTGCTTTGGAAACTATTACGAAATGGAAATAGACAATGTGGGTTAAATTCCCACTGCATTATAAGCAGGAACTATACAAAAGGGCTGCATATTGTTTGCCCTTATACTTGGATGTGATTGCAGTAAACTTAGCCAAAAAGTCTTATCATATTGCAGTACCTTTGCTCATAAAACCAAACTTCTGTATCAGCAAACATTTTTTTTCTCATGTACTTAAATTTTAGGAGGAAAAAAAGTATGTGTACTATAAAACAAGCTGTCAGAAAATTATTTAATTATAATAAAATTTGCCTAGTAAATCCAGATGCAACTTTTACCTGAAGCCAGAGTCTTGCACATTGAAGTTACTAATCAGAAGCTGAACCATGATCACCTCAAGATTCTAAACTAGCTAATGGCTAAAATTGGTGAGTATTCCCTTAGGCAGAAAAAAATAATGAAGTGCTGAAACAAAAAGTAGATTTGGAAAAACTAAATTAAAATTTTAAGTTAATCAGTAACTTCTCATAATAATCATTATTTCAACTATTTTATTTTTCATGTTTATAAGTTGATTTTTATAAATATTTAATGTTAAAATAATTTTTTCCTTAAAAAGTATGTGATTTTTTTCTAAGGCTTTAGAAGTGTGGTAAAGGTGATTTTAGTGAAAAAGGACTTATTTGTTTTAAAATGCCTAGTTAATTAGGTGAACTTGGTGAGAATAAAACTGAATTTGAAAATAAATTCAACTGAAATAGAACCCTTCAATACATTTTAATTTAGGAGAGGAAGATAGCATGATATTATAAGTTTACATATGATAGAAAAAACCTCATACAATCTTAGAGGTGAAAGTATCCTAAGAAATAAGAGATTAAAAATGAGAAAAACTGAATACAAGAATATGTATAGCAAAGAAACAAATTCTACCACATGCAAGGCAAATTAAGAATCAGGACATTTATCTAATAGGGGTTTCATTGCCCAAGTATGATTTTGTTTTAAGATGAGTGACATTTTAATTCATTTAGTCATCCAAGAGAACTTGCCAGCATCAGTGACTGGCCTAGAGTCATCTGAAGCCCAGACTCGATGCTCTTTGTAGCTTGGCATCTCAAATGGAACAGCTGGCTGGGGCCTGACCATTCATTCTCTCTCTCTCTCTCTCCCTTTCTCTTTATCTCTCTCTCTCTCTCTCCCTTTCTCTATCTCTGGATAGCCTATGTCTGTGGCTAGCTTGGGTTTCTTCAGCGCATTACAGTCTTAGGGGAGTTAGATTCCCCTGAAAGCAAGTGTTCCAAGAGATCCAGGTATAAGTTGCAAGGCAACCTAAGACCTAGTCTCAGAAATCATGCCATGTCTATTCCACCACACTCCATTGTTAAAAGCAAATCAGAAGACCAGTCAAGATTCAAGGGAGGGAGACTATACAAGGATATAAATATAGCATGGATGGTTCACTGAGTGAACATCTTCAGAGACAGCTGCTTTACTGCCCATCATACTTTATTGTAGTAAACTGCTTTTTACAGATTAGTGAA
Source organism: Macaca mulatta (assembly GCF_049350105.2). Classification (NCBI taxonomy): domain Eukaryota; kingdom Metazoa; phylum Chordata; class Mammalia; order Primates; family Cercopithecidae; genus Macaca; species Macaca mulatta. The sequence goes on along the minus strand of NC_133413.1, from coordinate 132,592,410 downwards.
ACACCTCTCCTTTCATTTTACTTACAACATTGCTTTCCATTGAATTCAGTGGCTTTTCAAATGTCTATGGCTATAATACCTCATATTGGAGATATATCATTACTCTTAATTTCCTTTTTATTTTGGCATTCTTTTGTTCATTAATTTATTTATTAACCAACATGTGATTTATGGATACCTGTTATTCTGGAATTGGGGTTACAAAGATAAATATGTGAAGACCTCTGCCCAGTATAATGTATAGAATCAACATGTTAATAAACAATTACAGTTACTGTAAGATAAAAACAATTTTGATGCTTATATTGTCAGTAATACGTAAGAAGCAGCAGTCTGAACAAAAGGATAAGGTTTCTAGGTGATTGAATATAGAATGTGAAAGTTACATTTCGGTAGTTTGGAGTTTGGAAGAGGAAAAAATGAGGGACAAAAATTCAAGGGCTGTTAGTGTGATGCTGCCCTATTTGTCTTCAGCTTCTCAGTAAAATTACTGAACTAGTGAAATGTTAAGCAGGATTCTGATGAAAGACAGCGAGAGCGCCAGGTTTGCCTTTATACTGACTTGAGACTCAACCAATATGGGAAGCCAGAACATTAGAACAATGAAGCTGAAAGAAGCATGAAGAAATGTGGAATCCATAAGGAGGGCTTTCGGCTGCCTCAGAACCTGGAATTGAAGTTCGGGTCAATTTTACCGAACCTTCAAGCATTAAAGATGCTCTCAGTCAATCACTGGAGTACCTCGTGATGGGGGACATGGAGAGTACAAAACATAAGGAAAGAGTGACTGAGACAACGTTGTCACTCTCCCTCAGAGGCACATCTTATCTGTCTGGCTTATGTATATTAACGTTCTATAAAAACAGTTCTGGTTTAGATTTATTTCTCAATAAAAACTGTAATATATTTCCATAAAGCCAAATAAGCCAAGTTGCTTCTAAGTATGTTTATCTAAGTGCCCCAGGGGCCATGAGTAATGCTTTTATCTCAGACTCTTATCTGTTCTTGTGTAAGAACACCACCCCAAGGAGTGAAGGAAGGGGACAAAAAGGAAAAAGGAAAGGAGGCCAAGAGAAATGCTGACGAGAACTTTAAAAAAGAAAATACTCCCTTTCCCTCCCCAAAAAAGATTAAAATGCAGAATAGGCTGATATACCTAATTGTTCTAGTTTTGGATTTTCTACAAATCTGTTTCAAGGGGAGTCACAGCAGAAAGGGTAACCAGTATCCTGGCAGTGGAACATTATTTTTCCAGTCCCCAGAGTACATGAATTTACTGTGCTAAAGTGAGAATCCCAGGAAGGTCATCATGATGCTATTTTTCTCACCTAAGAAATTTCTTTCGGCGTGTGTGTGTGTGTGTGTGTGTGTAGGCTGGGGAAAGGTAGAGTTCAGGGCTTAAACACAACAGGTCAACTATGTTTCTGGTATTTTGGGTCTGCACAAGGACCCTCCTTTGTTTATGTGTTGATTTGCTTTGTTTTTCCTACTTTGTTCCTACTCATTAGTATCATTTCCTCCTAAGAGACAACTACTCAAATGTTATATGTGTGTGTGTATGCACATGTGTGTATGTATGTATACATATATAATGTTGGTATATGTATATAGCTTTTAATATGCACAAAAAGTATTTTGTTACATATTTCTCGCTGGTTTTTGACTCAGCACTGTATTTTTAGTTTTATTACTGTATGAACATCTGGTATCTCCAACCTCTGCATGATATTCTGCTTAAAACCACCCCCCACATTTGCCTACTAGTAGTTTGCCTCTAAGTCCCCGCTACATAAGCAATGTCATGGTGAATGTATGTGTCCGTTTCCCTTAAATGACTTGTGTCTTTCAGAGTGGTAGCACTGGGCTTCAGGGTTTATGTATGTTGATTTATACTAGATTTTGCCTGATCGCTTATCAATTTGATTGCTAAAATTTACACTACCACCATGGTATAGTTTGGCTCTGTGTCCCCATCCAATCTCATGTCGAACTGTAATCCTCAGTGTTGGAGGTGGGGTCTGGTGGGAAGTGATCGGATCATGCAGGTAGTTTCTAATGGTTTAGCACCATTAGAAACCCTAGTGCAGTCTCATGATAGAGTTTTCACAAGATCCAGTTGTTTAAAAGTAGCGTGGCCGGGCGCAGTGGCTCAAGCCTGTAATCCCAGCACTTTGGGAGGCCGAGTCGGGCGGATCACGAGGTCAGGAGATCGAGACCATCCTGGCTAACACGGTGAAACCCCGTCTCTACTAAAAAAAAAAAATACAAAAAACTAGCCGGGCGCGGTGGCGGGCGCCTGTGGTCCCAGCTACTCGGGAGGCTGAGGCAGGAGAAGGGCGTGAACCCGGGAGGCGGAGCTTGCAGTGAGCTGAGATCCAGCCACTGCACTCCAGCCTGGGCGGCAGAGCGAGACTCCGTCTCAAAAAAAAAAAAAAAAAAAAAAAAAAAAAAAGTGTGTAGCGTCTCTCGTTTCACTCTCTCTCTCCTGTTCTGCCATGTGAAGATGTGCCTCCTTCCCCTTCACCTTCTGCCATGATTGTACGTTTTCTGAGACCTCCCCAGTCATGCTTCCTGTACAGCCTGTGGAACTGAGTCAATTAAACTTCTTTTCTTCATGAATTATACCCAGTCTCACGTGGTTCTTACAGTAATGTGAGAATGAACTAATACATACCAAAGTGCGAGAGAATACTTGTCTTCCCAGATTCCTGGCAATACATGGTGGCAACCAGCATCTTAAGTTTTTTCCTTTTGGATATAGAAAAATAATATTTAACTCTCATTTTTGTTTGTTTTTGTTTTTATTGCTGCATCATCTTTGCCTCCAGACAGAGCCTAGAATTTAGCAGATACTTACATATGTATATTAAACAAATACATGTTACTGAAAGGTAAAGCCCTTCAACCTGAAATAAATACTTATTTTGGGGGTATGAGGTTAGTGTGATTAAATTGTTAAATTTGGTGTATTAAAGGACCTCAATATTCTGGAAAGTTACGTCTTTCTGGGCCAGTTCTTTGGAGCTTCCTGGCAGAAAGGTCAAGTTGAAGATAGGTCAATTGTCATTTGAATCCAACATTTTATACGCTTTTGACTTTCTTAACATCTTAACATTTCTGCCAAATGTTTATTTTCAATACTTGAAATAGCTGTGAATTAATATTAGATTGATTTGTGTGTGTAGTAGACACTTTTTTGGCTGTCTTGCTAACCTATGCCCGACCTTTCTGAGAAGTGGCTTTTCATGTTCTCAGAAGCATAGCTATCCAGAGGGTTTTCATCTGCAGCAAGTGATATCGTCCCTCTGTCCACTGCTGCTTAAACCAGGTATGGACACATAATTTAATCAAAGTGTTTCAGTGATGGGCAAAGCCTATACAGTACTCAGATTTCACACTTCCAACATTAAGGGGATGGAGTGGTCTTGCCAGCCAGAGGGAAGCCCCAGAAATTCCCCCATCTTTTAGTAGCTGACACAGACTAATGGAGGAGAAAGTCTTGAAGTCTATCTCAGTAGCATGTGAGTCTTGTGGGGAACTATTTCAATCTTCTTCTAGTTAGAAGAGAGACAATGCTTCTGAGCATGTGCAGCTGAAACAATTTGGTGAGAACAACTGTTTCTGTTGCATAGAGCTTTCCCAAAGAGTAAATGCAATGCTTATTTCTTATGAGACTAACTTAGCATAACTGTATTTTTTTTAAATTGCCACTGGATAGACTGTAAATTTTACCATCCTGTTCATACTAAATAATAAAAATTTATTCTTACAACATCAGCCAATCTACAACATTGTTAAAGAGTATGCTGATCACCATCTACTAATTTACCTGAGAATCACCCACAAGGAGAGCCATTAATGGTAGCATGTAAATTTGGAAAAGCTGGGCTGAAAGCACTTCATCTCACAGCTTCCTTAGGATGAATTTAATTAATTGCATTCTTCTCTAGCTCTATAGAATCTAGACCTCCCAGTTTTAGCCAGTCTCTATAAAGAGTGTGACTTTGGTGGAAGACACATGAATTCAGGAGCTGTAGGGCATCCAAGTTCAGCAGAAGATATGGAAGAAAGCTAGTTTTATAAAAAAGGGAGCCAAAGGAAGTAAATATAAAAAGAGAAGTTATACCAGAAAGCATATGGAGAGGGGGGAGAAGAAACAATGGAAAGACGCAGCCACTCCCTTAGAATCTGCATCTGTTCTTTATACATATGGAGGCAGATGCACAAACACTAACATGTATATGTTTATTTTACTACACTACTTTGTGTGAATTTTTGTTACTTGTAACCCACTCCAAAAAAATATTAACTAAGATCCTTTTCTTACAATCGTGTGCAAATTGATTGCCCAGTTAATGTAATAAAAAATATAGAACAGATAACACAGTGACAAAAGTTATAGCCCTTATTTCTAAGACATCCTGATTCACTGTATGTGTGTACGTATACAAGTATGTGTACACACAAGCTATCATCGCACAATCAATTGTATGAATTTGAGAAATATGGGTTGCTATAGTTTTAGAAGTTTTTTTAAGCAATACAAATTTATTTCTAACAAAGCTTCTTTGACTTTCACATGAGATTTTATTAAATTTAGTTATTTGTAATCACATATGTAATTCACATATTTACAAACCCTGAAGATACTGACATCTTTTTTGCATAACAAATATATTCCAAAAAGATTAAAGCAAGAGTTAATTAATGGTGACTTCTTGAGAAAGGCAAATGGTGAGCTGGAACAAACTTATTCAGAAAATGGCAAGGGAGTATAAGCGTCAGAAAAAGTAAAGAAAATGATAGAATATTCAGCAATATAATGGAATAGATTGGCAGAAGAAAATAAAAGCAGACATACAGAATAAAAGATAATTTGGAAATTAAATAATTATGACTATCAATTGATTCAAAAAACGATATGAATGATAGTTACCAGAATGTGTAAGTATGCAAAGGAAACAAAATCATTAAATAATTATGTATTGAGTTTTAGAAAGATACACAAAGAAAATTAAACTGCATTAGAACAAAACGGTTAAGAATTTTGTCATAGAGTACATCTTTCCTATTTGAACACCCCTCTGTGGGAGCAGTAGCATTCGTTAGGAGAACTGAAGAGAGATACTGCCTAGAATACCAAATTTCAATGCTACCTAAAGAGATTCATTATCTGTTAGCCTGGGGTTGGCTCAGGAATGTGTAAATTCCAGAGGAGCATAAGACTCAGAGAAAGCAAGAGAAAGGCCAAAGTCACACTGAAACTAAATGTCAGAATGGGTTCTCAAGCCCAATTAATCTTATTTGCAAATCTGATGCTAGAAGCAAGAAGGAAAGATAGACAGGCACACAGGAAAATGTGATTCCAGGAACATACAAAGGAATGAATGTTATGCGTGATAAATGACATAGATCTATTAGCCCTATTAAAAGTTCTAGTTGGGATTTAAGTGAGAAATATATCAACAAACAAATAAACAATTTGATTGTCAAATTCTGAAGTTTGTTCTTCCCTGCATCTAAATGAAGCTTTAGTTATGAGCAATGAAAATATTACATAAAGAGCTCAGTATCATGAAGGAAAAATAGAGTCTAGACAACTGGCTATGCTAGCCCTGAATGAACCAACAAAAGCATATTCTTTAGAATTCATTGGAATGCCCAACCAATTAAAGATTCTAGTTTGGGTTCACTTCTTGTCTGTTTCCAAAAGTCACAGCTACTGTATACCCAGAGAAAGCCTGTAAGTCAGAAAATGCAACGATAACAACAATCTTAAAAGCCATCACTCTGATATCTGCTCAGATACGCAGGTGGTGGGTGCCACTGTAGCGAAACTATTTTGAAATTTAAATGATGCAAAGATCAAGCCATGATGTCGTAAAACCCAACTTTTATTGATTTATGCTCTTCCAAAATATTACAGATCTTTGTGTGAATGTGTTTCTAAAAATAAGTTATTAATACAAATATTATGTGACAATTGGTAAGACAGATACATCTGTGGGAAATTTACCTAGAGCTCATAAATAGGTAACTTTTTTTTTTCTTTTTGAGATGGAGTCTCGCTCTGTCGCTCAGGCTGGAGTGCAGTGGCGCGATCTCAGCTCGCTGCAAGCTCCGCCTGCCAGGTACACACCATTCTCCTTCCTCAGCCTCCCGAGTAGCTGGGACTACAGGCTCCTGCCACCACGCCCAGCTATTTTTTTTTTGTATTTTTAGGAGAGATGGGGTTTCACCATGTTAGACAGGAAGGTCTTGATATACTGACCTTGTGATCCACCCGCCTTGGCCTCCCAAAGTACTGGGATTACAGGCATAAGCCACTGCACCCAGCCATAAATAGGTAACTTTTAAAACTATTCATAAATAGGTAACTTGCTTACTTTTCCCAACAGTCCATTCAAAAAGGCTGAAATTTACACTGAAGCCTTCCAACATGAAGTCCATCTCTTCCCAAGGTAGGTTATTGGCAATATTAGCTTTTTAAATTACTATTATTTAATAGACCATATTCCCTTTAAAGAAGAGGGACAATTATTTTGTTGTTCCACAAACAGAAGGCTCTATATATAATTATTTAGTAAATCAACTAAATTTTTTTTTAAATAATGGTAAAACATAAGGCAGTCATGGCAGATTTTCTTTTAGATTTGTGTAAGTTTTAACATTAATTTAACTCACCACATTATGAACACATAGGCAGGCTTTGGGCTCAGTTTCCTTGTAGAAGACACACTTTCCCTCAGAAAAGGTCCCTTATACTTACAGATTAATGAACTTGCGTGTGTGTCTATGTTCATGAGGAACTGGACTATAGTTTCCTTATATCTTTTTCTGGTTTTGTACAATGAATTAGGAAGTGTTCTTTCCTCCTCTATTTGCTGAAAAAGAAGTTGAGTAGAATTTGGTACTAGTTCTTATTTAGGTGTTTTGTACGGTTACTACACTCTTAGAAACTGTCCCTCCATGCTTCCTGCATGAAGATGATAAAGAAACCTATTTCTTACAAAAGATTGTGAGCCACCTCCAGAATCTGCCTTCACTTTCCCGTCTTGCCACTACACCAGAAACTAAGACTGTCACAACATAATTTGTCTAGGAAAATGATGGGTCTACCAAAGCACCAAAAGGCACACATCCAAAGAATCTTCAGGATCTATCTGTACCATACAGTTGGACCTTGGAGAGTACAGATGGGCCTGGGCTTCAAGGGTTCAGGATCCAGAGGAGCGGAACATAAAACTTAATATGGAAGTTTCTTGATATGAGAACAATAAGATTTAATTCTTGGCAAAAGTCCTTTGAGATGGGAGTTTCACATTGTTAGGAGGGCTCTTAAAAGTTTGGAGACAATGCACAGCTCACAGTGTATCAGGTAGAAATGTCAGAATGGCCATGACAGAAGATGGAATAAATAAATAAGTACTGAGCAGGAGAAGTGCTCAGCATCATGTCTAGGCCACATTACAATTATCTTTGCACTTGGGCCGTCAATCTGGCAGACGCTACAGTATTGAATACATCTGTAGCAGTAAAAAGCACCCTAATAAGAAAATCACAGTGTAAACGCCTATTTTTCTTGGGCAAAGCTGTGCCATCTGTAGACAAAGATAAAGCTTTTTTGAAAAATATCCTCCAGGATGTTAAGGTCCCCTGACATTAACATTAATGCCTGAGCAATTACTAGAACTGTCCATCAAAAGCTGGGTTCTGTCAGACCCAACGTATACAAAATATACATCCAGAAACCAAGGTGTGAAAGCAAGAACAGTCCCATTTATCATCATTCCAATGACTTACATAGGAAATCTGTGCTTCTCATTTTCACATATGGCTCTTTCAGTTTAAAGGCCCTGGTTCCCAAAGGAGGAATGCTTCTACTAGGCAACACAACAAAACTCCTATTTAAATTTATTATTTCTGCCTGGGTCCTCCAGGCTCCTCATCCTAAGAGAATAGAGCCCAAGAAGAGAAGTCACCATATTAGCAAGGATAACTGACCATAATCTGGAAGCTGCTCACACAAAAAGGGAACAGAAGGGATATGTTTGACACAGTGGTAATCCATTTCAGCGTCCCTTGTTGCACTCTCGGCCAGTTTTTATGGCAAATTAATGAACGTAGTAATTACAGTCTGAGAATGGCATTGTGACCAGAGGCTCATACACCTCAAGGATGAGCATCTGTGTCACACCACAAGTAAGCCACCTAGACCTGTAAATATACTAACCAAGGGGGAGATGAATCTGAAATTGATAAAAAAGGAAGGAGATAATGAGCATCATGAGGCCAGCTTCAGCAGGACAATGAATTTAAAGTAGAAAAAAAGAACTCCAGTTTGCCCTACTAACTTCATTTTATTTATTTTTCCCCATCAAGATGCCCACCAGAATCCTGTAGGAGCTGCTCCAGAAGTTACTCAAAGCAGTCGATCTGGATGGCCCAAGGGGGTAGACTAGAGTGAACCCTGTGCTTCATTTCCCAGATTCAGCCTGCAAGATTAAAGGATCCATTCCCCCAGTTGCTGGGAGTACAGCTGAATGATAGCCCTCATATGCTAGCTCTCTCTGAAAGTTGCCCTGGCTTAAAAAGAGCTACCTTATAAAGATCGCGTGCACTTACCCGGGCAGCCTGTATCTCATGATGGCTTGATGTAGGGATGTAAAATACCACTCCAGACCCCATCTCAGGAGGATTAACAATAGCAATTCCATCCACACAGTTCTCTCTGGGTTTGGCTGAGGCCTTCAGAGTGACTGTACCATTGCCCAACTTCCCTCTCAGCCCAGATATGCCTCCCTTCCCCTAGTTTAATCCCAAACGGACTCTCTAATAAGCTTCCTGCATGCTAATGTCCTTCTCAGAGTCTGCTTCCTCAGGAACAAAATCTTCCATATTAGCTAATTCTAAATCAATCACTCAATCGATCAATGTTCAAATGTTATTTTAAAAACATATCAAAATCCCCATCCTACTGGGAAATGCCAGCTTTGAAATAACCATGTCAAAAGATCCCCTATTTCAAAAAATCTCCATAAAAATGTTACAGATTTTTCTTTATGGAACTACTTCAAAGACTCCTCTTAACATGTTTTCATCTTTTAAAATCAATTGTTGATCTCTACATAAAACAGAAAAAGAAGGGTAGAAAATGAAATTAAAATTTATTAAAATGAATTGCTAACTGTGCTCTAGGTGATATATTATCACATTTAATTTTCCTCACAGGTGCACTAGGTAGACACTCAACCCATATATTTCTTCCTTCTTTATGTAGGTGTCTCTCAGAAGTGGCTATACTGTGAAGTGAAAGAAGCTTAATCTTCAGATCTGTAAATTATATGTGCTCTTTCCAAGATCCTTCAAGGGACCAATAGCACTGTGTGTGGCTGACTGTACACATACATTTTACAAAAGCATAGTTTTTAAAAATTAATTTCCTAAAAGAGAGACTTACAAATTAAATAAGCTTCAGACTTCACAAAACCTGGATCTGCCTCTGGTACTGTTTGTTGTTTTGGGTTTCCTCGCATTGGCCCTATGTTCAGTCCAAACTGGGCATGGGCTTTAGTGAGAGCCAGCGTTAATTTTACTCCATTTATTTTTCCTGTAATTCGATCAAAGTCTTGAGTGAAAGCTGAGTTTCTTTCATTGGGTTTGGATAGCTGTTCCTCTAAGACTTTCATTATTTCTCAGAACAGAAATACTGGGCCTTCTTGTTATCAGCATTTCCAGGTTTTCAGCCTCAACATTTTCTAGCCTCATCACCATGCTGGAAGCAGGTTTGATAGAATGTAGAAAAAATTGGCCTGTACACCAAAGAAATGTTGCCAATAACTTCCCTCTGACCTCAGGGGTGTGGGAGCAAGCCTTGGAAGTGATTCTCTCTGAGTATTGGTCATATTCACATGAGAAACCATAGCTTTAAGGCAAATTTTTCTTCCAATGCTGTTTGCTCTTGGAAGCTTTACTTTCTGGTCCAACGATATCCCCTGTTCCTTGCCACTGGGATATGCAGTCATTTATACTTAAAAGTACAGCTTTGATTGTAATGGTAATATAATAAAAGCTGTTTTGAAGTCTCTAATTTACATAGATTTTTATGTTACCAAAATTTTTAAAAATAGTAATTCACATTGCATTCTTTTAAAGCAGTTATACATTTGGAACAGCCTTCCTGATATGGTACAAGATATGATGAGCATAATGAAGACTATTGTCGAATCTGTAAGATAAAAATAACATTTTGCCTTAAAAAGAAAATTTTGGATTATGCAGGTTTTGAAACATGATGTAGAATAGCTGGACTGACATTTTCTCATCGTTTTCTAAGTGTTCATTTTCAAAGCAAATGAATATTGTTAAAAGAACTTGTTTCAACACTTATATTATTTTTTAGGGGGAGAAATTTGGGGGAACACTATGATCTGAGTTCTTAATGACAGGTCCTCCTCATCACCAGACCCCCTTCCAGTTTTCACAAGATGCTATAATCATTTCACACTGGGGTCGGGCCTATCTCTACCATTTTTACTTGCAGCTAATAGTTATAAAGCTAATCTTAGACAAAATAGATCATGGTCTCCTAATCTGGCATCCACCAACTCTTAGTCCAAGAACAGACATCAAGGACTCAGTAAAACCGTTCAAATTAAATCCAAAACCATCTCTATGCATTATTCTTAAGTGTTTGGGAAGCAGTTAATAATCTATAGAAAGTAATCTATGAAAATGTTAATTCAATTCTCAAGCAATATGGAGATAACTCATTAACTCTTTCCAGAGACAATAATGCTTTGGTGTTGGTGCTGAAATTCAGACATAGTTTATTGGTTCAGAGAAAAATAAGAAGTGTCATGTTCTCTCTTAATCATATTTTACTCAAAATTTTAAAATTGATTATAATCATTATTGCCCAAAGAAATGGCTAATTTCAAAGGTTATGCCCCTGTGAGGTGGGTAGAAACATGGTCTCTCAACAGGGAATACGTGTTTCAACACTACTTTATCCCTTTAATCTACTCTAAATCAGGGAGTCTTAATGTTCTGTTTTTAGACTTTAGAAGGCATAGCGTATGTAGAAAGATGAGTGTGGCAAGGGTTAGGAAAACACAATAAGAGTGAATATCACTGGAAAAATGTAGTTCTGTCTTGAGGCTACACAGTCTTTATTACAATAACCACAGAAGAAGGCATTATTTTTGTACAGGGTCACTCTATGATCTTATCCCTATACTCCAACCCCAACAATATTTTAAGGACAAGAAATCCAAAGAATTATCAAGACAAAACAAATTGCATGGAACCATGGAAAATGAATATATGTGAGAAAGCAAAAACACAACACACTCTTCTTGGTCAAATTAGAGAAAAGTGGGTTCATTCAGTGGGATAAGCCTGTAGACTGAGACTAAATATTTGTAAGATATCCATTCACTCCAAGTTAATTTATAAATGTAATATAATCCTATTTAAAATTCCAGTGGGGTATTTGAGCTAAATGTTGCTGAATGGTATTCTAATTACTTTTAATTTGATAAAGGTAAAATAACATGATACAGGTAAAAGGTAAGGTAAAAGGGAAAATAACATGATACACAATTGAGATAAGGCTTCAAATGTACACTACCAGGTTTCTTTTTTTTAAGTATGCCATCTTTATGATTTACTGAGTACTGTTCACAGGTTGTATTTTTTCTATAAAGCTTCCAGTAGTTTCTCCCAAATGGAAGTAATTGTTCTTCTATTTTTTGACCTCTTGGGAAATTTATCTGTGCCTTTCTTTCTGCATGCACTTCTTCCTATCAGGGTGATATTTCTGTGCATTTTACTTTCCAACTCTACTAAAAAGTCTATAATGTCAGTGTGTCTATCTGGCTGAGAGAGATTCTAATGAAGCTTTTATCATCTGTTCTCATCTGTTCCAAGTGCACTCCCGTCTCCTGGCATTTGTTTTTCTTGAAGATTGTCCTTCTGCAGTTTGCTTCCTGAAGTCCAGCTCTGCAAGAGACCTCCTGTTAGAACTTGTGCTTTCATCAAAAGCATAGAAGTCTTCCAAAAGCCGGTCACCACAGAATGATTTTCAGTTTACTTAAAATGCCAAAAGGCAGAGGTGTGGTTTTAGAACATTCCCCCAGCTCCCCTGCCTCGCAAAACTCTGTTCTTTCCCGTTAAAGAGCTGGGTGTTCCAAGCAGGCAGAGCTCCCCTCACCCCACCCGCTGGTCACAGTGGGATGGGCATGTGCAAATCTTGGATGTCATGCTTTGTGTCTCACAGGGAGACAAGCCCAAAAAATATCAATTTCCAGCAAGTCTCCTACTGCCATGAGGAAGCAGAGACTGGCAACTTGTTGCTTCTCCCAGATGAAGCCAGAAATGTGTGTAGAGTGAGATGTCCCAGGGGGTGCTTAGTGGGCTGGTGTGCACTCGGTGTGGTGAGGAACAACATGTGCCCAGGCCTTGGTGACGACTTCCTTCTCCCCATGATGTTCTCATTTCATCAACTCCATTCTTATGTGGCCTCCTGCATTTGCTGGGCGATTATGCACAAGTGAATGCATCTAGGAGCTACTGGTATAGAGAGGAAAATGATCCTAAAAGCTGCTCATTTCGCCAGGAAGGAAACTTAACTACATTTTTAAAAGTTCACATATTCAAAATTGAATGTAAAAATTAAATTTTGTGAGTTCGTTACAATTGAAATTGAAACAGAAAAGTATAATGGCAAATTAAGTTCAAATGAGTTAGTCAACTAATAGATTCATTCCTTTGTTCATTTAGTTAAGAAATATTTTTTGAGCAGACTCCATGTATAGTGTTACAGAGACCTCCTTATCTGTGGCAATATTTTGTAAGACGATGTCTTAGCCCTGGTGATGTGTAATTCATTATTATAGCTGGCTTTTTCTGTCTTATGTCAATATACAACCGATGCCACCATTTAAACTGAGAAATAAGGTTATAAGTGAGGTTTAACATTTTCTCTGGACTTGTGAAACTTTCCGTATGTTGTTCAGTTTAACATATTTATAGTGTGTCATTGAACTAAAAAAAACCATACCCACATTTTCTCAATAAATATTAACATAATCTACCATGATGTCTAGGAGATCAGAACAATTTTTACATGTTACTCAGGCCAACTACTTTAAAATTGTGCTTAATATCTAAGTCTCCCTCCTCACACACACACACAAAAAAATCACATTAAATACCATTATTTATACATTGATTCTGGGGACTAAAGCCAGGTTTATTTACTTCTAATCATCTTCCAATTCATGCAACATCATCCATCTATTACCTACATTACCCTGGATTCTTCACTAAGTGGTACAAGAGTTCCCTGAGGGTTTGTCATCAGTTTCATACCTTAAGTCTACAAAGAAGTATAATAATGACTATCAAATCATACCAATTGCAGCATAACTCTAAAACATATTCAATGGAAGGGAGAAATGACACCAATATCAGCAGTAATAATATTAACAACCAAATTTATCATTTTGTTTATTTTCAGACTAACACTACATTGAATACTTTATTGTAGTATTATCATATTCAATCTTCATTATAATCTCTGTATTATGCAGGCATTATTATCTCTATTTTAAAGTTAAGAAAATTGGGGATTGGAGATTTTGAGTAACTTCCCCATGGTTACACATCTAGTGTCAAAGATAAAATTTGAATCTATCTGATTATATCTAACTCTGAAGCAATAATTTTACATTGCATGTTGTATTGACTTCTCTATCCAGTGAGTCTCTTTGTTAAACTCTTCAATTTCCATAAAAGGATGTCAGCACTCCCAAATGTGTATGATTAAATATAGAAATGTACCATAATTCAGAGATAAAAATTCACTAGAATATCAAACTGAGATAGGGATATAAAGTTCAGCTATTACTTAACCCTTTTTAAGAAAAGACAAAATAAAAGACTTTATTATTTATTTATTTATTTGTTTTTGGAGACAGAGTTTTGCTTGTCGCCTAGGCTGGAGTGCAATGGTGCGATCTCGGCTCACTGCAACCTCTGCGTCCCAGGTTCAAGTGATTATCCTGCCTCAGCCTCCAGAGTAGCTGGGATTACAGGCGTGTGCCACTATACCTGGCTAATTTTTGTATTATTAGTAGAGATGGGGTTTCACCATGTTAGCCAGCCTGGTCTCAAACTCCTGACCTCAGGTGATCCACCCACCTTGGCCTCCCAAAGTGCTGTGATTACAGGTGTAAGCCACCACATCTGGCCAAAAGACTTCATTTTTTATGGAGGATCATTTGAAAAACATGCAGTCTATTCATTGTTTTATCTTTTCTACCATTTAACCATGTATTAAGCAAGAGTAGCTGAAACTGGAGACTGCAATAAACAGGTTTTGCACCCAAACACTTTGGAGAAAATCAATCATTAACTAAAATCATACATAAAGAGAGACAGTTGAGTTGACTTTTATGTTTAGGTTTGGTTTTGATTATGCTATAAACATGCTGAATTTGAAGTTAGGGTATAGTATGCATGGGAAAATTTCCAAGAGGTCTTTGAGTTATGTATTTTGAAATTAGAGTAAGAAGCTCAGAGTTGAGGCTTGGGATTTGATAGCTTTAACTGTCACGTCCATACAAATCCTATCAAGGTAGAGCTTTCAGGAAAATGAGAGAACAAAAAGCTAAATAATATATAATACCTCCAAAACTCCTTTGCCTGAGATTGGAAAGGAAGTAGTGAAATGTAAGACTCCTTTCTGCTGCAGTTTCTGTTGACAAGCAATAGCATGAAATATGAGTGTTTAGAAACAGCTTAGTCATCAGATTTGATTTTCTCATGGCTAGGCCACAGGTGGGAATGGATACGAATGGTATTTGTAGTGGTGAAAAGTTGCAAGGGCAGAAGCCACATCCTGACCTCTGAGTCATATCATTGAGGAAGTGCTTTGGATTCAATAGTAAGACAATGTCCTTCCTGACCTCCACTCCTCCAACCCTTCAGATACTTTTGTAAGAAACTAATTCCCAGTATTCAATCCCATTCTTGAATTATGTAGAGTGATTTCTGTTTATGCACTGGACTTTTACTGACATTTTAGGACCACGTTTTAAAAATGTGAATTTAAGAAAATAAAAGTTAACAAATTTCCACTGGTTCTAAAAATTATGAGTTACCTAAGTTTTATTGATAATATAGCTTTGGTAGAATGTGAGAATGCATGTAATAATGATGGTGGTAATCAGCATCTACTGCCGAAAAGCACTCTTTTACTATTTATTTTATTTTACTTTTTTGAGACAGGATCTCACTCCACCACCCAGGCTGAGTACAGTGGTGCTATCATGACCCAATGCAGCCTCAACCTCCCAGGCTCAAGGGATCCTCCTGCCTCAGCCTCCCAAGTAGCCGAGACTACAGGCATGTACCACCATGCCTGGCTAATTTTGGATTTTTGGCAGAGCTGGGGTCTCACTGTGTTGCCCAGGCTGGTTTTGAACTCCTGGACACAAGTGATCCTCCTACTTTGGCCTCCCAAAGTGCTAGAAGTGCACGATATATATTATATTCCTGTTTCACAGGTGGAAAAACTGAACATTAATGATTCAGTGCCTGATTTCACACAGGTATGAAGAGCTGAGGTTATAATGGAAAATCCAGCAATCTGGCACCAGAATTTGTATTTTTAAACACTATGCTATCCTGCCTCCAAATTCCTTTACACAGCATGTAAAAGAATAAAATAAATCATGAGAAGGCAAAAGATGAGAATAAACACAAGAGTTTGTATAATGACAGTAAAAGAAATAGAAACTTAAGCCATAGTTAAAGGAGATGTAGAATAGTAACTTTTTAAAAATTTAATTGTTACTGGCCTGGTGTGGTGGCTCATGCCTGTAATCCCAAGATTTTGGGAGGTGGGAGCGGGTGTATCATGAAGTCAAGAGATCGAGACCATTCTGGCCAACATGGTGAAACACTGTCTCTACTAAAACTACAAAAATTAGCTGGGTGTGGTGGCACACGCCTATAATCCCAGCTACTGGGGAGGCTGAGGCAGGAGAACCACTTGAACCCAGAAGGCAGAGGTTGCGGTAAGCCAAAATTGCACCATTGTACTCCAGCCTGGTGACAAAGCGAGACTGTGTCTCCAAAAATATATATATACAAATATATAAATATGTATATACAAATATATAAATATATTTTATATTATACATAAAAATTATATATTATATAAATATTTATATATTTATATATTTAGTAAATATATACACATATATTTATATATTTATATTTTTTATATTATATGTGTATATATATTTATATATTTATATTTAATTTATATTTTATTTTATATTTATTAATTTATTATATATTAATTTGTATTTTATTTATATATATTTATATATATTTATTTATATATTTTTAAATATATATTTATATATAGTTATATAGAAATCATATATTTATATATATTTATATATAAATATGTAAATGTTTTTATTTATATATATTTACATATAAATGTTTTTATTTATATATTTATATGTTTTTATTTATATATAAATTTATAGTTCTATATAAATATATATTTATATTTATATAAATATAAATTGTCTGTCATTTATATTTATATACAAATTTTTATTTATATATAAATATTTATATTTATATATAAATTTATAGTTATATATAAATATTTATATTTATATATAAATTTATAGTTATATATAAATATTTATATTTATATATAAATTTATAGTTATATATATTTATATTTATATATAAATTTATAGTTATATATGTTTATATTTATATATAAATTTATAGTTATATATATATTTATATTTATATATAAATTTATAGTTATATATATTTATATTTATATATAAATTTATAGTTATATATATTAATAGTTATATATAAATTTATAGTTATATATTTAGTTATATATAAATTTATAGTTACATATAAATATATATTTATATTTATATAAATATAAGTTGTCATTGTCATTTATTCAGCATATTTGAAGGTATGTGACAAGGCAGTGCAATGGGAAGGATCAAAGCAAGAGAAGAGAGAAAAACACTGGATCCATAACAGAAAAAAGGAGCAGCCTGTGGGAAGCAGGGCTTATTGTTATGGCAGAGAAATAGTAACTCCTCTCAGAGTGTATAAAAATATGAATCATATGAGTGATTACTGTGAAGACAAACATATATCAAACACTGAGGACAAAAGACAAACAATTCATACTTAATGGACTCAAGTAAGGGGCTGCTGAAACTTACCTTATTTACTCTTGTGAAAATCTAAACTATCCCAGTCACTTTCTTGCCTCAATAGGCAAAGTATAGGAAATGACAGTGATCCTTTGTTGAATGATTGTGGATATATTACAGTGACTTGTGGGAGGAAGGGTCACGGTTAAGAACTTAAATTTCTTCATATAGTTCTGCAGCCACTGAATTTAAAGCCTCAGGAAATTGAATTAAAGGTGTGCAGCAATCAGGGTAGCCCAGGAGGTTTACTTTCAAGTACATATGCCTGCTTTTTGTATTGCCATTCTTCTTTTATGGGTAAACGGATAACAGGAGAAATCACTTTCTGCCAGACATTTGCTTAATAGAAGTTTCCAAGTCAACTTTGGTTGATAAAGGTTTTAGGAGAAGTAAAATTGCAGACAACTGAAATGCTTTGCCAAGATCACCCAGACTGTGATCAGATATTCATATAGAATATCCCTATTTATTTTCAGATGCCTAAGCAAGAGAGTACTGGTAGAAAGGCAAAAAATAATAATTTTCTAAATTTCTTCATTGCGTGGTCAGTGTATGTACATATTTGCTTATTCAAGACATTGAATACCTACTATGTGCTAGGTCTGCTCTAGGCAGTTGGAATGTAGTGCAGATTCTAAGCTTGTCTTGAAAAGTTACCAACACGGAGGTGGTGATGATGTCAGTAGTTACACTTAAAGGCAAAGATTATGTAATGCCAGACATCAGTAATGTAAGCATTAGATTCAGCCAACATAGTTTTATAGGACTTATACATTTACCCCCTCATTTCAATTTAAATATTCCGGTCAGAAATTTTAAGCTGACATAACATTGTCTGGCAGGTAGGATTGCCTTTAAATTCATATTTCATAAGAGTACCAATAGTTGATTCAAATTATTTGCAGCGTCCTTTTGGGAAAAGTCATACTACAGCAGAAAGAAGAGTTTGAAGGCCAGTAGAACCCAGAGCACCAACTTAAGATAACAAATCAAAGCAAACCCATGATGGTTTAAGGGGAAAATATGCATAAGAAAAGAGAAAAGACCAATGATATTCATAGGTACTGCATAGCAATATTTTATGTTGCACATGGGTTGGTATGCAGTCTTAACACAGATTCATATAGGGGGGTAAATTAATGACTGCTTAAATGTATTGATCCTCTTCCCTACCCAGAATATTTTCGAAGAATATGCCATTTATATTTCCATCAGCAAGTAATTTTTCTAGAGCAGAATTCACTGAATGTAGTCTGAAAATCACCACCACTGGAAACATGTAGGTGTTTAAAAACAAACAAACAAAAAACTGCTTTTTTTTTTTTTTTTTTTTTTTGAGATAGAGTCTTGCTCTGTCACCCTGGCTGGAGTGCAGTGGCACCATCTCGGCTCACTGCAACCTCCACCTCCCGGGATCAAGCAATTCTCCTGCCTCAGCCTCCCAAGTAGCTGGGATTACAGGCGCATGCCACTATGCCTGGCTAATTTTTGTATTGTTTTTAGTACAGACGGGGTTTCACCATGTTGGTCAGGCTGGTCTCCAACTCCTGACCTTGTGATCTGCCCAGTTCGGCCTCCCAAAGTGCTGGGATTACAGGCATGAGCCACTGTGCCTGGCCTGAGAAACTTCATTTTAACCAGAAAATTTGAAGAATCGTTGGAATTTTTAACTTAGACATACAAAATATATGATCTTCAAGAAAGGTTTTATAAAACCTCATGCAAATTTTGTTTGTGAATATTTCTAACTTTTTAGAAAAAAAGAATTATACATTCCTTAAGTCGTATCTTTTTTAAATTAATAACATTTTAAATGGACAAATCATAATTGTATACATTTATAGGGTACAATGTGATGTCTTGATATATGTATACATTGTGGGATGATTAAATCAAGCTAGTTAACATATCTGTCACCTAGCTTACCTATCATATTTTATGATGAGATATTTAGATTTTATTCTCTTATTTTAAAACATATACATTCACTGTAGTCATCCTGCTGTGTAATTGATCTCACAAGTCCTCTGGTCTGTCTGAAACTTTGTACACTTTGAGCAACAATTCCCATTTCTTCCCTCCTGCATCCTCTGGTACCATCATTCTACTCTCTGCTTCTATGCTTTTTAACTTTTTTAGATTTTACATGGCATTGAAATCATATGATATTTGTCTTTCTTTGCCTGACTTATTTCACTTAGCATATTTCACTTAACATGAATCTCAGGTTCATCCAGGTTGTTGCAAGTAACAGGCTTTCTTCTCATTTTAAGGCTGAATAGTTTTCCATTATGTATATGCTACATTTTCTTTATCCATTCATTTGTTGACTGACATATAGGTTACTTCCTTATCTTAGCTAGTGTGCGTAATGCTACAATGAATATAGGAGCCCAGGTGTTCTTTTGACATACTGATTTTAATTCCTTTGGATATGCATAACAAGTAAGATTGCTGGATCATTTGATAGTTGTAGTCTTAGTTTTTGGAGGAAATTCTATAATTTTTTTTCCATAAGAGCTGTACTCATTTACATTCCTACCAACAACGTACGTGAGTTCTTTTTTCTCTGCATCCTCTCCAACACTTGTTATTTTCCATCTTTTTGATCAAAGCTATTCTAACAGGTGTGAGGTGATATCTCACTGTGGTTTTAATCTGCATTTTCCTTATGATTAAACATGTGAAGTATATTTTAGTGTACCTGTTGGTCTTCTTTTGAGAAATGTCTGTTCAGGTTTCTTCTAACTGTTCTTTGGCACCAAAAGATTAATTAATTGAAAACAAATGTAAGCCTTTGACCTTAAGTTCACAGTTTTCCTAACAATCTACTTCTGTTATTTCTTGTTCACTTTAATTTATTGTCAAAATAATCTGATTTAATCTAAGGAGTTGAGAAGGCTTTTTTTAAAAAGTGACTATAGACCTAAAAAAGTCATCATTGTCTTAAGATTTAAAAAAACAATTCAGGCCAGGTGTGGTGGCTTATGCCTGTAATCCCCGCACTTTGGGAGGCTGAGGTGGGTGGATCACCTGAGGTCAGGAGTTCAAGACTAGCCTGGCCAATGTGGCGAAACCCCATCTCTACTGAAAATATAAAAATTAGCTGGTTGTGGTGGCACACACCTGTAATCCCAGCTACTCCAGAGGCTGAGGCAGGAGAATGACTTGAACTTGGGAGGTGGAGGTTGCAGCGAGCCAAGATTGTGCCACTGCACTCCAGCCTGGGGACAGAGTGAGACTCCATCTCAAAACAACAACAACAACCCAACAACAACAAAAACAATTCAGGGTCACCTTAGGTAACTAGGAGAAGGCCTACCCAAGTAGGGGAAGTATTATGTTCTTTATGTGGAAAGAAATGCAGCTCATCTCTTTTGAAAAAATAGGCCGGGCATGGTGGCTCACACCTGTAATCCCAGCACTTTGGGAGGCTGAGATGTGCGGATCACAAGGTCAGAAGTTCGAGACCAGTCTGGCCAACATAGTGAAACCCCATCTCTACTAAAAATACAAAAAATTATCCAGGTGTGGTGGTGTGCACCTGTAATCCCAGCTACTGGGGAAGCTGAGGCAGGGGAATCACGTGAACCCAGAAGGCAGAGGATGTAGTGAGCCAAGATCGCGCCATTGCACTCCAGCCTGTGTGACAGTACAAGACTCTGTCTCAAAAAAAAAAAAAAAAAACAGAAAGAAAAAGAAAAGAAAAAATAAAAGACCAGAGAAGCTGAAACGCCTTGAAAAATAAAAGACCAGAGAAGCTGAAACACCTCAAGGCAGGGGAACAGTGGCATCAGGCGAATCTGGAAATGGAGGCCGTACCAGACAATTTGCCACTTCTGAAGAATGTTAAGGTTTCCTCTGAGAAGCCACTTAAGTATTTTTGGCAGAGGTATATATGTAAGTGTAAAGGCGGTGTGATGAGGAGAGCTTTTAAGGTTGAATGTATCTTAATTTTCATTTAAATAAAACCCCCAAACTGTTGCCATACTATTTAACATTTTAGAGGAAGGCAAGTGTGAATATATGAGGAACAATCCGAAGGTGATTTCGGTGTTTCATCCAAGATGTGATTGTAACTTGAATTAGGAGATTTATGAATGGGTGATGAATAACAGTAAGAAATAGAAGGACACTAGAAATCTTTAGGTGCTGTAGGATCACCCACAGAGATTGAGAGAGAAAAGTGCTAATTTTGATGGCTGGCTTTTTGGCTTGTGCAACTAAAGTGAAGAGAGTGCCTTTATAAACACAAGGAACTCTGAAAAAGAGAGTTCTGTGATATGGAAAGGAGAATGAAGTATTTGGTCCTGGATACACTGAGTTTTAATTTCTTTTGAGAAAATAAAATATATACATCTAGTAAACAGAGTAAAAGAGGACATCAGAACTGAAGGTACACAATTTGGAAACTATGTGGGCCTCTAATTTTGTCTTAATCATACCTCATTAATTGCACCAACCCCAAAGTGTCCAGTCATTTCCCTCCCCAAAACTGCTAGAGCCCTTACATTACTTTCTATCCAGTGTGCTAAATAAAAATCTATATTCTTCCAAAGTCATCTGGTGAGGCATCATTTCTTTTTAGGTTTTCCAGTTTAATCTCAGTCTCAGAGCACCATCAAATTTCCTGTGAAATCCAATAATCAACAGTTCCAGAATCCATACTACCAATTTGTGTGTGTGTGTGTGTAAATAATTTTCTCCTCGCTCTATTAGATATTATTTTCTGCCTCTACAGTGAGATTTTAAAACCTCTAATAAAAAAAAAAAAACCTGCATCTTTTCCTTCTACAGCATCTGTCATAAAACTGGTTTCAAAGCAGATGCCTGAGACAGTGATTCTAGTTTTATGTCACTAGCACAGCAGGTATTGACTATGCAGATATTGAGAAATACTCAATATAAAATATAGTCAGTATGTAAAATGTGATCAGAATCAGAAGGAAATAGTAAATGTTGAACCAGATTTAGGAAGACACAGTATAAACAGTGGACCATAAATGGCTACAGTCCATAGCAAATAAAGTAAGTAGGGGTGTTCTTTGGATGAATCAAGTGAATCCAATATGATGGAGCAGAGACTATATGGTCAAATCAGCCTAGCTTTAAACTGGGCTCCTATTCCCTATCATCTGCATTATCTTGGGTTTGTAAGTCAACTTTATGGGTCTATTGGGAGCAGCAGTTCTTCCTGGCCCCTGGATGCACTTGTAAGTCCTTGCTGAGTATTCCAAACTGCAAAGCCTAACTGTCCTCTGACCTTAAATTGTTGTTTTTATCTAGCTGTGTGGGCTATTCTGAAAAGTAGGTGAAAAACCCCAACCCGTTGCCACACTATTTAACATTTTAGAGGAAGGCAGCTGTGAATATATGAGGAACAATCAGAAGGTGATTTCAGTGTTCCATGCAAGATATGATTGTAACTTGAATTAGGAGATTTACGAATGGGTGATGAGTAAGAGTAAGAAACAGAAAGAAACTAGAAATCTTTAGGTGCTGTAGGATCACACACAGAGACTGAGAGAGAAAAGTGCCAATTTTTCTTTTATCTAGTTGTGTGGGCTCCTAGTACTGTATTATTACTGTATTACTACTTGCTCCCATCATCTATAAAATGGATATGATAATTCTACCTTATAGTATTGTAATAATGACACAGTGCCTAACATTTTGGTAGTCTTTACAGAAATTCTGGTTCTAAGAAATGCAACTTTCCCACATAATTATAGCAGAGGTGTCCTTCCATGAAGTTCAAACATAACCAGCTGGGAGAGTCCAGGCATTTATTTGCTTTTACTTCAAAAAAGATTGGCAGTAGAATGCTGAGCACTGGAGCCTATGAAGCAGAGAAAGAAAGAATGAGTTTGGAAAATGCTGTTTTTAAAAGGAAAGGCTTTTTACAAAGGCAGAGGCTTTGAGTGACTCATTTTATAATTGTTCATACATTACATCACTGTTGGGTGCTGTGTGCATGCTGGGCTTTAGTGATGTTAGTTAAAGATGGCTTCAGAGAATAGATGAGCATTTATCCCTGATGAATGACATTTAGCCTAATTTACAGAAATAATCAAGTGAGAGCATGGGTTTCATTTCCAGGGTCAAAGAAAGAAGTTTACCTGGCTAAGGCATGACACCGCTGCCTTTTCAGATTCCAGTGCAGTCCTCTGACCATATTGGGAACGATACGTAAAATAATAAGAGTTTCAGGGAGTAAGAATGGGGGTGAGAGGAATCACTGAGGACTCCCAAGGACAAAGCAGTTGGAACAACGTAATCACAAGTTACCAAACACCACCTTGAAACCTTTGTCTACCTGATTGCCAAACTTTCTTTTTGTAATCGTTGACTTCACAAATGCCTAAGCATTTATATACTGTGCCCTTAGTCATTTTTAGTTCTTGTAAGAATACAATCACTTCAACAAGATCTCCTAAGATTTATGTTTTCTAAAAGCCCTCACTTATAATTTCCCTCCCCAATTCATTTGCTTTAATTTCAGAGCTTAAAACACATGTGTTTTCCAGGTGGCTTACATATTTCCTTAATTTGGAAACTTTATTTTTCCTTCTACTTGAACACTCAATGAGTTGTACTCTATTTCCCATTATTATTAAAATGCTCTGAAATATCATATCCCATCCTTTATTCTCAAAGATGATTGTGCCTGTGGGCAATTAGTAAGAAAAACATGTGTCCTATAACTGTTTTTCAAAAAAAAAAAGTGAAGCAATTCTATAGAGCTCTCTACACTTTCTTATCTAGAGATTTGCACTCAGTAGGACTTTCTAGGCAAGGTAGGGAGACTGTCCTATTTTTAAAAGATAATTAGCCTTTTGAAGAATCATTATAAAATTTAACCTAGTCATAACTTGAAGATTCCAAGATAAAATTAATCCATTTATTCAACAATGATTTATACAATGACTTCTATATTCATAGCTCTATTCAAAGCATTGATTATAAAATTAATTATACAACCTGTTCTCAAAAAAATGTGACACAGTAGAAGAGATAATCATCAAAACATACAATTATATTACTATGTGGTAAGAGTAATGATAGTGGGATATACAAGTTATCGATAGATATTAAGAATAGAAGAATATAGAACTGAGAATTAAGAGAGTTATTAAGAAAAATTTCACCAAGATTAAAAATGCATAACTTGAGTTATAAAGCATGAAAAATAATTAGCTGAGAGGAAGAGTCCCTTCCAAACAGAGATGAACAAGTACCTATGTCAAAAAGCACTGGTAATGGTGTGGAGGTGGGACTGGACACAGAGTGAGTGAGGAACAGTTGCATGCTACAAGAGTGAGCTATAAACCTGAAGAGGTAGGCAGAGGCTGTATCTTGGAGAACCCCACGAGCTACCTTAAGGGGCTTAACTCGTATATGACAGGTGATGGGAAGTCATCATGAGGTTCTGAGGAAAAATGACACATTTTGATTTGCATTTTAATTTAATTGCAGTTTATTGTGGATGATATAGCTTGGATGTTTGTCCCCTCCAAATTGCACGTTGAAATGTGATCTCTAGTGTTGGAGGTAGGCCCTAATGGGAGGGGTTTCGGTCATGGGGGTGGATCCCTCATGAATGGCTTGGTGCCCCCGCCATGGTAATGGGTGAATTCTCACTCTATTAGTTCATGCGAGAATCCACTGTTAAAAAGAGCCTGGCACCTCCTCCATTCTCTCTTGCTCCCTCTATCACCATGTGACATGCCTGCTCCCCCTTTACCTTCTGCCATGAGTAAAAGCTTCCTGAGGCCTCACCAGAAGCTGAGCAGATGCTGGTACCATGCTTGTGCAACCTGCAGAACCATCAGCCAACTAAAACTCTTTTCCTATAAATTACCCAGTCTCAGGTTTTTTTATAGCAAAGCAAAACAGATTAGCACAGTGAGGCAGAAAATTAAAGGTAAGATGGTTGAAGGCTATCTATAAAAGAATTGATGGTAACATTTAATCTTTAATATTGATTGGTACACATACTTATAACACAAGCTCAGTATAGCTGTTCATCTCTATTTGAGATTCAATTTAAGAACATATATTACAATGGAAGAAAACAACAACAATTGAATTTGGGTAATCACTTAATAGCTAAGCTTCTAATTCCTTATATGTAATTTGAGGATGATACCTACCTTAATTTAGTTATGAAAGTTTAAAAAACCAATGTATGGACAGCTCCTGTTCATTGGTCACTGGACTGAATAATCAGAAGCCATAGCAGAGTCAAGAGGGTAGGTGTTCTCAGAATGTAAATGTTGGATATGATAAACTAAAATCAGTGTGGCTACAGGAGAAAATGAGAACAACACTTAGAAAAAGGAAGTTTATTACATTCATAGACCCTAGAATGGGAGTAATCACATGCCACGCAGGGCTACAGGGAAAGTGCCAGGTTTTGGTCGGAGAGCTTTAAAAGAAAAACTTCAGCTGAATTAAATTTAAAGGAGTTTAATTGAGCAATGAACGATTCAGGAATTGGGCGTCCCTAAGAATCACAGCAGAGTCACAGAGACTCCAGTGCAGCCACATGGTGGAAGAAGATTTGTAGACATAAAAAGGGAAATGATATACAGAAATTGGAAGTGAGGTATGGAATAACTGGATTGGTTACAGCTCGGCATATGCCTTATTTGAACACAGTCTGAACACTCAGCAGTGTATGAATGGTTGAAGTACGGCCACAGGGACAGGCCAAGACTTAGCTATTGTTACAGGTGCATACTCCTAAGTTAGGTTTTCAGTCTTGTCTATCTATTAAGTTAGGTTGCAGTTCATCCACAAAAACTCAAATATAGAAGTACGGAGTCATTCTCAGGCCATATTTAGTTTGCTTTAACAAAGCAGAAGAAAATAGCCAGGGGAAAGTCTATGCCAGAGCCTTTATTGAGTTTTCTGCAGGAAAAGCAAGGTAGGGCAGAGTAAACAGCTTAGGGCTGGCTAGTTTGAATAATTCCAGCATGGTTTGGGCTATAGGGTAGTCTAGTTGCCTGGTACCTGGCCCTGAGATGATTTAGGGCAAAGGAAATATTGCCTTGGTGTATGAGAGCCAGATAAAGAGGCAACTGGGGCTATAGGCTAGGGATTGGTTGGTTTGTATGTGAGAGATGTGCCCTTAGCCAAGTTCTTTTTATCTCTAAGAAAAGGCTAACCCTGACAGCAGCAGTCTATCTCTGGTCAGCAAGCTTTGTAAAATATCAAAACTTCATAACATACAGAAAGCAAAAGTCCCAGGATCACACCATGTCAAGGAGTGCAGCCCATCTGTTAGAATTTTGCGCATTGGAATTTCATATGAAATTTTAGAGGAATTTCATATAAAATTTTACATAGTGGACTTCCGTGTATAATTTGTGTTGAATGAAGGCTCATCTATTGAAGCAAAGAAGAAAAAAAGAAAGGGAGGAAGGGAAAAATAAAGAGGGAGAGGGTTGGAGAGAGGAAGGAAGGAAGGAAAGAAGGGAGGGAGGGAGGCAGGCAGAAGAACAAGAGCAAAATGAGCCAAAACTCTAAAATCTCTTCATTAGATTGTTCCTTCAATAGTTTAATTACATAAAATTGTATTTTTACATTTAGATTAGTTCTCATTACTCCCACGAGGTGACATTTGACAGTCTGGGGACATTTTTTATTGTCACAACTTAGGGACTACTACTAACATTTGGTGGCCAGGGATGTTGGTAAACATCCTATTATACACAGGACAGCCTCTCACAAAGAATGATCTGGCCCCAAATGTGAGTAGTGCCAAGGCTGGAAAACCTTGGTTTACATTAATACTACTTTAGAGTGGGATGGCATTTTGTGAAAACAGTTATTCATCTTTACCTACTACACCTGAGGAAATTAAGGCCAAAATAATGAATTATAAAAGCATTCATATGTATTAGAATGTTTTGCTTCTAAAACTTACATTTAGAACAAAACTTTATTTCTTGGTTTACATTGTTTTTCATAATTTGTTGAAGTCCTAGTGCCATTTGATTTTTTAATTTTCTAATCAGATTGGTCACATGTTTGGCTGCTTTTCTTGCCCTTATCTGAAAGGAGTAGGATTTAAAAAAAAAAATTAGGGAGAAATATCCAAAGTCTGCTTTCTCCATGAAACTATAGGCTTCTGAGGACCCAGCTCACCAACCGGACAACTAACAGCTTCCCCCATTATATGTGAAATTCATGGTTATAAAGACAGAAGTGGAAAAAGTAAGATTTAAGAGGTGGACAGTTTTATTGCTCACTATAGATTGAAACAAGAGGAAGGGAAGATTACTACGGGGCAACATTGCTTTTGATTCTGTTATCATGGAAAACAGTATTTTAAGGGTAAAAAATAAAAGGGTAAGTTGTAATCTTAAAACAAATTTTGATCATGATTCAACAACTATGGCCACTTTTGGCATGTTCTGAGTCAGATGTGAAGAATAAAAAGTAGTCTGATGAAAGCAAAGATGCCACTTTTGGGTAGCCTGCAGTAGTAATGGATACAGATAAGGAATATGATATTCTGAATAAATTGTGTGTTAAAAATACTGCTTCGGTGGCTTGGCCGTGTAGATGTAATAATGACAATTTATTAAATAATTTTTATTCATAGAAATGTGATGAAAATATGGTTAAATGCATTTTGTAAGTTCACCCAAAGAAGTCCAATATTATACTTCTTTTTACCAGGTAATGTAAGAAGGTTAAGGTTGGTTTTCCACCTCTTCCTCTTTAATTTTCAACTTTCGTTCTTTTGTTCAAATTCTACATTCATCCTAGCAAATGCGGAGCACTCAGGGAAAAAAATCAGTAAGTTGAATTGAATTGACTTGCACCACACTGTCTTCTTCTGGGTTTTTTAACTTTCTTAAATAATCCATAAGCTTTTCATTTTTTTCTACTACCATAGCTTAAATTACCATCTGTATGCCAATGATTCTTAAAATTGCATTTCTTTTTATGATAAATCACTATTTCTAACTTCTTTCTATGAACTCAACACCTCCTCAATTATTTCATCTAGGGAAATGCCTTCCAAACTCTCAGTAATTTGTAAAGGAAATCTTGAATATCCCTGGTGTCCTGAAAGTTAAATTTAAACTGTCCACATAAAGAGAGATGAAAGTTCTATAGCACAATAGGGTGACTATGCTAAAAATAATTTATTGTATATTTCAAAATAGCTAGAAGAGAAGATTTGAAATGTCCTCAACACAAAGAAATAACTGTTTGCAGTGATGGATATCCTAATTACACAAATGTAATCATTACACATTGTATGCATGCAATACATCACATGTACTCCATAAATAGGTACAATTGTTATATATTAGTAAAAGAGAAAGAGAGAGGAAAAGAGGAATGGAAGGATAATTTTAGGATCTTTAGAGTATGGATCCATCCAGTCTATATATAAGTGTCGATATGCTCAAAATTTGCCAAGAAAACAAGTAAGATAAAGACAGTACAGTGTTCAGGACATTTATCACCAATGATCTTGGCAGGAACTGCTTTGCTTTAATCGTGTGTTGAGGAAAACAATCAGACATCACAAGCAGGAACAAGAATGGAAGAACAGAGGTAATTCAATTTCTATAGTGTTTTTTATTTTACTAACTTGCAAAGAACCTGGTATCTATAGACACTTATTAAAGATTTTTTGAATAATTGACTAAGCTGGAACTCTGTAGTTCCAATCTCTTTAAAAGATTAGCAAACGTTTATGTGAAAAGGTCCAAACAGTAGATATTTTAGACTTTGAGGATCATATTTTCTCTATCATGTAGGGCAAAGACAGCCATAAAACACCAGTTTCTCATACAGTCATTCATAGTAGCATTTCCATAAACCCCTACTTCTGTATCTATCTAGTTTATAGTATCAATGTCTGCATAATTTGCTTTATCCCACTTTTGAGTGGATAAGCCATTCATACCCCTAGTTAAGCTTTGCCTCTTCCTCTCTGAGCTATTACTTTTTACATACGCAAGAATGCTGCCCTATCAACTGCCCCCCACCTTGTATCTCAATTTTCTTTATCTCTTGAATTAATCCTATCAGCATACACACACTGTTATTTCTCACATTTTATTACAAGGGAACCTTTCTTGATTTCACTTCCATCCTCCTGATGTCATCTCAAATCTTCTGCTCTCTTTAAAGCCAAGTTCCTTTAAAGAATCATTCGTTTTGACAGTCTCCAGCTCCTCATTTCCTATTCTCTCCTAAATCCACCACTACAAACAGAATTTTGCCTTTCTTATTGCATCACAAAAAAATTACCCTTGTCAGTGTCACCAATGACTTCGATATTGCTGATGTAATTTTCACTCCTCATCATGTTTATCAAAATCACTTAACACTCCACCCTGAAACACTCCTTCCTTGGTGCCCAGGACATCACACTGTCCTTGTTGTTTTTTTCCTACAGTGTTAGCTCTTAATTCTCAATCTCTTCTCCTTTTCCTTTTTCATGCCTTAAAAGATGAGGTGAGACATTAACAACTAAGTGTTCTGAAGCATTTCCTTACATTTCTTGTCTTTCTTCATACACTTCCTTAATGATCTCATCAAATTTCATGTCTTTAGATAATATATATTTACTGAAAGCTTCCAAATGCATTATAATGAGCACCTCTCTGTTATTCTTGAGATATACATTCAATATATACACAATATCTCCACTCTTTTGTCTAATAGAATCTCACACTAAACTGAACTCCTGATTCCTTCTCATACCCATATCACACCAAAAAAATATAACCTTACTATGTTCATCAAATTTATAACAAGTCCATCCTTTCACAAAACTTAGAGTCACATTATCTTTGATTTTTATCTTTGTCCAGTATCTCATATCCAATCTATCCTTATTATTCCTTAAGTTTACATTCAAAAGAAATGCATAATGCAATCATTTTTGTTACTTACAATGCTTCCACTTTGGCCACATCATCATTCTGTTTCACCTAGATTACTACAAATACTGCCCACGTAGATCACCTTCTTCTGTCCTTTCCCTATTCTGCCGCAGTCTCATTTCAACAGAGCAGCTAAATTGATCTCTTTAAAACTAATCTAAAACTCTCTAATGGTTCTGTCTGTTGCTTAGAATAAAATCCAAAGTCATTACAATGTACTCCAAGCTCTATATGATCTGGCTCCTGTTAATGGCCACCTGATCATCCTTCTTACCACTTCCCTACTTTCTCAATCCATTCTAACCACATTTGATCTGCATACTCTTCCCAAACCATCCCATTACATTTCAAACTTAGGGTCTTTATACTTGCTGCTTCCTTTGCCTTCAATTATGTGCTTCCCCCACCCCAGGAACACATACACATCTGCATGACTGACTTTCTTATTTCAGGTATTTGCTCAAATGCTACTTTCTGATTAAGACTCTTCGTTATCACCCTATTTAAATGTGCAGTCCAGGATCTAGAACTTTGCTGGAAACATAGTGAGTGCTGAATTAATATTCGTAATAAGTGAAAGAATATGTGCATGTTTGGAGGGAATCAATTAAATTGAAGTGAACAGTATACTAATCATGACATGATCTGACATTCTTCCTCCAAATATAAGCTTTTCCCTGTAATTTTTTTATACTCTTAAGTTTTTTAAATTTAATTTTATTTTAGGATACATGGACATGTTTGTTACATGGGATATTGCATACTAGTAGAAATTGGGCATCTAGGGTACCCGTCACCCAAATAGTGAAACTTGTACCTAATAGGTTATTTTTCAACCCTCACCCCTTCACATGCTCCCTCCATCCCCAGTGCCTTTCAATCTCTATGTTCATGCATATCCATTGTTTACCTACCACTTATAAGTAAGAACAACTAGTATTTTGTGTTCTGTTTCTGAATCAGTTCACTTAGGGTAATAGCCTCCTGCTCCATGCGTGTTGCTGTGAAGAACATGATTTCATTCTTTTTTTATGACTGCATAGTATTCCATACCATATTTTCTTTATCAAGTCAACCACTGATGGACACTTAGGTTAGTTTCATTACTTTGCTATTGTGAATAGTGCTGTGATGCACACGCAAGTGCAGATATCTTTTTTTATATAATGATTTCCTTTCCTATGAATAGATACCTGTTGCGGGAAGTCAGGGACCCTGAATGGAGGGACCTGCTGAAGCCATGACAAGAATATAAATTGTGAAGTTTTCATGGACATTTATTTGTTCCCCAAATTAATACTTTCATAATTTCTTACACCTGTCTTTACTACAATCTCTGAACATAAATTGTGAAAATTTCAGACATTGATCACTTCCCCAATCAATACTCTTGTGATTTCCTATGCCTGTCTTTACTTTAATCTCTTAATCCTGTCATCTTCGTAAGCTGAGGATGTACGTTGCCTCAGGACCCTGTGATGATTGTGTTGACTGCACAAATTGTTCGTAAAGCATGTGTGTTTAAACAAGATGAAATATGGGCACCTTGAAAAAAGAACAGGATAACAGTGATGTCAGGGAACAAGGGAGATAATCATTGGGCCTGACTGCCTGAGGGGCCAGACAGAACAGTCATATTTCTCTTCTTAGAAAAGTGAATAGGAGAAATATCACTGAATTCTTTTTCTCAGCAAGGAACAGCCCTGAGAAAGAGAATGCATTCCTAGGGGGAGGTCTCTAAAATGGCCACTCTAGGATGTCTGTCTTACACGGTTGCAGATAAGGGATGAAATAAGCCCCAGTCTCCTGTAGCGCCCCCAGGCCTATTAGGATGAGGAAATTCCTGCCTAGTAAATTTTAGTCAGACCGGTTGTCTGCTCTCAAATGCTGTCTCCTGATAAGATGTTACCAATGACAGTGCGTGCCCAGTGGGACATGAAACTTCATTAGCAATTTTAATTTCACCCTGGTCCTGTGATCTCACTCTGCCTCCATTTGCCTTGTGATATTTTATTGCCTTGTGAAGCATGCCTTGTGATATTTTATTGCCTCTGTGACCCATACCCTATTTGTACACTCACTCCCTTTTGAAATCCATAATAAAAACTTGCTGGTTTTGCCACTTGGGGGGCATCATGGAACCTGCTGACATGTAATGTCTCCACTGGACACCCAGCTTTAAAATTTCTCTCTTTTGTACTCTTTCCTTTTATTTCTCAGACTGGTCGACACTTAGGGAAAATAGAAAAGCGCCTACATTGAAATATCGGGGGCTGATTTCCCCAATAAATACCCAGCAGTGGAATAGCTGGGTCAAATGGTAGTTCTATTTTTAGTTATTTGAGAAATTTCTGTACTGTTTTCCATAGAGATTGAACTAATTTACATTCTGCCTTACAGTGTATTAATGTTCCCTTTTCTCCACTAGTATCTGTTGCTTTTTAACTTTTTAGTAATAGCTATTCTGACCAAGGAAAGATGATATCTCGTTGTAATTTACATTTCTCTGATGACAGTTATGTTGAACACTTTTTCATGTGTTTGTTGGCTACTTGTATTTCTTCCTCCTAGAAATGCTCGTTCATGTCCTTTTCCATTTCTTATGGGGTTCTTTCTTGTTGAATTATTTCAGTTTCTCATAGATTCTGGGTATTAATCTTTTGTTGGAGGCATAGTTAGCAAATATTTTCTCCCAATCTGTAGGTTGTCTGTTTACTCTACTGATTACTTCCTTTGTTGTGCAGAAGCATTTTAGTTTAATTAAGTCCCATTTGTCTATTTTTGCTTTAGTGGCATTTACTTTGGGGTCCTATTAATATATTCTTTGGCTAGGCCAATGTTTCAAAGAGTTTTTCGTAGGCTTTCTTCAATGATTTTTATAGTTTCAGGTCTTACATTTATATCTTTATTGCATCATGAGTTAATTATTGTACGTAATGAGAGATAGAGATCCAATTTATTCTTCTGCATATGGCTAGGCAATTTTCCCAGTGTCATTTATTGAATAGGGTATCCTTTCTCCATTGTTTATTTTTGCAAACTTTGTTGAAGATCAGTTGGTTGTAGGCATGCGGTTTTATTTCTGGGTTCTCTATTCTGTTCCATTGATCTATTTGTCTATTTTTATACCAATACCATTGCTGTTTTAGTTACTATAGCCTCATAGTATGATTTGAAGTCAGGCAATATGTTACCTCCAGCTTTGTACTTTTTTATTGCTTTGGCTAATCAGCCTCTCTTTTGTAGGGGACTTTATAATTGATTTTTTCTAATTCTGTGAAAAATGAATGAATTGGTATTTTAATAGGGATTACCAATCCCTGTCTGTAAATTGCTTTGGGAAGTATGGTCATTTTAATGATATTGATTCTTGCAGACTATAAGCATGGGATGTTTTGCCATTTGTTTGTGTCACCTATGATTTCTTTCATCAGTAGTTTGTAGTTCTTGTTACGGAGATCTTTCATCTCCTTAATTAAATGCACTCCTAGATACTTTTCGGTGGCTATTGTAAATGCAGTTGAGTTTTTGATTTGGTTCTCAGCTCGAATATTATGAGTATACATAAAATAAAAATCAGAAAGGCTACTGATTTTTGTATATTGATTTTGTATACTTAAACTTTACTGAAGTCGTTTATCAAGTCTAGAGGTGTTCTGGAAGAGGCTTTAGATTCTAGGCTAACAATTATGTCATCAACAAACAGAGATAATTTGACTTCCTCTTTTCCAGTTTGGATGCCTTTTATTTCTTTCTCTTGCCTGATTGCTCTAACTAGGACTGCCAGTACTATATTGAATAGGAGTGGTGACAGTGAACATCCTTGTCTTGTTTCAACTCTTCAGGAGAATGTTATCAACTTTTCTCTAGTAAGTACAATGTTGGCCGTGGGTTTATCGTATATGGCTCTTATTTTGCTGTGTGTTATTGGGGGAAACCCCACCCCCAATATTCAAGTGGGTTCTTTTCTATTTCCCCAAGCATCGGCTGGTCTGAGAAATAAAGGGAAAGAGTACAAAAGAGAGAAATTTTAAAGCTGGGTGTCCAGGGGAGACATCACATATCAGCAGGTTCCATGATGCCCATGAGCCTTAAAACCAGCAAGTTTTTATTAGTGATTTTCAAAAGCGGAGGGAGTGCACGAATACACTGTGGGTCACAGAGATCACATGCTTCACAAGGTAATCAAATACCACAAAGCAAATGGAGGCAGGGCGAGATCACAGGACCACAGGATGGAGCGAAATTAAAATTGCTAATGAAGTTTTGGGCACATATTGTCATTGATAACATCTTATCAGGAGACAGGGTTTGAGAGCAGATAACCGGTCTGACTAAAATTTATTAGGTGGGAATTTCCTCGTCCTAATAAGCCTGGGAGCGCTACAGGAGACCGGGACTTATTTCATCCCTTTGACTTCGACCGTAAAAGACAGCCACCCCCAAAGCGGTGATTTAGAGGCCTACCCTCAGGAGTGCATTCTCTTTCTCAGGGATGTTCCTTGCTGAGGAAAAGAATTCAGCGATATTGCTCCTATTTGCTTTTGAAAGAAGAGAAATATGGTTCTGTTCCGCCCAGCTCACTGGCAGTCAGACTTTAAGGTTATCTCCTTGTTCCCTGAACATTGCTGTTATCCTGTTATTTTTTCAAGGTGCCCAGATTTCATATTGTTCAAACACACATACTCTACAAACAATTTGTGCAGTTAACGCAATCAGCACAGGGTCCTGAGGCAACATACGTTCTCCTCAGCTTACAAAGATGATGGGATTAAGAGATTAAAGTAAAGACAGGCATAGGAAATCACTAGGGTATTGATTGGGGAAGTGATAAGTATCCATGAAATCACAATTTAGGTTCAGAGATTGCAGTAAAGACAGGCATAAGAAATTATAAAAGTATTAATTTGGGGAACTAATAAATGTCCATGAAATCTTCACAATTTATATTCTCCTGCCATGACTTCAGCTGGTCTCTCTGTTTGTGGTCCCTGACTTCCCGCAACAGTGTGTTTTATTTGTTGTTTTTCTTTGAGATGGAGTCTTTTTTTTTTTTTTTTTTTTGAGATGGAGTCTCATTCTGTCACCCAGGCTGTAGTGCAGTGGCATGATCTCAGCTCACTGCAACCTCTGCCTCCTGGGTTCAAGTGATTCTCCTGCCTCAGTCTCCCAAGTAGCTGGGATTACAGGTGTGTGCCACCACACCTGGCTGATTTTTGTGTTTTTAGTAAAGACAGGGTTTTGCCATGTTGGCCAGGCTGGTCTTAAACTCCTGACCTCAAGTGATCCACCTTCCTCAGCCTCCCAAAGTGCTGGGATTACAGGTGTGAGCCACCATGCCCAGCCAGATGTATGTTTTTTTGATGCCTAATTTTTTGAGGATTTTTATCAGGAAGGGATGTTGGATTTTATAGAATGCCTTTTCTGCATCTACTGAGATGATCATATGGTTTTTATTTTTAGTTCTGTTTATGTGGTGAGTCACATTTATTGATTTGCAAATGTTAAACTCTCCTTAAATCTTTGGAATAAAACCCACTTCATTGTGAATAATTATCTTTTTGGCTTGCTAGTAGTTTCTTGAGAATTTCTACATCTATGTTCATCATGGCTATTGGCGTGTAGTCTCGGTTTTTAGTTGTGTCTTTGCTTTTGGTATCAGCATGATTCCAGTTTTATAGAATGAGTTAGGAAGGAATGTCTCCTCTTCAATTTTTTTGTAATAGTTTCAGCAAGATTGATACCAGCTCTTCTTTGTGCATCTGGTAAAATTTGGCTGTGAATTCATGTGATTCTGGGCTTATTTTTTGTTGGAAAATTTTTCATTATGGATTAAATTGCATTACTTATAATTGATCTCTTCATGGTTTCTATTTCTTCCTGGTTCAATCTTGGGAGGTTGTGTATTGCCAGGAATTTATCCATTTCCTCTACGTTTTCTAGTTTGTGTATACAGAGGTGTCCATAGTAGTCTCTGATGATCTTTTGTATTTCTTTAGTTTCAGTTGTAAGATCACTTTTATCATTTCTGATTGTACTTATTTAAATTTTATCTTTCTTTTCCTGGTTACTATAGCTAGTGGTCTGTCAATTTTGCTTATCCTTTTAAAGAACCAACTTCTTGATTGGTTGGTCCAATTCATTATTTTGGCCTCAATCTCACTTAGTTCTGCCCTGATCTTTGTTATTTCTTTTATTTTGCTAGTTCAGGTTTTATATTTTTCTAGTTACTTGAGGTGCAATATTAGGTTGTTAAATGCCTGTCTTTTGATGTAGGCATTTAATGTTATAAACTTTATTCTTCGCACTGCTTTTGCTGTATCCCAGAAATTTTGGTATGTTGTGTTTCTGTTTTCCTATTATTATTATATTTTAAGTTCTAGGGTACATGTGCACAACGTGCAGGTTTGTTACATATTGTATACATGTGCCATGTTGGTGTGCTGCACCCATTAACTCGTCATTTACATTAGGTATATCTCCTAATGCTAACCCTCCCCCCTCCCCACAATAGGCCCCGGTGTGTGATGTTCCCCTTCCTGTGTCCAAGTGATCTCATTGTTCAATTCCCACCTATGAGTGAGAACATGCGGTATTTGGTTTTCTGTTCTTACAATAGTTTGCTGAGAATGATGGTTTCCAGCTGCATCCATGTCCCTACAAAGGACATGAACTCATCCTTTTTTATGGCTGCATAGTATTCCATGGTGTATATATGCCACATTTTCTTAATCCAGTCTGTCACTGATGGACATTTGGGTTGATTCCAAGTCTTTGCTATTGTGAATAGTGCCGCAATAAACATACATGTGCATGTGTCTTTATAGCAGCATGACTTATAATCCTTTGGGTATATCCCCAGTAATGGGATGACTGGGTCAAATGGTATTTCTAGTTCTAGATCCTGGAGGAATCGCCACACTGTCTTCCACAATGGTTGAACTAATTTACAGTCCCACCAACAGTGTAAAAGTGTTCCTATTTCTCCACATCCTCTCCAGCACCTGTTGTTTCCTGATAATTTTAATGATGGCCATTCTAACTGGTGTGAGATGATATCTCATTGTGGTTTTGATTCGCATTTCTCTGATGGCCAGTGATGATGAGCATTTTTTCATGTGTCTGTTGGCTGTATGAATGTCTTCTTTTGAGAAGTATCTGTTCATATCCTTTGCCCACTGTTTGATGGGGTTGTTTTTTTCTTGTAAATTTGTTTGAGTTCTTTGTAGGTTCTGGATATTAGCCCTTTGTCAGATGAGTAGATTGCAAAAATTTTCTCCCATTCTGTAAGTTGCCTGTTCACTCTGATGGTAGTTTCTTTTGCTGTGCAGAAGCTCTTTAGTTTAATTAGATCCCGTTTGTCAATGTTGGCTTTGGTTGCCGTTGCTTTTGGTGTTTTAGACATGAAGTCTGTGCCCATGCCTATGTCCTGAATGGTATTACCTAGGTTTTCTTCTAGGGTTTTTATGGTTTTAGGTCTAACATTTACATCTCTAATCCATCTTGAATTAATTTTCATATAAGGAGTAAGGAAAGGATCCAGTTTCAGCTTTCTACTTATGGCTAGCCAATTATCCCAGCACCATTTATTAAATAGGGAATCCTTTCCCCATTTCTTGTTTTTGTCAGGTTTGTCAAAGATCAGATGGCTGTAGATGTGTGGTATTATTTCTGAGGGCTCTGTTCTGTTCCATTGGTCTATATCTGTGTTTTGGTACCAGTACCATGCTGTTTTGGTTACTGTAGCCTTGTAGTACAGTTTGAAGTCGGGTAGCGTGATGCCTCCAGCTTTGTTCTTTTGGCTTAGGATTGTCTTGGCAATGTGGGGTCTTTTTTGGTTCCATATGAACTTTAAAGCAGTTTTTTCCAATTCTGTGAAGAAAGTCATTGGTAGCTTAATGGGGATGGCATTGAACCTATAAATTACCTTGGGCAGTATAGCCATTTTCACGATATTGATTCTTCCTATCCATGAGTATAGTATGTTCTTCCATTTGTTTATGTCCTCTTTTATTTCACTGAGCAGTGGTTTGTAGTTCTCCTTGAGGTCCTTTACATCCCTTGTAAGTTGGATTCCTAGGTATTTTATTCTCTTTGAAGCTATTGTGAATGTGAGTTCATTCATGATTTGGCTCTCTGTTAGTCTGTTACTGGTGTATAAGAATGCTTGTGATTTTTGCACATTCATTTTGTATCCTGAGACTTTGCTGAAGTTGCTTATCAGCTTAAGGAGATTTTGGGCTGAGATGATGGGGTTTTCTAAATATACAATCATATCATTTGCAAACAGGGACAATTTGACTTCTTCTTTTCCTAACTGAATATGCTTTATTTCTTTCTCTTGCCTGATTGCCCTAGCCAGAACTTCCAACACTGCTGAATAGGAGTGGTGTGAGAGGGCATCCTTGTCTTGTGCCAGTTTTCAAAGGGCATGCTTCCAGTTTTTGGCCATTCAGTATGATATTGGCTGTGGGTTTGTCATAAATGGCTCTTATTATTTTGAGATACATTCCATCAATACCGAATTTATTGAGAGTTTTTAGCATGAAGGGTTGTAGAATTTTGTCAAAGGCCTTTTCTGCATCTATTGAGATAATCATGTGGTTTTTGTCTTTGGCTCTGTTTATATGCTGGATTACATTTATTGGTTTGCGTATGTTGAACCAGCCCTGCATCCCAGGGATGAAGCCCACTTGATCATGGTGGATAAGCTTTTTGATGTGCTGCTGGATTCGGTTTGTATTTTATTGAGAATTTTTACATCGATGTTCATCAGGGATATTGGTCTAAAATTCTCTTTTTTTTGTTGTATCTCTGTCAGGCTTTGGTATCAGGATGATGTTGGCCTCGTAAAATGAGTTAGGGAGGATTCCCTCTTTTTCTATTGATTGGAATAGTTTCAGAAGGAATGGTACCAACTTCTCCTTGTACCTCCGGTAGAATTCAGCTGTGAATCCGTCTGGTCCTGGACTTTTTTTTGTTGGTAGGCTATTAATTATTGCCTCAATTTCAGAGCCTACTATTGGTCTATTCAGGGACTCAACTTCTTCCTGGTTTAGTCTTGGGAAGGTGTAAGTGTCCAGGAAATTATCCATTTCTTCTAGGTTTTCTAGTTTATATGCGTGGAGGTGTTTATAATATTCTCTGATGGTAGTTTGTATTTCTGTGGGGTCGGTGGTGATATCCCCTTTATCATTTTTTATTGCACCTATTTGATTCTTCTCTCTTTTCATTAGTCTTGCTAGCGGTCTATCAATTTTGTTGATCTTTTCAAAAAACCAACTCCTGGATTCACTGATTTTTTGGAGGGTTTTTTGTGTCTCTATCTCCTTCAGTTCTGCTCTGATCTTAGTTATTTCTTGCCTTCTGCTAGCTTTTGAATGTGTTTGCTCTTGCTTCTCGCTGGTTGGGCTGCACCTGCTGACCAGCACCAACTGTCCGACACGCCCCAGTGAGATGTACCTGGCTACCTCAGTTGAAAATGCAGAAATCACCCGTCTTCTGTGTTGCTCACGTTGGGAGCTGGAGGCTGGAGCTATTCCTATTCAACCATCTTGGGTGCCCCCCTCTGTTTTCAAAAAAGTTTTATTTCTCCCTTAATTTCATTGTTTACCTAAAAGTCATTCAGGAGCAAATTGCTTAGTTTCCAGGTACTTGTGTAGTTTAGAGAGTTCTTCTTGATATTTTATTTTATTTTGCTGTGGTCTGGGGAGATACTTGATATGATTTCAATTTTTTTAAATTTATTGAGATTTGCTTAATGGCAAATATATGATCAATTTTTGTGAAGGTTATGTGTGCAGATGAGAAGAATGTATATTCTACAGTTCTTGCATGGAATGTTCTGTAAATGTCCTTTAGGTCCATTTGGTCTATAGTTCAGTTTAAGTTCAGAGTTTCTTTACTGACTTTCTGCCTTGATGCTTAGTCTAGTTACCTCAGTGGGGAAATGATGTCCACCACTATTCACAGTATTGATTTCAGTCTGTTTTCTTAGGTTTAGTAGTATTTATTTTATGAATCAGGATGCTCCAATTTTGGGAACATATATATTTATAATAGTTAAATCTTGTTATATTGAACCTTTCATCATTCATTATATGATGCCCTTTTGAATCTTTTAACTGTTGTTCAGTTTAAGTCTGTTTTCTCTGAGATAAGGATATCTACTTTTGCTTGCTTTTGTTTTCCATTTGTGTGATATATCTTTTTCCACTCCTTTATTTTAGTCTATAGCTTCTTTAGCCAATAGGTGGGTCTCTTGTAGGGAGCAGATGATTGGGTCTTATTTTTCTATCCAATTTGCCACTCTGTATCTTTTCAGTGGAGAACTTAGGCCACTTACATTCAAAATTAATATCAAAATACAAGGTTTGATTTCTGTCATTGAGTTGTTAGATAGTTGCCTTAGAGTTTTAATTATATAATTGCTGTATAAAATCTGAGCTTTGTATTTATGGGTCACTTTATGAATGGCAGGTATTTTCTTGTCTTTTCTATGTTTAGAGCTCCTTTGAGCATTTCTTGTAGTGCAGGTCTAGTGGTGATGAGTTCCCTTAGCATTTATTTGTCTGGAAAAGACCTCTTTTCTCCTTCAGTTACGAAGCTTAGTTTGGCAAGATATAAAATTCTTGGCTGGCATTTTTTTTTTCTCTAAGATGGCTACTATAGTCTTCTGTTCTACAAGCTGTGCTATTGGTGGGAGCTGTAGTCTTAAATCTTTAAAAAATGTTAGTTGTCCCTCAAAATGTTTCAACAGAAACCAAGAATAAAATATGTACAGTGCTGTGTTTCTACACCACTCTTAGTTATAGAGCTCATTATAAAATCAAATTCCTTAACATCTTGATTGTTTATCACTAATTTGTTGTAATAGTTATATAACTGTAAAATCACAAAGGCTTAAAATAATGTTTTACAGCCAATAACAGATTGAAGTACTAACACTGGATTTCACAAGCCTCTAAATATTGAATATTCAATCTTTCTGATGCAATAGTGTAGAAAGTTAGTTTTTCTTTTGAAGTCATTGCCCATTGGGTGGAAAATAAGTATCTGCCTGATGGCAGTTTAGTAGAAAGACAAGATAAATGCATCTTGGACTGCACCAGTAGTTGTTTCCTTCTCTAGAGAGTAATTCATCTCTAATGACCTCCAACTCCTGTTGCTATTTGAATCAGAGTAGGACCAGAGAGGACCTGGGTTTGAGGTTTAATATTATTTTGATGGGGACCTTAAAAACAAATCTTTTCAGAGATTCTCTTCATCTATAATTATGGTGTTTGTACATTTTCCAGACATAGTTCCATTAATCTAAATGTTGCCCTACAGTAACCAGAGATTGGATAAATTATTGGCAAGTGCCAGATGGATGTGAATTTGAATTTTGTCTCTAACAGCCAGATATGTGATTCTGAGCAAACAAGTTTTCTCTCTCAATCTCAGACTCCTCATTTGAAAAATACATACTATCAGCCACTTCACGGAGTCTTCATGAGCATTAAGTACAATTTATGTCATATACTAACCATGTGGCTTTTTAGAATTTTTTTTATTTAATTCTTTCCTTATCTTTACAAAGAAAAGTGAGTGGTTTAGGCCTAAAACTCAGAAGTTAGCATTGGTTCACAGAGGAAGGAATGGTAGAGACTGAAATTATTTTT
Organism: Macaca mulatta; assembly: GCF_049350105.2. Taxonomy (NCBI): domain Eukaryota; kingdom Metazoa; phylum Chordata; class Mammalia; order Primates; family Cercopithecidae; genus Macaca; species Macaca mulatta. The sequence goes on along the minus strand of NC_133413.1, from coordinate 132,550,548 downwards.
CTCACCAAAATGTATATAACAGCTTGAATTTTTGCCTATTGTTTTCAATATGAGAGAACAGAGTTCCCAGAGTAAAAGATTCACATTCCCATCATATTAGTTTTCTAAACCAAAGCTTATATATCATTTCAGTACATGTTATATTTCCTCTTTGCTAATTTTTTCCCTAACACACAAAATTAATAATCAAAGGATCAAAGTAAAGATTTATATGGACATTTTAACAAAAGCTGATTTATATGAAATTCTTAGGTAGTGATCAATTATATTCATTCTTTGATTCTTATAACCATTGAAAATGGATACCAGTATTATTATTTCCATTCATAGTTTTAGGAAATGATGAAAATTATCAGGAGGCATGCAAGATCCTACTCACACTGTCACAGAACTGAAGCTTGAACCAGTATTTTGTTTCTAAGGAAATATCTCATTTTAATTATATGATTATCTTTCAGTAACCTTAATTATTGTCCACTACTACAAATAAACAGCAACCTAAAATTAGGAATGCTATGTAAGACATAACTGATTTTAAACTCACTGTCCAACAAACCTTGTTTAATATCTCTTCTGAGGTCAAAAAGTATCTCCAAAAAGTTCCTACATGTGCATTTTGAAAAAAAATAATTCTGAGTTAATATAATTATAGGATTATAAGATGCTAGAACAGAAAGAATCCTGAAAGAATATCTGGATCAATATCCTTATTTTACAGATGGAAAAGCTAATGCCCAGTGATAGCAACTATCTTGCCTAGGATATCCCAGCCAGTTAGAGGCAGAAGCAAGAAAAAAGCACGGATTTGCTGCTACTTAAACATTGCCTCCATCACAGCCCACTTGTATCTGTGAATTGGGTCAACATATGTCTAATGGTATATTCCCAGGAAACCTCTGCAGTACAAAGAAAAGAGATTTGTGTCCACCCACTAATATATCTGCATGAAATTGGGCACCTTCCCTACAAACTATTTTCCACACAGCAAAAGAGTTATATAAAATATAAAACATATTAAAATAATACCAATTTAAGGAATGCTTTAACTTAGGGTCTTTAAAAATCGGACCCCAGGACCAGAGTTTGTGTATATGTAGATCTTAGAGAAGGTGATCCTGGGAAGCATAATGAGGAAGTAGGGACCTAAAAGCAGAAAGGGAGGTGCAATACACCACAGCTCTAAGTGGTGTGTCAATGGAGAGTTCACCAGAGTGGGTGGCTAGGTCTCCATTTCTGCGCTAGTCTGAGAAATCATAGGGAGTATAGCTTAGAATTGTCCCACAGAGTGGCAAGAAAGTTGGGGATTTATACAGCAATTCTCATAGTTTATTGTCTGCATTCTCTCTTTACCCCTCACTTTTTAAGCCTGCCCAATGTGAAAACTGATCATGTGCCTGCAACCAAGGAAAACCCTAAGGCAGCAAAATGCAGGGGCTTAAGGTACAAATCCACTTGGATATATAGAAACTGCAACAAATTTGTAAGTGACCTAGAGGATATGCTGACCTGCATGGTTAGAACTGCATGGTGTTGTGTTGAATATTGACAACACAATCTTCAATAAGTTATGTCTATGTTCTTGGAATAACTTGTACTTATCAGAGTATAACATATATCAAATTTTGCAGTAATGGCTTCTTAGAATGTATATTCTCCACAAGATCTGAAACTATCAGGACCACTCCATCTTACTCGGCTATCACCTGCATCTTGGATAGTTCATGTTAGATGCCCAGTAGATATTTATTGGTTAAATGGAAGAAATTTGACATTTCTTTAGCAAGTTTCTTGAGATATAATCAACATACAGTGAATTGCATATAACATACATTCTTAACTGTTGATATATGTATATTCTCATGAAATTACCACTACAATCAAAATAAAGAACATAACCATCACGCCTCAAATTGTTGTGCCTCTTCGTAATGTCTTCTTCTTAGCTCTCCCCACTTCTACCTGCCATCCCCAGATGAAAACACTGATTAGCTTTCTGTTACTGTATGTTATTTCACATTATATGGAGTTTTTATAAACTGTACTCTTCTCTCCACCCACTGCTTTGACTCAGCATGATTATTTGAACATGTATCAATATTTTTGTATCAATAGTTCATTCCCTGCTGTTACTGAGTAGTATTCCATTTTGTGTACACATCACTTTGTTTATCCTTTCATCTGTTAATAGACATGAGTTGTGTCCAGTTTTGTGATATTAAAAATAAGTCTACTATAAATATTCATATTACTGTATAGGCATTTACTTTCATTTCTCTTAGGTAAATATATAAAATGGGAAGCTTACGCCATGTGGTAGGTATGCATTTAAATTATAAGAAACTATCAAGCTTATTTCCAAAGTAGTTTACATTTTACATTTCCACCCAGTGTTTATTCAAGCTTTGGTCCCTTCACATTCTCATCAACACTTGATATGTTCAGTCTTTAATTTTTGCCATGCTAATATGTGTTTAATGGTAACCCAATCTGGTTTTGTTTTTCTTGAATGACTAATAATATTGAGTACCTTTTGACACATTTAGTTACTATCTATACATATTATTTGTTGAGGGGTTTGCCCATTTTTAATTGGGTTGCTTTTTTATTGAGTTTCAGGAGTTCTTGGCTGAAGTCACATATTAGATATTTGATTTGTACATACTTTCTCCTCATTCAGGCTTAATCTTTTCATTTCTTAAGAATTTTTTTAAAAAAATAGGCACTTTTAATTTTAATGAAATTCTAATTTATGTCTTTTTTTTTTTTCATGTACCATGATTTGAGGGTTATATCCATAAAATATTCACTTCACCTCGGGTTAGAAACAATTTCTTCTAGACATCTTATCATTAAATGTTTTACAATTAGTACTTTAATTTGAGTTAATCGTACATATTACAAGGTATGAATCAAAGTTACTGGTTTTTTTTTCTTTTCTTTTTTTTTTTTTTGAGATGGAGTTTCACTCTTCTTGCCCAAGCTGGAGTGTAATGGCACAATCTTGGCTTACTGCAACCTCTGCCTCCCAGATTTAAGGGATTCTCCTGCCTCAGCCTCCCGAGTAACTGGCATTACAGGCACATGCCACCACGCCCAGCTAATTTTTGTATTTTTAATAGAAATGGGGTTTCACCATGTTAGCCAGGCTGGTCTTGAACTCCTGACCTCAGGTGATCTTCCCACCTCAACCTCCCAAAGTGCTGGGATTACAGATGTGAGCCACCGCACCTGGCCCAAAGTTACTGTTTTTGCATATGGTTACTAGTTATTTCAGCAACATTTGTTGAAAGGCTAATTGTTTTGTTGGTTTTTTTTTTTTGAGACAGAGTCTCACTCTGTGGCCCAGGCTGGAGTGCAGTGGCATGATCTCGACAATCTCGGCTCACTGCAACCTCTGCCTCCTGCGTTTAAGTGATTCTTGTGTTACAGCCTCCTGAGTAAGCCTCCTGTGTAGCTGGGATTACAAGTGTGCACCACCACGCCTGGCTAATTTTTGTATTTTTAGTAGAGATGGGGTTTTGCCATCTTAGCTAAGCTGGTCTCGAACTCCTGACCTTGAGTGATCCGCCTGCCTCGGCCTCCCAGCTCTGGCCGAAAGACTAATCTCTTAATGCATTCTTCTTTATTTTTTCAGAATAAGTTGTTCAAATAGGTGAGTTTATTTCTAGTTTTTTTTTTTTTTCTGTTTTACTATATTGCTTATTTTTACCACCAATACCACAGAATATCCAGAGTTCTTTTTCTGACTCTTGCCTCCCTGGTTCTCAGTTCTCCAAATTCGAACACTTTCTTCCTTCTGAACTCAGCACCATCTCCTCCACTCAGGGAGTTCTCTGGGTTCTGACTCAGTTCCTACTTCCTGCACTGAAGTCTAGAAATTATCTCAACACAGTAAATCATATAAATCATTAGGCTCATCTCATTTGTTTCAGATCTCTCAGGGATCACCATCCTTTGTTTCCTGATTTCTAATGTTTTCACAACTATTGTTTCTAATATATTTTTCAGGATGTTAACTTGTTTCAGGTAGCAGAGGAAATCCATTGCCTAGTATTTCATCTTGGTCAAAAGTCAAATTTACCATTCCAGAGCCTCATTTTCCTATATGATCAGAGGCAATACATAATAATTTAAAAATATTACAAATCATATAGGATGATAAGACTATAAAATATTAATTACTTAATGTGAACATGCACTTAAAATAAGGCTGTAGGGAATCAGAAGATTAATGTGACAAAGAAGAAAATTTTGTACACCTTGGCTTCTGTACAATATGCTCAGGGCATTTTCTTCCTGCCATTTGGGCAGTTGGAAGAGCACACAATATTTAGGCTATATAGTTCAAGTGGATGGGTTTTGCCTCCCTTAACTACTAAATTATGTTGACAGTCTTTTGGTTGTTATGAAATGTGCTATGCAACTGACCCTAAATCCTGGCGTGGTGACATGCTGGTGACTTGAGGATTTGGATGGACATCATGATATTTCTTTGGTTACAGAACTGTTATTAACTTATATTTCTCTCCAGTGGAGCAGGAACTGTGCTATGCTATTAAATTGGAGAAGTCATCCAAGGAGGAAGAAAGTTGACTACTCAAGTGGCCTGCCTGCCAACTGATGCTGAGCCCAAAGAAGAGCTTCTGGACCATCACAGAGAAAGTCTCTCACTCAGCTATACCAGTTTGGAGCATGTGCAGAAGCAAATATTCCTAATTGGTATAATAACTATTTGTTAAATGCAACAATGTACAATGTTTATATACAACCTATATTCTTGGAAGAAGAAACTCAGACATAAAGATCTTAGGGATTATTTTGCTCAAAATGCATTAAGGAAAAAAATGTAACTATTCAGTATTCAACTCCAGGAACAAACACTGAATTCTCTCTACCTTTACCTATTCTTCTCACTTATTCTCAATCCTAATAAGAACTATTCAAACAAAAATAAATTGTGTATTTCTTCCCAAGCACTGTGCTAAATGCAAAGAAGACAGACATAAATAATATGCTATGGCCCAAGAATTTTGAGAATGTATGAAAATATTTAAACTACCTAAAATCAGTATACTCACTTTATTCAATTACTTTCTTCCAAAATCAATTGAGAATAAGTAGGAATAAAGCATATGATAATTTACTAGTTTTAACTTTTTTAAAACTTCATGCAAGCCCATTTCAAGTATGGTCTCAAGTATGTTATTTTGTAGCAGGAGGAAGAGATTAGTTTTGGTATAAATAATTAAATCTGGTTGAATGCTCCAGGATCCAATGAGGAATAGCAGGACATGATAGAAAATGCCTGAACTGGGATCAGAAAATACTGCTTTTGTTCTAGATAAGTCACATATTAGTTAAGTTAAATCTCTTCTCTTCACAGAGTCTCATTTCCTACAGCTTTACATTGGGGAAGAGGAAGACATTAACGACATATACTTTAAACAACATGAACAGGAAAAAAATGAAGTAATGTATGTGAATGTTTTTATAAAATGTCAGTGTTTTAAAAAATTAAAAGACCACATAGTCATCTTGCCCACCTAAAATCTATGCTTTTCCTTTCCAGTTGGTTCTAAGATATTGCTGCTTAGTAAGAGACTACATTGCCTTGTCACCATTGTATTCAGATGGAAACTTAATGTCTTCACCATTGAAGAGTGAGCAGAAGTGATGTCGCTTCCAGGTCCAAGTAATTAAGAAATGATGCATCCTTCTATTCTCACTTCTCCCAAATGGCTGGATTCAAAGCCCTTCTGGGACCTAGATCATGGTAAAGCCCTTCTCTGGACAGAAGTAAGGTCCCTAAATTACCATTTCAAGAGATGCAGTCTACTTAGCAGTAAGAACTGCCTTGGATTGTGTAAGGAAGAAGTAAACAATTCTTAAGAGATGTTTATTTGCTGTAATTAGAATTACCTAATTAGCATAGTCTGTGAACTTCCAGACAAGAGGAAGCAAAATGGAACAGATTTGGCCCCAACTGAAACAACCAAAGATTTATCAAATATATAAAATAATGGTTTGCCAGACATTGGACATCAATCACTGAAGGAGAACGATCTCTAAAAAAGAAGGAAAAAAAGTCTCCCGCCTTGAAAGAATTTTTAGGTCGCAATAGGAAAACTCAGATAAAGTACATTGGACCCTTTGAGATGAGAAAATGGTGTCAGATTCTGGGGAAACTAAGACAACTGGAGTTCATATAGCAGAGTACCAGAAAGAAGAGAGCTGTTTATAGGATAACTCTGGAGAACTGGAGCGGACTTCCTCTCCTGAATATAACAGCATTCAGCTGGATACTGTTCAGCATAGTTTCATGAGGAAAATACCTCAGGTGAGGGAAAGTACAATCCAAAAGGATTAGAGGTACAGGTAACCAACGCTAAGAAAGAGCTAGGAATAGTGTTTGATCCCAGCAATCAGATTGGAACAAAATAATGAGTCGCAGGACACTGAATTGAATATGCAAAATAATAACACCTCAGAAGTGGGAAATAATTAGCTCTGGATGGAACACTGCTATTAAAAATCTTTCTTTCCTAACAAATCTTAAAAGCAAGTTCTGTAAGTTATCAAACTGTGTCCAAGTAACTGCATCCCAGAACAAAATTCAGAATATTTATAGAAATGCAAAAATAGCACCAAAAGGGTAAAATTCAGAGAGTCTGCCATCTAATTAAAAAATATATATATCATGCTTACAAAAAGCAGGAAAATACTCATGTTCAAAAATTAAGTAGAGGTGGCCGGGTGCAGTGACTCATGCCTGTAATCCCAGCACTTTGGGAGGCCGAGGCAGGTGGATAACTTGAGGCCAGGAGTTCAAGACCAGCCTGGTCAACATGGTAAAACCCCATCTCTACTAAAAATACAAAAAATTAGCCAGACGTGATGGTGCATGCCTGTACTTCCAGCCACTTGGGAGGGTGAGGCACTAAAACCACTTGAACCTAGGAGGTAGAGGTTGCAGTGAGCCAAGATCACGCCACTGTACTCCAGCCCGGGTGACAGAGCAAAACCCTGTCTCAAAAAAAAAAAAAAAAAAACACAAAAAACAAAAAAAAAAACGTAGAGGTATGCAAGATATAAAAAGGGAACCAAATTGAAATTCTAGAGATGAACCTTTAGAATTTGAGAAAGATACACTAGATGGTATTAAATATAGATTAGACATTATGGAAGAAAAGACTAGTGAAATTGAAGACATAAAAATAGAGATTCTCCATAATGAAAAACAGAAAAGAGAATTACAAAAAAAAAAAGAAACAAGAATAAAGCATGAACAAGTTGTGGAGCAATTTCAAGTGTCCTAATATATATAAAATTGGAGTCTGAAAGGAGTGGAAGAGAGAAATATATTTGAATAAATAATGTCCACAAATTTTCCAAATTTCATAAAAATCATTAATTCACAGATTTAAGAAATTCAATGAACCTCAAGTACAAGAAACAGGAAGAAAGCTAAAACAAGAAACATCATAAACATATTGCTAGAAAGCAATAATAAAGTTGGATTGTAAGGCTCAACATTGTTAAGATGTTACTTCTCCCTCAAATTGACTGATATATTCAAAGAAGCCACAGTTAAATTCTCACCAGACTTGTCTTCCTCTTTCTGCTATTGAATTGGCAAACTGATTCAAAAACTTATGGAAAGACTAAGGAGCTAGAATGGCCGTTAATAGCTTCAGAAAAGAAGAAAATGTTCAAGGATTAATACTATTTGATTTCAGACTTATTTTAAAGCTATAGTAATCAATATAAAGTGATATTAGTATAAAAGAAGATTAACGAACAGAATAGAGCATCAAAAAAAAAAAAATCCAAAAGTCATATGAAGAAAAGAAAATTACAAACTGCAGACTGGGAAAAAAATATTTGCAAAGCATATAACTTAATAATAGTTTTATCCAGACTACATAAAGAACTCTCAAAATTCAGTGGTAAGAAAACACAACAACAAAAAGGCAAAAATTTGGACAGACACTTCACCAAAAAAGATTTACATAACTGACAAATAAGCACATAAAATGCTTCTCAAATATAGTCATTACTAAAATGCAAATCAAAATTATAATGATATATCTTTGCATCTATTAGGAAGGGTTAAAATTGTCAACACTGACCACGCCAATTGTTGGAGACAGTGTGGAGCAATTGGAACTCTAATGAACAGCTGTTGCAAAAGCAAACTGGTGTGACCATTTTGGAAAACAGCCATTTCTTACAAAATTAAATGTATGCCAGACATATGATTCAGGTATTTCACTCCTAGGTAATTACCTGATAAATGAAAGCAGGTGTCTAAACAAAGACCTGTATACTTATATTCATAGCAGCTTTATCCATAATAGCCAAACATCCATGAACATGTGAAAGGAAAAACTGTGTGGTATCCATGCAATGAAATGTGAATCAGTAATAAAATGGAATTAACAATTGATATACACTATAACCTGGATCAGTGTCAAAATAATTACATAGGGTGAAAGGAGACATTTTTTAAAAGATATATACAATATGATTTCATTTTCATACAATTTTAGAAAATGCAAACTAATATGGAATGACAGCAGACCGGCAGTTGCTTGGGAAGAGGGGAATGGAAGAGGCAGGAGGGGTGAAATCGGAGGGGTGAAGCGTGAGGGATGATGAACTCGTGGTCTTGATTGCACTGACATTTTCATGGGAGTCTACATATCCCAAAACTCAACAAACTGTACACTTAAGTATATGCAATTCTTTATGTCAATTTGTGCAGTATATCCCAAATGTCTGCCAGTTACAGGGCTTACCCTGAACCAACTGGAAAAGTAAACTCTTTTTCTGTTTGCCTTACCTCCAACAAATTTTTCTCCAGGGTCCAGGGTTATTCTTTCCGCCTTCTACTCTTTTCAAGTCCTGTAGGGCTCAATGTTTTTATATTTTACAGCACTAGTCAGTAAGAATGAATAGAATAATACATGTAAATGTTGCCTAGATGTCAGGTATTTAATGTAAGGTCCTTGAGACCTATTCATTGCAAGCTGTGACTTTAATTATTACTCTCTTCTTCTCAGAGACATTTCCATTTTAAATTAAAACCTGAAAAGGCTTACTTAACATAAAACAATGGGTTACATATGGTCAAATGACAATGAGTATTACATCTTAGTAGAATGTGGGTTGATTTGGGGAAGGAGGTCTCCAGGGGTCATTTTCATTGATCAACAAGTAACATACTCTTTTCTAAAGTTGACTTTGAGTCTTAATAATAGCAATACATTATATTTGTATAGGATACTAATGATTACAAAGTGCTTTCACATTTATTATCTCATTCAGACTTGCAAAGACCTTTTAAGGTGAAATTAGCACCAATTTACCAATAATAAAGTCGACATTAATGCTGATCAACAACTTGTTTTCTATTAAAAGCCAGAAGTGGAATTTGAGCTGAACTATCTGACTTTCAGTTCAACAATCTGTCCTTGAAACATAGCTGCATCTAGTTTAAATAACAAATTCCTTGAGAGCAATGAACTCTTGCCTCTTCTTACATAAAACCTTCCTGAAGTAATCATCAATCCTGCCTGATTTATGGATGGGAATTTTGTGCATTTTAAATAAACATTTAATTTCAAGTGGTGGGAATGGAGAGAAGAAACCTTGTAAAATAATATAGTGGCTTTTAAAGAACAAAATGCCATCAAACCCTTGGTCTGAACCACTAGGATTCATGTTTGATTTCTTGTCCTTTTGAACAAAGAAGAGGTGACGGTGACACAAAGCACTGTGTCTTATTCAAGAGTGTACTCACATCCCAACATTCTTGACATCCCTTGAGCCTGGATTAGTTTAATAATTTGCTTACACATCATTGACCACTCCCTTCAATACCTTCTTGGAAGACTCAAGCCTCTCTCAGTGTCTTCTCAATCTTGGAGCACAACTTCTATGCTGGAGTTTGTGGCTCATGTTGTAGAGGTAGAAAAATTAGCCCATCTTTAAGTGGCTACCAATCTAATTGGGAAAGAAAGATTAACACATTGTTAGAAATAAACAGACATACCAGTTTTCAGTATCGGCTAGACACAAAATGTTGATGTATCTTATTTGTTTCACAGACTTTTTTAAAAAACCTCAAAAGTCACATTTTATACTCACATTTTCCTAGATCAGGACACAGATTTGTGATAAATGGACTTGAAAAACAGCTAGCAAACGATAAAGACAGGGTTTAAATTCTAATATAATTCCAAAATTTTGATCTCTCCACTAATCCAAAATGAAAGGTAAAAACATGTAACTATATATTCTATTGTTTTGCAAAAAATAGGTACCAAGGTAATTCAAAGGGGGAAGAATGGTTTTAAGCACTAAATAGTACTGAAACAATTGGACATCATATACAAAAAAAATGAGCCTCAGTCCTTAATTCACATCTTAGACAGGGAACAACTAAATGGATGATTAACTTAAATATGTAAGAGTGGCGCTCCCAAGATGGCCAAATAGGAACAGCTCCAGGCTCCAGCTCCCAGCGTGAGTGACACAGAAGATGGGTGATTTCTGCATTTTCAACTGAGGTACCAGGTTCATCTCACTCGGGAGTGCTGGACAATCAGTGCTGGTAAGCTGGTACAGCCGAACCAGCAAGAGCTGAAGCAGGGCGAGGCATTGCCTCACTTGGGGAGTGCAAGGGGGAAGGGAATCCCTTTTCCTAGCCAAGGGAAACTGAGACACACAACACCTGGAAAATCAGGTAACTCTCACTCTAATACTGCACTTTACCAAGGGTCTTTGCAAATGGCACATCAGGAGATTATATCCCACACCTGGCCCGGAGGGTCCCATGCCCACGGAACCTCCCTCATTGCTAGCACAGCAGTCTGAGATCTAACTGCAAGGTGGCAGTGAGGCTGAGGGAGGGGCGCCCGCCAATGCTGAGGCTTAAGTGGGTAAACAAGGCCACCAGGGAGCTCAAATTGGGTGGAGCCTACCACAGCTCAAGGAGGCCAGCTTGCCTCTGTAGACTCCACCTCTGGGGACAGGGCATAGCTAAACAAAAAGCAACAGAAACCTCGGCAGAGGAAAATGCCCCATCTGACAGCTTTGAAGAGAGCAGTGGATCTCCCAGCACAGAGGCTGAGATCTCAGAATGGACAGACTGCCTGCTCAAGTGGGTCCCTGACCCCTGAGTAGCCTAACTGGGGGACATCCCCACTGGGTGCAGACTGACACCTCACACCTCACATGGCAGGGTACACACCTGAGATGAAGCTTCCAGAGCAAGAATCAGACAGCAACATTCGTTGTGCAGCAATATTCTATCTTCTGCAGCCTCCGCTGCTGATACCCAGGCAAATAGGGTCTAGAGTGGACCTCAAGCAAACTCTAACAGACCTGCAGCTGAGGGTCCTGACTGTTAGAAGGAAAACTAACAAACAGAAAGGACACCCACACCAAAATGCCATAAGTACATCACCATCATCATCAAAGACCAAAGGCAGATAAAATCAGAAAGACGGGGAAAAAGCAGTGCAGAAAAGCTAGAAATTCAAAAAATCAGAGCGCATCTCACCCTCCAAAGGAATGCAGCTCATTGCCAGCAACGGAACAAAGCTGGAAGGAGAATGACTTTGACGAGATGAGAGAAGAAGGCTTCAGCTGATCAAACTTCTCAGAGCTAAAGGAGGAACTATGTAACCAGTGCAAAGAAACTAAAAACCTTGAAAAAAGAATGGATGAATGGATAACTAGAATAATCAATGCAGAGAAGACCTTAAAAGAACTGATAGAGATGAAAACCATGCCACGAGAAATACATGACAAATGCACAAGCTTTAGTAACCGACTCCATCAACTCGAAGAAAGAGTATCAGTGATTGAAGATCAAATGAATGAAATGAAGCGAGAAGAGAAGTGTGGAGAAAAAAAGAGTAAAAAGAAATGAACAAAGCCTCCAAGAAGTATGGGATTATGTGAAAAGACCAAATCTATGTCTGATTGCTGTGCCTGAAAGTGATGGGGTAAATGGAACCAAGCTGGAAAACACTCTTCAGGATATCATCCAGGAGAACTTCCCCAACCTAGTAAGGTAGGCCAACATCCAAATTGAGGAAATACAGAGAATGCCACAAAGATACTCCTCGAGAAGAGCAACTCCAAGAACATAATTGTCAGATTCACCAAAGTTGAAATGAAGGAAAAAATGTTGAGGGCGGCCAGAGAGAAAGGTCGGGTTACACACAAAGGCAAGCCCATCAGACTAACAGCAGATCTCTCTGCAGAAACTCTACAAGCCAGAAGAGAGTGGGGGCCAATATTCAACATTCTTAAAGTAAAGAATTTTCAACCCAGAATTTCATATCCAGCCAAACTAACTTTCATAAGTGAAGGAGAAATAAAATCCTTTACAGACCAGCAAATGCTTAGAGATTTTCTCACCACCAGCCCTGCCCTACAAGAGATCCTGAAGGAAGCACTAAACATGGAAAGGAACAACAGGTACCAGCCATTGCAAAAACATGTCAAAACGTAAAGTCCATCGATACTAGGAAGACACTGCATCAACTAGCGAGCAAAATAACCAGCTAATATCATAATGACAGGATCAAGTCCACACATAACAATATTAACCTTAAATGTAAATGGACTAAATGGTCCAATTAAAAGACACAGACTGGCAAATTGTATAAAGAGTCAAGACCCATCAGTTTGCTGTATTCAGGAGACCCCTCTCACATGCAGAGACACACGTAGGCTCAAAATAAAGGGAGGAAGATCTACCAAGCAAAAGGAAAACAAGAAAAGCAGGGGTTACAATCCTAGTCTCTGATAAAACAGACTTTAAACCACCAAAGATCAAAAGAGACAAGGCCATTACATAATGGTAAAGGGATCAATTCATCAGGAAGAGCTAACTATCCTAAACATATATGCACCCAATACAGGAGCACCCAGATTCATAAAGCAAGTCCTTAGAGACTTACAGACTTAAGACTCCCATACAATAATAATGGGAGACTTTAACACCCCACTGTCAACATGAGACAGATCAATGAGACAGAAAGTCAACAAGGATATCCAGGAATTGAACTCAACTCTACACCAAGCGGATCTAATAGACATCTACACAACTCTCCACCACAAATCAACAGAATATACATTCTTCTCAGCACCACATCACACTTATTCCAAAATTGACCACATAGTTGGAAGTAAAGCACTCCTCAGCAAAAGAAAAAGAACAGAAATTATAACAAACTGTCTCTCAGACCACAGTGCAATCAAACTAGAACTCAGGACTAAGAAACTCAATAAAAACCACTCAACTACATGGAAACTGAACAACCTGCTCCTGAATGACTACTGGGTACATAACGAAATGAAGGCAGGAATAAAGATGTTCTTTGAAACCAATGAGAATAAAGATACACCATACCAGAATCTCTGGGACACATTTAAAGCAGTGTGTAGAGGGACATTTATAGCACTAAATGCCCACAAGAGAAAGCAGGAAAGATCTAAAAGTGACACCCTAACATCACAATTAAAAGAACTAGAAAAGCAAGAGCAAACATATTCAAAAGCTAGCAGAGGGCAAGAAATAACTAAGATCAGAGCAGAACTGAAGGAGATAGAGACACAAAAAACCCTCCAAAAAATTAGTGAATCCAGGAGCTGGTTTTTTGAAAAGGTCAACAAAATTGATAGACCGCTAGCAAGACTAATGAAAAGAGAGAAGAATCAAATAGATGCAATAAGAAATGATAAAGGGGATATCACCACCGACCCCACAGAAATACAAACTACCATCAGAGAATACTATAAACACCTCTACGCAAATAAACTAGAAAACCTAGAAGAAATGGATAATTTCCTGGACACTTACACCTTCCCAAGACTAAACCAGGAAGAAGTTGAATCTCTGAATAGACCAATAGTAGGCTGTGAAATTGAGGCAATAATTAATAGCCTACCAACAAAAAAAAGTCCAGGACCAGACGGATTCACAGCCGAATTCTACTGGAGGTAAAAAGAGGAGTTGGTATCATTCCTTCTGAAACTATTCCAATCAATAGAAAAAGAGGGAATCTTCCCTAACTCATTTTACGAGGCCAACATCATCCTGATACCAAAGCCTGACAGAGATACAACAACAAAAAAAGAGAATTTTAGACCAATATCCCTGATGAACATCGATGTAAAAATCCTCAATAAAATACTGGCAAACCGAATCCAGCAGCACATCAAAAAGCTTATCCACCATGATCAAGTGGGCTTCATCCCTGGGATGCAGGGCTGGTTCAACATACGCAAACCAATAAATGTAATCCAGCATATAAACAGAACCGAAGACAAAAACCACATGATTATCTCAATAGATGCAGAAAAGGCCTTCAACAAAATTCAACAGCCCTTCATGCTAAAAACTCTCAATAAATTTGTTATTGATGGAATATATCTCAAAATAATAAGAGTCATTTATGACAAACCCACAGCCAATATCATACTGAATGGCCAAAAACTGGAAGCATGCCCTTTGAAAACTGGCACAAGACAAGGATGCTCTCTCACAGCACTCCTATTCAATGTAGTGTTGGAAGTTCTGGCTAGGGCAAGCAGGCAAGAGAAAGAAAGAAAGCGTATTCAGTTAGGAAAAGAAGAAGTCAAATTGTCCCTGTTTGCAGATGACATGATTGTATATTTAGAAAACCCCATCATCTCAGTCCAAAATCTCCTTAAGCTGATAAGCAACTTCAGCAGTCTCAGGATACAAAACGAATGTGCAAAAATCACAAGCATTCTTATACACCAGTAACAGACTAACAGAGAGCCAAATCATGAATGAACTCCCATTCATAATAGCTTCAAACAGAATAAAATACCTAGGAATCCAACTTACAAGGGATGTAAAGGACCTCTTCAAGGAGAACTACAAACCACTGCTCAGTGAAATAAAAGAGGACACAAACAAATGGAAGAACATACCATGCTCATGGATAGGAAGAATCAATATTGTGAAAATGGCCATACTGCCCAAGGTAATTTATAGATTCAATGCCATCCCCATTAAGCTACCAACGACTTTCTTCACAGAATTGGAAAAAACTGCTTTAAAGTTCATATGGAACCAAAAAAGACCCCACATTGCCAAGACAATCCTAAGCCAAAAGAACAAAGCTGGAGGCATCACACTACCTGACTTCAAACTATACTATAAGGCTATAGTAACCAAAACAGCATGGTACTAGTACCAAAACAGAGATATAGACTAATGGAACAGAACAGAGCCCTCAGAAATAATACCACACATCTACAGCCATCTGATCTTTGACAGACCTGACAAAAACAAGAAATGGAGAAAGGATTCCCTATTTAATAAATGGTGCCGGGAAAGCTTGCTAGCCATAAGTAGAAAGCTGAAACTGGATCCTTTCCTTACTCCTTATATGAAAATTAATTCAAGATGGATTAGAGACTTAACTGTTAGACCTAAAACCATAAAAACCCTACAAGAAAACCTAGGTAATACCATTCAGGACATAGGCATGGGCAAGGACTTCATGTCTAAAACACCAAAAGCAATGGCAACCATAGCCAAAATTGACAAATGGGATCTAATTAAACTAAAGAGCTTCTGCACAGCAAAAGAAACTACCATCAGAGTGAACAGGCAACCTACAGAATGGGAGAAAATTTTTGCAATCTACTCATCTGACAAAGGGCTAATATCCAGAACCTATAAGGAACTCAATCAAATTTACAAGAAAAAAACAACCCCATCAAAAAGTGGGCAAAGGATATGAACAGACACGTCTCAAAAGAAGACATTCATACAGCCAACGGACACATGAAAAAATGCTCATCATCACTGGCCATCAGAGAAATGCAAATCCAAACCACAATGAGATATCATCTCATACCAGTTAGAATGGGAATCATTAAAAAATTAGGAAACAATAGGTGCTGGAGAGGATGTGGAGAAACAGGACGACTTTTACACTGTTGGTGGGACTGTAAACTAGTTCAACCATTGTGTAAAACAGTGTGGTGATTTCTCCAGGATCTAGAACTAGAAATACCATTTGACGCAGCCATCCCATTACTGGGTATATATGCAAAGGATTATAAGTCATGCTGCTATAAAGACACATGCACACGTATGTTTATTGCAGCACTATTCACAATAGCAAAGACTTGGAATCAACCCAAATGTCCCTCAGTGACAGACTGGATTAAGAAAATGTGGCATATATACACCATGGAATACTATGCAGCCATAAAAAAGGATGAGTTTGTGTCCTTTGTAGGGACATGGATTCAGCTGGAAACCATCATTCTCAGCAAACTATCGCAAGAACAGAAAACCCTATACCTCATGTTTTCACTCATAAGTGGGAACTGAACAATGAGATCACCTGGACACAGGAAGGGGAACATCACACACCAGGTCCTATTGTGGGGAGGGGGTAGAGGGGAGGGATAGCATTAGGAGATATACCTAATGTAAACGACGAGTTAATGGGTGCAGCACACCAACATGGCACATGTATACATATGTAACAAACCTGCACGTTGTGCACATGTACCCTAGAACTTAAAGTATAATAATAAATATATATATATATATATGAGCTGAAATTACAGTAGTTCTAAAAGAAAACATGGGGAAACTTTCGTGACTACTGATTACACAAAGGTTTCTTAAACAGGATATGAACATAACCTAGAAAAGAAAAAAAAATAAATTGTGCTTCTTCAAAAGTAAAAATTTCTGCTTCCCAAAATACACTGTTAATAGATTGAAAAGACAAGCTATAGACTAGGAGAAAAAAATAGGCAAAACACCTATTAAATAAAGGCATTTTTAGAATATATACATACTTTTAGGAATTAATATGAAGATAACTCAAGTCTTAAAATAAGCAATACATTTGAATAGACACTCCACCAAAGAATATGAATGGCATGAAAAGATGCTCAACATCATTAGTCATTAGGAAAATGCAAATTAAAACCACAATGACATGTCACTACATACCTACTTGATATCTAAAGTTTGAAAAATATTGAGAATACCAAGTTTGGTGAATATGTGATGCAACTAAAACACTCATACATTGCTTGTGGTAATGCAAAAATGCTACAGACATTTTGGAAAAATGACTGGCATTTCCATATCCTGTTAAACAGATACCTACTTTGTAACCCAGCACTCCAACTCAGAATTATTTCCAAAGAACAATTTCTCCATATAATGATCTCAATGTAAATACATAAACTTTATTCATAGGAGCCAAAAACTGGAGCAAAGCTGAATAGCCATCAGTTTTGTAAATATATAAACAAATTTTGGCATTTTTGTATAATGAAATGCTACTTAACCATTAAAATAAACTATACATACAACAATATGGAAACATCCAAAAGGCATAATGCCAGAAACCACATATTGTACAGTTCCATTTAAATGACATCTGAAGAAGGCAAAAACTATGGAGACAGAAAATAGGCTAGAGGTCAGGTGTTGGGGTGGGAGAGTACAGGGTTAACTACAAAGAGTCATAAGGAAACTTTGTGATGATGGAAATGTTCTATAACTTGATGGTAGTGTTGGTTAAAGGACAGTGTAAATTTGTCAAAGTTCACCAAATGATACAACCAAAAGTAGAATTTTACTATATATAAATTACACCCAAACATCTGATTTTAAAAAGAGGATACAATGTGTCAGTAAATGCTAAAAGACTTCAGAGAATATAAAGAAATATAGGAAATGAAATAATGCATAGACCCTTGTGTGCAAAAAGGGATAAAAGACATTCAGATGTGGCTCTATAAGAAGGAGGTGACCATTCATTTCCTGGAGTAGACTAGTGTGGAACATCATACTTTGTGGCTGGAAGGAGAAATTGATGTGGCAAGCACAGGAAAGTGAACAGACCATGGCTACTGCAATTGATGATATGTTAGAAAGTCATTAATTCAAAGTTGGTTAGGAAGTCATAAATTCAAGGTTTGTTAGGGAGAGTAAGGCTAGATTGTCTGGTCATGAATATGGTCATTATGTGGCTATGGATGTCAGATCTTACAGAGTGGCCAATTTAAACTAACAATTGGCTTTCATTGTACAAAGCTGAGGCCATAATAATCACTTTTGTAGTTAATTCATGGCTTACTCATATCAGTCTCCAAGCTAGATTCAGGCATTAAAGTTCACATAGAGGAATGTGCAGTAGGCAACTTGAACTCAACAAGCAGTGACCACATGATAAGCATTACAAAAAGCACTTAGCACATCTTAATTTATTCACACAATCATAGCACAAGGTTGATATTATGTGCACTTAGGAAGAAACTGAAGCTCATGTAGCTAGTACTGCTGGCTATTTCATGCCTCGTGTTCTTCAGGGCAATTGTATGAATTTCTTCTTCTATTAAATTACTTATTCACTCAGCAAACTATTTTAAATTATCAACTATCTACTGCATCCAGTTAATAGTACAGGCCCATTTTAAACTCAAATCTTTGACCAAAACCCACAACTTCAAAATGATCTGTGCTAGTAAAGTAGAAAATAAGAGTCAAGAGGTCAAGAAAAAGTCTACATCATTTTGATTTTAATCCTGTATATATTTTATGTCCTTAAAAATATACTTAATGCATCAATCAAATGAAAACATAGAATTAGATAATCTCCAAGATTCTTTCATGCTATGTTGTTCTATGATTTCAACTTTACTCAGAATAGAAAAAAATTGATGAAAATTATTCTAGATTTAACAGAGGTTGGCTATTGTTGATGCTGGGTATGCTATATAGATTCTTCCTCTGGAATGTGATCTATTTTTCTCTCTCTGCCAGAAATATAAGCTACTGTTAAGCAAAAGCTGAGTCCCTCCTAGGTATTTAGGTTGGTGCAAAATTAATTGCATTTTTTCCATTAAAAGTGGCAAAATACCTTTTGCGATTACTTTTGCACCAACCTAATAATACCTTTCGCTGAAGAGAGCCACCTCCCTGGATTGTATATTCCTACCCTCACATCTTTGTTCACAGAGTGGCTGGTTGATGCTGAAATATAAGTGGGCCTCATACTTCCACTTAAACTATCTCTGAACGTCATTCCAGTTTCAGAGCGTCCCATGGATTTCTGAGGCTTCCTTTTAACTTGCATTGCAATTCACCTTCTCTTTCTGCTTAATCCCACTTCTCTCACATGAATTCAGGTGGAATCCCCTGGTTCACTCCACTACAAAGTCCTTGCATCCAGATCTCCATCCAAAGTCTATGTTCCAAAAACCTGGGCAAGGATCTATGGCATAGATCAGATAATAATTAATTATACGTAAGTACCATTTAAAACACAGTACATTTTAATCATTATATAGGAAAAGTAGAACTGATCTGAATTTTTCATCTTTTTCCATATAGATCTTTATTTAAAACATTATGTAAGATAGTATAATATATTTTCAAGCTAATATTGAGAACAATTGGTCAAAAATAACTAAACATCAAAATATCCATTTATATACCACTCTATAGTTTACTTATGTGCAAAGCATTTTACAACTATAGTAAGAGATATCATGAATTGCATAATATAGCCTCCTGAGAACTTTCAAAAATAAAATAATCAGAGAGGGAGGCAGAGAAAGATGGCCAAATAGAAGCCTCCAATGATTGCCACCCCCACCCCCACAGGAACATCAAATCCAACAACTATCCACACAAAAAAAGCATCCTCATAAGAACAGAAACCCAGATGAGCAATCACGGTATCTGGTTTTAACACCGTATTAAGAGGCACTGCAGAGGGTAGGAAAGACAGCCTTGAATTGCCTATATCACCCTCCCCTCCACCCCACAGCAGATATGTGGCATGGAGTGAGAATCTGTGAACTTCAGGGAGGAAGAGCACAGGGATTGTGAGACATTGCCTCGGAGCTCAGCTATCCTGTAACAGTGGAAAGCAACACAGTGAAGAACTCAGCTGGTGGCCGACAGAACATTTAGACCAGTCCTAGTAGGAAGCAAATCATCCATGCCAGTAAGTGGAACCTGAGTTCGGGCAAGCCCTGCCATCATGGGCTAAAGGGCTCTGGGGTCCTAAATAAACTTGAAAAGGCAGTCTAGGCCACACAGATTACAATTCCTGGACAAGTCCTGGTGCTGTGCTGGTCTCAGAGGCAGTGCACTTGGGGTGCATTCAACCTAGCGAGGCACCAGCTAGGGCAGCCAAGAGAGTGTTTGCATCACTCCTCCCCCAGGCCCAGGCAGTACAACTCGCAGCTCTGGGAGAGACTCCATCCCTCTGCTTGAAGAGAGGAGAAGGGGGAGTAAAGGGGACTTTGTCTTGCAGCTTGGATGTCAGCTCACTGACAGTAGAATAGAGTACCGGACAGAGTCCTAAGGCCCACATTCCGGGCCCTAGCTCCCAGAGAGCATTTCTAGACACACCGTGGGCCAGAAGTGAATCTGCTTCCCTGAAGGAAAAGACCCAGTCCTGGCAAGATTCATCATCTGCTCATTAAAGAGCCATGGGGCCCTGAATAATCAGCAGTGGTAGCCAGGTAGTACTTGCCTTGGGCCCTGGCTTAGAGACTCAAAGAGACTCAGAGCCTTGCTGGCTTCAGGTGGGACCCAGCACATTCCCAGCTGGGGTGGTTATGGGGAGACGCTCCTGCTTGAGGAGACGAAAGGGAAGAGTAAAGGAGACTTTTGCAGCTTGTGTACCAGCTTGGCCACAGTGGCGTACAGCACAAAGCAGACTCCTTTGGTTTCCCAGTTTCAGGCCTTGGCTCCTGGATGGCATTTCTAGACCTGCTCTGGGCCAGAGGGAAGCCCACTGTCCTGAAGGAAGAAATCCGGGCCTAAAGACATTTACCACAAGCTGACGAAAGAGCCCTCTGGCCTTAAGTGAATATCGGAGTAGCCAGGCAGTGCTCACTGTGGGCCTGGGGCACTGGTGGCCATGGAACAAGACTCTTCAATTGAGGAAAGGGGAAGGAAGAGTAGGAGGGACTTTGTCTTGTGGGTTGGGCGCCAGCTCAGCTGCATTTGAATAATTCCTAAGGTTTCCAACTCCAGGCCTTGGCTCCTTGACAGGATCTCTGGACCTTTCCAGGGCTGAGAGGAACTCACTGCCCTGAAGGGAAGGACCCAAGCCAGTCTGGATTCACCACCTGCTAACTGGAGAGCCGTTGGGCCTTGAGTGAAGATAGATAGGCAGTGGTCACTGCAGGCTGTGGGCAAGACTCAGTGCTGTGCTGGCTTTGGGTCTGACCCAGCACAGTCCCAGTGGTGGTGGCCACAGGAGAGCTTATGTCACCCTTTTCCCAGATCCAGGTAGCTCAGCGCAGAGAGAAGAATCCATTTGTTTGGAGGAACGTAATGAGACAGAATAAGCGTCTCTGTCTAACAAGGAATTGATAACCAGAATATATAAGGAGCTCAAACAACTAAGTTTGAAAAAACTCTGTTAATTGGATTTAGCAATGAGCAAAAGATCTAAAATAGACATTTCTCAAAAATGGCAAACAGGTATATGAAAAGGTGCTCAACATCACTGATCATCAGAGAAATGCAAATGTAAACTACAATGAGATATCATCTCACCACAGTTTTAAAATGGCTTTCATCCGAAAGACAGGCAATAATGAATGCTGGTGAGCATGTGGTGAAAAGGGAAACCTCATACACTGTTGGTGGGGATGTCAATTAGTACAAGCACTATGGAGAACCGTATAAACAATATGGAGGTTCCTCGAAAAACTAAAAAGAAAGAAAATCAGTATATTGAAGAGATAGCTGCACTCTCATGTTTATTGCAACACTATTCACAATAGCCACTATTGAAAGCAACCCAAGAGTCCATCAACAGATGAATAAAGAAAATGTGATACATATATACAGTGGAATACTATTCAACCATAAAAAGTATGAGATCCTGTCGTTTGCAACAACCTGCATGGTACTGGGTACAGTGTGATGGCATTTGAAGCTCTAAAAAAACACTGTCAAATAGGATGCCTCTCCTACCTTCAAATATTCACCAAAAAAATCTATGTGTAGAAGGTAAGATAACTGTTGTTATACTGTTTAATTTTGCCTGGGATCCAAGGATAAGGATTTTATAATGAGCTAAATATTAACAACATGATAAAAAGAATCTCACTGTAAAATACACTGTTGAAAGGTAGGATCCCCAAAATACTTCCTAGCATAATATAGTATTTTCTAGTCCTCTACCAATAAAATTCCTATTTAGACTACAAAGGAATCAAAGCAGGTGAAAATCAAGCTCTAAAAATTATCTTATTCAATTTTTAAAAGCATATTGCAAAAATATTTGGAGCTAAGAATCATAAGAATGAAAACATAAATAAAATAGGAGTTATAAAAATGCTTTTATTTTTAGACCATCATTGTCATATCCATATTCAGTTAAAACAGCTTGAAGATTCCAATGCAATTAGAAGTGGAAGAAAGAATGTACAGGTCTGGGCCGAGTCAGGATGATATAGTTCATTATTAGCTTCAGTAATGGGTAATTCATTCATTCAATCAGCATCCATTTGTTGATCTCTTTCAAAGTGTCAGGTTTTTTACCAGAAGTTATTTCCATCATAATCTTATGGAATCTGGGCCATAAATTTTTTTCAAGCAGGATGCTATGGAAGCATACATTACTTTCAGAGCCTTAAATAGCATTATCTACTAAGAAAAGATAGAAAGAATTTGGCTAACAATATTTTAAAGTGACAAGAAATTACTATTGATGTTTAAACATTTCCATATTTGAGTGTTCTTATATTTAGCTCAATTCAACTAACAACTATTGGCATTTATTATATGCAAAGTATTATGAATAGGCTGTTAGAGGTTCAAATGTGATTGAGACAAAGGTTATTCAAAGTTTATTATTTTTGAGGAAAGAAAAAGATATAATTTTATTAAAATATAGAATGTGATGAGTATCTTAAAACCTATATATGTAGACATGTCTGAAATGGTTTCAAATGCCAACACTAGAAAGATAGAATAATTAATGATGCAAAAGAGAGGCAGAGAAAAATTTTGTTTTGTTGTTCTGTTTCGTGAGTGTGTCTGTGTGTGTGTGTGTATGACTAAGTGCAAGTATAATAAATCAAGACTTAATATCTGAAAATGCCTCTTTTCCTTACAAAAACCAAGGAAGGTAATGAAGTCACTCTTAGCAGAAATTCAAAAGCTACTCCTGAATTTTTGAGTATTTGCTGAGAGCTATAGCTAACAATTTTGCAGAAAATAAAGGATCATATTTTTTCACATTGAACAGATTTGAACTTCAGATAAAATTGACTTCTATTGAGGGGAAATGTATATACAGAGTCTAAATTTTAGCTTTCTGTATAAAAAGGCTGAAAAATCTTGGCAACTCTATTATTTATGATATAAACAAGTAATAATTACAGTACAGAAAGGTATGGAATATGACAACAAACAAACTACAGTAACACACAAACAAGTGAAACCAAACCAAGGAGTCTGGAAAACATAAGTATAAAGAAAACTCTGTGTGTGTGTGTGTGTGTGTGTGTGTGTGTGATGGTGTCTCGCTCTGTCTCCCAGGCTGGAGTATGATGGTGTGATCCCAGCTCACTCCAATCTCCACCTCCTGGGTTCAGACAATTCTCCTGCCTTAGCCTCCTGAGTAGCTGGAATTGCAAGTGCCCCCCACCACACATGGCTAATTTTTTTGTATTTTTGGTAGAAATGGGGTTTTACCATGTTGGCCAGGCTTGTCTTGAACTCCTGACCTCAGGTGATCCATCCGCCTTGGCCTCCCACAATGCTGGGATTACAGGCATGAGTCACTGAACCTGGCCCCCTAAAGAAAGTAACTTTAGGAAAAATCAAGGAAAGTGTGGAAAAACAAAAAAGAGAGAGAGAGAAGAATCAAGACTGAATGATAGGGGAAATATGTTTGCTTTTAGACCATCATTATCATATCCATATTCAGTTCAGATCAGCTGGAAGTTTCCAATGCAGCTAGAGGTAGAAGATATACAGGCCTGGGACCAGTCAGGAAGACACAGTTCATAACTCGTAGTGTGGTGGAAGATATTTAACACTACAGAATACCTATACAAATACTGGAAATGCTAAAAAGCCAGAGGACAGTGAAACAACCCGAGGATTAACAACAGAAGAGAGCTGGTAACACTCCTAGCACTGGAGAGATAAAAGAGGTGGAGGTGACAGTGACCATGAGCC
The DNA here is from genome assembly GCF_049350105.2 of Macaca mulatta. Classification (NCBI taxonomy): domain Eukaryota; kingdom Metazoa; phylum Chordata; class Mammalia; order Primates; family Cercopithecidae; genus Macaca; species Macaca mulatta. The sequence continues at coordinate 132,526,295 of NC_133413.1, read as the reverse complement.
AGCACCCTCTCAAAGCCAGACTCATGCAGCTGACTCAGCCGCTGTTGGAACTGCTGCCTGGATCCTAGGGGAAGCAGTTTCCTGGACGGTCCCTTCCTTCCTGTCTCCAACGTAACTCCAAGCTAACACTTCCCATTTGCCAGTTGAAACTATTCAGAAGGCAGAGCAATATAGTTTGCGGAGATCAGACTTCCATGACACAGAGCAGAGCAGGGAAAGAGTGGGAAATGGATGTCAGAGCAGAGAAGCAGAGGAACACCACAGGACCAAAGACACTCACCAAAACACAGCAAGAGTCAGCAGTCCAATCACAAGTCTCTCTGGCCTTTGTGAGGAAACCGATCCAAAGGAGAAATGATCAGTACAAAACAGATAGTTCTTAGAATAAAGTGAGGAGCCAGAGTACAAAAATCTAGATATGTAAAAAAAAAAAAAAAAAAAAAATCAGATACTTAAAGACTATTCCAGCCTACTTCAGGTAAGGGCAAGATAACCTGAAGTTAACCTAAGATAACTTCAGTTTATCAAGGAGAATTAGAAAGAGAACCAGGGAGTCCAATAAACAATCCCCGTGAGCAAGAGCATGGGAATACAGAATTTACATTTTGAAAAGACCATTCAAATAGCATTACCTTAAAAATAGGATATAGACAGCAAATCAGAAATGTTAGTCTGAAGATTCCTTCCAACAGGAGACAGGGCATGAAAGCAACAAGGTCTTTGTTAACCTCACTGTTAGAAAGCTAACTTTCCATAGACCACCATGTCAAGATTTCACTGAGGAAGATTCAGCAGCAGTGGGAGCAAGAAGATGGCTCTTCTTGCTGTGTGGTCTCAGTACAGAGGGATAGAGAATACATTGAGGTTAGGTGCCTATGAGTTGTAGCTTACTTTGGTTATCTGCTTATATATGTGTCTATATTTAATAGTACCATTTTGGGCCTCTGTTATAGCTAGCTTAACATAAAATAATTAAAATATGAACTTTGGCACCCAATATCTAGTGTGATACTAGACATACGGTAATCATTAATAAATGTAAATTAATCACATAGTCTCAGGAAACTTTTTATGTAATTTGATTCCATCCTTGGATATCTAATCAAATGAGGATCCTTTATTTTATGTATTTGAGCTGCTGTAAAGTGGGACTACTATTGAGTTTCAGGGTAGATTAAATGACATAAAAAGAAAATGATTTAAAATAATGCCTTGTTGATAGTAAGTACTTGACTGTGTATATTAGGTTTTTTTAGATTTTATCTCACCTTTTTGGTATTTTACTAAAATTAAATATATATGTTCCAAATAGAGAACTACTTGATGTATTTGATCCCAACCTGGTGCCGAAACTAGAAAAGGCAAATGAGATAAACGGCACCCTTTTTAGCATCCTGCCAAAACAAGGCTCCATTCAAGCATCTGTATATTCATTCAGCGGCTGCTCCATTTACACTGATGATGCGTAAGTGTCTATGTTTCCCGAACCTCTGTCATGTACATTAAACTGCCCATAAGACATCTCCCCATTTGGATGTATCAAACCCATCATTTCCAAATTGAAACTTAACCCCTGTGTTACCAGTTCAGGAAAGAACATCATCATAAACTAGTTCTCAAGTCAGTGAATTATTCTTGATTTCTTCAATAGTCACTTCTACTTCCAATTGTTAACCATATATTTTAACTCTACGTGCTGTATAATTTTAAATAGCAAGCTATTCACCTTTATGTACCCCATTGCCAGTACTTTAATGCAGAATACCACTTGACTAGATTACTGACACAGACTTTCAAATTATCTCCTATTCTTTGTACTGTACTGGTTTCCCTATGCACTATTATATTTTCTTCACTTTAAAACCTGAGTGTGATATTTGAGGATCCATATTTGATTATGCCATTTTCATATGTAAAGCTCTTAAAATGCCCTTGCTTTTAGAATAAAGTTCATGCCTTCAGGATGAAACTTCCTTGGCATAGAATATAAATGGCTATATGCCCCCTGTTTTCATCTTTAGCCTCATCTCATGCAACTCCTTATCTTCTACTCCAATCTCCAGTGACACTGAACAAGAATACTCCAAGCTGGCGTTCTCTTTCTCTGGAACATTCTTTTTATTTGACCAATCCCTTGTAACTGTCTAACTCCTGAACACAACCTAAAAGGAGAAGAGAACATAGCTAGGGAAAACATCTGGAAATTTATGGAAGTAATCTAGGTATGTGGAAAGAATTTGTAGTCTAGAATGCTAGTGCCAGAGATGGAGCGTGAAGAAGAAATCCTAGCGAGAGCTCAGTGGATTCTACTGAAAAGTAATGAGAAGATGAACTTCCAATGAACTTCCAAGGGAACACTAAGGTCCTCTGCTTGGGGAAAGTACTGGTGACATTAGGAGCAATATGGAAATTGAGATAGGAACTCTATTGTAGTCTCTCTATCTGTAAAATGAGAATGATACTGTCTGCTTTACACGTATCCTACAAGGTCATTGTGCAAATAACATAACAACTGTGAAAGTGCTTTGAAATAACACATTTCTATAAAATTTGAAAGCGCCTTATTTCACGAATTGGCCAGACCACATCATACTGTTAGGACTCTGGCATCCTTCCCCCTCTCTTTTCCCACTTCCATGAGAATCTTCATCTAGAATGTAGCACCAGTAGTAAGTTCTGCGTAGACACAGAGGGTAGCTGCTGCCAGAGAAATTACACAAGTTCTTGAACTCTTCCAATTGGTACTCTTTACCAGAAATGATGGTATTATGGGTATACTGGCAAATAGAGTTTTTCTGAGCAAAAGAGTTTTTTTCTTTTAGGTGATTAAGTAGTACTTGGTGCGAAAGTACAATCCTGCAGAGAATACTTGAAGTGAGAGTGCAGGAGAGTGAAATAAGCTGCTCAACTGCTATACCAGGCTTCAGAGGCAAGAGCAGAAAACCTACGCCAGATTATTCATTTGGCTACTTTTCAGCCAGTTGAGAAACTTACAAAAGAAAAATTATGTCACCACTGGGCTCTGTGTTACAGACACATACTTAACTATGACAAAAGAGAGCAAGGAATTAAGGAATTATTCATTCGTAGGTAAAGATTTTTAAATTGTGAAATGCACTATTTTAACTCTGTTTCTGATACTTCATCCTTGGGGGTTAAAACATGCAGTGGACTTTTAAAAACAAATCTGAGATGTTTTCAAGCTATGTATCTATGGATCAATTTGTTAAAGCATCGATTTAAAAGCGAAAGACATAAAGTAGATGTCTCTTTGAAGATATATTTTAGAGTCTCATAATTTCTCCTTTCTATTCGTAAGAAAGTGAAAAGTGTAGCTAATTATAAGTAGAAGAAAATATGAACTATAGAGGAAACTAATCAGACATTTATTTAATTCACAACCATTGCAATAAAAGCTCAAAATTAAAGATACTTGAAATACACCCAAATAAAGGCAAAACCTGAAACAAACAAAACAACTCTGTTCAGTATTTTCCACTGTACAATAGCATTATCTTTCATTGTATTATGCCAAAATTAAATCAGACAATTTGAGTCTGAGATTTATTGAGTTCTTACAGTGTCAGGTATCATTCTTGGATTTGAGGAAAGTGAGAACAATGCAGACATGGTTTCACTATTCATAGAAATCACTTCCAGCAAGAGAAACATAATAAACAGATGAATAGAAGACCAATAGGAAGCATCTATGCTGTTCTAGTTTAAAAATATAAATGTCTGTTAGTGTAGCAGTGGAAATATAGTGATCAGATTCAGGATATATTTTGAAGGTACATTATCCTGGATTTTCCAATTTATTAAATGTATAAATGAGAGAAATACATGAGTCAAAGATGATAAAAGGTCATAAAGAAGAAAATATGGAAAAAAAATCAAATTATAGTGAGAGCGCAAAAGAAAATCCAATTGATTAAGCACAAGAACAACATAGATGCTTCCTATTGGTCTCTCTGACATACTGCAGCCCTTTATTCTGTAGTCCACATAGGAGCTATGGCATCTTTAAAAAACAATCATTAAATCATAAACAGTACTGATTAAAATATAATGGTATTCCATTATACTATATTCAAATATAATGCCCTAAAATAAACAGTCCTGTTCTACTGGCTCATCTAATCTTTCTTTGCTCTTCATTCTATGCATTGATTTTCAGGCACGCTGGCAGAAATGTGTTCCAACACACAAAACATTTCATTCGCTCAAGGCCCTTTCCCTAGTTAAGCTTTTTGTTTGAAATGCTCTACTTCTTATCAATCTGGTCTCTCCCTGCCCCAGAAAGATCTTCCTTTACTATCTTTGCTGAAGCAATGCCTCTCATTCCCTCTGGCAACTACAAATCACTTTCTACCACTTAACCTACTTACAGTTTCTATACAGTGTTATCAGTCCTTGAAGACATTTATTTGTTTATTATGTTTCCCCTGCTAGAAGTGATTTCTATGAATAGAGAAACAATGTCTGCGTTATTCTCACTTGTCCTCAAATCCAAGAATAATGCCTGATACAGTAGGAACTCGATAAATTTCCCTCTGAAATTTTCTTATTTAATTTTGGCATAACACAATGAAAAATGATGCTACTACAAAATTGAAAACACTGAATGCAGTTTTGTTTGTTTCAGGTTTTGCAATACTTCATTTGTCAGGCTTCATTTGTCACCCTAGAATTGTATGCTATCCCCTAGCAGCCTTCCCTTCATCCAAAGATAAATTTTTAACACTTCTGAACAAATAAAACATAAGCTTATTGGAAAATGTTTGTTTAGGGAATACACTGTAGCTGTTCTTTCTTCTTTCCATTTTAAAATCCAGGTGTGAGTGTCATACCCAAATCTGTAGCGGCTAACCATGAGTAAAGGATTAAGAAAATCAGGGTGTCACTCTGACATAGTTGAGCTGTCGACCTGATGCCAGCAGCTATCTTCAGACTCCTTGTTATTTGAAGAAAAAAATAAATAAATAAACCCTTATTTGTTGAAGATACTATTGGAGGGATCTACTTGCAACTAAAATTGTTCTGACATCATCCAGTTGTCAAGGTTAAAAAACAAATCATGCTAATGAATTGCCTTTATTCAAAAGAATAAACTTGGCTGGGTGTGGTGGCTTATGCCTGTAATCCCAGCACTTTGGGAGGCTGAGGGAGGCAGATCACTTGAGGTCAGAAGTTCGAGACCAGCCTGGGCAACATGGTGAAACTCCATCTGTACAAAAAATACAAAAATTAGCTGGGCATAGTGGCATGTGCCTGTAGTCCCAGCTGCTCAGGAGGCTGAGGCACAAGAATCGCCTGAACCCAGAAGTGGAGGTTGTAGTGAGTCAAGATTGCGCCACTGCACTCCAGCCTGGGTGACGGAATCAGACTTTGTCTCAAAAATAAAATTAAAATTAAAAAGTCTTTCCAAACATATTAAAAAAAGAATAAACTTGCAGATGCATATCCATGTATTTTATATATGTATATTAAGTAGGCATCTGTCTTTCTTAAATGAGTTAAAGTGCAATGAGGTATCCCATCCTTCAATTTTGGTCATTCCATAATGGAAATATCAGTACAAATTAACATTCCTTTGGGCAATATTTCTCAAATTTAAGTATTCTTCATAATTCCCTGTGTAAACACTTTAAAACAATCTAGTATATTAAGACTCATATAGATTAACGACCTGAGTAATTCTGAAATATATTATAGCCTGAAAAATCTCTAAATTTTGCACAGCATAATTATATGTAGATCAATCTTCACTTTGATAACATTAAACCAAAGTAAACTTTTTTTGTTTTTTAAGAGATGGGGTCTTGCTATGTTGACCAGGCTGGTCTTGAACTCCTGGCCTCTAGAGATCCTCCCACCTTGACTTCCCAAGTGTTGGAAATACAGGCATGAGCCACTGCACATGCCAAGAGAGTATTTTATTGGATTAATCAATTGGTTCTACCTGAGAGGGGGACTGTAGGAGAACTAGATAGGGCAAGGTAAAATTCAAATAAATATTATAAAGTGGGGCATAACATTTGTAGATTATCTCTAGAAAAGGCGCTTAACAGCTGTTAGCAACAAGTACACATGAGTACTGAATGGAACTAGGAAATAGAAGAGAGGCTAATTGACAATCTACATTGCTCTTGCTCTTACTATTTCTTAGCTTTTCAAACATATCCCAAGTAGGCACTTACTGTGATTCTTAGTCATGCCTCAGCTAGTTTGGCAAAGAAAATGAACGTAGACAGCTGTTTTGTATCAGTTAGCTACAATTAGTTGTGCCATGTAACAAACCACCCTGAAACTTACTAGTTTAAGACAACTATTTATGATTTCTTATAAGTCTATAAGTCAGTTGGCTTGCACTGCCCATCAGGGACAGCTGTGGCTGATCTCAGCTGAGCCTGCTCATTTATCTATGTCAATTGTATAAAGGTTAACTCTTCTAGGATATCCTCAGTTGGGATGGCGAGGCTGGGAACACATGCTTTCTCTTTTTCCAGGAGACTGGTCTGGGTCTGTTCTCATGGTATGTCAGGGGTTCAAAAGAGGAAGTGGCAACACACAAGTACTTTTAAAATCTTTACTAGTGGCAAGTTTATAAAGAATCCATCAGCCAAACAATTCATGTTGTCCAGCCTAGAGTCTCTGGAAAGAGACTACCAGAAGGCATGAATAAAGGATTGGCTGGAAAATTAGGACCAATCAACACAATAGTAATTTAATTCAACACTTTAGATTTATAGTAATTGTTGAAGAGATTGATAGTTTCCCACAAAAATATCCAATTTATCTTTCCTCCTTAGTAACAAATTTTGCTTTTAGCTGGATATATGCCCACCCAGAATTAAAGATTCTATTTCCCTTCATTTCCCTGCAACTTTGAAACTAAGTACAGCCACATGACTGTGCACCAGCCAAAATAGGATAAGTAGTAATGTCCAGTAATAATCAGACATTAATAATGTCCAATAATAATGTCTAAAAGTCTCTTGAAAAAAGAGTTCATCTAGATTTTACCATCCTACCATTCCTCCTTCTTCTGGATTCCAGAACTAATGATGCTCTGAAATGATCATGAAGAGGAAAGCCCCATATTATAATGATAGAAATGAAATATAGGAGTTTGTGTCCCTAGTGGTACTCTAGAGCCATGATATTAGCAATGTAATGTCTACTTTTGGACTTTTGGACTTGTTTTACCATGAGAAAGAAATATACTTCTACCTTTTCCAACCAACTACAATTTTCTTTTCACTGTTATCTGAAACAAAATCTACTTTTGTAAAGATTTGCAGATCTTTAGCATCTTGTAAATGCTATTAAGTTGTTAATTTTTAAAAAATGAGAGGAGTCATATAAGGCAAAAAAAAAAAACCTGGTTATGAAAACATTTTAACAGGTTTCTTCTATGTAGCACTTCTTAAAACTAAGATACTAATGAGCAGTTTGAAACTCTAAGAACATAGCATTTCATGTTTGCCATTATATTGTGGAGTCTTGTCACCATGATGAGTGCTTTCTACAATAGTTTTGGAATAGCTATTTTATAGCTATTTTTAGATAAGTTGTACCCATATACTAGAACGTGTATAGTTTCAACTTCGTTTTTCTGATTGTCACCCTAAGTATTACATATATCAGCAAATAATATTCTAAGAAAATATGACCATTAATACCACGTGACAATTAGTTTTATTATTGTATGAGAAGCAAGGGCAAGAATGTTTAGAAATAGAAATAGAAAGACAAAAGATTTCCTTGCAGCAAAGTGCTTGTGATAATCTCGCCCCAGAGTCTGTGACACAAGAGAGCATTTGATGAGAATGAACCATGCAATCTGTGCCTATTTTTTCTAACACCATAAGACACAAAACTAAAGGAAAAAGATCAATGCTAAGAAAAAAAAAAAACTCACAGGGATCAAGAAAAGGGCATATTCTAGTTCACGTTGGAATATTTATTTTTTCATGGAATTTATTTTAGCTTGGCATCAGTCTGTGAAAAAGGTGGTATCTCGAACTAGGACATTTTCTCAGGCTTTCCCAGCTATAAAAATAATGACTGTGTCTTAGAAAAAGACCAAGTGGTTTCCAAATATGGCCTCTGAGGATGTATACTCTGGCTGCAATATTTTCTCTGGTGAATTCCTGAGTGTTTAATAACTCGATTTCACAATTTCTAACTCTTTTCAAACTTTGCTCAGTGCAAGAGTTTACATTTTAAATGCAACTCAGCAGTAATTTATTCAACATTTAATATTTCTAGAGCCCTGTATAAGATTCTGTGGGGAATATACTGCATAAGGGATTGCGTGTTACCCCTCACGGAGTTTATATGCTTGTTGCATTGGCCAATATGATGCAAGGCAGAGTGTGCTCTGGGCTACCTAAGAGTAAAAGCAAGCACTGGAAGAGATGGGGAGAGAGAGGAGAGAGAGAGAGAGAAACATCTAGGAGATAAATGCGGGCAAGCGTTAGTCAGGAAGGATTATGAGGAAAACTTGGGAATATAAGAAGGCTGCATACTTCAGAGACTAAGCGAGGACGTGTCAAGCAAAGAAGATCACATAAACAAAGACATGGAAACTAGACAGCCAGGGATGCATTTGGGTAATATAAAGTAAGTTTTGTGGTTTTTTTTGTTTTTTTTGTTTTTTTTTTGTTTTTTGTTTTTGTTTTTTTTTTTTTGTTTTTTTTGAGACAGAGTCTCACTCTGTCACCAGGGCTGGAGTGTGTTGGCATGATCTCAGCTCACTGCAACCTCTGCCTACCAGGTTCAAGCAGTTCTCCTGCCTCAGCCTCCTGAGTAGCTGGGATTACAGGTGCCTGCCACCACACCGGGCTAATTTTTTTGTATTTTTAGTAGAGACGGGGTTTCACTATGTTGGCCAGGCTGGCCTCAAATTCCTGATCTTGTGATCTGCCTACATTGGCCTCCTAAAGTGCTAGGATTACAGGTGTGAGCCACCGTGCCTGGCCTAAACTAAGATATTTCAGAAGCCCATATTTTTGGCAAATTTTGATGGAAGCCAGAATTTTTATTTTTTTTGGAAATAAGCTAATAAAGAAATATTAAAGGTTTGCAAGCATACTTAGATCTATGAAATAGATGATTCAACCTGCTGTAACTTACATAATAGAAATAATTGAAGGAAACCACAGACAGGAACTAGAACTAGGAGGGGACTGAAGACTCTGCATTTTGAAGTTAGGGAATCACAGATTGAACTGGGAAATTATCAAGGGAGTGTCAAAAAATAGATGAAAGTGAGAAACATTAATGGCATAAAATTGCATGTTTGATTCCCATTTTGTGAGATTCAGTGCTGGTGTTGGGGTTAGGAGAAGTATGGCAATATTGGCAGAAGATCCAATGCTATATACCTGGTTATCTGAGATAATTAGTAAGTGTGGTGCACAGAATAACAATATACAATTGAAACAACACACGCACACAAAAAAACCCTGCAAAAATATACCCAATACACACACTAAAATGGCTGTCTTTGGAAAGGAGGGGAAATGCAGAAGGATATAATGACAAAAGGACATAAACAAAGAAGAAAATATGGGAAACTGTCAAATTATAATGAGACCACAAAAGAAAATCCAATTGATTAAGCACAAGAATCTTTTAAACCCCAAATACTTTTTGGAGTACTGTAAACCACACTAAATGTGCTCTTGGCCATACGTGCTTTCTGTGGTATGATCATATAATATTCAGAATAAAGGATGTAGTATTTAAGCCATGAAGAATGCCCTGTGTATTCTTCCTAACCCAAAATGAACACATTCAATATATACAAACAGCAAATTTAATAAACACAAAACTATTGGAAGTAAAAAAAATAATAATGGTTAAAGGAAAACAACAAAGTAAAAATAAAAGGTATTAAGTGTCTTTGTCTGTTTGGGCTGCTGTAACAAACTGCCATGGATTAGGTGGCTTATAAGGAATAGAAACTTTTTTACAGTTCTGGAGGTGAAATCCTAGATCAAAGTGCCAGCCGACTTAGTGTTTGCAGAAGGCCCACTGGTTAACAGACAGTTGTCTTCTCAATATGTCCTCATATGGCAGAAAGGTGAAGAGTCTCTTTGGAGTTCCCGTGTTAATCCTATTCATGAAGGCACTTTCATGACCTAATCACCCTCCAAAAGGCCCACTTCCTAATAATATCTTCAGTTTGAGGGTTACAGTTTCTTTTTTTTTTTTAATTAAGCCCCATTTTATTTATGAACATAGATGCAAAGAATTCTAAACAAAATAGTAACAAAGCAAATTCAGCAATATATTAAAAAGAAAATACAATGCAACCAATTTAAATTTACTTCAGGAATGGAAAGTTAACATTCAAAAATCAATCAAGGCCAGGTGCGGTGGCTCACGCCTGTAATCCCAGCACTTTGGGAGGCCGAGGCGGGCGGATCACAAGGTCAGGAGATCGAGACCATCCTGGCAAACACAGTGAAACCCTATCTCTACTAAAAACACAAAAAAAATTAGCCGGGCATGGTGGCGGGTGCCTGTCGTCCCAGCTTCTCGGGAGGCTGAGGCAGGAGAATGGCATGAACCCAGGAGGCGGCAGAGCTTGCAGTGAGCGAAAATCATGCCACTGCACTCCAGCCTGGGCGACAGAGAAAAACTCTGTCTCAAAAAAAAAAAAAAAAAAAAAAAAAAAAATCAATCAATGGCTGTTATAAGCATTTTTTAAAGAATCAATAAATGTACTTCACCACATTCACAGAATAAAGGATAAAAGCTATATGATTATCACAATAATGCAGAAGAAACAGCTGACAAAGTCCAGCATCCACTCATGACAAAAAATCCCAGTAAAAGGGAACTCTCCTGATCTAATAAAATGTATCCTTTTTAAAAGATCTATTGATAACTTATGTCCACACAAAACCTGTTAACAAATGTTTATAAAAGCTTTATTCATAATTGCCCAGAATTGGAAGCAACCAAGATGTCCTTCAATAAATGAATGAATACACAACTGTAGTACATATACGAGAGAATATTATGCAGCAATAAAAAAATGAGTTCTCAAGCCACAACAAAAGACATGCATATTAAACTTAAGTGCATATTGCTAAGTGAAAGAAGTCAGTCTGAAACGTCTACATACCGTATGATTCCAACTATATGACATTCTGGAAAAGGCAAAACTCCAGAAATAGTGAAAAAATTAGCGGTTGCCAGGGACTGAGAGGAGGAAAGGAATAATAGGTGGCGCATAGGGGGATTTTCAGGGCAGTGAACTATTCTGTATGATGTTGGTAGATACATGACATTATGCATTTTTCAAAACCTGTAGAACTGTACAACACAGACTGAACCATAACGTAAAGTACGGATGTTAGTTAGAAATCATGTAACACTCCTACATTGGTTCATCAGTTGTAATAAATGTACCATACCAATGCAAGATGTTAATAACAGGGGAAACTAGTGGGAGGGGGAAATATGGAAACTCTCCATACTTTCTGCTTGAGTTTTCTTTAAACCTAAAACTGCCCTAAAAAACAAAGTCTATTTTTTTTTTTAATTTATTTTGGAAGTCCTTTATTGTAAAGGTAATTCTTTTGTCTCATGACAAACAGCAGCCACAGTGATTATTCTGGATCGTCACAGTGGACAAATTCAATTTCTTCTTGAGACACAAGTTTCTTTATTTCTGAGGTAATGTTTTCATTATTTCTGCAGTGTCTGGTGGACCCTGATACATCAGCAAATCTGGTGATTTACTTCTGGGGGTTAAAATTTCACCATATACATTTTGGATAGATGTGAAGTTTCAGTTTGTAGCACCAGAAGAGAGAAAAACAAGATGAAAAAGAGAAAACAAACAACAGGGGCCCATGACAGAAGAAGACATTTGTAGTGGGCACTGCAATGTGCCACCAAATCCCGTTTCAACAAACGACCTGCTACAGCCACTGAGGATGTTGATGGTTACAGCTTACAGATGTCAGGCTTTTTAGAGGTTACTTGCCACTAAGGATGTTAATGGTTACAGCTTATAGATGTCAGACTCTTTAGAGGTTTTTGCCACTAAGGATGTTGATGGTTACAGCTTATAGATATTGGGCTTTTTAGAGGTTGCTTCCCACTGAGGATGTTGATGGTTACAGCTTATAGACGGCAGGCTCATTAGAGGTTGCCATGCCTGTGGAAAGAGGCAATCTTTAATCAAAGACATGAACGCAGAAGTAAAAGCCTAGGTTTCCAGCCTAATTCAAGATGTCTCTGAAGAATGATTCTAGCTCCAAAGCTCCCTACCGGGTAGTCTGAGGCCATTTCTAGGTCTTCTTTGCAGTTCAACTTCTCCCTTTGTCCACTTATGCTGACTTTCCTTTCTTTACTCAAATGTTAGTTACAAATCCTTAATAAATACCTTGCCTAAATTCCTCCATCTCAGAGCCTACTTTCCTAGAAGTCAACCTGATACAATAACATTATAAATAACACTAAGTAACATTATACCCACTGTCACAGGCAAGAAAGAAAATTAGTTTAGATAATTAATTCTGAACCACGAATCTATTATAGAACATAAGAATAAAGAATGGCATTCAGTAGGCAGAAATGTGAGCTGAAGAAAAGTCACAAACAAAACTGCAAAATGAATCCTGGGAACAATGTTAAATGGGGTGGTGGGGAATATTCATCAGAGAGATTGAGAGACTGTATGCCTGTGGTAGGCAAAATAATGTCCTCAAAGATGTCCATGTCCTTATCTCTGGAACTTGTGAATGTTACCTTACATGATGGTAAAAGGTGTTTTGCAGACACAATTAAGTACCTCAAGATGAGGCAATTATTCTAGATGACTTAGGGAAGCCAAATGTGGTCACAAAGACTTTTAAAAGTGGAAGAGGGAGACAGAAAACTAGAGTCAGAGGGAAATGTGGTGGAAAAAATAAAGGTCAGAGAAATGCAACATTGTTAGCTTTGAAGATGGAGGGAGGTGGCCATGAGCCAAGGAATGTGGGTGGTCCTAAAACTGAAAAGAAAGAAAGAAAAAAAAAAAGGAAGCAGATTATCCCCTAGAGTCTCTATAAAGGAAGACAGCACTGCTCACACTTTCATTTTAGCCCAGTTTATCAGACTTTTAATGCAGAGAACTGCAATATAATAAATATGTGTTGCCTTAAGACATGACGTTGATGATAATTTTTTTCATGGCAGTTGTATGAAACTACAACAGTGCTGACACTAGCTGCAAGGCAGATATGGCGAAGACAAATAATACATTGGGCTTGTAGTACGGGAGCTGATAATTAGAATTTTCATCTACTACTTAAAACTATATCCTTCATCTCATCACACAGCATATCTGTATTCAAGTTTGCCCTCTGGAACCTGAAAAAGTAACTAACTTAACAGAGCTTCCCAGAGCATTAACTAAGGAATGAGCTAACCAGTAGGTGAGTCAGCCACTTGCTGGCCACATAGCAAATGCTCAGAAAAATACTGGTTGAACCTATTTGGGTTTTTTTCATTTCCTCTGGGGTTCTTGATCCGTGTGCTCCTCCCTTGTAAGGAGTTCCAGGGAAGTGATACCACAGGGATGTTGGGTCTTTGTTATTATGGTCCTTGGATTTTTAAAGCTCGGGTAAGTTGGGGTCATTGTGAATCCCGATCATGTCTAAGAATATGTTTTTCCCAAAATAAAAATGAAAGATGAGGACAGAGAAGAAAATAAAATGTACTTTTTTATAATCATTGTTTGTCTCAATTGGCACTGCCTTTCCCCCTGAAGAGCATAGAATTGCTTATTAAATTAAGTTGGTATCCAAGCTCTTTAACTTCATCTGGCAGCCCAATGCCTGCATTTATTATTCTCAGAGTGGAAACTTGCCATCCAACATCTGGTCTGCATTAATTTTTCTTTAATTCCCTTTACCCTCCTCCACTCCCTTACCCATTCTATCATCTATGATTTTCTAAAAAACCAGTAATCTGAGTGGGTGTGCATATTTCTTAGCATTTTACATTCAGACCTCCAGCCTGCATTCTGTAGAGACAGCAGAGACCCACCTGATTAACTCAGAGATGTGTCAAAAATAAAATGTTTTTATCTACATGTAATTGCCAAAGGATGCTATAAAGACTATTCATCACAAACACATTAGAGTTATGTTTTTCAGTCTGAAATGGAAGATGCTCTGTAAAACAAAATTTACAAATTCACAAATTTATATATTCTGGGGGTAATACAATGCATTTTCCTCTAAGGTAAAATAATGGTGTATAGGTCAGGAATACTTAAATAACAAAATGGACTTACATTCAAAAATATATATCTCAATTGTCACTTGGGCACCTGCGGGAGAGGATCTAGTTATTTGCAGGGACATCCCCGGAGTCCCCGAAAAGTTCTTCATGGACAGAGGAATAAGGCAGATACGTGACTGTCTCAGAGGCCAGGTCAAACTTTGCCCATAGTTTGAATTAGTCACATCATGAAAAGAAAGAAAGAAAGAAAAAAGGGTAAATATAAAATATTCAATTAAAAAAAACAAGATTGGAAAAACATCTGTGTTGAGGAAAAGGGAGCTCTTGGGAAAAGTGGCCACTCTGTCAGCACTGCATAATGCAAGGAAAGGAATGAGCAACCTGGTGGAATTAGAATTGTTCTACATGTATGTGTCAGAACTCTATTGATGTCCAACTGGTTCTGAGCATTTTAAAGGCTGGATTTCATATAGGGCATTTGCAAATCTTGCTTTTTTCATGCCAAAAGAGAAAATTCGAGTAACTCTCTTCCATCACATTATTCTTGCCCATGGTTAAATGGTCTTAACTTCAAACTCCAAAAAGAGTTTATATTCATTAACTTTTCGGATTTGTATTCAACAATGAAGTAGGCAACTCTTAATTGACCCATATGCGTGCACGGCTTGATGACCACTTAGAATGTTCTTCTGCTTCTGACGTGCTATCTCACACATGATCTTTCATTTCCATTCATCATCATCCCTGCCTGCTATCCTTAGCTGGAGAGCTCTGTGCCAACCCAACTTCTTCAGCCTCAAGGATTTCTCCGGAAGGGAGTATTCAGCTTGACAATTCCAGGTTGGTTCTTGGGCCAAGGACCACAGCAATACTCCTCTTTGCACCTTTATACTTTGCACCTTAATGAATAGATCCAGGTCATCTGGTCTGAGCTTCTTCATCTACCGGCTTTTGACCTTTAATATACTCTAACTATATACATTTCTGACATCTTTCTTGACTCAGAAAAACATATGTCCCTCCTCCTAAATTTTACCCCTCAATTTAACACTAAATTCACTTTCTTTCCATCCCTTTAGGGACTTTGCGTCAGCAATTATCTCATTTTTTGTTTGTATCTTCAGCCACCTCCACCCCTTCTCCAAAGGTTTGCCTGGCTTTTTCCCTGTCTCCAAATCAAAAGCAAGAGCAAAATCAAAAATGTTTTATGACCTTGCAACATTGCCATTTGGTGCCTGATACTTCTATTTCCAATCACTGCCAACAAGTTTGCTCTGTAGTCACTGTTTTTATTTCTTACATTGTCCTCAATTATATTTCCAAAACCTGAAGAAAATTGCACTTTTATCAGTCTTCTTCTAGTTATCCAGTTGATGAAATTTCTCAGTTTTAATTTTCTTTAAAACTTTTAGGGTGGTGGAGTAAGGGGAGGGACAGCTTTAGGACAAATAGGTATTTGTCACCTAATATGAGTGGGACTTAAAACCTAGATGATAAGGTTGATAGGTAGAGCAAACCACCATGGCACATGTATACCTATGCAACAAACCTGCACTATTAGTTACTTTTGAAATTTTTATCATATAAGTCCTCCATCCTCTGAAAGATTTTCAAAATGTTATCACAATGTATGACTTCAGCCATTCAGTAATAACACATTCATACTCACTAAGCACTTTTATGATCCAGATATCATGCTAAGTATATTACATGTTTTAGCTAATAAATAGTCAATTGAAATATAAACTCAGTCTGTTTGCTTGCAGAGCCTATGCTCTTAACAACCACATTATAGAAACTCCAATTAGTATATCTTGCCCTTAGTATGGCAACCCCCAAATTTTTAAATCCCTGACTAGGGAAGCTGTAATCTAACACTCGAAATTTCAGTTCTTTATTTCCAATTTCTCAATGACCTTCCCAGCGACCTCAACGCTACAAGCTGAATGACCATAAACTTATTTCTCTAGAAACACATATTTTAATTTTGATTATAATATAGTCATACGTTGCTCAGTGATGGAGATACATTCTGAGAAATATGTCATTAGGCAATTTCATCATTGTGCCAACATCCTAGAGTGAACTTACACAAACCTAGATGGTGTAGCCTGCTACACACCTAGGCTATGCGGTATAGCCTATTGCTCTTAGGCAATAAACCTGTATAGCATGTTACTATACTGAATACTGTGGACAATTGTAACACAGTTAAGTATTTGTGTAATTAAACATATCTAAATATAAAAAGATATAGTAAAATATGATATATAAAATTTAAAAACAGTACATATATAAGAACTTTCAGGATTGGAACTTGCTCTAGGTGAGTCAGGGAATAAATGTGAAGACCTAGGACATTACTGTACATCACTAGCAACTTTTTAAACACTGTATACTTAGACCACATTAAATTTATAGAAAATATTTTTCTTCAATCATAAATTAACCTTTGCTTACTATAACTTTTTTCTTTTACAAGCTTTTTAATCATCTTAACTTTTTGATTCAATTGCAATAACACTTAGCTTAAAACACAAACATACAGCTGTGCAAAAATATTTTCTTTCTTTATATTCGTATTCTATAAGGTTTTCCTACTTTAAAAATTTTGTGTTTTTTACTTTTAAAACTTTTTGGTTAAAAACTAAGACAAAAACACACATTAATCTAGGCCTACACAGGGTCAGGATTATCAATGATTATCAATATCACTGTCTTCCACCTCCACATCCTGTCCCACTGGAAGGTCTTTGGGGCAATAACACACACGGAACAATCATCTCCAATGCCTTCTTCTGGAATACCTCCTGAAGGACCTGCCTGAGGCTGTTTTATAGCTAACTTTTTCTTAATAACTAGAAGGAGTACACTTTAAAAATCACAACATAAATGCATAAACCAGTAACATAGTAGTTTATTATCAAGTATTATGTACTGTACATAATTGTATGTGCTATACTATTTTTTTTTTTTTTTTTTTGAGATGGAGTTTTGCTCTTGTTGCCCAGGCTGGAGTACAATGGTGCGATCTCAGCTCACAGCAACCTCCACCTCCTGGGTTCAAGCGATTCTCCTGCCTCAGCCTCCAGAGTAGCTGGGATTATAGGCATGTGCCACCATGCCCAGCTAATTTTGTATTTTTAGCAGAGATGGGGTTTCTCCATGTTGGTCAGGCTGGTCTTGAACTCCCGACCTCAGGTGATCTGCTCTTCTCGGCTTCCCAAAGTGCTGGGATTACAGGAGTGAGCCACTGCGCCTGGCCTGTATGTGCTATACTTTTATACAGCTGGCAATTTACACCAATATCACCACAAACATGTGAGCAATGTGTTGTCCTAAGATGTTGACATGCCTACAATATCACTAGGCAATATACATTTTTCAGCTCCATTATAATTTTGTGGGACATCCATTGTCTATGCTGGCTTTTTACTGAGACATTGCATTGAGTGACTGTATAACATGGAGAAGGTACCACAGTATCTCTTTCTTCTATGGTTTAAAGTCTCATGCAAACCCCCACGTGCCACCTCCCAGAAACAAAAACAAAAAGCATAATATCCAAGTGTAGATCACATCACAGGATGATCTTGTTATTACCTTCTGAGTATAGGGGAAAATGTGGTTTCTTTAGAATATATGAAAGTGTGACTAATATTTTAGAATTTTCAAGGCTGATTTTATGCACTATCATATTTCATATTCTATCACGTTTCAGACAATTACAGATTATGTTGTATTCTAAAGGGGAAAACAATGTAATTGCAATACAGTAAAAAATGGAAAAAACATTATGTTGTAAGCCCCAACCACATTCATTGTGCTTTAGCTTTCCTATTTATATTAATTTTCCAAGAATCTCTAGTCCAAATTCTTGCATCAAACTTTGGCTCCTCTTACTCTCTTGAGAAATATGTCAATTCTTCCCTCTCATTACATTAAAATAACCCATTCCATCTATATACTGTTACTGATACTTCAATGTGAGCTCCCTTTACCTGAACAGAGATAACTGGCTGTAGAATCCACCTTTAAGAAAACATATGTTGCTTGAAGAGATAGAAATGCAAACAACTAAATATATTACAAGGCAAAATTGAACTTACATCACATAAAAGTGTAAGTAACCAATTCTAGTAAAGCTTGTGTTTGGCTTGGCACATTTTAGCTATGCATAAGTTGGTGTTTAATTTAATTTCAGTATAGTCAACAATTTCTTGTTTAGTTCCTTCAAGGGCCTGAGAATGAGTTCATTCTCTGTAGGAGGTATAGAGAAAGAATAAGCTGTGTGTGCTTGCTCTGATTTTAACAACTAGTTTCAACAATAAGATAGATGATAAGGGATTCAATGAATAAATAATAATAAGTCATAAATCAAGGGTTCTCAACCTAATGGAATTCAGGAACCATCAGAGGTTTTCATTAACCTCTCACTAAATTTAGCATTTAGAAATTTCCCATTATGAATGTAGTAGGACACACCACACCACACACAGACACATGTACAGATACACAGACACAGTGGTTTAGTAATACCTATGAATTCTCGCTAGATTTGTAGTTTGTCACATCACATAATATTGCAAACATTTAAAATTATTAAGTTCATCACTATTTTGATATTATAATAATTAGACTTACCACTAGGCCTTGTTTTTTAAGTTTCTATATGACATAATATTGCAAACATTTAAAATTATTAAGTTCATCACTATTTTGAAATTATAATAATTAGACTTACCACTAGGCCTTGTTTTTTAAGTTTCTATATGAAACACACAGTGGCTTAATATTTGTATAACTACATTTCTATAAAATTGGTCTCTGTTGTGATGCTATGTATGTTATTTAATAAATTTTTTAAAAACCTTTTGCATTCTTTCTAAGAGAGACTCTTCGTTGAGGCCAGAATGTGAATGTGTCCATGGCACTAAAAAAGGCAAATAACTTCCATACAAAATTTTGTGCTTTGGAAGCTTAAAGGAGTAAGAAACTAACCAAACTGGAATGGACCTAACTTTCCAGAGGCAGTAAGACTCCAGTAACAGAAGAGCTTTTATATAGATCCAGAATGTAGAATACTGGAAAGGGTAATCAAAATGGGCCGACTGAAGTATAAATAAAGACAAAGAGGCATGAATGGGAATGACTCCTTCAGGTGAAAGGAGTAATTGACATATTCTTAGGGCACAGGCCACTTCTACCAGCATAAAGGAGTTGGCAATGCATCTCATAATCTGAGAAATGTTTTTTTCCAGGAAGCCACAGCCACCCTGGGAGAATTGGATTCAGTGAGTTTTAGGGTTGAATCCTTGTGTTAGCAGTGTTTTCTGACTCATGTCACATATAACTTTTTTTTCTAAGAAGAGTTTTGCATCACTCCTACGTGGTTGCTGTGTGGTCTCAATTATGTAGACCAATACGTGAGCAGAGATGGTTTAAGAATGCAGAGGAATGGAATGACGCAGTGGGGAAGTGGGACCTGAGGGTGAATACCCACAGAAAGAGATCAGACCAAGACATGATGCCAAATGGCAGGACCCACAGGCTCTTTTTAAAATTGCCTGCTCATTCATTCTTCTGTTCTGATCCCTAACCACTAAGATCAACCTCTCACTCTTCTTGGATAAACCCATGCCGCAATGTCCTCTTTAACTCTGTTTACATGGCATAATGTCACTGGTAGACCTGAGTACACAGTAGGCAGGGAGAAGAATTTGGCTCTGGGCTAGATTGCAATTCAGTTGAATGCCCACCAGACTAGTGATTTTTTCTAATCTAATCTTTATTATAAATATACTTAAGAGAGAGTCCATGAAGTTTTCTTTGCAACTTTTTTTGTTGTTGTTTGATTTTTGACATGTGTTTATTTGTTATTTTTGAATAGAGTGTATATACTTTTTCCAAAATGCACACTAGACTTGGTTAGCCACATGTCAACTTGGTTACTGAACAGATCCTGAAGTTTTACTTTGCGTGTTTGTGACTTCATCTGGAATCAGTGAGCAGAGGTAGTAAAGAGATCCCCTTCTGTCTTAACCTTGAGTCTAGATTTTAAATAGCAGATACAGATGTAATGGAAGCTTCTGGAAAAATATCTCCACCATGGATTCATTTGCTTTACATATTCTTAGATTTTAATTGCTCATTCAACTTTGAATCCAGTTATTTTTGCCCCGCTCACCTCCATAGCTTATCCCAGCCAAAACTTACCCAGACAGAAAGCTTGTAAACTAAATGCTCATTGCTACCAGAGGGAATTCTGACAGAACACTGGATGCAGCAGTATTGCAGTTACGAAACTGAGACCTTTACTCCTGGAGCCCAGAGAGAAAGCAAACACTGGAGACAAGGTTGCTAAATAACGTTTGGAAACTTATGGTAGAGCAATGGTGTGTGTACCTTGCTCATGTGACTCCTGGCTCTTGATTGCACCATCTCCTGCTTGCCTGTCCTTTAGGTTAGAGTGGGCATTGGGAAAGACACAGACTCTGCTAACATTACTGATTTTTTTCTGTTTATTCCCATAGAAATGTATGTGTCACTCTTTCATAGGTGGCATGTAATCACACTGAATTACGCCCATGTGTTCTGGGTGCCTCCCCTAAGTCACTGGACCCCACAGTCCACTTTTGTACCATCTGTCACTACCATGTAGACTTTCTACATCAACACTAGAGAAGAGTTAGTGGTGTCAGTGTTTTCGTATGAAGTGGCTATAAAGATCTCACCTGGTTGCTACTTGACAATGAAATTCAGGGTCAAGTGTGCTTTCAAATGCACTCTGAAAATCCACTAATTCTTAAGTCTATATTGAGTATGGAATGAGTTTAGCCCTGAACCCTATGTCATAGAGTAGAGGAAAGAAGGATGTATTTCTAGGGAGAGAAGCCCGTCAAAGCAGACTGTTAGTAGAAGTAGAACACACATGAGCAATATATGAGAGCACTTAATTAAGAAAGAACTATTCTAGAAGGTTTAAGATAATGTGAAAACCTACATAGGCAGAGTGTTGTGAGGAATCTGCTTAGCAGTAAGATTTTAATGAAGAGGTATGAAGATATCCTGACCCTTATTGTTAGAGGAACAACAAGAGTGAAAGCATGAAGACAGGATGCAAATGGTACTCTTTTTTCTTTTTCTTTTTTTTTTAAATTGATTAGTTTGACTGTGGATGGGATGGGATGTCCCAAGGGGATGGGAGTTTAGTGAGAAAAACAGGAGTCAGTCTTCTAGGGAAGGGGCATTCCAATTCCAGCTCTACTACTTGCTAAACTTGTGTCTCCAAAACTTCGTGCCTTGTTTCTCATCTATACAATAAATATAACACTATCTAGCTTACACGATTGCTGTGAGTAATAAATGAGATAATTGAGGTAAATTTCTTAGAACAACGCTCAACACCCAGTAAGCACTTAACAATAGCTGTTGTCATCATATTAAAAACTGGCTAGGTGTGGTGAAATCCAATTGTGCAGATTCTGGAAAACCTGCAGAAGTTAAAGTTTATAATAAAAGGACATGGAGGGCTTGGAAACTTTAAAATAGGCATTGTGGCAGAAGAAATAGATATCCTATCTGTATACGTTAGTCAACCATTAATTCTCCATTTCAAAGTTTTGCAAGGAAGTGTTGTTCAGCACGTATTTGCTAAACACCTGCTTCAGGGCAGCAATATTCTAGGTATTGTGGTAGGTAGGTATTGTGGCAGGAAGGTATTGTGGCAGGTAGGTATTGTGGCAGAAGTAGAGAAGAGTCTCTGCCAGTGAAGAACGTGATGTTCTGTGGAAAGACAAGTCCGAAATATAGGTAATGTCTGGTTGAGAGTGTGAGACGATATATGAGGAGGTGCCACAGTTAGTGATTACAATGAGCATTTCCAAATGCTTGACCCTAAACCTTTTGTTCCTCCAGGCTTGGCTGAGACTCCTGTGCTACATAAGTGACAGATTGGGTAGTGAACCTGAATCATGGCTGGTCAATCACTGGGAATTGCCTTCTGCCCTTGTCAGGAAGTGACAGTCTTCAAGTCACTCAGGAGGCACCTATCTGGAAGACTCCTTCCCAAAAGAGTGCTTGTTTAAAAGAGACAGAGAAACTAATTAGAGAGAAACAAAGGAACCATATCCACTGCAAGTTATATTGAAAGGGTGATGTGAATTAAAAGCATTTTCAAATTCAGCTTAATAATAAAATAACAACTAAAACTTAACCATTTAGTATT
Source organism: Macaca mulatta (assembly GCF_049350105.2). NCBI lineage: Eukaryota > Metazoa > Chordata > Mammalia > Primates > Cercopithecidae > Macaca > Macaca mulatta. Next base: position 132,503,812 of record NC_133413.1, on the reverse strand, counting down.
ATTCCAGGTTCTGTTCTAAGTCCATTATATGTATTAATTCATTGGATCTTCCAAATGTGAAAGGAAAATAAATCTGGGGACCCCAAAATCACTAAGCCAAAGGAAAAGTCAAGCTGGGAACTATGTCAGGCAAACCTGCCTCCCATTTTATTCCTAAATAAGAAAGCTACAAAGATTAAAAAAAAAAAAAAAAAAAAAAAAAGCTACATACCTCCCTCACAATTTGCCTACAAGGAATTCCTTGTGAGCCTCAAGATCTTTACCCCAAAAACAGTTCTGTGGAATTTCACTCTGGCAATGTAAACTGATAGCTTATCTTCACAAGACAGAAGGCCATCCCACTGCTCACCTGAGACAAACACAGGTCTGATGGCTTCCTCTGCCCTATTGTTTATGTAAGAAATGCAGATTCACTGAGCCAGACTGAATTGTGTATTCAGTGGAAGGCTGATCAAGGACTCAAAAGAATCCAATCTTTTGTCTTTTATCAACTTCTGACCTAGAAGCCCCACTTCGAGTAGTCCTGCCTTAACAAACCGAACCTTTGTGTATCTTATACATATTTATCGATGTCTCATGTTTCCCTAAAATGTATAAAAGCCAGCTGTACTACGACCACTTTGGGCATATGTCGTCAGGACCTCTGAGGTTGTCCTTAACCTTGGCAAAATAAACTTTCTAAATTGATGCTTTCTAAATTGATGATGGTACTTTCTAAATCCTACTTTATAAATGAAGGGCTGAGGCACAGAGAGGTTAACTATGTTGCCTAGGTCACAGTGAAAAATGAGTGGAACGGCCGAGTGCAGTCGCTCATGCCTGTAATCCTGGCACTTTGGGAGGCCAAGGCAAGCAGATCACCTGAGGTCAGGAGTTCAAGACCAGCCTGGTCAACATGGTGAAATCCCATCTCTACTAAAATACAAAAATTAGCCAGGCATGATGGTGAGTGCCTGTGATCCCAGCTACTTGGGAGACTGAGACAGAATCGCTTGAACTCAGGAGACAGTGGTTGCAGTGAGCCGAGATCGCACCACTGCACTCCGGCCTGCGCAGTAGAGTGAGACTCCATCTTTAAAAAAAGAAAAAAAGAAAAATGAGTGGAACTAGGATTTTGAACCCAGACTCCATGGCTCCGGATTCTAAGCTCTTAACCATGATGCCACACTGCCCCTTTGTGGTATACCTGGACCTGTTCCCTTCTAAAAAGAATTGTGTTTAAATTATGCATACAAGACATTTAAGGTAACTTTTAATTTTAATTTTAATTTTGAGGATTTTAAAGAGAAAATAAGGAGAAAATGTTAGACTATTTCACATTCTATAGATAATTAATGCCAATTCAATACATAACTTTTCTCATTAGGAACAACACTGCAAACTGCAAAATTGTGTTTCCTAATGCTCTGTGGAAATGAGCAGACTTTTAAAAAATACTTTCTACTTTTGGCTTTCCTTTAAAGGATTTGCACATTGGAAACTTCTCCTCACTTCTCATTTCTCCTTCCCTTCCTCTCTCCTTTCTCTTCCCTCCCTCCCTTCCCCATTCTCTCTCTCTCCTACAAGTCTAATGGCAGAAGGACTAGAGTGTCTCTCATAGCTACCTCAGGTCCCATTTCTTAGGCAATGGGACCACACTTTTGATTTGGGCACAATCTTCCCCCATGTTTACACTTTGCTTTTTGGCATCCAGTGGTCTAAAAAGCCTTCATGCAGGGTGCTTTGGTAAAACATGAAGATTCTTTTATCGTTTCAAATTTTGCTCATAATTCTTTTCCTTGACTCATTTGTCTAACTACCCCCTGTTCCAACATGCTCACAAAACATACTTATTTTCTTTTTGATATCAAGGTGGGTTTTTGTGTGTGTGTGTGTTTGTTTTTTTTTTGTTTTTTTTTTTTTGCCATTATTCCAACCTTTCATGATGTTGTGTAATGCCCTGGTTTTGCATGTGCTGTTCCCTTTATTGAACTTTCTTTTCTGCTTCTTCATCTGGCCAATGCTACTCATTGATAAAAACATAAATGAGATGTCTTCTATGTTGAGAAATCCTTGACCTCTACAGGCAGAAAGAAGTGTTCCTAGAGGACTTTGTTCTTTCTTTATCACTGTATGTAGCACATCATAATGTTTTATTGGCATGTCACTGATTCCCTGACCCTCCTGTCATGGAAACACCTGTTAGTCTATGAGCTTTTAGAAGATAAGAATGATGCTTTATTCACTCTCCTATCATTGAATCCTGGCACTAGAGTCACTGCTTGTTTTGGCATCTGAACACTTTGAGAATTTTATATGACAACTCTTAAGCCTGAAAAAGGTGATCTCACAAAACTAGGTTTTGTATTTCTCCTCCCTAACATTAAACATACCCAAAGAACTAAGAATGGTTGTAAATTAGTCTAATCTAAATACAACCTTGAAAGGAAGTCTGCTGCTACCATTTAATTATTTAATCAACTCTCTTACACATAAACACACACACACAGGATTAAAAGTTGACAAAAGAAGTTGTTAAATTTAATAAGGATTACCGCTGTTTACAATGGGAATTCTTCTAACCCACCATGAGGTCTGTATCTCAGCAAACACTTCCTAGAGTTCCTCATCTATACTATCTACTCATCTGTCCATGTATGGGCTTGTTCATGCTCCATCTCCAAAATACTCCCATAACCCATGTTGACCTTAAGGATTGAACCAGGAATTGATACCTGGCCACAGCTGGGGCAATTATCTCTCTTCTTATACTCACAGCCTCAAGTAAACTCTTCTTGAATGAAGAGACCTGAAGATAAAGACTTGCGAAGAAACAAAAGAGTGAGCAGACAAATAGAGAAGGGAAGCTTATTTTCTGAAGAAAATGATGAAGAAACCATCATAACAACTGTGGTTTTTTATATTAGAGTTCTTGATTCTAAGCCCCCATATGGTGCAATAGAAATGCTGGCCAGTGGCTCCATGAAATACACTATAGTAATTCAGTAAAGACAGGTCATTGCTCAAAATTAGCTTGAATAGGCTTTTGTTATTATAACTAAAATGTATAATTTAAATTACTACTACAATGTTGCTTTCTCAGTCTGAAACACCCATATGCCCTAAACCTACTAAATTTTTTCAAGGCCAAACCCAAATGCCATGTCTTCTCTGAAGTTTTATCATTCTAATGACATATTTTTTTTTGTATTACACTTATAAGCTGGGTTGTGTTAATTAATTTATTTTTCAATTCAACACAAACTGCTGAGCACCTGTCCTATTTATTGCAGGCAGTACGCCAGAGGTGTGAAGGTAAACACAACTAACCCCCTGTCTCCAAAATGCTCGTAACTTCTTGTAAGAGACCACCATCAACAACAAAATGATATGATTTATTACGATATGATCTAAGTAGAAGTCTGGAAGCAAAGAAAAGGGACAACAGAATTCTGCTTTGCAGGAGAAGGAATGGCCTTTTTTTAAAAAAAACAAAAAAATAGTACAGTAGTTGCTTATCATTCTGTCTCTTCTATTACATTGTAAGCAAGCAGAGGGCAGAGTGAGTATCAATGTTTATAACAAAAAATAACCATCACCATCCAGTATCAAGAATAGTATCTTTCTCAGATCAGATTCCTTGGGAACAACTCTGCTATGAAGATTTATAAGCCAGATATTACTGAACAGTATTATTGGCAACAAGATCCCTAAGGAAATGAGAAGAACAAGACTGGACAGAAGAAAATATTGAGCTCTAATACAATTGTAATGGAGGTCTCATTCATCCCACAGGGAGTTCTAGAGATAAGATGGCCATTCCAAGTTGTCCTGCTGAGGCAAGGGGGGCAGGCTATTGTACCTTCTGCATGGGTGATTCATTGGAGGGTCCACAAATTTAGGCAAGACAGCTTCTATCATCTAAGGCAATACCCAGAGAAGTAATCCATTGTGAGTTATCTACAACCTATATTCACAGCAGCTGGGAATTAGTGCCTCCGGGTCAAAGAGAGATCTGGGTATCACAGCACTGGGTTCTGTAGTATCTACTGCAGAACCCTGCAAATAATAGACACTTAGTAACTATTAGTGGAAGTTCAGTTTTATATATTAGTGCTCACCGTTTTAAAATTCTGTTTTTCAGTGCTGGCATGCATATTCCTACCTGAGAACTGAATTCATTGCCATTTTCTGAGCTTTAGCTCTGAGTTCACTGACATTTACAATTGTGGGGAACTAAGTTCCCCAGGGTTGGGAAAAGATTCATATCCACATTATGTATCTTGCTAGTCAATGGACAGGGCCTCCCTGCCTGTGTCACTCAGCAACTGGAATTTTAATCAAGTCATGGCCTCAAGGAAATCAATCATGATCAAGACATCCACAGTTGGCTGGCAACAAAGATAACAGTTAAGGGTAAGTGGCGTTATATGCTAATTAGTTGGGAGTTCTTTGGAGTTCAGCCCAAGTTAGACAGAATGGTAACTGTTTCCAAAAATCTAAATCAAAGCAATTGTTTCCTTGGTAAAGGAAGTTTAATCAAAACAAAACGAAAAAAGAAAAACATCCAGTGAATTGGTTGAGTAAGAAAAAATATAGTACTTTATATTCTATGCCAAACTAGCCAGCTTAATTTATTTTACTGAAAAACAAATTCTGTTGGAAGAGGATCCAATAGCTTTGAGTAAATGTCAACCTTGATCAGTACATAACCAGGTATATGTTACACATTTGGCAAGCGAGTAGCAAAGTGAACACATTCCCAGTTGTCAAATGGTTGGCTTACTAAATATAATCTCCATCCTATTTGAACAAACTTTTTGACGGTTACTTGGTTTCTAAACTCTGAAACTACCAGAGAACTTTACTGGGAAAACACCTTTTTGCATGGGAATGAGGAAATCTGATCCTGGGAAGTTAGAAGTCTGTGCGTTGATATTTATTAAGTGATATGTGTCAATAGAGGGGAAATTTGTGGGGAAGCCAATTTCAAACTATTTGGGGTGATTGTGGGAGGCTGGGTGAATTCCATCATTGCCTCAACTTCTTCTTCTATAAATTGAAGATACATCAGTTGCTCCCTCCCTTCAAGGTAGAATAATCCCCACAAGACAGGTTTGGCAAAGCTGTAAGAAGATGGGCTATCTACTCCTGCCTCTTGGCTTGAACATTAGTCTTGCAAATCTCAACTCTCTCTCCCTCCCTTATTTTCTTTCTAAAAATATCTAGATAATCATATAGTCATAAACTAATCAGATCACAGCTTTCGAAAACTGCTACAGGTCATTTAGTTTAATCTTAAAATCCAAAGTCCCCCTCTCCAACATAAAAAGAATTGTTCAGCCTCAATTTGAAGAGTTAAAATAGCAGAGCCTCACTATACCTGTAGACTACTAAATATAATCTCAATCCTATTTGAACAAACTTTCTGACACTTCACTTGGTTTCTAAACTCTGAAACTCCCAGAGAACTTCACTGGGAAAACACCTTTTTGCATGGGAATGAGGAAATCTGATAATAGGAGATTAGAAGTCTGTGTGTTGATATTTATTAAATTACATGTGTCAATAGAGAGAGGGGAAGTTGGTGGGGAAGCCAGTTTCAAACTATTTGGGGTGATCGTGGGAGGCTGGGTGAATTCCATCATTGCCTCAACTTCTCTTTCTATAAATTAGAGATACATCTGTTGCTACCTCCCTTCAAGGTAAAAGTTTATTTTGCTAATATTGAGGACATGCACCCGTGACACAGCCTCAGGAGGTCCTGAAGACATGTGCCCCAGGTGGTCAGAGCACAGTTTGGTTTTTATACATTTTAGGGAGACAGAAGACATCAATCAACATATGTAAGCTGAACATTGGTTAGGTCTGGGAAGGTGGGACAACTCAAAGTGGAAAGGAGGCTTCCAGGTCATAGGTAGATAAGAGACAAGTGGTCGCATCCTTTTGAGTTTCTGATTAGCCTCTCCAAAGGAGGCAATCAGATATGCATTCATCTCCGTGAGAAGAGGGGTAACTTTGAATAGAATGTGAGGCAGGTCTGCCCTAAGCAGTTCCCACCTTAACTTTTTCCTTTAGCTTAGTGATTTTTAGGGGCCCAAGACATTTTCCTTTCACAGTGTTATACTGGGAGATTTCACTAGTCAGAAAATTGAAAGTCTTCCAATTCCAACCTTGCTTTTTGCTATGAAAAAGGCTAGATACTGAAATACTCAACGCTTTGTTCCTCTTTAAAACATGAGTTTAGCACTACTTATCTCGTCATTGTTAGATAGTATCTCTTATAGACAATAATACCAAATAAATAAAATGATTCTTGTTCTGATAAAGATCACATTTTAGATGGTGAAACTGATACCCATCTATACTATAAGAAGACAGTAATGCATAAGGAATCTGTTTCAGTGATGAGAATTTTCTAAAACACTCCAGAAGACTGCAAAAATTACACCTCTGTGGAGGAAGGTTGACAATTTTGCATGGAATTAAAAAAATGTTTTTTATGCAAAGTCCTAAAATAGTAAAAACAAGAGCTTTCCCAAAATGTTATTTTTTTTAAAGTCTTTTTTTGGTACTTGGGGATGCATACAATAAATACTGGTTCCATTTTCCCCTGTTGCTAAGTTGTCACCTCCCAAAACATAGATATGTATAATTTCCCTCATTTTTCTCCCCAGAACAGAAGTGTATTTGGGTAATGGCTATTGACATAGTCAACTGGATAAGTAATGCACTATTTTATAAGGTCATGAGAGTGTAGTAGCTGATTTTGCTGTAGGACAAAGTATGCCTACAATCCAGTTAAGGAAAGGTTACAGGATTTCTATTTACTCCTGCTCAATATTTTTGTGCAAAACCATAAAATGTCAAAGTCTTTTAAGAAAGAAGCATAATAAGTCTCTGTTTGTTGCTGAAGCAACTCTTTAGGGACTTAGATCAATCAAAGGGATGCCTCTGGGCCATGCATTCTGGGAGAAAATCTTTGAAAGTACTGTTTTTAGAGGCTATAAATCTACCCTTGTGTTTGCTGTCTGTCCAGACAAGCTTTAATCACTTAACAAACAGAATCATTTGTAAGACCAAGGAAAAGACAGTTATTTCCAGAAGAACTTTCCTCTCAAATCTCAACTTCATCTCTTACAGATCTCACCAGGATATGACAAGAGGCTTAGTTTCTTAGTAAATCAAATATATCTGGCTGGATTGTGAGACCAGGGAATTAAGAAGCAATATGATGCAAAGATACGAAGTCCTCAGGATGATGCAAAACTACCTACATGACAGATTCAGCAGCATGAAAAGCAAGTAATAGTACATAGGGCCCAGAATGGCATACTTTACATTAACGTGGAAGATATAGTCCCAAATCCTTTCAGACTAGAGGGCATGAGGTTCTCATTAGCACTAAGGGGGTAGAACATGTGAAGAAAGCCAGGCAGAAGTGCTTCCAGAGGAAATTTAAATACTGAGAGTGGTAATCTCGTACAGAAGAAGCTCTCACAATTACTTGCAAAGGACATTTCTTATTTCAATTTCCAAATGTCTTAGAAACAATCAGCTCCTTCATACCTCTTCTGTGATGCAAGCTTTGAAAATCATCACCTTGTTTACTAGAGAATATGAGTTGCTTGGGATCTCCTTCCATAAAATCAGGTTCTAAGAGTAAACAGAAGTTGAGGGACGGGGAGAAAACCACATCACCAAAGACAAGTATAATGAACAGTTTTGATTGATAACTTTATAAAGAAAGGGAAGGTGATCAAAAGATCAAGTCATTTTACGATGCTTAAGTGTAAAGCTGTTAATTGGCAGGAACTGGCTGGCAATCAACTGAGGATTGTTGCAAGAATATATAGGGAGGTAAAAAATAATAGAAAAACTTTTCAAAAATTAAGAGCTAGATCTCAGGATAGCTGTAAGTTTGTTTAGGACTCAATTACATCTTTATTAGGCTGCTCTCGTTTTGACTCAGTTTCTCTGTTGTTCCTCTTCCCAGTATTCTGATTAAGGATATTGGCCTCTGGTGGAGGAGAATAATATTGAGAAAGTATGCATACCAACTTTTCCTGATAATATAGGAAAAGGCAGGTATACCTTCTATCTAATTTCTAAGCTACTTAGGATAGATTCTAAGGTCCTTGGGGCGAAGGGTCAAGTCTTCCTTGTAGTACTAATCAAGAGTTTTTTGCGTATTTCGATTATGGAAATATTTAATTAAATAGATTTTTCTACTCTTTTATTAAATGCATAAAGTGTTCATTTCCTTCTATAGTGAAATAGATAAGGTTGACAGTTAACTGGATGGTCTGAATTGAGTCACACAAAAGCCCCTTTGATCAAAATTAACTCTTCGATTTTATTCACTGTCTGGAATTGCAGAACTGAGATTTCCTTAGGCTGTAGACATTTCCTCCCCCATCATGACGGCCTTGATTGCCACCATGAGCAAATTAGGCTGGAATTGACATGAGATTGTGAAATATTGTAATGAGAAAAGGGATTTTCTCTAATTTATATAAAAAGACTTTGGGGTTGATTCTATCAGTGTTCTCAATCCCACAGGATTCATACAGAGACTAAGGCATCAAAAAACATTAAAAATATTCTGTGATCCTGACATTTTGGTTCCTTTAAGTTGTTCCACAACAGCAAGATGCCATGGCTCTAGTAAGGACTATACTAGGATGTAGTGCTCATAACTTAGAGTAGGATATGCATTGAGCTAGACTGGGATGATACTATAGTGGGAAAATGTGTCTCCTTTCTGCAAGCCTCTTGTATCAGTTCGAACCCCCAGAGCACACCAACCACACAAGGCATTGTGGAGTAACATGCTATTTTAATGAGCAGCTGGGTGTAGGCCGGCTGAGGCCTAAAATGGTGTGTGCACCAAATGAGGACGGGGCAGGGGTTTTACAGTCTGCTGTAAACAGGAAGTGTCTCGGTTGGATGTAACTGCTACAAGGTACTAGGATGGCCTCTCAGTCTTCAGCGGGTACGTGGCTTCTGGCTAGCTCTCTTCCTGCTTCTGTTATCTTTCTGAGGCACACTGCAGGCGCCAAGTGGCCTTGCGCCTTGGGACTAAGCGTGAGGAGGGAGGAGTTATTCATCCCCTTAAGCTTTCGGGCCCTAGGGAGAATCTTTCACTTTCTTTGAAATGTATTCTAAGCCTGTAGGCAGAATGATCTTTTCTGACCCTTATAATCTGACAGCAAGTTATACATTCTTGTATTTCTTATGTATGCCAGTCAGCTTTGTTTTACACTCAAATGCTTTCAAGTCAGTGTGTTGCGTTAGATACAAGGTTTCAAGAAAACAGATATTATTTCTTACTCATTTTTTAATCTTTCCCAACTTGTCTTTATCTCAAATTTTTCTCTATATGAGCTCTCAGGTAAAATAAGAAAAGCAGTTTATGAATAAGTAAATCAAAATCTCAATGTCAATATAAGGGTTATAATATAAAGAGGTCATTATACTAATCCTTTCATGATCTTTGCAATGTGGTGGTTGCCAAAGGAAAACACATGCAGACTAGGAGATGTGTGAAAATCTGAAAATCATTAAGTTGAAGGAAAAAAATATTAGAAACTCTATTTATACTTATTTTCAGCTCATTCATTATACTTTTCTTTAGAACTTTTTCAGTTCTTCAAATGTAAACTCACTTAGCATTATTAATTCAGAGAAGACCCCTAATAATAGAAGAGGAAAAATGCGTTTATAAAAAATTAGGCTTAATGGAAAGTTACATATGTATATTCTCCAATATCACATCTTATTCTTGAGGACTAAACTCTGACCTTTTTCTTTTCTTGCCCAAATTCCTATCTCACAGGCCTGGGGAGTCATGCCTCACAAACCATAAAGTCTCATCAGAGGGGTTTTATTTAATTCTATATACCCATGGCTTACTTTCCAGCCTGACTCTAGCATATCACATGACAGATATAGAAAAAAATCTACCTATTGTAACCCCAAATATGTTTCTTTGTCATATCTTGAAGTAGCCCGTAAAGCTGTCTCTCCTGGGGAAAATCTGCATTCTGTAGAGAATCAACTTCCCTTTCCAGGTATTTTACCTGATCCAAGAGAGAATCAACTAAAGATCTGGCACTTTTTTTTTTTTTTTTAAGTCTAATAAGAAATCTAATAAGAAATACTTGCAATCTATTCTCTCTGAAGCCTGCTACCTGGAGGCTTCATAGTAAAAAACCTTGGTCTCCACAACCCCTTATTTTAACCCAGACATTTCCTTCTATTGATTTCAGGTCTTTAGACAACTATTTAAGTTTTTCAACCAATTGTCAATTAGAAAAGCTTTGAATATACGTATGACCTGGAAGCCCCCGCTTCGAGTTGTCCCACCTTTCCAGACTGAACCATTGTATATCTTACGTGTATTAATTGATGTCTTATGTCTTCCTAAAATGTAAAAATCAAGCTGTAACTCAACCACCTTGGGCACATGTTCTCAGGATTTCCTGAGGGCGGTGTAACGAGCCATTTGTCACTCATATTTGGCTCAGAATAAACCTCTTTAAATATTCTACAGAGTTTGACTCTTTTCATTGACATTCTTAATATTAATTTTAAAAGTGTTTTCGTTTCTCCTCTTTCCTTGAGTTAGGTCAGGTTCTCATTGTAGAACACCCAGGTAGAAAAAAAGATAACATAGTATGTACTACTAAGTGTTTTTTAAAGTTGATACGAAAAAAGTTCAATGACATTTGTCTGGGTTTAGATAAAACCCTAAAAGCGGCCGGGCGCGGTGGCTCAAGCCTGTAATCCCAGCACTTTGGGAGGCCGAGACGGGCGGATCACGAGGTCAGGAGATCGAGACCATCCTGGCTAACACGGTGAAACCCCGTCTCTACTAAAAAGTACAAAAAACTAGCCGGGCGAGGTGGCGAGCGCCTGTAGTCCCAGCTACTCGGGAGGCTGAGTCAGGAGAATGGCGTAAACCCGGGAGGCGGAGCTTGCAGTGAGCAGAGATCCGGCCACCGCACTCCAGCCTGGGTGACAGAGCGAGACTCCGTCTCAAAAAAAAAAAAAAAACCCTAAAAGCACAGGCAACAAAAGCAAAAATAAACAAGTAGAATTTAAACAATTAAAAAGCTTCTGCCCAGCAAAGGAAGTAATATACAGAGTGAAGAGTAAACACACAGATTGGGTGAAAATGTTTGCACATCATGTATCTGATTAGAGGCTAATATTCAAAATACATAAAAAACTCAAAGAACTCCATAGCAAAAATACAAATTACCCCACTAGAATATAAGCAAAGAACCTGAATAGATAATTCTCAGAAGACACACAAATAGTCAACAGATACAGGAAAAAAAATCTCAGCATCACTAATTATCAGGGAAATGCAAATTAAAACCATGATGAGATATATCACCTCACAGCTGTTGGAATGGTTATTATCAAAAAGATGAAAGACAAGTGTTGAGGAGGATGTGGAGAAAATGGAATCCTTCTACATCGTTGGTGGGAATGTATATTAATAAAGCCATTATGGAAAACAGTGTGGAAGTTTCTCAAAAAACTAAAAATAGAATTACCATATGATCCAACTACTGGGTATATATCCAAAGGAATTGAAACCATATGTGAAAGGACATTCACACTCTCGTGTTCAATTGTACCATTATTTATACTAGCTAAGAAATGGGTGTACAACCGAAGTATTCATCAAGAATTGAATGGATAAAAAGTATGTATATAGACAATGGAATACTATTCAGACTTCAGAAAGAAGAAAATTCTGTCATTTGTGACAACATGGATGAATTGGAGGATGTTGTGCTAAGTGTAATAAACCAGGCACAGAAAGATAAATTCCACATGATCTCATATATGGAATCTAAAAAGTCAAACTCATAGAAGTAGAGAATAATATGGTGGTTATCAGAGGCTGGGGAATGGTGACATGTTGACCAAAGGACAGTAAGTTTCTACTAAATAGGAGGAATAAGTTTTAGGAATCTATTGCACAGAATAGTAACTATAATTAATAACAATGCATAGTATATTTCAAAATTGCTTAAAGTTTAGATTTTAAATGTTCTCACCACAAAAATTGGTAAGTATGTGAGGTGATGGATATATTGATTTCATTTAATGATTCCACAATGTAAATATATATCAAAAGATCACATTGTATCCCATAAATGTGTATAATAATTTGTCAATTAAAAATAAATTTTAAATTTAAAAATATTATTAGGTAAATCAGAAATAACCCTAATCCTAATGTCCATCAACTGATAAGTAAGTAAACAAAATGCAGCAAATGAAAAGAAAGTCCAAATCAAGTATACAGGGGCAATCAAAATTAAAAATGTATACAAAAATAAAGGAAAATTATCTTATGTAGAATATATATGCAATATACGTGTGTGTGTATATATATATGCATATTTATCACATTTCCTTCATCCTAAGATGGCTCCAAATGCTAAAATGCACTAGCAATTTAATATTTTCTGACAAAAAGAATTATTATAGTAAATGAGTATATAAATTACAATTCAGTTACCAGTTTTTAAAATGTTAAAATGGGGGAAAATGCAGTTTGCTTTAGCACAAGTTCTTTAGCCGCCTTACATGGCTCTGTTTTTCTATTCTTTGATGTCCTTGGCCTTTCCACTATCTACTTCAATATTTTCTAGACAGAGTTTAAGTATTTAAATAAATAGAAATGTATTAATTAATATCTCTCCCAATTTTCTGTATAACTTAAATTTATCAATTTACTTCAATATTACTTTAGAATCTACTATAATTTTATGAGTTTTAATAACGTTTTTTATTCTTTACAGTTTCTCCAAAGACAAATTTACTACTTGGGATTCCAAACCAAACAACTCTTATGTTGCAAATATTTTTAAACACAACTAAGTCATTGATTTATAAGCTTGGGTCACTTGTAGGAATATTTAAATGCCTATCAAGTTAAGTCAAAAATTAACAAATCACAGTTCAAAGCTATAGATTATGTAAATGTTTTGTGGTAAGGATATTTAATTAAGTATTGATAGAACAACGAAATGTGATTCTTAGGAGAATTTTAAAATCCTTAATTTTTTAAATTATTGTGCTAAGCTACTCTTTAATTAATTAAGAAATATATTGTTGGTAACGGAGATGCTGTAATTGCTCTGTCTCTACTAAAAATACAACATTAGCCAGGTTTGGTGGCGGATGCCTGTAATCCCAGCTACTTGGGAGGCTGAGGCAGGAGAATCTCTTGAACCCAGGAGGTGGAGGTTGTGGTAAGCTGAGATCACACCATTGCACTCCAGCCTGGGCAACAAGAGCGAAATTGCGTCTCAAAAAAATAAAGAAAATAAAAAAACAAGTATCAATCGGGATCTGGTCAGAAAAATTTAACCCATATCTGTTATTGTATGAGAGAAACTTTAATAGAAGGAGATAGAGAATAGAAAATGACAAAAGAGGAAATCGTGGTAACACAGCGATAAGGAACTGCAAGATGTAGCACCACTCCTAGATTTGGGGGCAAGGGGAAAATGTAGGGGCATTGAGAACGCAGAAGCTTAGAGGAGTGGCCCTGCAAACACTGAGACCCCTGAAAGCAGATGGATCCCTCTAGTGCTGGTACTTCTGAATGCGTCCAAAGGGACTGGTTCTGAAAGTTACACAAAATAATACTCAAGACTAGAACCAAATATTTTTTGCCACGGTGAAAGATGTAACAGCAATTTAGCTGCCAAGGGGAAAACGGCTTAGAGAGAACCAGCATCACAAAACAGATTACAAAAGAGATTTTGCTGAGAAACAATCGCTTAATAACTGGCACATACACTAAAATAAAAATTAAAAATGTACACAAAATCCTTAAAAATATGCATACCCTTTGAACAAACACTTCCTTCCACTATGGGAACGTCTTGTAAGGCAATGAATTTAGACATCCATAGTTGATCTAACTCTAAGCCCAGTAAATTCTACTCTCTTTTCCTAAACTTTCTCTTGTACATTTCTAAAACTTATTCCTTAATTTAGGACTTACGCTTATTTATTTATTTATTTATTTATTTATTTATTTATTTATTGAGACTGAGTCTTGCTCTGTTGCCCAGGCTGGAGTGCAGTGGTGCAATCTCGGCTCACTGCAAGCTCCACCTCAGATTCACGCCATTCTCCTGCCTCAGCCTCCCGAGTAGCTGGGACTACAGGCACCCGCCACCATGCCTGGCTAATTTTTTTGTATTTTTAGTAGAGACAGGGTTTCACCGTGTTAGCTAGGATGGTCTTGATCTCCTGACCTCGTGATCCACCCACCTCGGCCTCCCAAAGTGCTGGGATGACAGGCGTGAGCCACCACACATGGCTTTTTTTAAAATTACTATATGTTAAAACAAAGTTTTTCTTTTTTCTTTTTTTTTTTTTTACATACTATAGGTTAAAAAAAGAAAAATAAAGCTCAAATGTATTAAACAAATGCCTACTGATATTTCTAAATAAAAAAATCTAGTGATACCGCTGCATTACTGAAAATCTGTAAACAATTCTCTTTGTTTGGGGATGCAGTGTAATGCTTAAGAGCTTCATAATCTCGGCTGGGCACAGTGGCTCACGCCTGTTATCCCAACACTTTGGGAGGCCAAGGCGGGCAGATCACCTGAGGTCAGGAGTTCAAGACCAGCCTGGCCAGCATAGTGAAACCCCATCTCTACTAAATATACCAAAAATTAGCTGGGCATAGTGGTGGGTGCCTGTAATCCCAGCTACTTAGGAGGTTGGGACTGGAGAATTGCTTGAACCTGGGAGGCAGAGGTTGCAGTGAGCTGAGGTCATGCCATTGCACTCCAGTCTGGGCAACAAGAGTGAAACTCTGTCTCAAAAAAAAAAAAAAAAAAAAGAGAAAGAAAGTAAAGAAAAGAAAGCAAGCATCATAATCTCATCTCCAACCTTTGAAATGAAGTGGTGGTTGAGTCTGGTCTCAGGAATCAGATTCCAGGGACCAAATCCAGGACCTGATGCATAGTCACTATATGTATATAAACAAGCTTGTTATAAAATTTCACTTTGTCTCTGTTTTTTTGTTTTTACTGTTGTTTTGTTTTGTTTTTCGTTTTAGTTAAAAATGGGGATAATGATAGCACCTATTTCATTATATTCAAAAAGATAACATAGGAATTAAATAAATTAATGAAGGGAAAGTGGTTAGCACAGCATCTGGCAAATGTATTACTTAGTATTAGCCTTTTCTCCTGGCATATTAGGCTAGTCAGTATTCCTCAGAGAGCATGCACATTTGCTGAAGCTCTTTGCTTGAAAAAAATTCTTCTGTTCTTGCATTTTAACTTGTTGAATTTTATTCAACTTTCAACCTCAGTTCAAGTATTACTTGATCAGTTATCCTTCCCAAGCTGCTGTCTGAAGTAGATTTGCTTCCAAAGCAAATTTTGAACATAAGATCAAAGCACTTACTGAGTTATACCAATAACTGCATTCACTGATTTATTTGTTAATCTTTTCCAATAGATTCTAAGGTCCTTACAGGCTGGGTCATGACTTATTCAGTGTCAATCCCACCATGCCAACCCCTGAACCTGGCACATATTCAGGGCTTAATAAGCATTTGGTTATATAAAAGATGCTCATCATTGTATTACTTACAAGTACAATAAATCAAAACAATATACAAATAACAAATTTGTTACATTTGGAAGAATAGCTAAATGTGGAAACTACATCTACTGAACTAATGTGTAAATCCATTAAAATTGTTTGACACACCATGTAACAACGAAGTGTGATATGTAATTATGTAAAAAGGTTGGCTGGGCACAGTGGCTCATGCCTGTAATCCTAGCACTTTGGGAGGCTGAGGTGAGTGGATCATGAGGTCAGGAGTTCAAGACTAGCGTGGCCAACATGGTGAACCCCTGTCTCTACTAAAAATACAAAAATTAGCCAGGTGTGGTGGTGGGCACCTGTAATCCCAGCTACTTGGGAGGCTGAGGCAGGAGAATCACTTGAACCAGAGAGGCACAGGTTGCAGTAAGCTGAGATCATGCCACTGCACCAGCCTGGGAGAAAGAGTGAAACTCCTTCTCAAATAAAAAGTTACAAAATTACCATATGCATACAAAAGTAACAGAGACAAACAACAGGACAAACACTAATGCAGCAACATTTACAGCACAAAATGTTAAGCTTGCTTTTCTTTGAATATTGCCACTATAAATAATTTTATTTTCCTTTATTTCCATGAAATACATTTTTCCAGTGTTCTCTCATAGGCACAAATTTTAAGCACTAATAGATATTTTAAAAGTGTATGATTAAACAATTCCAACCATAAACATTTTAGTGTCAGCTGGTTAACTTAAGTAACTGTCTAGTCTTTGAAGTTATTGAAAAAATTAGGCTGGGCACCATGGCTCATGCCTATAATCCCAGCACTTTGGGAGGCCAAGGCGGGCGGATCACGAGGTCAGGAGATCAAGACCATCCTGGCTAACACGGTGAAACCCCATCTCTACTAAAAAAAAAAAAAAAAAAAAAAAATCCAAAAAATTAGCCAGGCTGGTGGCGGGTGCCTGTAGTCCCAGCTACCAGGGAAGCTGAGGCAGGAGAATGGCATGAACCCGGGAGGCGGAGCTTGCAGTGAGCAGAGGTCACACCACTTCACTCCAGCCTGGATGACCGAGCGAGACTCTGTCTCAAAAAAAAAACACACAAAAAAGAAAAAATTTACGAATCTTGCACTCAGAGATGAACAAAAGCCATGTTTTTATTTGTAAAAGGAAAACCATCCCAGACATCATTTATCAGCCAATAAAGAGAATACACAAAGCAAACTGTGCAGAAGGCTAGCTTTTCCTGGGAAAACTATTCACTCTGATTTTAGCCTGTTTTCTTTTGCATCTTCTTCTGTGTGCTTACCATGTTCTAGATTTATCCATTTGGAATCCCTTTTCCAAACCCACGAGGATACAATTTGGTACATTAATTCACAATAAGATTGCAAACAAAGCAGATATTCCTCTCAGAGATATTTTCATTCAATGAACAGACCACAGAAAACTAGAGACTTAGGATCTAAAGGAAATATATGATGGAGAGATTTCAAATTAAATGACCAAAGGGGGGAAATGTACAATAATAATAATATAAAATAAATATAGTATACTGTAAATAATAAACATATACTGTGCAATGAGAGCATTAATAAACAGTATAATCATAAATATGTAGTGCAATATATTATAATTTTTAGTCACATGCTATATTCTGAACAATATATTCTGCCTTTCATATATCTACTTAAATCTTCACAACTACCTTATGAAGGACATAGCTTTAAAAGTTTCATTTTAGAGATGAGGAAGCTGAGACAGACACACAGCTGTTACGTAGTACACCTAAGGAAAAAAAAAAAGAAGAAGGAAGAGAAAAGAAAAGAAAAGAAACAGGGAAAGAAGGTGGACGAACCAAGGTTCTGAAACCTACAATCTATACTTTCCATATATTTCTGGACCAAAGCAAGTTCCCTATGCCCATAAAATCCAGTAAAAACCACTCCTCTCTAATCTAAACAAAGACAGCCCATCAAAAACCATTCTTTTCCTGATAATACTTGAAAATATTGTAAGGCACTAAAGAAATATAAAGTGAAAGATAGTGGTTCAGAGATCTGAAATCAGATGTGAGCTCAAAACTCCACTCTGAGTTATGAGTTATCCAGTTACGAAATTGACCAAGGTATTAGCCTTTTTGAAGCTCACTTTTGTATTGTTTCTTTTGTTGTTTATCTAGAATAGGGATACAATACATAACAGTGTTTTATGAGGAGTGAAAGAAAATACATGTAAAATATTTAACAAAATCCAGATTATTTATATGTGTGTATACATCATGTGTGTATATATATCATATATAAAAGATATATATGATATATATATCTTCATCCTTTGTAACATACATATAATAATGAATTTCTTGGCCGGGCGCGGTGGCTCAAGCCTGTAATCCCAGCACTTTGGGAGGCCGAGACGGGCGGATCACGAGGTCAGGAGATCGAGACCATCCTGGCTAACACGGTGAAACCCTGTCTCTAGTAAAAAATACAAAAAAACTAGCCGGGCGAGGTGGCGGGCGCCTGTAGTCCCAGCTACTCGGGAGGCTGAGGCAGGAGAATGGCGTAAACCCAGGAGGCGGAGCTTGCAGTGAGCTGAGATCCGGCCACTGCACTCCAGCCTGGGCGACAGAGCAAGACTCCGTCTCAAACCAAAAAAAAAAAAAAAAAAAAAAAAATGAATTTCTTGCAAACAAAATGTTTAGGTATATTAAAAGTCAAAAATTTTTTAAATAAAAAAACTTACGAAAGTCAATCATTGATAAACTCAAGGTAGTGCAGTTGTAATTAGAAAATAGAAACATAATTACCAGGCTGGGCATGGTGGCTCATACCTGTAATCCCAGCACTTTGGGAGGCTGAGGCGAGAGGATCACTTGAAGCCAGGAGTTTGAGAACAGCCTGGCCAACATGGCGAAACCCGTCTCTACTAAAAATACAAAAATTAGCCAGGCATGGTAGCACACGCCTGTGATCCCAGCAACCTCGGAGGTTGAGGCAGGAGAATCGCTTGAATCTGGGAGGTGAAGCCTGCAGTGAGCTGAGGTAGTGCCACTGCACTCTAGCCTGGGTAACAGAACTGTCTCAAAAAAAAAAAAAAAAAAAAAAAGCAGAAAGAAAGAAACATAATTACCTTTTTATCTTTGGTTAATGAAAGTTATAAAACATTCCTTGGTTCAGCTTAGAAAAATACAGTTTCATTAGTTATTCAATTTTAACATTTATATATAAACTTTCTTCACCATACCCCTCAAATAATGTTTTTGTTAGAGGCTGTTTTTCCTTTTCCTTCCAAAGTCACAGCAGCATTCATGCAATACTGACTTGGAGCACGGAATGATTGTCCAGAAAGTGTGATGAAAAACCCTGTTGGAGTCCACATGTGAAACTGGAAAAGAACTGAATGAATATGTT
Source organism: Macaca mulatta (assembly GCF_049350105.2). Taxonomy (NCBI): domain Eukaryota; kingdom Metazoa; phylum Chordata; class Mammalia; order Primates; family Cercopithecidae; genus Macaca; species Macaca mulatta. Next base: position 132,484,800 of record NC_133413.1, on the reverse strand, counting down.
GTAGCAAGTCCTCAGTTCCCTGGAGGTGAAGTTAGATGACCCAATACAACTTATTCATTTGCAGTTTCTATGATTCTTAAACAAAAACAAAACATTGTCTCAAGTGAAATGGGAGCAACGCTGTTTTCTAAGAAATGTTTTTGTATGTTCCTGCCCTGTGTGGTCACTCTTTGGTGACCCTGCCCACAATTTCAGCAGCACAGATGGCAGGCTTCCCTTCCTTATTGGCAAAATATTTAGAGACATCATTAAGGCAGGAACACAAGGTAGAAAAAAAAAAAAAGAAAGAAAAAAAGAAAAGAAATTTTCAGGTTTCTCTATTCAAATAGGGGGCACATTTAGTCATAGACTCTTGCTTGCAATAGTGTAAGGTCTTATTCCAGACCTCCTCTTTCTACTAAACTGGTTCTGAGTATGTCTCTTTGGGAGAATGGTCAAAGCAGAATGGTGGTGTTAAAGACTGTATCCAAAAAGGTGATACAGGAATTACATAAATTAATGAAGGTAAAGTGTCATATAACAAGCACAGCACCTGGCAAATGTGTTACTTATTATTAGCCTTTTCTCCTGGCATATTAGGCTAGTCAATATTCCTCAGAGAGTATGCACATTTGCTCAAGCTCAAGAGGTGTCAAGATGTGTCAACCGATGGGAGAACATCAGCTTATGAGCATCTTTTGTAATCTATAAAAGGGTAAAATAATAGATGAAAAGAACCTGAGAGATCTTCAAGCCCTGAATAACACAGCTTAAGAAACGAAATTTCCAGAGAAACTTTTTGACCCCTGAGCTCATTCATCAGGATTCCGCCCAAGCATCTCCTCCTTTCAGAAGCTGCCTCTGCCCTCTTGTTAGCAGAGTTCACCATACCCTTCTGCAGTCCACCACTGGGAGTAATACATACCTTTAATATTACCAATTTCTCTTTTCCATTACTTCAGGCTGATGGCATTTACCTAGGTGAGGCTTATAGCTCTCTGGAGAATCTATGGACACCTTTCATTTGGGAAGAAGGGTGTAATCTGTAAATCCTTGAAACTGTAAACAGAATTTTACATACAAGTCTACGTCATCTCTACAGTTTTCTTGGCCAGAATCCTCGAGACAGAGATTGTGATTCATAAAGGCTAAAAGATTCACTGCAATTGACCATAATTCCTTGAAAACAACTAAGTCCATATCTCATTTATCTTCTTATTCTCCTGTCTTATTCAGTATTTGTCATATAACAAGCTCTCAAGTTTTTGTTTAATGAATGAGTTAAAATTTGACCTATAGTTACTTGCTTAGTTGATGGCAAAATCTGTGCTTATAACATAGTATTTCTATTCCTTATAAAGGACATTTCTATTAAATGGATTCTTTTTTGCTTAAGTCATTATCAAAATTAAATGCAATGCATTTTAACTTCCTTGTACAGTACCTCCACTATCTTTACAGTTTATTACCTAGAAAGTCTTAGCAGTATCTCTAAAACAAGATACAAGAAACAAAATTCAGTAGACACTGCTACAATATTTAAAAAGGAATCCAAGATTTCAGGCCAAAAGAAAAACACTCAATCCCAGCTCTTTCACTTTTTAGCTTTGAAGCCCCCTCTAAATCCTATAATTTTCAGCATTTGCATCTCAATGGATATAATTACTCTAATTCATACTCACTTGCAAAAGTTAATTGACATGAACATAAAAGTAACATATACAAATTTAAGGTCTTGTTAGAGAACAAAAAGTCTTAAAGTTACACCCATGCCTAAACTTATTATCTGTGAAACCCTACTTCTATTACAACTGATTATCTGTGAAGCCTCTATTCTACTACATGCAACCACATCACTTTCCATTCTGTTCTTTACGTTTTAATAATTTTAATTTTGTTTTGTCTCATCATCTCTGGGTAAAATTCCTACTCCGGATAAAACCTTGGCCATAATGCTGCAGTAGCCCAACTATGGTTAAAAGGTCTTTAGGTATACCTTTGTAAGATACTTTCTAAAATTAAATATATATATGTGTGTGTGTGTGTATATATGTGTGTATATGTGTGTATATATGTATGTATGGGTATATATGTATATATATATATACACATATGTGTGTATATATAGTGATTTTCCCCACTGTTAAGGACCTGAAAGCAGTACCTTTCTGTCTTAATGATACAGTTTTATGAGTTTGCAAATGATTAACTCTCAGGCTTTTCCAGAAAATCTAGTAATATCTCCTTAAAGATTGTAATAATTTATAAGTCATGAATACAGAAGTCTTCAGAATACTGTATAGGCCTGGGCAAATTGAATCCCTGCTGTCTAGATTCTAATTTAAACTTGGAAAAAGTCTGCCGAGTAACTCTGCTCATTTCCTTTTACTGTCCACACTGCTTATTTTTACTCTAAGTAGAATATACATGTACTGTATCTACATTCTCTGAGTTAAAGGTGATTCCACATACATACAATATTTAAGTCTGATCATGATTCCATGAGGTTGGAAGAATAGATTTATAAAAAAAAATAAAAATTCCATTTTATAAATAAATAGGTTAACTCAGAAAAGCTTAGAGATTTTATCAGCCTTAAGTAGCTAGGAAATGACAGAATATTCTTCCTGAATCTGTATCCAAAGAGCTTTCTAATACATTGCAATAATCCTAAAGAATCTGACAAAAACACAAATACCACTTTCCTGATCAACACCCTTCAGAAGCTTTTTATTGGACTCAGGTAAAGATTTGGCTCTTATTTTGACCAATAAATATTTTTATAATCCAGCTGGAACTGATAACTAGAATTAAATCTGAATGACCTCTGTTGAGATGTGAACTGTCACTTTTTTTTTTTTTTTTTTTTTTTTGAGACGGAGTCTCGCTCTGTCACCCAGGCTGGAGTGCAGTGGCCGGATCTCAGCTCACTGCAAGCTCCGCCTCCAGGGTTTACACCATTCTCCTGCCTCAGCCTCCCGAGTAGCTGGGACTACAGGCGCCCGCCACCTCGCCGGGCTAGTTTTTTTGTATTTTTCAGTAGAGACGGGGGTTTCACCATGTTAGCCAGGATGGTCTGGATCTCCTGACCTCGTGATCCACCCGTCTCGGCCTCCCAAAGTGCTGGGATTATAGGCTTGAGCCACCGTGCCCGGCAGAACTGTCACTATTTAATCAAATTGACTTAAAAACAACTTATCTCTGTGTCTGTTTGTTTTATTTCTCATCTTTGACCTTCTCCTTGCTCATTAAAAATATGCCTTAGAATAATTTTATCTTTTATTAATCCTTTTGAAGACATACTGTGCTTCTTAAAACTGAAGAGCTGTATCTTTCTTTATTGAAAAGTTTCAATATTTATCACTTTGACTACTGCACCATCCTTAATTTCTGTATTTTCTTCTGAAACTGATTTAATTAGCTTTTTGAATATTATCATTTTAATCTACATGTCTCTTATGCTTGATTTCTCTGGGCTATGTTCAACATAATGTCTTCAGATCCATGTACACTTACTAATACCTTCCCCAGCTGTATCTACTCTGTGATTTAATGCCTTAAGATTTTAATGTTATTAAATAAATTATTTTAGTTTTAAGTGTTTAATTTCAAATGTGGTTGTACCTTCTTAGGATATGTAATTTTTTTTTTTTCTTTTTCATTGTTGTTGTTGTCTCACTCAGTTGCCTAGGTTGGAGTGCAATGGTACAATCCTGGCTCATTGCAACCTCCGCCTCCTGGGTTCAAGTGATTCTCTTGCCACAGCCTCCTGAGTAGCTGTGATTACAGGCATGCATCACCACGCTGGGCTAATTTTTGCATTTTTAGTAGAGATGGAGTGAGTAGCTAGGAAATGACCATGTTGGCCAGGCTGGTCTCAAACTCCTGGACTCAAGATACCTATCTGCCTTGGCCTCCCAAAGTGCTGGGATTATAAGTGTGAGCCACTGTGCCTCACTGATAGGTACTTTTCTTTGTTTAAATTTCTCCTTTTGTTCTTCCAATCACACAAACCCATAAGAATTTACCCTTAGTGGGATTTTTCTGCTATTCTTTTGTTTGAGTCAGAATTTACTTTATCAAAAGTAACATGTTCTAGAATGCTTTTAAAATGCTCTCTCTAAACATATTAAAATATTACCTATCTAGAATGACATTTTATATTCATTTCTCTGACTTTGCAGGTAGCATAGATGTGAATGCCAAGTATATACAACAAGATACCCACACTTTGATTTCGTAAAGAAATTCCTTCTATTCACCAAGATTGCAGTAGAAAAAGAGAAGTATTATTGTTATCTGAAAAAGTAGTTGGCAGAATTTTTTTCTATTACACATTCCTGAGAACACAGCTCTTTGAAAACCTCATCATTGTCTACTGATATAAATTCCACATTTCCTGTTCTCTGGCACACCTAGAAACACAAGCCTCTGAGAAATCTACTGTAAACTCACCAGGGCAGCCCAAGCTTCAGGCCACAGGCTTAACATTCTACTTTTCACTTACATCTTTATTTCTGGTTCCTAGCAATTTCTCTCTTTCTTTTTTTTTTTTTTCTAATAAACACAACACTGCATTTTATGTTTTATAATTTTCCACTATGTAGGTTTTTTGGCTACTTTTGGTAGGGGAGGTTCCGAATACCTTATCTTTTCTGAACCAAGATCCCATTCTATAATTTTTTTTTTCTTTTTAAACAATATTCTATCAATAGCTTTTGTTTCATGAATTCTAGGGTGATAAAGGTGAGAAAAATCTACCATATAATTCACTCCATTGATAGGTTAGGGGAGAAAAAGCAGTAATCTCCATAGATACAGAAAAACATTGGTAAAATCCAATGCATTATTTGTAGACAATTCACATACCATAAAATTCACAATTAGAAGTGTATAATTTAGTGTTTTTTATTATACTTTACATGTGCAGAACTTGCAGGTGTGTTACATAGGTATACACTTGCCATAGTGGTTTGCTGCACCCATCAACCTGTCATCTACATTAGGTATTTCTCCTAATACTATACACTTCCCCTAGACCCACATGCCCCGACAGGCCCTAGTGTGGGATGTTCACCTCCCTGTGTCCATGCGTTCTCATTGTTCAACTCCCACTTACGAGGGAGAAAATGCAATGTTTGGTTTTCTGTTCCACTGTTAGTATACTGAGAATGGTGATTTCCAGCTTCATCCATGTCCCTGCAAAGGACATGAACTCATCTTTTCATGTTTTTTTCATGTTATTTCTGGATTATTTCATATATATATATAATAGTTCAAGATCTAGGGTACATTTGCACAATGTGCAGGTTTGTTACATATGTATACATGTGCCATGTTGGTGTGATGCACCCATTAACTCGTCATTTAAATTAGATATATCTCCTAATGCTATCCCTCCCCCCTCCCCCCACCCGATGACAGATCCTGGCAGGTGATGTTCCCCACCCTATGTCCAAGTGTTCTCATTGTTCAGTTCCCATCTATAAGGGAGAACATGCGATGTTTGGTTTTCTGTCCTTGTGATAGTTTGCTCAGAATGATGCTTTTCAACTTCATCCATGTCCCTACAAAGGACATGAACTCATCCTTTTATATGGCTGCATAGTATCCCATGGTGTCTATGTGCCACGTTTTCTTAATCTAGTCTATCATTGATGGACATTTGGGTTGGTTCCAAGTCTTTGCTATTGTGAATAGTGACTCAAGAAACATACGTGTGCATGTGTCTTTATAGCAGCATGATTTATAATCCTTTGGGTATATACCCAGTAAAGGGATGGCTGGGTCAAATGATATTTCTAGTTCTAGAGTCTTGAGGAATCACCACACTGTCTTCCACAATGGTTGAACTAGTTACAGTTCCACCAACAGTGTAAAAGTATTCCTATTTCTTCATATCCTCTCTAGCACCTGTTGTTTTCTGACTTTTTAATGATTGCCATTCTAACTGGTGTGAGATGGTATCTCATTGTGGTTTTGATTTGCATTTCTCTGATGGCCAGTGATGATGAGCATTTTTTATGTGTCTGTTAGCTGCATAAATGTCTTCTTTTGAGAAATGTCTGTGCATATCCTTTGCCCACTTTTTGACAGGGTTGTTTTTTTTCTTATAAATTTGATTGAGTTCTTTATAGGTGCTGGATATTAGCCGTGTGTCAGATGAGTAGATTGCAAAAATGTTCTCCCATTCTATAGGTTGCCTGTTCATCTGATGGTAGTTTCTTTTGCCATGCAGAAGCTCTTTAGTTTAATTTGATCCCATTTGTCTATTTTGGCTTTTGTTGCCATTGCTTTTGGTGTTTTAGTCATGAAGTCCTTGCTCATGCCTGTGTCCTGAATGGTACTGCCTAGGATTTCTTCTAGGGTTTTTATGGTTTTAGGTCTAACATTTAAGTCTTTAATCCATCTTGAATTAATTTTTATATGAGGTGTAAGGAAGGGATCCAGTTTCAGCTTTCAACATATGGCTAGCCAGTTTTCCCAGCACCATTTATTAAATAGGGAATCCTTTCCCCGTTTCTTGTTTTCATCAGGTTTGTCAAAGATCAGACAGTTGTAGATGTGTGGTGTTATTTCTGAGGTCTCTGTTCTGTTTCATTGGTCTATATATCTGTTTTGGTACTAGTGCCATGCTGTTTTGGTTACTGTAGCCTTGTAGTATAGTTTGAAGTCAGGTAGCGTGATGCCTCCAGCTTTGTTCTTTGGGCTTAGGATTGTCTTGGCAATGTGGGCTCTTTTTTGGTTCCATATGAAATTTAAAGTAGTTTTTTCCAATTATGTGAAGAAAGTCAGTGGTAGCTTGATGGGGATGGCATTGAATCTACAAATTACTTTGGACAGTATGGCCATTTTCATGATATTGATTCTCCTATCCATGAGCATGGAATGTTCTTCCATTTGTTTGTGTCCTCTTTTATTTCATTGAGCAGTGGTTTGTACTTCTCCTTGAAGAGTTTCTTCAGCATTTGCTTGTCTGTAAAGGATTTTATTTCTCCTTTGCTTATGAAGCTTAGTTTGGCTGGATATGAAATTCTGGGTTGAAAATTCTTTTCTTTGAGAATGTTGAATATTGGCCCCCGCTCTCTTCTGGCTTGGAGAGTTTCTGCCGAGAGATCTGCTGTTAGTCTGATGGGCTTCCCTTTGTAGGTAACGCGACCTTTCTCTCTGACTGTCCTTAACACTTTTTCCTTCATTTCGACCTTGGTGAATCTGACAATTATGTGTCTTGGAGTTGCTCTTCTCGAGGAGTATCTTTGTGGCATTCTCTGTATTTCCTAAATTTGAATGTCGGCCTGCCTTGCTAGGTTGGGGAAGTTCTCCTGGATAGTATCCTGAAGAGTGTTTTCCAACTTGGTTCCATTCTCCCAGTCACTTTCTGGTACATCAATCAGATGGTGATTTGGTCTTTTCACATAGTCCCATATTTCCTGGATGCTTTGTTCATTTCTTTTTACTTTTTTTCTCTAAACTTCTCACTTCATTTCATTCATTTGATCTTCAGTCACTGATACCCTTTCTTCCACTTGATTGAATTGGCTGCTGAAGCTTGTGCATGCATCACGTAGTTCTAGTGCCATGGTTTTCAGCTCCATCATGTCATTTAAGGACTTCTGTACGCTCTTTATTCTAGTTAGCCATTCGTCTAATCTTTTTTCAAGGTTTTTAGCTTCTTTGCAATGGGTTTGAACATCCTCCTTTAGCTCAGAGTTTGTTATTACCAATCATCTGAAGCCTTCTTCTCTCAACTCCTCAAAGTCATTCTCCATCCAGCTTTGTTCTATTGGTGGTGAGGAGCTGTGTTCCTTTGGAGGAGAAGAGGCTCTCTGATTTTTAGAATTTTCAGCATTTCTGCTCTGTTTTCTCCCCATCTTTGTGGTTTTATCTACCTTTGGTCTTTGATGATGGTGACATACAGAGGAGGTTTTGGTGTGGATGTCCTTTCTGTTTGTTAGTTTTCCTTCTAAGAGTCAGGAGCCTCAGCTGCAGGTGTGTTGGAGTTTGCTGGAGGTCCACTCCAGACCCTGTTTGCCTGGGTATCACTAACGGAGGCTGCAGAACAGCAAATATTGCAGAACAGCAAATGTTGCTTCCTGATCCTTCCTCTGGCAGCTTCGTCTCAGAGGGGCACCAGGCTGTATCAGGTGTCAGTCAGCCCCTACTGGGAGGTGTCTCTCAGTTAGGCTACTAGGGGGTGCTGGAACCCACTTGAGGAGGCAGTCTGTCTGTTCTCACATCTCAAACTCTGTGCTGGGAGAATCACTATTCTCTTCAAAGCTGACAGGGACGTTTAAGTCTGCAGAAGTTTCTTCTACATTTTCTAGTTTATTTGTGTAGAGGTGTTTAGTCTCTGATGGTAGTTTGTACTTTCGTGGGATCAGTGGTGATATCTCCTTTATCATTTTTTATTGCGTCTATTTGATTCTTCTCTCTTTTCCTCTTTATTAGTCTGACTAGCAGTCTGTCTATTTTGTTAATCTTTTCAAAAAGCCAGCTCCTGGGTTCATTCGTTTTTTGAAGGGTTTACCATATCTCTCCTTCAGTTCTGCTCTGATCTTAGTTATTTCTTGTCTTCTGCTAGCTTTTGAATTTGTTTGCTCTTGCTTCTCTAGTTCTTTTAATTGTGATGTTAGGGTATCGATTTTAGATCTTTCCCACTTTCTTTTGTAGGCATTTAATGCTATAAATTTCCCTCTAAATACTGCTTTAGCTGTGTCCCAGAGATTCTGGTATGTTGTGTCTTTGTTATCATTGGTTTCAAAGGACATCTTTATTTCTGCCTTAATTTTGTTATTTACCCAGTAGTCAATCAGGAGCAGGTTGTTCAGTTTCCATGTAGTTGTGCAGTTGTGAGTGAGTTTCTTAATCCTGAGTTCTAATTTGATTGCATTGTAATCTAAGAGACTCTTTGTTATAATTTCTGTTCTTCTGCATTTGCTGAGGAAGGTTTTACTTCTAATCATGTCTTCAATTTCAGAATAAGTGTGATGTGGTAAGGGAAGAATGCATATTCTGTTAGTTTGGGGTGGAGAGTTCTGTAGATGTCTACTAGGTCTGCTTGGTCCACAGCTGACTTCAAGTCCTGTACACCCTTGTTAATTTTCTGTCTTGCTGATCTAACATGATCAGTGGGGTGTAAAAGTCTCCCACTATTATTGTGTGGGAGTTTAAGTCTCTTTGTAGGTATCGAAGAACTTGCTTTATGAATCTGAATGCTCCTGTATTAGGTGCATATATATTTAGACTAGTTATCTCTTCTTGTTGCATTGATCCCTTTACCATTATGTAATGCCCTTCTTTGTCTTTTTTGATCTTTGTTGGGTTAAAGTCAGTTTTATCAGAGACCCAGGACTGCAACCCCTGCTTTTTTTTTTTCTTTCTTTCTTTATCTTTTTTTTTTCTTTTGCTTTCCATTTGCTTGGTAAATATTCCTCCATCCCTTTATTTTGAGCCTATGTGTGTCTTTGCATGTGAGATGGGTCTTCTGAATACAGCACACTGATGGGTCTTGACTCTTTATCCAATTTGTCAGTCTGTGTCTTTTAATTTAGCCCTTTTACATTTAAGGTTAATATTGTTATGTGTGAATTTGATACTGTTATTATGATGTTAGCTGGTTATTTTGGCCATTAGTTGATGCAGTTTCTTCATAGCGTTAATGGTCTTTACAATTTGGTATGTTTTTGCAGTGGCCGGTACCGGTTTTTCCTTTCCATGTTTAATGCTTCCTTCATGAGCTCTTGTAAGGCAGGCCTGGCAGTGACAAAATCTCTCAGCATTTGCTTGTCTGTAAAGGATTTTACTTCTCCTTCACTTCTGAAGCTTAGTTTGGCTGGATATGAAATTCTGGGTTGAAAATTCTTTTAAGAATTTTGAATATTGACCCAGCTCTCTTCTGGCTTGTAGGGTTTCTGCAGAGAGATCCACTGTTAGTCTGATGGACCTCCCTTGGTGGGTAACCTGATCTTTCTCTCTGGCTGCCCTTAACATTTTTTGCTTTATTTCAGCCTTGGTGAATCTGATGATTATGTGTCTTGGGGTTGCTCTTCTCGAGGAGTATCTTTGTGGTGTTCTTTGTATTTCTTGAATTTGAATGTTGGCCTGTCTTGCCAAGTTGAGGAAGTTCTCCTGGGTAGTATCCTGAAGACTGTATTCCAACTGGGTTCTATTCTCCCTGTCACTTTCAGGTACACCAATCAAATGTAGGCTTTGTCTTTTCACATAGTACCATATTTCTTGGAAGCTTTGTTCATTCCTTTTCATTGTTTTTTCTCTAATCTTGTCTTCATGCTTTATTTCATTAAGTTGATTTTCAATTTCTGATATTCTTTCTTCCATTTGATTGATTTGGCTTTTTATACTTATGTATGCTTCACAAAGTTCTTGTACTGTGTTTTTCAGCTCCATCAGGTCATTTATATTCTTCTCTAAATTGGTTATTCTAGTCAGCAATTCCTGTAACCTTTTTTTCAAGGTTCCTAGCTTCCTTGCATTGTGTTAGAACATACTCCTTTAGCTCGAGGAGTTTGTTATTATCCACCTTCTGAAGCCTACTCTGTCAATTTGTCAAACTCATTCTCCAATCAGTTTTGATCTCTTGCTGGTGAGGAGTTGTGATCTGTTGGAGGAGAAAAGTCATTCTGGCTTTTGGAATTTTCAGCCCTTTTGTGCTGGTTTTTCCTCATCTTTGTGGATTTATCTACCTTTGGTCTTTGATGTTGGTGACCTTTGGATGGGGTTTTTGTGTAGACATGGTTTTTGTTGATGTTGATCCTATTCCTTTCTGTTTGTTAGTTTTCTTTGTAATGGTCAGGACCCTCTACTGAAGGTCTGCTGCAGTTTGCTGGAGGTCACTCCAGACCCTGTTTGCCTGGGTATCACCAGCGGAGGCTGCAGAAGAGCAAAGATTGCTGCCTGTTCCTTCCTCTGGAAGCTTCGTCCCAGAGGGGCACCTGCCAGATGCCAGCTGGAGCTCTCCTGTATCTGTTGACCCCTTTTGGGAGGTGTTAGGAGGCATGGGGTTCAGGGACCCACTGGAGGAGACAATCTGTCCCTTAGCAGAGTTTGAGTGCTGTGCTGGGAGATCTACTGCTCTCTTCAGAGCTGGCAGACAGGAACGTTTAAGTCTACTGAAGCTGTGTCCACAGCCACCCCTTCCCCAGGTGCTCTGTCCCAGGGAGATGGGAGTTTTATCTATAAGCCCCTCACCAGGGCTGCTGCCTTTCTTTCAGAGATGCCCTGCCCAGAGAGGAGGAATCTAGAGAGGCAGTCTGGCTATAGCAGCTTTGCTGAGCTGCAGTGGGCTCTGCCCAGTTCACACTCCCAGAGGTTTTGTTTACACTGTGAGGGGAAAACCACCTACTCAAGCCTCAGTAATGGTGGACGCCTCTCCTGCCACCAAGCTGGAGCATCAACTTCAGACTGCTCTGCTGGCAGCGAGAATTTCAAGCCAGTAGACCTTAGCTAGCTGGGCATGGGGGTGGGATCCACTGAGCTAAACCACTTGGCTCCCTGGCTTTAGCCCCCTTTCCAGGAGAGTGAACAGTTCTGTCTCGCTGGCATTCCAGGTGCCAGTGGGGTATGAAAATAAACTCCTGCAGCTAGCTCACTGTCTTCCCAAATGGCCACCCAGTTTTGTGCTTGAAACCCAGGGCCCTGGTGGTGTAGGCACCCAAGGGAATCTCCTGGTCTGCGGGTAGTAAAGATCATGGGAAAGCATAGTGTCTGGGCTGGAATGCATCATTCCTCAGGGCACAGTCCCTCACTGCTTCCCTTGTGGTTCCCGGGTGAGGTAACACCCCACCATGCTTCAGTTCACTCTCCTTGGGCTGCAGCCATTGTCTAACCAGTCCCAGTGAGATGAGCTGGGTACCTCAAATGGAAATGCAGAAATCACTCACCTTCTGCGTTGATTTCACTAGGAGCTGCAGACTGGGGCTATTCCTATTTGGCCGTCTTGCCAGCCACCCCTATTCTATGATTCTTGTAATCAAACAAGATGATAAGAAATCTGTTCATGGAGCCCAGACCTTCAGCTCAAGTCAATCTTTTACTTTAGACAAATCAACTAAAATATCTGGGACCCAAAGGTCCACATATAAAATAGGGACAATAATTTTACCCTCTTTACAGGACTGCTGTCAGTATCGAATGACAAAGTATCTGCAAAAGGACTTTGGACAATACAAAGTATAACACAAATATAAATAATTGTTGTATTTTGGTCTTTGATTATTTGGTATTAGAAACATTGCAAACCTTATTTATTTTCAATGTAGTCGAGTGGTTAAGAGAGTCAACTCTGTATCTTGAATTCAAATGTTCCCCAACATTTAGATAAGGCATGACCTTGAACAAGTCACTTAGTATCTCATGCTTCATTTTCCTTGTTGGTACAATAGAAGAAAAATCAAAGTACCTGTCTTATAAGGTAGTTTGAGGATTAACTATGTTAATATGCATACTCTGTTCACTACTCATGTATGGTTTACACATAGAGCTAGTTCACATATGACTGCTTCTCTGTTATAAGTACAAAAATTGAGGGCCAATACTCAGAAATCTTTATAAAACTTTAATAGTAATTTTATGTCTGTTAAATCAAAAAATTAAAAATGGGCATGTATTTTGCATCTCATTTTAATTCATTTCTATATTATTTCATTTTTATTTTATTTGGAAAAAATTGATATTTTATCACAGACAGCTTAAGAAGCACTGATATAGAGGCTGCTACACAGAAAGCATTATGCAACCATTACCCATTATTATAATTAGTACTTTTCGTTTTTTTTTTTTTTTTTTTTTTTTTTGAGACGGAGTCTCGCTCTGCCGCCCAGGTTGGAGTACAGTGGCCGGATCTCAGCTCACTGCAAGCTCCGCCTCCCAGGTTTACGCCATTCTCCTGCCTCAGTCTCCCGAGTAGCTGGGACTACAGGCGCCCGCCACCTTGCCCGGCTAGTTTTTTGTATTTTTAGTAGAGACGAGGTTTCACCGTGTTAACCAGGATGGTCTCGATCTCCTGACCTCGTGATTCGCCCGTCTCGGCCTCCCAGAGTGCTGGGATTACAGGCTTGAGCCACCGCGCCCGGCCTAATTAGTACTTTTCTATGTGAATATGAGAATAGCCATGGAACTAGTTTTATAATGGGACCTTTCTACCATTCCCTCTGTAGAGACTGCAATAAAAAGGAGGGTGAGACAGTCCCCTTTGTGAGTTGATATTATCTCAATGGCCACAACAGACTTGCCTCACATATGCAAGAAAGAAAGCATTTTCATCTAGGACTCGACACTGTTCAGTAAGGACCAATTTCTTGACAAAGCCAAGATATCTCCCCTTTTTGCCTAAACCCTGGGAAAAGTCACTGAGTGGGAATGAATTGTTGAATCTTAGGAGGCATATGTTTTTGTCTCTTTGGGGGATAACAAAGTAAACTGAGAAAGGGGGAAAAAAATACCATATGTAGAAATTGATTGGGAAATTGTGAGGAGTTAAGATGGTCTGCAGACTATTCCCATTGCTATGGAAGGAGGGCTAGAGTGGAAGAGGCCAAAATATGCTCTCCTCCTACCAAGTGAGCAGAAAAACAAAGGTCTAAATATCAGACAAAGGGACACTGCTTCCTATGCAGTAAACCACCATTTCCTCATCTCATCCATGTTCTTTCCTCTGAAAGTGCTTTTAATGCTCCAGCTGTCTGTGATGATTAGCAAAATCATTCAGAAAAATGCCCATTTTTCTTTTGTATTAGAATTTACTCTCAATTAACCATGGGAAAGCTACTGTTAAAAATACAAATTCTGGCACTATTGCCCTTTTGCTTTTTGATCCTTTTATTGTAAAACAGGATGACTATTTAGTGGAGACCATACTGTGATTTTTGAAGCCCTGATTACATTGGAATCATTGTATTGAATGAAGAACTAAATTATAACCATAATTCTTAAAAAGCAAGAACTAGAACAACTCCAATAATATTTTAATAAAACTACTATCTATCAAGTTCCAATTAAATCAGTTATTCTAATATGTTACCTTATTTTATCCTCAAAGTAATCATATGTGGTTGGTGTTATATCTTTATCTTACGTTTGAAGAGATGGCACTTCAGAGATGCTAAGTAATATGTCCATGGCCACAGAGGTAACAATTTTATACTGAATCTTCCAGATACCAAACTCAATATTATTTTAACAATACTACTCTTATTTTCTCTTAATTACCTAATGGAAACCTCTGTTATGAAATTTTTTAATAGACATCAATAATAAGGTTGACAATGATAATGATGATGAGGATAATAATCATTGCATACATTTGTTGATAGTTTTATATGTGTCAGATATTTGTTAAACATGTTTTCTTCATTATTTTAACTTCATAAATTCCCAATAAGGCTGATATTATCATTCATCTTTTACATACAAGGAAATGAATGCACCAAGGCCGTTAAATGACTTGCCAAAGTGCCCACAGTTGGTAAGTGGTGGATCCAGAAATTTGATCCAGCCAGTCTAATGACTGCTGCTATGACATGTAAACCTTCCAAAATCCATTTTATCATCTGCACACTGTAAACTCTCTGCACCACTCCCTCACACTAATGAACAAACATTAGGCACATTAGATTCATTGTCTTCCCAAATATATAATCACATTTACCTTTATACTTTGTTCATAGTGCTCTTTTCTCTTACAATCAACTACTATCTTCTTGACCTCTCAAATACTACTGATTTCATGCAAAGATTGACATATGAAGGCAAATCAGTGACTGGGGCATCAGTCACAAGAAGTATTTAGGAATGATCTAGTTATTCACCAGGAAGGGATTTGCATAAACATTTCAAATTTCACATGAGTGTTATGAAACTCCTAAAATTATGCTTACTAATAATATTAGAAACACATTAGATACATGCAAAAATGATCACCATATGCACCTAAAAAGGGTATAAAATATTGACTTTAGACATCACATTTTAAAAAGGAAAGGAATTATAATTAGAAGTGGCCACTTTGATTATTACACCTAATGCAGGACCCATTTTGCTTCTCTTCTTTGTCCTGATAAATGATACTTTTGAAGGTTCTTGTTTCTGAGTGGAATATTGCTCCAGGAATAACTCATTGTTTTAATAAAACTGAAGTAAATTGCTTTCCTCTGGCATTTTGAATTCCTTATACTGCTAAACTAATAAGCTGAGAAATGGTCACTTGATGGGAATGAATGCTGATCCTGATTACCAAGAAGAAACTGGTTGCTGTACTTCACATTGCATGCATGTATCAAAACGTCTCATGTACCCCATAAACAGGTATATCTACTAGGTACCAAGAAAAATTAAAATTAAAAAAATAAAGAAATTGGTTGCTCATATATGGTGTGGCAAGGAGGACTATGAAAGGCATGCAGGTGGTTCCTTGTGACGCCAATTGGAATAATAGTCTAGTGGAATCTATATTAACACAACAGAAATGAGACCTCTTAGGATTTGGTTTTTACAGAAGGTTGGAGATTACTCTCCAAGTAATAACCTTCACAAGCTGAGGTTCTATAAGACAGGAAGTAAGATATAGAATGATTGGTGGAAGAATGAAGCTATAATGATCATTCAGGCTTCAGACTACATAGGAAAGGGGAAAGAAAACAGTAAATGGACATGATATATTGTTGCTAAAGTTCCCCATTCCTAGCTGTCATATATGAAGAGTACTGGTGCCAACTGAAACGTAATACAACTTATGTTCTAGGTAAGAGTGTGACTGGGCTGGGCACAGTGGCTCATGCTTATAATCCCAGCACTTTGGAAGGCCCGAGGTGGGTAGATCATCTGAAGTCAGGAGTTCGAGACCAGCCTGACCAATATGATGAAACCCCATCTCTAGTAAAAATACAGAAATTACCTGGGCATGGTGTCATAACAATAGGATACTCCATAAGATATATTATTATAATTAAGATTGAATTCTATTTTGGATAGTATTATTGATATAACCCTTAATATCTATAAGTTACATTGCTATTGACTGAATTGTATCTCCCCAAAATTTATATGTTGAAGTTCAAGCCCCCAGTGTGCTGGTATTTGAAGATGGAGGCTTTGGGAGACAATTAGTTTAGATGAGATCATATGGGTGGGACCCTCATGATGGGATTAGTGCTTTTATAAGATAGGACACAAAAGAGCTTGCTGTCTTTCTCTCTCTCTGCCCAGTATGGACACAGTTTGAAGACAGCCATCTGGAAGCTAGGAAGAGAACCCTCCCCAGAGTCCCAACATGCTGGCACCCTGATCTTGAATTTTCAGCTTCCAGAAGTGTGAGAAAATAAATTTTTGTTGTTTAAGCCACCCAGTCTATGCAATATTGTTATGATCGGAGATAACCAGGACACATGCTTTCATTTTCAAACTTTATGTGGCATTTCTAAATTTTTTGTTTAGATTTACCTTTTGTATACAGAATACAGTTAAATATCGTTTCCTTGACTAATAAAATATTATCTTATTTTTACTATGAGAACTTAATCCATTCACATTTAATCAGTTTATTGATGTAGTTGAAATTATTCTTGACATTTTATTTCATGGCTTTAATTTTGTCATGCTTTTTAGCATTTTTCTAGTGTTTTATCTTGTTTTTCACCTTTTTTTTTTTTGGATCAACAAAATGTTCCTTCTCTATTTACTTGTAATTATACAAAATGTATACATTTATTCATTTTCTCTAGTGGTTACCCTGAAATAAGTAAACTTATTTTAACATTTATTTTTCTACTGTATCCTATTCACTAATAAGGCAAGAAACACAATATGACTTTAAACCCTTCTTTATCACTGCTCCATCCACGCTGAGATTAACTCAGACTTTAATTTAGAGATATCTATGTTTAAAAATTATGTACCCTGCATAATTCAGTAATGTAATAGTAATACTTTATTTGTTAATGTATTAGTAATAGTAAATGTAATAGTAATAATTTATTTGCTGATGACCTCATCTTAAATCTTGTATCTTCTTTGCTTTGGAATGCGTTTGTCATTTTTGTGATATTTTCCTCCAACATATCTTCCAGAAAGACCTTCTGAGTGTGAAACTTTTGCATCCTCACATACCCAAAAATGTATGTGCACACGTGTGTGTGTGCATTCATTTACATTTTAATACCAGCTCAGTGGTAGAATATTAGGGAGGGTATGGAAAATACTCAGAAAAAATCACCTGTTTTCTAACCAAAACAAACACAGGACAGCCCTCTTGAAAGAAAGCTTTCAGAATAGTATGATCGGAGTTTGTTTCACCCCTTTGCATTGAAAACACAGGTGTCATATTTGATTCCCTCATTTGTTAACTTTTTATTAAATATACATCAAGCTGCCTCACCTATATATCCCAAGGCATCCAAAATCCATTGACATTTCTTAAGTACATTGACAAGATTTTTTCAAGCCACTATTAATCATTATGGTGATGTTCTACATGATTGACCTGCTTCCACACAAGCCCCGGCAATCAGTTCTACAACCAGAAAAAAAAAAAAAAAAAAAGACTACCTTGTAAAATAAGTTATATCATGTCTCTCACCTGCTCTTTTCAGTTCATTTAGCTACATTACACATTTTAATGACTACATCATGGTTACAAACTAGAATAAGGAGTTCATCCTGACTTCCATTCTGGCTGATGTTACAATTGACGTAGTTCATATCTTCTAATGAATTTGCCTGATATAACCTTTATTTGAAGCCTTCCAATGGCTTC
Source organism: Macaca mulatta (assembly GCF_049350105.2). Classification (NCBI taxonomy): domain Eukaryota; kingdom Metazoa; phylum Chordata; class Mammalia; order Primates; family Cercopithecidae; genus Macaca; species Macaca mulatta. The sequence goes on along the minus strand of NC_133413.1, from coordinate 132,467,054 downwards.
ACATTACACTTAGGGGGAAAAATAAAAACTTCTTTTTATTTTAATTTTGGGAATTTTCTGTGTTTTCCTACAGGGAAGGTGAATTGAGTGGGTTTGAATCCTGTCCCTATTATACCTTGGACAAACTATTGAATCTCTTGGATGCAGTTTCTTCAAGAAGTAACTGCTCAGTCTAGGAGCAGGGTTGTCTTTGGGTTTACTTGTTCACCCACATGATAAATTTTCCTGAAGCTATTTTCTGAGAAAATATGCATGTTTTAAACAACAGGAAATAATATGGAAAAACACTGTTTATTCACTTATTCCTTTTTTCAAAGAATATATTTTTAGCTCCTATTATTTACCAGCAAAATGAATAATTTGAAAAGCAAAAGATCATCAATAATCACATGAAATATTTATATCATGACAAATGACATAAAGAGTATTTGAACCTTTAGAGAATGTGGAAAAGTACCTGCATTCTCTTAGTTGATTAGTGAAAATCTTTCTTATGACATCAAATTTAAAATGACATGCGAATGACAGAAAGAGTAGGATCAGGGAAAGATAAGTAATGTCAACATTTTGAGGCAGAAAAAAAACTTGGTGTATTCAGGAACAAGAACAAAGCAAGTTGCTGAAGCAACTTGGGCAAAGAGAAGAGAAGTACTGGGGAAGTTCAAAGATGGAATCAGGAACCTGTTCATGCCAGACATTGTAAATTAACAAAAGGAATCTATTCTTGATGCATGGAAAATCCCTTGGAGGATTTTAAACAAGTAATTTGTTTTGATACATATTGTATTAAAATATTAACTTACCTTTGTACAAAATGGATGACTGAGAAGTAGGGATACAAGTCTACAATTCTTTTATTTAAAAAGTCAGCTGCAAATGACTCCTACTGCTTTGTAAATTTGTTTTTAATTTCCTCAGGATTGGATTTTACAATTGCCTTTGTGTTGGGAGAGTAGCCATGAGTTGGTGGGAAGGCTGAAAATGGATATGTGATAGATATATGCTCTTAACTAAATGCTTTTGGTTAGGGTAAATGTTGTGGTGTATTTCCCCTTTTATAATGCTGCTCTATTATTATATGCTACGTCTAGTAATAAAGAATGCTGACTCAGGACAACATGGTCTTATTTGGACTCTGTCTCATGCATAAACAACTTAGGTCTTGTTCTTATTCAACTGTAAATTTATAATAATAATAATAATAATAGAGCCAGAGTATTAAATGGTTCAATCTGTGTGATTCCTGGAGCATGCTAAATGTGCAAAAAATATCACACTTTCAATATGGAGAGGATTTTTTTTTTTTTTTTTTTTTTTTACCTAAGTATAGAATACTGCATTTTATTTATCTGCACTTCAGATTTTATTTTATTAGTTTTGGTATAATGTTCTATATCTATTCATGTGCCATATACAAAACTATCACACAGGAAAAAGAGGGATTTATCTCTCTGCTCAAGAGAACAGAATTGAACAGAAGTAAGGAGTAAGGATTTGACTGAATGCAAGAAACACTTCAGGCCATTAGACTAATCTCCCCCATAAAACTCAAAACCAAATTGAACTGCCTTATGAAATCATGGTCGTTCAGTTATTATATATGTTCAAGGATAAGCTAAGGGAACATCAGTAAAGATTATGTAGTAGTAATATTATTATTAACAATGATTACTTAGATCTCTAAAAATATTTGTAAATTATTTTTATCATTTTATTATCAGAACTTTTAACAAAAGAGTATTAATAAGGATTCTGAAAAACCTTCTTAGACATCAGAGAATTATATCTGATTCAACCAGATCTTAGTGCCTAAAGTATGACACTTTAGTTCTTGTTTTTTATCATTTTTATAATGACTCTATTAACTTATAAGAACTTAATTCACAAAAGGTGTTTTTTCCCTGAACATGTTCTATAGAGGTTTTGTGTTTTCCTTAAAATTATTAATATTGAATAAAAATCTAGAAATCGGAGCTAATATGCCTGGATATCATAGACGTGTTGCGTTTCTTCTTAGGGCTCTAATTTCCCTATTGCGCCAGAATGTATTTTCCAAAAATGGCCACAAGAATATGTCTCATCTCATATGCTCTTCCAGGATCTTGCCACATCTCCCTCACTAGACAGACTCTATGCTCCTTTCCTTTGAATGTGGATGAATCTTAGTGGGTGACTCAACCAATAAAATGTGGCAGAAATGGCACAGTGGGACTTCCAAGGCTTGGTTAGAAAGAGCCCCACTCTCTCTTCAGATATTTACCTTTTCAGTTCTGAGTGGGTGTGTAAGAACATTCACTTCCTCGAAGCCATCACGATAGAGAGAATATATAGATGTCAAGGATACCTAGAGAGAGATGCCCAAGGAGCTCCAGCTGTTTCAGCTCCCAGCTGTTTAGTTATTACCATATATGTGAGTCAACAAACACTCTGATGATTCTAGTTTCCACCATTGTCTAACTGCTACCATCTAAGAGACCTCAAGTAAGAACCAACTAGCTGATCCCAGTCAACTCCTAGAAACATGAGAAATCATAATAAAACAATCATTGTTGTTTGAAGTCACTTAGCTTGGGGATGTTTTGCTATGCAGCAAGAGATAACCAGAACACTTATTTTTTACAATGTTAATTGATCTATAAAATCAGTTTTAGCAGTAAAACATCCAATTTTTAAAATAAGATTTTAGGTATAACCTTAATTCATAAAACATCTAAAAGGAAATCCACTCTAATTGAATCGTCATTCCCTCTGGATGCCACAACATATAGAATGGAAGCTACTAGAGCACCTATCTGTAAGTTTCCTTTAAATACTTATGTTCTATAATTCTTTGTAAAGGACTGAAATAAAATGGAATGTTGGACTAAATCAGGAATATGACCATATTTGAATAACTTTTAGAAGACTAATCCTTCTACCATTAACAACTATAAAATCTGGGTAAAAGGTAAAAATGAAAGTTAAAAAGGTATGATTGTATAAGGCACCAGAGAAAATCAAGGCAGCCAGAGAATCAGAAAACAATAGTTTGGAAATAGAAGGAAAGTACTTTGAGAAGTGATTCAAGGCAGAAGACTTTGGGATGGTATCCCTAAACTGCTGAAAGAAAGTAACTATATTATTGTACAACGTTATCATTGGAGAAAGTTGGGAAAAATATCCAGGAGTCCTCTCTGTATTATTTTTATAAGTGCCTATAAATCTACAATTACCTTAAATTAAAAATTTGACAATCAATACAAACCAATAAATTTGATAAATCCCGGACTTTTATCAAGAAATAAAGTCACAAAATATCAGTAACAAAAATTAAAACCAACACAGTCTTAGATATCTCACAGATTGCAAAGAAATAAGAATACATTAAGGAAGACTTCATTGTACTACATCTGACAATTTAGATTAAAACACAACTTACTGAAGCTAACACAGAAAGAAATAGCAAAAGTGAATGAAGTTGCTGAATTCTTAACTGAAAACATTATGCAAAGAAATCTCAAGCTCCAAATTCATTGGTGAATTCTACCAAACTTTTAAGAGAAAGATAACATCGATCCTAAACAAACTCTTCCAGAAAATAGAAAAATAAAAAACACTTGCCAACTTATTTTATGAATCATACATGACCTTAATGCAAAACCTGACAAAAACCAAGCAAGAAAGAAAAAAATAAATTATAGGTCGACATCTCTAATGAATACGAACATAACAAATTCCAAACAGCATATTAGAAAAGTAAAGCCAGAAATATAGAAAAGCAATACTATATTATGATTACACTGAGTTTATTTCAGGAATGAAATGTTGGTTTAACATTTGAAAATGAATCACAAATTAAGAGAATAAAGATAAAAATCATACGAAGTTTTCAACAGATGTATAAAAGCCATCAAAAACATCAAATGCCTTAGACTACATTTAATAAAAGTCACTCCATACTTCTACAGTGAAAACTGTAAAATATTACTAAGAGAAAAAAAGGTTTAAAGATCTAATAGATGAAAATATATACCAGGTACATACATTGGAAGACTTATTATTTAAAGATGTCAATTCTCCCCAAATTGATTTATAGAATCAATACAACTCTAAATATAAATCCCATATGTCTCTTTTAATGGAAATTAGAAAGCTAATTTCATTTCGAATACATAGAAATCCAAAGGTTTAACAATATCAAAGAAAATCTAAAAGAACAATGTTGAAAAACGTTGTTTTAGACCTATGCTAGCAGGTCTAAAAATAAAGCAGCAATAACAAAACACTAATTAAAAACCACAATTTTAGCATATAGACAAATAGACAAATGGAAAATAACAAAATATCCACAAATAGACCTAAACGTTGTCATTCATTTATAGAAAAGTACCATGGCAATATAGTGGGAAAAGAGGGATCTTTTTGATAAATGGCTTAAGAGTAAATGTACATACTTATGAACAAATTAATTTGATACTTTTCTCACACTATACACCAAAATTTATTCCAGATGTACCTTACACCTAACATAATTGCAAAGCTTCTAAAAGAAAACAGAGGAAAATATTCATGGTCTTGGATTAAGCAAGGATTTCTTTCTTTCTTTCTTTCTTTCTTTCTTTTTTTTTTTTTTTTTTTTTTGAGACACAGTCTTGCTCTTTTGCCCAGGCTGGAGTGAAGTGGCACAATCTCAGCTCACTGCAACCTCCGCCTCCCGGGTTTAAGCAGTTCTCCTGCCTCAGCCTCCTGAGTAGCTGGGATTATAGGTGCACACCAACGCACCCGGCTAATTTTTGTATTTTTAGTAGAGACGGGGTTTCACTACATTGGTCAGGCTGGTCTCAAACTCCTGACCTCAAGTGATCCGCCCACCTCGGCCTCCCAAAGTGCTGGGATTATATGTGTGAACTATTGTTCCTGGCCAGATTTCTTAAACAACAGTATAAACACACACACACACACACACACACATACACATTGCTAGCCATAGAAAGATTGATAAATTAGATTTAATTGAAATTAACAATTTTACTCATAAAAAGGCATCATTTAAAAAGTTAAATGCAAACTACATAGTGAAAGGAAGATATTTTCAATCCCATATCTGACAAAGAACTTGTATCTAGAAAATACAACTAAATTCTACAAATTAACTAGACAAATACAACAGCTTAATTTAATCACATGTCAAAGGGCTCCAATAGACAGTTCACAAATGAGGTCATCCAAGTAGCCAAAAATCATGAGAAAATGTGTTAAATGAGACTGGGTAAGATATAACACAAATATCAATAGCAACACAAGGCAGAGTGCTGTGAACCACATAAGGACAACAAAGCAGACCAGCAAAAGTCTTCTAGAGAGAAGTGGCATCAGAGTTTGGCTTGGAAGTTTCAGTAAAATTTCAATCAGTATAGATAAGAAATATAATTTCCAGGCCAGGCACGGTGGCTCACTCCTGTAATCCCAGTACTTTGGGAGGCTGAGGCAGGTGGATCACCTGTGGTTGGGAGTTCGAGACCAGCCTGGCAAACAAGGTGAAACCCTGTCTCTACTAAAAATACAAAAATTAGCAGGGCGTGGTGACATGCACCTATAATCCCAGCTGCTCAAGAGTCTGAGGCAGGAGAATCACTTGAACCCAGGAGGCGGAGGTTGCAGTGAGCCGAGATCATGCCATTGCATTTCAGCCTGGGCGACAAGAGTGAAACTCCATCTCAAAAACAAAAAAACAAAAAAAGAAAGAAATATAATTTCAGCAGAAAAGAAAAAAAAAGCTCAAAAAAACTGTGCAAGTATGAAAATGTAACTTGCTGGTGTGTGTCCTTTATGTTAAAATGCAAAGTATGAATATGATGTAGTGAAAACTTAGGTGTGGCATCTCCAGTCCACCATTTGAATTTGTTGTCACTTAAACATATCAATCACTTGAGCATCAAGAGTTAGAAGCCTACTAGATAATTTCTAGTGGCAGAATACTGACTTTAATAATAGTTTCTCTAATTATAATGTCAGGGTTTGGGGAAATCATAAACTGCATGTCAGTGATCAGAGTGCAGAGAAGGAAGCAGGCTTTCTAAATTGACAAAATTGGAAAGTATTTCTAATAGAAGAATATATAGGACGATTTTTGTTGGAATGTAGGGCTCATGCCCAGAAGAAGTAGGCAATAGAACTTGAATAACAGCTTGACATTACTTTGCAGAGGGTCAAGAAGTCCAGGCTAAGGATTTAATGTTTTGGTGATGATCAAGAGTGACTGGTGGCTTTTGAACAGGGCATGACATAGCAACAGCCACATTTAAGGACAATTGACCTGGCACTGAACAGAAGAATAGGTCTTCTCTGACAATGAGCAAATAAGGCCAGGGCACAAGTAATTACACAGTATGTGATTTTTACATGGGTGTCTCCTCCTGCATATCAAGAATCCAAGAGAACTCAATTTTGTAGGTAGTAGAACCAGACCTGCTCTCTGCCCCAATCATCTGGGGTCCTCAGGCATGACAGCTAGTGAGAAAGACTGCTAAGTAACAGGCCAAATCCGTATCACATAAACAGATTTATGTGCGTGGCTCAAGCCATGCAGTAGGGCCTTGCCAGTGTTTTTCTAGAAATAGGCTGCATTACAGGGGGCCTTCTCTGCTTAAGCTATGATTTAGGGCAGGGGTTAAGAATGCTGTCATGGAGCAGAGGATAAGACAGGGAACAGGGAAGAGAGAGGGAAGGAGATATTGTGGTTGTAAAAAAGGCTTTTTTGTGACTTTACCTGATGTTATGACTCTGGCAAGTCTCCTGAAAATGATTTTAGGAATTGTACTTCAGGTCATCTTCCTTGTAGTGGTTGTTTTAAAAATTCTTGGAGGATGCTTTTTGCTCTTCCCACTACTCTCCACAGCATGAGCCCTGGGCAATGGGCCAAAGTTGTTTTAAATGTCAGTTGAAAATTCTGGCTCTTTGCATGTGAATATGTGCCAAAAGGAAGCCTAATAACTTATCAAGTGGAGGTACCTCAGGGAGGTCCAGAAGCAGGAATTTTTGAGAAGGGGTTTAGGGAACAAGGTTATTAACCCTTGACCTGACCATAGCCCTTTTGGAGCTACTATTTGTATTTGGTTAGTTGAACTTTTTTTTTTTTTTTCCCAGCAAGGGCAATCAGCCTAACAGTCCTGAGGCCTAGGTTAATTCATTGAAACTTTTAAATGAATTGTGTCACTGACCAACTGCAATGACAAGCTAAGCTTCAATTTTATCTTCTGTAAGATAGAAATAACATGAGTCTGGTGTGTCTCGTTATTATGTCTTTAAAGTGAAAGTTCTGGCTGGGTGTGGTGGGTCACACCTGTAATCCCAGCACTTTGGGAGGCCAAGGTGGGTGGATCGCAGGAGACCAGGAGTTCGAGACCAGTCTGGACAATATGATAAAACCCCGTCTCTACTAAAATTACAAAAATCAGCAGGGCATGGTGGTGCACGTCTATATTCCCAGCTACTTGAGAGGCTGAGGCAGGAGAATCACTTGAACCCGGAAGGCAGAGGTTGCAGTGAACCAAGATCGTGCCACTGCACTCCAGCCTGGGTGACAGAGAGAGACTCTGTCTCAAATAAATAAATAAATAAAAATAAAGTGAAAGTTCTGTAAAAAAGCATGAAATATATTCATCTCAGCAACTTATTTACTGAGCACCTCTTTTTTACTATACTAACAGCTGCAAGGAATTCAAGAAATATTGAGGACACAATTTCCAGTTGCCAGGAGATAAAGACATGACCTACAAAGCAGAGTATGCCAAATTCCATTACATTGATGTAGGAGATACTGTGGTGTGGCACTTACATTTCTACTCCCACCTCCCATCTTTTTCAGGAAAGAAGCACTCATTCCCCCAATACCGGGAGTGTTGACAGCTGACAGCTCACAGCTACATCCTTCCTCTCTGCTACTGCGCTAAACAGGAGACAGGCACCTTGCCCAAGGTCCTCATATCTAGTGACTGGTAGACAGAGAGATGTAAAGGCCTAGCTCCACTTGCAATGATTTAGGACAGTTCTAAAAGGGCATTCCAGCTCCAGAGCCCTCCATGGGGTTGGCTATGCCCTTGCAGAGATAGCACTGCAGCCAAACTCCTGTTTTGCCAGATCCCGCCTCCTTCATTTCTGCAGACCTGTTGATCTGTAGCGAATGACCCACTAAGCTTCTTTCATATAAATCTCCACATCTGATGCCCCTTTTCAGGGAACCTGACCTGTAATAACTACCCAGAAAAAAAAAAAAAGTGTTATGGAAACTTACAGAAAGAAGGAAGCAAATCCTGTTTTAGGAAGATGAGACAGGAAAAGGATGTGGAACATAGGAGCTATAATTTGGTTTGATGGATCTGTGGAGTTTCGTTATTTTCTTTTGTTTTGTTTTCTGAGATGGAGTCTCACTCTGTTGTCCAGGCTGGAGTGCAGTGGCACGATCTTGGCTCACTGTAAGCTCCACTTCCTGGGTTCAAGCATTTCTCCTGCCTCAGACTCCCAAGTAGCTGGGATTACACATGTGCGCTGCCACGCCTGGCTAATTTTTGTACTTTTTTCTTTTTTTTTTTTTGAGACGGAGTCTCACTCTGTCGCCCAGGCTGGAGTGCATTGGCCAGATCTCAGCTCACTGCAAGCTCCGCCTCCCGGTTCACGCCATTCTCCTGCCTCAGCCTCCCGAGTAGCTGGGACTACAGGTGCCCGCCACCTCGCCTGGCTAGTTTTTTTTTATTTTTTAGTAGAGACGGGGTTTCACCGTGTTAGCCAGGATGGTCTCTATCTCCTGACCTCGTGATCCACCCATCTCGGCCTCCCAGAGTGCTGGGATTACAGGGGTGAACCACCGCGCCCGGCCTAATTTTTGTACTTTTAGCAGAGGTGGGATTTTACTATGTTGGCCAGGCTGGTCTCGAACTCCTGACCTCAGGTTATCCACCTGTCTTGACCTCCCAAAGTGCTGTGATTACAGGTGTTAGCCACCACACCCGGCATATGTGGAGATTTTCTTTTTTTGAGACGGAGTCTCACTCTGTCGCCCAGGCTGCAGTGCAATGGCACAATCCAATCTTGGCTCACGGCAACCTCTGCCTCCCAGGTTCAACCTCCTGCCTCAGCCTCCTGAGTAGCTGGGATTACTACTGGGATTACGTAGTGTCCACTCCTACACCCGCCTAATTTTTTATTTTTTATTTTTAGTAGAGACAGGGTTTCACCATGTTGGCCAGGCTGGTCTCAAACTCCTGACCTCAGGTGATCTGCCCACCTCGGCCTCCCAAAATGCTGGGAATTTCAGGCGTGAGCCACCACAACTGCATATGTGGAGATGTTTTATGGAGGAAATGGTGGAAGAGAAAGGAGGGAAAGAAGTATTTATTGGTATATTAGGAAAGAATCGAATACCTGAACACTCAGAGACAAATGAGATATGTGTCTAAAAAGCGAAACTCTGAGAGCCTGTCTGTTGTACTGGACCATTCATGGGACACTAACAGATCAGAATGAGGAGGATGAGTTTACAGAGTGGACAGTCCTAAAACCCAGGCTTCAAGTAACACACAAAATCAGACAGGGAAAGGAAAGGGTTTCTTTAGTAGAGGAATTACACAACATAGGCTGTGCTTTCAAAGAATGATCTAGAAGCTAAAACAATAAAGTGCTCTAAAATGTAAGACATTTTTATGACACTTAATAACCTCAAATCATATAGGAAACGAAAAAGGTTCCAAATGAAATGAAGATAAATATGTCTTAAATATTGAAGCAGGTTGAAAAATATAATTCCAATATCTGGAGTATGCTTTTTTGGTTGTTTTTTTTTTTTTTTTTTTAACTTAATAACTATTCAAGCCAGCTGGCTTTAGGATCACTGGCAGGGTAGAGAGGGAGAAAAATGAAGGGAAAAAGGGTTGGGGCAGTGGGGAGAATAGCACAAAGGGAGAGACTCTGTCTTTCTCTCTCTCTCTCCTTCTTTTTCCCATTGTTAGTACTTTCACCCCATGACGTTTTATGTTATAGGACCACAGATCTCCAGTTCTGTTGCCTCAGAAAGCAGTCAGCAAATTGGGTGCTCTGGAGTTCTAATCTAGAACATAACCTGAGTCAGTCATAGCTGGCTCATATCACATCTTAAGGTTGAAACCCACCTCTGCAATTTACTATCATTTAGGCAAATCAATTCTATAATTCTCACTTTCTTAATTTGTAGATGATAGATTATAATGAAAATTTAAAAGAACATTGTATGAAGTGCTTTGCAGTACTTGGTGCATAATAAACCAAGTATAATGTAGCCATCATTACTAGTTGTGCCACTAAGGGTCTAGGTGACCTGGGGAAGAGTTTTTTGCATCTATGGACTTCAAATTCCTCATCTAAAAAAAAAATAGAGGTTTTCCTGGACACAGGGAGGGGAACGTCACACACTGGGGCCTATTGGGGGGTGGGGGACAAGGGGAGGGAGAGCATTAGGACAAATACCTAATTCATGCGGGGCTTAAAACCTAGATGATGGGTTGATAGGTGCACCAAACCACCATGGCACACGTATACCTATGTAATAAACCTGCATGTTCTGCACATGTATCCCAGAACTTAAAGTAAAATTTAAAAAATAAATTAGAGGTTTTTTTTCCCTTTTTCCACTTATTACCTATGACACTTTCAATGGGAAGTTCCACATATGATTTTCTTAAAAGCTAAATCAAAATAAAAACACATCTTATCTTGACTCAACAGGACAGATATACTCAATGAACACACTTTCCAGAGACTGATAAGGGAATTCAAAAAGGGAGAATAAGGTGTCATTGATTTTAGTTCATATCACAGCTAGGATGTAATTCAGAATTGTCTGTTTAAAAGCACATTGTTCTTTGAGACTCTGTGGGTGTTTGACCTCACAAATGTTGCTGCTTTTTTTTTCTACCAAGGAAAAAGATAATATCTACTCCAACTTGTCAAAAAACATTTGCATCCCTTGCTGCTTAGTTTTGAGCTAGAGCCAAAGATTCTTAAAGCTTCTTTTTCATGGCATCTAGCTCCTTTTGGTGAAATACTGCAGTGGTCAGACACTGGCTCAAACCTAATCCAGGAACAGATTCTTGTTCCTCTGCTATGCCTTCAATATCTTCATCCTGGTGTCAGGAAAAGCTTCACAGGCATCCAGTATGTCAACACATCAACACAGCATGGTATTGTGGCCCCAACAGACTGTAAACAATGGCTAAGCTTGCTGGGGCAGAATAAGGACAGAATCCCTTGCTTAGTTCCCACCCTAATCCCACACAGCTCATCCAGTACAGACTTGTACAGTGTTCATTCCAGATAGAAAAAGGAATCTGAAGGCAGCCCATTTTCCCAGCTCCATCAACTTCCTGTTTTATGTATAGAAACAGAGGCGAATGTGACAAGATGATATCTGTAATCTATTGTAGTCAAGATTTTCTATTATCTATGATGAGGGTTCTGGATTCTGTGTGAGTGCTTGGATTTTTGTTATAGATCTTTTGTACTTTGTGATTTTCATTCATATATGTCACATCATTTCTACTCAATGGGGAAAGATTGCTTGGGGCATGTAATCCTTGTGAGCCTGGGGAAGAAAATTAGAAAAAAATGTATACTAAGTTGCTGTTCAAATTTTGGTCTTATCTCCTATCCTCCACTTGGCTGCTACTGTAGAAATAGTTGATACATATTTGAAAGCCACAGAATGTAAAATCAGAAGGCTTAGGCTCTTGTCCTGGCTCCATCTGTATGTGACTTTGGCAAGTCAGTTGACCACCCTGAATCTGGGGATGTTCATCCGAAAATGGGAAACCATAGTTGAGCTTTGAATGAGATGACAAAAATGTTCTGCAGATTTCAAAAATGCAGCAGTCATGTGAAGTGGAGTCAGGATTTCACAATTTTATATTAGATTGCTCTCACCAGAACTTCCCAGCCTTGGACCTCCATCAATAGGTGTCTTTCCAAAACTGAAATACACAGGGGAAAAAGTGAAACTCATCTTTTCATTACTCATTCACTGCTATCCTTTATATGGCTTCCAGGACATATAAATGGTTTATCTGGTGAGGTAATTATGTCTTTAGTCAATGGCCAGAGCCCAAAACAAATATCTTTACTGCCTTTCTGAGATAGATTCTTGTAAAACACAAGAGTTGCTGCCATAAGGGATGTGTTTCTATTCAGAAAGGAAAAAAAAGGACTTCCACTTGACCCCTGAGCCCACTGTCTTCCAGATATCACATGGAGGGTCGCTTACCTCCTTAGTGGAGTGAATGTTACCTAGTTTTAGGAGATCAGCCTGTCCTCAGGGGAGGGAAGCAGGGAAGATATACACAGTTCTCTAATTTGCCTATCTTCCTACCATTTAACTTTGTGTCTTTGGAACCAATTTCGTAACTTGACTTCTTTATTATTCTTAGATCATCATTGGAAGAGAAGAAAAGAACTATAAGAGTAGAAAAGAAAATCTGAAGAGCACTATAAATATAAATATACTGACTTTAATTTCCAGCATGTCATCTTCCTTCTGGATCTACTACTGCTTTGTAGGTCCTAGTTTTCTTCCACAAGGCAGCAGCTAGGTCCCTAGGACAGGGAACACTTTCCTGAACATTTAAACACCTAAATGTTGTCCTGTTTTCCTGCCTGTGGCCTATGAGTAGTCAACACCTGTATGAGGACTCTGCCTCTATACAGAATTCTAATGGCACAAATGACTTTCCCATTTAGGAGCGTGAGTCACCTGACTAGTCAAAGTGATGTGGCCACCATATGATGGACGTTTCTGAACATAAGCAATAACCTCACATGAGCCCCATTTAATCCAAGTAATGCCCTCATAGAACAAAGGATGGGTTGTTCTTAGACAAAGAGACAAAGATATAGCTGGGGGACAAAGATATAGTGAGAGGAAATCTAGCCTGGGTGATTTAGTAACCCAGTTACAATCTATTTTATGCCTAGCATGCTTTTAAATTTTCAAATACTTCTTCAGTGTTCAAATCGTGTTCTGTAATCAATATGAAGTCCAAATTGTGACCAAGTATGTAATATATCTCCATTTTGCTGATAAATAGTGTGAGGTTCATAGAGCTTCAGTGCCATATCATAACCAGAATGTATACATAGCCTTCTGTCACTGGATTTTAAACATTTTCTCTGAAACCACAATGTCCCAATTTCTAGATCAACTTATTCTTACAGAATTTATTAATATTTCTCACTCACCTTGAGAACTCACCAAAGTTTGTGGACAAAAACAAAATAACTCTACCCTAAGGATAGGCAAAAGTAACATCTTAAAGCATAGGAGAAACTAAATTTTATTCACTGTATTACACATTACCCTTCATAATCTATCTCCAATGAGAGGTTAGTGAGTAGTCCAACACAACATATATCCATGGTCAAATGATTTTGCAGTCTTATGTGTTGGCCCACTATACAGACAACATCAAGCTAATTGAATCCAATGAAGACCCTAGATGACCTAGTAAGACATGCATTCTACACTGATTAAAATTTTAAGGCTCCATTGTTCTGGGGCATGTCAGCAATCTCCTCTGAAGAATGAATTTCTGTACCTTGTACTTCTCATCACCTTCAAATAGCCTTCTTAGATTTTAGAAGTGACAGATACTGCACTCAGGAAGACTACCATACCATGTTATTGGGTAACATGGGAAGCGGCTAGTTTGAAGGCTACTCTGCCTCTTGAGCAATATGATCTAGCATATCTGATAGTTTAAAAGGTATCTGTGCTGGATAAGAATGCTGTAAGAATTCCCAAAAAACCCCAGTAAGAAAGTCACAATGCAGACCTGTAGTTTCAGAGCAGAACCATGCTTTCTACAGTAGAAAACAAATTTTCTTTTGCAATATGTCTCCTAATGTGCTCATAGAGATTGAAGCACCTGGACATGGACTATCAAGTGACTATGTAACACTCAGCTGCCCATGATGACCTAGATGTTATTCGATCTACCAAGTCCTAACACTGAGTATGCATAGCAGCAAATCCATCATGCCATAGAACTCCTGCATTTGGGAGAAGACTCAAATAGCTATGAAAGGCATTAATAAGTGCATAAACAGATGGTCCAGGTTTCTATGGCACCTAAGTCTGTTACACCACTGTGGGAACTATAAAATGCCCAATTAGCCAAAAGCAGAGACTTAAACAGCATTCATCAAAGGAAGCAGCCAACAATATGATGACTTTAGAATGGGCAGCCATTTTTCTTTAGATCATTCAATCCATACTTTATATATGGGTTTTTCTTACTAAATGCCTTATTCATAAGTGTGTTCTGCCACATAACACTGCCCTGGGGCAAAGTACACTTTTATTAACAAGATTCAACAATGGGCCCACGACCACATACAAAATCACACAGAAGCAGCTGGACTGATAGAATAATAGAACATTTTGTTGATGGTTCAGCTAATGCACAGCTGAGAGACAACCAGCTGCCTTCAGGATGTGCTAAACACCAGAGCACTGCCTGAGAGGGAGGAGAATCTGAAATAGGTAGTAGAGGAAGGATCTAATGAATACCTACAGTCTTAGAACCAACTCAGGAGCAGGCACTGGAGCTTTTTGTAGTATTTTATCACCTTAGGCCTTCAGGAGATGACAACTAGGTAAGGTATTGAAGGAAGTCTTCAATCTGATTGGACTTGTAATTTTCCTTTTTTGGAAGGAATGAGGTTGTCTTTATTCTCTCTGAAAAAATTCATAAATAAATTTTAAAAGGTGTCTCATAATATAGTATAGCAGCCAAACTCTATTGGAGAGCTTACTCTGTTAAATAAGGAGTCTACTCTGTTAAATACAGCCAATCGTTCCACCGTGGATGTCTTTGACCACCTCATTTTTCTATAATCAGACACCACCTGCCTCCCATCCGGAACCACTGCCATTTGTTCCAGCACTGTAACGTTAAGCCTCAGGTTGAACTTTATTCATATATTCATACCATGTGTCCTTCTTTGGACTTAGGTGAAACATCATACTAGGGACATGGGATCTACCCTACTGAGTGGCCACTAAAGGGATCAGAAGATACGACTAGGAAGTTTAAAAGAATGAGGGCTCCATGGGGCAAATCTTGACCAATGTGAAGCAGACGATGAGAGGGATCCGGGCATATAAATCTTTCTTCCTTTCCTGTGGACTACTCTGAGATGCAGTTTTCTATGTAGCCCCTCCAGATAAAGTTCTTTGTGCTAGAAGATACTCCTTGCAAACTTCCAGTGGTTTTTCTTTCAGTCTTATAGTAAGGATGTGGCCAGCAGCGTAACTCAGAGAATTTCACCCTTACTTGCTTTACTTTTATTTTTCTTTTGCACATCAATGTAGCCTACTTTCAAATGCAGTATCAGTGGTTTTAACCTTTCTCTGAGCTTTGCTTTTAGAAGCTCTAGATAAGAGCATATCTCAGTTACTCCTAGGCTGTGGTACCTCGCACAGTAACGGGCACATTGTACTCCTCAATATATTTGGAAATACTAAGTTAAATAAAATACTGAGGTAAAATAAGACAGCTATTATCAGGGGCATTGGCATTTGCAATTTGTGTCTCAATGTGAGATGAAAGGCTAGGAGAGGACGTAGTATTTGGAAGCAAGTTTCCTTTCCTGTACTTTGAAATAATAGTCCTAAGACCAGATCCATTTCAAGTAGCCAAAGCTGAGGATTGTTCTGGATAGACTTAGGCAGTTTAGGGGTTTATTTCCTCAGCCCCTCTCTGGGAAACGCATGACCTCAACCAAATGACTGACTCTCCTGTAAAACTTACTGAAAAAAATTCCCTTTCCTCAAGCCAGTCATGAAAAGTCTCCCAGTCACCTCTTCTCTTGATTTACTATGATTGACTTCATATTCTAGTCTTTAAAAGAAAAAAAAAAAAGGTTTTATAAACACACATACACACATACACATCACCCCTTATAAGCCCCTTAATGTAAAGTCCTGTACTCTTTCTTCTGTGCAAGTCAATTTTCCCATCTAATTAGGGGGCAAAGTGATAGCTAGCTTGAGGCTATGTTATTCTTAACCCACTACAAAGGGTGTATATGAGAAAGAATCTAACAGCTATGCATGGCTAGGTGGAGACTTGTTATCTCATGCTCAATTTCCTTCTGTAACAGAGAGCTCTATGAGTAGTTTGCCAAAACAAGAAAGTTGGTATGTGATATCTATTTTTTGAGGTTAGATTTTTATCATAAAAATGATACAAATGAGCTCTTTATAATCAGGGTAAAATATGTCACAATGTTCTAAACGTATCTTTATAATGATTCTGTATTTTTGATTACTACCTTTACGATCAGCTCTTTGGAAAAATGTCAGGGATATCATCAGTCCTTTAGGGCTATCTCATGCAATTTGATAGTTTCTTCTCAAGGTAACCTAGCCATTTTAGACCACACCGGTGACAGTTTACAAAATAGAAGCACGGCACTGGGCGCAGTGGCTCACGCCTGTAATCCCACCACTTTGGGAGGCTGAGGCAGGTGGATCATGAGGTCAGGAGTTCAAGACCAGCCTAACCAACATGGTGAAACCCCATCCCTACTAAAAATACAAAAATTAGCCAGGCATGGTGGCACATGCCTGTAATCCCAGCTACTCAGGAGGCTGAGGCAGGAGAATCACTTGAACCCAGGAGGTGGAGGTTGCAGTGAGCCAAAATTGAGCCACTTCATTCCAGCCTGGGTGACTGAGTGAGATTCTGTCAAAAAAGAAAAAAGAAAAAAAAAGAAAACAAATACATGGCACTTCCATGACTTGTGTTAAAGTCAACTAAATATGGCCTGAGAAGGATTCCTCACTTCTATATTTGAGTCCTTGTGAACAAAATGTACCCTAACTTAATAGATAGACAAGATTGAAAACCTAACTTAGGAGTATGTGTCTGTAACAATAGCTGAATCTTGGCAAATCTCAGCAGCCATACTTCAACCACTCATACATTGCTGAGTGTTCAAACGGTGTTCAAATAAGGCAAACTCAGTCTGTAACCAATCCAGCTGTTTTTGCACCTCACTTCTGATTTCTGTACATCACTTCCTTTTTTTTTTTTTTTGTCCATATATTTGTTCTGATCATGAGGCATCCCTGGGGTCTCTCTGAATCTGCTATGATTCTAGAGGCTGCCTGATTTGTGAATTTTTTTTTTGTCTTGCTCAATTAAACTCCATTAAATTTAATTTGTCTGAAGTTTTCTTTTAACACTTGTTACTTATTAGCTGGGCCATCTTTCTCAATTTCAATTAATCTGTGAAACAATTGGTAAAGTCCTTATTAGCTTTATAATTACTGAACTTTACCTATGATTTATTTAATTTCCATAATGAGACTGCTGTCTTAGCTCATAAGACATTTAGAATCATAAAATATTACTTCAGTTCAGTCTCAAGTTTTATTACAATTGTAACAGTTCAATAAAGGGATATATTAATTATAGTCATGCAACTCAACAGGTGCTCTACAGACTGGCCACATCAGCATTACCTGGGATCTTATGAGAAATGAAAATCTCAGTACCAATCCAGGTCTACTAAGTTGGAATCTGCAATTTAACGAGATATCCCAGTGTTCTGACACACATTAGAATATGGACCTGAAGGCTGTCCCTGAGGAGATCTTCCAGGTCTGAAGTCAAGGTTCACTACAAGCCATTCCTTTCTTAGCAATGAGGTTCACTCACAGAACCATCTCCCTTGGTGCCAAGCTGAATACCTAGATGACATGAGGTGCTTGGCTGGGAAATTAGAGTTTCTCAGCTGCAACTGCCAATGAACAGATTGTTTCAACTGCTGCTGCTGACTCCATCCCTTCCTCCACGGTTGACTTGATAAATGCACATTTTTGTGTCTATGAGAAAGGTTGATGGCTACATATAGGTCTGCATTTTAGCCAATTCTCAGCCTACCTACATGTATAATGCCTCTTTGGTTGCCACTATAGAAGCTTTCCTTACATTGCATCCAAAGGGAGTATTACATTACAAGGAAATGTAGTCTATTTACTGAACTAAACCAATATTTTCATTACGAACCATTATAAATAAATACATAGTCATAATATAATAAACAACATTGACTTTTATAGCTGTACCAAAGAGTAGATCTTTCTCAGCTCCCAAATTTAAGACATTCTCAAATTACCTAGAGAATAAATAAAAAGTATTGGTTGAAAGATAATTCAGGAATACAGGCCAGCCAGCTTACTTTGTTTGGGATTATTTGGCAAGTAACCTTTTTCAAATCAAGCATCGTATTTTATTTCTCCCACCATACATCAGTCAAAATTGGATTTCTAAAAATTCACTGTGGAAAAAACTATTGGAAACTAGATTTCAGGTTTGGAATTAAGCATAAGTGAACAGACTTTTGTACAGATGCATATTTCATTTATAACTAGAAGGTTCAAATAGAATCCCTTCAGATTTTGATAATTTAGCTACCAAAACTTATTGGTTTCTTAGGTAATATTTCAAATTAAAGTAGAAATGCTTACCCTTGCCAGACACTTATTGTCAGCCTTTGTCCTTTCCCCAACCTGTGCTCTATGCATTGAGTAACCATCCAGTTGCAGATTGCCCCCCTTTTGTTGTAAACCCAATAAGAAGCCAACTATAATGACACTCCTCCCACTCTGAATCTGGATGTGATCTGTGATTCATTATAATTAATAAAATATTGTGGGCACAGCACTAGATTGGCTTTCAGACCAATTCTTGAATATTGGCAACTCCATTTCCTTGGAGCATTCTCTCTTGGAGCCTTGAGACCACCATACTAGAAATGTAGAGAAGTCATATGGAGAGGCAGAGGGAGAGGAGGAGACAGAGAGGGAGGGAGGGATAAAGGGGGAGAGGGAGGGGGAGGGGGAGGGGGAGGTGGAGAGGGAGACTGAGAAGGAGAAGGAGAGGGAGAGGGAGAGGGAGAGAGAGAGGGGTCTCACCAGCTCCCAGTTGTTCTAGCCATCCTGGCCCAGCACCAGATGTGTATAAAGAAGTGACTGAATGACTCAAGCCCCAGCTGCAACGTCACTACATCTCCACGGGAAATATGGAAAACACCAAATGAGAAATATCCATCTGAGCCCCCCCAACCCCTCCAGAACCAGGAGAGATAAAACTACATTGTTGCTTTATGCCACTACATTCTGTGATGGCTTGTTACATTGCAATCGATATCTGGAATCATTGGCCTATGTCTAAAGGCTGAAAGTCTTGGTGGCAATTGATTCTTCACATTTCAATGTAGACATGAGTTGTAAGCCTCCTGAAACTTCATGGATAGTCCATTCTGTCTATCTGGATGTAGATGATCAGACACAACCTTAGCAATGAGTAGGAAGAAATTATGGGGAAATGGCCCAATAACTGCATAGGGAAGCTTTGTGAGGACTGCCCCAACCCCCTCCACAGCACCAGAAAGAAGATAAGAAAAGAGATATTGGGTGCCCATGAAACCAAAACCTTATTAACTTTCCTATTGAGTGAAGATGTTTTGATATCTATTTTATGACAACAGAAAACATAACAAACAAGATCCCACTCCTTATAGAAGACATGTTAGAGAGCTAGACTGAAAATATACCAGTAACAAACACATAAATAAATGAAATAAGTATAGCTTGTGACTTAACAACAGCGTGCCATTTATCAAGATGGTGAAGACTTAAAAAGAAAGATTTGGGCAAGAGTATTATGTCATTTCTCTAAACACAGCTGACCTCTTCTTTCGTAAACTGTCTTCAAAGTCGGTTATCATCCATAAAGTCCTTAATCCTTAGTTTGCAATCTCCCCTTATTTTTGACCCAAAATGATATTAGCCAGGTCATCGGCCTATCTTCATGCTGAGATACTTTGAATCCATTTCCAAATATGACACATACCATTAAAAATGGTGTTTACATTATGAGCCTGCTAAAAACAACATTGTTTGGAGTCTAAGACAATTTTGTGAGAAGACTCACAGTTTACTTGGAGTAATGACCACAGTATTTGATTGAATACCTTACTACATACTATATACTTAAAGGTATATGTTTAAATTGACAAAGTTAATTAGAATTTCTAGGTACACCTCATTATTCTGCCTTTAGGAGGCAGATAATATAGTGTCCTCTTTATCGTGGTTTCATTTTCCAGTTTCAGTTATCTGTGGTTGACTGCTGTCCAAAAATATTAGTGTTTTGAGAGCTAGAGATGACCCTCACATAACTTTCATTGCAGCATATTGTTATTATTGTTCTATTTTATCATTAGTTATTATTGTCAACTCTTATTGTGCTCAATTTATAAATGAAATTTTATCATAGGTATACTTGTATAGGGAAAAACATAGTATATATAGGGTTCAGTATTATCCTCAGATTAGGCACTCACTGGGAGTCTTGAAACATGAGTAAGAGGGAACTACTATCCTTCCTTCGTTGACACAATCTGAAATCTGGTATGTCAATTTATAGTCCAAGAAAACTTATGCTGAAAATAACTAAGCTTTCATCTGAGCCCACTGACTAATGCAATGAAAATATGGTTAGAAAATAAAGCTTCACAGAATTAATTGTTTTGGTAGTAAATAAGGTCAATGAGAAATATCTGGAGTAAGAAACTGGGCTCAGTTATATGTAAACCTGGTGAACTACCTTCATTCCCTATCCCAAAATATCAGGAGTTTGAGGGGCTTTACTGACCCTCCCTCAGAATAAATCTGCTTAATAAATAAGAAGGATGTGTGTTGATTGGCCAATTGAAACTGCAGGGTCTTTATTTCCAGAAACAGTGTTAAATCAGTAAATATGTATATTGCAAAGTATTTACATACATGTTACTCAATACCCTTGTTTGGTAGATGAGAAAACTAAGTCACAGAGAGTAATTCTAATATGAGTGTTAAGGTTAGAATATACATCTTCTCAATTGTAATTCAATAATTTATCTAGAATACTGCTTTGCACTTCATAAAAAGGAGAAAAATATTTGGAAGCTTAGTTGTATCTTTTATAAAGATTGCAAATTATCTCTGTGCATCTATTGTTTTGTGGGAGATTTCTGTGGTTAAGAGCAAGCCTGGGCCAAGAGCCACACTGCATGGCTGGATGGAAACCTGAAGATATTTAGTTGCACCATTTTTAAGGTAAACAATCCATTTAAATATGTCTAAAAATCAGAGCACAGGATGGCATCTTGATATGGAGCTGACTACAGTAATGACTGTGTCTCTGTGTGGGGTTAATAAGAAAATCTTTCTTTTATTCTTTCTTTCTTTTTACTTTTTTCAAAATATTTCTTCACAGACGAGATGAGGAACTCACAGAGCCTGATTGCTGTGATTTCAGGTTACAAGGTTGACAAGCAAAAAGAGTTCTGAAGTCCCTGACCTTTCAGGAAGTGTATCATATGTGAGGTAAAACTGGTGGATGGAGCTGAAATACAAGCCAATATGCCATAATTATTAATTTCAACATTGGAGGTGTGTAGGATAATTTTCAATTAGTTATGGTACTGTCTCACAAAGAAAGTTCTGATGGGAAGATGGAAAAGAGAAGGTCAGAACAACATTTGAGAATGATTAAATGAAAGAAAAACTTGAAGACTAAGTTTAAGTAGACTTTAGTGGGGTAAGTATTACTCATGTGACAGAGAAACACAATTCCACAAACCAGAAACAAACCCCCCAGAAGTAATATTTAAAGAAATTATAATGGACATAAAAAAACATGAAAACATAAGGGAAAGGCCTGATAAATTTAACCACATTAAAATTAAAAACACAGGCTCTTAATCATCAAAAGATACCACAAAGGGAGTGAAAAATACAAGCCATGAAGGAAGAAGATATTTGCAACAAATATAATCGACAGACATTTTATGTTCAGAATAAAGAATTCCTATTTATTAAAAAGAAAGACATGAAAATAAAATAGAGAAAACATACAAATAGGCATTTCTCAGAAGTAGAAACAAAATTATCATAAACATATGGAATAGTACTCGATCATCTTATCAGATAAATAAAAATTAAAACCACTAAGTTAATATTTTACCTAGACAAGACTGGTAAAATTATACAGCTGGATTACATAAAATGAGGATGATGATGAGTCTGCAGAGCAATGAAAACTATTACCCACCACCAGTAGAAGGATAAATTGATGCAATTGCTTTGGGGGAGAAAATAAAATTACCTAATAAATATGAACGTTTTCATGTCTTAATAAAAAACAATTTCTCCCTTTAGTGCATATTCTAGATAAACCGAAAACATGTGCTCTAAATCAGGAGACAGGCAGCAGAATATTTCCAGTGATAGTAGCTATATTAGTAAAATACTGGGTAAAATCCTAAATTATCAGCCCAGCTGAATGAGTTAACTGTGATGTATTCATAAAACAAAATAGTAACCACAGGAAACAAGAATTGATCCATATTTACAGGAATGAGTCTCAAAATATAATGTTGGGTAAAAGAAGTATGATTAAACTATTCAAACAAGAGTAAAAACCAACTGAAACCTATCTATTAAATAGAGATACACAAGTAGATGATAAAATAATGGAAGAAAGCAAGGAAATAAAGCAAAATTCAGAAAACTCTGAGGAAAAAAAGATGAGTAAAAATCGGATACAAAACTGTTGGGTGAGTATTGGCTACTCAGTCGTTTATTTTTATAATTATTTAACCCATTCAAAATGTGCTCCATATATTAATGTTTGATACCTTTCAATTATAAAATTTCAGAAAAATCAGTAAGCTGGAGATGAGATAGGGTAACAGAAGTAGTAGATTGGGAAGATAAAAACAAAGGAAAGGAAAGGAGAAGAGAGGAGAGGAAGGGAAGAGAGGGGTGAGGGGAGACAGGAGAAAGGAGGAGAGTGGAGGTGAGGAGGACAGAGGAGGAGAAGGGAGGAGAAAAGAGGAGAGGGGAGAGATGACAGAGCGGGAGGGAGGAAGAAGGCAGGCAGGCAACTGCATGTCCCATACCATTCTACTAACTCTATTGTAGTTGCTGTTTCACAAGGAAGTCCTGTCTTGGTCCAGTGATTCCATTCAGCCTCATCCCATGCATTCCAGCTTAAAGACATTAATATTTCAAGAGCAACCACAGCAAAGAACTATATGCTCCACTGTTTCCAACCAGCCCATCATGATTAGCTTTACTGGTTAGAATATATGTATTTTATGTTCGGTATGCCATCCAGGAACAATTCTGACTAATGGTGCATTCCAAAGGAGACACAAGGATCAAAATTAATTTTACCTACTCTGAAAATCAGAATCTTGGTTATATGTATTGGTAAAATGGGTTTGAATTTAAATTCAATGCTAATGAGTTGCATTATATTGGAGAGTTTGTTTAACATACATGAAGTAGAGTCTTTGTCTGTAAATGGGAATAGTACTTCTAAACTCATCGTGCTGTTGTGAGAAAGCATACGAAACCACACAGCACTTTCATTATCTGGCGTACCTAAATGGCAGGTTTAAAGAAACTGTCAGATTGATTCCACTGGGCCTTCGTGTGTGTGTGTGTGTGTGTGTGTGTGTGTGTGTGTGTGTGTGTGTGTGTGTGTGTATGTCTATGTGTATAGAATATTTCATGAAGAAATTTTTTACTTTAGACTGAATGAATGTCACACTATTGAGAATTTTATAAAGTTTGCTATAGGATTATCCTGAGTGTGTGTGTGTGCACGCGCATGCATGTGTGTGTGTGTCCTTCTAGGTGAGGGGGTATGTATTCACAAAACAAAGTATAAAAAGCATATAGTAGTAACAAAGTCAAATTTCTCAGCACTAAAATTAAAACCTTGTCAATTTCTTCTACTTTGCACATTCTGCTCCATTCCTCTCTACCTCAATTGTTTTTGCATAGACATACCTGTTTTCAGGTATTAGAGCACACATCAAGGATTGCAGAGAATTCTCAGTCCTTTAGTCTGCAATTGTTCAAAGTTCACTTCTCTGGTCTTTACTACTTTGGGATCTCTGTTTATAAGTCACTCAATGTAAGAAGGTTGTGTCTGTCTTTAACATATTCAGCAATAAGGCTGTGGTCAATTACCTATCACCAGGGAGTTGCATTGGTTGGCATCCTCCTGCACTGTTTTGCGCTCCCCCCTTCTACATTACATCTTCATCTCTTAACAAGGATCTCTGCATTCTGTCTTTGAGCCAAGACAGCCAATTGAGGTTTATATCGATTCTTTTAGGCAGGAAGAAAATATAAGAGAATGCCTATTACAGAGATGCCTGAATTAAATATGAACACCCATTAAAAACTGACGATTTTATCCATAAATATTTTATATCAATACTAGTAGAATAAAAGCAGATATAATTTAGAATGGCCCAAGGGTCATTTTTTTGGTCAAATAAAGATAAAAGATTATATTTAATTAAACCCCACAAACTGTTCATTAACTTATCTCCTGTGTTTGGCACAGTGTCTGGTATGTGGTCTCTTACAAGGCAGCTACTCAATAATATTTGTTTCAATTAATGCATTAATGAATGAATAAAACTGACACGTATGTCAATGGCAAAAGAAACATTTTGTGGCCAGGTGCTGTGGCTTATGCCTGTAATCCCAGCACTTTGGGAGTCTGAGGCATATGGATCACCTGAGGTCAGGAGTTCAAGGCCAGTCATGGCCAACATGATGAAACACCGTCTCTACTAAAAATATAAAAATTATCTGGGCGTGGTGGCATGCACCTGTAAGCCTCAGGTGGGAGAATCACTTGAGCCCGGGAGGCAGAGCCTACAGTGAGCTGAGATCGCGCCATTGCACTTAAGCCTGGGCAACGGAGCAAGACTGTCTCAAAAAACACACACAAAGTTTTGTTCTAAGCCTTGACATGACCATAAAAAGCCTAATTATTACTCAGAAAATGTATGAGTCCCTAGGAATTCTTATCAAGATCATATTTTAAATAAACTTAATTTTAGGGTAGTTTTCAATTTACTGAAAAGTTGTGAAGATAGTCCAGAGAGTTTTCAATAAACCCTGAACTGTTTTCCTTATTGTAAACATCTTACATAAAGTATCTATGTCACAACCAATGAATATTGACGCATTATTAACTAAAATTAACACAATTTGGATTTCCCTAATTTTTAACTAATGTGTTCCAAAATCCTACCAAACAGCTCCTTCTGTTAAGTGACACAAATCACTTTCATTCACATTCCATTGGTCAAAGCAAGCTCTGCAGCAATACCTTACTTCAGGAAGACAAGGAACTGCAATTCTACAAAGATTGTGGAAAGATTAAATATATGTATGTGTATATATGTGTCAATAGTACTAGATGATTACTAAAATTAATAGCAGTTCACAAATGTACTGCATCTTTGCAGTTCACAAAGTTGTTCAAGAATATTTATCATCTTTCATCCTAATGTCAGAGATAAAAGTTGCAGGGATTTTAAAAATTAAAGATCCCAAGGTTAAGTAAGAGTTGCACAGCCAGCAAACGCCCAGCTAAAATCTAAACCCAACACTTTTGACAATAAAAAAATCTTCTGCTAAAAAATGTTCTTCCCACTAAACCACAAACGTCTCCTGTCTCTATTTGGTACTTTTGTTCTCACTGGCCCAGCCAGAGGAAATCTAAGGACCAAGAAAAGGTGTCAGCAAACTTTTCTGTAAAGAGCCAGATAGGAAAATTTTGAGGTTGTGTAGGTTACTTGGTCTCTGTTAAAACTGCTCAATTCTGCCATTGTAGAGCAACAGCAGCCATACAACATACATGAATAAATGGATGCCTATGTTCCAATAAAAATTTATAGATAAAAGCAGAGGGTGGGCTAGATTTGGAGCATGGGCCATAGTTCACCAAGTGTAACTTTAGAAATTGGAGGAATCTATACAACAGTTTATAATATATTGACAAATATAGCTTAAAATATATACCACTGAAAATTCATTGACTTTTCATATCCCATCATTTAAAAAACCATTGTTTTCAATGTTCTTTAAGTACTTATGATTGCATCATGAAAGTTTCTGTATTCTGGCCAGGTGCGGTGGCTCACACCTGTAATCCCAGCACTTTGGGAGACCGAGGCGGGCAGATCACTTAAGGTCAGGAGTTCGAGACAAGCCTGACCAACGTGGTGAAACCTAGTCTCTCCTAAAAATACCAAATTAGCCGGGTGTGGTGGCACATGCCATTAATCCCAGCTACTCAGGAGGCTGAGGCAGGAGAATCACTTAAACTGGGGAGGCAGAGGTTGCAGTGAGCCAAGATCGCGCCATTGCACTCAGTCTGGGCAATAAGAGAGAAACCCCATCTCAAAAAAAAAAAAAAAATTCCCTATTCTTTGATATTCTCTTCTTAACACCATTCTATATCTCATTGCAGCTTTTAATTATCTCTGGCCTACCAGGATTGCTTACCTGTCTCTTGAAGCCACAATTAGGGATGTAGGAAATTGAAGTAAGAGATACAGGAATAGTGGGTCACAGTCAATTGAATCTGTGGAGAGTTAGCAAAGCACATACTGAATATTAAAAAAAAAAAAAACATCTTTTTTTTAACTTTACAATGCCCTTCGTGCTTTTGCTAGTTTATCTCATAAGAAAAACTCACACTAACACTTTTTTTAAAAAAAACTTCCAACCTTTTCTCTTTTTTAAAAATGTGATTTAAAAAAAAACATAGATACGGTTTCAGAGGATCATGGCGGACAGGAGGCAGGACTAGATTGCAGCTCCAGACAGAGCAGCCTGTGGAGGCTTGCATTGTGAATTTTAGCTCTAGATTGACTGCAAGAACAAACCAGCAATCCCGAGAGGACCCACAGACCCTCTGAAGAAAGCGAGCTGCTCCTGCAGGACTAAGGAGACACCCCAAATACTGTGAGTCCCCCAATTGTAAGTCTACTGTAGGTAGAACCTCCTCTCCCGAACACATACCCTCACTAGAGAAGCTGAAGGTTTGTGGGAGGTTTCCAACTTTACCTGGAGCTGAGTCAAGTTAGAGAGCTCAGAGAAATGCAGGGGTAGAGGAAGCAGCAGAAAGGCCCTGGTAGCTTGCTGGGCCCCGGAGCAGCCCATTTCTGCTGGCCCCACAGGGATCCATTGGGAGGGTGGCCAGAGGAGCAGGGGGTAAAACTCCACAGGGAGAAGGAATTCTCTAGCTGAACTTTGTAACAATTTGAACAGGGTGAGAAGCCTCCTGGCCAGAAGGAAAGTACGTGCATGTGAAAGTATTTTGAAGCCATAATTCGTGCCTCAGAATCAGGTGTGCAGACTACAAAGGCGGGGAAAAAACTAAAGCCCTTTTCTTTCACAGCTGGGAGGAGGATAGCCTTGGGCAAGTTTTCAAGCCCTCTGCCTGGAAATACTCCAGGCTGTTGAGAGGGCGGCAAGGTGGGAGTGAGACAGTCCCTTCGGTTTGCCTGGGAGCTGGGTGAGGCCTGTGACTGACGGATTTACCTCACTTCCGCGACAACCTGCATGATTCAGCAGAGACGGCCATAATCCTCCTAGGTACACACCTCCGGTGACCTGGGAATCTTACCCCCATACCCCACAGCAGCCACAGCAAGACCCGCCCAAGTAGAGTCTGAACTCAGACATGCCTAGCCCCGCCCCCACCTGATGATCCTTCCCTATCCACCTCCTAGCAGAAGGCAAAAGGCATTTAATCTTGGGAGTTCTAGGGCCCCGCCCACTGCTGGTCCCTCTCCACACTACTACAGCTGATGCTTTCTAGAAAGCGCCACCTCCTGGAAGGAGGCCAACCAGCACAAAAGTAGAGCATTAAACCACCAAAGCTAAGGACTTCATGGAGTCCATTGCACCATCTGCCACCTCCACTGAACAGGCACTGGTCTCCACAGCTAAGAGACCCATAGACAGTTCACATCACAGGACTCTGTGCAGATGACCCCCAGTACCAGCCTGGAGCTGGTCCATTTAGCAAAACAAAATATTTTCATAATGATTAATGAATAGGTCAATATTCTCATTTAAAAGTTTCCTTGGTTCAATCAAGGATGTATTTAAACTCCTTTTTCTATTTTTACAATTGTTTAAACGACTGAATGGAACCTCGTTAGAACTTGGTTTCAAATCTAGCTATAAGAATTTGAATTAAAATTGGTCTCAAGTTATTTTTAGTTCCTGGCATCAAGAAGTCTATTTCTCCAGCCTGTGACTTTCTTCTGACCATGTGATATGCCTTGACCAGTAGAATACAGAAGTGATTTTGTGCAATTTCTCAGTGGGACCTTGAGAGGCCTTGTAACTTCCGTATTTGCATTCATGAAACAATGAGACCATGTGGACACAGCAGTCTTCACAATAATCAGCATCCATTTTCAGACCCGTGAGTGAAGTTTTTTTGGACCATTCAACCCCAGGCAAGCAGCTAGATAACTGTAGCCCCAGGTGACCCCAGCAGAAGAACCAACCAGCTAAGACCCACCTACTGAATATGAGACATGAGAAAAAAAAAAATATATATATATATATATATAAAGCCATTTATTTCTAATGATACGTTATGCAACCACAGGCAATTAATAAATGGAGTTCACATAAATTTTAGAAACACCCTCAGTAGAATAATTGCCATAAAAAATACCTGTTTACCTCAATGCTTAGATATAGTTTAGCTACTTACTGATCATGGCATCTGAGCCAATGTTTTGGTTGAACTGTCTTAATTAAAAAATAACAGACTAACTACGATTTTATAATCAGGTAAAAAGCACAGATTATAGAACTGGAGGGCAAAGTGTTTTGCTAGTTTCTGAGACCAAGAACTAGAAATGGAGTAATTTTCGAGCTCAATTTATCCATATGAAATTACGAATTTTTTTACTCCTTTCAAAGGCAGACAGAATCCAAGGTGGTATTAATGAATTCTGTCTTTTGTTCACAGCTTCTTGCAATCCTTTCTCCTTGAGTTGGTAGGGTGGGGGAGGCACTGTGATTTTATCTAATCAATACAATATGGCAAAGGGGATGGAATATCCTACCCATGATTATGTTAAAATATATGAAACTTCATTTTGCTAGCCACTGGCTCTAGAGACTCTCCTTGCTAGCTTGTGATTCTCTGTGTGGACAGGTCAGGTCCTCCATAATACAAAACTTTCTGTAGGTGATTTTTTAAAGTTACATTTTCCAGCATAATCGTTAATAGTCTGTATAACTTATCTGTCTTTTGGCCCTGCATAATGGTTTGGCAACTCAGATTCAGGTTATAGAAATACCCCTCAGCAATAGATTTAAGTATCTTTGTTTTCAGTGCCCAAACTCCTGAATTCTTGAGTAATGTTTCTAGGACTATGGCTTATCCATCAACCAAAATACTTTTTCTATGTTGCCATAGATCTCATGCCAACACGGTAAAGTTCTCAAAATCCCTGAATGCTTTGATTGATTTTTAATTACAGTGAAGTCTATTGACATGAAGCTACATATCATTTCCAACAGCAGCATGTTGCCAAATCATAGCAATATCTCTGAGATCCCAGGATGAGTGGCTTCCAAAAGCATGTCTCATTCAGTAGACTGTTTCTCAATCAACACCTGCTCAGGGAGCCTCTTATTGTATCATATTTGAATATATTCTTCCATTCTCTAGCTCACTTCATTCTCTTCACTGAGTGGCATATCTTTAGTCTTCTGATTTTTTTTTTTTCTAGTTGTTAAATTCTTCTGACTTTTTTTTTGAGATTAAGATAACTTATGTATGCTCATCAAGAATATTGGCCTGGAGTTTTGTTTTTTTGTTATGTCTCTGCTAGGTTTTGGTATCAAGATGATGCTGGCCTCGTAGAATGAATTAGGGAGAAGTCTCTCCTCCTCAACTTTTTGGAATAGTTTCAGTAGGGATGGTACCAGCTCTTCTTTATACATCTGGTAGAATTTGGCTGTGAATCTGTCTGGTCCTGAGCTTTTTTGGGGTTGGTAGACTTTTTACAGTAATTCAATTTTGGAACTTGTTACTATCCTGTTCATAAATTCAGTTTCTTCCTGGTCCAATCTTGGGAGGTTGTATAGTGTCCAGGAATTTATCAATTTCTGCTAGGATTCTTGTTTATGTGAATAGAGGTGTTAATAGTAGTCTCTGAGGATTTTTAAATTTTTCTGTGGGGTCGATGGTAACATGTCCTTTATCATTTCTGATTGTATTTATGTGGATCTTCTATTTTTTTTATTAGTCTGGTTAGCAGTCTCTCAATCTTATTTATTCTCTCAAGAAAACAACTCCTGGATCCATTGATCTCTTGTATGATTTTTTGCATCTCAATTTCTTTCAGTTCAGCTCTGAATTAGGTCGTTTCCTGTCTTCTGGAGTTGGTTTGCTCTTGTTTCTCTAGTTCTTGTAGGTATGATGTTGGGTTGGTAATTTGAGATGTTTGTAATTTTTTAATGTGGACATTTAGAACTATAAACTCTGCTCTTAACACTGTATTAGTTGTGTCCCAGAGATTCTGGTATTTTGTATCTTTATTCTCATTAGTTTCAAAAATATTCTGTTTTATGCCTTAATTTGTTTACCCAAAAGTCATTCAGGAGAAGATTGTTTAATTCCATGTAATGGAATGGTTTTGAGCAATTTTCTGAGTGTCAATTTCTAGTTTTTATTGTGCTGTGGTCTGAGAGTGTGTTTGGTATAATTTTGGTTGTTTTGAATTTATTAAGAATTGTTTCTTGGCAAGTTGTGTGTTCGATTTTACAGTATGTAGATTCAAATTTGTTTCAATATAGGCAAATCAATAAATGTGATTAACCACATAAACAGAACTACAAACAAAAACCATGTGATCATCTCAATAGATGGCAGAAAAGGCTTTTAATAAAATTCAATATCCCTTCATGTTAAAAACCCTCAACAAACTAGGCATTGAAGGAACATATCTCAAAATAATAAGAGCCATCTGTGGCAAACCCACAGCCAAACATCATACTGAATGGGCATTGCCCTTGAGAATCAGCACAAGACAAAGATGCCCACTCTTACCACTCCTACTGAACATAGTCCTGGAAGTCCTAGTAAGAGCAATAAGGCAAGAGAAAGGAATAAAAGATATCCAGATAGGAAGACAGGAAGTCAAATTATCTCTGCAGACAATATGATTCAACACCTAGAAAACCTCATAGTCTCTGCCAAAAGCTCCTAGATTTGATAAATAATTTCAGCCAAGTTTCAAGATACAAAATCAACGAACAAAAGCAGTAGCATTTCTATACATTAATAATGTCGAAACTGAGAGCCAAATCAAAAATGCAATTCCATTCAAAATTGCCACAGAAAAAGTAAAATACCTAGGAATACAGCTAACCAGGGAGGTGAAAGATCTCTATAATGAGAATCATAAAACACTGCTCAAAGAAATAAGAGATGATAAAAACAAATAAAAAGCATTCCAAGCTCATGGATAAGAAAAAGAAATATTGTTAAAATAGTCACACTGCCCAAAGCAATTTACAGATTCAGTGTTATCTTATCAAACTAACAATGATATTTTTCACATAATTAGGAAAAACTATTTTAAAATGCATATGAAACAAAAAAAAAAAGAGCTCAAATAGCCAAGGCAATCCTAAGAGGGAAACCAACAACAAACAAACAAACAAAAGCTAGAGGCATCACATTACCTGAATTCAAACTACACAACAAGGCTATAGTAACCAAAACACCATGGTACTGTTACAAAAACAGAGACATAGACCAGCGAAACAGAGTAGAGAGCCTAGAAATAATGCCAAAACACCTACAACCATGTGATCTTGACATAGTCAACAAAAATAAGCCATGGGAAAAGGACCTCCTATCAATAAATGCTGCTGGGATAACTGGCTAGCTAGGTACAGAAGACTGAAGCTGCACCCCTTCCTTACATTATATACAAAAATCGGCTCAAGATGGATTAAAGACTTAAATGTCAAACCTAAAACTGTTAAAACTCTGGAAGATAACCTAGAAAAGAATATTCTGGACATAGAATCTGGCAAAGATTTCATGACAAAGATGCCAAAAGCAATTGCAACAAAAACACAAATTGATAAATGGGACCTAATTAAACTAAAAATCTTCTGCTCAGCAAAATAAACTATCAACAGAGTAAACAGACAACCTATAGAATGGGGGAAAATATTTGCAAACTATGAATCTAACAAAGATCTAATATCCAGAATCTATAAGGAACAAAAAAAAATTACAAACAAAAGCCAAACAATGCCCTTAAAATGTGGGCAAAGGATATGAACAGACACTTTTCAAAAGAAGATATCACTAATCATTAGAGAAATGCAAATCAAAACCATGATGAGATACCATCTCATATCAGTCAGAATGGCTACTATTAAAAAGTCAAAAAATAATAGATGCTGGTGAGGTTGTGGGGAAAAGGGAACACTTATACACTGACGGAAGAAAAATTGTAGAAAGCAGTTTGGCTATTTCTCAAAGAAATCATTTGACCTAGCAATCCCATTATTGGGCATATACCAAAGAAATATAAATCGTTCTTCCACAAAGACACATGAACACGAATGTTCATTGCAGCACTATTCACAATAGCAAAAGCATGGAATCAACCTAAATGTCCATCAGTGGTAGACTGGATAAAGAAAATGTGATACATATACACTATATAATACTATGCAGCCATAAAAAGAATGAGATTATGTTCTTTACAGCACCATAGATGGAGCTGGAGGCCATTATCCTAAGCAAACTAGCCTAGGAATAGAAAACCAAATACCACATGTTTTCACTTATAAGAGGGAGCTAAACATTGAGTACGCATGGACAGAGAGAAGGAAATAATAGACACTTGGGCCTACTTGAGGGTGAAGTGTAGGAGAAAAGAGAATCAAAAAATTTCCTATTGGGTGTTATGCTTATTATGTGAGTGATGAAAGACTCTGCATACCAAACCCCCATGATATGCAATTTACCTATATAACAACCCTATACATGTACCCCTGAACCTAACATAAAAGTTGAAGAAGAAAACCAAACCATTCCATCAATAAACAACAACAAAAGAAAATTCACCAGCAAAACCATTATTATTTAATATTTGTACTGCATCAGAAAGCTACAAAGACAGAAATATGTTGAAGGGAAGTAAACGTGACCCATTGAGAGCAAATTCATAAGAAGGCTACCATCCCACTATTTCTGGATCATTACAATTACCTTCTCTTGGCAATGGCCATGCCACAAATATCTCTGCATCCCTGATTCAAGGCATAATAACTAACACTAGTAGGCAGTCTGTTGTTTCTTTACTTTTGGTCAGAAAATGAAAAATTTTACAGAATGAGGCTTTCAGTCTTCTCCAATATGCTAAGAGAATTCTGTACTTTCCAAGAACAACCATAGGAGTTGAGCCTGGTTTTGTAAAAGAAATCAACGTTGAACAAGATTTGAAATGATGAGTAGGATTGAGAGAGACAGAAGTTTTAGAAAGGATGAAAATGCAGTGAGGTATAATTGCCTGAAGGAAACTTTAAACACCTCAATAAGAATTCTCAACTTGATATGAAATAAATGTCTCCTTAAATTTTAGCTTTCCTACGAAGCTTTTCATAGCATTCCCGGATGACTTAAGAGCTACTCCTTCATTCTGTAATTATTGTATTTTTCATATGATAATATAAATGTCCATTTACTTGCCACTTTCCTCCACTGAATTACAATCAACTCAAAGACAGACATATGTCTTCTTTTGTCAAAAACGAAGGAGTTGGGCCTACAGGTAAGAAGATGAGAATACAAGAAAGATGTATGATACTAGAATTTTAAGTTTAAAAAAGCCTCTAATAGCTCCTGACTTGCTATATACAAGCTTGGCTCTTGAGGAAGCCAATCCAATTGTAAGCCTCAGTTGAATTGACTTCCTTTTTGTCATTTAAAAAATAGAGTTAATAACAGCCATCCAGTTATCTTCAAGAAATAGTTGTGAAACTCAAAAGAGACATTGAATGTAAGAGCACTTTATAAAGTGTAAAACTATACCAAAGTAACTTTGGTAAAGTGATGCCATTATAAATGCAGTGTTTTGTGAAAATTAATATATTGTGGGAAGGAAAAATAACTCTAGCTTTATGGATGGTCATGAAAATGCTATTTGTAAGCTACAATGTTGGAAATAAGCTAAATGATCAACAATAGAGAGTTGCTTACATATAGGTCTATTTGGACATAAATTAGAGTATTGTGTAGCCAAAATAATGGGGTAAAATAATTTTAAATTATAATGAAAGTTAGTAATACTATATGAACAAGTCACAAAATATTGATTTCAAGTGACCTTTTATATATATATATATGTAAGCACATGTGTGAGCTCACATATATGTGTGCAAGTGCATGCATGTAAATAAATCTAACAAGATAATATTATAGATTTAAAGAATTTGAAAATCTTCTTTAAAATGAAGATTCTGTAAATTGCAAGTAACAGAACACATCCTCTCAAGTACCACCAGCCAACATTAATTTCATGCCCATGTCCTAGCTTCAGGAGAGGCTGGGAAAGGAAGTAATTATTATTTCAGTTTCTATGTGCAATGATGGTTTTCTGAGAAAAGAAGATGAAAGGGATGACTACTGTGTGAGCAATCAACATTTTCTGCCCCAAAAATGCAGTGATTGTGTAATACACATTTTACAGAAAGAAAATGAATCTAGTAACA
The DNA here is from genome assembly GCF_049350105.2 of Macaca mulatta. NCBI lineage: Eukaryota > Metazoa > Chordata > Mammalia > Primates > Cercopithecidae > Macaca > Macaca mulatta. The sequence continues at coordinate 132,432,343 of NC_133413.1, read as the reverse complement.
GAATATAGCCTTATAAGAGAGACATTGGACCTGGCTAGCCTGGTCTCCACTTCTTCTTTGCACTGGCTGTCTACGTTCTAAAATTGACTCTCTAGAGCAATGAAGTAGAAAGAGTATTGGAAGAGAATTATTGAGGTTTTAGTTACAGCCAACTCTCAACTTCAATTAGCTGGATGACTTGAGGCATAGTGCTTAAGGTTGCTTATTTTCCAGTCTGTGTAGAGTGAGCATCCCTTCCAGCTTTGGAACATTTGGCTTCTATGAGCATGGAACTATATTATCTTACCCGCAGACATTCATATATTCTTTCAATATTTATTTACTCAGAGCACAGTGTTTAGCCCCCTTCAGAGGACTATTTGAGGCAAGTAGGAAAAAAGCAAAGTTACGATATGTTGAGTTATGTGCTAAGGTTTATTAACTAGTTTATATATCACAACAATGTTGTGTATAGATGAGCAAAGGAGGCCTAGGGAAGTGAAACAATTAGGAAATGGTAGAGAAGCATTTACAACCGGGTATATCTTAGTCCCAAGCCAGTGCTTTCTCCACTAATCATGCTGCTGTGTTTCTGAGCTCCTTTTAAATTGGCAATTTTAAATTCAGAAGGGCATATACCTGATGTCTGTCTTGTTTATCTTATCACATGGGTACTGGAATGTACTAAATAAATATTTAAGGAAGAAAATAAGTAAACAATGAAAGGAGGGAGGGAGGGAGGAAGGAAGGAAGGAAGGAAGGAAGGAAGGAAGGAAGGAAGGAAGGAAGGAAGGAAATTCTGAGGCTTTCTGAGCCATGTGAGTCCCCATGCCCTAACAGAAAAAAAAAAAATAGAGAAAAAGAAATTCAAAGTGGGAGAAGAAAAGAAGGAACAGAGTAAAGGAAGAAAAAAAAAGCAAAGCAGAAAAGTTTTTAGGAAAGTAATGATTCACATCTTTCTTCAACAGTAATGGATGGATGAATTGAGGTTGAATTAGTCCGATTGTTCAGCATTTTTCCACATAGGTTTGATGTCAGATTCTTCCTTTTTTCTAATGGGGTCTATGGTAGGAGGCCAAGGGAGACTGCTGATTGTATTTAATTATGTTCAAAGAAAGTTACAGAATACTCAGCAGATGTCAGGTTTGCAGCTGGGATCCCGTAACAAATGCTACTCTCCTATCTTGCCTTCCTCATTATTGCACCAAAGCAGGGCCCAGAAAATGCCCAGCAGACATACTGGCTGGGGCTGAGTGAGAAAAGATAACAAATCTTAAGGAAACATGTTGCCTATCATTCCTCATAATGAGAGCTGCCAGAGTGTACACTGAGCAGGCCTCTAGCTGATACCAGGACACAAAAGGTCTTAATGCATCCCACACAAGGATGTCATTTGCAATCCGGAGCAACAAAAGAGATGGAAGCCTTGGAAGGTAGGCGGTGTTTCTTGATACTGCATGTCCCAGGGAGGACAAATAACAACCACACAGTTTGCTCTCCCAAGCCCCATAGGCATTCAAAGGAAGTCTGTTGACAGCAATTAGGATGCCCCAGCTTTCAAAAGCCGACATTCAGCAGACAGTAGATTTCATCAAGGGTGATACAATTTGGGTATGTTTCGGATTTACCATGGAGGCAGACACACTGAAGGAGATGACAAGGAGGAAAACTCTAATGACTTAAAATTCACAGCAGCCCCAAGGGGGTCTCTACTGGTTCCTCCCAGCCAGAATAGACTGTTTTACATTTTGCAGAAAGAAAAATGATCCTCATTCTAGTGCTATTAAATTGGCCTACCTGAGAGACTGCCTATACCTGCTCCCTTACAGTTTAACAGTTGCTTTATCTCTCTACCTGAAGGCTTTCTCTGATGAGTGTGCTTTTAGTATAGACCAAACCAGAAGTCCAGAGAGTTAATGCCCTAAGATTTACCCTTAATGGTTGAAGAGTAAAGCATGTGAATAAAGGTCTCAGCTTCCTCACACTTGGTGGGATGATATTATGGTATGCTCTACATCTCCCAGGGAATCCCAAGCAGAATTGAACCCCAGATGTCACCCATTCATTTTGACATCCACTAATCGCTTTCCTCCTGATAGAGTTTAGATATGTGTCCCCTCTAAATCTCAGGTTGAAATAGAATTTCCAGTGTTGAAGGTGGGGCCTGGTGGGAGGTATTTGGGTCACAAGGGTGGATCCTTCATGGCTTGGTGCTGTCTGTGCCATAGTGAGTGAGTGCCTGTGAGATTTGGTTGTTTAAACATGTGTGGCACTCACCCTCCCCCACTTTACTACTGCTTTTTTGCCACGTGAAGCACCTGCTCCAGCTTTACCTTCTGCCATGAGTGAAAGCTCCCTGAGGCTTCCCCTAAAGCCAAACAGATGATGTTTTGCTTCCTGTGCAGCCTGCAAAATCATAAGCCAAAGAAAGGTCTTTTCTTAAAAATTACTCAAGGTCTGATATTTATTTATAGCAACACAGAAACAGCCTAATATACCTCCTTTCCCTGAACCCCTTCTGCATTCCTTCACTTTGATTCCTGAAACTGCAACCTAAATAAACTACTTGAACCAAAATTCTTGTTTCGGGCTCTGCTTTCAGGAAACTAAATTTAAGGAGTTGTTTGGAAGATTTCAGGATCTCCTTAAATGCTGCCATTAAAAACCTTGGAGGGTTTCCATTTCTACTTATTCCACTTGGAATAAGTAGAAAAATCTCAGGGCACTATCTGTGATTTTTCTTATCATGGTCGTAAGCTAACTTTCAGACTCGCATAATCTTCATTCTCTACAACACAGCAGTTTTACAGTTTTAGAGTACTGTTTATAATTTCATTTTAAGCCATAATAGGCAGACTTCTTTCAATCTTAATTCCTCATTTAGCAAATATACATTTTTCTCCTTTACCTTCTTTATGTGTTTTTTTTTTTAATTTTATTTTTTTTTCATTTTTTAATTATTATACTTTAAGTTCTAGGGTACATGTGCAAAATGTGCAGGTTTGATACATAGGTATACATGTGCTATGTTGGTTTGCTGCACCCATTAACTCGTCATTTACATTAGGTTTTTCTCCTAAGCTATCCCTCCCCCAGTGCCCACTCCCCAAAAGACCCCGGTGTGTGATGTTCCCCACCCTGTGTCCAAGTGTTCTCATTGTTCAGTTCCCACCTATGAGTGAGAACATGTGGTATTCGGTTTTCTGTCCTTGTGATACTTTACTGAGAATGATGGTTTCCAGCTTCACGTCCCTGCAAAGGACATGAACTCATCCTTTTTTATGGCTGCATAGTGCTCCATGGTGTATATGTGCCACATTTTCTTAATCCAGTCTATCATTGATGGGCATTTGGGTTTGTTCCAAGTCTTTGCTATTGTGAATAGTGCTACAATAAACATACGTGTGCATGTGTCTTTATAGTAGCATGATTTATAATCCTTTGGGTATATACCCAGTAATGGGATTGCTGGGTCAAATGATAATTCTAGTTCTAGATCCTTGAGGAATCGCCACACTATCTACCACAATGGTTGAACTAATTTACACTCCCACCAACAGTGTAAAAGCGTTCCTATTTCTTCACATCCTCTCCAGCATCTGTTGTTTCCTGACTTTTTAATGATTGCCATTCTAACTGGTGTGAGATGATATCTCATTGTGGCTTTGATTTGCATTTCTCTAATGACCAGTGATGATGAGCATTTTTTCATGTGTCTGTTGGCTGCATAGATGTCTTCTTTTGAGAAATGTCTGTTCATATCCTTTGCCCACTTTTTGATGGGGTTGTTTGTTTGTTTTTCTTGGAAATTTGTTTAAGTTCTTTGTAGATTCTGGATATTAGCCCTTTGTCAGATGGGTACATTGTAAAAATGTTCTCCCATTCTGTAGGTTGCCTGTTCACTCTGATGGCAGTTTCTTTTGCCATGCAGAAGCTCTTTAGTTTAGTTAGATCCTATTTGTCTATTTTGGCTTTTGTTACCATTGCTTTTGGTATTTTAGTCATGAAGTCCTTGCCCATGCCTATGTCCTGAATGGTATTGCCTAGGTTTTCTTCTAGGGTTTTTATGGTTTTAGGTCTAACATTTAAGTCTCTAATCCATCTTGAATTAATTTTTGTATAAAGTGTAAGGAAGGGATCCAGTTTCAGCTTTCAACATATGGCTAGCAAGCTTTCCCAGCACCATTTATTAAATAGGGAATCCTTTCCCCGTTTCTTGTTTTCATCAGGTTTGTCAAAGATCAGATGGTTGTAGACGTATGGTGTTATTTCTGAGGCCTCTGTTCTGTTCCATTGGTCTATATATCTGTTTTGGTACTGGTACCACGCTGTTTTGGACTGTAGCCTTGTAGTATAGTTTGAAGCCAGGTAGCGTGATGCCTCCAGCTTTGTTCTTTTTGCTAAGGATTGTCTTGGGCTCTCTTTTGGTTCCATATGAAATTTAAAGTAGTTTTTCCAATTCTGTGAAGAAAGTCATTGGTAGCTTTATGGGGATGGCATCAAATCTCTAAATTACTTTGGGCTGTATGGCCATTTTCACGATATTGATTCTCCTATCCGTGAGCATGGAATATTCTTCCACTTCTTTGTGTCCTCTTCTGTTTCATTGAGCAGTAGTTTGCAGTTCTCCTTGAAGAGGTCCCTCACATCCCTTGTAAGTTGGATTCTTAGGTATTTTGTTCTCTTTGTAGCAATTATGAATGGGAGTTGACTCATGATTTCACTCTCTGTCTGTTTAATGGTATATAGGAATGCTTGTGATTTTTGCAGATTGATTTTGTATCCTGAGACTTTGCTGAAGTTGCTTATCAGCTTAAGGAGACTTTGGACTGAGAAGATGGGGTTTTCTAAATATACAATCATGTCATCTGCAAACAGGGACAATTTGACTTCCTATTTTCCTAATTCAATACCCCTTATTTCTTTCTCTTGCCTGATTGCCCTGGCCAGAACTTCCAACACTATGTTGAATAGGAGTGGTGAGAGAGGGCATCCTTGTCTTGTTCTGGTTTTTAAAGTGAATGCTTCCAGTTTTTGCCCATTCAGTATGATATTGGCTGTGGGTTTGTCATAAATAGCTCTTATTATTTTGAGATATGGTCCATCAATACCTAGTTTGTTGAGAGTTTTTATCATGAAGGGCTGTTGAATTTTGTCAAAGGCCTTTTCTGCATCTGTTGAGATAATCATGTGGGTTTTGTCTTTGGTTCTGTTTATGTGATGGATTACATTTTGATTTGCGTATGTAGAACCAGCCTTGCATCCCAGGGATGAAGCCAACTTGATCATGGTGGATAAGCTTTTTGATGTGCTGCTGGATTCGGTTTGCCACTTTTTTATTGAGGAATTTTGCATCGATGTTCATCAGGGATGTTAGTCTAAAATTCTTTTTTTGTTGTGTCTTTGTCAGGTTTTGGTATCAGGATGATGTTGACCTCATAAAATGAGTTAGGGAGGATTCCCTCTTTTTCTATTGATTGGAATAGTTTCAGAAGGAATGGTACCAGCTCCTTTTTGTACCTCTGGTAGAGGTATTTGTGTAGAGGTGTTTATAGTATTCTCTGATGGTAATTTGTATTTCTGTGAGATTGGTGGTGATATCCCCTTTATCATTTTTTATTGCATCTATTTGATTTTTCTCTCTTTTCTTCTTTATTAGTCTTGCTAGTGGTCTATCAATTTTGTTGATCTTTTCAAAAAAACAGCTCCTGGATTCATTGATTTTTTTTAAGGGTTTTTTGTGTCTCTATCTCTTTCAGTTCTGTTCTGATCTTAGTTATGTCTTGCCTTCTGCTGTCTTTTGAATTTGCTCTTGCTTCTCTAGTTCTTTTAATTGTGATGTTAGGGTGTTGAATTTAGATCACTCCTGTTTTCTGTTGTGGACCTTTAATGCTGTAAATTTCCCTCTACACACTGCTTTAAATGTGTCACAGAGATTCTGGTATGTTGTGTCTTTGTTCTCATTGATTTCAAAGAACATCTTTATTTCTGCCTTCATTTCGTTATGTACCCAGTAGTCATTCAGGAGCAAGTTGTTCAGTTTCCATGTAGTTGTGTGGTTTTGAGTGAGTTTCTTAATCCTGAGTTCTAATTTGATTGCACTGTAGTCAGAGAGACAGTTTGTTGTGATTTCTGTTCTTTCACATTTGCTGAGGAGTGCTTTAATTCCAATTGTGTGGTCAATTTTAGATTAAGTGTAATGTGGTGCTGAGAAGAATGTATATTCTGTTGATTTGTGGTAGAGAGTTCTGTAAATGTCTATTAGGTCTGCTTGGTGCATAGCTGAGTTCAAGTTCCAGATATATTTGTTAACCTTCTGTGTCGTTGATCTGTCTAATATTGACAGTGGGTTGTTAAAGTCTCCCATTATTATTGTGTGGAAGTCTAAGTCTCTTTGTATGTCTCTAAGGACTTGCTTTATGAATCTGGGTGCTCCTGTATTGTGTGCATATATATTTAGGATAGTTAACTCTTCTTGTTGAATTGATCCCTTTACCGTTATGTTATGGCCTTCTTTGTCTCTTTTGATCTTTGTTGGTTTAAAATCTGTTTTATCAGAGACTACAATTGCAACCCTTGCTTGCTTTTTTTTTTGCTTTTATTTATTTATTTATTTATTTTTTTTGCTTTCCATTTTATTGGTAGATCTTCCCCCGTCCCTTTATTTTGAGCCTATGTGTGTTTCCGCATGTGAGGTGGGTCTCCTGAATACAGCACACTGATAGGTCTTGACTCTTTATCCAATTGGTCAGTCTGTGTCTTTTTATTGGGGCATTTTGCCCATTTACATTTAAGGCTAATATTGTTATGTGTGAATTTGATCCTGCCATTATGATGTTTGCTAGTTATTTTGCCCGTTAATTGATGTGGTTTCTTCATAGCATCAATAGTCTTTATAATTTGTCATGTTTTTGCAGCAGTTGATACTGGTTGTTTCTTTCCATATTTAGTGCTTGTAAGGCAGGCCTGGTGGTGACAAAAATCTCTCAAAATTTGCTTGTCTGTAAATGATTCTATTTCTCCTTCACTTATGATGCTTAGTTTGGCTGGATATGAAATTCTGGGTTGAAAATACTTTTCTTTAAAAATGTTGAATATTGGCCCCCACTCTCTCCTGGCTTATAGAGTTTCTGCCAAGAGATCCGCTGTTAGTCTGATGGGCTTCCCTTTGTGGGTAACCCAACCTTTCTCTCTGACTGCCCTTAACACTTTTTCTTTCATTTCAACCTTGGAGAATCTGGCTATTATGTGTCTTGGGGTTGCTCTTCTCGAGGTGTATCTTTGTGGTGTTCTCTGTATTCCCTGAATTTGAATGTTGGCCTGCCTTGATAGGTTGGGGAAGTTCTCCTGGGTAATATCCCGAAGAGCCTTTTCCAACGTGGTTCCATTCTCCCCATCACTTTCAAGTACACCAATCAAAGTAGATTTGGTCTTTTCACATAGTCCCATATTTCTTGGAGGCTTTGTTCATTTCTTTTTACTTTTTTGTCTAACCTTGTCTTCTTGCTCTATTTCATTAATTTGATCTTCAATCACTGATATCATTTCTTCTACTTGATCGAATTGGCTATTGAAGCTTGTGCGTGCATCACGAGGTTCTCATGCCATGGTTTTCAGCTCCTTCAGGTCATTTATGGTCTTCTCTATACTGTTTATTCTAGTTATCCCTTCAGCTAATCTTTTTTCAAAGTTTTTGGCTTCCTTGTGATGGGTTCGAACATCCTCCTTTAGCTCAGAGAAGTTTGTTATTACCGACCTTCTGAAGCCTACTTCTGTCAACTTGTCAAAGTCATTCACCATCCAGATTTGTCCCATTGCTGGCAAGGAGCTGCGATCCTTTGGAGGAGAAGAGGTGATCTGATTTTTAGAATTTTCAGCTTTTCTGCTCTGGTTTCTCCCCATCTTTGTGGGTTTATCTACCTTTGGTCTTTGATGTTGGTGACCTACAGATGGGGTTTTGATGTAAATGAACTTTTTGTTGATGTTGATGCTATTGCTTTCTGTTTGTTAGTTTTCCTTCTAACAGTTAGGTCCCTCAGTTGCAGGTCTGTTGCAGTTTGCTGGAGGTCCACTCCAGACCCTGTTGGCCTGGATAACACCAGCAGAGGCTGCAGAACAGCAAATATTGCAGAACAGCAAATGTTGCTGCCTGATCCTTCCTCTGGAAGCTTTGTGCAGCTGCCTATATGAGGTGTCTGTCAGCTCACACTGGGAGGTGTCTCCCAGTTAGGCTACACAAGGGTCAGGGACCCACTTGAGGAGGCTGTCTGTCTATTCTCAGAGCTCAAATGCCATGCTAGGAGAACCACTGCTCTTTTCAAAGCTGTCAGACAGGTACGTTTAAGTCTCCAGAAGTTGTCTGCTGCCTTTTGTTCAACTTTGCCCTGCCCACAGAGGTGAAGTCTAGAGGCAGTGGTCCTCATTGAGCTGTGGTGGGCTCCACCCCGTTCGAGCTTCCCGGCTGGTTTGTGTACCTACTCAGGCCTCAGCAATGGCAGACACCGCTCTGCCTCACAGTTCTATCTGAGACTGCTGTGCTAGCAGTGAGCAAGGTTCTGTGGGCATGGGACCTGCCGAGCCAGGCACGGGAGAGAATCTCCTTTTCTGCCAGTTGCTAAGACCTTGGGAAAAGCACAGTATTTGGGCAGGAGTGTCCCGTTTTTCCAGGTAGTCTGTCACAGCTTCCATTGGCTAGGAAAGGGAAATCTCCTGACCTCTTGCACTTCCCGGGGGAGACGATGCTGTGCCCTGCTTCAGCTAGCCCTCTGTGGGCTGCACCCACTGTCCAACCAGTCCTAATGAGATGAACCAGGTAACTCAGTTGGAAATGCAGAAATCACCCATCTTCTGCATCAATTATGCTGGGAGTTGCATACCGGAGCTGTTCCTATTTGGCCATCTTGGAATGCCACCTCGTTTATGTGCTTTTTTACTACTCCATGAAACTTTTTATGCTTCCACTAATACAGTGGGGTTCTTTTTCTCTAAGTCCCTATAACCTTTTTAGGGTATCTCTATTAAAAACATTTACAGCTTTCACCATTAGACTTATTAGCAATTCAGAGTACACATTGTCTTTTTTCTTATCGCCATTTCTATCACAGTACTCTCCATTTCTATCACAGTATCTGATATGTAAGAGATGCTCAGCTGAACTGTGTTGCTTGAATAACTAAATAAATACAGAAATGAAATCATTGTGCTGCATTTTCATTATTTAGGTTAGTGATTTTGATACTTTCTTCTCCCATGTTAGGTAAGGAGAGATAATAGAATTTTCTGTCCCAAGTTATCTAGTAAGTCAATAATGCTTCCAAGGATTATGTAAAATATAAGATATTGCAATTTACCAAATGGGACAGTCCGTTGAAAATTTAGTTTATATCATGTTTTTATAGCACATATTTCAATTATAATATACTCCATACTTGTAAACAACACAGGGAAGGGGTGATGACTAAGGCAGTAAGCTTAGTGAGTGGAACCTGGTGAAACAGCAGGAGATTTGAAACAATGGGACCTAAATTCAGTTTTTTGTTTTGCTAACTATCATTCAGTTGAGATTTCTGTTTCTGTATCTATAAAAATGAAGATAATATTCAACCTACAGTACACTTTAAGGCTTTCAATAAAATATTATATGTAAATGCACTTTGTAAGATGTTATGTGACTATATATGTGTCTGTATATACATACGTTTATGTATTTATAATTCTAATTTTAATGACAAATATTGTATGTGACATAGGATTTCAGAAACCAAAATGCATATGACAAAATGCAATCTAGAGATACAGAGCTTGATATGAAGCCGGAAAATCGGGTTAGAACTTTGCCTTTGTGCTAAATCTGAAATAAGTGAGAACATATTCTAATTTCAAAGACTTCTGAAGAAATCAACATTTCCATTGCTCAGATGTCTTCAGAATTTTCATGGGGAAATATAGACACTTTACCTGAATATATGATGCAATATCATCATGTGTATATTTTGAAAATAGGCAGAAATGCCTGTGATCAAGGCAGCACATATACAGTTTTCTTATTCTAATAAAAATCAATCCCAGGACTGACACTTGATATCTTCTTCACTCTCACAGAATTATTCAAGTGGTTTCCCAGAGTGTTGCAAAATTTGGTGCTTCTGGTTGTGATTATTTCCAGGAAGAGGAATTGTTCCTAAAAGAGAATGTGCCAGCAGTGATATAGGTCATGTGGAATTGTGCAACCCCACACACTGGCCAGAATGGAATATTTGCCTGCATATTCAGCAGTTAGGATTTATGAGGTCCTGTGTGTCATATGTCTGCTCAAGGTTTAGTGATGCAGTGGGATGGGGCAAACAGAAATATCCTGGGAGTGATGGGTGCAGGAAACAGAGCAGCCATAGGTACCAGAAGAAAGACCAGTACATCAAACATAACCCCCAATGCAAAGGATTAATGACAAAATGGCACTCAGAAGGTATTTATTATGAGGTATGGGTTGGGGAAAGTGTACCTAGAGGCCTAGTGAGGAATGGGAGCCTGGAGCAAGTGATAGGAATCAAGGTAGCTGGTAGGTATCAGGCAAATCTATGACTAGCTAAAAATGTCTCAGACATTAGACAAAGAGCCAGGGCTAGAACTTCAGTTCCTGGCAACTGGTTTGAAAAAATAAAGCTAGATCCCAGTTTTAGAGGTATGGGACTCCAGATAAATTTCCCAAATAAAAAGCCAAGTATGAAGAACAAAATAGGGATCTGGTTAGTAAATATTAAGTTACAAACATGAATCATGTTGCAGAAGTAGGGTAAAACTGAGTACACAATCAAAGACCGAGGGTAAGTCTCAGAATTGGTCATGAAATTATATGCAAAAAGTAGCAGCCAGGCAGGAATCATATTGTACATACTGCTGTATGAAAATAATAATTGTCTATCAGTAACTAAAGAATCATCAGACCATAAGGCATTTTATGTGCCTCCCTTATCAATGTTTCAAAATCACTTTCTTTGAGAAATCAGGCCTCCAATATACTGCATCCTTCTTTTAGGAAAAGTATTTTCTTTTCTCTACAGTTTTGGGATTAGATCTCTGTCAGCGATCTTGCCTTGAAGGCTAAAGTGATGACTTGTTCAAGTTTCATGGTGGAAATTATCCTTTCTCAAATCCAACTACATTCCAGCTGGCAAATAGCACTGCTATCTCAAAACCCAAACATCTGGAAGAAGGATTGAATTGGCTATCTCCCTGCCTCTTATGTCTGAAACCTTTCTTAGATAGTAGGTTACAAAACATGTTTTAGGCTGAACAAGATCAATATATGTATCTTTTAACAACCAAATCTCAGAAGTAACATAAACTAGACCAAATAAGATATAGAAGGCACAACAGACATTGTTGTTTTAATTTATTTAAACATTGTATATCAGTTCCAATGCTAAGATCAATGACACTATGGAAAGGTTATCAATAAAGTATGTTTTGATCCCACAAAGAACGAACTAACAATTCACTTACTTATGATCAACTGTTGGTTGGTCAGTAATTTGATGGTTCCGTTGTCCAAAGTCTAATCTGAGTGGAGTTGCTGCCTGGACATTATGTAGATCCAGGGATTGGAAAGAAAAATTGAAATTAACATGCTAACATTTAAATTTGACTTTTATTCTTTAATGATTTCTTTCTAAGGTTTTGTAGAAAATATTACCGTAAGAAAACTCTCAGTTGGAGTCTCTAGTCTCTATTGAACTGCTTATTTACTCTGTGAACACAATCTTATACTTTCTGGTTCTTGATTTGTTTCTTTATCTGGAAAATGTAGATAGTCATAACTATTGCTCATTTTTCTGTAATGATTACAAAAGATTATATAAAGACATGATGAACAGTAGACACTCATTACATGACAGTTATTTTATTATAGTTATTAATATTAATATAGTTATTATAATAATAGTATTAATATTAAGCTGTGAAGCAGAGATCAGACTGGCACCATACATCAAGATCTACAAGGGCCCTTGCCTGAAATGATGTGGGTTCACAATGTCCAGTCTGTAATAATTAGTGAAAGGAGTCAGGAGACAGTTGACATCAGTGACAGTAAAATGTGTTCCTTTGGATACATCTGGAACTCAGCTGTGGAAAAGTCCATTCCCTTCCTTTCTTTTAAGGACACCCACATAAATATCAGACAAGGACTATCCAATGTTCTTTTTCCAGTTCTCATATGGCAACAAATCTTTGCTAGAAGCTTCCCACTGAGTTCCCAAATCTGTTTGCCTGTTTCCTGCTGGGAAAATATATTTGATAATATCCCCCACTGTTTGGAATTCTTTTTCTTATTCCACCCACTCTGAGAGTCAGTGTTTGAAGGACTAGAAGATTAATGGCAGCTAATTTCCTCTAAAATTATTTGCTTGTAATTAAATTTAATTATGTATCATAATTTTACGAGAAATAAAAGTTACTCATAATGCAAATTTATATTCCCAAATAACTATGGAAATATTTTAATTAATAAAAATATTAAGAACTAATATAAAATATATCTTTTTGTACTCTTTCCACATCAATTTTTAAATAGATAAAATATTCTTTGTTCTTTATTGTTTCAAATTCTCTGCAATTGTAAATCATTGACTTATTCAACAAATGTTTATGAGTGACTAATCTCCTCAGGTGCTATTTTGTTATCTTTTTCTCTTCTAGGAAACAATAACAAACAAGGCACAAACCCCAATCCTGTCCTCATGAAGCTTAGAATCTAGCAAAGGAAATAGAAATGAAACAATAAATCAACCTAATACTGGGGGAAGAATATTTTTTATTAAAGTCAGGAAGTCAAGAAGTGTCAGAGGAAGGTGTCAGGTGGAAGTCAGAAGTGACTTTCTGGTGGAGAAAATGTATTTATTTACACAAATATCTTGCTGACCTTTCTTAGTATGAAAAAACACACCCTCAGAGTGATATACTGGATGTATTGAATGGTTCTTAAACCTGTCTATATATTATAATAATTTAGGTAAATTAAACAATGACAAAGACAACAACAAAAACTGATGACTGACCTGTACTCCAGAACTTCTGGTTTTATTGCTTTGGTAGGACCCTAACACTGGCATTTTTGTAAGGCTCACTGGATGTTTCAAATGGTTAACTATGATGGAAAACCACTAGACAAAGAATGAGCAAAGAAAGAAAAAAGAAAACATGAGAGGAAAATAAGAGTTGGTGGAGTTGATGAAAAGGTAGAAGAGGCTGAGAGTAGATCAGATGGCTGAGAGAGTTTTAAGGCCAGGTGAGTCTAAGAGTGTATTCAATTTGCTGTGTTGCAATGTGAAAAAGCTCTACCCGTACTACCATCACTACCACTACCCCCAACTTTTCAGCAAAGTCTAAATCACACTAGCTAGTATTCTGTTCAGGAAATGATTAGACTTTATATCCTATGAGGATGAAGGAGTTGCAAAAATGGGTCAGAATGTACAGACAACAAGATGTAGCATGCAGCTATTTAGAGATTTGGATATAGGAGTTACAAAGAAATTTAAGTTTCTTATTAATATCTAAAATGTTTAGAATATTGTGAACTTCCATGTGTAGAGTGAAAGTTCAACCCATTTATATTAAAATACTACAGAAAGTCATGACCCTATAATTCCAAAGGACTTGGGCAATGCCAGGGAGCTGGCATCTGCTTTACCTATAAGTAATTAACCAGATTGCATTACCTGGAAATGAGTGCTGTGAAAAAGAAAACGCTAAGAGTTCATATAGTGGGATTAGGTCAGAAAGAACTTCCTAGGAAAAACAAAATTTGATCCTAGACTGGGCAAAAACCTTGCAATGAGAAACATGTGTGTGTGTGCATGTGCATGTGTGTGTGCAGTGAGGAACTAAAGAAAACAGACAGAGCAAAGGTAGGATACAATATAAAGGTTAAAAAGAAGAAACTTCCAACCATCTATGATACCTACATGCACACACACACTAAACATTTTAGTTAAACCATACCTGTTAAAAAGTAATCTTTGTATCTCATTATTTCATACCTATGAGTAAAGAGACTAGTCTAGATCATTTCTGAAAATCCAGATATAGGAGTGATATGGTTTGGTACTGAGTCCCTGCCCAAATGTCACATCAAGTTGTAATTCCCAATGTTAACGGTGGGGCCAGGTGGGAGGTGGTTGGATCATGCAGGTAGATTTCTCGTGAATGGTTCAGCACCATCCCCTTGGTGCTGTTCTCATCATAGTGGGTGAGTTCTTGTGTGATTGGTTGTCTAAAAGTGTGTGGCACCTGCCCCTTTGCTCTCATGCTCCTGCTCCAGCCACGTGACATGCTGGTTCCCTCTTCCCTTTCCACCATGACTGTAAGTTTCCTGGGGCCTCAGAAGCTGAGCAGATGCCAGCATCACACTTTCTGTGCAGTCTGCGGAACCATGAACCAATTAAACCTCTTTTCTTTATAAATTACCCAGTTTCAGGTATTTCTTTATAGCAATGTGAGAATGGCCTAACACAAAGAGAAAACTTAGCACAGTGGTTAAGAGCATAGGCTCTGACATGTGCCTGATTGGGCACACATCCTGAATTTAATAGAGACAGGCTAGGGGACAGTGAGTGATTTGCCCTTTCTGTGCCTTGGTTTCTATAGCTGAAGAGGAGAATAACAATGCTAGTGCTTCAAAATATTTAGGAGAGATTGAGAAAAAACATATATTATGTGCTCATTTTAGGCCATTAATATCAAGATTATGTTAGCATATGATTATATCATGTATAATAGTAAAATTTTTTTTTGTTATCCTCTGAGGAATACAAGGTGTTCTGTATAAGGTGACATATGTTGACTAAAATATATTGTCGTCATGTTAGCCAGGATTCCCTAGTTATGGCATATGGACAGAAGGAATTTAGCACACTTTTAGTCCCAGGTGTTCTCATTCTTTTTTTTTACTGAATCAATTATTCCAATGTTTGTTAAGCCCATGTTTGTGAAAAATTCTCGTATGTGTTGAAGGCACCTCAGTAATGAATTGCAAATAGCTCCTCCCCTGAAGATACTTGCAAACTGAAGTGTGAACTGCAGAGGTAAAACATTACCAAATTATAAAGTAATACATAGGTAAATGGCTTAAGAAAGTTAAAATAAATGAAGTCAAATCTCATAGTAGGAAAAACAAGGAGTGATTACATTCTGGTAAACTATAGTAAGCAAGATTTTAATGTTTTTCTTTGAAAATGAACTTCTGGAAAACTTTGTTCTATTGTTAATACCTGGGAGCTCTAATCTGGGCCCAGAAATAATTGAAACAATATTGTACTTTGAGAATTAAGCAATAAATCAAGTTTTTTGACAGGAGAAAACATATGACCAAATTAGTTCAAAGTAGTGTACTCGCAGATATAAACACAGAATAAGTGGATCAGAAGAATTACAAGAAAAGAGGGCAAAAATATGTAGTGGAAATAACCACAGTGTAGAAGCAGAGGTGAATCCTTAGCCTTTGCTTGAACTTTGAGTTTTTTTGATCCTCGTGATAAAGCCACTCTAAATCTGCAAATGCAAATAGCATTGTGACAATGATCTTAGTTAAAGCTGTCCTATCTCATGTCTGTCCCTATTGCCAAGAACATTGCTGTTGTGTGATGCACCATTTGACATATGAATCATCCAACTCTCCACATCTGCTTCCAGGTTCATGAAGCAATCTCCTGATTAAAATTTGGCTTCCTATGTACATTTGCCTTCGGGGACTCAAGGAGCTGATTTTATAGACTTTGAGTAGGTTCAGTTCTCATAAAACTATGCAGTAGCCTCTGATTACTGTCTGGCATCTTGTTTATCTTGACTACATGAAGAAAATAAATTGGTTGCATGAAATTAAGTATGTCTCATTGGGTGACAATGATTTCTCATTGTAAATGAGAATTTTAATGTTTTTACATATTTGTTTTATGATCTTGGTTAATTTTAATCTAGCCCAATAGATGGCTCTGATCTTGTGTGATGATGAAATTAGATATATGAGCCTATAACAGAGCGATGCTGAAACATGATACATTCAGAGTATATATACTTTCCTGGAAGAAATGACAAGCCACCATTTTGCTGCTGTGACAAGATGTGATGTTGCTTATGAAGATCTTCTTTCATCTGAAACTTTAGTTTAGTTCTGCCTAGTTTGAGAATTTTTTAGCCATCCCCAAAATAGTAAACAAAAGCCACTTCATGGGTAGTTTATTTGTTGGAACAACAGGCAATGTCCTGTGATAAATTGACTCCTAACTACAGTGGCTTAAATAAGATAAAAAAAATTCTTTCTCTCAGATGTAAGAGCCCCCAGTTAGGTTGTTGGTCAAGTATGGGTAGATTTTCCCACTCGATAAGGTTATACAAGGATCCAGGCTTCTGCAGTGACTGCTATCCTCAAAATGTGGCTCACATTTCTGGATTCATGAAGGCTGGCTCTACTGTCACCATTTACGCATTGCTATGGAGGAGGGAAGTGAGGATAGAGAAAATGTAGAATAAGCAACCAAGTAGTTGTGTGACATTAAGCTAAATGTACCTTTCTAAGACTCAGTTTCTACTTTAGGATGATGAAAAGTATACCTACATCATTAGATCTTTGTGAGGGTTAACTAAGGTAATTCATGCATATATTTTATTAGCACAGAGTATTTAGCTAAATGGTAAGAACTACATGAGCTATTATTAACCTTACTTTATTGTTTCCAAATGGGGTTAATAATTATAGTTATCTCATAGGTTCAAATCAGAGAATGGGCATGTATTACCGAGTTAAAAAGTAATACTGATGTTTGGACTTTTTGTTGTCATTTTATATTTAGAAAAGCTGTTTTAATGTCTTCAGGGTTTCATCAGGTATTGTATTTGTTTTCTCCTTTTTTGAATTTCTTCTCTTTGCAACAAATTAATCATTGCTTCTTAACACTTTGCTTTTCTCTCTGTCTCTCTATGTCTCTCTCTGTGTCTGTGTATCTGTCTCTCTCTCTCACACACACACACACAGACACAGTTGCTTTGTGCTATAGGTAGAATAGATATCTCAGAATTCCTCTAAAAATAATTATAATTAGGAATAAACTGAAGATTGATATGATTCTTAAGACCACCAGGATGGCAAATGTAGTCAGGAAAATTGCTTTGGAAATTCTAGAATTTGGGGGGTATTGCCAAAATGGCATTTGATTGCATTTTGCTTTTTACTTATTGTTGATTCAATAAGTATTTATTAAGTATCTACAATGAGCCCACATTTGTGCATAGTACTGGGAGCACTCCAACCCTTGCCCTGTTGGAGTGTATCTGGAAAGGATACAAGGAGAGAATAACACATGCAAAGGTCAAATGGGAAATGTGAAACTGTGACACTAAAGAAATTCTATATACATTCTATTCCATTGCACCATGAAAGCGAGTACATATCAGACACAGACTCTGGTTTGAGGGACAACTTTACTAAGGAAAGAAAACTGAGCAGAAATCTTAAAGAAGCAGTTATATTTGTTTGTTTAAAGAATGCAAGGGAAGGATGCAGAAGTGTCCCAGATGATGGGCTAATGGTCAACTCCCCGGCTGCATATCGTCTAGGTTTTTATCTATGGTTATTTATATATAATTTCACATAAAATTACATATATAATCACATAGTCTATCCTGTAGCCTGGATGATAGACAAGATTTATAAATACAAGACCTTGGTTTCTTCACTTTTATTTTTTTTTTTTTATTTTTTTTTATTTTTGAGATGGAGTCTCTCTGTGTTGCCCGGGCTGGAGTGCAGTGGCCGGATCTCAGCTCACTGCAAGCTCCGCCTCCGGGGTTTACGCCATTCTCCTGCCTCATCCTCCCGAGTAGCTGGGACTACAGGCGCCCGCCATCTCGCCCGGCTAGTTTTTGTATTTTTTAGTAGAGACGGGGTTTCACCGTGTTAGCCAGGATGGTCTCGATCTCGTGACCTCGTGATCCACCCGTCTCGGCCTCCCAAAGTGCTGGGATTACAGGCTTGAGCCACCGCGCCCGGCCTCTTCACTTTTAAATTGTGGAGTTACACAAAGTGTTTTCTCAATTCCCTTTCAGAATTACAGTCCAAAAATTTACGACTCTATAAGTCTTTACAGATCATGCAAAAAATGTTATATTGGAATAACAACATAAGTTAGATTAATTTTTCATTAATAAAAAATTTAAGCCTTAGTAAGACTGTTTGGTTATTATTAATATCTGATTATCAACCTAAGTCAAAATTTTCCAAAATGTCTATATATTATATCCTGTTCTCACATCCTAAATTTTCATACAACTGCAACAGTGCCTAGTAGTAGAACCAATAAATAAGTAGTAATTAGTACAATGAAAACAAAATAATTTTAACATACACAAATATAAATAAAATATACTTATCAGAAATATAAAACTAAGAGCATAATTTTAATTAGTTATGTATTAAAAGCACCTAACGCCCATAATGATAATTCTTGAGACTTTAGCGGAACTGAAAATAAAGTAAATTATTTTGGGTAAGGTAGGGTAAACAACATTTTGTAGAAGGCAATTTTCATAGACTGTCTCAGATATCTTCGCAGTTCAATGAAGAATGTATTATTATTACTTATATTAAAGGTATGGAGATTTCATCCTGATAGATTACTGTCTAGCACAATATAATGCTAATAAGCATGGATTTAAATTCTTGAATTGAATTGATAGCTATCTGATTTAAGTAACTTCTTTCCATCAAATTCGTGTTTTGCAACCTATATCTACATTCTAAAAGTGCTAATTCCATTCTTATTTCAGTTATTTCCTCTCCACCAAAGGATTTCATTTTCCTCTCTTAGGAAAAAGCATTTTCAGAAAAGGAAACAAAAACTTATAATGAAATCTAAATGTCTACAACCAGAAAAGCAATCAAGCAGACTTGTCTTGGAATTAGCATCTTTACCTAAAAATTTAAGTTCTATTAATAAAATCTCAGTACTCCCATTTCAGAAGACCAGAAGGCTGTCTGCATAACATCACTTCATGTTGGCATACTTAAAGCCTACCCCCTTGGACAACTGCTCGATCTACTCAGGTGTGCAAAACCTCACAAGATCCACCAAGAAAAGTACCCAACCCATCTCCCGTAAGTTTAACCTTCAATTTGTTAACTTACATTAACATATCATCACCTGAAGACCATAGTTTAAATTAGGGTTCACTCTTGATGTCGCACATTTTACAGATTTGGACAAATGTATAATGACATGTATCTACCATTACAGAATCATACAAAGTAGTTTTCACTGACCTAAAAATTCTCTGTGCTCAGCCTTTCTTCCCCACTAACCCTTTGCAACCACCGATCTTTAAGCTGTCTCCGTAGCTTTGCTCTACACGGTCATATAGGTCATATAGTTGGAATCATGCATTATGTAGCCTTTCGGGATTGGCTTCTTTCATTTAGTAATATGTACTTAAGCTTCCACCATGTCTCCTCATGGCTTGATAGCACCTTTCTTTGTAGTGCTGAATAAGATTCCATTGTCTAGATGGACCACAGTTTGTTTATTAATTCACCTACTGTAGGAAATCTTGGTTGCTTCTAAATTCTGGCAATTATAAATACATCTTATATCAACATTCATGGGCAGAGTTTTCCGTGAACATAAATTTTCAACTTGTTTGGAGAATGTGCCAAGAAGGGTGATTTCTGGACTGTATAGTAAGACTATGTTTAGTTTTGTAAGAAATTGTCAAACCATCTTCCAACAACACTGCAGCACATTGCTTTCCTACATGCAATGAACAAGAGTTCCCATTCCTCCACACCCTTCACGGCATTTGATGTTGTCAATGTTCTAAATTTTGGGTATTTTTAATAGATGTATAGTAATAGCTCATTGCTGTTTTATTTTGTATTTCCCTTAGAACATAGATGCAGAGCATATTTTTATATAATTATTTGCCATCTTTGTGTCTTATTTGCTGAGGTGCCTGTTAAAAGTTACTGACCAGTTAAAACAAAATTATTGTAGTTACATAATACGTGTGTATATTTGTGGGATACATGTGATGTTTTGATACAGGAATAAAATGTATAATGATCAAATCAGGAGAGTTGGGGTATCCCTCACCCCAAGGACTTATCCTTTCTTTGTGTTGTTAAAAGAAAACTTCAGACAAATTAAATTTAACAGAATTTAACTGAGCAAGAAAAAAAAAAAAGAAAAAGGCTTGCAAATCAGGCAACCTCCAGAATCACCACAGATTCAGAGAGACTCCAGGGATGCTTCATGGTTAGAACAAATTTATAGACCAAAAAGGGAAAATTATGTGCAGAAATCAGAAGTGAGGTAGGATTGGTTACAGGTTGGTGTTTGCTTATTTGAACATAGTTTGAACACTCAGCAGTGTATCAGTGGCTGAAGTATGGCTGCTTGGATTGGCCAAGACTCAGCTATTGTTAGAGACGCATACTCCTAAGTTAGGTTTTCAGTTTTGTCTGCCTATTAAGTTAGGGTACAATTGGTTCATAAGGATGCAAATATAGAAGTACGAAGTCCTTCTCAGGCCATATTTAGTTTGCTTTAACAGTGTTAAGAACATTCTAATTCCACTCTTTCATCTATTTTTAAATATACAATATGTTATTGTTAACTATAGACACCCTATTGTGCTACTGAATACTAGATTTTATTCATTGGCCAATTTTTTAAATGAATTGTTTCTTTGCTTATTGTTGAGTTCTAAGAGTTTTCGGTATATTTTGGATAACAGTCCTTTATCATACATGCAAAAGCCCTTTGTTAATATTTTCTCTCAGTCTGTGGCTGTCTTTTCATTCTTTTGACAATGTGGAGGTGTTTTTTGTTTGTTTGTTTTTGAGTCAGGTTCTCACTCTGTCACCCAGGCTGGAGTGCAGTGGTGCAGTCAGGCTCATTGCAACCTCCACCTCCTGGATTCAAGTGATCCCCCTGCCTCAGCTACCCAAGTAGTTGGGATAACAGGTGTGTGCCACCACGCCCAGCTAATTTTTGTATTTTTAATAAAGACGGGGTTTCACCATGTTGGCCAGACTGGTCTCGAACTCCTGAGCCCACCTTGGCCTCCCAAAGTGCTGGGATTACAGGCATGAGCCACCACGCCTGGCTTGACAGTGTCTTTGGCAGGGCAGAACATTTTAACTTCAGTGTGAAGGCCAGCTTATTAATTCTTTCTTTCATGGGTCATATTTTTGATGTCATATCTAAAAAGTCATCACCAAGCCCAAAGCCACTCTATAGTTTTCTACTATACTATCTTCCAGGACATTTATATTTTTGCTTTTTCCATGTAGGTCTCTGTTCCATTTTGAGTTAATTTTTGTGAAGTATGAGAAGCCTCTATCTAGATTCTTTTTTCTTCTTCTTCTTCTTTTTGCACTTGGATGTCCAGTTTTTCAGCACCATTTGATGAGAAGATTGTCAACTTTGTCCCTTTGTCAAAAATCACTTAACTATGTATGTGGGTCTATTTCTGGGCTCTCTATTCTGTTTCATTGATTTATTTGTCTATTCTTTCACTGATACTGGACTGTCTTGATTAGTGTAGCATTATAGTAAGTCTTGAAGTCAGGCAGTGTCAGTCTTCTGACTTTGTTCTCCTTCAGTATCGTTTTGGCTATTCTGAGTCTTTTACCTCTCCTTATCATCCTTAGAATCAGTTTGTTGATAGCCACAAAAAATAACTTACTGAGATTTGACTAAGATTGCATTGAATCTATAGATCAAGCTGGGAAGAACTGAAACCTTGGCAAATTGGGTCTTTCTTTGCATGAACATAGAATATGTCTCCATTTATTTAGTTCTTTGATCTATTTAATAAGAGCTTTGTAGTTTTTCTTACATGAATCTTGTATGTATTTTTATTTAATATTTGAGAATACTATTTCTGTAACTATTGCAATAAGTGGTGGAGACAAAATTTGACCCTAGAATTACCTTTTTTGTTCCCTTCCCAATATGTTTTTCTGTTTACCACATTAACATGGATCCCTCTTTCAGGGAACAAGATGTAAGAAATGAGAGATTTGTTATATTACCTCCATTATTTTCCAGCAATCAGTACATCTTGGACTACACACATACACACATGCACACATACACATTTTTTAAAATGAATTAATAGTATAATTTTAAGCACCAATGAGATGTAATGGGAGGCATATGTATTTTGGATGGAGTTATTTCTAGAAACCTTTAACTTGTACCGAAAATATATGGACTAATACTTCTATACATATGTCTGAGGCTGTTTGCCGTGTTTGAAATCTTGAAATGGATCCAGATGATTTTATCAAAACTGGTTTAAATTGAGAGTTTGGGTTTCAGGGCTTTTAGCTAGTGTTTTACCAGCCTAAGATGGAACATTTTTATTGAACATAATCTTAAAACCTTTTGAAAACCTGAGATTAAAAGGTGATGACAGAGACAGGAGGTAGCCAAGGGTCCCCCCGGTGAAACCCTGCCTTCAAGCCTAAAACAGCCTGAAGGCTGAAAAACCAGACTGCCGGTCCCAGAGAATCTCTGACCAGCCTGTTCACTGGGAGGACAGGGCACGGCCCTGGGAAGTTCGCACCTTTTGCAGTGGGGAGGAGCCTGGTCTCTCCTGCTCCTGGGTGATAGCCTGGGATTCAATCTGTGACATGGGGGCCCATTAACAGGGCCTCTAGCTTTGCTGTTTTTTTGTTTCCTTTTCGCCCAATAAATTCCATTCCCCCTCACCCTTCAAAGTGTCTTTGTGTCTCTTCCTGGTTGTGTGACAAGAACCTTGTTTTTCTGCAACAGTGACATTGCATATGCAAGGTTACAGTTGCCAACAGCCACAAAAATTAAGCAGGAAGAGTGCAATAGTGAATAGTGCAATCCATTTTCATTCACGGTGTTATTAAATGCAACATTTATTTGTTTAGTTCTAAGATGAATATAAATATAATAAATCACACAGTTCTGGGCTTGAAAAACTTTTCATCCAACAGATTAAGTTGCCTGAAAATACAATGATTTAAAAACAATGAAGTGTCCATTTTTTCCTTGCTATTTCATAAAATTAGAGAAGAGCATCCCACAGTTCAGTTCTTTCCATAAGAGTACAAAAGACAAACATGTAGTTCACTCCCTCCTCTTTTAGCATGAGCAATTGCTGATTACCTTTTCAGGATAATAATAGCAAGAATTCACAAAATAGATCTGCTGAAAGCCCTGGATATGAGGATCTCTTTGGGCATAAAACATACAAGAGAGGAATGCTCTGGAGCCATCACTACATGTGGTCACAATAACTACAGTAACTACAAAAAATATTATGATGCAAAGTAAAATTCTGTGCTGAAATGTTGTATGGCTTCCATAAACAATTGTATTATGTGAAAACTAACAGAGCTGCATGTCTCTGATATATGCAAATTTTTGGCATGGTGCTTCTTTCATTTTTTAAGAATTTTGAGTCTTTCCCTCTTACTTAATTATTCAGCAAATTGAAGAATACCAAAAAAGGTTATTTTGTCCCACTGAGAAATCTCAATATTATACAGTATATATTAGCTCCTCTTTTTTAAACAGAAAAATAGAAACAGATGTATAATGCTCTCCAACCTATTTCTGAAACAGCCAGAATGGCCAGAACCAACCTTGCAGAATGACAACTTAAATTGCTTTTCTAGTGCAACATATAATTCTATGGGTAGATCCTGAAGTAAACAAGAAAAATATTTTTAAAATTTCAAAGAGTTTTCAGCTATGAAGAAAATAAAATAATGCAGTGGTAATAATGAAAGTGGCTCTGGGTGTGAAAATTTTCTATCTTTGCATAACAAATTGCCAGAAATAGTGGCTTAAGCAATCCAAATTTATGAACTCACAGTATTCCTGAGCTAGGATTCTGGGCATAGTTAGCCTCTCTGTTCAAAGTCTCACCAAGGTAAACTCAGGATGTTAGCTGGAGTTACAATTCCAGGTGGAACTCAAGATCCTCTTCTAAGCTGATTTATGTTCATGACAGAATTCAGTTCCTTGCAACTGTAGGACTAAACTTGCTTTCTTACTGGCTATAGGCCAGAGGTACTCTCAGCACTTTGAAGTTGCCTCAGATTGATGCCCTATGACCTTCTCCATAGACCCTCACCATCAGATGATCATTTGCTTCTACAATATAAACAGAAGACCATTTCTGCTCTTAAAGAGCTGGACTGGTGAGGTCAGGGCCACCCAAAATAATTGCTCTTTGGAATTTGTAATCAACTGATTAGAGACCTTAATCATATTTGAGGCTGGGCATGGTGGCTCACGCCTTTAATCCCAGCACTTTGGGAGGCCGAGGCGGGTGGATCACAAGGTCAGGCGATCAAGACCAGCTTGACCAACATGGTGAAACCCCATCTCTACTAAAAATACAAAAATTAGCTGGGCGTGGTGATGGGCACCTGTAATCCCAGCTACTCAGGAGGCTGAGGCAGGAGAATGGCTTGAACCTGGGAGGCAGAGGTTGGAGTGAGCCGAGATCGCACCACTGCACTCCAGCCTGGGCGACAGAGTGAGATTGCATCTCAAAAAACAAACATATTTGCATCCACCCTTGGGCCACATAACAACATGATTATAACAGTAATATCCCATCATATGTATAGGTCCCATTCATTCTCAAAGGGAGAGTATTACATGGGGTATCCTTCATTGTGGGTCATCTTAGAATTCCAACTAGCACAGTGGGTAAGCATACAATGTTAACTAGTGTGGTCAGAAGAGACTTCCCAGAGAAGTAATATTTTAGTTGAAACTTGAAATCTGAGAAGGATGTAGCCATGTAATAATTAAAGAAAAACAAAAACAAAACCTATTCCAGAAGAAGAAATGGCTTGTGCAAGGCTCTGTTGTAGGTGCTAACTTTGTAGGTATAAGAAACAGAAGGCCTAAGGGCCAAGGGAAGAAGGGTAAGACATGATGTTGGATAGGCAAGGGCTGGATCAGGGACAATCTTGCAGGCCATGCAGAGTTTAAATTTTAGCATAAATAATAGGACTGCTTTACATGAATCATGTGAAATTCAAATTCAAAATTCAATAGAATGTATTATGATGGTTTAAGCAGTTAAATGCTGTGATCTGATATATTTCTTTGTAAAAATTCAAAACCCTTCAGGTTGCTTTTTATGATTTGTGTTTTACTAGAGTCATGAAACATTCAATATATTCCTTCTAGCTATTTGAAACTATACAATATTTATCATTAACTATACTTCTTATAAGAAGGGAAATAACTATAGGAAATATAACTCTTAACTTAGTCAACAAAAAGGAGTTTGCTACTGTTCTTGCTTTCCACTATTAGGCTACTCTGATTTCTCTCTAAGAAAATAATGATAGGTTAAAAAAAAAAGTCTTCTTATTTAAAATTTAATGTCAAGTTAAACTATTTCCATACTACACTTTTTTCAAAGTTTTCAAATGATTTTTCCCATGTGGTTGAACTTTCTAGAGGGAAGCAAGGATAAAACATGTTGATTCATTACAGAGTATAGTATCATTATGTGCCTGCCAGTTGGTCCCAGCCACTCACACTAATGTTACATATGATTTGGGAAAACAAAATGTTTGCAAAGCAGATATTCAACCTTCATCTGAATCAATGAATCATTTTATTACGCTTATTGACTTCTAGAAAGTAAGGAAATAATAGAACTGGAACTAATAACCAGATTTGATTTGTGACATTTACTTCTTGCCAAATGGGGTAAAAGAGACAGGATTTACCTTAATTCCAGAAAAAAAAAATAGAAAAACTGTCAAAAGATATAAAACTACACTTCTCAGCATATTGGACATGACATAATGAAGGACAATGATAGCTGAAAGCTGGGAGACAAAATTGGTGAATCTTCTGACTGTCTTGGATTATTGCCTGGAGAGAGTTTCCAGGCTGTATTACAGGGAAGGGGGAGCCCAGGTAGAGCTCTGCTATCTCCCTGAGTGGAAAGGATGAAGCGAGAAGTTTACGAAGAAGCAAATGGCAAGAGTTCACAGGGAAGTATCAGAGAGGAGGGAGCTTAACAGAGAGAGAACGTCAGAGAGAAACACCCAAGGTTGAGGGAAGAATCAGTGAAAGAATTCCCAGGGTTTACATAGTACCAATAGTGTCTATTTCCACCAATCAAAATGGAAAACCTCATTATATACTGGGCATTGGGTAGTGTATTCAAAAAGTTATGCCTCAGTAGTGGTGAAAATTAACCTTATATTAAAGATGGTTCTGTTCCTGCTAAATAAGACTTAAAATAAAGACTCAAAGGAACATACTGTTTTCATATAACTGAACCATGTCTCAGCACAAAGCTCTAGAACATGTGCAGAAGGAAAAATTATCCAATTCTTAAAAATAAAATTGACAATATGTGGTACCCAATAAAAAATTCCAAAACTTGTAAAGCAGCAAGAAAATATAACCTGTGCTGAGGGAAAAAAAAAGCCAATTAAAACTGATACAAAATAAGCATAGAATAGAGTGACATTTAAACAGATATCATAACTGTATTCTGTATGTTTAAGAAACCAGAGGAAATATTGAAAACATCACATAAAGACATAGAAAATATTGAAAATGTCAAAATTGAACTTTTAAAGATGAAAACTATAATGTGTACAGTGAAAACTACAATAGATGAGATTAATAGTATATTAGACATTGCAGAAAAACAGCATATTAGACACTGCAGATTAATAAACTTAAAAACACCAGTAGAAACTATACAAAGTGAAACGGGCAGAAAAAAAGAGGCTGAAAAAAATGGAGAATCAGTGAGCTGTGGGACAATTTCAAGAGGCCCAATGAGTCCTCAAATGAGAAGAGAGAGAAGAAACAAATAATTTTTGAAGAAATAATTACTCAAAATATTCCAAATTTGCTGAAAATAATAACTCCACATATCCAGGAAGTTCAATGAACACCAAGTGCATCACAAGATAAAAATCTTGATATGGCATATCATAATCAAATTGCTTAAAATCATTAAAATATACAGAGTGAAAAGTAATAGAAATTCAAGAAGAGGTAGATGAACCCACTATTAGAGTCAGAGATTTTAATAGTACTTCCACATTAGTTGAAAAAATACACAGAAAAACTGTAAGATAAGGAAGATGCAAACAATACTATCAAGCAACTTAATGGACACTTATAAATCATTCCACCAAACAATAGTGCAATACAAATTCTTTTTATGTGCAAGCAGAACATTTACCAAGAGAGACTATATTCTGGACCAAAAAAAAGTAAAAGGATTCAAGTAATAAAAAGCATGTTCTTTTTTCACAATGGAATTAGATTTGTAATCAATAACAAAAAAGATATCTGAAAAATACACAAATGTGGGAAACTAAATAGTACACTTCTAAATGACAATGCATGGGCCAAAAAAGAGATTAAAAGAGAATATTTTTAAATTCAGTATTTTGACCTGAATGAAGACGAAAATACCAAATGACAAGATTTGTGTGACACTGCTAAAGCAGAATTAGGGATGTGGAGAGCCCCAAATAACTGTATGGGTAAGGAAAACTTTCTCAAATCAATAACAGCACCCATCCTCAGAAAGTAGAATGAAGAGCAAATAAAATATCAAGGAAGCCTTAAAGGAAATAATAAAGTTAACAGTGGATCTCAATGAAATAGAAAATAGAAAAACAATAGTAAATGATAGAAAAATAATTTTAAAAATAATAGAAAACAGGTCAGGTATGGTGGCTCACGCCTGTAATGCTAGCACTTTGGGAGGCTGAGGCAGGTGGATCACCTGAGGTCAGGAGTTTGAGACCAGCCTGGCCAACATGATGAAAGCCTGTCTCTACTAAAAATACAAAAATTAGCCAGGCGTGGTGGCAGACACCTGTAATCCCAGCTCTTCTAGAGGCTGAGACAGGAGAATCACTTGAACCCAGTAGGCGGAAGTTGCAGTGAGCCAAGATTGTGCTGTTGCACTCCAGCCTACGGAACAAGAACGAAACTCCATCTTGAAAATATAATAATAATAATAGAAACCGAAACTGAGCTCTTTCAGACTGTCAGTAAAATTAATATACCTCTAACCATACTAATAGCATATAAGAAGGAAGACACAAATTAACAATGTTACAATGAAAGATGTGATATCAATATAGATTCCATGTATATAATGGAATACTATGTACAACTTTATGCAAGTAAATTCAACCATTTACATTAAATGGTAAAAAAAAATCTGAAAGACAATAATTTCTAAGATTCTTGAAAGAAGATACAGATAACCTAAATTGCATTATACTGCATTATACTTTTTTTTTTTTTTTTTTTAGATGGAGTTTCTCTCTTGTTGCTCAGGTTGCAGTGCAATGGCGCTATCTTGGCTCACCGCAACCTCCGCCTCCCGGGTTCAAGCAATTCTCCTGCCTCAGTCTCCTGAGTAGCTGGGATTATAGGCATATGCCACCACGCCTGGCTAATTTTGTATTTTTAATAAAGATGGGGCTTCTCCATGTTGGTCAGGCTGGTCTCGAACTCCCGACCTCAGGTGATCCACCCACCTTGGCCTCCCAAAGTGCCGGGATTACAGGCATGAGCCACCACGCCTGGCTGCATTATACTTTTTAAAAAATTACAGTGAAAACCCTTCCCACAAAGAAAACTCCAGGCCCTGAAACTATTTGTGAATTATGCCAAGTATTTAAGGAAGAAATAATACAATTCTGCAAAAATTCTTCCAGAAATTTAAAGAAGAAATATATCCCAAGTCATTTTATAAGGTCATCACTCTTGTGATATCAAAACAACAGTAAGGAATTAGAAGAAATATGTAGCTAAACTACAGACCTATAGCCCTCATCAATATAGATTCAAAAATTCTTAACAAGACTTCGCTAACTTGAATCAAACCATATATAAAAAGGATAATACAACAAGATCAAAAATAATTTAATCCCAGGAATGTAAGTTTGGCTTAATATTTTAGTATTTGAATGCCATCAATTTAATTAACCATATTAACAGATTACAAAAAGTGATCATCTCAATAGATGCAAAAAAAAATTGTCAAAATCCAATATCCATTCTGGACAAAGGAAGTCTCATCAACCTAAAAATAAAAGACTTTTTCTTTTTCTTTCTTTCTTTCTTTTCTTTTCTTTCTTTCTTTCTTTCTTTCTTTCTTTCTTTCTTTCTTTCTTTCTTTTTTTTTTGAGACAGAGTCTCACTCTGTCACCCAAGCTGGAGTGCAGTGGCGCTATCTCAGCTCACTGCAACCTTTCCCTCCCAGGCTCAAGCAATTCTGGTGCCTCAGCCTCCCACGTAGCTGGGAGTACAGGTGCGCATCACTATGCCTGGCTAATTTTTTTTTTTTTTTTGTATTTTTAGTAGAGATGGGGGTTTCACCATGTTGACCAGGCTGGTCTCGAACTCCTGAACTCGGGTGATCCACCCTCCTCGGTCTCCCAAAGTGGTGGGATTACAGGCATGAGACACCACACACAGCCTAGAAGACATTTCTTAGTCTAACTAAATGTGTCCACAGAAAGTATGCAGTTGACATCTCACTAAATTGTGGGAAAAAAAATGCTTTCCCCTGGAAGTCAGAAGCAAGACAAGGATATTCAGTCTTATCACATCCAGTCAACATTGTAATTAAGTCAACAAAAAGATAGTAACTGGTATGTCTGCATATACAGAATATGTATTAAAAGCTTGAGTCCTTTTCCTTCATGAAGATCCCCAGCATGCTTGGATGTGTGTGTAGGACCTTCAGTCCTCTCTGGAAAAAGGGAGAGCTTGATAACCCTTAATCACTGTTTTTCCTTTAAAGTAGCCAAGATTCAGGTAGAGGAGGAGGAGGGAATCAGGGTGTGGAGAGGACAAGTGGCACCATACCAGTGAGCAAAGCACAATCCCTTCTTGTTTCCAGCAGCAGGGCAGCTGCCCACCATTTAGTATTTCAAAGATACTTTGTCTGTTCTCTTCTGTTAAAAAAAAAATTAAGTAAACCAAAGACAAATGCTTTCAGGAAAAAAGAGCCAGTGTTTATTAAATTTAGACTATATTATAGCTATTAGTAAAGAGACATTATTCATACAATATTCAAACTTATTAAATCATATCTACCCTGTGACCCATTACTATCCTTGCTTTTCATTTCCTAACCCAAATATCACAGACATCGTAAGTGGCATAGCTAGGATTTGAACCCAGGTCCATTTGACCTCAACTCCCTTACCCATTCTTATATACAACCATCTCACTACAGAGGTCAAGGTGCTTGATCAGCTCTCTCCAGCTGAAACTTTAAATATGTATAACTACTGCTTCTAACATAACTGTACTAAATCAGTTTGAAGTTAAATGAATTAGATGATGTATATTAAATCACTTATGCGTGGGGTTTCCAATATCCTTCTTTCATTTTTAGCCTGAAACAGAATCCTTGAAATATAGTATTTTTATATTCCTTGGCTATTACAGTAGCATAATTTCTATAAATATTCTTGGTCTGTCTCTGCCTTTAATAGCTTAGGAATATGATATAGAAGATATAAATTATAGATTGGGCATAATAATATTATAGAGCACCTCAGGTGGCCTGGTGGATCAAATACGAAATTAAGTGTCAAGAAACCTGAGTCAAACATCTCTTGAAATCTGATGCTTATTCTCCTCCGTTTTGTTTCTTTTTCTTTTCTTTTCTTTTTTTAATTGCATAAACTTTCTCTCCTGACAACATAGTTAGCTACCATCTTGGCTGTTTCCTTAGCTCCATCCCTTAGCAAATCTGCCAGTAAAAACAGTGTGAGTTCACTCTGTTGTTCCACCACAAGAAATCTTTCATTTCATTTCTCCAGAACATTTGCATCCCCATCCTGGGCCTGTCATTCAGACGGTCATTGCTAATCAGAATAAGTAAGAAAGCAACATAATTATGCCAAGCATTTTAAAAGACACTAAATTAGCTAAATAAATGTTAGTTTTGTTTCCGTTTCTATTGCCTTGAAAAATTCATTTTATAATCTCTTCTGTCATTCCATTGTGAACTAAAGGAGAAAAGAAAGGGTGAGATAATTGCCTTTAGCACTGACTTTCTTTTTGCTTCAGATTTTCCACTTGTAGGAAGAGATATTGATGTTTTGGAGCAATAAAGAAATCAATTGTTTCATAGACTGGAATTAGAATTTCAGCAAATAGACTTAAAAGACATGCAGTGGATTTAAGGGTGTATTAATAGTATACAAGCACCATAAATAATTTTTATCTCTTGTAGAACTTACAACCATCCTCTTAAGTTTCTGTTATCTGAATTTAACAAGTAAAGGAAAAGGGAACCAGAGCTGGAAAGAAAATTACTCAGGTGAATAAATGACAATGCCAAACTTTGGATTTGAATCTCTCTGACCCCCAGAAGTCTTTTATTAGTACCATAGCAATGGGCATGTTGCTCTGAGTCTCAAATTTCTCAGCTGTAAAAGGGAAGTGAGTGACGGTCATTCATTTAATATTCAAATATTTACTGAACCATTATATGCTAGACATGTGCTAGAGATACAATAGTAAACTAAACACAGAAATAATGTTCAACCCAATAGAGTGACAGATATCAAAGTAATCATACTGAAAAAACAACTGATTAGAAAATGATTTCAAGTAGTCTGGAAAATAGAAATATGATTCTACGATTGTACAAAAGGAATGTTTCGGGAAGCAGGTGATCAGAGAAGACTTGTCTGAAACCATGTGCTTTGTGCTCACAACAGAAGGATAAGATGAAATTAACTAGACAAAGGTGGAGAGGGTGGGCAGGACTCTGCTGGGAAGTCCTAACCAAGACAATAGTGAAGCAGATGCTGGTGGTCAGAAGAAACATGGTTCTATTTAAAGATCTGAGTGGTCAATGGAGCTGGGAGCAGGTTGGGGGGCAAGATTCTCATAACAAATTCTTCCTAACTGATGTGGCTGTTCTGTGGTTTAATGTCTAAGAGGCAAGGCCAGCCAGTGGAGAGTGTGCTTTGTAAATCAGAAAGCACTACGATAGTGTGAAGGTTTGTGGGAGTTCTGGGGTTTTTTTATTTAAAAGACTATAACATCTCTATTCTTAAAGTCTTAGCATAGAGAGGAATCTTTTCAAGGCGTGAAATTGGGGTTTACAATAGCTTCTGTATCAACATTAACAGAGCTGGAGAAAATTCTCAATGGAACTTAGCTTAACTCCTGGTGTGAAAATGTGCTTCAAAGCATTAAATACGCAGCCCCCAGCTGTTTCTAAAGAAACTGCCCTTAGACTGGCAGTGTGCATCCGAAGTTGAATTAATCATATATTTTTTGGATTTTCAATGTGTGCTCCTTGGCTAATGAGGAGAGAGCCAGAGAAACTCAGGCTGCCTTTTAGTCCAGAGAACAGAGGAGACTTTCTCCCTGGGAGAGGAGGGCAATGGAGAGGAAAGCCTGGAAGCTGGTGTTGGTGACCTGAAAAGTCCTGCAGCAAAACAAAACGAAT
The DNA here is from genome assembly GCF_049350105.2 of Macaca mulatta. Lineage (NCBI taxonomy): Eukaryota > Metazoa > Chordata > Mammalia > Primates > Cercopithecidae > Macaca > Macaca mulatta. Next base: position 132,399,826 of record NC_133413.1, on the reverse strand, counting down.
CCCTGCCTGGGATTTTTGCCCACCCGCCTTCTATGTTTGCTTTCTACTTAGGACTGGACCATGCCTTCCCAGCAGAGCAGGTGATAGGGATGGCGGCCCATTTCCCTCTTCATCAAAACTATTTTCTTTCACTCAGGACAACTGAGTACAAAGGCCTACAGGTTCCAAAGAGGTATGGAAAAGTTATTAGGACCCTGGGTTTGACTGCCTCAGTGATTTAGGGGTCCTGCCATGTACTACTTAAAATTTTGAATGTTGCTTATAAAGATTATCATCTCCTGATAAACTTGGTCCTTGGTCACAGAAGGACAGCGTGGGGCCTGCACGTGTGCATAGGCAAAGGATTATGGCACTGACTTTGCAACCACATTTCCTTTATTACCAAATGAGTCGTGTGTCATACACTCAGAGCCCCAGGATCCAGATCTGTGTGATGTTTAACCAGAAAATTCCCTTCTAAACATAAAAATAAATTCCTTAGATTGTTTAATATTAGGTTTAAATTAAAATAAAACATTCTACTTAAATGTTAAATGTTACCCTTTTATAATAAAAAACCACTAAAGTTCACATATTGTTGTTGCTATCAGAGACAACCTGGTTTCTAAGGATGAGGCTTGGAGAAGCAAAAATAAAAGTAGACGAGGGTGAAAGTCACAAAGCTGGGCTCTAGAACTCTGCCACTCATAAACTGCTCCATAATCTCTGGTCCTTGGCTTCTCTGAGAATGCATTTCCTTATTGGAGAAATACCCTCCTATAGTAAGGACAACGTAAAGATGAGAACCCAGACATGTTTCTGTAGCTTTGGACACTCTGTAAAGACTCTCCCTCGTCTGTAACCTCAGTTCAGTTCTGTCACACACTGCCTTTCTAACAAAGATGGGAAAATAGAAGTATGGAAAGGTTAGGATTTCTCCCAGCTATCAAAGTCCTGTAGTCTTAATGTGGCCGGAGCACACCTTAGCCTGGGTCCCAGTGCTGTGAACCTATGGTGAAAGTGGCTTTCAGATGTAGAGGATTCTTACTACAGGAGAGGAAAATGTTTAATATGTCCATCAGAAATGAAGGTGGAGACAGCAGGGAGGAGCTCAGTGAGTGGCATGGGGGTGGCACGGGAAGGCTGATCCGCGTGCCTGTGGGTCCCCGTGGTCCACTGCTCCAGCTCTGTTTTTCATCCTCTTCCAGTTCCTCCACCACTCATGCCTGCCCTGTTTTACCTCCGTACCTTGGCTCACACCCCCACCTCATCTATTTGACCCTATCCTTGTTTCTCTCCTTATCACTTTATATCATTGCACTTCCAAACCCCTTAAAAAGGTAGTGAAGGGGAAGAGATTATACTCATAGTGAACCACGTGGTCAGAACCTATCCTTAGTCTCTAGGCCATCAATCCCACTCAGTGCAGATTTCAGTGAGCAATGCATGGGGACAAAAAAGGCCATCGTCAAGGTCATCGATGCTGGACTTTAGCTGCTAGAATTAAGGGTCATGCACTAAAATGTTTAAGTTGTCTCATGTCACAAGATCATTGAAAAGGCATACTAGTAATGGGGGAGGAGCAGGAATTATAGAGCTGTACTCACAAAGTTGGCACATTTGCGCACCTGCTATTTATCAGCTTAGGCAAACTTCATTCACTCACTCGTTCATTCATTCAACAACCCTTTATGAATCATATACAATGTGTCAAGTAAAATAATGAGGGTTTTAAGATGAAAGAGGTAAACCCTATTTAAAGGGAGTACAGCCATGCTAAGTATACATCCCATGTGACATTACTCTTCCTTCTCATGCTTCTTACAGGCTTCATAACTTGTTTGCAGCACTCTAACCCTAGAAACCTTCTCAGCATAGTGTAACTGATCCCAGTTTTTAGAATTGGCAGGAGTGGTGAACCCTTTGTTCTAGTGTCACTGCAGAAATGGTCATGAATAAATCTCTACACCTCTACACTGGATTTGACATCCAATGGATACCCTGTTTCTGCTACATGAATGTAAATAATAAGAAAGGACAACTTCCCCTATCAATTTGACCCTCAATGTTCTCAGTGGCTTTCTGCCTGTAGTACCCAGTGTCTGACCATTCAAGGGCTCTTCAAATTGGGAAGTATGCAAATGATTTTAAGGAAGAGCTGCAGGGTTATTGAAGACAAGCTCTTTACTCCTTGGGGGAAGATTGCCCTCTCTTTTCACATATGAGTTTCCTCGATGAGAATTTATAGAGCCCACTCTGTACCAGCCACTCTGTTGGACCCTGCAAATTTAGTGACAATGAGAAACCATTTTTACCTTAGTTCAATGGAAGAAACATACACAAAAATAAATACCAAGCACAACAAAGTTATAATAGAAGAATGGACAAAGCTCTAGGGGAATCCTGGGGAACATAATCAGTTCTGCCTGGAAGCACCATAAAATGTATTTAAAAGAAGGGACATTTGAGTTGCATCTTAAAAAGTAAGTGGAGCACAGAAGGCTGAGGAGGTGAAAACAAGCTTTCCAAGGAAAGGAAGAACAGAAGAGTCAAATGCCCTGAGGTTTGAAATGCATCAAGTGAAACAGGCCAGCTCAAGTGGTGTGAATCCAGATTATGAAGAAATTTGAATGCCAGCTTCATGATACTATAAATTAAAATACAAGTAATATCCCTGACTTGTTTATTAACACAATTCCAGTTTGTGTTTTGTAAGTTAACTAAATGTCTACAAGTCAAGGAGCTATTGGTTCCTGCCACTAAATGGGGCAGTTCATTAACACAGGAAATATTTTATAATGTTCCAGAAGGAAAAAGAAAAAAAGGAAGGAAGGAAGGAAGGAAGGAAGAAAGGAAGGAAGGAAGGAAGGGAGAGAGGGAGGGAGGGAGGGAGGAAAGGAGATAAGAATAAGTCATAGCTGAAAGAAAAGAAGGAAGAAGAGAAAATAGAGAAGTAAAAAGTAAGAAATCATTTGGGTCCACTGCCAGCAAGAGTTAGGAAAGCTGATTTCTTAAGATAAACTGAAGTAAAACAAAATATGCTCCATATGTTGAAACTGTATACTTAGTTTGAAATAAACAAAAACATGTTTGGAGAATAGCTTCCATAATTAAAAAGAAATTAAAAGAAAGAAAGAGAAACCATCTGGGGATAGACATATATTTAAACACATACACACACACACACATGCACAATTACACCAAAACTTGAAGTTTTTCTTGACTTAAGTAAACTCCCTTGTTGCAAAAGTCCATTGCAACAGGCTTTGCCGAAAACACCCCAAGCTCCAGTTCCATGTAGGAGCTATACAGGGTTATTCAGCATTGCTCAAAACCAAAAAGACCTTTCTAAATCCTGTCCTTTGCTCCTGCTTTCTTCTCTACTGTGAATGCACCTTCTCCCTTTTTCCCTCTGAAGGATGCCTGCTCACCTACTCACCTCTCAGGGCCCAACTAAAAGGTCACCTGTCCCAGTGGGGTGTGCCTGGAGCCCTGGGGTAGCTAATAATGTCTTTGTCATCTGTGAACTTCATGCATGTATATCAGCTTTCTAGAGATGCTGGAACAAAGTACCACAGACTGGATGGAATAAAATAATAGAAGTTTGTTGTTTCACAGTTCCAAAGGCTAAAAGACCAAAAGCAGAGTGTGTACCAACAGGGTTGGTTGCTTCTCAGGGCTCTAGTGGGGGTATCTGTTCCACGCTTCCCTCCAAGCTTCTGGTGATGGCCAGCAATCTTTGGTGCTCCTTGGATTATACATGCATCACACCATTCTCTGCCTCCACCTTCACATGACCTTCTCCCTGTGTCTCTGGCTTCACATGGCCACCTTCTTATGAGCATAACAATCATGTTGGATTAGGGGAGCATCCTACTCTAGTGTAACCTTATCTTCCTTTTATGAATCACATCTGCAATGACCGTATTCCACCTAAGTTTGTATTCTGATGTGCATGGGGTTATAACCTCAATATATCTTTTGGGGGCACCAAATTTAATCCATAACAACATACTCTAATATAGCTCTTTGCTTCATTGAAGGAGTCAGATGTATTTGTGTCTGTGTTCCTTGTTCTCAAAAAAGTCGGTGAAAAACTCCATTGCAGTGAATATAAATACATGTATATTTAACCTATGTCTCCAAGGCTGAGCACAAACATTTTTGTAAGCTCATAATTTTTTCTAAATTGAATTAAATATGGCCCATAGAAATTATCGACAGAGAGTTTCCAATTCAGGATAAAAGGAGAAGGCTTGGAGGCAGTTACGTCTGCTCCTGAAACACTGGGCACGTGGTGACCCTCATGTCACTGTACTTCCCAGATGTCCCTAGTATGGGCAATACAGCAGAAAAGTGCTCTTGCCTGGAATAACCTAATGGAATGGGCGTCTGAGAAGAGTAGAGCCATGTTGAATTTAGTTCTGTCTAGAGAGCTATGTTGTATTGATACTGTCTTCTCCTCTGTGGGCCTCAATTTAGCCTCAGAAGATGAAAATTAGACAAGAAGGAGCAATTTTAAGGCTTAATGAAGGATAGTAACTCTCTTTTCAAATGAAATCTTGTGAAAAGTTCCAATCTATATAACAGATCTATGTGAAATTGCCGGAGATCAGGTGAAGAAATTGAGCCTGGAATTCCATGGGTTCTGTCATCCTTAAGGAGTCTCCACAGGAAGCTCTAAATAAGTCTGGAAACAAAGACTGAGAACTACTTGGTCAGATGAAAGTCTACGTTGGGTATGCTGTCATAGATATAGAAGGTCATACATAAAAATTTAAAAAGAGAAGAAGAGATGGAAAAGCTTGTTAGAAAATAAGAGAGAGGCTGGGCACAGTGGCTCACGCCTGTAATCCCAGCAGTTTGGGAGGCCGAGGCAGGTGGATCACGATGTCAGGAGTTCAAGACCAGCATGGCCAACATGGTGAAACCCCATCTCTACTAAGAATACCAAAAAAAAAAAAAAAAAAAAAAAATTGCTGGGCGTGGTGGCGGGCACCTGTATTCCTAGCTACTTGGGAGGCTGAGGCAGGAGAATGGCTTGAACCCAGTAGGCAGAGCTTGCAGTGAGCCAAGATCATGCCACTGTACTCCAGCCAGGGGGACACAGCAAGATTCTTTCTCAATTTAAAAAAAAAGAAGAAGAAGAAAGGAAGAAAATAAGAGAGAAGCTAGGGGAGGAAAACAGTAAGGAGAGGCAAAGCTCTTGGACAAAATTTACTGTGGTCATAGAAAGAGAGTTCAAAGTGGTTTTCCAATCCTGTCTTTGTAGTCATCTATTTAATTATAAATTAAGTGTGTTCATATGTTTTCCAAGAACACTGTTGTTTTTAACTATATCAGAATTATATGATTGCAAAGGTAACTAGTCTGAAGGAAGGACTGAGAATGTGGAAGACCTCGTGCAAATTTCAGCTGATGATACACAAAGTGAGTGCTTTGTCCTGCTCAAGGTAGTAATATCTAAAACAACTTGATTGCTCTGCCCCTTTGCACTTTTTGCTCCAGCAATCAGGAATTGATTATATTTCCCAGGGCACACCATTTCGCTGTTGGCTTCTGCTCTGTGGATCATGCTCATCCTTCTGTCTGACATGCTCATCCTGCCTCGTACCCCTACTCTTCTTTCCTAGTATAACTTAGACTTAACATTCTCCCGGGAACCCTCTTTGAGCTCAGAAGTCAAATTAACCTTAACCTGCTCTAACTGCCTTTGTGCACCCTCTGTGCTTCAGATGTACCATCACAGTGACTTGTAAGCTATTTCTTCAGTTGCAGCCTATCTTCAAATAATGAGTTCTGTAGGACATTCTTATTTGTGTCTTTACTCCCTAGTACTTATCACTGTGATTGGCACATAAAAGGTATTGATCAATGTTTTCTGAATGAATTAATTGATATATGAGTTTATTTCAAACTGTTCTGAAGTTTTCAGATAATCTGAGAAAAGTATCAAGATGCGAGTAGGCATCATCTGAATGAAATGGAATGCTGTTGTTAAATCTCTGGTGAATTTACTTTCCTGTTTCAACACAGTATGAAGAGGAAACATAGAAAGTGGACATTAAAAAAAAAAAAAACTATCTTGGAAATTAGCCCAAGAACCAACTGTTTTCTTTTAATGGTATATTTCTTCTCTCGTATCACAACTAATATACGTTTCAGATCACACACATGCCCAATGTTTGTTTGTATTTACCATAATTCCTTATGCAACTCCAGATGTTTGGACCATTTAGGCATCTCATACATGTTTGATGAATTAAGGAATAAGTAATAGAACCCTTAAATAAGATGAACCATGATTCCAACATCCATTAGCAAGTTGTTAACAGTTTATATCTGTCTAGTTTGAAATGTAGGTCCATCCACTTGGAGAGGGGAATGGAAAAATGTGATACGAATACCTGATCTGTCTAGTTATTTTGAATCAGTATTTAAAATGTAATCACCTATAAGACATTTGCTACACTGAGATGGAATGCTGAGTTCTGGCTCCAGGTCTGCCCCTCATTGCTATGTCAGATTAACTTTTTGGCTAATAAAATTGAGTTTGGTCCCACCTGTCTTAATATACTCTCACTTTAGGGAACACAGACCAAATTTTCTTTAAGTCTAATATAACGTAGTATGATTCTGACATAATTAGATGTGAGGTTGCATTGCAATATATGCACATCCTAGACAGGCTTGTAATTTGGAATCTTTGTCAGGCAGGAATTATCTGAGTCTTAATTTAAAGAAATAAAATCTTGTGTCTTTGATTAATTTCCAGGAAGATTAGCTAGAGAAAACTCATCCTCTGTGACCTTAAGCAATGAACCTTTGACTCCACACTTATAGACCACTCTATCAACAAAAGGTTTGCAATTATGTGGAGACTTCCTGCTTGGAAGAGAGTTTCACTGAGCATTATTTGAAAGTGGAACATGCATTTTGGGGTAGGAATGATAAGGAATCCCCCACTCACTACCTCATGTAGTTCATCAAATATTTCTTCTGAACTATGTATTTTACTCCTCTGAAAATTCTAGCAAATTAAGCTCCCTCCACCTCCTTCCATTCCCCACTCATTCATTTTTATTTTCCTGATCATTGTCAGGGTAACTTGCTATGTCTGATCATGCATTTATATAGCACCTAAAAACTCAGTGTTCTCCCATCTGCATTACCCTGACAGACCCTCAGAACAGCTCTTAGAAGGGCAGGCCAAGTTGATTTCTGCTCATGTTTCAGATAAGGAAATGGAGACTCAGAAAAGGATAATGAAAATGGATGGAACTGTACCTTTAACCAAAACACTTTAACCGATGTTTGATGTCTAGTTAAAGGTTAATTAATTGTAACACAGTGTTTTAATGCTCTTTCAAGAAAAAGCTCTTCTGCTTATGCATTCGTTTTTATTATTTGCAGATAGTGCAAACAGTGTTGATGTTATAATGGTAACCCAAACATAATCTCTTTCTTTATTGAGCTTATAATAGGAATGAAGCAATTGCAATCTCTACTGGCTCATCCAGAAACACAAATAACCAAACACACACAACTACTCATTGCATTTCTACTGTGTGCAAGTCATTACTCAGCCTTTTGGCAAAAAGTGAGCCAGGAAGCCCACCATCCTTGCAGAAGTCTGTGAAAAATTAAGCAGCTCAGAGACTTCAGCCTCCATTTAGAATATGCCATATCCCTGGCATGAGGATGGAGGAAAAGCTGAAGCTATTGCTTGATACTTAAGAAAACATTCACATTCAGTCATTTAATCAATTATCAGACCATCTCAGTGAAAAGATACTACTTCAAAAACCATATTATCATTTAACTGAACTTCTCATCAGAACCTGATTTTCCTCATGTCTTTTGTTTGCCAAATTCTTTTTGCTTTAGTTTCTAATGGATGGTAGTTATTCGCTTCCAAATGCAATGCCTAGATGGGAAGAAAAAACACCATTCCTAGAGCTTTTCTTTATATTTTTGTGTTTAGTTTTTTAACAAACTTTATTATTTAGTTTTAGGCCCACAGCAAAACTGACAGAAAGTACAGAGTTCCAATATACCTTATGCCTTCAAAATCCACAGCCTCCCCACCACCCTCAACACCCTGTACTAGAATGGCATATGCGTTACAATGAAGTTACACATCATTATCACCAATGTCTGTAGTTTACACTAGGGTTCACTCTTGCTGTTATACATTCTACGGGCTTTCACAAATGTGTAATGGCATGTAACCATCAATTTTTGTTTGTTTTTTGGGTTTTTTTGTGTGTTTTCTTATGTTTTTTGAGACTGTCTCGCTCTGTTGCCCAGGCTGGAGTGCAGTGGTGTGATCTCGACTCACTGCAACCTCCGCCTCCCAGGTTCAAGCATTTCTCCTGCCCCAGCCTCCTGAGTAGCTGGGATTACAGGTGCGTGCCACCACACCCGGCTAATTTTTGTATTTTTTGTAGAGACGGGGTTTCACCATGTTGGTCAGGCTGGTCTTGAACTCCTGACCTTGTGATCCACCCACCTCAGCCTCCCAAAGTGCTGGGATTACAGGTGTGAGCCACCGTGCCCATGCCCTGTAACCGTCATTATGGTATCACACAGAAGAGTTTTACTGTTCCAAAATCCTCTTTGCTCCAGCATTCCTTTTTTCTCTCAATCACTAGCAACTACTGATTTTTTTTTTTCCGGCTTCCATTGTTTTCCTTTTCCAAGACCACCGTGTAGTTGGAATGACACAGCATGTAGCCTTTTCAGATTGGCTATTTCACTTGGTAATATACACTTCAGTTTCATCCATGTCATCTTATGGCTTCATAGCACTTTTTTTTTGCACTGAATAATATTCTATTGTCTGGATGTACCACAGTTTATCCATTCGTCTACTGAATAATATTTTGTTTGCTTCTAAGTTTTGGCAATAAAGAATGCAGCTGCTATAAACATTTTTGTGCAGATGTTTGTGTGGACACAACTTTTCAGTTCATTTGGATAAATACAAAGGAATGCAATTGCTGGACTCTTCAGTAAGAGTTTGTTTAGTCTTGTAAGAAACTGCTAGCCCATCTTCCAAAGCTGCTGTACAATTTTGCATTTCTAAAACAATGAATGAGAGTTCCTGTTGTTCCACATCCTTGCCAGAATTTTGTGTCATCAGTGTTTGGAATTTTCACTCTTCTAATAGGTATGCACTGGTGTGTCATTGTTTTAATTTTCAATTCCCTAATGGCATATGACGTTGAACAGTTTTTCTTATACTTATTTTCAATCTCTGTATCTTCTTTGTTGAAACGTCTGTTCAGATATTTCACCTTTTTTTTGACTGGGGTTTTCATTTTTTTTTTATTGTTGAGTTTAAGATTTGTTTGTACAGTTTGAATAACAGTCCTTTATCAGATACAGCTTTTGCAAATATTTTCTCCTAGTCTGTGACTTGTTTTCTCATTCTCTTGATTTTTTTATTTTTATATAGTTTTCTATGTGCAGAAGAAACGTGTTTATTTCAGTAATTTTAGGTATTATAAATAATTAGAAAAAATAATTGATGCCTAAAAAGTCCTCCTTAATAACAGGCTTGGTATCTGGTTTATGACTGTGGAATAAGCCTTGCAGGAAGCTGAAAAACATCTCCTAGCAAGTCAGAAATATAGAAAAGCTAAGAAATCTCAGAGTAAAAAAGGTTATTCCTATAGTTTGTGGTAGATCAGGTTAAATTTGGAGAAGTAAGCTTGATTATTATCAGTTCTTGATATCTACGGGTAGGCTAATAAACACATTTAGATATTTCTGGCACACAAAAGCCAAACTTATAGCACAGAGGATATTAAAATGTTTTCAAATAAAGATTTCTTTTCTAGTCTTAGTGTAATTTAGGACTATTTTATTTACCACACACTAAGAAGTTCTTCATATATGAATCAACAGCAATTATTATGTTCATGTAAATAAAACAAGCCAAATAAAAGAAAGCACCAAATGAATCATACTGATTCCAAAAATTGTTAAATTAATTGATGTTGTCAAATCCTTGCCTTAGGGACAAAAACTTCAACACAAACAGAGCTAATACCTTGTGCTGTCCTCATTAGGAGTCAGGGTGCACCTCTCAAGCTGTGTCAGAGAGAGAAAGAGATTTCTGAGACAGACCTAATCAAACCAAAAAAAAAAAAAAAAAAAAACAAGACAAACACACAAAAAGTATTATTTTGTCAGTCACTAGTCTCCAAAATAAATACCTCAAGCCTTTTCCTGTTAATTTTTATCTCCCTAATGAGAACTTTATCCTTGCAGACAATTATGTAAAAAGAACTGCTATTTGTATCCATAAAGAAATCTATAATGTGTGTATATATATACAGGCTATAATTTTTATAAGCCTTTTTTGCTGAATTTTATTTCTATTTAAAGTGCCTGACATGGGGCCCCAAATCATTTATTCATTTGACACGTGTTTACTGAGCAGCTTTTCTGTACCTAGGCACTAGGATCAATCTGTGAAGAAAATGCAGTGGTCAAAACATAAGGCAGTCTAACTATGTAAAGATGAAGAGGGGAAGCACTGAAAATCAGGTGATTAGGGAGCATTTGTCTGATGAAGTGAAATCTGAGCACAGAGGTGAATAAAATGAGACAGACAAGCAGAGATCTGGAGGAGATTTCTAGGACAGTAAAGTGAATATCCAAATCCTAAGGAAGGAAATGCAAGGATCGCGATGGAAGTTGGTATAGCCAGACTAGAGAGAATAACAGATGAAAGGTGCATGAGATGAGACTGGTGAAGAAGCAGGCCAGGGCCAGATGGCCAGAGCTTTGTAGGTCATGACCAACATTTGACATTTCCTTCAACTACAATGGGAAATTGTTGGTATTTAACAAATATTTATAATTTACGGAAGCAATAACATTTTAGGGAATAAAAAATATCTTAGTGCTAATAAATATTTCTAGTGATCCAGAGTTTCTTAACCATTGCACTATGGCATTTTGACCCAGTTTGTTGTTGTTATGGGGAACTATCCTCCTTATTGTAAGATGTTTAGCAGCATCTCTGGCCTCTTCACATTCAATGCCAATAGCACACCCCTTTCAGTTGTGGCCACGAAGAATGTCTCAGACAATGACGAAAGTCCAATTACTCCAGTTGAAAACTATTGACCTAATCCCATTCATTTTACAGATTTGGTAACTGTGCTTAGTGAGATTCAATTACTTAGTTATGGTCAACAAAGTTAGTTTTAGCCTTGGAGCTGATTCATACAGATTTATAGATAATAATGTATAGACTATATATTAGATCTAATATTTGCTTTATCTATATATATCTTTACATACACATAAAATACTTTAGTGTTTTCAATTATTTTTTGAGGTAGTTACCTTTATTCCCATTTATAGGTAAAGAACTTGACACTCAGAAAGGTAATGCAATTTGATGTCAACTTGTGGCTCAGACTCAGAACTCTAAATATCATCTATCAGTAACAAAGTGTCAGCTTGGAATGCACTAGAAATGATCATCTGAACTGACCATGAACCAGAAAATTCCTTGAGCACAATGTTATTCAATACCAGTTCAAGGAATATCAGGGATTCTTGATCTTCCAACCCCGATTTCACTATGAAGGGGAAACAAGAGTTTGAAAGTTAAAGTGAACTCTCATTTCACTTTTTTAAACTCTAAAAATAGTATAAAGTAGTTTATTCTTTGATTAGGCCACACAGATGAGCTGCTATGTTTCAAGCAAGGTTGTTTCAAAGGAGACGATCAAAAACCCCATTGAAAGGAAGCTCTCAGTCTCTGGGTCTTCTATTAAGGATGAGCTTGTTCTACTTGTTTTTAATTCAATGGCTATTTTATGACTTTGACACCCACCAGGTCTATGAATGGGTCCCATAGGAGGGCTTCAAATCAAAATAGTATGTGAGCTGGGGATTTAGAATTTATGGGACGTATTTTCTTCATTTCCTCCTGAAAGAAACCAATAAGTTTAAGGAGCAGAGGGAAGCATCTCTGAATCTCTGTTTACAGTGCAGAGTCCTCCTGGAGGCATTTCTAAGTAACATAGAGGGCTAGCATGAGGAGGGAGAGGGCTGAATGGGTAGGAGAATAGCATTAAGGTAGTCAGAGAGAAGGTTTGGTGGAAACTTTTGGGACCCCACCTCAAATTTCCTTCTACATTGAGAAAGCTGCTTATGGCAAACACTTGCAACTCTGACCAATGGCATGTTTTCACTGCTACAAAATACTTGACCCATGCACAAAACAAGCCAGAAGTGCCAGAACTAGTGCTTGTATCCAATGATGAAAGGGCAATTAGTTGATAAATGCCTGGTTTTCTCAGCCCTTGGTAGAATCCATGCAGGCTTCCAGAATGTATATTCCATGCAGTCTTTCGGAATGTCCTAATAGAATTGAGGTCCAGCTGCCCACAGTGATAAATGGCTACACAATTTACCTTTTTGTAGCTTCTTTCCCTTCCCTACCTATTCCCCTATTCCCTTAAATGTGTTTCCTAGTATCACACACTCAGTAAACTACATGTATTTTCATCCTTGCTTCAGGCTTTTTTTCTGGTGGAATCCAAATTAAGATAGAAAGTTATTCTTCTCATCTCTGCAAAGCTAAAAGCCATAATTTAGGGCTCAACTTACATCACTTTTCAAAGCAAGCCTAGGGATTTTACCCTTTGTGCCTTTGCAATCTCTATTTCTTTCACCTTGATTTTCCTTCCCCATTTTTATCCAAGTAGAGGCATCATCCTTTAGAATCTAATTCAATTATTCTCAACTCTGTAAAGCTTTCTCTGCCCTTTCCAGGCTGTATTACTGCTTCCCTCTTTTCCTTTAGTTGCTAAGCCCAGTTGGTTCAAAAGCGAGAATGCATGCACATGTGCATACGAACAGACCAAAGTGGTGAGTAGATCATGAAAAGAGATTAATGGCATAATTCCAAAAGGTTTTTCTTCTATTGACCGTCACTCCAGGAAAACACTTATTCTTCTTACATACAAAAACAGAGGAAAATGAATAACCTACTTTTAGTCTATATCCCTCTCTTTCTGCTCTATTTTGTGTTTCCTGAATATTTTCTTAATCAAATTATTACTCCTGGCACTATTCACATTTTTAATACTGTTTGGACTAAACTTCAAGGGTGTTTTAAAAATTCTTCCTGGTGGACAACACATCACAAAGATAAAATCAAATGTATATGTACAAGTGCAAATAGAAAATGAAGAAAAATAAGGTCAATGAGTGATGCTGAGGATCAAAACAAGTATTTGTAGTTTTTTTGTGTGATAGTCTATATTTAGGATGAGCTGAAGGAAGTGAACAGATTCAGGACTAGGGCTTTGTTTTTACTTCTTTGTTGTAAGACTGTATAAGTTAGTTGAAAAAATAAGTATATATCTTCCTAAAACCTTATCTGGGGGCAAACTATCATTCTAGTGTCATTAAAGAGACAATAAGCATTATTTACATAAATAGATTCACAAATCTATTCACTACTATTTAGTAGTACCAGTAGCAGTAAAATTTACTCCTGTGAACACAGTTATCTTCTTAGGAATTTTAATACTATAAATAGCAGATCCTTTTGCTGTGAATATCTTGATGTGTTTAACTAATTTGGTGAATTAGATGTAAGAAAAAGATAAGTTGTTCTGCAAAATAGAAAAAGTTGTCTTTGAAGTCAATAGGGCAGTATAGAAGGCGGTTGAAGAGCAAAAAGAGGAAAGAAAATACCAAGTAATCATGGAAGGTTCTGAGCTGTCCCTGCCAGAATAGGGGATGGCTCAGATAGGAGTGGCTAAAAATGGCTCAAAAGAACAGAAATATCTGGTCTAAAATTTTCTATTATTTGATATAATCCACCCTTCTAATTTCCAGTAGATTTTGCACATTTTTTCTTTTGAAATTTGTGAAAGTCCAGTTGTAATTTTTGAAAGGATTTGGGTGAATGAGGACAGCAAACAAAGAAGCCAGATCTCTGAAGAAAAGATTATTGGCTTCTTTCAGACATGTTAATGAAAGTTTCGGGAAAATCTAATCTAGCTCCTAAGTTGCATTAAGTTGTCAGTTGATACCAAGGCTCTAACCTATTTATACACAAAAGTTTAATTTACACTAAGTATATATAAATAATTATGTAGTATTTGTATATTTATATACTCTATTACATACTTTTTTACACTGTATTAAAATTCATGATTTATGTGTCTGTTTTCTCCACTAGAAAATGTTTTTCTTGATGGAAAAAACTACTATTAAAATCTGTATTCCCAAGGCCTAGAAATGATTCTGGAAGGTGGAAAGCATGCAATAAAATATTATTGAGAGAATAATTATTTCATTTTTGAGTAAGTATCATATGACAGGCACTTTATTAGTCAATTAACAACTATGAATAAGAGCTAACAAATATTAATATATACTAAGTGCTTACCATGTTTCAGGAGCTATCCTAAACACTTAATAAATATGATAACTTTTAATCCCTACCTTAATCATCTATGTTAAATTAGAGATAAGGAAACAAAGAGATAATAAGGTTAACTTTCTCAGGGTAAATCTTATATGTAAACAAATAAATCCATATGTCACATAATGATAAGTTGTTTTAGAAAAAAAAAAACAATGAAAAGGGGTTACAGGTGTCAAGGATTTAAAAAGCCATTTTAAGTCAGGTTAATAAGAGAATGGTTTTTTCATAAATGACATTTGATCATTTAAATTTAGGGGAAGTGTTGAGTATCAAGATCTTGAGACATATTTGCAAGCCAATAAGGAGACCAGAATAAAGTGAGAAGTACGGTGGGGAGGGATGAAAAGGGGATATAGGAGATGAGAGTTGAGATGTAAGAGAGTTAAGCTATGTGGGATCTTGATTGTTATTATAAAAACTTTGCCCTATCTAGAATAATAAGTCATCGAATGGAGTTAATCTGAGAAGTGACATGATCTGTCTTGCTTTCAAGAAATTGACTCTGGTACTATGCTGGAGATGTTAGAGTCATTCAGGTGAAATAGTTGAGTGGCTTGAGCTATGGTGGTAGAAGTAGAGGTGACAAGAGCTGGTTGAATTTTGGTTGTATGTTGAAGGTAGAGCTATGTATTGGGCCATTCTTGCATTGCTATAAAGAAATACCTGAGACTGGATAATTTACCAGAAAGGAGGTTTAATTGGCTCACAGTTCTGCAGACTGTACAGGAAGCATAATGCTGGCATCTGCTAAGCTTCTAGGGTGGCCTGAAGAAGCTTACAATCCTGGCAGAAGATGAAGGGAGAGCAGTCACATCACATAGTGAAAGCAGGGGCAAATGTGAGAGAGAGAGAGAGGGAGAGAAAGAGAGAGGGAAAAAGAGAGTGGGAATGCAGTGCCATACACTTTTAAATGACCAGATCTCTCAAGAACTCACCATTGTGAAGACATCACCAAGCCATGAGGGATTCACCATGACCCAAACACCTCCCACCAGGCCCCGCCTCCAGCATTGGGGATTACAATTGAACATGAGGTTTAGGCAGAGACAAATATACAAACTATATCAAGTTGTCGGGATAAACTAATGGGATAGATGTGAATTTCATAAACACACACACACAGACACACACACACAAAATCAAGCATTGGTCTGAGCAACTGGGGCATTGGGGTTTCAAATACAAAGTTGGAGACAGCTATGTTGGATGCTGGGGGATATGAAAATCTTTTGTGGACATGCCAATTTTAATACTTCTATTATGTTATGTTGTATAGACAGTTTGATATATGAGTCTCGAGCTCAGCAAATAAGCTGAGACTTCCGATACAAATTTGGAGTCCTCAACATAGAAATAGCAGTAATAACCATGCTATTAGAGTGTGGTCACCAAGGAAGGGTGTGCAGATAGAAAAGGGATTCAAGGATGGAGCCCTAGAAAAATCCAAGGACTAAATACCTGGAGGAACCAGCAAAAACAAATAAACAAAAAGTGAAGCAAGCCATGCAGACAACATTGTAGGAGAAAACCAATAAGAAAGCATCTCTGTATCCAAGCAAAGAAAGCACTTAAAGAAAGTGATTTGCTCACTATAAGATTGCAGGCCATACATGGATAGTCACCTCTGTGCCTTCCACAATACTCTGTACAGTGTCTGGCACACAATGGCTACTCAAAATGATTGCCAATTGGACTTATTGTTATACAACATACTCTGATGAACTCTAAGTAGAATATTTACTAAATTCCTTAGGTAGCTTTTCCTCATATATGAGAGTTTGAAGTTTGTGCTTTCTGAAACCCACAGCCATAATTCTCCCAAATTTCCCTAAAATTCACTGTTACTGGCAGGTGAAATTAAGGCATTACCATACTATATCATTGCCCTGACTGGACCAAGTACTGACAAAATCTTCTAAACATAGCTTTCAGATGTAAGACTAACATTTATACATAATTCTTACAACCTGGAATTATAAATAAGCAAAAACTGAAGTAGTATTTTGCAGGATCAGCCCAGAGGATGGAACATGACTTTTCCATGGTGGCTTATGTAAGACTAAAAGTGGATGGGTAGAAGTGGTATTCACCCACCAATCTGGATTATGACTCACACAAACCTGAGGTTACTGGGCTGACAGACTACATATGATGCATCCACTGTTATAAGTGGCCAGACGTAAGTCCTAGGTTTAAATTCACAGAGAGTTATTTGAGTGGGCCAACAAATGGCCCAGTACAATATTGAACATGGCCTCTATATTTGCTTCTGTTATGTTTGCACACACAAGTAGAACATCTTTCAGATTGCACAGGGACAGTGAGTTTGATGAGATGGAGAAGAACAGGATCAAGTAGTTATTCTTTGGAGGGAAAATGAATCACACTGTCAGCAGGTGGAAGAGGATGCCTTGGAGAAGCAGGGGGCAAAACCCACATACGCTTGGATCCATGTGGGGCAAGACATGGAGGAGCTTTCCCTTCTGTGTTCCCAGGGACATGGTGAACATGAGCTGTTCCACCTGAGCTGCCGATATGTCCTCTCCACTCACCAGAGTAAACTGTGAGAATTTTGAAACAAAGTCACCAGCAGGCCAACCAGCACTCACTTATGGCGGTGGGTGCGCTGCATTCTAATGGCTGCTTCAATTTATTTCCTCTCAGGGCCACCAAAGAGTGAGCCTGGGCAGGACAGAGTGAAGAGAAGAAAGGGACTAGCTTTCTTTTCCAATAGCATTGAATTGTCCTTCCTACTGAAGAAACAGGTGTTCCCCATACTGAAAAAATCCAATATATAAGCATCGAAGCATTCAGAAAACGAGAATGATTTGTCTTACAAAATGATTCATAGGAGGTTCTCATTAAGTAATTGGGAGAAAATAGCCAAATAAGTTTATTGGCACTCATAAGTAAGACAAGGGGCATTTCCTAAGCCTTTCCTAAATACAAAAAGAGTCAGTTCAATATTCAACTTAATAGTAATAAACTAGACTTTCTAGAATGGGGTCTTTCTTAGCACGGATTTTTCTGGAGAATCAAAAACAAATTGTATGTGAAGGAGAAAACCTGGAAAAAGAACCAGCAGAGCCCAGTTTTAGTGATTCTAATTTTAAACACTCATTCATAATATTACTAAGATTTCTTTCTCTTCCTGTTCTCATGACTAATTCATCCTTCAGAGAAATTGCCAACCTAAGGATTTAAAATCCTATTTTTGCATTTCCAAAAGAGTATTTCTGAATTGTTTCTCTGCTATGATACATATAATGGATATTGGCCACATGTGATTGTCTTTCTAATTCTAACACGCTAATGCAAATAGGTAGATCTCTGACTCCCTACCCTGTTAGAAAAATAACCTTGAATCAAGTTTCATTGAGCCTTACCATCCCATCGATCCTAATGGGAAATTGCATTTGGAGCAAACTGCTCTTATTTTGGGGCACAGTAGCATTGTGAGCAAACATGTGGATCCACATTCACTCCCTCTGAAATTCTTCTCCTGAGGATGGGGTATTCACTCCCTCATCATTCATTACAGTTGCTCAAATGTTGCTATAACAGTGAGGCTCTTTCTAATCACACTACTTAAAACAACAACTTTCCCTAGTGTACCTTACCCCATCTTTCAGACCTACTCTTTTCACCTTTGAGTATATTATGCATTTACTTATTACGTTTATCTTTGTCTTCATTCCCACTAAAAGGTAAGTTCCATAAGGGCAGAGACTCTTGTCTGTTTTTAACATTGTATTTCCCATTGTAGTTCCTAACCAACATTGTAGTTCCAGAAGAGTATGTAGCACAGAATAGGCACTCAACACATGTGGAAAGTAAATGAATGAAAAATGCCATTATAATTCCATTACTTCCTGTTTTATACTTAGAAAAGGTATAAATAGTGGGAGTTGGCAAGTGAAAATAATTTGTCAGAGGACCCATGGCTAGTAAAAGGTAGAGGAGTATTGAAACCCTAGTCCATCTGACCCCAAGCACAGGCCTTACTCATTTACACTCTTGTTTAACAAGCACTTTTCTGACTATAATCCAACTGCTTGCTGGATGGTCATCTTGTTTGTTTGTTTTTAAAGATCCATTCTTTGGACTTTGGTTCTGTCGCTCTTTCATATCAGTGACCTAATTGACAAAGCCATCTGTGTGCTAGGTTCATACATTGTTAAAACTGTTGGTTTTTGTTGGTTTGTTTTAATGTGAAGTTCACAAAGTACAAAACAAGCTAGCCAAGTATATTTTGCATTATTTTGGAAACCTTACATAATCCACTGGGAAAGTAAATACAAATGTTCTGGTTATTTTACATGGGGTTTCAATAACTATTTGATGACTAAAGTGTCCATAGGGCATTTTCAAAAATAAGCAATGGGAAGTTGAGCCGAGTTTAGAGAGAAACAGTTGAAGCTCCTCCTCAACAGCCCTCAATCACAAGCTGCGTAATAAATCTTATATAAATAATTTTTAAAATGGTAATTCATTTTATAAATTTTATACAAATCAGTATAATTTTAAAATAAAAATTCTCAAGGTTTTAAGTTTATGGAACAAACCACAGTTCCATCTATTCCTGTGGGGGGATTATCATGGTGGGAGAACAATTATTGAACTAGCCTCAGTCTGGATTGACAGAATGCCAACTGCTGGGGGGTAAAGAATTTCTTTCTCTACCATTACTGCCTCCCTCTCTGCAGTCAGTGATCCCACCTCCCACATGTATTTGAAACTATAAGATCCATCTTCTATCTGGAGCAACAACAACAACAACAACAGTGAAGACCAAGGAATTTTGACATAGACATCTTTTTGTTTGTTTCATTTCAAAGGATAAAAGTTGACATAGACATCTTTTTGTATGTTTCATTTCAAGGGATGATGTACACTTTCAGACTGATGTCCTTGCTCCTAGTAATATAGTTCTAAATTAGTAGCAGCTTTTAGTATCTGAAAGTCTGTTTATTAGGTGGAAAATTGCAATTAAAAATTTTTAAATTGAAATTAGAGCATATAAACATATGAATGTAATATATGACAATTTATCAAGTTGAAATTCTTTAGCAGGCCGGGCGTGGTGGCTCACGCCTGTAATCCCAGCACTTTGGAAGGCCAAGGCAGGCGGATCACAAGGTCAGGAGATCGAGACCATCCTGGCTAACACGGTGAAACACCGTCTCTACTAAAAATACAAAAAATTAGCCAGGCATGGTGGTGCATGCCTGTAGTCCCAGCTACTCTGAGGCTGAGGCAGGAAAATGGCATGAACCCAGGAAGCAGAGTTTGTAGTGAGCCGAGATCGTGCCACTGCACTCCAGCCTGGGCGACAAAGTGAGACTCCGTCTCAAAAAAAAGAAAAAAAAAAAAAGTCTTTAGTGGATGTGCAGTGTGTAAGTATGTGGTTTAAAATTTTGAAAAATTTGGGATCTTAATTTATAGCTAGCTTAATAACTTGCTATTGCCATGATGTAGCTTGTAGAGTAGAAGAAGAGGTTGAAGTGTAAAACAGACATGTGTTTGAATCCCAGCTCTTTCATTCCTGAATTTTAAGTGGAGATCTGTAATAGTTTAGATGATTATTGTAACTGTTAGTGAATAATTATAGATAAATGACTTCTTTCTTAAAGTGTAAAAGATAAAGCTGTGAAGTATGTTTAAAAACACAAGAGTTGAAATGCAGAGTTTTAAGATGTAGAATGATAGGAAATTATTTTTCTGAAAAGGAAAAATATTTAAATATGCTGTTCCTGCAAATCCTATTAGAGAAAAGGCTCTATTATTGATGAGGAAATATGCTATGTATGTGGTTTATATATATATACAGCCTATATTGAAAATCTGTGGCATTGCTAAATAATCATATCACGGATAAATTTCCTAGTATATTTTGATTATTATAACATGTACTATCTTCATAAAATATTTTATATATTTGCCATTTTGTATTTATGTTTGCTAGTACTGACATTTATGGAAAATGTATTACTTATAAGTGAAATGGTCACAGTCTGCAAGATTGAAAAGAGGAAGAGAGAAGCCTTTGGCTTATTCAAGACACAAATGATAATGATAATTTCAATCTTTGGTAATAGAGTAGCAATAACTGAGTGTTGCTATCTATAGCCTGGGTATTTTTAATCTAAAAGTTAGCCTCAACTAAGAAAATATGCTCTCCAGACTTGTAATAAAAGTTGAAATTTCTAATATTTTTGTCCATATTAGATCCAGAAATGTATCAGTAAATTAGGTCAAATAGAAGTCAATCAAGGTGTATGTGTGTATTGATTTGTTGATGAACTCAGATACCTAAATTTACTACTTAGAATTATGACCATAATTTCATTTTCGTTCAATAACCGTTTTACTACACAAGGCCTGGGCCAT
Source organism: Macaca mulatta (assembly GCF_049350105.2). Classification (NCBI taxonomy): domain Eukaryota; kingdom Metazoa; phylum Chordata; class Mammalia; order Primates; family Cercopithecidae; genus Macaca; species Macaca mulatta. The sequence continues at coordinate 132,378,984 of NC_133413.1, read as the reverse complement.
ATGATTCTGATAGACTTCTAAAATTAGTAGTATCCTAGATGAGTATATAGAATTGTAGCAGAGATGCTCCAACAAAAAATAATTCCAAACAAACTAAGCAATTGATAGTTATTTCTATAGAATAGAAATAACAGAAGGTTAATTGGAATATGGTACGGAGAACATGGTGCATGACTTACCCTCAAAAACTTAGGGAGAATATTCTGGAGTAGTTAGATATATCTTTCTTTCTTTTTTTTTTTTCCAGATGGAGTCTGGAGTCTCACTCTGTCACCCAGGCTAGAGTGCAATGGCACAATCCCGGCTCACTACAACCTCTGCCTCCCAGGTTGAAGTGATTCTCCTGCCTCAGCCTCCCAGGTTGAAGTGATTCTCCTGCCTCAGCCTCCTTAGTAGCTGGGATTACAGGTGCCCACCACCACACCTGGCTAATTTTTGTATTATTAGTAGAGACAGGGTTTCACCATGTTGGTCAGGCTGGTCTTGAACTCCTGATCTTGTGATCTGCCCATCTCAGCCTCCCAAAGTGCTGGGATTATAGGTGTGAACCACTGCGCCTGGCATCGGAGTAGTTAGATATATCTTAAAGCTTATTTTATTTCATATATACAGTCATGCATCACATAATGACATTTCAGTCAATCCCAAACTACATATATGATGGTGGTCCTGTAAGATTATAATATCATATTTTTACTGTACCTCTTCTATGATTAGATACAATTAGATATTATCAGTATACCAATACATATCGTTGTGTTATAACTGCCTACAGTATTCAGTACAGTCACATGCTGTACAGGTTTCTTGCCCAGGAACAATAGGCTATATCATATAGCCTACATATGTAGTAACTTATACATACATATACCTATGCATACATAGGTATGCACACACATACACACACACACACACATATATATATAATGCTTATAATTTCCTCCTCTGTGGAAAGGCAAATGGCAGATGAACATTATTCCCCAGGTATTAAAAATGATGGTAACATCCATATCTCCTTCAACCGCTCTCCATTAAACTGCTACTGAGCATTTGCTAAGTAGACTAAAAAAGGTCAGAATTACTGTGAAGTTGCAGTAGCCTTGAAGACAAAAAGTGGAGCTAATGTCACATACATGATGCTTAGTTGACATCTTGGTTGCAGTCTTGTGAGAGCCTGAGAAGAGAACCCATCTAAGCTGTGCCCAGACACTTGACCCAAGGCAACTATGAGACAATAAATGTGTGCTGTTTTAAGCCTGACCAAATATGTAGTAATTTGTTACTATTAGAAAACTAATATATACACATACCCAGTAATTGAACAATTCCAGTCTAGGATATATGTCCAATGTAATTACATATAAGGTTCAATAACATGCAAAAATAATCTGAGGTTATAAGTCACAATGGTGGTTACCCTTGGTGACCAAGGGTAGTCACCAGTAGGAGACCAAAGAACGCTTCTAGGATTGTGATAATATCCTATTTCTTGATCTGGATTCTGGTAACATAGATGACGCTTATTGTCTGAAAATTGATGAAGCTGTTCACTTGTAATTTGTGTATTTTCTGTACATACATTATACTTCAAGAAAATTTATATTTAAAGTTTAAGGCTCAGTGGTTCCAAGATGGCCGAATAGGAACAGCTCCAGTCTACAGCTCCCAGCATGAGTGATGCACAAGACAGGTGATTTCTGCATTTCCAACTGAGGTACCAGGTTCATCTCACTGGGGCTTGTTGGACAGTGGGTGCAATCCAAGGAGTGTGAGCCAAAGCAGAGCAGGGCATTGTCTCACCCAGGAAGTACAAGGGGTCGGGGAATTCCCTTTCCTAGCCAAGGGAAGCCATGACAGACGGTAACTGGAAAATCGGGACACTCCCATCCTAATACTACACTTTTCCAATGTTCTTAGCAAATGGCATGCCAGGAGATTATATCCTGTGCCTGGCTCAGAGGGTCCCATACCCACAGAGCCTAACTCACTGCTAGCACAGCAGTCTGAGATGGAACTGCAAGGCGGCAGCGAGGCTGGGGGAGGGGTGTCCACCATTGCTGAAGCTTCAGTAGGTAAACAAAGCGGCCTGGAAGATCAAACTGGGTGGAGCCCACTGCAGCTCATGGAGGCCTGCCTGCCTCTGTAGACTCCACCTCTGGGGTCTGGGCATAATGGAACAAAAGGCAGCAGAAACCTCTGCAGACTTAAATATCCCTGTCTGACAGCTTTAAAAAGAGTAGTGGTTCTCCCAGCATGAAGTTTGAGATCTGAGAATGAACAGACTGCCTCCTCAAGTGGGTCCCTGAACCCTGAGTAGCCAGAGAGACACCTCCCAGTAGGGGCCGACCAACACCTCATACAGCTGGGTGACCCTCTGAGATAAAGCTTCCAGAGGAAGGATCAGGCAGCAACATTTGCCGTTCTGCAATATTTGCTGTTCTGCAGCCTCTGCTGGTGATACCCAGGCAAACAGGGTCTGGAGTGGACCTCCAGCAAACTCCAACAGACCTGCAGCTGAGGGTCCTGACTGTCAGAAGAAAAACTAACAAAAAGAAAGGACATCCACACCAAAACCCCATCAGTACATCACCATCATCAAAGACCAAAGGTAGATAAGGTAGATGCGGAGAAAACAGAGCAGAAATGCTGAAAAGTCTAAAAATGAGAGTGGCTCTTCTCCTCCAAAGGAACACAGCTCCTCGCCAGCAACAGAACAAAGCTGGACAGAGAATGACTTTGACAAGTTGAGAGAAGAAGTCTTCAGACAATCAGTAATAACAAACTTCTCCAAGCTAAAGGAGGATGTTCGAACCCATCACAAAGAAGCTAAAAACCTTGAAAAAAGATTAGACGAATGGCTAACTAGAATAAATAGCATAGAGAAGTCCTTAAATGACCTGATGGAGCTGAAAACCATGGCACGAGAACTACGTGACACATGCACGAGCTTCAGTAGCCAATTCAATCACGTGAAAGAAAGGGTGTCAGTGATTGAAGATCAAATGAATGAAATGAAGCAAGAAGAGAAGTTTAGAGAAAAAAGAGTAAAAAGAAATTAACAAAGCCTCTAAGAAATATGGGATTATGTGAAAAGATCAAATCTACGTCTGACTGGTGTACCTGAAAGTGACGGGGAGAATGGAACCAAGTTGAAAAACACTCTTCAGGGTATTATCCAGGAGAACTTCCCCAACCTAGCAAGGTAGGCCAACATTCAAATTCAAGAAATACAGAGGATGCCACAAAGATACTCCTCAAGAAGAGCAACTCCAAGACACATAATTGTCAGATTCACCAAAGTTGAAATGAGGGAAAAACTATAAGCAGCAAGAGAGAAAGTTCGGGTTACCCACAAAGGGAAGCCCATCAGACAAACAGCGGATATCTCGGCAGAAACTCTATAAGCCAGAAGAGAGTGGGGGCCGATATTCAATATTCTTTTTTTTTTTTTTTTTTTTGAGACGGAGTCTCGCTCTGTCGCCCAGGCTGGAGTGCAGTGCCGGATCTCAGCTCACTGCAAGCTCCGCCTCCCGGGTTCACGCCATTCTCCGGCCTCAGCCTCCCGAGTAGCTGGGACTACAGGCGCCCGCCACCTCGCCCGGCTAGTTTTTTGTATTTCTTAATAGAGACGGGGTTTCACCGTGTTAGCCAGGATGGTTTCGATCTCCTGACCTCATGATCCGCCCGTCTCGGCCTCCCAAAGTGCTGGGATTACAGGCTTGAGCCACCGTGCCCGGCCAGGTCAATATTCTTAAAGAATTCATAAAGAAAAGAATTTTCAACCCAGAATTTCATATCCAGCCAAACTAAGCTTCATAAGTGAAAGATAAATAAAAATTTACAGACAAGCAAATGCTGAGAGATTTTGTCACCACCAGGCCTGCCTTCCAAGAGCTCCTGATGGAAGCACTAAACATGGAAAGGAACAAACGGTACCAGCCACTGCAAAAACATGCCAAATTGTAAAGACCGTTGATGCTAGGAAGTAACTGCATCAACTAACGAGCAAAATAACCAGCTAACATCATAAGGACAGGATCAAATTCACACATAATAACATTAACCTTAAATGTAAATGGGCTAAATGCTCCAATTAAAAGATACAGACTGGCAAATTGGATAAAGTGTGCTGTATTCAGGAGACCCATTTCATGTGCAGAGACACACATAGGCTCAAAATAAAGGGATGAAGGAAGATCTACCAAGGAAATGGAAAACAAACAAAAAAAAAGCAGGGGTTGCAATCCTAGTCTCTGATAAAACAGACTTTAAACCAACAAAGATCAAAAGAGACAAAGAAGGCCATTACGTAAAAGTAAAGGGATCGCCGGGCGCGGTGGCTCAAGCCTGTAATCCCAGCACTTTGGGAGGCCGAGACGGGCGGATCACGAGGTCGGGAGATCGAGACCATCCTGGTTAACACGGTGAAACCCCGTCTCTACTAAAAAAAAATACAAAAAACTAGCTGGGCGAGGTGGCGGGCGCCTGTAGTCCCAGCTACTCGGGAGGCTGAGGCAGGAGAATGGCGTGAACCCGGGAGGCGGAGCTTGCAGTGAGCTGAGATCTGGCCACTGCACTCCAGCCTGGGTGACAGAGCGAGACTCCGTCTCAAAAAAAAAAAAAAAAAAAAAAAAAGTAAAGGGATCAATTCAACAAGAAGAGCTAACTATATTAAATATATAAGCACCCAGATCCATAAAGCAAGTCCTTACAGACCCACAAAGAGACTTAGACTCCCACACAATAATAATGGGAGACTTTAACACCCCACTGTCAACATTAGACAGATCAATGAAACAGAAAGTTAACAAGGATATCCAGGAATTGAACTCAGCTCTGCACCAAGCAGACCTAATAGATATCTACAGAACTCTCCACCCCAAATCAACAGGATATACACTTTTCTCCACACCACATCACACTTATTCCAAAATTGACCACATAGTTGGAAGTAAAGCAGTCCTCAGCAAATGTGAAAGAACAGAAATTATAACAAACTGTCTCTCATACCACAGTGCAATCAAACTAGAACTCAGGATTAAGAAACTCACTCAAAACCACTCAATTATATGGAAACTGAAAAACCTGCTCCTGAATGACTACTGGGTACGTAACAAAATGAAGGTAGAAATAAAGATGTTCTTTGAAACCAATGAGAACAAAGACACAACATACTGGAATCTCTGGGACACATTTAAAGCAGTGTGTAGAGGGACATTTATAGCACAAAATGCCCACAAGGGAAAGCAGGAAAGATCTAAAATTGACACCCTAACATCACAATTAAAAGAACTAGAGAAGCAAGAGCAAACACATTCAAAAGCTAGCAGAAGGCAAGAAATAACTAAGATCAGAGCAGAACTGAAGGAGATAGAGACACAAAAAACCCTCCAAAAAATCAATGAATCCAGGAGCTGGTTTTCTGAAAAGATCAAAAAAATTGATGGACCACTACCAAGACTAATAAAGAAGAAAAGAGAGAAGAATCAGATATAGATGCAATAAAAAATGGTAAAGGGGATATTACCACTGATCCCACAGAAATACAAACTACCATCAGAGAATACTATAAACACCTCTATGCAAATAAACTAGAAAATGTAGAAGAAATGGATAAATTCCTGGACACATACACCCTCCCATGACTAAACCAGGAAGAAGTTGAATCCTTGAATAGACCAATAACAGGCTTTGAAATGGAAGCAATAATTAATAGTCTACTAACCAAAAAAGGTCCAGGACCAGATGGATTCACAGCCAAATTCTACCAGAGGTACAAAGAGGAGCTAGTACCATTCCTTTTGAAACTATTCCAATCAATAGAAAAACAGGGAATCCTCCCTAACTAATTTTATGAGGCCAGCATCACCCTGATAACAAAGCCTGGCAGAGACACAACAACAAAAAAAGAGAATTTTAGACCAATATCCCTGAAGAACATCAATGCAAAAATCCTCAATAAAATACTTCCAAACCAAATCCAGCAGCACATCAAAAAGCTTAACCACCACGATCAAGTTGGCTTCATCTCTGGGATGCAAGGCTGGTTCAACATACGCAAATCAATAAACGTAATCCAGCATATAAACAGAACCAAAGACAAAAACCACACAATTATCTCAATAGATTCAGAAAAGGCCTTCAACAAAATTCAACAGCCTTCATGCTAAAAACTCTCAATAAACCAGGTATTGATGGGACATATCTCAAAATAAGAGCTATTTATGACAAACCCACAGCCAATATCATACTGAATGGGCAAAAACTGGAAGGATTCCCTTTGAAAACTGGCACAAGACAGGGATGCCCTCTCTCACCATTCCTATTCAACACAGTGTTGGAAGTTCTGGCCAGGGCATTCAGGCAGGAGAAAGAAATAAAGGGTATTCAATTAGGAAAAGAGGAAGTCAAATTGTTCCTATTTGCAGATGACATGATTGTATATTTAGAAAACCCCATCATCTCAGCCCAAAATATTCTTAAGCTGATAAACTTCAGCAAAGTTTCGGGATGCAAAATCAATGTGCAAAAATCACAAGCATTCCTATACACCAATAACAGACAAACAGAGAGTGAAATCATGAGTGAACTCCCATTCACAATTGCTTCAAAGAGAATAAAATACCTAGGAATCCAACTTACAAGGGATGTGAAGGACCTCTTCAAGGAGAACTACAAACCACTGCTCAACGAAATGAAAGAGGACACAAACAAATGGAAGAACATTCCATGTTCATAGATAGGAAAAATCAATATCATAAAAATGGCCATACTGCCAAAGGTAATTTACAGATTTGATGGCGTCCCCATCAAGCTACCAATGACTTTCTTCACATAATTGGAAAAAACTACTTTAAAGTTCAAATGAAACCAAAAAAGAGCCTGCATTGTCAAGACAATCCTAAGCCAAAAGAACAAAGCTGGTGGCATCACGCTACCTGACTTCAAACTATACTACAAGGCCACAGTAACCAAAGCATGGTACTGGTACCAAAACAGAGATATAGACCAATGGAACAGAACAGAGCCCTCAGAAATAATATCACATGTCTACACCCCTCTGATCTTTAACAAACCTGACAAAAACAAGAAATGGGGAAAGCATTCCCTATTTAATAAATGGTGCTGGGAAAACTGGCTAGCCATAAGTAGAAAGCTGAAACTGGATCCCTTCCTTACACCTTATATAAAAATTAATTCAAAATGGATTAAAGACTTAAATGTTAGTCCTAAAACCATAAAAACCCTAGAAGACAACCTAGGCAATACCATTCAGGACATAGGCATGGGCAAGGACTTCATGACTAAAACACCAAAAGCGATGGCAACAAAAGCCAAAATTGACAAATGGGATCTAATTAAACTAAGGAACTTCTGCATGGCAAAAGAAACTACCATCAGAGTGAACAGGCAACCTACAGAATGGGAGAACATTTTTACACTCTACCCATCTGACAAAGGGCTAATATCCAGAATCTACAAAGAACTTAAACAAATTTCCAAGAAAAAAATCAAACAACCCCATCAAAAAGTGGGCAAAGGATATGAACAGACAATTCTCAAAAGAAGACATCTATGCAGCCAACAGACACATGAAAAAATGCTCATCATCACTAGCCATCAGATGAATGCAAATCAAAACCACAATGAGATACCATCTCCCACCAGTTAAAATGGCAATCATTAAAAAGTCAGAAAACAACAGGTGCTGGAGAGGATGTGAAGAAATAGGAATACTTTTACACTGTTGGTGGGACTGTGAACTAGTTCAACCATTGTGGAAGACAGTGTGGTGATTCCTCAAGATTCTGGAACCGGAAATACCATTTGACCCAGCAATCCCATTACTGGGTATATACCCAAAGGATTATAAATCATGCTGCTATAAAGACACATGCACACATATGTTTATTGCGGCACTACTCACAATAGCAAAGACTTGGAACCAACCCAAATGTCCACCAATGATAGACTGGATTAAGAAAATGTGGCACATATATACCATGGAATACTATGCAGCCATAAAAAGGGATGAGTTCATGTCCTTTGTAGGGTCATGGATGAAGCTGGAAATCATCATTCTGAGCAAACTATCGCAAGGACAGAAAACCAAACACCTCATGTTCTCCCTCATAGGTGAGAACTTAACAATGAGAACACTTGGACATAGGATGGGGAACATCACACACCAGGGCCTGTCGTGGGGTGGGGGAAGCGGGGAGGGATAGCATTAGGAGATATACCTAATGTAAATGATGAGTTAATGGGTGCAGCACACCAACATGGCACATGTATACATATGTAACAAAACTGCCATTGTGCGCATGTACTCTAGACCTTAAAGTATTAAAAAAATGAAATAAAATGTCAAATAAAGGATTTGCTCTTAAAGCTTCTGAATAAAATAAAAATAAAATAAAGTTTATAACTCAAAAAAAAAGATTCTGTTCTTTTGAAACTTCATTAAGAATGGAAGAGGAAACATTAAAATCTGACAAGACTTTATTTTCTTAATTGAGCTTTTCAAATCCAGGACCAGCAAGTTACTGTGACCTGTCAATTACTTACTTAACTGTGAATCAACTTTACAGTTAAATGTCACAAATGGACAAAGTGTAGACAACTTGAAAACACAATCCAGTTCTCCTGGGCTTATCATATATTTGAATCCTTTCACCTTTTCTGAGTCACTCATCAGAAGATTGGCAAAGAGCCCTGTCATCTCAAATTCCCAGTGTTTACTTATAAACACAGGAAGTTCAAATTTCTTAGAATTAAGCCTAATGCAGAACCTGTCTTCTCTAGAATGAATTCTGAAAGTTTATAAAGAACCTACATGAAAAATACCTGAAAGAACATGTACACTGATAAATATCTTACTGACTCAGATCCCACTAAGAACCCAGAGTCATTCAGACATTATGTGTAAAATATATCTTTTTATCTGCCTGTGAAGAAAAATCTGCTAAACAAATTAATACCATGCAGGTAAGAACTCTAGAGAGATATGTAAGGGATTCAATAGTTTCACAACAACTGACCAACTGTTTTAAGCCCTTTTCTGGGACCTGTGTTGTTAATTGGTGCAGTGTGATTTCAGGATAATTGTCCTCACATGCTAGGTGGCTATTGTCTGCAAGTAATCTGAATGTCTTTGAAAAACAAAACAATGCAAATATTTATTGTTCCATACCTATACTCTGAGTGACCTGTATAGCACCATTCATCAAGTCTTAGCCAAAACCCCATAAATGGAAGGCTGAGGGGTCTACAGGTAGGGCAGTTGCTGGAGAAGACATTCCCTCCAATTATATGAGCCTGAAAATAAAGCTCCTCATTTTGCTGACTTTCTGTCTGAACTTTCATGGTTAATACTAAAGTTTAGCTAGCAAAACTTTCTCTGAAAGAGAAACAGACATTTAAACGCTAAGAGTTTCTTGTGCACTTTCATATGTGTTATTTTATTTATAATTGTCCAACAAACCCATGAGGTATGTGTGGGTATTTCCACTAAATATATTAATAAATTCAGTCTTGAGAGACTTGGTAAATAACCCAAGGGTGAATAACTAGTCAGTAGTGAAACCCATCTGTAAATCCCCTCTTTGGTCTTTTACACTCCATTACATTGCATTAAAGAGACTATCACTCACCTCTTAAGGGCTGTAATGAGGGCACCCTTCATGCAGGAATAACATTCAGCACATTTTCATTTTATGGCAATGGTTCGTGTATCCATTTTCCAAACTAAGATACAACTGCCTCATGGGCAGAGAATCTTGTCTTCTTCAAGTTGGTATTCAGGGAACCTAGTACATGTCTTAGCACATAGCATGGCGTAAGAAATTTTAATTAAATGAATATACTCAGAATTAGAGGGACTAACCCAAAAACCAATCTTCAGTGTTCTGGGAGTGATGTGGTATAGGAAAAAGAGTTGTATTAGGAATGCTTATTTAAATAAAAGAGGAAATGCTGCTGATATTACCTGAATTAAACAGAAGACATCCTGTGGCTACCATACAGGGTGTGGTAGACAGAATTCTAGAAATAGATCCCAAGATTCAACACCTTAATCTCTGGAAGCTATAGATATGATGAGCTATCTTCTGGTGATTACAGTATGTTATGTGGTATAATTCACCCTCAGTAGAGGAGATGATCTGGGTGAGTCTAATCTCATCACATGAGCTGTTTTAAAAAGTTTTCTCTGGCTCATGGTGGAAAGAGGAAGTCAGAGAGAGTCAAAGCTTGAGAATTGTCATGGTTGCTGACATCAAGCGTGAGACTTGTCTCAATCATTTTTCGAGGTTTATTTGCCAAAGTTAAGGGTGCACGCCCATGACACAGCCTCGGGAGGTCCTGACAACATGTGCCCAAGATGGTTGGAGCACAGCTTGGTTTTATACATTTTAAGGAGACATAAGACATCAACCAACATATGTAAGAAGTACATTGGTTCCGTCCAGAATGGCAGGGACAACTCCAAGCAGGAGGAAGCTTCCAGGTCACAGGCAGGTGAGAGACAAATGGCTGCATTCTTTGAGTTTCTGATTAGCCTTCCCAAAGGAGGCAATCAGAATATGCATCTTTCTCAGTGAGCAGAGGGATGACTTTGAATAGAATGGGAAGCAGGTTTGTCCTGGGCAGTTCCCAACTTGACTTTTCCCTTAGCTTAGTAATTTTCAGGCCCCAAGATTTTCCTTTCACACTGACTTGAAGATGGTGGAACCCAATGAGAAGGAGTGTGGATAACCTTAAAAAGCTTAGAGGCCCCCAGCTGATGGCCAGTAAGGAAACAGAGAGCTCACCTCAGTCTCACAGCTGCATGAAACCAAATTCTGCCAACAACAGAAATGTGTTTGGAAGAGGACCCTGAACTCCAGGTGGAAATGCAGTCAGCTGACACCTTGACTTCGGCCCTGGGAGATTCTAACAGAAAACCCAGCCCCTGCAGTGCTAGACTATAGAACTGAAAGCTAATAAATGGGTGTGTGATAATTTATTACACAACAATAGAAAACTGACATACAGAGCAATCATGTTTATAAAGACTAATTCTAAAATGAATGATATTCACTATCCTTTTTAATGATAGTGTAATGAAACTGTAATAAAACCTAAAAAGATAAGTTCAGGGAAAAATCCCCATTTGTTTCCAGGGGTTCCACAAGAAAGAGCTTAATTACCAATTATAAATTTAGATTATGCAGCTATAGCTGTTTCCACCACATGATAATGGATGTGTGCTCTAAGAATTTAATGTATTCTATAGCCTTACATCCATATTAAAGAGGCAAATCCTCTTTAGGGGGGAAGGGGGCATTTTAACGATTTTTAAAAGATGCCAAGGCCTTTTTTGTGGCCTTATTCAACTTACCCAAAAACTTGCCTTAGAGCCCGTCACATTGAGAAAATATATGTGCCTTTCTTTTATTCTTTCATGTGTTTTGAGTTTAATAACATATGTTGTTTATATTCAGTTTTTATAGAGAGTTTCTTTTTGTCTTGTAAACAGTTGCAAAGATTTACCTAGATCTGTGTGGGTTTGCTCTATTTTTCTTTCTTCTCCCACCCCTCCCCCTTGGAAAGTCTAAATAGTTCCAAGGATTAGCAGCAGCTTAACTTCAATCATGATTTGTAATAGATAAATGCAGCTATTGTTCCACTTTGGCTCTTCAGGATAGTGTGAAATTAACCAGTTGGGGTTTTTTTTTCTTTCTGTAGTTAACTCACCATCCACATTTTGACAGCCACTCCTACTTATGCTTTATTGACTTGTCTGAAAGTACCTATAAAAGAATCCTCAATATGCAACGAGGCACAAAGGTCCAGTTATTCTTCTTCTAAATGAGATAGATCATCTTGGAAAAGATAATTGACTCCTCTTTCTTAAGGACTTAATACATGACAGACACTTAACTACTCAAATAACACACGCTATTTTTGTGGTTATTAATATTCTCACTATTTAGGGAAGGCTACTGATGCTCAAAGAGGTTAAAAGACTTGCCTAAAGTTTATAGATATTAAATGGAAGATCAGTATAGAGCTTAATTCAAGCTCCACTTAATACTTAGATACATGTTAAGCCTCATAAATTTCCACACTACTGCCTACCTTTTGCCTCCTAAGCAACATTCAGTTCTTCACTCTGACCCCTTGAAATCTATCACAGACAAGCATGATCCCCATATCATATATTTTAATAATAAGACTATGGATTCAGCTGAACCCTTTTACATTTTAACCCAAAACTCCTCTGGAAAATAATATGTTCTATCATTCTTTCATGCTATAGATCTGTGCCGTTCCATAAGGGATTTATGCTTACATTTCTTATAGTAAAATAAAACTTAAAATTCAGCTCCTGCACTAGTCACTTTTCAAGAGTTCAAGAGCCATATGTGGCTAATGAATACCATATTGAGTAATGCAGAATATTTCTATCACCTCAATAAGGTCTATCAGACAACACTGCCATAGAGGCACAGGAACACGAGGTCAGCACTCACCTATGTTCTGGGTACACACTGGAAATTTGAAAAGAAGTAAAATATGTCTTATTCTAAGGTCTAGTAAGTCTCATAGTTTTTTTATACTACTAAAAATATTAGAAAGTGGTTTTTTGGGGTTTTTTTTCAGAATTTCTTGTACCTGGTTCTAGTAAGCCAGGGTGTAAGAAAGAAGGCAACATCCCCTTTTATCCCAAGTTTGACATCCTTATAGATTTTAATCACATACCCTCTTAACTGTCAATATAAATGGTTCTCTCTTCATCATAAATTTCCTTCTCAAAATCAGTTCAAGTACTTATTGCAAACCTAAGTGCATCAGGTACTTGACTAGTGGTGCTTGAAATATAAAGATGAATTGGTAAAATCCCCTAGCCAGCCTCTACCTTAACTCAGAGCTAACTCCTAACTAGCGTTTGGATTACAAATGCCATTTCTTCTGGGAAGGCACCTCTGGCTCTCTAGAAACTAAGTTAGCTGCCCTTCTCTGCATAACTAACTCAAACTTATCATGATAATCATCCCACCTTATTATTAATTTTAATATGATCATTTATCTTTACTTCCCACAGAAATAGTGACTCACCAAGGAGCTCTCCATGCCTTGTTCATCGTTGGATATTTAGCTCCTAAAATAGTACCTGGCACTTGACAGAGATTTTTTATTTGCTTGGTTAGGGTTAGGGTTATTTTTTTAAAATAGTTTTTGTTTTTATTTTGAGAGTGTAGGAAAAGAGACAATTTTTTGACATATTATATTAGGTACCATATCTACCCATCACAATATTATCTCTAACAATAGTTTTTTTTTTTTAATCACTATGGCAAACTTGAAAAAAAATACTATTACTTAATATATTTTAGGTGTATCTTTCAATGTAAAAGAAGTGCAATACCGAAATTTTTTTTTCCAGAAAATTTATGACAGCATAAAATAGCGTGCCGAAAATAAGGGTATTGGAAGCAAAAGAGCCAATTTAGAATGCTTTCTCTGCTGACAAATATGCTATGTGACATTCACCTCATCACTATATCTTTGTTCTCTGGGGTCCTCATCTGTATAACGGGCATGAATATGTCTATCCCATAGAATTTCCAAAAGAATTAAATTAAATAATTCATGCTGAGTGTCAAACACATGGTAGAATGTTCAATGAATGTCAATATCTTACCTCTCTCCAGTACTCAAGAATTATTAGCCCTGTAGACAGTGATTTGTAGTTTGTTTTGTTTTGTTTTTCTTCTTCTTTGGTTTCTTTGGAGATCACTTTATTTGATTTGATTTTTCTCATTTTCGTTAGTATTTTAATATCTGATCTTCCTTTTCCATTTCACTTCTCCCCTGTCTTGTAGCCTCCTAGCTGATGACATTCAGAGTATCATTGAGCATTGACCTCTGGCACAAATAAGCATTTGTCTTGCACATTTAGGACATTGTGTTGCCTGTAATTCCTCCAAGCTCATGATTCTAAATTAGATTTGAAATTTCTGTCTAATTTCACATTGGTAGGTTACAATTGTAATTTTATTTTGGCAGATAATGTGCTTTCAAATGAGCTCTTCTCTACATGCATATTAAATAGTTTCATCAAATAGTGGATTGGCTTTTTATTTGTCCTTGACCAAACTAGAAACTATTATTTAGTTGGCAAAGGTTCATCTACATTCTGGAAGAAGCTTAAAATTCTACATTTCATTTGTACTGGGTTTATATTGTGGTATTTATAAGAATATATTCTGATTCCTTTGTTTCTTTTTTTTTTTTTTTGAGGGAAAAAAAGGAGAAGAATCCTTCATAGTTATTTCTTTCTATGTTTGAGAAAACTATTGTTTTCTCAAAAATTATTAATTCATAGTAATTAGTATTACTAAGAATTAGTAAAACTAAGAATCCTTCATAGTTATTTCTTTCTATGTTTGAGAAAACTATTGTTTTCTCAAAAATTATTAATTTTTCTTTTTATTCTTAATTAATGAATTTTTATTCTTTTATTCTTAAGTTATTGTATGGCAGTCTGAATAATAGATCCCCAAAGATAGCCATTCTAATCTCTGAAATCTGTGAATGTGTTTTTTTACGTCACAAAAAGAACTATACAAACATAGTTAATTTAAGGAGCTTGAGATTGGGAGAAAATCCCAGATAAATCCCAGATTATCTGAGTGGGCTGAATGTGATCACAAGGGTCTTTATAAGAGGAGGGCAGGAGAGTCAGAGTCAAAGATGAAGATATAACAATGGATCAAAGGTTGGAGTGATGCAGGGTAATGGGCCAAGAAAAGCAGATAGCCTCTAGAAACTGGAATAGGCAAGAATACAGATTCCTCCGGAACCCTTCAGGGGAAACAGTGACTTCTGATGATTTTAGACTTGTAGGACCCATTTAGGATTGTGACTTCCAGAACTGTAAAACAAATCTGTTTTGGTAATTAAACCATGTATGTCATTAAGTTTTTGGTAATTTATTAGAGCAGCAATAGAAAGCAATATATCAAAAAGAGGGTTTTTTTCTTTATGTCCGAAGTCAAAAAACAGATTTAAAAAGTCACAAAAATAAAATAAATTATAAAAAAGCAGAAGAAAACCCAAAAATTATGTACCTTTGACATCAAAGTGGGCTCCTCATGTATTTACATGTACATCATTTTGCCAAACAACTGTACCTGAGCATTTGAGCTGGAGGAATCTTTTATTCCCACGAAGAGGAGGTAGATACCATAGTACATTCTGAAATGTGAGTGCTAAACATATTTGTATAATCCCCTGAGTATTAATAGATTGAGAATATATATATGTTTACATATCTTTAATTTTTAATTGATTTTTAATTTTAATATTTTAATTGATCTTGAGCTAATATACAAACTTACCTTTATACATAGATGAAAGATTATTTGAGGAAAGTATTTCTTTTTTTTTTTTTTGAGATGGAGTCTTGCTGTGTTGCCCAGGCTGGAGTGCAGTGGCCGGATCTCAGTTCACTGCAAGCTCTGCCTCCCAGGTTCATGCCATTCTCCTGCCTCAGCCTCCCAAGTAGCTGGGACTACAGGTGCCTGCCACCTCGCCCAGCTAGTTTTTTGCATTTTTTAGTAGAGACGGGGTTTCACCACATTAGCCAGGATGGTCTCAATCTGCTGACCTTGTGATCTGCCCGTTTGGCCTCCCAAAGTGCTGGGATTACAGGCTTGAGCCACCGTGCCCGGCCTGAGGAAAGTATTTCTATACCAAATAATTATTTGCTGACTAATAGATTTGGGAGAGTTTAATAGAACTTAAATAAATGATATTAAGTGAAGTTGGTTTTGAGGGCTGTAGACAGGGCTATTCTTGAGGGGAAAAGACAGATAATTCTAAATTTTAAAAATAATGTGCCCAAGAAAACATTTGAAGTCCATGTTTTTGAAGGTAAAAATGATTCTCTCCTCATCAGCTTTACTGGCTTTTTATAATAATGCTAAGTAAATTGAATCAAACAAAATATATTGGTTACATTGCAATTAGCCTGGGTTGCCCTTGAGGACCTGTGAAAATATGTTTGAAACCTTATATACCATGTAATGGCTTAGTCCTGGCCATTGTCACAGACTCCCTTGGGCTCAAGAATTAAACCTCCCTGAATCTGGTACAATAGATTTTGAAGATTCTTTCCCACTCTAAACACTGACTGATGCTATTATTTCATTTTAACTTACTCTGTATCACAAATAGAAGGACAGTTTTGAGGGTCAGATGTGGTGGTGCATGTCTGTAGTCCCAGCTACTCAGGAAGCTGAGGCAGGAGGACCTCTTGATCCCAAGAGTTCAAGGCTGCAGTGAGTTATGATCTCACCTCTACATTCTAGCTGGGTATTGGAAGGAGACCCTGTCACTAAAAAGAACAATTTGAGGAAAAACTAACAAACTGTTGCTAATACACAGCCTTCCAAGGAAATCTTCCCTCACTACTCTAGGTTGGGTGACCCCTCCCCCACCCACATGTTCCATTAACAACCTCAGTAAACCTCTGTTATCCCCATGTTGATAGTTTATTCAAAATATCTTTTTATAGGCCTGTCTTTCTCTTTTGGCTATAAATGCCTGATGGTGCAGACCAAGTCTAATTTGTTTTTTGTTTATCATAGGCCCTCAATAAATACACAATTGAACCTAAGTACACATTTATTAGCCACTTCCCCTTCCCTACTCCATTCCTTGGAGGTGCTTACAGGACTTCAAGTGAGAATATACATACCTCTTGCGAGGGTTATCAGGTGTCCTATCTGAGTTCAGTAAAATATCCAAAGCTTAAATCTTTCACCTCATTCTCTTCACAGATGAAGACCTTTTCATAAAGCCTAATTTCTGCTGCTTCGGTTTCAAGCTCATCAAAACCCTTATACAATGATTTTATACACTATTTGCAATCTCTATAAAATAAACATAAACAATACATGCTTTCTTGCTTTCTTTCTTTCTTTTTTTTTTTTTTTTTTTTTTTAGACAGAATCTCACTCTGTCACCAGACTGGAGTGCAGTGGTGCGATCTGGGCTTACCGCAACCTCCACCTCCCAGATTCAAGCAATTCCCCTGCCTCAGCCTCCCAAGTAGCAGGAACTACAGGCTCATGCCACCACAACCAGCTAATATTTTGTATTTTAGTAGAGACCAGGTTTCACCATGTTGGCCAGGATGATCTTGATCTCCTGACGTCATGATCTGCCTGCCTCAGCCTCCCAAAGTGCCGGGATTACAGGTGTGAGCCACCACACTCAGACAACAGTACGTGCTTTCCACCTGTATTAGTCCATTCTCACACTGCTTTAAAGTCATACCTGAGACTGGGCAATTTATAAAGAAAAGAGGTTTAATTGACATATTATTCTACAGACTGCATAGAAAGCATAGCTGAGGAGGCCTCAGAAAACTTACAAACATGACGGAAGGCAAAGGGGAGGCAGACACATTTTCACCTGGCCAGGGGGAGAGAGAGAACAAAGGAGGAAGTGCTACACACCTTCAAACAGCCAGATCTCATGACAACAGCAAAGGGAAAACTGCCGGCATGATCCAATAACCTCCCATAAGGCCCCTCCCCCAACACTGAAGATTACAATTCAATAGGAAGTTTGGGTGGGGACACAGAGTTAAACCATATTGCTATCTTCATCTAAGACTCTGACAGGCTTATCAGCTTTTTATTGATTAAGGAACTTTCTTACCAGAGTTTATGAATTTTGCTAAAGCACTAATTATCATTGGTAAAATAGAGGTACTTATTCCCTTCGCTGTCTCTAAATAATGTGGAAAACATTACTCTTATTACTCTAATATTTTTCTACTATGTAATGCTATATTTGCATCTTTTATTTGCTAGTACAAGTTACCTTTGACAACTAAGCAGAAAGCAGAGAAGGTTGAAACAAAGGAAAACGAGAATCCATATGTGCTTGAAGTGATTGCCTTTGGAACTTACATTTTTCTAAATGGCCAAAGCCCAAATAAGTATGCTTTTGGTGAGCTGCCATTTTGATTCAATGAGATGGGCCCTCAATATGCCTTTAAAATGTAGTCCAAATTGTGTATTTCTGGGTGTTTGACATTGTTTTCTTTGAATGTATATTAGTGGTTAGTCATTGTGTATTCTAACAGCCTAATTTCTCATTGTCAATCCATCCAGTGGCCACTGCAATATGAGTGTTCAATATATAATGCAAAATTAGCCAGAAATATCACATTGGCTTAGTTGGAGGAGTCTGAACATGCCAATGTTATAAAATAGAATCACAAAGCTTAACTTTGGCCTGGGCTGAGCACCAGAATCAACATGCTGCTTTAAATGACTCATTTTTCAGGGACTCGATTTCCTCATCTTTTAAAGTTAATGGAAAATATGCCCAATTCAAACTATATAACTTGCTATGATGCACATTTCTAATATTTTTAAAAGATTGAACCATGACTCCTTTTCCTGACTTACATGCATTTGGTCATCAAGTCCCACACTGTTGAAAACATATATAAACTTACTGACAAATAAATATGACCAAGTTAAGAGGATTGCTTGTTCCTTTCTCAGAAGGGAAAGGCAGAGCCATTATTCCTGGAATCAATTCCTGGCACAACAGAACTGGTGGACGCAGAACCCATCTTCCTGTGGGGTGCGTGACATGCTCTACCCAACCCAGCATTGTCTTTTCTCAATCTAAGGCATTCCTTATTTACACAGACGCCTTCTCCAGTACCAGTTGCACGGTGTATTAGTTTGTTTTCACACTGCTACAAAGAACCACCTGAGACTTGGTAATTTATAAAGAAAAAAGATTTAATTGACTCACAGTTCTGCATGGCTGAGGAGGCCTCAGTAAACCTACAATTCATGACAGAAGCTGAAGGGGAAGCAAGGCAAGTCTTACATGGCAGCAGTTGAGTGGGAGAGTGCTATGCTTTTAAAGAATTAGATCTCATGAGGACTCACTCACTATCACCAAGAATAGCATGAAGGAAACTGTCCCTCATGATCCAATCACCTCCCACCAGGTCCCTCCCTCAAACTGACATGTGGGGATTACAATCTGAGATGAGATTTGGGTGGGTTTGGGTGGGGACACAGAACCAAACCATATCACACTGTCACTTTGTATCACAGCCCTTATTACACTCTACCTGAAGCTTATCAGTATGAGACTTTTTCCATGTTAATTTATGTAGTATTTCATTCTGCCTTACAATATAAGCAGAAGAAAATCAGGAAACTTGACATCAAAGTGCCCAGAATCATGTCTGGCATTTAACAGACATTCGATAGAGATAAGATTAATTTTATTCATTCTTTAAGAGTATGGAATGTTGCTAAAATCTAGCCACTTCACACAAAAACCTGCTATCATACTCAGTTACTAGGATATGGTAGAGATAACTCATCCAAATCTGTAGATTTCCAATTACTTATCTTCCTCAGTACCAGTAGTTATCACCATGAGTACTTCAGCTACTACTTCCACAACTATATCCACAGCCGACGTGTTACACTGAATTGCTGTATATTTAAAATCACAAATGCCAAGATTGCTTTCCCTATGTCGTTTGCTTCTATGATCTCACTTCCTTAATATGACTCTTGTCCTTTGCATACCACTTTGCATCTCACTTTTATTCCACTCTATTAACAGACACCTCCTGTCTTCACTTCTTGCCTCATAGTCCATGACTTCAACCACAAAGCTCTTCCGTTGGTCCTCTTCTCTTTCTATCCTTTATATTATTTCTGGATACCTTAGTCACTTACAGATTTACATATTACCTTAGAATAGTGAATCCCAAATATATATAACCAAGATAACCTCTTTCCAGAATATTTCCAACTAATGATAAAATATTCAAGCCTGGAGATAAAACAGAAGTGTTTAAAGAAACAACTTGTATTTTCTTTTACCTTCATTCATTCTAGGGTTTGATGGAGATAGAAAATAATATTCTTATTTCCCATCCAAGTTCAAAAACATAGGTGTCAAGCTGACGGTGTATTGTAACAACAGTTTGATTAATATTATGCCCAAAATTTAGACATATACTTACCCAAACAAATATAAGCCTTCTTTCTAGAGGTCCACACTTATAAAAGTTATGGCACAGAAGATCAGAGATGAATCGGGCCTTCTCAGAAGAAGCTGAATACAAAAAAAGGAGAGACAGAAAGGAGATCAATCACACATGACCAGTTCCTTTTTGCAAACCTCCCTAATTAAGCCATTTCCTTTTTTTATGGAAAGGGATAAATAAGGTGAACAATATGCTACAGTAATAGAAACTTCCTCAGTATGAAAACATGTTGCAAAGGAGAGAAAATTATCCACCAAATTCATTCTTCCAAAAATATTATTTGATGAACATTTTTTATTGTAAGAAGCATTAACATATCACTTAGAGCTTAGAACAAAACAAATTGAAAAAGTAGTAGTTGATTGTCTGAGGGAAGATACTAAAACCTGTTTGTTTTAAACTGCATAGATAATAAAAAAGAATCTGAAAAATTACTTTAGTTTTTGTCTTGTATTTGCTCCTTTCAAATAATGTTATGTAGTAAAATGGCTATTATTAGCCTGTGGGGTTTAACTAATGCTATAGTGAAACAAAAATAGAAAATAAAAAAGCAAGCTGGGTGCGGTGACTCACACCTATAATCCCAGCACTTTGGGCAGCTGAGTTGTGTGGATTGCTTGAGCCTAGGAGCTTGAGACCAGCATGGACAACATGGTAAAATCCTGTCTCTACAAAAGATACAAAAAATTAACCACGCATGGTGGTTTGTGCCTATAGTCCTAGCTACTTGTGAGGCTAAGGTGGCAGAATCACCTGAACCCAGAAAATTGAGGCTGCAGTGAACTCTGATGGTGCCATTGCATTCCATCCTGGGCAACAAAGTGAGACCCTGCCTTAAAAAAAAAAAAAAGCAAAAAAGCAAAAGCATAAATAGCCATATTAGTATTCTATTCATAATAATAATTGATTTCCATATCTGGTGCACAGTAGCAAGAATTATTTTTCTCCAACATCACTCTTATCTGCATTATTCCTTGCTCATATTTCTCTTCTTCATTTAAAACATGGTTGTTTGAAAGTCAGGAAACAACAGGTGCTGGAGAGGATGTGGAGAAATAGGAACACTTTCACACTGTTGGTGGGACTGTAAACTAGTTCAACCATTGTGGAAGATAGTGTGGCCATTCCTCAAGGATCTGGAACTAGAAATACCATTTGACCCAGCCATCTCATTACTGGGTATATACCCAAAGGATTATAAATCATGCTGCTATAAAAACACATGCACACATATGTTTATTGTAGCACTATTCACAATAGCAAAGACTTGGAACCAACCCAAATGTTCATCAGTGATAGACTGGATTAAGAAAATGTGGCACATATACACCATGGAATACTATGCAGCCATAAAAAGGGATGAGTTCATGTCCTTTGTAGGGTCATGGATGAAGCTGGAAACCATCATTCTCAGCAAACTATCACAAGAAGAGAAAACCAAACACCACATGTTCTCACTCATAGGTGGGAATTGAACAATGAGAACACTTCGACACAGAAAGGGGAACATCACACACGAGGGCCTGTTGTGGGATGGGGGGGGAAGGGGAAGGGATAGCATTAGGAGATATACCTAATGTAAATGATGAGTTAATGGGTATAATCCCAGCACTTTGAGCAGCTGAGTTGTGTGGATTGCTTGAGCCCAGGAGCTTGGGACCAGCATGGACAACATGGTAAAATCCTGTCTCTACAAAGGATAGAAAAAATTAACCAGGCATGGTGGTTTGTGCCTGTAGTCCCAGCTACTTGTGAGGCTAAGGTGGCAGAATCACCTGAACCCAGAAAATTGAGCACACCAACATGGCACATGTCTACATATGCTACAAACTCGCACATTGTGCACACGTACCCTAGAACTGAAAGTATAATAAAAAAAATAATGAAATAATAAAACATGATTGTCTGGCATTCATCATGTTTTTTCCCAGTCCTCTCTCTCCTCCAACCTCATTTCTCCTTACTTCCTGTTATATTCCTTCAGACACTGAAGAGCACATCTGCTATCATTACCTCTTGAAAGATCTCTACCCAAGTTACACGTGAGAGCTTTGTGATGCTCTTCCCTAAACATAAACAAATTGGGCAAGAAAAACCTTCATGCCCTCTACCACTTCTTTCAAACAGTATGCAAAACCTTGCCTGTTTCAGAAACTATTATCTTATTAATTTCACTCTGTTTTGTAGCCACTTGGAAGTTCATATTACACCAACCACTTCCACTGATCAATAGTACTATCACATGTCTTCTGGATCCTATTGCCATTTCATCATGAAATAAGATGGTATGTCATTTACATATTTTTCTCTGCTCCCTCTCCTCTAGTGTGTGTAGTCCAGACTTCTTCCTACTTGCAATTGTCTCATCCAGCCTGGTTTTCGATCTCTTTGTTTCTCCTCTTCTCTTTTGGCTAGGACAACTTGAATTCTGTCTGAATAAAACAGTTATGTAAATCAAGTTCTTCCACACTAAACACTAAGTTCTATGGTGGCAGGGTTTATATCCACTTTATTCCCCACTGTATAACCAGCCCAACCCTATTGCCCTCCCACACAAATGCTCACTAAATATAGTTAAGCAAATGAATGAATAAATGACCTCCAGGTTCATTATCAAAACATTTCCACTGTGAAAGTACAAAGATTCTTCTGCTAACACTTGGACTCCCGTTTGTGCCCACTCTGTCATCCCTGCCTCCTTATCACATGCTCTTTAATCTCATACTTCTTATTACAAGGTACCTGCTCAATCCCCTGATTCTGTGTTTCTGCCAGGGAAACCTGCCCAGAGATTCTACCCACCTCTTGGATTTGACCCTTCCTTGAACCTCAGAGAAATGATTGACATATTTCTACTCTTTGACTTCTGACCATATTGGTAACTATTTACTATCCTTGGTTATTGAGCATTACCTGATTGATGTTCCCCACTATGGTAATCATTCTGTTAGTATTCATTTATTTATCAAATATAGTGTACATTAATGAATTGCTAGACACTGCACTAAAAGCCAAGGGAGTAAGAATGAACAATTCAAACATAGCCCTGCTCTCAAAAAGTAGGCATTTCTATGGAAGGCAGATAAAAACAAACAAGTAATTAATAAACAAGCAAGTTTGTGATCTAGATGAAAAATACCTTCAAAGTAAAATCAGCTCGGATTAGCATCTGAATTCTTGTTCACAACATTGGAAGTAGAAGATGAAGGGATAGCATCAACCGAGCACTGAGAATAAAAGGACCACATATACACTAAAAAAAACTGTTCTCTATTAATAAAAGAAAAATTCTTATGGATTTGCAAAAAAATCAGAAAATGTGTCAACACTGTACCTCAATGAAAGGTATAAAATAAGGCAGGAAAGACAGACTCTCAAAGAATGTGTAACATAAGTGCTATAAAAGAGTTCTTGAGGCCAGGCATGGTGGCTCATGCTTGTAATCCCAGCACTTCGGGAGGCCAAGGCAAGTGGATCACCTGAGGTCAGGAGTTCGAGTCCAGCCTGGCCAACATGGTGAAACCTGTCTCTACTAAATATACAAAAATTAGCTGGGCATGGTGGCAGGCACCTGTAATCCCAGCTACTAGGGAGGCTGAGGCAGGGAGAATTGCTTGAACCCAGGAGGCGGAGGTTGCAGTGAGCTGAGAGCACGATAGTGCACTCCAGCCTGGGTGACAGAGCGAGATTCTGTCTCAAAAAAAATAAAAAATAAATAAAAATTTAAAAAGAGTTCTTGAAAGTCCTTATGTAGGTTTTTTTTTTTAATTATGCACTAATGATCATAGCAAAATCTGATTATTGGCAACAGTAAAGAGATAAAGGCATTCAAGAGGGGGAAAGGTAGAAGATGGGAGAACATTTCGTATCTAAAGATTTTATTCTATTGGGATGAGGGAAAGCAGTAGGCTAATACAGTATAAACACAGAGAAAAAAGCCGCATAACTTGGTTGTTACTGTACAGATGTTGGCTCCATACTACTTAGATGTGTGATCTTAGGTAAGTAACTAAACGTTCTGTTGCTCAGCCATCTCATCTTTAAATGGAGATAATATTAGTGTGCATCCCCTGAGTTGTTTCAAGAATTAAAATATGCTTGTGTTAGCTATTACTTATTTTTGTCCAAAAAAGATAAATAGGGTTTTAATTTTCAGAGCTTTTTAAAAAATAGACTAAAGAATTGCTAATAATAATAGAAAACAAAGTTAACAATAATTTTTTTGAAAAGGACAATCAAAGTAAGCAATAAAACCAGCAATGTTAGAGAAAAGAAAAAATATTAATATAAATATACAGCATGATGAAAGGAGTGAAATAACATTAAAATAAATTTGACAAGACAAAAATCTTTATTATATAGACAGGAATATCAGATTTGCGTTAGTGTGAAGCATACTATATGCTATTTTAAATAAATGCTTAAAATAAAGTGATAAATACTGAAAGTAATGTGAGGGATAAAAGATACCAAACTAATCGAAATGAGAAAAACGGTGTCAATATTAATCAAAGACAAAGTAGAATTTATGATAAAAGCATAAAACAAGACAAAATAGGATATTGTTTAATGATAAATATCCAATGCATATGTAACATGATGAATCTATATGTACCAAACAACAGAACACTAAATTTATTCAAAACAAAAATTATTTGAAATTCAAAGTATACTTGAAAATAATACAAGTGTAGTGTTCGATTCCAAATATATCTCAATTACTTGGAAATATAAAAAGCACATTCCTTCATAATGAATTGATCAAAATGTCTATCACAACTGAAATAATTAAACTATGAGAAAACAATGAGAGAAAAATGCTTCCACTTTAAAAACAAGGGGAAAGAACAAAAGGCATGCACAGAGAAATGGCTGAGGCTTTCAGTGACTTCATTATAAATAGAGACTACTAATAATGCAGCTGGGATTTATATTTTTAAATTTGACTTTTTTTAAAGTTCCCAAATTTTCTATTTTTCCCTTTATTTCTTATATGAGAAGTAATTTTCCTTACTAAAATCTATCTTCAGCTTTATTTAACTGATAATTTTTCTTTTGTCATAAGTTGACTTTACTGAGCTATGCTGTATGTATAATAAGATGCACCTATTTATGTCTATTTATCAGCATACATTTGTTCATAGTACCACTTTATCCCTTATGACATCTGCAGTGGTATCTCTTCTTTCAGTCCTAACACTGGTGATGTATGTGTTTTTATTCTTTGATTATTCAAGCTAGAAATTGATCAACTTTATCAATCTTTTCAAATGATAACTTTTTCTTTTTTGGAAGGAAATTATTGACTTTCTCCCAGATTTTTTATATTCTATTTTATTGATATTTTTCTATGATCTTTATTATTTTCTTCCTTTTATTTATTTTGTGTTTAATTTGCTCACCTTTCTTCTACTCTCTTTAGATAGAAGCTTAAAGTATTGCTTTAGATCTTTCATTATTTCTTATGTGTTTTTCAATGTAAATTTTTCCTCATACAATATAAATGCACACCAGAAATTTGGTATATTAGGTGTTCATCATCATTCAATTAAAATATTTCCTAATTTTTCTTGATCCATAAAATGTTTAGAAATTGTTATTATGTAATTTAATTAGTTTTTCATAAAAATGTGCTCTTTGGCATACCAATCATTTAAAACCTATGGAAGCATTTTATGGCTGAACATACGGACTATTTTCATGAGCATGTGTACTTAAATACAGTTTTGGGGACAGTCTTTCGTAAATTTCAGTTAAGGTTGCTAATAGCATTGTTCACATCTTCTTTATATTTAAATTTATCTTTCTCCTATTTGATCTGTCAGTTTTTACTTCATGTATTTTGAAGCTTTATCATTAGGTATATACACTTTTATAATTGTTATATCTTCCTAATGTAATGATTCTCTTTAACATTATGAATTGGCTCTTTTTAGTATAAATAGACAAGTCTGCCTTGATGGCTGTGTAATTTGATGTCAACATAGCCTTTCCAGCTCTCTGATA
Organism: Macaca mulatta; assembly: GCF_049350105.2. Taxonomy (NCBI): domain Eukaryota; kingdom Metazoa; phylum Chordata; class Mammalia; order Primates; family Cercopithecidae; genus Macaca; species Macaca mulatta. The sequence goes on along the minus strand of NC_133413.1, from coordinate 132,352,883 downwards.
CATATTTTTTTGTATTGCACATCTTTTGTCATTCTTCGATCTTCAAAGTATTTGTATCTTTCTACTTAAAGTAAGCCTTCTTTAGGGTGTTGTTATGGACTGAAAGTTTGTGTCTCCCCCACAATTCATACGTTGAAATACTAATTCCCAGTATGACAGTATGAAAAGATGGGGCCTTTGGAAAGTATGAATGAGAGTGGTACCATAATAAGAAGAGACAAGAGCTTGTTTGTTCTCTCCTTTCTCTGCACTTTGAATATACAATGAGAAGAGAGCCATCTGTGAACCAGGAAGCAGGCCCTCACCAGACACTGAATCTGCTCACACCTTGATCTTGGACTCCCCAGCTTCCAGAACTGTGAGAAATCAGTGTTTGTTATTTAAGCTACCCAGTCATTGGTAATTTGTTATTGTAGCCCAAACTGATGAGACAGATGTATACAGTTTTGTCATCCTTTCCCTTTAAATGTATTCTGGCAGTCTCTGCTTTCTGATTCAAATACTTGCTCTATTTACAATTAAAGTGATGAGTAAAATTGGTAGATACAGGCCTGCTATTGGCTATACCTTTCTTATTTGTCTCATAAGTTTATTTCCTTTGTTCTCCCTTTATTCCCTGTTCTATGTTGAACAAATATTTTTGTAATCTGTTACATATCCTCTATTGCTGTTATAGCTGGGTTTCTTTGAATTCTTCTTAGAGGTTGCTCTAGGAATTATAATTATCATTTTTAAATCATCAAAATCTACTTAAATTCATTATTGAATCACAAGTATTAATATAGGAATCTTGAAAAACATAGTTCTATTTACCCCACTATCCTTGCTATATTATATTCATATGTGTTACATTACCTATAAAATAAACAAAACAATATAGTGTTATAAATTGTACTTTATGCAATTAAAAATTAAGAGAAAAACTATTCATTAATACAGATATAAATATATAAGTAGATATGTAAACCATTATACTGGATATAGAATTATACATTGATGGCAAGGTGCAGTGGCTCACGCCTGTGATCTCAGCACTTTGGGAGGCTGAAATGGGCAGATCACTTGAGGTCAGGAGTTCCAGACCAGCCTGGCTAACATGGTGAAACCCCGTCTCTACTAAAAATACAAAAATTAGCCTGGCATGGTGGTGGGCGCCTGTAATCCCAGCTATTTGGGAGGCTAAGGCAGGAGAACCACTTGAACCTCGGAGGCAGAGGTTGCAGTGAGCTGAGACTGCACCATTGTACTCCAGGCTTGGCAACAAGAACAAGATTCTGTCTTTTAAAAAAGAAAAAAAAAGAATTCTACAATGATGGTATTTTTCAGCACTTTTAATATTTCATTGAAATTTTTTGTCATTTTTTTCTAATTTATATGTATTATGTCCCTTTTATTTTGCTTTTTTAGGACTGTCAAATTATATTTGGCTTTCAGCAGTTTGACGATGATGTCATAAATGATATATATGTATGTATATATATACTATTTTCACAAGATAAATTGTGAACACAATTCTTCAGCATTAAATATTTTCTTTGTTTCCCAAATAAGTTTCACAGACTGGAGATCCTTTTCTTTATTAAAAGCCAAGACTTTTGTTTATGAGCCATTCAAGCATATTTTTATTTTTATTTTATTTTCATTTTCTTTTCTTTTTTTTTTTTTTTGAGACAGAGTCTTGCTCTGTCACCTAGGCTGGAGTACAGTGGCATAATCTCAGCTCACTGCAACCTCCACCTCCCAGATTCAAGCAAATCTCCTGCGTCAGCCTCCCGAATAGCCGGATTACAGGCACCCGCCACTACACCTGGTTGATTTTTGTATTTTTAGTAGAGACAGGGTTTCACCATATTAGCCAGGCTGGTCTCAAACTTCTGACCTCAAATGATCCACCTGCCTCGGCCTTCCAAATATCTGGGATTACAGGTGTGAGCTGCCGTGTCTGGTCTGAAACATATTTTTAGAATAGCACAATATTGCTCATTCATGAGCATTTTCTCACAATTGTATATGTATATGCAAATGTATCCTTGAATATTTACTACTTCTTAGAGGGAATTTTGAGGTATAATATATATGGAATGGAGTAAGGATTTTTTTTTTTTTTTCAATGAGTGAGCAATTCTTAAAACAATACAGAGTTATTAAAGAACTCTTAAAGGATAGTTTACCAGGGATTACCAGTGGTGTGCTGGTAAAGATTTGAAGTTACTAGCTCTACAGGGAAATGAAAAAAACAACAATAACAACAACAACAAAAGGACCTTAATTTGTAGCATTTGCTTATTTCTGTGATATAAATAATCTCACTATGGTCAATATCCAGCTATCAACAGGTCATCACTGAAATGAAATTGGAAAGAGACGCGTAGTGGTAGCACAGTGTTACAAAGTATTTCTACCATATGTAATAGCCATAAATAAACTCAGGAGCATAAATGAAGTAAAATAATTAAATGCAGTAAAATAATTAAAAAGTGGTAAGTTTTGAGTATTTACTACCATCATTTGTAATATAATTTATTTGATTGTAAGCTTAATATAATTTAAGTTATAGTAATGCCAGAGTTTACCAATTAGATCACAAAACTTCTGAAATTTTAGCAATTGGCTCTTGCAAGCCAGTACAAGCCAGCTCCTGTTAACCATTAAAAATGTGGATGTCATTGCACATGTGCCTACTGATGTCATAGTCCAGAGAAGTTAAGTTTTTCTGGCCGGGCGCGGTGGCTCAAGCCTGTAATCCCAGCACTTTGGGAGGCCGAGGCGGGTGGATCACGAGGTCAGGAGATCGAGACTATCCTGGCTAACATGGTGAAACCCCGTCTCTACTAAAAATACAAAAAACTAGCCGGGCGTGGTGGCGGGCGCCTGTAGTCTCAGCTACTTGGGAGGCTGAGGCGGGAGAATGGCGTGAACCCGGGAGGCGGAGCTTGCAGTGAGCCGAGATCACGCCACTGCACTTCAGCCTGGGAGACACAGCGAGACTCCGTCTCAAAAAAAAAAAAAAAAAAAAAAAGTTTTTCTGTGCCCAAATTGTTGAGAGCAAATGTGAATTCATTGGGAACAATCATGAAGGTAGTGGGCAAATTATCTGGAATGTATTTGTAAACAGTCTATTGATATTACAAGTCTTGGTGAGGTTCAATCAGCCATAGTCTTACTTTCCTTTTTTTTTTTTTTTTCTTCTTTAGACAGGGTCTCCCTTGATTGCCCAGGATGGAGTGCAGTGGCACAGTCACAGCTTACTGCAGCCTCAATCTCTGGGACCCAAGCAATCCTCCCACCTCAGCCTCCTAAGTAGCTGGGACCACAGGCATGTACTACCACATCTGGTTAATGTTTGTTTGTTTTGTAGAGAGAGGGTGTTGCTATGTTGCGCAGGCTGGTCTTAAATTCCTACTCTCAGGCAATCCTCCCTTCTTAGCTCCCAAAGTGCTGGGATTATAGATGGGGGCCCCAAGCCCAGCCAATTGTCTTATTTTTCTTCAAACCTTCCTGCCCTTTGTCAGGATATCAAGAAAATGCAAGATCTTGGGTTACTTTATTAGAATAGCCCCATTTTATATATTAAAATTAAAATATATTATCACTAGGCTGTGCTCTAATTGTTATGCCTCTCAGGAGGCTGAGGCAGGAGAACCACTTGAACCTGGGAGGCGGAGGCTGCAGTGAACTAAGATTGTGCCACGCTCTCCAGCCTGGGCGACAGAGTGAGTCTGTCAAAAAAAAGAAAAGAAAATTCCATTTAGTTTATTTACCTTCGTGTCTTCATTTTTTCCCTTCGTTTCCTCCCAGTATGTGTCCAACCCAAGCACTAACTTGCTGTGGGGAAGGAGGATGTGATTGGGGTCTTCCCTGACCCTTCACACTCCTTTCTCATTTTCTTGCCGTTTTCTGGTCTTTCAAGTATGAAGCAGGAAAAAGGAAAGAGAAGTAAAATGGCAAAATGAATTTTTACTTGTATGATGCTATTTATATTTCTCTCCCAGCAGGTGAATGACTTCTATCCAGCAGATATGCTAATGCTTGTTAACATGGTGTCTCTCTTATAAGGGACTTTCGTTGTACTGTGAATCCCTTCTGCCTACTACCACTATCATAGCTGATAACTTGTACCTTTCCCTGAAAGGGATAATGCTAGGTCTGGCTGATGATTTTTTCCAATTTGCCCTCAATTTCTACTCCAATAACACAGGTTGTATAAACTCTTACTTCAGAGGTTATTTAGACACAGAGACATCTCTTTTGGTCAAATTCTTTTCAAGATAGCTCAAACCTAATCACTGTACTTACTATAATTGTTACTCCGACACAAAAAAAAAATACTATCCCTGTATCAAACCCTGAACACACAGACTTCTCCTAAAAATGTCTTTCTATTACTCTCTGATGGTGACCTGGGATGGAGCTACAAATTCTTCCCTATCAAATATCTAGACCAAGGGTAAGAGATGCAATTTTCCCTCTTTCTAACAGTTACCACTGTCTACAGGTGGGCCCCTTCAACTTCCCCTTACTTTTTTTGATGGTAGGATCAGGCCTGTCTATTCTTCCTCCCAAAAGAAGGGGAGAATCAATGCATAGCATTTACTGCCAGGCTGAAAAATCTTCCCCAGAAATACTTACTCATTAATTTCCATAATAAATGGCCAGCTTGTCTTTTATGTAGGATAGAGGTGGATGACAAGCAATTTTTTTTTTTTTTTTAAACAGAGTCTCGACCTGTCGCCCAGGCTGGGGTGCATTGGTGCAATCTCAGCTCACTGCGAGCTCCGCCTCCAGGGTTCATGCCATTCTCCTGCCTCAGCCTCCCGAGTAGCTGGGACTACAGGTGCCCGCCACTATGCCCAGCTAATTTTTTTGTATTTTTAGTAGAGACGGGTTTCACCATGTTAGCCAGGATGGTCTTGATCTCCTGACCTTGTGATCCGCCCACCTCGGCTTCCCAAAGTGCTGGGATTACAGGCGTGAGCCACAGTGCCTGGCCGCAATTCTTTAAATAACTTGTTTGGGATACTTCTTTGCAATTCCTTCATGTATGATTAAGAGCTTCTCTTTAGAATGTAAGGGACTTTATAATACTAATTGTTTTTACCTTCGGGACCTCAATCAAAATTTCCAGACAACAAAAAAATGTTTATTTAACTTATCTGCTCTTGCTTTTATAGGCATTTTAGGATACGGAGAGTGGATGGGTATGACTGCATAGAATAGTCATGGAAGAACTTACAATGCTTAACAGGTATTAGAGTTATTTGGGGTGTTGGCAGAATTATTTTTGTAATTAATTACATGGTAAATAATATGGATTTCATAACACTAATGGTCAACATTTACTGAGTATTTACTCTATGCCAGGCATTTTTCTAAACCATTTACATGGATAAACCTGTTTAATTGAGAGCAAATATTATTGAGCCAGAGTTCGAGGTTGAATGAGGCACTTGTGATTATTTCTATGTCGATCTGAGGAGGAATAGGGTTCCCTTAATGTCATCAGAAGGACCTCTTGGAGATTGGTAAGAAGCAACTGAGTTGAAGAGCTCTTGATCACCATCCCTTCCTAAATCAGATCAGCTTTGGACTTCTGTGTCTTTTACATGATATGATGTTTCCCTCCAAGATTTCTGTCTGCCTAAAAGATCTTTGGTGGACATACATTCTCCCTTTTTCAGTAACGACACTGTTATTTTTTCTTTAGAGAATCTTTGCCCTGACTCACAGTCCATCTGGTTTAAGTGGACATAATATTTCTCCTGTTCATGACTTATTACCACCCAATATTAGAATAGATCATTTAGAGAGCTCCACCTCCTAGAGTAACAGGCATATAACTGAAGCCCAGACAACTGGGCTAAATGCAGTACTTCTATTGAAACAACTGGGAATTGGCATCCCTCTCATTTCTGTTGATGTAATAGAGCTGCTGAAAGTTGAACTCAGAATAGCTTCTGGTAGCTATATCACCAAAACAAAAGGAGAATTTGCCTGAAAGTAAAGTGAAAGAAAGAAAAAAAAAAGCTGAGAGATAGAGATTAAGTCCTAGTGATAGTGGCAGAGTCTTTGGTCCTAGCCAAGCCTGACCATAGATCTGCCACTGGATTTTTTAAAGTTTTGGGTTATGTGAACAATTCCTTTCTGGCTGAAGCCAGTTTAAAGCATGATTGTAACCCTTATTTTAAAAGTTGATAAGTTTCTGCTAATATTTCATTTTCTTTCAAATCACTAGTCTAGAGGGCACAACTAGTACTGGTTAGTTCCACCCTGTCTTCCTTCAGGTCATCCACTCTATGTTTTTGCTCCTATGTATCAGGCTGAATGTTACACAGACAATTTTTTAAGGCAATCTCAGTGCTGTTTATCTCCTCCATAAATTAAGTTTCCTGGAACACTTAATAAAATATATGAGGAAAGAGAGTCGGAACTTCTCAAATGTTTTAGTCCCGATTTGTTATTTTTGTCTTTGCTTGCATATTTATTTGGATTGTATATCATTGGCTGTCCTTTCAGAGTTAAAAGTATTATCCTGGTGTGTCTGCTCAACATTAAATATTTGGATGGATACAAAAAGATTCTACATCTGGTTGGAAAGTAAGTCAATCCAACATGTCTGGATAATGCCAAACAACCAGATGTTTGACCAATTAAAACAAAATTATTCCTGATTTGAATGGTCTTGACTGAAATAAATTGAACCAATTGAGTTACTAAAATGTGCCATGTACTGCATGAAGGATTCTCATATGTGAATTATCTACATAACTTTTCTAATAATCTTGCCCAATTGACAATTACATTACCAGTTTTTACTACAGAAGAAATGGAAGCTGACTATACCAAGAATGCACAGCTAATAAATGGCAGAGTTGGGATTCAAACTCATGCCACATTCCAGCATGTTAGTATTTTCAACACAGCCTCCACTTGTACACATTCAAAGTGCACCGTGTCACCTTTAGACTTGTTTGTTATTCTAGCTGGTCAAGCCTTTCTGATGAAACATGACCTCATGTTGCTGGTGGTGTCAATTTTTTTCACATGTGACTGTTTAATTTTTGAGTTGCTCATCTGTACGGGGGTCTTTCACATCCTCTAGGGCTTCCTTCATTCTAATTCAGCATAACCCTAGACCCGACATGGTTCCAATTTATTCAATTATGTTTTTGGTGTTTGTGGAAAGAACATTTGATGTTATTAGTTTCATTTCCATTCATCTACCCCATCACTGCAATAAAGAACAGATACATGAAGCAAAGCAGGCCATGCTCTATCACGTGACACGGGCGTGGTCCTGAAAGAGTCTTTTCCTAAAGTTCTTAGATAGTTAAATATAATGGATACTATTATCCTCCATAATGCTAATATTTTTTGTTAAATGACATTATTTTACTTTATCAAAATAAATCTCTCTCAAAGTTGGCAGGAAATTGTTTCATCCATGACCTGGAGACGAAGAGTCTCTCTGTGATTCACAGGAGAATACCCTAATGCTTATGCAATGCAGAACATTTAGGAGGACAGGGCCCGTGGATAGCTATCCATTCTGGTGACCTAGAAAAATGCTGGTGTTGAAGTTTGTGTGATCTGCTTGAGGACTGATGTTCGACTTCTATGCTGTCCATAGAAACCACTTTCTCCATGCCACTTGGCCTCTTCCTTAAAACTCCCAAGGCACAAAATTTTTAACTCTTCAGCTTCCAGGAATCATCGCATCACTTGATCTGAGTTAATGTCTCCTGTGTAGTCACATGTCTTTAAAGATGTGCTGCTCCTACCGCCTCCAAGTTAAGTGAACCAATGTATATCTATGGTCTAGACTTTCTCCTCTCAGATATTCTGGTTCACAAGTTCTAAAATCCTCAGCTTTCATATACCATGTAAAGTTCTGTAACTCCTCTGGGCAAAAGGATCCCACACTCCAGAACAGAAGCATTTTCTAAGGAAAATGGGGTGAACTGTTAAATCTCTGACAGTGATGAAAACACGGTGGAAATGGATCTCTTTATAAATTGCATTTCTGTATTTTTAAGCTTGTAATATTAAAAAAAACCAACCTTTAAAAAATAATAAAAATAAGAATAAAATTAAAAACTAACATTTAAAAAAATTACAAATTCGAAGTGTAAAACATTTTATATTTAGAATAGATTAATGATAATAGCCAACATCTATTAAACATTTATTGCCAAATATCATTCTTTTTTTTTTTTTTTTTTTTTCGTCGAGACGGAGTCTCATTCGGTCGCCCAGGCTGGAGTGCAGTGGCCGGATGTCAGCTCACTGCAAGCTCCGCCTCCTGGGTTTACGCCATTCTCCTGCCTCAGCCTCCCAAGTAGCTGGGGCTACAGACGCCCACCACCTCACCCGGCTAGTTTTTTGTATTTTTTTTTTAGTAGAGACAGGGTTTCACTGTGTTCGCCAGGATGGTCTCGATCTCCTGACCTCGTGATCCGCCCGTCTTGGCCTCCCAAAGTGCTGGGATTACAGGCTTGAGCCACCGTGCCCGGCCTGCCAAGTATCATTCTAAAATCTAAAAATCAAAATTCAAAACTTATATAGTAGCTGGTTATACAGCTAGAGTATGTGAGAAAATAATGTTCTGTACTATTTTACTCTTACAGATGAGGAAAGCAAGGCTGAAACAGGTTGATAGTTAGCTTAGTTTTAGAAGATCACATAGAAGGAATATGTTAAAGCCAGGTTTTAGACCCAAGTTTGATGGATTTTAAAGCCTGTGTTCCGAATTACTACAGTGGTCTCTGAATCATAGCATTGATGCTAAATGTCCTACAGACAACACGGGTTCAGGGTTTCTTATAAGTGGTTCATGGCCGGGCACAATGGCTCACGCCCGTAATCCCAGCACTTTGGGAGGCCAAGGCCGGCGGATCATGAGGTCAGGAGATCGAGACCATCCTGCTAACATGGTGAAACACTGTCTCTACTAAAAATACAAAAAATTGGCCGGGTGTGGTGGTGGGCACCTGTAGTCCCAGCTACTCGGGAGGCTGAGGCAGGAGAATGGCGTGAACCCGGAAGGTGGAGCTTGCAGTGAGCCGAGATCACGCCACTGTACTCCAGTCTGGGCAACAGAGCGAGATTCCATCTCAAAAAAAACCCAACCAACCAACCAAACAAACAAAAAAGTGGTGCAAGAACTATCGGCACTAGTAAGTTTATTTGAGCTACTCCAGAACTTCTGAATCAGAATATTTGGGTATGAGACCCAGGATGTGTATGTGACCAAGTTCCTTGAGTGATTCTTAGACACAGTAACTTCAAGAATAGATTATCATATACCCACTGTATCTAAAGGGTTTTTGCTTGTTTTGGGCTACAACATAAATGATACTGACATGTACAACAAACTTTGATGTATACCCAATGTCATATGCACATTTCAGGACATTTGCTTCAACACAGCTCATTTCTCTCAAAAAATGTGTTAAAATAATGGTGAAAGGAGTTAGTAGAGATACAACTTTGAACTTTCATTAAAAATTTTTCAGGGCCGGGAGCAGTGGCTCATGACTGTAATCTCAGCACTTTCGGAGGCTTAGGTGGGCGGATCACAAGGTCAGGAGTTTGAGACCAGCCTTGCCAATATGATGAAACCCTGTTTCTACTAAAAATACAAAAAAGTTAGCTGGGCATGGTTGCTCACGCCTGTAGTCCCAGCTGCTCGGGAGGCTGAGGTAGGAGAAGCACTTGAACCCGGGAGGTGGAGGTTGCAGTGAGCCTAGATCATGCCATTGCACTCCAGCCTGGGTAACAAGAGCAAGACCCTGTCTCAAAAAAAAAAAAAAAAAAAAAAAAAAAAAATCAGATACTATAGTGTTTTAAAGGTTATCAATAATAAATAACTTGTAGTTCCCACAACTGTGTTGATACACTGAGAGTGAGGAACTCTGGTCTAGTCCAACACCTTTTTTTTTTTTTGAGGCATGGTCTTGCTGTCACCAGGCTGCAATACAGTGGTGCGATCTCAGCTCACTGCAACCTCCACCTCCCAGGTTCTAGCTATTCTCCTGCCTCAGGCTCCCGAGTAGCTGGGATTACAGGCATGCAACACCACGCCTGGCTAAATTTTTGTATTTTTAGTAGAGACAGGGTTTCACCATGTTGGACAGGCTAGTCTTGAACTCCTGGCCTCAGGTAATCCACCCAATTTGGCCTCCCAAAATGCTGGGATTACAGGTATGAGCCACCACACCCAGTCCCAACATTAATTTTTTTTTTAAGGTGAGGAAACGAAACAGAAAATTTTAGTGATTTACACAAATTCTATTAGCTAATGAGTGACAAAGCTAGAATTTAAACCCACAGATGCCTAAACCTTCAGGATATTCTGGTACCCTCTAGTACATGGCATATGGTAGGTGTCTAAATACATATTGAGATAGGGGTCTTCTAAGTTGCCTAGGCTTATCTTGAACTCCTACCCCCAAGCAACCCTCCCACCTCAGTTTCCTGAGTAGCTAGAACTATAAGGCTTGTACCACCCTGCCTGGTCCTTATTTATTAGTATTGAATTTATATAACTGTTTTTTAACTCTGGCAATTCATTTAATATTCGAGTGAAAGAAATTGGAATCAATCTGTGGATACTCTTGGGCCCACATGTATGAGCTGTGAGATATAATTGGTTAGGCAATAAAAATGCTGTGGCCTCAGATGAGTTTTAAAACTGGATTCAATGAGTGTAATTTGCACTTGGGGTTGAAGTTTACTGTAAATTACCTCACTTCATGTAGATTATGACTGAAGAAAGATGAGTCCAGATCATTTATGACTGAAAAAGACCATAGAACGTATTGGGAAAAACTCAGCATGGAACCAAAACCAAATTACTAGTGTAGAAATCATGAAGCAGTGTGTATTCATCAGTTCTGGCTTCCACAGCAAAATACTGTACACTGAGTGGCTTGAACAAGAATTTGTTTGTCATGGTTATGAAGGCTGGAAAGTCTATGATCGAGGTGCCAGCAAATGCAAGGCCTGGTTAGGGTTCACTTCCTGACATTAGACTGCTGCCTTCTTGCTGTATCCTAACACGGAAGAGAAAGAGAAAGAGAAAGGAAGCTCCCTGGTGTCTTTTTTTATAAGGGCACTAATTCCATCGTGGTGGCCCCTACCGTCATGATCTCATCTAAACCTAATCACTTCCGGAAGGTCTCATCTCCAAATACCATCACCTGTGGGATTAGGGGCTTAACATACAAATTTTGGGGGAACATAATTCAGTCCATAGCATAGGGGATGGTTCCAGAATATCTGTACAGCATCCCAGAAAACTAGAAGTGACAGACTACAAGTAAGAAGAGCATGAGGTAATAGTTTTCAACTGAAGGAAGATGTACTAGAACGTATGAAAAGATGAAAAATAATGACACATCAAAATTTAAATAATTATAATTAAAATAGTGATATTTACAATAATTGTCATCTAATATTTACCATCTGTCAATCCTTCACATGAATTATTTTAATAAAACCATAATAGACCTATTAAGTAGATACTACCTAATATTATTGTCACTTTACAAATGAAGAAATTAGCCCTAAATAATGCAACTACTGTGCGCCAGACTGAGTCTAAAACCTATGCTATTGCAAATTTCCATACCATAAACTTCTAGTACTTTAAATTTCAATATACCAGCTGTAGAGACACTCACTCTTGCTTGACCATGTCTAGTAATATGGAGGTGATTCTCTTTTGAGGCTGCCTATTCCCCTTAAAATATTAATGCTATGGTTCCTGATATACACAAGAAGAATTAAGCTGATTTCTTTTTTATATAGCAAAGCTCTAGATATCTGAATGTAGCTATAATTATCCCACGTTATTCAGTTTATCCAACTAATGGGTTCTCATCTTCAAGCTTCATTTCTCCTACATCTGCCAACATAACTCATAGAATATTATTAATTAGCGAGTTCATCCCCCTGAATAATCTTTTATTTATTTATTTATTTGAGATGGAGTCTCACTTTGTTGCCCAGGCTGGAGTGTGGTGGGATGATCTTGGCTCACTGAAACCTCCGCCTTCCGGGTTCAAGCGATTCTCCTGCCTCAGCCTCCTGAGTAACTGAGACTAAAGGCATGCACCACCATGCCCAACTAAATTTTTGTATTTTTAGTAGAGACGGGGTTTCACCATGTTGGTCAGGCTGGTCTCAAACTCCTGTCCTCAGATGATTATCCTGCCTCAGTCTCCCAAAATGCTGGGATTACAGGCGTGAGCCACTGTGCCGGGCCTGGATAATCTTATTTGAAACACCTTCATCTTGATTTTAGTCTCCAAAAATGAAAATGCACTGGACATACCAATACTTTAGATACAAACAGAGCAGAACGGAGGGGAAAGATGGTCACATCTTTCCTGAGTGTGGTGAGCATACTCTACATCACAGTTAGGCTTAGACAATTCTATTTTTGTCTTCCCTGATCATAACTCTATAGTGTCAGCTCTCCTTGCTTTATGACCAAACCACAGCAGATTAGGCCAGAGATGGACACAATCCATAGGAAACGAACCCAGTGGCTGGCTAATGAGCATATAATTATTTTATCCTCAAGGTTATGAACTAAGGTACAAATAACAGAAATTACTAAAATGGTATCAGAACTCAGAGATTTATAACTAAAGATGATCATGAAGAATCTGTGCCTGACTCAGAAAAAAAAGATAAAATATTGATAAATAGAATATATGGATACAAATGAAGGTAACTATTTATTTATATTTATATTTCCAGTGTCTTTCATTTTACTTGACAGATACAACTCAACAGATTGTTGTTAAAAGAACTATATATTTAAAAACATGAAGAGGTTTTTATGTAATGAAATATAGACTACAGGGAATATGAAAGGTATATCCTAGCCCTAGTCTATATAACAAGTACTCAAGAGATGCTCAAATGATTAAATAATTTATATTATCTGTCATAAATGAAGATAGAGATGAACTGAGCAGAAATACATGTATTTGCTTTGGACCATGATGAACCATGAGATAAAGTACAAGAACTCTATATGAAGTCTTCTAAAAAATAGGACAGGTTACAGTCTCTTTTGCTTAGATGCTTGTTTTCTCCAGCCAAGCTAGATTACTTTTACCTCCTCACGTGTGTCATACAGTCTCAGGTCTTAAACTATCTCACAGATCTCAGGATCTGTCCGGCCCTCTACCTTCTTGTAGCTAATGCCAATATTTTTCCCAATGTTTCGTTGGTAGACCCCAATATAATTTGGAATGCCTTCTACTGTGTTCATTTAGCATATTGTGAGAATCCTTACCATAATTTTATCATGCCATACTTTTTGTGAGTTTAAAATGTATATTAAGAGCTTTTCTATGTTCTGGCTAGGAAAGTGAACTCTGTAATCAGGAAGTCAAAGGTTGCCATCCTGGCTTTGGTTTTAAATTGTGTTCCCCAGAAATCCAGCTAAGGGGCAACATGAAATGACTTAATCTTGTTCTTAGCCTCTGATATTTTCTGAATATCTAATGACATGGGCATTATAACAAGTCAGGGCTCCCCCAAATCAGATAGACTTGAGAATAAATTGAATTATGTAACTTACAATTTGTGTAAGTATCTCTGAAATAGTTATTAAAATATCAATATTACATGTCAAATGAACTCAGTGTTAAGTTTTAGATTTAAAGGGTTATTTTCACATCAAGAATATTTTGCAACTGTAAAGTGCTTTTTTACTTGCAAAGCTTTTCCACATATGTTCTTATTAAGTCATCACACCCATCTTCTTGGATAGACAAGACATGCATTCTACTCCCTTTTACAGATAAGAATACTGAAGCTGAGGCTCAGAGAGGTAGTAACTCTTCAATGCTGTCCAGCTCATAAAAGGCAGAGCTGTTACTCCACCTATGGTTTTCTGGCTCCCAGTCCCATGTACTTTTCCATTACACCACATATGTCACCGATTGCTCCTATCGGTCAAGTTTTGGGAGGTAGGAACTCAAGAAGCCAATTAAAGAATAATCTGGTGTGTCATAAGGCAGGAGGAGGAAAGGTGGCAGGCTGTGTGGTGAAGCTCAACTGGATGGTCTGAACGTTTCACTCTTAAGTTACTAAATACACAGCTATTGTTTATGTGAGCAACAGGAAAGGTGTTCTAAGGTTACTTGTTTAGCATGATTTGCTGAATGTAGGGATATACTAAAAAGCATCTGCCAAAATCAATCAAACATATATATGAAAATGTGTTAAAAATCTAACTTCAAATCAAACCTTGCAGACAAGCTTTGACAAAAGTCAGTGCAATGGGGTTTTGGAGGTGAGAGGAATGTGCATTTCATCATTTATGCAGTAGGTCTTTCTCATAGCCTTTTGGAACAAAGCTTTGTGAATCACATATAAATACAGTTTGTCTTGGTAGACTCTGGAATTAGCTCACACATTAAAACTTTCTTTAGAATGCTGAATTCAGTTCTAAAAGGTTGTTGGCTTTCGGGTGCCTGCCCTCACAAGACAGTACTTAAAAGTTTTCCCCCTTTAGTGCTATCCTTCTTATTTCTCTTACATATCATTATTTCATCAAATGTAGGTACTCAATATGATTCCAATTTTATTTCGTTTGTTGGGCCATGAACCTGGGTAACCCTAGGCACATGGCCAAGTTTCTGGTAACAATAAAATCAGCATTAGAGTAAAAGAACATCAAGAATCCTGCAGTCATAAGGTAATGTGGAGTCCATCTGGGTAGCTATGAAAAATACATAAGAGTGTGTTTTCTTCTATGATAGTTGTGTTCTCTGAGTTGACAGAACTAGGTCAAAGATCTTGACAGCATATTTTCAATACATTTAGCCAGGAGAAAACAGCACTTGTCCTTTGTATCTGGTTCAGATTTTTGTTTTGATTTATCATTTCTTCTGAGATTCTTAGAATCACAGAACCCTAAAAACTACAGATACAATATATTTATCAATGATAAATATATTTATCAATACAAATATATTGTAATAAAATACATTGTATTTACCAGTTTAACAGAGAAGGGCAGACTGCCTATATATAAACACATCTTATGTTTGACAGGTTTTGTTTTCATGTTTGAAGTCCTGGGTAGAGTGGAGAAGAGTCTATGAAAGAGTATTTTTCTTGAGATAATCATGCTATATATATTCCTTTCCTTCATTTTGGCACATTATTTTATCGTTAGCACCGAGCACCATTTTAGGTACCTACTAGGTACCAAAATATATTTGGTGAATCCTGAGGTCAAGAGTTCAAAACCAGCCTGGCCAATATGGTGAAACCCTGTCTCTATTAAAAATACAAAAATTAGTTGGGCGTGGTGGCAGACGCCTATAATCCCAGCTACTAGGGAGGCTGAGGCAGGAGAATTACTTGAACCTGGGAGGTGGTGACTGCAGTGAGTCGAGATCGGACCACTGCATTCCAGCCTGGGTGACAGAACAAGACTCCATCTCAAAAAAAAAAAAAAAAAAAAAAAAACCATATATATATATTTGGTGAATAAAGGAATGAGTAAACTACCCTGTTTTCATTCTTCACTCCATTGTAAACCATGCTTCTTTCTTTGATGTTTGCACTAACCTCTTATTTATAAATTGTGTACTCTCCATATACCAACTACTTAGATAAACTCTTCCTGTATCAGTCCTTAGTTATTAAATCAGAAGAATAAGTTAATCATTTTTCCCTAGATTGTTTAAATGAATTTCTAATTTGATTAACTTTTACAATTTTTCCATAGCTTAATTGCTTCGGAATTCGAGGTGTATGCTTATGCTTACTTTTTCCATTTCAAGTTCCACAGAAGTTATTTTCTTTAGTTTTCGGCAAGTATTTATGATGAGCACCTGTTAGTTAAATGAAGTAATGCATTTTCCATTTGGAAACATGTAAACTAAGGCTTACAGTTTGGGGAGTTGCTATTCTTAAATGTTTCCTAAGAAAGTCAATTCATCTTTCCTTTTTATACTAGGATGATAAGCAACAAGACTTTAGAGAAACCACTTGTCTTTACATCTTCTTCAAAGGCAGTTATTAACCTTTGTATCTCTAGAGTCCATTTCTGTCTTTCCATTAACAAGTCTATGATCCAAAAGAAAAACATAAAATACCTCTTTTCAAAGAATGCTGGCCCAACATATAAGAAAAAATAATATATTAATACTCTCTCTGTATAATGAAAAATTGTTTTGGCTGCAATTTTTTGGCCAAAATATTGTCTCCTCTGTTGCCAGCAACATTTCACATGAACACACATTTGGCTTCTCTGGATATTTCTGCTTCAGACAAACAGCAATACAGAGGGCTACTCAAGAGGAAACTGTTAGCTCATTTCCGAATTAGATTGCCCTGAGCATTGAGGAACCACACTTGTTCTCAAGTCTTGAGGAAGAAATTGGAAATGTATGGCTCCTTTAAAGATGCCTCCTTTTCTATAAATTTTCACTGTCAGAACTCCTTTCCCACAATAGCAGCATCTTCACATATTACTTGTGTCTCTGTTAACAAAAAATCAAGTAAAATGACATTTGTTTTCTTTGGCAAAAAGATAAGACCTGAAAACCACGTCCTACTTCTTACTTCCCACTCTTTCTTTAGGTCTCCACTCAATTCTTAGGTTATGTGGGCACTGCTGGGAGACATTTTTTAATCTCTGTCTTATTCTCAAATAGAGGCAAGATGACTTCTGTCTGGGAGCGTATGACCCCTCCATTCCAGAATTAGGCATGACTCAGGCCACTGAGTCAAGCAAGATAAGATTCCCCAGCATTTATACCAAGTAATAAATGAACTTATGTTTCATCATAAATTGTCTTTGTCAATTATATATTTCCTGAACATATGCCTTATCTGAAGAACTGAATTTACATTTCTTACTGCAGGTGTTGCCAAGTTTTGATGTCATCTATCGCATTTTCACAGGCTCAGGCATTTAACAAGTGCTTTCACATGTACAATGTGATTGGACACAGTGTCAATCACAGCAGTAATTGCAAAAAAAAAAAAAAAAAGACAAGGGTAGTAACAATAACCACCTTAGGATGATCCCATACATGCCAGATGCTGATTTTTTAGGATGTCATATGGATGTATCCACAGACCTCAATGTGGTGACATTCCCTTTCATACCTAAATTTCAATAGATCCAAACTCCTGTCTTTCCTAGTTCTACCAGATTCCTTTCCCAGAGCAATATCTGATATTTCCTCTCCAAAACATGTATGTGCTTCACAGTTGTACCCTGTCTTTCCTTTCTCTCTCTAATTTGTCATCCTGCTTTGACCTGGTTCTCTTCAAAGCACCTAAAAATGTGCCTTCAGATTAATCACTGCTAATTCCAGGCTACAGTATTTAATAAACTTTAGGATAATAGTTTTGGGATATTTAATAATTTTAGGATAATTTAAATAAATGTGTAATTAAGCATATATATAATAAATATATATAACATATATATAACAAACAAATACACTAAGTCTAATTAGTTAAACACTTTGACTGCTACTAGAAATAAATATGCCTAAAAACAAAGACCAAGTTCATCCACATCTCCTCTTCCAAATCCCTGCTGCTTCTGTGAGCTGAATGCAAGCTAATTCCCAGTAAGAATTATTTTCTATTTCTATGCCATGGAGTCTAGCTCCCAATTCCTCGTAGCTCCAGCGGTAGAAGAACTTTCTTCCACAGACTCAAAAGAACTAAATTCTGCCCAATGGTGTGCATAATGGCAACATCTATATACTCTAGTGGATACTTACTCATTTAACAATTATCTCACATATATATTCAACAGCTATAATAATTTCCAACACCAGGCATTGTGCTAAGCTACTGTATGCTCAGTGATTACAAACAACAGCAACATGAAACAACAACAAACATATTACTTGTTCTTATGGATCTTACAACCTATTGGGGAGACATCATTGCATATCTCTACATCTGGAAATTTTATCTTAAATATATATGGGGCATAGAGTCTCATTCATGTAGCACTCTAAGTTTTTTTTATATATATTTTTCTCTACTGTGAAGGAAAGTTCAGTCCTGAGTTAGTAGCTTACACACACACACACACACACACACACACACACACACACCACGTGCGCACGCACACACACATTCTTCTCAAAAGCAAATGAACACAGCATTTGGTAATAAAGAAAATAAGTTTTGGGAAAAAACACAAAACAAAACTATAACCCTGTCTGCTTCTGCTTACATTAATAAGCCAAGCTATATAACTGATGAGAATATTTAGCATTTTACTTTGAAGCACTTGCATTGAGATTACTTTGCTGGTTTAAGGCTTTCTCGAGAATAAAGAATACATATTTGTTTTATGTTTTCATAACGAATTAGCTAATGTTTGTGATCCTTCCATACCAAAAAGTCATTGTTAAGGTGACTCCAACTATGTAAAAAAATAATTATTATACTATTTCTATTATTATATTCTATTACTGTAATAGCATGATCATTCTTACCATTACTCACATTACAAACATGCTTTCATTAGGCTTCAAAGAAAATTTGCCATTCACATACCTCTTTTCAAATAGTTGTCTCGTGAATCCTCAAAAATTAACTTCAGTTTAGTTATGCAGCTTTTTAAATATGAAATTACATATTTATCGACAGTGACTTATCCAAGGCAACACAATCAAATTGTCAATGTAGATTTGTGTTATTGATCCAGGTCTTTCTGATTCCAAAGTTTTGCTTTATTCCATATATGCTTTTGGATAGGTATGGGCTTATTTCCTTTAGGAGATTGATGACTTCTTTTGTTTTATACAACTCTGTCCAGTACAACTTGTTAATATATAATATATACATGAACAACAGACAGAGAAAAGAGAAATAAACCATCCATGCCATGCCAGTGACAAAGAAACATCTTTACAGTGACATGGAGACAAAGTCACTAGAAATGGGTATATATTTGACTTTTTAGTCTATTAACATAAAGTGGTCTTAACAGACCACTTAGTAATTTTCAAACATCTATGAAATCTTTCCTTTAGTTTTCATAAGGAATATAATACCTTTTACTCATTTACCAAATATAAAATTAGTAAATTTTATATTAGTACACATTTAAGTATAGTATACGTTACTATTTAATGTAATTTTTCAAATAAGAGATAATTTCCCTCTCAAAGTATCAGATATATTTCTGCATTAGGCCAAGCTCTATACCCCAGCCTCCTGACTCGGGGCAGCATTGAGGTTCACAAAACCTGGGCTGAATCATCTACTCTCCACAGCAACCCACCCGACCTCCAACACAAGTACACATGCACACACATACACACAATCCCAAGCTATTCTAAATAAAGTACCTCATTGACTTCTAGCACATTGGAAGGAAAACTGTCATTCTGGTATTTTTCAGTATTAAAAACAGCTATGGCCAGTAAAGAAACCTAAAAGGAGCTAATTGATGAGCACTCGACCAACAAGACAAATAAAAGGCAAAAAATAAAGATCTAAATCAAAACTTTCAAGTAAACTGCAGTCTAACAATGAAAGTTCAGCAAAACGCATTGTTTCTCTCTCGATGTATTACTTGAAAAAGGTTCTATTAACAACAACAAACAGCTAACAAAATTTTGGGGAAAAATATGTGATTCAAAACATATAGTTTATAGACAAATTGCAAAATATGTAGTGGTTGACTGAGTTTACTAATTTTTTAAATGGCTGTATATAAAGCCCCTGTTAAAATTCCCAACAATACAACTATCTTTTCCTACTATATTCCTACAATAAGCAAAAAATGTTATCAATAATTTGAGGCACATGCAAACCCACAGCAAATATTTTTATCTAATGTCTAAAAATCATACAGATGACTCAATAATCAATAATTTTTATCTCACATGGGGTGAGGCAGGCCTATTATAAACCAACAAAAATGAGTTTCCATTCTGAATTCAGCAGAAGATTCCTTGGCATACCTATTGAAAGATGTGCTATTGAAAACTAAATATGATTCAAAATATTAAAATGCTCCAATAAGACATCTACGTCACCAATTCCTCTGTTTTTTATCATTTACAAAAATGATCCCATGTCCCAGGTTGATAATTGGATTTGAAATTATGGCTCAAAATGTCATCGAACATAAAAAACAGTTTGTCCACTGGTGACAGGATTCGCTCACCGGCGAGCAGCTTCCTGGATCTCTCATTTGTATGCTTCCACTTTAATTTCTGCCATCTCTACAGCTTGTAATGCCTTTTGAAAGCCCTTGTTACTTTGACAACATGTTTTAACATCTCTCTTTATTTTGGTTCTTGGCTGCCTGTCGCACGTGGATCCAATTTTGCTCTCTTATCTTTTTAGTTTCAAGCACAGAAGCTTTCTGGGAGAGGTTTTCCTAGAACCAGCTCTGCACCTGGGTGATCTCTACTGGCAGGGCCTTCCTGAAGGGCCCTTCGCAAACAAAAGGAGAAAGGGAATTATAAATATGGATTTCAAAATATTGTCTGTCTGTCAATCTTCTTTTATTTCCTCATTCCCTTCCGTCAGCTACATTCTCCAGTCCCATAAAGTCAACATATATCTCTAGTTTGGGACACTAAGGGACTTCATAATGCAGTTTCTTACTTCTTATTTTAATATGGTTAAAGAGAAACCCAGATAAGTTCTGTGACTTGTGCAAAACTACACAGACTGCTAGAGCTAGAACTAAGACTTTGCCAGAAAAATTTCCTGGTACCCCATTCCTCTTTTAAACCACTTCATTATTCTCTTTGGGTTGATTGTTCAAGTTGTCGTAGTTGGGAAAAATTTTAAATCCTCCATTAAAGGACAGAAATTGTTATTGAAAAATTAAACTAAGTTTAAAATTCTTTAATTATATGCAGAAAATATGCTTCAAATCTGTGAACTGTCTGTTGGATAATAAAGGGTATGTCCTGTATTGTACATTTGGACGACCAGAAACAGATGCCGTTACTGCTCATAGTCTGCTTTTTGAGCTAAGGAAACCCCCATGACATCTTCGCAGTCTCAGGTCCATTCTCCATAGACACAACTCTCTGGATGATATTAAATGAATAGGGATAGTATTTCAAAGCCTCTCAACTAGAAGATCCGACAGATTGAGGTAAAGAAGTCTGTTCTCTGCTCCATAGTTGAGTTCCTCTATGAAAACCGTGAACTACAGAGCCTCAGTCTCCTCATCTATAAAATGGGGATAGCCACATCTGCTCCAAAGCATTTTTGAAGCGCCCTATAGCATATATACACACATACACACACACACACATATAATGTATATATAAGTAATTTTTTCAATTGAACACTGTTGTATAAACATTTACAAGCTAATGCTTGTACCCTCAGAATCCACTCTAGTTGTGTCCTTTGTGAAATCAGCTTGTGAAAAGCTTAGATTTAAATAGCCCAGTTCAATTAGTGAAATTGTACCCCTACTTCCCTCAGGTATTGACTCAGGGATGTACCCATATCTAGGCCTATGAAAATGAGCACAGAAAGTTTCCCTGGATACAATGAGGATGTAAGTATGAGATGATAGAAGCTCTCTCTTCTCTAAGACGAGGCATGATATAGATATTAGACCTGAAGCGTCTTTAATTTTACCAGGAAGAAAATAAGCCTGAAATGGAACCCACATGAAAGCAAGATGGTAGAGCCAAAAGAATCACGAGAACAGGAGCTGACACTGATAAACTGCACTATATCCTGCTCGCCCTCTATCTCTGGCCTTTCAGATACATGTTTTGATATGGTTTGTAATTTTAAACCAATTGATTTGGAATTTCTGTTTCTTGAAATCCAAAACATCCTAACTTATAGAAAATGGAAGGTAATTTGTTTTATAAATGTTGATTTGTTTTCATTCAACTACCAGGGCAAGGGAATCTGAACAGAATTGCCTGCTTTTAGCCTCACCTTTTTTACCAGGAAGGCCAGTGAGTCGGGTATGCACTAACGGGGGCCATCACAGATTTTAAACTGCGTATTTTAAATTTCTCCAAGAACTCTCTATCTGAAGAGATGGGAATACAATCTGCTATCTGAATAAAAGCACAGAAGGAAATTTCTGTCCAGGGAAAAATCATAACATCAGTGGATAGGTTTTGCTTTTCCCCCCTGCCACAATTCTCCTCATATTAAGGGGGAATTGGAATGGAGGTCAGCGTTTGTGGGATCTGATTAATGGGAAATTGGGATGTGGAGACATTTACTTTGGGTTTAGTGAAATAGAATTGTGTGAGTTTTGAAATATTACTTATAGGCATAGTTCTTGTTAGCTGTCCTATATAGGTTTTACTCAGTAGGACGCACATGTACAGGACCAGAAGTTGTACTACAATGTTAGTATGTCCAACGACACCGGGCACCAGAAGTGGGTGGGTAATGGAAGGAGAAACCAGTTTTAATATGTCCTCATATAGAAGCTACCAGTGCAAAAACTTTCAAGTCATTAGATGTGTTATTTATTTATTTACTTTTACTTTAAATTCTGGGATACATGTGCAGAACATATAGGTTTGTTACATAGGTATACATGAGCCAATGGTGGTTTGCTGCACCCATCAACCCATCATCTAGGTTTTAAGCCCCACATGCATTAGGTATTTGTCCTAACGCTCTCCCTCCACTTGCCCCCCAGCCCCTGAAAGGCCCCTGTGTGTGATGTTCCCCTCCCTGTGTCCATGTTTTCTAATTGTTCAACTCCCACTTATGAGTGAGAACATACAGTGCTTGGTTTTCTGTTCCCGTGTTAGTTTGCTGAGAATAATGGCTTCCAGCTTCATCCATGTTGTTGCAAAGGACATGAACTCATTCTTTTCTATGGCTGCATAGTATTCCATGGTGTATATGTGCCACATTTTCTTTATCCAGTCTATCATTGATGAGCATTTGGGTTAGTTCCAAGTCTTTGCAATTGTAAATAGTGCTGCAATAAACATACATGTGCATGTCTTTATATTAGAATGATTTATAATCATTCTAATATAAAGTAATGGGATTGCTGGGTCCATGGTATTTCTAGTTCTAGATCCTTGAGGAATCGCCACACTGTCTTCCACAATCGTTGAACTAATTTATGCTCCCACCAACAGTGTAAAAGAGTTCCTATTTCTCCACAACCTCTCTAGCATCTGTTGTTTCCTGATTTCTTAATAATCTGTGGTTTTGATTTGCATTTCTCTAATGACCAGTGATGATGAGCTTTTTATCATGTTTGTTGGCCATATAAATATCTTCTTTTGAGAATTATTTGTTCATATGCTTCACCCACTTTTTGATGGGGTTGTTTGCTTTTTTCTTGTGAATGTGTTTAAGTTCCTTGTAGATTCTGGATATTAAACCTTTGTCAGATGGGTAGATTGCAAAAATTTTCTCCCATTCTGTAGGTTGCCTGTTCACTCTGATAATAGTTTCTTTTGCTTTGCAGAAGCTCTTTAGTTTAATTAGATCCCATTTGTCTATTTTGGCTTTTGTTGCCATTGCTTTTGGTGTTTTGGTAAATGAAGTCTTTGCCCATGCCTATGTCCTGAATGGTATTGCCTAGATTTTCTTCTACGGTTTTTATGGTTTTAGGTTTTACTTTAAGTCTTTAATCCATCTCGAGTTAATTTTTGTATAAGGTGTAAGGAAGGGATCCAGTTTCAGTTTTCTGCATAAGGCTAGCCAGTTTTCCCAGCACCTTTTATTAAATAGGGAATCATTTTCCCATCACTTGTTTTTGTCAGGTGTGTTGAAGATCAGATGGTTGTAGATGTGTGGTGCTATATCTGAGGTCTCTGTTCTGTTCCATTGGTCTATGTATCTGTTTTGGTACCAGTACCATGCTGTTTTGGTTACTGTGGCCTTGTAGTATAGTTTGAAGTCAAGTAGTGTGATGCCTCCAGCTTTGTTCTTTTTGCTCAGGATTGTCTTGGCTATATGCACTCTTTGTCCTCTTTGTACCTGTGGAAGAATTTGACTGTGAACCTGTCTGGTCCTGGGCTTTTTTTTTTTTTTTTTTTTTTTGGTCGGTAGGCTATTAATTACTGCCTCAATTTCAGAAGTTGTTTTTGGTCTATTTAGGGATTCGACTTCTTCCTGGTTTAGTCTTGGGAGGGTGTATGTGCCCAGGAATTTATCCATTTCTGCTAGATTTTCTAGTTTATTTGCATAGAGATGTTTACAGAATTCTCTGATGGTAGTTTGTATTTCTGCGGGATCAGTGGTAATTGCCCCTTTATCATTTTTTATTGTGTCCATTTGATTCTTCTCTCTTTTCTTCTTTATTATTCTGGCTAGTGGTCTATCTACTTTGTTAATGTTTTCAAAAAAACAGCTCATGGATTCATAGATTTTTTGAAGGGATTTTTGTGTCTCTATCTCATTCAGTTCTGCTCTGATCATAGTTATTTTTTGTCTTCTGCTAGCTTTTGAATTTATTTGCTCTTGCTTCTCTAGTTCTTTTAATTGTGATGTTAGGGTGTCAATATTAGATCATTCAAGCTTTCTGATGTGGGCATTTAGTGCTACAAATTTCTCTCTTAACACTGCTTTGGCTGTGTCCCAGAGAATCTGGTACATTGTCTCTTTGTTCCATTGGTTTCAAATAACTTATTTATTTTTGCCTTAATTTCGTTATTTACCCAGTAGTCATTCAGGAGCAAGTTGTTCAATTTCCATATAGTTGTGTGGTTTTGAGTGAGGTTGTTTGTTTTTGGTTTTTGGTTTTTTTGTTTGTTTGTTTGAGATGGAGTCCTGCTCTGTTGCCCAGGCTGGAGTGCAGTGGTGTGATCTCAGCTCACTGCAACCTCTGCTGCCCAGGTTCAAGCGATTCTCCTGCCTCAGCCTCCTAAGTAGCTGGAATTATAGGCATGTGCCACCACACCCAGCTAATTTTTGTATTGTTAGTAGAGATAGGGTTTCAACATCTTGACCAGGCTGGTCTTGAACTCCTTACCTTGTGATCCACCTGTCTCGGACTCCCAAAGTGCTGGGATTACAGGCGTGAGCCACCACGCCTGGCCCTTGAGTAAATTTCTTAATCCTGAGTTCTAATTTGATATCACTTTGGTCTGAGAGACTGTTTGTTATCCTTTCATTCTTTTGTATTTGCTGAGGAGTGTTTTACTTCTGATAATGTGGTCGATTTTAGAATAAGTGCTATGTGGTACTGGGAAGAATGTACATATCTGTTTATTTGAGGTGGAGAGTTCTGTAGAGGTCTATTAGGTCTGCTTGGTCTAGAGCTGAGTTCAAATCCTGATCATATTGTTAATATTCTGTCTCATTGAGCTGTCTAATATTGACAGTGGGGTGCAAAACTCTCCCACTATTATTGTGTGGGAGTCTAAGTCTCTTTGTAGGTCTCTAAGAACTTCTTTTATGAATCTGGGTGCTCCCGTATTGGGTGTATATATATTTAGGATAATTAGTGCTTCTTGTTGCATTGATCCCCTTACCATTATGTAATGCCCTTCTTTGTCTTTTTGATCTTTGTTGGTTTAAAGTCTGCTTTATCAGAGACTAGGATTGCAACCTCTGTTTTTTGGGGTTTTGTTTTGTTTTGTTTTTTGCTTTCCATTTGCTTGGTAAATATTCCTCCATCCCTTTATTTTGAGCCTATGTGTTCTTCGCATGTGAGATGGGTCTCCTGAATACAGCTCATGGATGGGTCTTGACTCTTTATCCAATTTGCCAGTCTGTGTCTTTTAATTGGGGCATTTAGCCCATTTACATTTAAGGTTAATACTGTTATGTGTGAATCTGATACTGTCATCATGATGCTAGCTGGTTATTTTGCACATTGTTATAGTTTCTTCTTAGTGCCATTGGTCTTTATATTTTGGTGTTTTTGCAGTGGCTGGTACCAGTTTTTTCTTTCCATAGTTAGTGCTTCCTTCAGGAGCTCTTTTAATGCAGGCCTGGTAGTGCCAAAATCCCTCAGCTTTTGCTTGCTTATGAAGGATTTTATTTCTCCTTCACTTATGCAGCTTAGTTTGGCTGGATATGAAATTCTGGGTTGAAAATTCTTTTCTATAAGAATGTTGAATATTGGCCCCTCACTCTCTTCTGGCTTGTAAAGTTTTTGCAGAGAGATCTGCTGTTAATTTGATGGGCTTCCCTTTGTAGGTAACCTGACCTTTCTCTCTTGCTGAGTTTAATATTTTTTCCTTCTTTTCAACCTTGGAGAATCTGAAGATGATGTGTCTTGGGGTTGCTCTTCTCAAGGAGTATTGTAGTGGTGTTCTCTGTATTTCCTGAATTTGAATGTTGGCCTATCTTGCTAGGTTGGGGAAGTTCTCCTGGATAATATCCTGAAGTGTGTTTTCCAATGTGGTTCCATTCTCCCCATCACTTTCAGGTACACCAATCAATCATAGGTTTGGTCTTTTCACATAGTTCCCTATTTCTTAAAGGCTTCATTCATTCCTTTTCATTCTTTTTTCTCTAATATTGTCCTCATGCCTTATTTCAGCAAGTTGATCTTCAATGTCTGATATCCTTTCTTCTGTTTGATTGAGTCAGCTATTGATACTTGTGCATGTTTCACAAAGTTCTCGTGCTGTGTTTTTCATCTCCAGCAGGTCATTTATGTTCCTCTCTAAACTGGTTATTCTAATTAGCAGTTCCTGTAACCTTTTATCAAGGCTTTTAGCTTCCTTGCATTGGGTTAGAATATGCTTCTTTAGCTCAGAGGAGTTCGTTATTACCCACCTTCTGAAGCCTACTTCTGTCAATTCATCAATCTCATTCTCCGTCCAGTTTTGTGCCCTTGCTGGAGAGGAGTTGTGATAATTTGGAGAAGAGGCTTTCTGGTTTTGGGAATTTTCAGCATTTTTGTGCTGGTTTTTCCTCATCTTCGTGGATTTATCTACCTTTGATCTTTGAGGCTGATGACCTTTGGTTGGAGATTTTTTATGGGGGTTCTTTATGTTGATGTCGATTTCTTGCTTTCTGTTTGTCAGTTTTTCTTTTAACAGTCAGGCCCCTCTGCTGCCAGTCTGCTGCAGTTTGCTGGAGGCCCACACCAGACCCTGTTCACCTGGGTATCACTAGTGGAGGCTGCAGAACAGCAAAGATTGCTGCCTGCTCCTTCCTCTGGAAGCTTTGTCTCAGGGGGGCACCGGCCTGATGCCAGTCAGAGCTCTCCTGTATGAGGTGTCTGTCAACCCCTGGTGGGAGGTCTCTCCCAGGCAGGAGGCATTGGGTTCAGGGACCCACTAGAGGAGGCATTCTGTCCCTTAGCAGAGCTGGTGCACTGTGTTGAGAGAATCCCTCTGTCAGGATCAGCTGCTGTCTTCAGAGCAGGCAGGCAGAAATGATTGAATATGTTGAAGCTGTGCCCACAGCCACCCCTTCCCCCAAGTGCTCTGTCCCAGGGAGATGGGAGTTTTATCTGTAAGCCTCTGACTGGGGCTGTTGCCTTTCCTTCAGAGATGCCCTGCCCAGTAAGGAGGAATCTAGAGAAGCAGTCTGGCCATAGCTGCTTTGCAGCACTATGGTGAATTTTGCCCAGTCCAGACATCCCAGTCTCCTTGGCACTGTCAGGGGAAAACCGCCTACTAAAACCTCAGTAATGGCGGACACCCCTCATCCCACCAAGCTTGATCATTCCAGGTCCACTTCAGACTGCTGTGCTAGCAGTGAGAATTTCAAGCCAGTGGTTCTTAGCTTGCTGGGCTCCATGGAAGTGGGACCTGCTGAGCAAGGCCACTTGGCTCCCTGGCTTCAGTCCCCTTTCCAGGGGAGTGAACAGTTCTTTCTCACTGAGGTTCCAGGTGCCACTGGGGTATGAAGAAAAAAACTCCTGCAGCTAACTTGGTGTCTGCCCAAAGAGGTGCCCAGTTTTGTGTGTGAAACCCAAGGCTTTGGTGGTGTAGGCAAACTAGGGAATCTCCTGATACGCAGATTGCAAAAAATCGTGAGAAAAGTGTAGTAACCCAGCTGGGTAGCACGGCTTCCCGTGATTGGGGAGGGAAGTCCCTCGGCTCCTTGATTGGGGAGGGAAGTCCCTCGGCTCAGCCTCCGTGGGTTGCGCCCACTGCCTAACCAATCCTAATGAAATGAACGGGGTACCTCAGTTGGAAATACAGAAGCCACCCACTTTCTGCCTTGGTCTTGCTTGGAGCTGCAGATCGTAGTTGTTCCTATTCGGCCATCTTCGCCCCTCCCTTGAAGATGTGTAAAATTTTAAAGAGATAATTTTGTGAATTGATAACTAATAAAAATAAAATTTCTCTGCTCTGTTTTTTCTTTTCAATTCATCACTAGAAGATTTTGTGTGTGTGTGTTTGTGAGCACAAACTATAGTGTAAAGTGAGAGTACATTTTGTGGGAACATGCATATTCTATGCATTCTAAATATACATTGAAAATTTGATCTATCATGCCAGAGGCAAAACTGAATCATCTTTCTTAATTTTTTATAGAAAACGTTAACAAGTTATTGAGTTATGACAATTTTAACAAAAACTGCAGTCAAAATACATATGGAAAATGGGTGTAGAGGTGTCTTAATGAATTAGTTAATAAAAAATATTGTTACTTTTTTGAATTTTGTGATGTTCTTTGTATTTCTCAGGTTTTAAAAATATAAATTTGTTGTACTTTTTCTTAGTATAAACACATATTTGCATTTAAATCTAGCTTTTAATTGCAATTACAGTATTTTTTTTCTAAAGA
Source organism: Macaca mulatta (assembly GCF_049350105.2). Taxonomy (NCBI): domain Eukaryota; kingdom Metazoa; phylum Chordata; class Mammalia; order Primates; family Cercopithecidae; genus Macaca; species Macaca mulatta. The sequence goes on along the minus strand of NC_133413.1, from coordinate 132,324,191 downwards.
GGGTTCCCCCTAAAGTAAATGTGTATCAACTTCCAAAAACTTTGGATTCTTCCTAAGGTGTGTACTGGGAATCATGTAGAAAAAATGATTAATAATTCAATTACCTGTGTGAGGATAAAAACTTTTATGAAGAGTTTTATTTAAGAAGGATCTTGCAAAGTAAGTAGAGAAAACTGGGGTAAATAGAGGAAAGAAACATTAGTCTTTAGTTCAAAAGTCACTGAAATACCTCCACTGAACACTCTATCTCAAATTGCACCCCACACTCACCTTACCTAGTGACATGATTTGGCTGTGTCCCCACCCAAATCTCATCTTGAACTTTTATAATCCCCATGTGTCAAAGGCAGGGCCAGGTGGAGGTAATTGAATCATGGGGGTGGTTTCCCCCATACTATTCTTGTGATAGTGAATAAGTCTCATAAGATCTGATGGTTTTATAAATGGGAGTTCCCCTGCACAAGCCCTCTTGCCTGCCACCATGTAAGATGTGATTTTCTTCTCCTTTGCCTTCCACCATGATTGTGAGGCCTCCCTAGCTATCTGAAACTGAGTTCATAAACCTCTTTCCTTTATAAATTACCCAGTATCAGGTATGCCTTTCTTAGCAGCCTGAGAACAGACGAATACACCTAGTCACTCTCTATTCTATTGCTCTAAGTGTTCATTACTTTTTACTTCTATATATTCACTAAAATATAAGCTATATAAAAGCAACAATTTGTTCCACCTTGTTTATCACTGTAATCCTACAGCCTAAAACAGTACCTGCCATATAGCACATAATAAACATACGTGCTTTATAAATATTTGTTTAGTGAATGGTTGAACACCCTAAAGTTCCCTATATTCATGCACATGTCTTTGATTTTAATTATTTGGCAAAAGAGAATAGCCAGTAAGATACCAGAACACTTCCAAATCTAGCTAAGTTTTGTTTCCGTATGTTGAGTTTTCAACACACACATACACACACACACACACACACACACACACATGGAAAATTGGAGCAATCTAGAAAGTCAAACCTGGAATTTTTAAAAATTACTCTGTCTATAACCATTTTCAGAAAAGCAGAAAAATAAATGATCACACTAAAAAGATACATCTGGCCACCATATTAAAAAACACAACATCTTGACAACAGCTAATTTAATTGGAAATTGTGCAGAAATTTTCTCACGGAGCTCATGAATCTTAGCAGTAGTGCTGATAATCTTTCCAGGAACTTAGAAGCAATCCTGATACTTTTGGTGTAAGTCACTACTTTTAATCATGTAATTTCTTTTAGGTGAAAGTTACATTTTGTAATCATGAATGAGAGGACCCAAAGGGATCTTCTCAGTTCCAGGCAACTCTCCAGTCACAAGAACGGGACAAAGATTTCCCAACACTAGCTTGCCTATGGCATTAAACTTTATCCAGCATAATTTTCTGCACCACAATTTTGAAGCTGAAAGGGACCTTGGTAGTTGCTGTGGCAGAAATGGATGCATACCAAACAGTCACTTTCCACCTTCTCCTTGCAAACAGAACCTCTTTTTGTTTTGGGGCAAAAATGTGTCCAGGTCTCTATTTGTTTTCACATTTCCTTTTTCAGCTACAGGGGGCCATGTGACATATTTCTGGTGGCTGATACGTAAAACAAAATCTAATTTAAAAAAAAAATCCCGATATAAGAAACTAGCATAGCAGGCAGCTGAATTGGATGTAGGTGCAAAGTGTAGAGCTGTAGCTGCCACTTTATGACCATGAGGTGACAAGCAAGCAGCTAGGAATAGTGAGTATCATAGAGCCACCGGCTATGTGTTAGATTACTCATCTCCAAACCACTTATGTAAGAAACATCAGCCTATATTTTAGTTATTATTAGATAGGTTTCTGCCACTTACAGCCAAAAGTATTGAGGTTATAGTTATTACCTCTAATGCCTTTATTTGTTTTGGAGGAAAAAACAACTGAGGTTCAATGAGAACAAAAAATCTGGCTGGAGTCATTGATATTTTTGGTAAGAAACACATTACAAGAGCCCATTCCTCTTCCCAATACTCACAAGCACAACCTATGGCCATTGAGTAAGATTAGGGGTCTGCTTCATCTGCCTCTTCAAGGCAAGGAAACATTGAACATGGCAAAATGCTTACATTAGAAAATGTCAGAATTGTTGATAATTGCAAAGATGAGTGCTAGGTATTAATACCCTGCAATATTTGTATATAATATTAATCTTTAAAAAATATTGTATGTAACATATTGAAGTCAAATTACTATCATCCACAATAAAATATGTGTACATTATTGGATCAAAATATCTGGATGACAAGTCAAAGATTCTGTTATTCATTAAGCTGTTCTTTATTCTCATTTCTAATTATCCAACTGTCTACATGCTTTGACATCATGAAAATTCGATCAAGTTAAGTGTCGAATTAAGGAGGAATTTGTGATTTGAGTAATACAATTACTGTGATTTGAGACCTCCAATCTTTACTTTTCTCTCATGGTTTTTTTTCTCTTAATAAAGGATTCTGGAAGACTCCATATTGACTCTATGCCATCTGTGTTTTGTTTCAGTCTTCGGTTATTAATTTATGCTAAATCAAAGTTGACAACTTCTTATATAACTTCTTACAAATAAGGTTTTTCTCTGACTTACTAACGCTAACGCCCAGTCCCAGGCATTGATCTCTCTTTACCACATTTCCATGCAAATAACTGACAAACAAATAAATACCCTTAGTAAGGCATTTGGTATCTTCATCTTCTTTTGAAAATGCAATTCTGAGATTTCCAATTATACATTTGCACCATATGTGAACCATGACTTCAATGAACAGGAACTTCAGTATGGTTTTGCAGTCATGGACCATGTATTGTATCCCTTTTATGATAATATTTTCTTTATAATTCACTGTTGCAAGGCAGCTGATGCAAGTGCCTGCGTGCCCCCCTCCCCTGCCCCGCTTCTTGGCGTGTTCTGTCTCATTCTGTGCCATTTTCACCTTCCCAATCCCATGGAAGATCTAAAAATGGCTGCAGAGGAAAAATAAGACTTTCTGTTTCACCTCCAAAATATGAATGCAAATACATGGCACATGTGTCACCATGGGGGACAGTAAGGGTCAGTTATGGCACTCTTTCTAACTTAAATTTGGCCTTGAATTCTTCTCAACACATTGCAATTCAGACCCTTTAAATTGGCACTCAGGACAATCTACTTGCTGTCAATATAACCTTCTTAATCTAAATTTAGTGTACACTTTCCACAGTTCTGTCCCTACTACCGGTTTCTCCTTTGGAATAAAAATATTGAGTAATTTTTTATCAATGATTATAATGAAAAGAAAGAGAACTCTTTGGCACATATGTGGTGTGTGTGTGTATGTGATTTCAAACTGGAAGGCCTAAGTGACTCCAGTGGAAGAAAGACCCAAATTCCAAAATATACATCAAATGTATCCACTCCTTTTCATCTTAATTTCTTTCAGACAAGGTGTAACTACCACTGCCCCCACAAAACTACTGTGACAATCACACATCCGTCTTCTTATAGCCACTTGTACCTCTGTCTATCCATCATTTCATGCAGCAGCTAGAGGAGCTTTTGCTAATGAAAATCTGTTGCTCATTCCACTCTTACAATTCTTCAATGAATCTCATTACACCTAAAACAAATATCAGAATCATTAGCATCATCTATAAAATCTATAAAATCTGGCAAGCCCCTGCCTTTATTTTATCCTCCTTATCAAATATTCATTATTTTGTTCATTTCATTCCATCCTCAATGATCTTCTGCTTCTTAAACTGCTACGCTCATTTCTGTCCAAGGCCTTTCCTTTCACTCACTTATTCATTTAATTTATATTTATTAAGTGTTTCATTTATTTCAAGCAGTTCACTGTCTCTTCACTTGGTTAGTTCCTACATCGATACCTCAAGATGAAAACCCTTCTACAAGAAGGCCTCATCTGGCTACAACAGAAACTTCTATGTGTTCAATGTTCTTCTTCCTACACTTCTGTCATTCTCAGTTTGTTCCTGCATCTCTAAGCAGCATGCAACTAGTACTCACCTACTGGATGTAAGTGACATGCCACTTCTAAGCTGAAGTGTTTAAAAATAGGAGTGGTAGAAGCAAAGGATAATGCCCCGAATCACTGGGAGGAAGACCCCAGGTTTTCTAGCTTCTAGAGGCCACCTGCTTTCCTTGGTTTATCACTCCATATCACACTGCCTTCTGCTTCAACGACACATTTCTTCTCTGACTCTGGTTTCCCTGACTCCCTCTTATAACTGACCTTGTGATTACACTGGGCCCATCTGAATAATCCAGGACACTGTCTCCATCTCCAATGCTTAATTTAATCAAATCTGTAAAGTCCCTTTTGCTATGTCAGGTAACATTTTTCCAGGTCTGGGACATGGATATCTTGGGAATGGCAGTAGGGAGCAAGCATTCTTCCTATCACACAAAATGACAAGATATAGGCATATTGAAGGTTAGAACTGAAAAGGCTCATTAATATTCAAACCTAAGGCAAACATAAATCCAAAGGTGAGGCTTTTCTACTATAGCATATTATCTCCAGGAGCTTCAGAGTAGCCATAATTAAATTTGAAAGAGAGAATCATATGAAGAAAGAAGAAAAGAACAGATTTGAGAACCACATGTAAAAATGAACATTCATGTGAATACTAGCATAGGAATTTGGAAACAAACAGAACAGAGGCTACTCAACTTCCATGGAAATTGTATTGCCACTCAAAAAGGAGCTTAGAGTTAAAAAAAAAAAAAAATCCCTTGTCTGTTCAAGCCTTTAAACAAATTTTCAGCTCCACACTTGTACCAATTGGAAATAGACTTTGGAAATGGCATTGCCCTCAATGGCATGACCTCAACACCTCCCGTCGGACATAGTTCTCTGGTGAGTTATCCGGCCTTACATAGAATATCCATCCAAATATGCCCACATATTTGAGACTTTTAAAATCTTATTTTATCATCTGCCATAGCAATTCCTGTCATCGTTTTTGCTGTTCTTCCAAGAGTCATTTTAAGAGCATGTTTGCATTATCACCTGGTGGTTTTCCAAGGTTGTTAAATTCTGTGTATCAGAAGAATTCTCCCAAATTAATAAACTCTCCCTTATTAAACATTATGTTCCAGCTTCCTTGATTGAAGGCCTTCAAAATCTACTAGCACAAATCCTCTCCCAGCTTCTGCCAATGCATGCTGGCTTAGTCCTGAAACTCTTTTGGAGTATCGTCCCTTGTCTCCCTTATCAGGGCCAACATTTCTCCTGCTGCCTTAGAATTCACTGTACCCTATTACAGGCCTGGTGTTGAGAATGTATAGGTGTTTTCAAATATATGATTTTATATATTTTTATAAGATTGGTATACTGCAGAAGATATCCCATAATTAGCATATATAGAGAAGTAGACAATCGAATGTGAACGTGTGTGTGTATGTGTGTGTGTGAGAGAGAGAGAAACACCACAAAACAATTTCTTTAAAATTGAGTATCTCATGTTTTAAGGGACTGATGTTGATGTCCTGTGTGAACTACTGGAGGAAAGGGTCAATGACAACCAATAATGTTGATTATTGCTATCATTATGGAGCCTTCATTGACACTCAAGGACTAGGGATTAATGTCCAACAATTATGATATATTCCACTCTTGGTGATTTTTAGTAAGATTAATGCAATATATCTACCTTGTAGTTTGTGGTTCTTTCTGCCACAGCAGTCTTAGTTCCCTAAACAGACACTGCATTATAATAAACACTTACTTTTCATTAGAAATTTAAATTTAATATTTCATATTATTTTTAAAGAAATACACTTACTTTTCTGGTAACATTTACAGTAAAACATGAAGCCACTCAAAAGCAATTTTTAAATAAATATGACCAGAGATAAAAGTTTTCAAATTCGATTGCAACAGTCTAGTAGACCACAGAATCAGTCACAAAAAAATAAGCAATTAACATGCTGATGCTGTCAAAAGATGTTAGCTAAACTTCAAAAGGATGGGATATAAGGAAACTCCTTTTGGAAATAAAAATTCCCATAGGTTTGTAAAATTTAACTATATTTCTTATTAAATGAAAGCATATATGCATTATCTTTCTTTATATTCCTTCCTTATCCTTCAACACATAATCTCTATTGTGAGTTTACCTATTATTTATTGACATCAAACCTCTGAATAGAGTCTGAGCCATTACAGAATCCTCCATCAAATCTTCATATGTTGTGAATGAAAATTTCAATGAATGTGTGCTTGGGAAATGAAAGGCAGATGGTCTTCCAGTCTGTATCTCCTTTATCTCTTTTGTCAACACGGAATCGACTTCACATGTCTTCTCCATTTTATTCATATCAATAAGCTTGCATATGTTTCATAAATCATTTTTTCTTTCACTTTTTCCACTTCTAATTATTTGAATGTCTTATCCACTGAAATCTTCCTGATTGCTTTTCCCCTGTTACTACTCTAACTTATTTCTCGATTGTGTCCTCACAGTTTTTTCCTCCAGACTTTTCTAAATAAAAAGCCATATTTACCAAGTCTTTCTTTGGCATAAAACTAATAAACTTGCATATTCACATTTTCATTTGACACCTAAGTTTTGAGCATCTGCCACACAGAAGGCACTGAATAGTCAAGAGAGAACAAAACTAATTTATTCCTCTCATCCTTTTTCACTTTCTTAAACCTGGAGAATTGAGAAGTATCACTGGGATTGAAGGAGAAAAGGGAAAGGAAGGAGGTAGGGAGGGTGAAGAACAGACCATTCTCCCTTTTCCCGTTGCTCTATCATGGAAACCAAGGGATCATTCTGCTCTGAAACAAGGAGAAGCTTTGAATTGGAAAGTTTTATCTGAACCTGAAAATGAGATTGTCCAACTGTGGCTGGAATAGTTAGGACTTCATGAGATCCAGGCAGAGACTGAGAAGGGAAATTTGACACAGCAGGTTTGCTAGCAGTGCTTGAAAAAAAAAAAATCCAATTTCTTGTCTGTACTTGACTGAGTCCAGCACTTTTTGATACCTGAATTTTACATAAGTAAGTTTTTTTAAGTATGAAATAAAAATGAGCTGTAAAAGATGCAGAAATCTAAGATGCATTACTTACTAGTGGTGTGATATTGGACAAATAAAATAAGAATAGTAGTTTCTCACTGCATTGTCATGAGGTGCAAATTTAAAAACTGTCAAAACATCCAGCACAATACCTGACATATAGAAAGCCCTCAATTCAACCTTGTTCACTTGCCTCAGGATTTTTTATCATTGTAGATTTTCTGAGGAGCTACTATATAACTTGGAACTATTCTAGAGAAGTGCAAAATAAATTTCTTTCTCTGTGCAAAATAAATTTCATAAGTCATTAAGTAACACAAGGATGATACAATAAAATAAACAAGTGCAAAGTTATTGTTAAACACTAAAATGTGTGGTTTAAACTATAGTATAGTTGTTTGGGAAATTCAGAGAAAATAAAGCAAAATGTGAACTAACAAAGCACATTTCCTAGAAAACAACCTAAAGTTCAAGTCAACAAAGGTTGTTTTTCTTCCTTCTGGCTTTTTCCAATTTGAAAAACATCCATGGCCTTCTCTGAAAACCAAGAAGCTTAAAGACTGGAGGAGCCAACAGTAGATGTCATTGTATTAGTTTGTTATCCAAGACGCAGCTTTGTATTGTCCAGATTCTTACAGAACCCTTCTCACCAGTACCCTGTTTCAGCATTTGCAACAGATTATTTGGAAAACGTTGTTGGGGGCAAAGCCACATCTAACAACTCCCATTCCTAGAACATCAGATTTTGATTTTAATGAAAACATGATCCAAAGCTTTTGGATATCAATTTATGGCAATGGGAGCTGTAAATAAAGTATAATCCCTAGTTACACTGAGTTTATTAATGCAAAACCAAAATGAAATAAATGGTTTGCTTAAAGAATCTAGGTTTAGTTTACCTTGGATTAAGAAAACGTTTCATTCCACTGTATATGAGAGCTATAAATATGAACATATAAAGAAAAAAATATAAAATGGGAGTGTTTGCAATTTTTTTTTTGGACTCCTTCAGCCCTTCAAAGAGAGTCCTACTTATCAACAACCCACAATCCCCTCTTCTCAACCTAGAAGATTTAATCTTGGTCAGACTAGTTCTTAATCTTATATGATGCAGAATCAGAACAAAAGCAGAGAAAACTCGGCAAAGGGTAAAATGGCAAACAAAAGGTTAAGTCAATCTATGTAATATGTAAGAGAGGGAGAGACAGAGACAGAGAGATGAAAAGAAACAGAGTAGGGGGTAGAATAAAAGCTGCTTCGACTGGAGATAGAAATATTGTGTAGATGTTACAAGGAGGATCATACATGAGAGAATCTCTTGAGAACTGTATATTAAAAATGAAGAGAAAATGAGATGTGAAAGTGTTGCTGAGGTTACAAATTGCATATATTTAATTGTAATTTTTATTTTTTTGAGACTCTGTTGCCTAGACTGGAGTACAGTGACATGACCTTACTTCACTACAGCCTTGACCTCTCTGGGTCAAGCGATCCTCCTACCTCTGCCTCCAGAGTATCTGTGACTACAGGTGCATGCCACCACATTCACCTAATTTTATATTTTTAGTAGAGAGGGGGTTTTGCCACATTGCCCAGGCTGGTCTCAAACTCCTGGGCTCAAGGGATCCACCTACCTCGGCTTCCCAAAGTGCTGAGATTCAAGAGCACCCAGCCACATGTGTTTTAATATCTTACAAGGAACACAAGTAATGCTTGGAATTTCTTTGGGCCATTTTTGGTTTTGGCTTGTAAATTTTTGTGTATGTTGAAAGCAAAACCATTTATAGACTAAACAATTTGTATCTCTGAATTATAAGGGATATACTCATACTCCAATAACCAGAAAGAAAATTAATATTTAATATTTTGAAATATTTAAAAATCTATCCATAGATAGAATGTCATTTGTGTATTTACAAATGTAATCTACAATGGTTAAGTCATTTGGCAAGAGACTTACTTAGAAGAAGCTTCATGCCGTAGATCAACATAAGATCTGGGAATGTAAATGAAGAAAACAGAACCACAGATATTCAGAAAAGGAGGGGAATAAAAGAAGAGAGAAAGAGATTTGAATTCAGTGAATGAAAACATGTAATTATATGGCAATTTGGAAGGTTCAGAAGATTTTAGAACCAGAAGAAACAGAAGTTTCCCAGAGATACAAAACTCTTCCTAAAATGCAGATCAATCTGAACTGAGAGAAGGCTCTGGAGAAACGAATGAGTTCTTTTCTTCTTGGTGACTAAGATCTGTTATATGTTCCACTTTTCAGTAAGCTCCACCTAGGAGCTAAACTCCATCCAGATACCTTATGTCATTAGTACTTCCCCCAGAGTGCATATACAGTAAGTATTTGGTGAATAAATGAGCTTGCCTCCACATAAGCTACTGCATCTCTCTACCATAGTGCTGACTCTAAGAAATTAAAACTGGTTAAGCATCAGGTTCTCTAACCAACTTTAAGTTCTCTATGCTAAAGGACAGTGTTGTCTTCATGTCTGGGGCCCCAGCTGGCAGAGTGAGTGCTCAATCAACAGATGTTGAACTGAACTGAAAAATAAATATACAGAAAATAAGCTCTAACTTAGGTAGAAGGTAGAGTGGGTAAAGTTAGATATAGACCAACTTCACAGTTAGGCAGAAAAATATTCGCAAACAAATTGAGGTGAATTCAGGCTTGCCATATAAAACCTTGTAAACTAGACATAGGATGTCTTATTGTCTACTAACAATATATGTAAAATTATGTCCTGTCTCATACTCTGTGCTGTAATTTTATAGGCCTTGTCAGAAGATGGTATCAAATGCAAATTACAAAGAGTACCTGCATATTCTCTCAACTTGAAGTCAGTTAGAAATGAGTCTAATTTGTATTGGGACACCTGAACTCTTCACTTAAGCAAGAGATACTATTATGGAATAGTTCCCTTGAGACACTGTTATCCTCACTCTAATAATACTATTAATTGCTCAACATCTTTTGGGAACTGCCTTCAAACCTTTCACAAATCATTTTCTTTTAGGTGAATATTATTTTGCAAACAGGCGAAAGTTAATCTACACCTTGTGAATAAATGTGGGTTATTGAACTAAGTAATGTAGTATTTCAGAAAGAAAACAAAGTGTGCTAACAAAATGAGTAATATTCGGGGATGTTTATAAGATGACCATGAAATCAATGTTATTAGAAGCCACAAGAATATTCTTATCAGGGCAGTATTGTGAGGATAAGTACAATGTTTTCTGAGACGATTACAATGGAAACCAATAATATTGTGAACACATAAATTCTGGCCAACTTGTTCAGGAAAAGTCTCAGAACTTTAAGAGAATTCCTTCCAACTCTTAATTATGTCTGAATCCCATGAATTTTTCTCTGAGTACTTTTATGAGAAATACCAAAGAACAATGAAACAGACAGGGAGTAGGGGGAAAAGATAGAAACTGAGCAACCCTTTGTTAACAGTGAGACACTGACTCAAAGGTTTAGGTCAAAGAGTATATGAAATTTAGTCAATAAAACAACAAATTACATGATATTTAGTTGGTGAGAAGTAAATGATAGCAGACCTATCAACTTCCTGTGGCAAATTGCTATCCTGATGGGGTTTGTGAACCCTAATAGACTTGTCCATCTTTTAAATAATTTGATATTTATCAAGATAGCCTAGATATGAGAGGGTAGAAAATACAGCCCCAACCCTATTCAACCCCATGCGTTCACTGGCTATGTTGTCTGGACTATCAGTGCAATAAAATCCTATGCTTACGAGAAACCTTAATGGTTCTCCACTTCTAAAGTGTTGGTATGAATAGTTTCCACAAACTGAATAATCTCTCTTGTACCATTAAGTTCCCACTAAGTTAAATCTCTACCCTCTACTGGAAAATACTATATCTGTGCCAGAAAATGCTCCTTATTTCCAAGCTTATGGAAATCATAAACCAATATGTCAATCACAAAGGAGTATAATGTCCTTACATAAATATATTTATATCCTTAATATTTATTATTGTTCTATATTTGAATTGTGTTTTTGTTTATTCAACCCACTGTAAAAGCTATATATTTAAGGACCCCATACACCACAGGGTCTGTTTCTTTGCAGTGGCAAAGAAATGGAGAGGAATAGTCCCTGTCCTCTAGACCAGTGTGTGCAATACAGTAGCCATTAAGCACATGTGCCAACAACACATCTGAAATGTGGATAGTCCAAATAAAAATGTGCTGAAACTATAAGACATACACCAGGCTTCTAAAACTTAGTACCAAAAAGGAACTTAAAATATCTCAGTAATTATTGTTTACATTGATTCTATTTTGAAACATTATTTTGAATATATAATGTAAAAGGTATTACTCAATGTACCCATTTCATTTTGGTTTTTAATATGACTACTAAAAAATTTAAAATTTCCTATGACCTAAATTTGTGGTTCACACTATATTTCAGCTGGACAGCAGTGCTCTAGAAACTCTGAGACAAATACATATTGGTTTTATATATATATATATATATATATATGTAATTGCCAATTATGTATATAATATATATATTTAGATCTAACTGGTATAAAATAAGCAATACATACATTTAGTACCATTTTATTTATCATTATATGTGCTATTGTTATTTTATATTTGCCAGATATATATAATATATATTATTAAATATATAAATATATATAGAGATCTACCTGGTGTGTGTGTGTGTGTATATATATATATATATATATATGTTCTTGCATAACTGATACCTGAGTTAGGTTTTTAATGATAAATAGAAGTTAGATAATTTTTTTTCCTGTGAAATAAATCTATAGAAATGGGAATTGTATTTGAGTACATGTGTATTAAAACCGTTCTGAGGGAAAATAAGTAGTACAATTCTTTTTTTTTTTTTTTCTTGAGATGGAGTCTCACTCTGTCACCAGACTGTAGTGCAGTGGCATGATCTCAGCTCACTACAATCTCTGACTTCCTGGTTCAAGTGATTCTCCTGCCTTAGCTTCCTGAGTAGCTGGGACTACAGCCACATGCCACCATACCCAGCTAATTTTTGTACTTTAGTAGAGACAGGATTTCACCATGTTGGCCAGGATGGTCTTGATCTCCTGACCCAGGGATCCTCCCACCTTGGCCTCCCAAAGTACTGGGATGACAGGAATGACCCACCGTGCCGGGTCAGTAGTACAATTCTTTGTTGCCAAAATTGTCAAAACATCTGAGTGCTATTTAGGCAATATGTGGCATGAAGAGGAAGAGGAGGAAGAAGAGGAAGAGGGAGAGGAGAAGCAGCAAAATGAGGCAGAGGAAGAGGAGTAGGAAGAAGGAGAAGAAAGGGGACACAGATAAGAAACAAGGAAAAGAAATCATTCTTGCTCACAGAAGATTTCTATTTGGCTGAAAGCAGTAAAATTCTAAGCTTTTGTAAATCCACCCCTTTAGAAATTTAAGACTCAATGTATCTATGATGTTTGTAAGTCTCAAAATTGACCTTTATTCCATGTATAAAGAGATTAACTGGCAGTCAGTGTGCTTCTAATACAAGAGGATTATCTGGACAATAAACTAAAAGGTGAGTCCCTAGAAGATTTCTATGTTGACAAACAGCTAAAATCAGGTCATAGGATACTTGCATACTATAGTATATATAATGCCCTTACGCTTCAGGGATTTTGAAAATTTCATGCTAGAGAAACACTTGCTAGTCATAAAAAAGAAAGAGAAAACATAATTTTCAATAATTAAAAAAGGGCATACTCTACCTTTTGATAAATCTCATCATCTGAGGTAAATGTTTCTGTTGGGTAAAGGATGGGGGCAGATGAAGAGAGGCAGAACTGTTACTTTCAGGCTCCACATGTGTGAGGGTTTGTGGGGGATCTCTGCCTGCTGCCCCCACAGTGATCTGATGTATTACTGGAGAGATGTGGCCCCTGATCATCAGCATGAAAAAAAAAAAAAAAGGACAAGTTCTCATGAAAGATTAAGAAATGCAGATGAGGAAGTGGAAGGGAAAAACACACAGAGAATAGAGAATGTTAGGATGATGAAATAAGAGCGATGATAAAGGTGCTATGTGGGTGAGAATGGGCTTTTAACTCCATCAGAATAGGCTTCCTGGAAGGTAGGAGTCTGAGTTGAGACTTAATTAATGAGTAGATTTCAGTCTCACAAATAATTGATGTCAAAAGCATTCCAGGCAGTAGGACAAGTGGGAAAGATGACTCATGTGCGGAATCATCTAGTGTGAGGCTGAGCAGTCCAGTGTTTCTCAAGCATAGAGTGAAAGGAGTGGGAGACAGATGGGAGATAAGCTGAGGAAGCTCAGTTCTTGGAAAGCCTTTCGGTCTCTTTTAAGCATCTTAGATTATAAGCTTTGGGCAATGGGGATCATTGAAGAGTGCTGGAGAGAGAGTGAAGTGGATTCAAATGAAGGGAAAATGCTGATGTGTACCTTCTTTATACCATGCTCTTAGACCTATTCCTCCCCTCCATACTAGCCTTTCTGTTTGTCATGTATCTTCCTTTGGTCCAGTCAAGGGGTCTTCAGTTTGCAAAAAATAATGAGAATACTCTGATGTTTGCTAGTCCCCCAAATTAAAGCTTTTATCAACTAAAGCCATTTTATTCATCATTCAAATTAATCTTTTTGAAATTTTGGTGAAAATCTTTAAATATCTTTGAAGATATTCAGTGAAAACTTTCCAATCTTCTTGAATAAAATCTAATAAGTGTTAAGTAAGACATAAGCCAATACCCTTCCTCCATAACCTGTTATGACAAAAAAGAATGGACTAGCAAAGTGTCTTCAGAGCAGGAGATATGTCTGTATTTCTCTCCTCAGTGTTAATCACAAGGCATTAAATGCAAAGTGTATTCAAAAATTAAGAGTATGAATCAGAGTCAGGAAAACAAAGCTTAAGGTCAAACATCGCCAATTGTTAATCTGTATGTTCTTGGGCAAGACAATTTTCTAAAGCCTCTTTCCCTAGACATAATATTAGAATAATAAAATGAGCTAGCATTTATTGCATCCTTGTGTGCCAACAACTATTCTAATTACACTGCTTTACTTTTAATAAACTACTTAATCCTCATAGGTAGTCAATATTATCTTTATTCCTATTTTGTAAGTAAGAATGATATGGCATAGGGTGAAAGAAATTCATCCAAAGTCACATATCAAGAAAGTAGTAAAGTTAGGATTTGAATTCACCAATTCTAATCCACAGCCCATATGTTTAATCACTCTGTACCTATAAAACAGAATGTTAGGATTACACTGATGAACAAGTATGAATGATATTTGTACACTGAAGACTGTTGTCCAAATTTAGATAGCATAGGCAGTTGTATTTGAAATAATGCATGTTAAAGTAATATCTGGCATATAGATGTTCTCAGAAAATATGAGCTCTCATTTATTCTTCCACAAACGCAGCTGCTCTTCCTATCTCTATATCCCCATTGTGGGAAGGACTTCAAAATGTGTTCCTCTTCCTGTAAATCCCAGTATTAAAGAACTGAAAGGAAATGCAAACTGGTACCAGATGTTCTGTAGCTGTTCTGGTTTGAATGTACCTTGATTTCCTGAACATCACTTATACTTTGACAGTTTTGTCTTCACTATCTTCACATGCATCCCACCTGAAATTGCTTGAGGAGCCAAATGGGAGAGTCACAGCATCAAAGCTAATATGCTCATTTTCCCAGTGTTTAATTTTCCCTCCCAAGATTCAAAGGACTTTCTTGTGTTCATGTCCATGTGATCAGAGAAAGACAGACTGAAGGGAAGATGGATGCATTACAACCACACCCACCCAAAACCCTGAACTAAACAGCCCCCGTGAAACTTCTTTCCCAGAAAGCATTCCAGGTGTCTATGGCTCTGCCTATATAGCCCTAACATAAAAATGGTCAAATGCCTTCATTGTGTGACTCAGTGTAGATAACAACCCTATGTGGGTTCACTACATTTTGAATCACTCACCTATCAGAAAATCTGAACAGAAAAAGAAATTATTTGTGGTGATAGGAGACCATACACATTATGGTTCATGCTACACAGCAAGAGAAAGTGGTTATAAAATAATATAAATCAAAGGAAACATATTTATTTAACTTTGTACGAACATACTAAGAACAATCCTCCACCAATAAATACTTGTAAGAATCTTCAGAGTCTATAAATCTCATCTTTAATAGTTTTCTAAATCTCATTCTGTCCCTCTCCCATCAGTTTTGATTACCTGGCATTGCTTCATTTATGTTACAGAAATGTTTACTACCAAAACAGTATTTATTTGCTTATTTTTATATTGGCTGGGACTTCTTCCAAAATATATGGAAAATAAAGAACGGGTACTTAGCCTTATTCATCTCTTTCCTTGAGCAGTGTCTGTCACACAGTTTGCATTCAAAAAATAATGGGCAAAATATTTAGAGAGAATAAAATAATGAATTTTCATAATCCTTTACAATTCAGCTCCAGTCACATCTGTGAAACCTTCACCAGTTACCTCGATCTCTAAAAACAACAGTGACATATGAAATACCCAGGCTATCGCCTAACAAGTACTTGGCACTCAGTAAGTAGATGCAGTGATTATGATTCAGTCCCTATATATTCTTCCCCCAAACCCCACAAAAATGATGACTTGACAATGTATGAATTATTATTCTAACTTCACATATGAGAAAATCATGAAGCCTAGTGATGTTAATAAAATAAGAACTAGCATTACAGGCAGGTGTGTGTGTGTGTGTGCCTGTCTAAAGCAGACATATTGTTCTGCTTTCCAAATACTCACTTGTTTAGTGTAAACCACACAGCATGTGTTTTAAGTGCCCTTTTAAACTTGGAGAAAATGAATTGTCCAAGTTCACAGCATAATTCAATGACAAAACTAGGATATGAATTTAGCCTCAGCCCAGGGTTCTTACTTGCTATACCATATGGCCTGTCTAAAGTTGAGCAACTGGCCCCAAGTCACACAGCTGGCAGAAGAGCAAGAATATGAACCACACCTGCCTAGCTTGTTCTTCAACACAATACTGCCTTTTCCAATAGTCCTATTCTTTTAACTTCAATGCCACTTAAAACTTTAGAGCTGGAAGAAACTTTAGAGTTGATCTAACTTCATTCCCTTATTCTCAGATCATACATCTGATGCTCACAGGAGAGAAGAGAGTTTGCAAAAGTAACATAGCAACTTAATGTAGTAATTAAGTCCCAAACCTAAGTCTTCTCTTCACATTCACCATGTACCATCTACACTGGGACTCTTTCATAACTTGTTTTGTAAATGCTTTCTGTTTCTAAGATTTGTATCCATCATAAAATAGCAGATGAAAATACAGGTCTAAGGAAAAGATTGTAATAACCTCATGAATTAAAAGGAGGTAAATAAATACACACATCTTGGGAATAGACCTTTCTGAATATCCATGTAAATTTCCAGCATAATTATTCACACAAAATTATGAGATAGCTCCCATTTGTTTACTTGTTTACACCAGCAGACATTTGCTCTTACAAAAATCATCCATTCAACAGTTATATAAGTGAAAGAGAAATAAAATCCTTCTCAGGCAAGCAAATGCTAAGGAAATTTGTTACAACTGGACTAGCTTTACAAAAGTTCCTTAAGGGAGTGCTAAACGCGAAAGTGAAAGAACAACACCTCCTACTACAAAAACACACTTAAGCACATAACCCACAAACACTACAAAGCAGTTACACAAGTCTAAAAAACAACCAGCTAACAACACGATGACAGCATCAAAATCACACATGTCAATATTAACCCTTAATTTAAATAGTCTAAATGCACATTTAAAAAACAAAGAGTGGCAAGTTGGATAAAAGACAAGACAAAACTATCTGCTCTCTTCAAGAGACCCGCTTCATATGTAACAACATCCACAGTCTCCAAGTAAGGGGATGAAGAAAAATCTACCATGCAAACAGACAACAAAAAAACAACAGGAGTCACAATTTTTATATCAGATAAGATAGATGTTAAACTAACAATTAGAAGAAGAAGGGATTACATAATAATGAAGGGTTCAATTCAACAAGAAGACTTAACTATTATAAATGTATATACCCTCAACATTGGAGCACCCAGATTCATAAAAAAAAAAAAAAAAAAGTACTTCTTGGCCTATGGAGAGACCTAGACAGCCAAACAATAATAGTGGCACACTTTAACACCCCACTGACAGTGTTATTATCAAGGCAGAAACTAAGAAAGAAATTCTGGTCTTAAAACTTGACACTTGACCAATTGGAACTAATAGACATCTACAGAATAGTCCACCCAACAACCACAGAGTATACATTCTTCTCATCTGCACATGGAACATATACTAAGATTGACCACATGATCAGTCATAAAGTAAGTCTAAATAAATTTTTTAAAAAATCAAAATCATGCCAAGCACACTTTTGGGACACACAGTGCCATAAAAACACAGACCAATAACAAGAAAATCTGTCAAAACAACTCAAATGCATGGAAATTAAACAACTTATTCCTGAACAACTCTTGGGTGAAAAATGAAATTAAGGCAGAAATAAAAAATTCATCAAAATTAATGAAAATAGAGATACAACTTACCAAAATTCTTGGGATGTAGCTAGAGCAGTGTTAAGAGGAAAGTTTATAGTACTAAACACTTTCACCAAGAAGTTAGAAAGATCTCAAATTAACAATCTAACATTGCACCTAGATAAACTAGAAAAGAACAAACCAACTCCAAAGCTAACAGAAGAAAATAAATAACTAAAATTAGAGATGAACAAAATAAAATTGATATGCAAAAGTCCCTATAAAAGATCAATGAAAACAGGAATCAGTTATTCAAAAGAATAAATAAGATTAATTGACCAGTTAACAAAGAAATCTAAATTAGGTACAATCAGAAATGACAAAGATGACATAAAAACTGCTTACACAGAAATAGAAAAGATCTGCAGAAGGTATTACGAAAATTGTACGCACACAAATTAGAAAATATACAGGAAATGGATAAATTCCTGGAACATACAATCTCCTCAGACTAAACTAGGAAGAAAGTGAAACCCTAAGCAGAACAATAAGAAGTTCTGAAACTGAGTCAGTAATTAAAAACTTACCAACAAAAAAACATCCTGGACCAGATGGATTCCTAGTCAAATTCTGCCAGACATACAAATATACCAATCCTACAGAAAATATTCCAGTTGACGAGGAGGGACTCTTCCCTAACTCATTCCACTAAGACAGCATCAGTCAGATACCAAAATCTGGCAAAAACACAATTAAAAAAAAACTGTCAGGCCAATATCCTTGATGAACTTAGATGCAAAAATTATTGACAAAGTATTATCAAACCAAATCCAGCAGCATATCCAAAAGTTAATATACCATAATCAATTAGGCTTTATTCCTGGGATGCAAGGTTGGTTCTACATATGCAAATCAATAAATGTGATTCACCAGATAAACAGAAATTATATTTTTATATATATATATAATATATAAATTATATATAATATAAATTAATATATTATATATATAAATTATATATATATAATATAACCTTAAGAATCAGAAAACAACAAGATGCCCACTCTCACCACTCCAATTCAATTCAGTAGTGGAAGTCCTAGCCAGACCAATCAGGCATCAGAAAAAAATAAAAGGCATCCAAATAGGAAAGTAAGGAGTCATTTCCTATCTCTCTTCATGGACAATATGACTTTATACTGAGAAAACCCTAAGACTCCACCAAAAGGCTCCTAGAGCTGATAAATAACTTCAGTAAAGTTTCAGGATACAAAATCAATGCACAAAATTAGTAGCATTTCTATACACTAATAATGTTCAAGCTGAGCATCAAATCAAGAACAAATCCCATTTTCAACAGCCACACACACAAAAAGGAAATACCTCAGAATACATCTAATTGAGGAAGTAGAAGATCTTTACAAGGAGAACTACAAAACACTGCTGAAAGAAATCATAGATAACACAAAGAAATGGAAAAATATTCCATGCTCATGGATTAGATGGATCAATATCATTAAAATGGCCATACTGCCCAAAGCAATCCACTGACTCAATGCTATTTCTATCAAACTATCAGCACCATTTTTCTCAGAAATAGAAAAACTATCCTAAAATTCATACAGAATCAAAAGCCCAAATAGCCAAAGCAATCCTAAGCAAAAGGAACAAAGCTGAAGGCATCACACTACCTGACTTCAAAGTATATTATAAGGCTACAGTAACCAAAACAACATGGTACTAGTACAAAAACAGACCTGTAGATCAATGGGACAGAATAGAGAAAACAGATATAAAGCTACACACCTACAATCAACTTATCTTTGAAGAAGTCTACAAAAATAAGCAATGGGAAAAGAGCTTCCTATTCAATAAATGGTGCTGGGATAGTAGGCTAGCCATATGCAGAAGAATAAAACTGGATCCCTAACCATCACCATAAACAAAAACTAATTAAAAATGGATTAGAGTTTTAAGTGTAGGACCTCAAATCATAAAAACCCTAGAAGAAAACCTAGGAAATACTGTTCTGAACATCAGCCTTGAGGATTTATAACTAAGTCTTCAAAAGCAATTGTAACAGAAACAAAAATTGACAAGTGGAAACATTAAACCAAAGAGCTTCTGTACACCAAAAGAAGCTATCAACAAAGTAAACACACAACCTACAGAATGGGAGAAAATATTTGCAAACTATGTATCCAACAAAGATATAATATTCAGAATCTATGAGGAATTAAAAAAAAAACATTAAAAAGTGGACAAAATACATGAACAGGTACTGCTCAAAAGAAGACATACAAATGGTCAACAAACCTATGAAAAAAATGCTCATTATCACTAATCATCAGAGAAATGCAGGTCAAAACCACAGTGAGATACCACACCAGCCGGTATGTTGAGATGTCACACCAATCAGAATGGCTACCATTAAAAAGTCAAAAGAGAATAGATACTAGTGAGGGAATGCTTATGCGCTGTTGGTAGGAATGTAAATTAGTTCAGCCACTGTAGAAAGCAGTTTGAATATTGCTCAAAAAACTTAAAACAGAGCTACCATTCAACCCAGCAATCCCATTATTGGATGTATACCCAAAGGAAATTAAATCATTCCACCAAAAAGACCCATGCACTTGTATGTTCATCACAGCACTAATCACAACAGCAAAAGCAAGGAATCACCCTAAATGTCCATCAACAGTGCACTAGATAAAGAAGATGTGGTACATACATACCATGGAATACTACACGGGCATAAAAAAGAATGATTTTTTTTTGCAGCAACATGGATGCATTTTGAGGCCATTATCCAAGTGAATTACACCATAACACAAAACCAAATACTGCATCTTCTCTCTGATAAGTGGGAGCTAGACACTGAGTACACATGGACATAAAGATGAGAACAATAGACACTAAGGATAACCAGAGTGGGGAGGGAGGGAGGAGAACAAGTTGAAAAACTACCTGTTAGGTACTATGCTCACTACCTGGGTAAAAGAAACATCCATATCCCAAACCCCAACATCACACAATATGCCCATGTAAGAAACCTGCCCATGTACTCCTATATCTAAAATAAAAGTTAAAATTGTAAATAATAATATTCCTAAGGGTGAATCATTTTATACTTATTTTCCAGGCAAGAAAACTCATGTTCAAACTTTCTCCAGGTCACAAAAAGTTAAGTAAATAATACAACCGGGATTTCAATTAACATATGGCTTATTCCAACTTTTATATTATGGTATCTCTTATTGTGTTCTGTGGCTCTGTGTCTTCCAGAATTTCTCTTTCTTTCTTTTTTCTTTTCTTTTCTCCTTTTCTTTCTTTCTTTTTTTTTTTTTTCTGACAGAGTCTCACTCTGTCACTCAGGCTGTAGTGCAGCCGTGCAATCCCATCTCACTACAACCCCCATCTCCCGGGTTCAAGCGATTCTCCTGCCTCAGCCTCTGAGTAGCTGGGACTACCGGTGTGCTCCACTACACATGGCTAATTTTTGTATTTTTAGTAGAGAAGAGGTTTCACCATGTTGGCCAGGCTGGTGTATAACTTCTGACCTCAAGTGATCCACCCGCCTCAGCTTCCCAAGTTGCTGGGATTATAGGCGTAAGCCACCATGCCTGGCCTATATCTTCCAGAATTTCTGCACAAACATTGCATGCACACACACACACGCACACAGATGTCATGACAACTACAAGCAGAAGAAATTACTGGTAAGCTGAGCTGTTTCTCATTCAAATATAAGCTTTGTCACTGTCAGTTCCTGTGCTGAGAGTTGCGTGATGTTTTTGGCTATCTCACTGCTCTGTGGCTTAATGTTTCTTCTGCCCTGCACCAGAAGTTTAACTATCTCCATATGTTCAGGAGCTCACAGAAAGAGAATTAAGAACGGCTTCATTTAGTATAGGCTGGGTGTTGGGTAACTCCTCTCTTCTCATTACACAGCATGAAGTCTCTCCACAGTTCATCAGTTAACACCATGGCTCCTTAATGACCAACTACTAAATCTTGGATTTCAACCTCTTTCAGAATGTTTCATTTACTCATAGATAATCAAGAAGCATTTATCGAACACCTGCTACAAGAAAGCCCCAAGAGGGGGTTACAAAGAATTATGAGACTGTGCTACTTTTCCTTAAGGAATGCAATTCCTAAGTAAGAAAAAATTAAGAGAATTCTTCAACACATTCTGTAGTTGTTTTCATTTATTTGAAAGTTTTAAAGAGAACACAGTAAAATCTTAACATTTAGTAAGTGAAAGGAATTAGATTGGAAAGGTGTGTATACATAACTTCAGTTGCATCTACAATTAATTACTTTTATTATTTATTTGAAAGTTCTAAAGAAAACAGGGCAAGGTGTTAAGTTTGTTGATTAATTCTGGGCTATACTTCCAAGAGTATTAGTAAAACTTTTCTCATCGTGTTTGATACATTTTATAATAAGTAAAAATAAACTTTTAAAATAGAGGATTTATTGGTTCATGCAATTATAATATCCAATATAGAGTACACCTGAAGTATGTGTGTAATTTATTACCGTGAATCAGATCCATTCACGTGTCATCAGGGTCCTGGATCAGTTTTGCTGAGTTTCTCTTTGCTTCTCCCTAATCCATGCATTAACTTCATTCTTGGTCTAGCTTCCTGCAGAACAGCAAAAAAAGCTTGCAGGCAGTTTTAGTTTCCTCATACACTTACAACACCGGCCAGTCAACAAGTGCCCTTTGTTTCAACATTCTAAGAGATGTTCAGAGATTCATTCTCATTAGAATGTCTTGCCCTCCTCCCCAATCCAAAGTAATCACTGTGGTCAATAAAAGGATTTCCTCAGTTTGAGTTATATACCTCACCCTTGGACCCAGGAGTGAAGTCAACCTATCTAGAACCTCATGGAGACTCTTACAGAAAATAAAAGCTATTGAGAAGAGAAAAGGAGGCAAAGGATGTCAGAGGTCAATCAACTAATATCTACTCCATCATCTAGCCCTTGATTACTCAATTAGTAAAGTGTCAGGAAAAATATCAGCAATGCCCTTTTTATTTAATACCATGCATTTCTTTTATGGTCAACACTATTTCAAGCACCATAAAGTATGCAAATGTGTGTGTGTGTGTGTGTGTGTGTGTGTGTTATGAAACTCAACTGTCATTTACAAATTAATGTACTGATTAATTTACTCAATAAATATATTTTTTAAATTTTTTGAGATGGAGTCTCACTCTGTCACCCAGGCTGGAGTGCAATGACATGATCTCAGTCCGCTGCAACCTCTGTCTCCAGGGTTCAAGCAATTTTCCTGCCTCAGCCTCCCCAGTAGCTGGGATTACAGGTGTGCACCACATACCCAGCTAATTTCTGTACTTTTAGGAGAGACAGGATTTCACCATGTCGGCCAGGCTGGTCTCCAACTCCTGCCTCAGGTGATCCACCCACCTAGGCCTCCCAAATTGCTGGGATTATAGGTGTGAGTCACTGCACCTGGCCAACAAATATTTCCTGAACACCTGTTTTGGGTTAGCCACTGAGATTCTATTTATTTATTTATATTTTGTTTTTAATCTGTTTATCTTTTAATGTTATTAGAGTGTCTCCAAGCTGCAGTGATAGAACTAATTATTTTTTTCTAATTTTTTTTGTTTTATCCAAACTCACTTAAAATAATAGGACAAGGGAAACAAATTAATATACTTCAATGTTATTTTCTTCTCTCCAAAATCCGAATTATTGTTAGGCTTTCTTTGAAGTCATCTTCAGAGTCTAGACTTTGTAGGCACTGTAGAATTACGGTTCAAGGAACAGACTAGAGCAGGACTTGTCGAGTTCAAATTTTAGCTCACACCATTTACCGCCTTTCTGACCTTGAACAGGTTGCCTAACTTCTCTGTGCCTCAGTTTCAATAGATGATAAATAAGGTTAAAGACATTATCTTCATCATACAGACTTTGCAAGGATGAATTGTCCCTCCCTGGTATAGCACTTAGAAGAGTACCTGGCATATTGCAAACACTTAATACTATACTCTAACAAAAAAGTGTAATGTTTACACCAAAATATTATTTAGAGTAAAGATAAAACCTTTGCACAAAAGATTAAATGGTATAATGGTGTAAAAAAGGGAATAAAAGGCAACTGGCATCACCAAGTATCTAAAGCTTTTAAATCATATCCGATCACAAACACATATTTAGAAATTCTATTAAAATAAAGAATGTGAAGAAAGGCAAAGCAAACTTATTCGTACATTCTTGTTTTCAACTCTTAAAAGATATGTATATATGCGGGTTTTCTAATCGGGAGCCTAGAAATCCAACAGGCTTCAAAAAGTAGGCCGTAAAAAAAAAAAAGAAAAAAAAAAATTCCCACAATGTGTCTTTGATGGTCTCAAATTATATTGACTGCTTGACAGACAAAGCAATAACCTATCTATCCTAATGGCCCAGATGAAGATTTAAACAATCTTATCTTCAGAAAAACTTTAAAGATAAAGAAACTTCCCCACTAGAATAGGGATCCCACTTCAGTATCCTAAACAGGATATCATCAAGCTTCTGTAAATAAAGCTGGAGAGCTCAGTACTTGACAAGGCAAGTCCTCTGTCCTTTCTGAGCCTCTCTAATCATTTAAAAGTTTTCCTGGTAAATTCTTTAGAAGGAAACTCTTTAGTACCATTAGGTTTTCCACGCATGAACTACTTTCTAGAGCCTTCATCATAAGCACTTTCTGCTTTGATCAGAGAACACAGTAAGGTGGTCCACAGCACAAGTATTAAGCCCCTACACTGATTTTGAAGAATGCAAATTGTTTGCCAACATTTAAACTCCAGCAGAGTTGAAAAGTCTCTTACAGGCTGAGATAGTTGGCAGACCTGCCTACATAGCTACAAAACGCTGTGTCAGACTCTGCCCTCCTCAAATTTTAACATGCCTTTTCCGCAACCTCTGATAGATAACCATATAAACAATCTACAGACAGCCACTGATATAAACTTTCTGATGTTCACTTCGCGCCTTACAATATAGCAACCAGGATTAAATAATAATAAAACACTCAAGATAAGCTCAGACCAGCTTATGGGAAAATTTTCTCTTTTTCTGTGCATGATATTCAGCTGAATAATATCAGTCAGCTTTTATGTGTCACATTTGAAAGTTAAAATTAACCTAAATTCATACCCTTGTTAGTTTTCAAAAATAAAACACTTAAATTATAAAAACAGTACGTTCTTATTGCAACAACTTTAAACAATACTAAAAAGTATGTAAAGCATAAAACAAAAGTCAACCCATCCAAGTCTTCCATTACCCTACAAAGCTAATTATTTTCAAATGCCTGTTAGAATCTCCTTCATGATCCACTAATATACCTATAAAGACATGAACCTAAATCTAATAAATAACTTTACCCCTCCCTTAAGGATTACCATGCTCTAATACAGAGATTCTAAGCTGTACCAAGCTCTGAGATGCTGAACAGCAAATTATTTGAAATCATAGAAGTATGACTTTCTCATGATTCAACAAAAAAGGATTGAGAAAGAAGTTAAAATATTTCAGACAGGTGGGCACATAGACATGTCAGTTCCTAATCTGTGCAACTACTCTTTGTCTGATATTCACTGTGGGCTTTCCATCCATCTTTGGGGAAAACCTAGTATCTATATGAACTGGCTGTTTTTAGCCTAGGCACTACCCTGCAGCCTTTAGCAAAGCTTGGTATGGTTTACTTTTACCAAAGCTTGGTTTATCTTTACCAACACTTGGTTTATTTTTTCTAGAATAATGCCACAACAGCTCCAATAGGGGAATGGCAGAGATCTTTGGCACTCTAAGTTTAGCGTGGATATGGTTAACTTAATCTCAATCTATCATTAAGATCAGACCAACATGTAAATTTTTGTATTATTCCATATGATTAGGGAATAATTTAAACACACACATACCTCCAAAATGCAGAAGTTCATTTTAAAAGGCAAGACAGCTTACTAAGACAAAGGAAGCTATATTTTTAACTGTCCCATAATTTTATAAGGTGGTCTTCCTAATAATGGAACTAGTTCTTCACATTAATAGGAATAAATGGAGTCGTATTAGAGTCACTGCCTTCCTCTCACATTTGCCACCCTCCCCAACCTCTACCCCTGGACCTACAAGGTATAAAACATGGGCCAATTTCTGGGCCTTATAGTTTTGATTAAATTCTTACCTAGCAATTTTGTCATCCATATGTATTTGTATTCTTTTGAAAGTTGTCCACAGAGACATAATAGGTACACAGATATGTATACCATATTTACATGCTTTCAGTATATTATCTTAGCCATCTTGTTCTTGGGAAGATATGTTTTCCTATTAAGTCTGAGTTCTTAAAATCATTACAGCTAGAAAATGGTCTCTTGTTATAAAAAGATAATCACTGAAGTCAATGGAGTCTTTTTAGAGTTAGAACCCTTTAATTTTTAAGTTACTAGCCTTTTTTGGGGGCGGGGTGGGGGGGAGTCTCGCTCTGTCACCCAGGCTGGAGTGCAGTGGCACAGTCTCAGCTCGGCTCACTGCAACCTCTTCCTCCCGTATTCAAGTGATTCTCCTGCCTCAGCCTCCAGAGTAGCTGGGACCACAGGCTCACGCCACCACACCTGTATATATATATATATTTTTTTTTTAGTAGAGACAGGGTTTCACCACGTTGGCCAGGCTGGTTTTGAACTCCTGACCTCAGGCAATCTGCCAGCCTCGGCCTCTCAAAGTGCTGGGATTATAGGTGTGAACCACTGTGCCCAGTCAGCTATCTCTTTTAACCAACTTGGAAAGCACTCCGAATCTTGAGAAGGATGACTTCAATATCTTCATCTTCATTACTGATACAAAATATCACATAAGATGAGTCACTTAAGAGAAGCCCGTGGTACCTCCCTCCATGGTGGCATTTATCCATTAATAAAAGCTCATTGATTACAAGTTTTAAACCAGCTCCGGTTTTCACTGTATGATCTATCGCATATTTCTCAGCCTTGTCTGCCAAAAAAATTATGCAGGTCTTTGCCAAATTCCTTGGTGAAATCCAGATATATTGCTTATGAGATTTACTGAATCTGTGAATTTGCTAACCTTCTCATGAAAGGGAATGAGGTAAGTTTGGCCTGACTTAAGGTACTGGTATTAGCTCATAATGATCATCACTTCACTTTAGAAGAACCCACAAATCACCCTTATTATTGTTCAGTCTGAGCTTCTCCCTCCCTGCCCCAAGAAACACACAGTCTGTAATTTCTAGAATTTATACCCATTCTGGTTTATAAGATTTCTAGAATTATTTGTAGTAATTCTGGGACTATACCTGCATTATCTTTTTGGTAGCACATAAATAAATAATGTCCATATTCCAAGATGCACCCAGTCTTGAATTCATTCCAAAGAGCTGGATTCTCTAACACTGTCATCCAGGCATACCTAGAACTTTAATGTTCATCTTTCACACGTGTATTATTATTCCAGTTTGATAATCCTTTGCCTTGATAAAGAACACAGAGTATACCAGCTAAGGTGCTCTTGGCTGAAAGTAACAGGAATTTCAACTCAAACTGGCTAAGATTATCAAGGTATGTATAACTTTCAGGAGTAGATCAGGCTTCAGTATTTGTTAATTTGTGTCTCAACATTACCATCCTCTCTGCTTGCTTTTTATATCTTTCAGTCCATTGCTTATAGCATCAACGTCATAAGGAGGCTGATTCTGCTTATATTCATAAGGTGGCTTCCAGCATCAGTCTGAGTTCATGTTTTCTGATTCATATGACACTGGAGACAGAGAAGACAGAGAATGAGAAAACGAGAAAGAGAGAAATTCATCTAAGAATGCTAAGCTTTCCTTCTAGAATGATTGGGCACCCACATGTCACAATCCCATCCATATATCATCACAGTCCAAATGCATTAAACGAATTAGTATCCACCCAATAGGAATAAGGAGAATAAGCTTGGAGAAAGTATGAACATCCCAGCACTTTGGGAGGCCGAGACGGGCAGATCACGAGGTCAGGAGATGGAGACCATCCTGGCTAACACGGTGAAACCCTGTCTCTACTAAAAATACAAAAACTTAGCCGGGCGTGGTGGCGGGCGCCTGTAGTCCCAGCTACTCGGGAGGCTGAGGCAGGAGAATGGCGGGAACCCGGGAGGCGGAGCTTGCAGTGAGCCGAGATCGCGACACTACACTCCAGCCTGGGCGACAGAGTGAGACTCCGTCTCAAAAAAAAAAAAAAAAAAAAAGAAGTTAAGGGGAAATGGGATAATGCTGGGTAGGAAACCAAGGCTGTTCACTTTAGGAAATAAATAACAAATAGAGAGACCTTATTTATATATTTTTTGTTTTTAATCTTTCATCTTTTATCTTTTAATGTTATTCTAGTGCCTGTAAGCTGGGGTGCTAGAACTTTCTAATTAATTTTCCTACACCAAACATAATCTGAACATCTTTTATCAGCTATATCATGTAGAGAAGTCTAAACTTATTCTAGACTTTCATATTCCAGAAACAAGTCTTTAGAAATTGAGTTATAAATTGTAATTTTTCATTGGTTACATTTCTCTTTTTCAATATATTACTGATGGCCACTGAAATATGTATTTCCAAACCTCTTTTGTAGATGAACTAATAATAATACTGTCTGGAAGGGCTAATGATTTTCTCAAGGTCTTTGTGTCTAGTTAATAACATGTATGAAATTAGAACACAGATTTATTTCATTTTTAACCATTATTAAAAGCTCATCGATTACAATTTTTAAAACAGCTCTGACTTTAACTATATCATCATCTCATATTTCTCAGCCTTGTCTGCCAAAAAATTATGCAAGTCTTTGCCAAATTCCTTGGTGAAATCGAGACATACTGCTTATGAGATTTACCAAACCTGTGACTACTCCTAGGAGTTACTGGTTATATTCTCCATGGGCCTCAGTGGAAGAGGCCCTGTCCCTCTTGTCCTCTCTACACTAAATTTCTTTTTTTGTGAAAAATTCTACTCTTTCAGTAACCTCTCTTTTTCAATATAGAGTGGTGTTCAGGAGGTGCTCATAATCATGCATTACCCTTATGATTCCCCAATAGCAAAATTTAGTCTCCAAATTCT
Organism: Macaca mulatta; assembly: GCF_049350105.2. Taxonomy (NCBI): domain Eukaryota; kingdom Metazoa; phylum Chordata; class Mammalia; order Primates; family Cercopithecidae; genus Macaca; species Macaca mulatta. Next base: position 132,295,394 of record NC_133413.1, on the reverse strand, counting down.
ATGATGTTGTAGAAATACAAAAAGCTTTGATTCTCTTGAATTTCATTTTTATCACTCATTTTAGCAAAGTACTTAACCTCAGAGAAATTCCATTTTCTCATTTGAAACAAAAAAATTACTCATGTAAGATGGTGTTATAATAAGGGCTAAATGTAATTAAAATAAATGAATGATTTTGGCATAAAATAAAGTCAGTAAATGATAGTATTTAAGTGGTAGTTTCTATTTCTACTGCTATTATCATCTACAAATTAGAGTGGAAGTTTTAGCTAATATCCCTGAAGTCATTGAATGACTTCCTTAACTTTCCTACCTATGTTGATAAAGTTTCCTGTGCCTAGGCTGTTCTTTCCTATTACCTGTACTACTAAAACCGATTTCATCCTTTAACAAAGCCTTTCTCTACCTTTTTGTTTCCTTCAAACTAATGTAATGAGGTAACGGTATTATAACTAGCGTCTTCTCTTCTTTCCATGTTTAATTGAATAATGCAATTCTTTATGAGAAATCTTACTGAGCAGGCATAAGTAGCCATTAATTTGAGGCCTGGAGAAGCAAGTAGATTCATTTGGTTTGAACATAATAGGAAATAATGGGAGAAATGGGAAGGAATACTATCTTGAAAACACTGTAGAGATATCACAGCTCATTTAAAAAAATCTCTGTATTAAAAGGTTTCACCAAAAGTGTGTGGAAAAACTGGCCAGGCATGGTGGCTCACACCTGTAATCCCAGCACTTTAGGAGGCCAAGTCAGGCGGATCACCTGAGGTCAGGAGTTCAAAACCAGTCTGGCCAACATGGCAAAACTCTGTCTCTTTTAAAAATCCAAAAATTACCCAGGCATGGTGGTGGGCACCTGTAATCCCAGCTACTCAGGAGACTGAGGCAGGAGAATCACTTGAACCTGGAAGGAGGAGGTTGCAGTGAGCCGAGATCACACCACTGCACTCTAGCCTGGGTGACAGAGCAAGACTCCGTCTCGAAAACAAACAAACACAAAAAGATGTATGGAAAAACATTTTAGAGGAAGCTTTGTATTAAATATACATCTGCATAAATTAAGGAATCCTTCCATTTTCCAATCCTGTTAAAACTATTTATTATAATCAAACTAAAATTTTGAGTCATATAAACATTTGGATTGAAATCAAGGTTTAGATACAAATGAAAAACATTTCTGAGCAGTGCAGAATAGTCAATAGGATTTGACCGTAGACTCCAGGATATGAGAGCTATTTAATTCATAATGTAAAGAAAGTTTTTTTGGCAGAAGACACAGCAAAGATGACACACTGGGGGTCCTTCAAGAAATTCAGCCACGTCGGTGAGTAAATCTCACCTAAACTTTGCCATCACTACAGGGAACACAGGTCTGGAAATAAAGATTTATTAAAGTATTTTATTTTCACTACAAAGATGTTGAAAAATGCATTCAACAAAGTGATATAGGAAAGTTGGCTCAAGAGAAAAATCCCAGGTACTAGAGAAGTGTTCATTACAGAGTTGATATTTTTCCAACTGACCTGTATGATACCAAAGTGAAGGAGGTTATAAGAGAATGAACTTGGCTAATACAGTTTAAACTAAGCTGGTATTCAAGGATGGCCAAGGCCAAATTCTGATATTTACTACCACCCCAACATGCACGCGCGCGCACACACACACACACACACGCAAAGAATTCCTCCCCTTTTCTAGAAAAGTCTTTATCTTGTCCAAAGAGCTCACCTAGGCATGTCTACCTCATGTTTCATGTTCATTTTCCTCTAGGAAAATGAGATTTTTTTCTGTGTCTTTTTCCTTCATGGCACTTAGAGGTAACGTGTTAGATAATCATCCAGAACAATAGCTTAGGAAATATGTAATTTTTCACAATGATTTATTGAATGTATTAGGTTGGCACAAAAGCAATTCCTGTTTTGCCATTAAAAGTAATGATGTTTTTGCCATTACTTTTAATGCAAAAACAAGAATTACCTTTTCACCAACCTAATATTAACAACACAATAGGTTATACATTGTACCCGGTATATTAATATTTTCATACCTCTTGTCTATACTTTTGTTCAAGTTATTCATATCTCAGCCTCTTCTAAAGAGTATCTGAGGATGTTTTCTACAGTATACACAGCCTTGCTGTACAGATCATTATCATATAATTATTTGTCAGTGTGGAGAGTTATGATGAATTATGGTTCTTATGTATTTCTACCACATATGGAAGCCCTTGGAAGGAATATTTAGATCCAAAGACCTCTTGGAACCTCCTTTATTCATTATATAAATACCCCTGCAAAAGTTCCCTGCCACAGTTAAAAGTAAAAGCAGCATGCACTACAGTTTTCTGAACACCTGCTAAGCACTGGATGCATGCATTATCTTCTTTGAAAAATCCCTAGATCTTGATAGGTAGAGAAATAATAGGTAGAGAGGTTATTTTTTTCTCAAGATCACTTAACTAAAGGTGACATAGCCTGAATTGATACTAGGTTCTATCTGAATCACAAATTCATGTTCTTTCTAGTATAGCCCATCTAGAAGATTTTTGTTTTGATTATACCCTCATAGTGGCACAACATTATCAATAAGGCATCAGTAGCGCAAGAAAGGCCTTCAACTGACCATTGAATAGTTCCAGTATCCTGGGCTTAGTCATTAAGGTGCCATTTGCAGGATGCCTTTTTCAGTCACCTGGGAGCGACAGCTGTGCGTGGTAGGGACAGAAGGTCAGGCCAGGAATAAATAACCTCAAGCAGATAAAGTTACGGAAGTGGCCTCCTAACACTCAAGGATTACCTCCAGATGTATAGGGAATTCATTACGAGTAAGAAAGAGTTATTTAGAAGACAGATATGAACAACTCAGTGTAGTAATATAAAGTTAAACAGGGGTGAGGTTGAAAGCATGGAGGAATATCTCATTTATTCAGCCTTGGTTCACTGAATTCTCCTAATAACAATTAGAATATGAAACCCACTGAATCATTGGTATACAGAAGCACCAAATAAAATGCATGTGGAAATTAATCTGTGTCTACTGTAGAATACATATTATGAAAACATTATTGTCCGTAGGTGTGTTGGGGGAGGGGTGGTTTTTTTAGTTTTTTTGAAGTTTATGCCTATTATTTTTAGTGTTATGATTGTGAGTTTTGTATATTTTATAAAATATTCTATGCCATTCAATTTTTTATAATATTAATGTGGTATAAATATTAAAAATCCCATCATCAGAGAACGTCTTAGCAAATTTAAGAGTCGCAAACTATGAAAAAAATTTAGTTATTGTTTCTTGGTTTTCTTAATTGCTTGATGATTATATTATTTATAAACTTTGTACTATTCATTAATTTTATTTTCCACCAAAGGAGACGTGAGAGAAAAGTAATAAGGAATTTAAAGAATGAAATGGGCCGGGCGCGGTGGCTCAAGCCTATAATCCCAGCACTTTGGGAGGCCGAGGTGGGCGGATCACGAGGTCAAGATATCCAGACCATCCTGGCTAACACGGTGAAACCCCGTCTCTACTAAAAAAAATACAAAAAACTAGCCGGGCGAGGTGGCGGGAGCCTATAGTCCCAGCCACTCGGGAGGCTGAGGCAGGAGAATGGCATAAACCCGGGAGGCGGAGCTTGCAGTGAGCTGAGATCCGGCCACTGCACTCCAGCCTGGGTGGCAGAGCGAGACTCCGTCTCAAAAAAAAAAAAAAAAAAAAAAAAAAAAAAAAAATTAAATGAATTACAATATTAGTTGTGAAATTAAGTAATTAAAGCTATCAAAGCCTAACTGATAGACCTTTCTTGCCTTATAGTAAGATGAACAGGAATAAAAACCGTCATATATTCTAAGACATAAATTCTGTATGACGATAGGAGAAGATATATATCAAGTCAATGGCAAATCCAGAAGTCATCAAAATTAGTCAAAGTCACCAGTAATGACTCTGCCCTTTTCTCTTTCATGACTACAACAAGAACAGAAGGATATCTTTAGTCTTCAATAAAACTGTTAAAGAGTGTTGAAGTGTTTTCAACTCGATCCCAATATACGATTCAGCAGAATTTGAAAGGTGAATGGGAAACAAATCAGAGCAGAGAAAGTCGGAACAGAGTAGGACACCAAATGAGAAACAAGCTGATTGCCCCACAGAAACCACTCAACCTCAGAAAAGAGAGGCTCTAGGCATAAAGAAGGTGGCGGCGATGAAACTGGGCTAAAACCAGGTGGATTACTTAAATGTCTAGGAAAATGGTCATTTTCATTCCTATCCTATGCAATGACTGCTCCTGCTCTCTCTCCATAGGAAAATGGAGATGTATATTCTGAAGAAATTGAACTAAGGCCACTCTTGACTCAAGAAAATAAAGCTCAGAAAAGGGTAAGAGGTAAAGTTCTGAAGGTAAAGACAAAGGAGGTAAAGTCACAGGTGAAAGGAAAGACCTCAGCTCCCCTCATTTTACCTTACTCACAGGAGATTGGTATCCTTCTTTCAAGATCCTAAACTGCCCCAGAGAAGAGGACTATTAATAAGGACATTTGGGAAAGTCATTTTAAAATGCCAGCTGTCTACCTGATTGCCTGCTGCTTGCTAAATTCTGCTTACTGGTAGAATTTCTATTTCTAAAAGGCTCCAAAATGCATTTCTGCTTTTAAGGGCTCAAAGATCACAAAATTTTGGAGGAAAGTTTCCAGCATGAAATATAAAGAACAATAAAGACAATTAGAACTGGGAACTATTTAAAAATGATAGTCCATATTTCACCCACATGAAAGAAAATATTGCATCAATAAAACAAGAACAAAGTGCTATGGGTAAACAGAAACCCTGATCAAAATTAATCCCTGAAGAAAAAAAAGGGACATGAATTTTTTTTTGAAATCAGTAAAAAGATTGAAAGAAATAAGTGACAAAATGCTCCAGAAAATAGAACAAAAAAGTGGAACTAGACAATAGAAGAGAAAAGATCAATTCAGAAAGTATCCAAGTGCAAAAAAACAAGCACTAAAAGAATAAAATGCCTAGAATACAATGTAGATAAATTAACAAATAAATAACAAAATACAATATCTTATAACTGAGGCCATGAGTATCTAAATTGAAAGAGCCCACTACATTGAAAACAAGATGAAATTTGTATAGGCACAGATCAGAGCAACTAAGTGGGAAATTTCAATAATTATGGTTAAAAAAAGAGATTCTGAAATCAGTACAAAGGTCTAAAATTCACATACAAAAAAATTGTGTAAGAACAGCATCATATGAATGATAATGAAAGCAGAAAGTAATGCTTTCAAATGTCTGAGTGAAATTAAATGTCCATCTAGAATTTTATATCCATTCGAACTACCAACTGAGAATAAAGATAGACTAAAAATATTTTCAGAAAAGTAGAATATCAGAAATACTACCTCCTTGAACACTTTCTCAAGAATCTACTCAAAAAAAAAAGTCTCATCATAATAAGTAAGTAAATCAATAAAAAAGACATGAGATCTTACTGACAGTCAATCCAAAACAAAATAAGAGTAAAAGCAACTCTTGGGATACTGAGGAAGGAAAAATCCCAAGCAACAGCTGTGTGGCAGGCACAGACAAACCCAGATTCAGATAGGAACAGAGAAAAGGAAGTCACCAGGACCTACCTCTAGGTAAAAGTGGAAGTAGTACATTATGTATTAGGTTGGTGCAAAAGTAATTGTGGTTTTTGCCATTAAAAGTAATTAGTTTTGTCTGGGCGCGGTGGCTCACACCTGTAATCCCAGCAAGTTGGGAGCCCGAGGCAGGCGGATCACAAGGTCAGGTATTCAAGACCAGCCTGGCCAATATGGCAAAACCCCGTCTTTACTAAAAATTTAAAAATGAGCTGGGCATGGTGGCAGGTGCCTGTAGTCCCAGCTACTCAGGAGGCTGAGACAGGAGAATCACTTGAACCTAGGAGGCAGAGGTTACAGTGAGCCGAGATTGCACTACTGTACTCCAGCCTGGGTGACAGAGGGGGATTCTGTCTCAAAAAAAAAATTACTTTTATGTTACTAAATTACTTACTTTATTAAAAAAAGTCATTACTTTTTTATATTACTAAAAGTAATTACTTGTAATGCCAAAAACCGCAATTACTTTTGCACTAAGTCAGTTTAAAGTTTGTAAAATCTTTTACTAAGAGGCATTTTGCAGAGCTTATTTAAGATGTTGGAAGATTTAGCTCAATGATCACGCATTAGGCAAATTACATAGTAATTAAATGGGAGAGAGGGAGGAGGGGAAGCTGTTTTTAAAAAAGTTATCCTGGTAGTAGGTACTAAGTAGCTCAGCAGTGAAAAACAAATGTTTACATTGTCATAGTAACAATACTATGGACTACAAATTTAACAAGCATTTCAAATTCTATACATTGATGAAGCAGCAGGAAAGGAGAGGATATAAATAGTTAACATCTGAACTTGTGAGTCAAGAGATAGCAGTATAGAGAGATTGATTTGATATGTGGAGCTAAGAAGACACTGGCTTTAAAAAAAAAAAAAGCTACCTTTGACGAACAGTTGGAGGCTTAGGGGTCATGATGGTGGTCAGCATATGAAGTAGACATGGGTGCAGAGTACCATTCTTAAAAATGCATTTGAATGTTTAAACTCTGTGTATATATTACACTGATGGATAATAAAATAACTAATTTTAAAAATTATTTGGCAAATCCCCAGATGTAGATGATTGTCTTCACAATGTATATAGTTATATTATTTATCAATAGAAATGAAATAAAACAGGAATATTTATAGTATGATACCATTTTTAAAACAAAACAAAAAACTCAATATATGGTACATATGTAATAGTGTATGCTTCTGCATACAGAGAAAAATCTAAAAAGGTACATACCAGATTATCAAAAGTGTTTACCTCTAGAAGAAAAAAAAGGGGAAACTTTTACTTTTAACCTTTCATTTTGCATCGAAATTGGAACGTTAGAGCAACTGTGTATAAATTTTGTATTTACAATTTTTATTGGATTTTATGGAAACAAAGGGGGGATCAGAGTAACAGGGTAGAACTCTCCAAATAATGGAAAGTGAAAATCAGTCCCCTGGCACAGAGCCGGTAAGTTACATTGGATACATTTGACTTTCAACTCCTTTTGAAATTGTTTGACTTGAAATTGTTCAGCAATTGTGCTGGAAGAGGCTCAGATGCAAAGACCCTGATATTGTCTCCTACCTCCATTTCAAGTCAAGACATCTTTTTCAAGTTTCTGTATCTCAGATCCCCCATATTTGGTGCTAAGGGGAGAAAGTTAAGACGTGATCCCTGTTCTAAGTAGTCTAAAGTCTGATTGGGAGAAGTGAATATGGAAACAAATATAATTCTCTGTAATTATATTCTCTTAAACTGCTCTAGAAGTTATAGAGATATAAGATATTGTTAGTAGTAATATTAATAACATCCAGTGTTTAAGTATGTACCATGAAATAAGTCTTCTAAGGACTTTGGTATCATCACTATATTGAGCCCTCATAATGGTCCTAAGGTGGAAAATTTTGTTATTTGATTTTCTAGATAAAGAAACTGAGGGTTATAGGTGTTGAGTAACTCATTCAAGATTGTACTCTGATAAATGCTGGAATCAAAACCTAAACTTTATCAGGCAAGTTTGACTCAAAATCTCATGCTCATACCACTACACTTTACTGTTTCCCAAATGTTTTTAAGTACACAGGAGTTATTTGATTAAGTCTGGTAAACTGAAAAATATTAGTAGATCCATTTTGTAAATAAACATTTGCTATAGATTGAATGTTTGAGTTTCCCATAAATGTATATGTTGAAACCCTAATCCTCAAGGTAGTGCTATAAGGAGGTAGAGTTTTTAGGGAGTAATTAGGTCATGAGGGTAGAGTTCTCATAAATCGGATTCGTGCCTTTATAAAAGAGACCCCAGAGATATCTCTGATGCAGTTTTTTACCATGTAAGGACACAGCAAGAGGCAGCTATGAAGCAGAAACCGGGCCCTCTCCCGACACTGAATCTGTTGCACCTTGATCTTGGATTCCCCACCCTCCAGAACTGAGAGAAATAAATGTTTATTGCATTTTTGTTATAGCAGCCCAAACAGACTAAGACAAAAGCAAGATGAAACATGAGCTTCTGGACTGAAGAAGTCACTCAAGCAATGACCCAGGGTGAGAGTAGGAAACCAGATCTTTTGCTCCAAGTCTCTTTTTCTCCCTTTTGCTCTACTGTGGCCTTGAAGTTTAGGCATCACAAGCAAAAGTCACAGCTCCTCCCTCCCCCATTTACTGAAGAGAAGATTCAACAGTTTTTCTTTCTAACCTAACAGTAGATTTTATTCCAAATCCAGAGTTATCCAACCTGGCTGATTTCCTTGGCAAAATTGTATTTGTGACTCTGAAGAATGTAGATTTGAGGGATGTTGCAGAACCATGCAAGGGGTCACTCAGAAGAAAGAATTAACTTACAACCTGTGTAGCCTGTGCTTTCTGATTCAGCACATGGAAAAAGGGAAAGCCTGAAGCATGTCACAGGAACAAGAATAAAAACATAAATAATGTCACCCATAATGTAATATGGTTCAGAGGAAGAAATGGGGTCAGGTCATTAAAGAGTCGAAGATGAGATCATTACGCTTTAACAAGGCAAACTGTGACCAGAGGGAGACAGCAATGAAAAGTGGGCTGGGATACTGAAAGCCAGTATGTGAACACCAGGGGTAAAACAGAGCTTCTTAATCAAAACCATATTCCTAAGCTCTCAAGAAGTAATGCAAGAAGGATAAATGAGATAATAGAGATGAAGGAAGCAGACTGAGGGAGTTGTAAATACAGCAAGGGATGGAGATGACGCATGGCCTGAAGGAGCACTCTAAGTTGGGGAAACCAAGACAGCTTTGAAACAAAGCTGAAGGAAGACAAAATTGCATCTGGATAGATGATGCTAGAAATTCAAGATCCAAATTCTAATCTAATAGGAGAAAACCATCCTAGGAAGGAGATGTCAAATCACAATGGGAGAGGAAGAAGTTAATGGAAAACAATATTTCAAGTCAGCTTTGCCTCTGAGGGTGTTGAACTGAAATCTGTGGAAATCAAGGTGTGCTGGAGGTAATAATCTCCACTTGTTCATGTGAAACTCAAAACCCTCTTGATGCGCCTGGCAAATTCTGTATTTCCCTGTTTTGACCTACAGCAGGGGATATTGTCCAAGGAGTTAGGCTGGGGGTCTGAGAGGACTCAAGTTGCACTAGACGTCTTTAAAAATTTCGAAGTCCTTACTGTGCTTCAAATATACCCCCCTCTCCAAACATACACCCCCTCCAACACCAGCCCTGTAGTGATAGGCACCTCCTCTTTGCTATGCAGAAGTAAGAGGAGGTTTGGTAAAAAGTTTTCAGACATTTGAGACCTCTTTCTTAGTGATTGATTTGATGAGACAGCATAAGCAGAATCTATAAAGAAAGATGCTATCTGCTGAGCACAGTGGCTCACACCTGTAATCCCAGCACTTTAGGAGGCTGAGGTGGGCAGATCACCTGGGGTCAGTAGTTCAAGACCAGCCTGGCCAACATGGTGAAACGCTGTCTTTACTAAAAACACAAAAATTAGCCATGCGTGGTTATGCATGCCTGTAATCCCAGCTACTCAGGAGGCTGAGGCAAGAGAATCACTTGAACCTGGGAGGCGGAGGTTGCAGTGAGCCGAGATCATGCCATTGTATTCCAGCCTGGGCAACAGAGTGAGACTCCATCTCAGAAAAAAAAAAAAAAGAGAAAGAAAGAAAGAGAGAGAGAGAAAGAAAAAGAAAGAAAGGAAAGGAAAGGAAAGGAAAGGAAAGGAAAGGAAAGGAAAGGAAAGGAAAGGAAAGGAAAGGAAGATGATATCATTGATTTTAAACCACTACAGAAGCAGAAGATATGAGGCTCTTAAGATATTTTAAATAATAGTTGTTTAAAACATAATAGCACAGCTATGCTTCCAAAACAGGTTATTTGTTTTACTTGCTTTCCCTACTAGCTTAACGAAGAGCCAAAACGACGACAGTCATGTGCCACTTATCAATGAAGTTTCATTCTGAAAAATGTGTTGTTAGGCAATTTGTCATTGTGGGAACAAGGTAGAGTGTACTTACACGAATCTAGATGGTATAGCCTGCTACATACCTAGGCCGTATGGTATATAGCCTACTGCTCCTAAGCTACAAACATGTGCAACATGTTCCTATACTGACTATATATGCAATTATAATATAATGGTAAGTATTTGTATATCTAAATATATCTAAACAAACATAGTAAAGGTAGAGTAATAATATTATATTATAATCTTATGGGACCACCATCATATATGTGGTCCATCATTGACCAAAACATTGTTACGGGGTGCATGAGTATTTTAGGTTTGGAGGCTTATTTTCCCCTGATCACTCTATGTCAGAATAACTATACAAATAAAATTCTTTTTAAGAGAAAGTTGAGATGGAAGGAAATTATTAGAATTGTTTGAAACTCTCTACTGGTCAATTTGAGAATTTAATAAATTCCTGCTTTTTCACTCATTCCTTCATTGAGTTATTATTAATAGAATTCCTAACATACACTAGGCATTGTGGTGAGTCCTGGGGATTTGATAGTAAATAAGACAGGTACAGTGTCTGGTACTTGTCTGTCAACTTTCAGTACAGTGCCTATCAACTTACATTTTAGCAGGGGACAGACTCACAGATTACTTAAGAGTTGTTGTCAGTGCTATTAGGAAAACTTCGAACATTCAATGATATTTGTAGGTTTATTATATATTATATAACACAAGAGGAGACATGACCTAGTGGATGAGGAGAGGCTAAGAAATCTTCTCTAAGGAAGAGACATTTTATTTGAGACCACAAAACTAATACAAACTATGGGATCTACCTGGGGCAGGAAGGAGAACAAGGGAGCATTCAGACACAAAGAAAAGCTAGTACAAAGGCTTATAGCAGAAAAAAGCAGACATAACGTTTACAAAATGCAAGAAGCTAAGGGACTACAGGAAGTAAGAGGGGTGAATACCAGGTTATGTAGGGACTATGGGCCTTGGTTAAGATTTTGGGCTTTTGCCTAAGATCAATGGTAAGAAACCATATTTCTAGCAGGAATGTCAAAAAATCTATGTACTTTTAAAAATGTATGATCATATATATGTCTCTAGTTTTGACTGCAATTTATTTCCTATGTGTGGCTTGATTTTTAAAGGTGGCTTCTTCATTATTTCTCCCTTGGATACATGTCTCAGTCTGGACCAGATCCATCTTGTAGGATGCAGTACTGAAGTTAGTTTGTACCATCTAGCGAGAGCTGACTGTGCATATCTTGTAACTCTACATTCAGTGGCATCAAGATGAAGCTAGAAATCAGTGATGGTGAAAATATTTACTCCATGGGAATTGACAAATGCCACAGAAAAGGGCTTTTTAAATTAGAGACCCAATGGACCAGAACCAAACAAGAGCTGTCTCTGAGGTCCAGTGATTGGAGAAATTGCCTAATCACAACTTAGAGAACAATGACCAGGAAAAATTAAAGTATGCTGGTTCACACCTGTAATCCTAGCACTTTGGGAGGCTGATCACTTGAGATCAGAAGTTCAAAGCCAGCCTGGCCAACATGGTGAAACCACATCTCTACTAAAAATAGAAAAAAAAAATTAGCCTGATGCGGTGGCAGGAGCCTGTAATCCCAGCTACTTGGGAGGTTGAGGCAGGAGAATTACTTGAACCTGAGAGGTGGAGGTTGCAGTGAGCCGAGATTGCACAACTGCATTCTAGCCTGGGGGACAGAGCAAAACTCTGCTAAAAAAAAAAAAAAAAAAAAAAAAAAAAAAAAAAAAAAAAGAGTATGCATACATAATCCTATACATGTATAAAAAGCAAATGTATACAAAAACAATATATATACACATAATATATGGATATATATAATCACATACATACATCATACATATATAGAGAGAGAGTTTAAAAAGAACTGCTTGCTCCTAGAGATGGAGGATTCTTTTATTCTTCATCTTACTTTCAAGTGTCTTGCATGGTACTTGGCACATAGTAAATATTCAATAAGTATATATTTAAGGAATGGGACAGAAACTCTGCTATTTTGTATGTATACTCATAGATCCTAACCACCACTACTCTTTCCAACATATACACACTGCCAAAAAGTTAATCCCAGTGCATTCTGGAAGAGCCCAAAAACACTGTGTATGGGAAAAGCAATAAAGGTGTCTGGCAGCAGTCTTGAATATATTTATATAATTCATGTAAATATGTGTGATTTGCAATGCCATTTTCAAGTGCACTACTGATGTCTGAATCTATGAACTAACAGAGTTGATGTAAATTGAGAGCCATTACTAACTCAGCTACTGAAAGATATCAAATATCATCTGCACTAAGCAGGCAACTTATCAGAAATTCCTACTGTTATGGTCATTCCTAAGTGATGCAGCAAAATATAGTTTCTCCTTCTTCATTAATTGGCAATGCTGCTTCTGCTGAGAATTTTCCACAGACCCTCTAGGAGGAAAAAGAAAAAGAAAGTGTCTCCTTTCTTCTCTCAGAGCATGACGCTTATAGTACTACACAGTACATTTTATTACAGTGTACCTTTTAAATGTTAAATACATTTGGTAGTACAGATACATATATTTGTATATACTTAAAATTTCTTGATTATAGAAATTGTCTTTTTCACCTCATAATCTCTTTTCAAAAGTTAAACAGATAAAACATCTGCCTTTATGTTTAGCGTCCTTCCTTCAATAGATGAAAATTTACTAGGAACAAAAGGCCATCTTATCCATGTTTGTACTCCAGTCTCTAGCAGAGAGTCTAGCAAGAGAAGACTTTGAAAAATTAATTGAATCAATGAATGGAATTGAACCAGATCTCCTTTTTCTGCTATACCTGAGAATATGGAATTTCAGCACTCCCAGGTCTGTCTGCCTAGCTGAATTACCTCTTTTCATCCATTGTCTTCCTTCCCTAACTCTAAAGTCCAATATTTTAAAAAACCACAGAGGCGGCTGGGCGTGGTGGCTCACATCTGTAATCCCAGCACTTTGAGAAGCTGAGGTGAATGGAGTTCAAGACCAGCCTAGCCAACATGGTAAAACCCCGACTCTACTAAAAATACAAAATATTAGCCAGGCGTGGTGACGGGCGCCTATAATCCCAGCTACTTGGGACATTGAAGCAGGAGAATTGCAGTGAGTCAAGATCGCGCTATTGCACTCCAGCCTGGGCAACAAGAGTGAAACTCTGTTTCAAATAATAGATAGATAGATAGATAGATAGATAGATAGATAGATAGATAGATAGATAGATAGCAAACCATAAAAGCAATGAATAAACTAAACCATAGATTTAACTACCTGTGAAATTTCAGTGAAGTCAATTAGTTCAGTTTCTTCATCAGTAAAACACATAACCAAGGCTCTAATTTAAAAATAGCTTAAATTTGACAATTTGATTGGGCTGTACCCATTAGAATGTGAAGCCACAACATGTGAAATGAACACTAAACCCCAACAATTCATGGAGCATCCTTTGACTAGCTTCATGAGAATTGGACATCAAAAGCCTCTAGTAGGTTAATGTATTAGTTTGTATTAATAGTATTAACTTGTTAATGGAGCTTCCTTTGACTAGCTTCATGAGAATTGAACATCAGAAGCCTCTAGTAGGTTAATTTATTAATCCCCCAAATGCAGCCAAACTCTAAAATTTCTGTTAGAACTTTTCAATTCCCCCAAGAAGCTCATAAAATCATAGAACTCTATTATTAAAATGAACATTAAAGATCTTTCTTGATCTCTTTTTATATATCAAGATAATACCAGCATTTAAAGGCTCTCTCATCTTACCTACTACCTAGGAGCACTTACCACAGTTATTAGAGTTGATTTGTTACCTTTTGTTGACAATCTCACTCAAAACTATATATGGAATTCCAGCATGTAAAATAGATCAATAGAAATACTCTTGTTGAATCACAGTAGGGGACAAGTTCTCCCTTTCTGCCATCTTGTGCAAATCCTGATGGCCTTCTCCGTATCTCAGAAGGCTCAAATACACATGATTTTAAAATGCTGTTCTTCAAGCATTGCTGTGAACTTATCTTCTAGCCTTTGTTTGAACACCTTTAGAGATGGGCAGCTAACTTAATAAAGTTACTCAATTCAACATCTTTACCCAGTTTTGACTATTGCAAAAAAGACATTAAACACAGCATTGTGCTGAAATCATTCCTTGTAGTTTCTGGCCTATTTTTACAATTATACTCTTGGGGTCACGTAGAATACACTAGTCTATGGTAGCTGACAATTTCTTTTTAAGATCTGCTCTGCCAACTCTATGTTCTCTTTCTTCCATATGTTCGGAGCAGGCTTGTTCCAATTATAGCATTGGATATATCTTGCAATAATGATTGCTTCAAAGCAGGAGAAATGGCCTATTCTGGGCTGCTAACACACCTTCCCTGAGATTGATATAGATGCTGGTGAAATTATGTTCTTACTTTCCTCTAGGGCTGCTAAAACGAGAATGTCAGTAGTCAGATATCCTGCCACATGGAGAAAATCTGTCTGCATGGGAAAGAATGAGGTCAGCAAACAGAAAAAGCAAAGATTAGAGAGAAAATGAAAGAATATTACCTGATGTTTTGAGTGCTAGGTTCCAGTTCTTCATATTTTGATTTGTATAATTCCTACTTCAATTTTTGTGACCTCACCTTGATATTCTTCTCATATATGTAAACACCAACAAAATTATTTTTATTATAGAAAATTTGAAATGTGTACTCATTGTCTGATGTCAAAGCATCCTGACTAATAATGAGAACAGTTCTATTATTTTCTGCTCCTTAAATCTGTTAAAGTAACTGAACTGCAGATTATGTTTAAAAATATAGATGAACATAAGAAAATAAAATTGTGTTGTTTGCAACAACATGAATAAATCTGGAGGATATTATGTTTAGTGAAATAAGCCAGACACAGACAGACAAATATTTTACTCTCCACTTCACTAAAATGAACCCTTTTAGATTCTACATATGATCTCACTCATATGATCTCACTCATATGTGGAATCTAAAAGGGTTGACTTCAGTGAAGTAGAGAGTAAAATAGTGGTTGCCAGAGGCTGGATAAGGGAGAGGAAAGGGAGAGAGGAGGAAAGGTTGGTCAACTGGTACACAGAGTTACGGTTAGATAGCAGGAATAAATTCTGGTGTCCTATTGTACAGCATGGTGATTATAGTTAGCAATAATATATGGTGTATTTCAAAATAGCTAGAAGAGAGGATTCTGAGTGTTCTCACCACAAAGAAATGTTAAATGTTTGAGGTGATGGTTTTGTTAGTTACCCTGATTTGATCATTACACAATATATGCAGGTAATGAAACATCACATCATATCCCATAAATATGTACAATTATTTTGTGTTGATTAAAAATAAAGCAAAATTTAATAAATAAGATTTAAAAATGTAGATAGAGACATTATTGTCACTTAGACTTCCTTTGATTCTGAGAGGTCTCATTTCCCCTCTCTTATGCAATCCAAACCACACCTTTTCATCTCTCATGTGTTTGATATATCCTTGGCACAAAGGGCCTGTTTTCTTTTACTTTTTCTTTACTTTATTAGGAAAACATGGCTCATTTGACTTGGCTACAGCACAGAAACCTTGGAAAATCTCTCCACTTGAACTCCTGTTAATTGCAAAGTATCAGAAGGAAAATTCATTATAAGGAAAGTACACATGTATCGTTTATAATTTAGTCTACAACAGGCAAACTGCAGCCACGGCAGAACCCTAGGATTCCCTATATCCTATACAGAAAGGACAATGCCTCAATGTCACTCGACCCCATGTGAAAAAACTGTTCTATTAAGAAGTCCTGTATTGGTTTTCCTCATATGACTCTTCTAAGTGGCTCTAGAATCTTCTTACATTCTTTGATTTCTCCAGCTATGTAGGGAATCCTCTACCCTTCTGGAGAGCTTGGGATTTTATGAGAAAAAATCTAAGCCTTCCTGCTGTAATCTGGATAGATATTACATCCTTTCCAGTAAAAATAAGTTAGTGGGCCCTTAGGACAATCCAGTGTTTATTTCTGAATTCTCAAATTCTCTCTCAGGAAACTTCACATTCTCCATCTCTTTTCTTATCATAAGACTCTGAGAGAGATAGCAGTCTTGTTACAGAGTCAACTACAGTGTTACTGCTTTCAACTGAAGACTGAAGTCCCTCTACCAACGGAAACCTTTTCACTTTCCCAGGACCTAAAAGACTGGCAAATATTCCCAGCTTATTCTCATGAGAAAATGAGAGAGATGAATGAAGACACTAAGAAAAACCACTGTTGGGAATTATTCCCAACCTATGCAACCATGTGGCTCTTTCCTCGAGCTTGATTGAAGCACTTTAGTTCTTGTGTGAGCCAAATTTCTGTGGCTTATGTCAGTCAGGCTACATATACATCAAGAAGAGTAGGAAAGAACTAAGATGAGGTGTGGACCAAACTCCTTCTGTGAATTATGGTGAGTGGTTTATATGAGTTATCTGTCATATAACTAAATGAGGATAGCTAAATATAAATGAAAACAGAATGCCTAATACCAGCTCTGAAAAGTTCCATTGTTTGGAGTCTGAGCAAAGAAACAGCCAGGTAAAGAGACTGAGATGGATTGTTCAGTGAGAGAGGAGCAAAACCAAAACATGATGACCTGAAAACCAAGAGAAGAAAATGGTTTTAAAAAGAGGGAGTGCTTGTCAGGGCCGGGCGCTGTGACTCACGCCTGTAATCCCAGCGTTTTGGGAGGCCGAGGCGGGTGGATCACCTGAGGTCAGGAGTTCAAGACCAGTCTGGCCAACCTGGCGAAACCCCATCTCTATTAAAAATACAAAAATTAGCTGGGCATGGTGGTAGGCACCTGTAATCCCAGCTACTCAGGAGGCTGAGGCAGGAGAATCACTTGAACCCAGGAGGCCGAAGTTGCAGTGAGCCGAGATTATGCTGTTGCACTCCAGCCTGGGCAATAGAGTGAGACTCCGTCTCAAAAAAAAACAAAAAAAAGGGAGTGCTGCCAAGAAGGATGAAAACAAATATGAAAAAGACTGGGAAGGACACTCAGTAATGTAATCAGATCATTTTCTGTTGAATGTGAGGGCGTGAAGCCTGTTAGCCTGTTTGTAAACAATTAAAAGGGAGCAGACCAGGAAGTTCAGTCAGTAACATAAACAACTTTTCTAGAAAAAAGGGATACAGAATTAGGGTGGTAGCTGAAGGGACTGTGAAGTTAAGAAATGCTTTAAATAGTTTATGTTTTCAGATAGGAAACTGTAGAGCTTGTATGTGTGCTGTAGGGAGTAAGCTAGCTAAAGGGAGAAATTGATGAAGCTGAATAAAAGGGAATATTGTAGAGGGTGTCCTAAGAAAGTTGAAGGACCAAAGTACTGGTGAAGTTGTTCTAAAATACATTGGAACAGGAAGAAAATCAAAGAATTCAGACACAAAAGTGGGGAAGTTGGCATCTTTGGTTACAAGAAAAGAGAGGGATTTCCCATCTGTTTGCTTTCATTTTCTCGGTGAAGTATAAGGAAGAGTGCCTGCTGAGAGTTTAGGTAGGCAGAATAGAAAATAAGGAATTAACAGGGGTGATATGAGGAGAGTAGGGAAAGGAAGAATGTTCTAAGTAGCCTACAATAGGAGGCTACAGATCAGGCTCGAGAAATTAACAAAACATCAATGCAAACAGAGCACAATTAACTAAGGAACGAGCAATTTACTGTAGTATTAATGGAACCCGAAATGGTAAGAAGGGACTAACTAGGCCTTGCAGTTAACTGATCAGGATTTCGATCATTCATTAAAGCCGTATGCAGATAGCCAAAAGTTTTCAGCACAGAGGTAATACGATCATATATGCATTTTTAAATTATCACTCTTCCTGCAAGAAAGAAATACATTCAAAGAAAGCACAAGGAATTTAAAGGGACCAGTAGGGAATCTCTTGTCCATGTGAGAAACAGTGTTAGAATAAGCTAGAAGGATGATGATAAAGTGGAGTGAGGTGGGTAGACTTGAGGGATATTTCAATGGTAACACTGGCTTTAAAATCCATTTTGTTTCACTTGGTAAGACTTGTTTTTTTTAAAAAAAAAAAAAAAAAAAGAGAGAGAGAGAGAGAACTGATTTAAGTAGGACAGAAGAAAGAGAGTCTTTCTAAAAAAAAAAAAAAAAAATGTATGTAAGTGGGATAGAAAAAAGATGTCTTCTAAGGTTCTGGCCAGTACATCTGGATGGGTGCTATTACCATTCACAAACACGGGAACCTCCGGAGGCTTAGTTTTGAGGATAGAAACTTATAAGTTTAATATCAGAATGTTCCATTTTTTAGAATAATTAGTATATTGAAGAGTAGGATGTTGAATAGTTGTTGAGATATATGGGGTAAAGAGAAAAGGTGGGAAGTCCAATCTGGATACATGAAATGGAAGTTCTTTCAGGAAAAAGTAACAGTTTTGAAGATGATTATGGCAATTTTGACAATCATACTAACTAATACATATTGGGTGATTACAGTTGATCAGGCACTGTGCCAAGGATTTTAATGTAGACTATCTTATTTAATATTCACCAAGCTCAAGAAAGTAAGGTACTGTTATTAGCTACATTTGCAGAAATGCAAGTAGAGAAGGATAGTAAATTAAGACGCATAGATGGTAAATTTGCAGCTAGAATTTGACTGTAAACTATTAGTAGAAGTGGGGGTCTATATCTCTGAAAGAGATACTAAGATAGCTGATAAAATAGCCTTTCTTTAAGGTAGAAATTTCTTTTAGCCACAACTCTGCATAATTGCAATTAATGAAATTTGTAAACACTGTGCATGAGTTTACTTTGAACTTCTATATAGGTGTGTGTTTACCATAAATCACTGGTATTTTTAAGTTTTTAATAATACATTTGTTTTTATTACAGAAGCAATAAATGACCATGTAGACAAAATATCAAATTTTGATAAGCATGGAAAAAAATTAAATAATGCAGATATTTCCACTACCAAAAATGTAAAAAAGAACTGGTTATATTTTAATGCATTCTAGCCTGCATGTCTGTACACATATATATCCATATTTGTGACAAAGTAGAATAAAACACATATATTTATTATAACCTGCTTTTTTGGTAATACATAGCAAGTATCTTTTAGTTATTTATACATGTTATATAACTTAATAAACAACTATCTGTTCCTGTGACCACAGCAGACAGTTGGCAGTTTATTTCCTCCTCTTTATTTTCATATAACTAGTTTATAACTCAGAGGTATTTTCTTGTGGTTAGTGATGGGAGTGTGTGTGATTGTATGTGTCTGGGGATGGGGGCTGGCATTTTATGTCAAACTCATGTTCCACATATATCTAGAAGCAATTCCTAAAGAGGCCATACATATTTATTTTCTAATTTCCTCTCTTGTTTCATCCTTTCTCCTTCTCACAACCTCTGATTTCTTTGTTCCCAGTGTCACTGCTGATGATTTGTGATGTTGGTGGCAAAGGAAGCAAAACGTTTATTATTATTTTCCCTTGGGCTTTGCTTTGTTAAGGCCAGGGGATGTGTTGCTTTGTTTTCAGAATTGGGCTTTATGTATATTTTGTTAAATTCCCCGAAGTCCTCTAGACACCAAGGGCTGGAAAATGAAAAATGACTATTATTGTTACCCTGCTTTGCCCAGGCCTGGAACCACCACATGTTTCTGACTTCCCAGTCTCTAAACTACTCCTTTGCTGCCCATGAGCTTAGGGTCAAGCAGAGCTGTTGACTCTTTCTACAACAATCCCAGAGGCATACATGGTCATGAAAAAATAGAAATTTGTAAAAGTTACTTTAATTTACACATGGGTTCTTCAGTTTTTGCATGATTTGAGGCATAAGTAACAACAACAACAACAACAAAAGGTGAGGGAAGTTCTGTCAGTTCAGCCAAAATGATTTGTTTCCTCAACACCAAATATTGACATTTTGGAAGAATCCAGGCAGTTGAGTTAATTTGTTTATTTTTCATACAGA
Source organism: Macaca mulatta (assembly GCF_049350105.2). Lineage (NCBI taxonomy): Eukaryota > Metazoa > Chordata > Mammalia > Primates > Cercopithecidae > Macaca > Macaca mulatta. The sequence goes on along the minus strand of NC_133413.1, from coordinate 132,275,265 downwards.
TGTTTGTCCTGCAGATCCAGACTGTAATGATTCTTACTTTATTTTATTTTCTTTAAAACATAAAATCAATCCACGCAGGATTATTATTTCTTGTACAAAAGACACAGTGCTAAATACTATGGAAGTATGTACAAGGCAACTTGGTGTGGTAAGAAAAGCAACCAAACAAAGGAAAATGAAACCTGAAATCAGAAAGTCAAAGACCTGTTTTTGCTCCTTAAAAGTGAAGATTGTACACAAGCCAATTACCTCTGTAATATCTACTTCCTTCCCTGCCTTCTCACAAAACTGTTATGAAAAATGAATGTGACAATGTGTATTGAATTTTATACACTGTGATGTTCACAGAAACGATAGTGCTTGCCAATTATTTGTAAAATATTATCCCTTAACCACAAGAAACCTATAGCCTAGTGAAGGCAATCAGAGATAACAAATTCAAGAATTTAATAACAATAAAGAGCTAAATAGTACCAGACAGAGACTCAAGAGATGTTGCAAGACAACACATGATTAATTGCCAAAGAATAAAGGCTTGAGCAGAGAGAAACAGGGAGTAGTGTGAGCTAGAATCATCAAGGGACAAATGAAAGGGTTGCCAAAACACCATGCAGGCTCAACTAAGCTTTCAGACCAGGAATCTGTAGAAGGTCAAGTTAGCACAAAAATGAAGGAGTATCAAGCTTTAATTATGAACATCTAACATTTTGATAAACAACTTTCATAAGTAAAAAAAAATCTTCACAATTTCAGACCTTTAAATACGTGTTGGAAAGGGAGACAAACCTGCAGAGGTACCCCCGAATATAAAAAAAAAATGTTGAATTAAATAAATAAGTAAAGCAATGTATTGGTTTTGAAACTATTTATTCATATCAGATCTATAATGTTCAGTGTGGCTTACAATGTTATGACAGTGTCCAGTTAAAAAAAAAAAAGAAGAGAGAGAGAGACCAAGGAATCAGGGAAAACTGAGTTTGAATTCTGACTGCCCCTTCCCTATTGCACCATGACCTTAAAACCCAGAAAGACATATCTAGAAACAAGCCAGAAAGTCATACTTACCTCATGGGCTATTAGGAGTTAGCAGAATTAACCAGGCAAAGGATTAGTTTTGTGTGGGGGTGGGTGGGAATGTGCCAAAAAAAGAGGAACAGGCTGTCCCAAGTCCATAAAGAGAGAAATGGTTTTGAGCATCAGATGAAAAAAGACAAGGACAAGTTATCTGCATATAGTGGGTGGGTTGCTATATCTGGAGGGACAGGAAAGAGCCAGGGTAGGCAGAGACATTGTAGGTCACACTGAATATTACAGACTTGATGTGAATAAATAGTCTCAAAGCCAATGGATTGTTTTACTCATTTATTTATTTTCGACTTTTATTTTAGATTCAAGGGGAACATGTGCAGGTTTATTACAAGTGTATACTGTGTGATGCTGAGGTTTGGGGTATAACTGAACCTGTCACCCAGGTAGGGAGCATAGTACCTAATAGGTAGTTTTTCAACTCTTTCCCCACCTCTCTCCCCACCTTTATAGTCCTCAATGTCTGTTGTTCTTATCTTTATATCATCTGTGTATAACCACTGTTTAACTTCCACTTGTGAGTGAGAACATGCAGTATTTGGTATTCCATTTCTGCATTAATTTGCTTATAATAATAGCCTCTGGCTGCATCCATGTTGCTGCAAAGGACTTGATTTCATTCATTTTTATGGCTGCATTGTATTCCATAGTGTATATGTACCACATTTTCTTTATCCTGTCCACCACTGATGAGAACTTAGGTTGATTGTCTTTGCTACTGTGAATAGTGCTGCTGATGTCTTTGCTATTGTGAATAGCATTACAATGAACATATGAGTGCATGCGTCTTGTTGGTAGAATGACATATTTTCCTTTGGGTATACACCCAGTAATGAGATTGCTGTGTTGGATGGTACTTCTATTTTTAGTGCTTTGAGAATCACCAAACTGCTTTCCAAAGTAGCTAAACTAATTTACATTTCCACTAACAGTGTATAAGCATTCCCTTTTCTCTGCAGCCTCACCAGAAACTGTTATTTTTCTACTTTTTCATAATAGCCATTCTGACTGGTGTGAGATGATATCTCATTGTGGTTTTGATTTGCATTTTTCTGTTGATTAGTGATGTTAAGCATGTTTTCACATGTTTCTTGGCTGCTTGTATGTATTCTATTGAGAAGTGTCTGTTCACATCTTTTGCTCATTTTTAATGGGATTATTATTATTATTGCTTGTTGATTTAAGTTCCTAATAGATTCTGAACATCAGACCTTTATCGGATCCATAGTTTGTGGATATTTTCTCCCATTCTGTAGATTGTCTGTTTACTCTGTTGATAGTTTATTCTGCTGTGCAGTCTTTTTAATTTAATTAGATCTCACTTGTCAATTTTTGGTTTTGTTGCAATGGCTTTTGAGGACTTAATCATAAATTCTTTGCCAAGACCGATGTTCAGAAGGGTATTTTCTAGGTTTTCTTCTAGAATTTTAGTAGTTTCAGTCTTACATTTATGTCTTGAAGCCACCTTCAGTTAATTTTGTATGTGGTAATTGGTAAATGTCCAGTTTCAGTCTTTTGTATATGGCTAGCCAGCAATCCCAGCATCATTTATTAAATAGGGAGCCCTTTTTCCATTGCTTATTTTTATAGACTTTGTCAAAGATCAGTTGATTGCAGGCGTGTAGCTTTATTTCTGGGTTCTCTATTCTGTTCCACTAGTCTATGTGTCTGCTGTTGTACTAATACCATGCTGTTTTGGTTACTGTAGCCTTGTAGTATAGTTTGAAGTCAGGTAGAGTGATGCCTTCAGTTTTGTTCTTTTTGCTTAGGATTGCTTTGGCTACTTGGGCTCTTCTTTGATTCTATATGAATTTTAGAATAGTTTTTTTCTATTTCTGAGAAAAATTATGCTGGTAGTTTAATACAAATAGTGTTGTTGAGTCTGTGGATTGTTTTGGATAATATGTCCATTTTAATGATATTGATTCATCCAATTCATGAGCATGGAATGTTTTTCCATTTGTTTGTGTCATGTATTATTTCTTTCACCAGTGTTTTGTAGTTCTCCTTGTAGAAATCTTTCCTTTCCTTAATTAGCTGTATTCATAGGAATTTTGTGTGTGTGTGTGTGTGGCCACTATAAATGAAATTGTGTTCTTAAAGTAACTCTCAGCTTGAACGTTATTGGGGTACAGAAATGCTACTGATTTTTGTATACTGATTTTATATCCTAAAACTTTACCAAAGTCATTTATCAGGTCTAGGAGCCTCTTGGCAGAGTCTTGAGGGTTTCCTGGGTATAGAATCATATCATCAAGTAGGAGAGATACTTTGAATTTTATTTACTATTTAGATGCCTTTTGTTTCTTTCTCTTGCCTGATTGCTCTGGATAGGACTTCCAGTACTATGTTGAATAATAGTGGGGAGAGTTGCCATCCTTGTCTTGTTCCAGTTTTCACAGGGAATGCTTTCAGCTTTTACCCATTCAGTATGTTGGCTGTCAGTTTGTCATATATGGTTCTTCTTATTATTTTGATATATGTTCCTTTGATGCTTAGTTTGTTGAGGGTTTTTATCATGAAGGGATATCAGATTACGTTGAAAGATTTTTCTGCATCTATTGAGATGATCATATGGATTTTGTTTTTAATTCTGTTTATGTGGTGAATCAAATTTATTAATTGTGTGTGTTGAACCAATCTTGCTTCCTAGGCATAAAGCCTACTTGATCGTGGTTAATTAACTATTTGATGTGCTGCTGGATTTGGCTTGCTAGTATTTTGTTGAGACTTTTTGTGTCTATGTTCATCAGGGATATTGCCTGTAGTTTTCCTTTTTCCTTGTGTCTTTGCCAGATTTTGGTATAAAGATGATGCTGGTTTATGCAAAGAAGAATGAGTTAAGAAAGAGTACCTCTTCCTCGGTTTTTTGGAATAGTTTCAGTAAGACTGGTATCAGCTCTTCTTTGTATCTCTGCTAAAATTTGATTATGAATCCATCCATCCAGAGATGTTTTTGATTGGTAGGTTCTTTATTAATGATTCAATTTCTGAACTTGTTTTGGTCTATTCAGGGTTTCAATTTCTTCACTCTTTGGAGGTTGTATTTTCCACACATTTATCTATTTCCTCTAGATTTTCTAGTTTGTGTTCATAATAGTTTGTAAGAATCTTTTGTATTTCTGTGGGATTAGTTGTAATGTCATCTTTGTTGTTTTGATCATGCTTATTTGTATCTTCTCTCTTTTTTCTTTGTTAATCTAGATAGCAGTCTATCAATCTTATTTTTTCAAAAAACTAATTTTTCATTTTGTCAACCCTTTGTATGGATTTCCTAGTCTCAATTTTGTTCAATTCTGCTCTGATTTTAGCTATTTCTTTTCTTCTGCTAGCTTTGGGGTTAATTTGTTCTTCATTTTCTAGTTCCTCCAGGTAAAATATTAGATTAGTAAAATGTTAGATTAGTAATCCTTCTATCTTCTTGATGTAGGCGTTTAGTGTTATAGACTTTCCTCTTAACGTTACTTTTGCTGTATCCCATAGATTTTGATATATTGTGCCTCTGTTTTCATTTATTTCAAAGAATTTTTTTATTTCTGCCTGAATTTCATTGTTTACCCAAAAGTCATTCAGAATAAAGTTGTTTAGTTTCTGTGTAATTATGTGGTTTTGAGAGAGTCTCTTGGTATTTATTTCTATTTTTATTTAATTATGGTCTGGCAATACACTTGACATGACCTGAATTTTTTAGAACCTATTGAGATAGGCTTTATGGGTGAGCCTGTGGTCAGTGCTAGTAAATGCTCTGTGTGCAGATGAGAAAAATGTCTATTTTGTGGGTATTGGATGCCATATTCTGGAGCTGTCTATTAAGTCCAACTGGTCAGATGACAAATTTCAGTCCAGAATATCTTTGTTAGTTTTCTGCCTCAATAATCTGTCCAACTCTGTCAGTGGGGTGTTTAAATTCCCCACTATTACTGTGTGGCTGCCTGAGTTTTTTCACAGGTCTTGAAGTATTTGTTTTATGAATCTAGTGTTCCAACGTTGGGTGTGTATATATTTAAAAATAGGTAAGTCTTCCTGTTGAATTGAATCCTTTATCATTATGTAATTCCTTTCTTTGTCCATTTTTTTACTGTTGTGGGTTTAAAGTATGTTTTAGGACGGGTGCAGTGGCTCACACCTGTAATCCCAGCACTTTGGGAGGTCGAGGAGGGTGGATCACAAGGTCAGGAGTTCGAGACCAGCCTGGCCAACATGGTGGAACCCTGTCTCTATTAAAAGTACAAAAATTAGCTGGGCGTGGTGGTGCACGCTGGTAATCCCAGCTACAGGAGGCCGAGGTAGGAGAATTGCTTGAACCCAGGAGGCAGACGTTGCAGTGAGCCAAGATTGTGCCACTGCACTCCAGCCTGGGTGACAGAGCAGGACTCCATCTTGGATGGATAAATAAATAAATAAATAAATAAACAAATAAAATCTGTTTTATCTGATACAAGAATAGTGACTCCTGTTCTTTTTTGTTTCCTGTTTGCATAGTAGGGCTTTCTCCATTTCTTTACTTCGATTCTCTGAATATCATTGCATGTGAGATGGGCCCCTTGAAGACAGCAGAAGGTTGGGCTTTGTTTTTTTTAAATCCAACTTGCCACTCTGTTTTAATTGGGGACATTTAGACTCTTTACATTCAAGGTTAATATTGATATGTCTCATTTTGATCCTGTTGTAGTGTTGTTAGCTGGTTCGAAAGCCAATGGATTATTTTTCTGCCATGGGAGGCTGGTGGCAGTAGGGAAGGACTACTGTTTGCAGGTATGAGAGATTGCTTATCTTGAGGGAATATGTGCTGTGTGCTTTTTTATCTTGGCATATTAAAGCTGGAAAATTAGGTCCACTTAATGTGTTAAGCTAAATTTAGGATTAAAAATAACGCTAATTCAGTATTTATTCCCAGTAAGCTTTCATTTTGCTTTGGTTATTTCCCATTCTCTGAAGTAACAGTTTGACCTTTCAACTCTTCTCTTCACCCTTGTTGGAATATAGAGTAACCTGGATTTGCAGACTTGAACTACTAAAACATGTATTCAGAGATCATTATAAAGGATGAACTTCCATTTTTTCCAAGAATCATAAGCCCAAATCAAGGAACTTTTTGATTTATTGGGGTTAAGGATTAAGGAGCTAGATAGAGAATGAGAGAGATCTATATATCCATAAGTTTATGTATAGATACATACATCTGTAAAGCTATAGCTAAAGATATACACATCTCTATATATATATATATGCCTGTCTATCTATCTATATCTACCATCTATCACCTGCTCTCCCAGCGTCAATTTCTGAACTCCTATTTTTTTGTTGTCTTCACTATATAGAATGAAAAATCCAACAATAACTGGGATAACTAAACAAACAAACAAACAAACAACCTTTGAGGCAGGGCCCAGAGGCCCTCAAACCAAGGCAAGCTGGGCCTCATCTCTGACTTACGCAGTTTTTTCACTACAGTTAGTTTTCCTTATAGTTAAAAATTACATTTCATCTGGTGTGTGTTTTAACAACTCCCGTAGGGTATAATGAGCAAGAAAAATTTTATATTCTAAAATATGAACATAATCCCTTAGCAGATAAGCCAGATGAAGAAACAGGAATTTGGAAAAGGTGATGTTAAGTCTGTGAACAGATGCCAGCTTTCTCATAATCAAAAATGCATGAATCAGGAAGCAAATTAAGGTTTGTGCTGTTTATTGCAGAATTTCCATTTCTAAGAGCATGATTAACATATTGTCAAAAAATATTTAGCACATTGTTTTAAAAAAAGTAGGGTGAGATTATGCCCCTAACACCCACACGTTTTCTGATCTAAGCTGGAGTTGGTATAAAAATCCATGAGATGAATTAGAATTTTTAAACCAAGCAGTAAATTATTATCCAAGTCATATGCCTCTTCTCTTTACTTTCCATTCTCTTCTGGTTTCTTGGTGCAAAATCAGTTATATTAGAATAAACTGAAAGTGAAAATGGAATAAAATATGAGAAACAGACCACTTCCAAGATACATGCTTGTCATATTCTGTCAAAGATGTAATATTAGCTAGCAGTGCATAAGCTAAATCAAGAAGAAAATTCAAATTGCATGCATTAGGGACTGGGATGGTAAATGGAAAATATGCAAGAAATCTCCATGCATATTAAGCATGCCATCATTGTCTATCTCCCCTCTTTTTGTGTCAGGGTCACAAATGAGAAATTATTCCAGACTGCCAAAGCCTCCCAAACAATGGTAATACCTTAATGCTCAGGAAACTGGAAAGTTTCCATTTCTCATCATTGTTTTCAGCCTCTTTTCTTTCCATCCATAAAATCTTGTCTTAGAGTTTTAATTTCCTCTCCAAATATGTCAGCCAAATGGACCTACCACCTAACATGCAGTGTGCATGATGGTTAGGAACCTCGAATGTGGCACTAATGTACCTATATCTGAATTTCCCTCTGCAATTGACTATATAATTGCTCAACTCTTCTGTGCCTCAGTTCCTTTTCTGTAAGAAACAACAATATGAGAATAATATGTAGGGCTAGTGCAAGGATTATGTCAACCATTATGTATAAATGAATTAGAATAGTGCTGGTCATATACTAAGCATTGTTAGTATTATTAATATTACTCCAGTTCTTGAATGTGAAGCAATTAGGACAACCAAATATGTTTGCAAATAACAACATTTTCTTATTGATGAAACCAAAGTCCAGGGTGATGAAGACATCTGTGCCAAGTTCATTGCATAAGTAATGTAAACCCAGGACTCCTGAATCTCAGACTGCTTCTCCTCTTCTTTACCAGTTTGTCAAATTGGAAAACTTTGTATGAGATTCCATTGGTGAGATTTAGACATAGCTATTCTTGAATTTTAAAACAGTGGCAAAACTTTGATATAGATTATTATAATTTTTTGCCCACTTTTTACGTATGGGGTGCTTTAAGTGAATTATCTATAATCTTACAAGGTAAAAATTGGTTCATATGATACAAATGAATAAAGTGAGACATCAGGTCAAGGAACATACAGGTAGCTGTGATCCGTATCTTTTCCAATATACCTTCAACACAGATAGGAGCAAGGAAAAGAGAACTAGTGTATTCCTTGAACCTTCTGATTTGTTTCCTGTTATCTTTATCCCGTTGTAAAAGACTTTATAGATGTCTGCCTTTAGTTTTAAAGTATGATTAAGAGGAATAACCTAACAGTCTTCTTAGTATTAATCAACACCCAAGAAAGTAAATGCTGGGAGAAGAGTCAGGTATTCTGTGGTCTGAACTTTGCCTTACCACGGCAGGTCATCAACCTGAATGTTTCCTTACAGGTTTTTATGTACTAGTCACACTGGTCTCTGGCTTGCTTGTTCACCTTTCCTTTGAGAATTTAAGACTCTCTCTTGCTACATACATACTTATCTGTAAGCCATATTTTTTCTCATTCAGGTTAGAAGACATTATTGACAGGATATGTATCAACTCAATATTTAAGTCAGCTTTTTTTAAAAGAAAACTTCAACATTTGTTCACTAAATATACTAATCTACTCCTAAAATGTGAAAACCTTTGCTAGCATTATTGATTTTACTTTCTTTATATTTACTTCTTTTAATTCTAAACTTTTAGCCTCTTTTCTGTTCATCGAGTAGTGGATACAAACTCAAAACAACGACCAATCCAGTAAACAAAAGGTAGATGGATGGAAACAGAGATAGAAAGAGGGAAATAGTCTTCCTAGTCACAACACTAAGTGAGAGGCAATGGTTTGAAAACAAGCTATGAAATCAAAGAGGCTTTAATGGTGTTCTTTCTTTGGTTGATTTTTTGTTAGCTCTGGAAAGAACTTTGTAACAGGTAATTTGAAATCTCACTGAATTTATGACTAATCATAAACATATTTGCTCAAATAGTGCAGGCACAATAAATCCTCCAAGTAGGATCAATGGTTAGACATTCAAATTGGTAATTAAGTAGATTTGAAGATAACGTTAAGACTAATATCAATCAGGCCAGGCACAGTGGCTCACGCCTGTAATCCCAACACTTTGAGAGGCAAAGGTGGGTGGATGACTTGAGGTCAGGAGTTCAAGACCAGCCTGACCAATATGGTGAAATCTTGTCTCTACTAAAAATACAAAATTAGCTGGGAGTGGTGGCCCACGCCTGTAATCCCAGCTACTCGGGAGGCTGAGGCAGGAGAATCACTTGGACCCAGGAGGCAGAGGTTGCAGTGAGCTGAGAGTGCCATTGCACTCCAGCCTGGGAAACAGGAGTGAAACTCCATCTCAAAAACAAAAAAAAAAAGACTAACATCAACTGGACAAGACAGACTATATACATCTGATTAAATGACCCATGAGTAGTTCGCTCTTCTTAGCTTCTTAATGAAACAAGCAAAACAATCCAGAGCGTTTTAAACCCTAGACCCTTCTTTTATCTAGCACAAGTACTACTTTTTACATGACAAAATGAATAAGAAACCTACATTAAATAAAATATCCCAGAGGTCAAAGGATATCTCAGTCCATTTCATTAGGATAGTAAAAGATATAGGATTACCAGACAGATGCTCAGTCTAGAAATAAATCCAGACAGAAAATGTATGCAGTTGGAATTCTCCCTTTGGCTCCTCTTTGTCTGCCCACGATTTCTATATTGGTGTTTCCTGGGATTTTCTTCTCAGTTTTTCTCTCTTCTGTTTACATGGTTCCCCTGGAGATGAACTCTATGCCTGTGACCCACAAAACCATGGCTCTGTCTTTTGTTCCTGACCTGTTTGAATAACAGGGCATCCCTACCTGGATGCTCTATGTTTATCATGCCCTAAACTATACCCAATCTTTCTTCCCAGTAGTTTCAGGATCATAGATCTGTAATCGTATCATTCCTCTATTTAATAACACCATCACTTCACAATGCCTTTAGAATCAAAAGCCGAACTCCTTCTCATGATCTACAAAGGGTCTGTATGATCTGGCCTCTGGCTGCCTCCATCAACTCATTTACTCTTCCTCCAAATAACCTCCCTCATGCCGTAAAGGCTTTATTTCATTTGCAAATGTGTCAAAGACCATGCCGTTTCTAGGCCTTTAAATTACTTTTCTATTTGGCTGGATTTTTGTTTGATTTTGTATCACTTGGGCAATCAGAAAAAAAAATTGATAATAATGTTTAATATTAATGAAAGAGTTTGGGTTGTATAAGGTACCCTGTGATAAACCGTATACATCTCTGCTCTGATGTACAACATCAGGTCATACATGTTTTATTTTCTTAATATTATCACTGTAAATATGGAAAGATTTCTTGCTTAAAGTCAGGATTTAAAATGCATCATTGTGGCCGGGCGCGGTGGCTCACGCCTGTAATCCCAGCACTTTGGGAGGCCGAGGCGGGCGGATCACAAGGACAGGAGATCGAGACCACGGTGAAACCCCGTCTCTACTAAAAATACAAAAAATTAGCCGGGCGCGGTTGTGGGCGCCTGTAGTCCCAGCTACTCGGGAGGCTGAGGCAGGAGAATGGCGTGAACCCGGGAGGCGGAGCTTGCAGTGAGCCGAGATCGCGCCACTGCACTCCAGCCTGGGCGACAGAGTGAGACTCCGTCTCAAAAAAAAAAAAAAAAAAAAAAAAAAAAAATGCATCATTGTGTAATGTTCCTTTTTGTCCCTAGTGATTGTCTTTGCTCTAAAGTCTGTTTTATCTAATATTAATATAGCCAGTTTAGCTATTTTTAATGTTTGCATAATATACTTTTTCTACCTTTTTAATTCCAATCTACTCATGTTGTATTTAAAACGAATTTCTTGTAGACAGAATACAGTTGGGTCATTGCTTGTTTTGTTTTATAAACTCTGCCAAGGTCTGTCTTTGTATTGGTGCATTAATACCCTTTATATTTAAAGTGCTTATTGATATATTGGGTTTTAAGTCTGTCATTTTATATTTTGTTTTCTATTTGCTCCTTCTATTTCTCGTTCTTCTTTCTCTTTTCTTTTTGTAGGTCACTCGAACATTATCTAGCATCTCACTTTGATTTATGTAGTGTTTTTGAGTATATTGTTTTGAATAGTGTCCTTAGCCATGGCTCTAGGTATTGCAACATACATACATGAATTATTGCAGTCTCCTTGTATTGATATTTTACTACTTCCAGTGGAGTGAAATCTTACTTCCACTTTGGTTCTTTTCCTTCTTCAATTTAAAAATATAATGTCTTAACTACTTATTATATAAAATATAATAAATATATAAAATATATTAAGATATGTAATATAAGTATACAGAATGTATTATATAAAATATATTATAATTATTATATAAAATATGTCTTGACTATTTCCTTTACATTACAACATCCAAAATATGTTGTTATAATTTTTGCTTTAATCATCACATATGATCTAATAAACTCCTGAGGAGTAAAATAGTTTATTATATTTCTCCATATTTTTGCCCATTCCTTTGTTCTGTCCTCTCTGAAGCTCCAAACCTTCTTCAATTATCATTTTCTTTCTGTTTGAAAAACTTTCTTTAGTCATTTTTTAAGGAAAAGTCAGCTGATAACAACTTATCTTAGTGTTTCATCATCTGGAATTTTTTTCCCTTTATTTTTACTGAAGTAAATTTTTAATGAATGTAGAATTCCTTTTCTTTCAGTACTTGAAAAATGTGCCACTTCATTCCAGCCTCCATGGTCTGAGATGAGAAATCTAATATCATTCAAGTAAGTGGTCCCTTATAGATAGAGTCACTTTTCTCTGGCTACTTTCAAGGTCTTTTCTTTGTCTTTATTTTCAGACATTTAGTTACAATGAGTCTTGCTCTGAATTCTTTGGGTTTATTTTACTTGTAGTTCAATCAGCTCTTTGAAATCTGTAGGTCTATGTCTTTTGCCAAATGTGGGAAGTTTTTAATTATTACTTCTTCAAATAAATTTGTAGTTCTACATTCTTTGTCTTCTTTTTCTGACACATGGATGGTATAAATAATAGATATTTTGTTATGGGCCCTTGAGGCTCTGTTCATTGTTTTTCTATTTTCTCTCTGTTGTTAAGATTAAATAATTTATATTGTTCTATTTTCAAGTAACCATTTTTTCCTTTATTACATTCACTCTACTATCAAGCCCAGCCAGTGAAATTTTAAAATTTATTTATATCGTATTTTTCAGTTATATAATTTCCATTTCCTTTTTATTTTTCCTATATTCTGAGGCAATTTTCTATTTTTTTCAAGAGTATTTGAAATTGTCCATTGGAACATTTTTATGATGGTTGTTTTAACATCCTTATTAAACAATTTCAACATATGATTCATTTCAATCAGAATCGCTTGTCTTTTCTCATTTGTTGATAGAAGCAGTTATTTCTCATTGTCTCCTGGATATTTCAGCATTATTCTAAGAGACTCTGAACCCTATTTAAACTTTTATTTTAGCAGGGAGACACCTTGTTTAGACTTAGCACACAAGCCCTGACCTGCTTCTGTGAGCTGCGGTTTCAATGACAATTTAGTTTTCAGAGCCCTTGGAGTGGCGTTCTGTTATCCTTGGTGACAGTCGGGCTCTGGCTCCATTTTTCTACTGGTTCTGTCTCTGGGGAAAGAATGTGTTCCTTGGACCTGGTACTGCTAGTTTGAGGGTGAGGAGGAAATTGTGGGCCTGTAAGGGTGGAAGACTCTTCTCCAGGTTGCCGGGTGTTCCTGCTTGGTCCCTGTTAGTAAAGGAAGGAAAGGATCTCCCCAGGCTGCATGATGAGGGGCTCAGACGACATTTCACTTGGCCTTCTCTCCAGCTGGCTGACGTCAACTTAGCTCCCGCTTGCTCTCTGCTGATGTTACTGTGGAGAACTGAGCCCATTCTCCTCCTAAGAGGAGCACCAGGAAATGACAGGCCTGGCATCTTCCTCCAGTGGGTGCAGAGTCAGAAGACACAGGATCACTGTGCTTTTAGTCAAGCCCTTGGTTTGGTCCCTTATCAGTTCACTTTCTTCTGTTCACCTTTCAGAATTCTCTTATTACTGTCCTCTGTATTATTTCCATGTGTTTTTAGCTGTACTTAGCAGGGAGAAGAAGGGGAAACGAGTGTATGCCATTTCATCTCAAACCTGAAGCCTCAACAAATATTTTAATAATATCACTTATCATTAGTAGATAAATCTCATTTCATTCCGGGCGCGGTGGCTCACGCCTGTAATCCCAGCACTTTGGGAGGCCGAGGCGGGCGGATCACAAGGTCAGGAGATCGAGACCACGGTGAAACCCCGTCTCTACTAAAAATACAAAAAATTAGCCGGGCGCGGTTGTGGGCGCCTGTAGTCCCAGCTACTCGGGAGGCTGAGGCAGGAGAATGGCGTGAACCCGGGAGGCGGAGCTTGCAGTGAGCCGAGATCGTGCCACTGCACTCCAGCCTGGGTGACAGAGCGAGACTCCGTCTCAAAAATAAATAAATAAATAAATAAATAATTAAATAAATAAATAAATAAATCTCATTTCATTTCACACTTACAAGCCCTTTTTTTTTTTTAATTCCAGGTTGAAATTTGTGTTCTCTTGCACCAAACCTGAAATAATGATCAGTCTCTTAGTTTAAAATGGTTACAAATTCAGAAATGTTAAGCAGTAAGTCCATGTAGCATAGGACATAGATTGTACACTTTGGAGTCAGACAAATCTAGGTCACCAATTCTCACGTGCTATAGCTATATTATCTTTCATGAATCACTTGTCTATGTTCTCAATTTCATCAGCTGTAAAAAAGAGAAAATAACCACCATAAAGGATTATTCTTATACCTAAACATACCATGTTGTACATGATAAATGTACTTAGCATTATCTGTCAATTAAAAAAATTTAAGATTACTATTTTGATTAATTGAAATCATTATATAGAATGTCTCACCCAGGGCTAGCCATATAGCAGTATAAAATTTAGCTGATTCTTTTGTAGTATTGTATCACCAATATTTTTACCTCTTTTGTTCATTTTTATTACACACATCTCAAGGAGACTGCTTTTTCTTTAATAATTCCCTGTTTTACAATATCCAATATCTTTGTATCACCCAGATAATTTATTTTCTACATACTATTAGGTTGGTGCAAAAGTAATTGTGCCAACCTAATAATAATATCTTAAAGATTTCTTTCCCTGAGGGATCCTCTTTGTAGCTGCTGTGTTTTTAGCCTCATTGCGGCGTAAAAAGGAAGCTTTTAGCTGTTATACAATTTCTATGTTGTGCCTAAAGGAAAAAGGACCCCATACTGAGCGGTGTGGGCAACATTACTCAGGCCTCTGAAGCTTGGGATCTTACTTGTAAACCATTTTGCATTCATCATTGTTATGTAGGTCAGACACACATCCCAAATGTGACTCAATTCAAGTTTGGATTCTTCAATGAAAACATATCTGAAAATCTGTGAATACTTCCCAGTGTGCTGAGAGGGCACCTTTATTTCTTACAGTGTACTTTCCCCCAGGGCTCTGTGGTCTGGGAAGGGAAACTAGAATACCTTGGATTTTACTTAGCATTTTATAATTACTAACTGAAACCCAATCCAAGGCTTTCCAGGCACTTGCCATCCTTAACACATCTGGCCTCCCTTTTCCCTTTTTCCCTGGTCTGGCCCTACAAGAGAAGCCCTTAGATAAATAAACTGAAATGTGCATGTGGTCACCGAAAGATCTCTGTGGATAGCAAAATCTAACCAAAGTGACCCCAGGGCCTGCTGTGCCTTTGTTCACTGCCTTTCAGGGATGTAAGCAGCCAGGAGGTGTCTACTGCAAAATCATTGCTGTTCTAGCTGGTTCCACACTTTCCCTGAAAATAACTCATGCTTGGGAACGGCCAAACAAGGCATTCTGACCATCTGCATTTTTGCAAGGAGAAAGATGTTATTATTAAGTTCCTTGTCTTTTATACATATTTAAGCCAACATTTGTTGAATCTCTGCTTAGTATTTGAATTATAGTATTTTAGATTTTACCAAAATAAGCAAAAAATCTGTAAAAGGAACTTATTTGCTGAGACAGTGTTTATGTACGTTAAAAATGAAGGGAGAAAGAAAAACGAAATTAAGATATACTGAGCATCTACTCTGTAAAACAGCACAAACCAACCAGAAATAGTGTATTTGTCAAGCTAATTTGCAAAATGAAATCTAGATAGTGGAACTGTGGAGTTGGAATGTTGCTGTTTTAAGGAGGGATTTATTTTTAACTCTATTCTCGGGATGTAGATGATAGAAAATAATCCTATATAGGCCTAGATGTAGAGGAAGAGATGTGCGATGAATTACATGCCTAAAATGCGATAGAGCTATGCTAGCAGGTATCATTCCCATTTCACAGATGAGAAAGTGAATCTTTCAGAATTCCACTATTTTTAATTTATTCATTATCTCCATCATTCATTCATTAAATATTTACCAAGTGCCTATGTATTAGTTCCTTATCATGCTGCTAATGAAGACATACCTGAAACTGGGTAATTTATCAAGGAAAGAGGTTTAATTGGTTCACAGTTCAGCATGTGTTGGGAGGCCTCAGGAAACTTGCAATCATGGTGGAAAGGGAAGTAAACATGTCCTTCACATGATGGCAGGAAGGAGAAGTGCTGAGCAAAAAGGGGAAAAGCCCCTTATAAAACCATCAGATCTCATGAGAACTCACTCCCTATCACAAGAACAGCAGCATGGGGGTAACCACCCCCATGATTCAATTACCTCCCACTGGGTCCCTCCCATGACATGTGGGGATTATGAGAACTACAATTCAAGATGAGATTTGGGTGGGAACACAGCCAAACCATATCATTCCACTACTAGCCCCTCCCAAATCTCATGTCTTCACATTTCAAAACACAATTATGCCTTTCCAACAGCCACCCCCTCAAAGTCTGAACTAATTCCAGCATTAACCCAAAAGTCCAAGTCCAAAGTCTCATCTGAGACAAGGCAAATTCCTTCCACCTATGAGCCTGTACATCAAAAGCAAGTTAGTTATTTCCTAGATACAATGGAGTACAAGCATTGGGTAAATACACCTATTCCAAATGGGAAAAATTGACCAAAACAAAGTGGCTACAGGCCCCATGCAAGTCCAAAATCCAGCAAAGCAGTAAAATCTTAAAGCCCTGAAATTATCTACTTTGACTTCATGTCTCACATCCAGGTCACACTGATGCAAGAGGTTGGCTCCTACAGCCTTAGGAAATTCTGCCCCTGTGACTTTGCAGGGTACAGCACCACTCCAAGCTTCCTTCACAGCATTGAGTGTCTGTGGCTTTTCCAGGTGCATGGTGCAAGCTGTCAGTGGATCTACCATTCTGGGGTCTGGAGGACAATGGCACACCCCCAGGTAGACCTGTGTCTGGGGTCTGGAGGACAAGTCTACTAGGAGTGCCCCAGTGGAGACTATGTGGGGGCTCCAAACCCACATTTCCCTTCTGCACTGGCCTAGCTGTTCTCCATGAGGGCCCTGTCCCTGCAGCAAACTTCTGCCTGGACATCCAGGCCTTTCCACACATCCTCTGAAATCTAGGTGGAGGTTCCCAAATTTCAATTCTTGAAATTCTGTGCACCCTAAGGCTCAACACAATGTGCAAGCTGTCAGGGCTTGGAACTTGCACCCTCTGAAGCCATGGCCTGAGCTGTACCTTGGCCTCTTTTAACCACAGCTGGGACACAGGGCACCAAGTCCTGAGACTGCCCAAAGCCACAAGGCCCAGGCCCCACCCATTAAGCCATTTTTTCCTCCTAGGTCTCTGGGCCTGTGATGGGAGAAGCTGCCGTGAAGACCTCCGACATGCCTTGGAGACATTTTCCCCATTGTCTTGGCAATTAACTTTTGGCTCCTTGCTGTTCCTTATGCAAATTTCTGTAGCTGGCTTGAATTTCTACTCAGAAAATGAGTTTTTTCCTTTTCTATTGCATCATCAGGCTGCAAATTTTCTGAATTTTTATGCTCTGCTTCTCTTTTAAACATAAGTTCCAATTCTAAACCATATCTTTGTGAATACATAAAACTGAATGCTTTTAACAGCACCCAAGTCACCTCTTGTACACTTTGATGCTTAGAAATTTCTTCTGCCAAATACCCTAAATCATGTCTCTCAAGTTCAAAGTTTGACAGATCTCTATGGCAGGGGCAAAATGCCACCTGTCTCTTTGCTAAAATATAGCAAGCATCACCTTTATTCCAGTTCCCAACAAGTTCTTCATCTCCATCTGGGACCACCTCAGCCTGGACTTCATGACAGAAGTGGAAGAAAACATGTCCTTCTTCATGTGATGGCAGGAAAGAGAAGTGCTGAGCAAAAGGGAGAAAGCCCCTTATAAAAGCATCAGATCTCATGAGAACTCGCTCACTATCACAAGAACAGCAACATGAGGGTAACCAGCACATGAATCAACTACCTCCCACTGGATTCCTCCCACAACACATGGAGATTGTGAGACCTATAATTCAAAATGAGATTTGGGTAGGGACACAGCCAAACCATATTGGCATACCATATGCTAGGCATTAATTCTAGATGCTAAGAATTGATCAATGAGCATAACCAACAAATTCTCTGTCCTCATAGAGTTTACATTCCACTGAAAAGACACAAATAATAAATGACATAATATACAATATGTTGGATGGTGAGAAGAGATAAGGAAAGGGAAAAAATGCAACATGAAATGACATAGAGCATGTTGTGTGGAAAAGTGATTTTAAATGGACTGGTTAAGAAATGTTCTACTAAGAAGGCAAAGTTTGAAAAAAAAAAAAAAAAAAGAGAGAGAGAGACCTGAAGGATGTGAAGGAGTAAGTCACATAGATGCCTGAAGAAAAGAAGTCCAGGCAGACTGAAGAAAAGGTGCAAAGCTCCAAACTGAGCAGATTCTTGATATGTTTGAGGAATACTAAAGAGACTAGGATAGCTGAAGCAGAGTGAACAACATTAAGTACAAAGTAAGATTAGGAAGAAACAATAGGGCATGAGATCATATGGGGCATCACAAGCCATTGTAAGAACTTTGGCTTTTACTCTGAGAAAGATGGGTGGGCATTAGAATGAGGTGAGTAGCACAGTAGAATGACCTGGCTTGTATTCCAACCAGATCTCTTTGGCTGCTGAGATAGACTGAAGAACAAGAATAGATTGAATAGACTAGAAGACTATGACTGCCAAAAATAGACTGAAGAACAGTAACAAAAGCAGGGTACTAGTTAGGAGACTTAATACAATAACTCTGGTGGATGGTGATTGTGTCCAAAGCCACACACATAGTAATGACAGACTTTAGCATTCAGATCTTGATGTGTCTGACTTTCTGCTGTTCAATGCCACCTCCTCAGGCACATGGTCTGAGCAAAAGGTCACTACCAATGCAGGTTGTTCATTTTTTTCCATGTGTGGCCAAGACAGATAGTTACTCCAAGACCTGTGCTATTCTGGTCTTTTCTATTAGCTTATTTTATGGGAAAAAAAATTAGTATATTATTTACAAGAAGAAAAAAATTACATACATTTTATACTATGATTTCTTTAGTTTCTCTTTATTTTTTCAAGCTTTATCTGCTATTTTGTACAACCTGGAGAAATCTTGAAACAGATTATTTTTGACATTAGCCAAAACCTCAACTGAAATCCCTTCTGGACTTTGTTAAGTGCCTTTTTTAGGTGATATCAGCTCAGAAACATTGGTCCCTCTTCTCTTCCACTTAGGTTCCACTTAACAGCAGGAGCCATGGGGCTGCCCTTCACTTTATCTCAGTGAGAGAAATGAGAAGATAAAGGTCATTGTCTGAAAGTCAATTGTTTGGTAGCAACTAACCACATTAATTTATTCCTTCTGAAAGATGTTGGTGGGGGAGGTGATTTAGATTCAGCATGATTTCTCTCTCCAGAAATGGCTCTGGGATCCAGAATAGCATGCTCATTCACACTGTTTTGTCCATCCCCAAGACCCCATCTTAAAATGGGAGAAAATTGTGAGTTGGATGTCAGATTTCCTAGAAAAAAAATGGAACTTGAAGATTGTACCTTAATATCCCCAGTAGATCCTGTTAAGGCCATTGACTTGGTCTACATCAGAGTCAAACGACAGCCAGGTTACTGTATTGGCACTACTTCAAGGAAAGGCCATGAAACCAATACATTTAGGAGTCTTTTTCACGACCTAAATCAGCAGGTTTCAACATAGGCTGAGAAATCAGACCTGCACAATCAGAATCATTGAGAATGAACTCTAGAGTTTGTATTTTTAACAAAAATAGGTAAATCTGCTGAGCATCCACATCTGGAAACCTCTGGCATAAAGGACATGCCCAGGACTCTGTCTTCATGTTGGCCATTGGCAGCTCTCTAGAAAAATGACTTGATTAGGGCTCAGAAGACCGAGATTCTACTACTGCCACCGTCACATTTTTATCTTAATTGTGTTTGGAATAGTTAGGAAACATTGGATGTTATTGCTGGAAACAAACCGAGAAATCCAGTTGGCATATAACAGAGGAGTAGATTTAGACCTAAACAGCATGAATGCCCGTAACAATGAATTCATTTCAAAGGTGAAATTAGGGCCAAGTTTTACTGAGACCACCAAGTTTCTCTCTCTAAAATGGTAACACCTAGATTAACTTCAGTTTCTTTATCTCTAAAATAATGATGTCATACTTTTTCAGCCACCTCCATGGATTTGTTATAAGGACTATATGAGAGAGTCGATATGAAAAGCTATGAAACCTTCAATATGGAAGACAGATATGTATTATCTGTATATGATGAGATCACGGGTGGTTGAACTTTGGAACTGTCAGTACAATTATGGGCATAGCTGGATGGTCAGGAGTTACTGTAACTGGCAAGGAGGGTTGTTCCATCTCTATGTGAGCAGAGGATGCTGAATCTATGATTTGAAATGAGGTAAGTTGATACTTCAGTATCCAACTATGTGGCATTAGAGAATCATTGAAGATGGCAGAAAGCACACAGAGGAAAGGCTGATGATATCATTTAGAGGTCCAAAAACAAAAATTGTGTGAATCCACTCATAACACTCACATCATCATTCACATTTCCAACTCAATTTAGGTAACAACTCTGGCAATTCCATTTTCATCAAAGTACATGCAGGTTTACTTTATTCTCACCACTTCTTATGTCAGTGCTTCTATTTAAGACTAGAAAATTTCTTTGTAAAAACATTGCTAATAGGAGAAAATGTTGAAAATGTTTCCATTTTTATTTGCACTGGGCCATTGCATGTCCCCAGACATTCATTATACAAAGTCACAGAGGGCTGATATGATTTAAATGTTAAGATTGAAGACATGGCTGGGAGTTACATGAGGCCTCTATTCATCTTCTGGTTCACCAAACATTTACTAAGCCTTATTTGTGTCAACACTATTCTAGTGTATGTGGATACACCATAAATGGGAGAGCCCAAATCCTGATCCCATTAATGACTGGCGGAGGTATAGCAATGAAGACTCTCATTAGTATATGATATTTTTAAAGCAGTTGCTATTTATTGAGAGCCTACTATACAACTGGAACTGTATTAGGAACTATACGTATCTCCTCAAGGCAATAATATTAGGTCTCTGTTTTTATTCTAATTTTATGATGAAGAAAATGAGCAATAGGCAGGTTGATTGCCTTGCCTAAAGCCAACAACTGGTGAATGGTGAATACTGGATTCAAACCAAAATTGTTTGATTCTGAAGACCACTGAGGCCACAACAAAACTACTTTTGTTGTTTAACTAAATGTTTAATCAACTACATACAAGAAAATCATCATTTATACTGTTTAGTTTTCTTTTTTTCTTTTCTTTTTTGAGATGGAGTCTTGTACTGTTGCCTGGGCTGGAGTGCAGTGGTGCAATCTCAGCTCACTGCAACCTCTGCCTCCCAGGTTCAAGCAATTCTCCTGCCTCAGCCTCTCAAGCAGCTGGGATTACAGGCGTCCGCCACCACACCCAGCAAAATTTTTGTATTTTTAGTAGAGACGGGGTTTCACTATGTTGGCCAGGCTGATCTTAAGTGCCTGACCTCATGATCCACCCGCCTCAGCCTCCCAAAGTGCTGGGATTACAGGCGTGAGCCACCACACCCAGCCAATACTGTTTAGTTTCCATAACAATCCTATGAGCATGAAAGGTTGACTTTTTGGGGGTCACAGGATATGACTTCACCTAAATATAAGGCAAGAACATAAAATGAGTTTTCCAAGAAAGCCAGTGCAGATCTATGAGATGTAAACATTGATATTAGAGAGAAAAAAAAAAAAAGGTCAAAAAAATCTGATCAAGAGGAAGCTTTCTTCCTTTTCTACAGAAGCTTTACTATATTGACACATTCACTGTCAAAATGCTTAGTATGAAGAATAATCTATCAAAATACCCCATTGTATTAGTCTGTTTTCATGTTACTGATAAAGACATACCCAAGACTGGGCAATTTACAAAAGAAAGGTTTAATGGACTTACAGTTCCACATGGCTAGGGAGGCCCCACAATCATGGTAGAAGGCAAGAAGGAGCAAGGCACATCTTACGTGGATGGTAGCAGGCCAAGAGAGAACTCGTGTGGGGAAACTCCCATTTTTAAAATCATCAGATCTTGTGAGACTCATTCACTATCATGAAAACAGAGAAGGAAAGACCGACCCCCATGATTCAATCACCTCCCACTGGGTTCCTCCCACAACACATGGGAATTGTGGGAGTTACAATCAAGATGAGATTTGGGTCAAACCCAAATGGATGATATGGCCAAACCGTATCACCCATCTGCAGTGATCAGCATTAAAGCCATATTTTGAAAGAATCACGTTTTCTTTCAAATATAACACAAACTAAAAACATATTTAGGTGATTGTTTACAAACCTCAGGGTCTTTTCCAGAACAGCATGTAGTTTTAAAAATACTAGATCACGAAAGGAGAAAGTGGGAAATTAACATGGAATGGAGAGTCATGGAAGCTGCATGCTAGTTTTAATCTAAATCATTTGTTCTTCCTAGCCCTCTTGTTTTCATTGAATAGTCTTTAATTCTGTGAATTCTATGAATTGCAGAATCCTTTGAATGGGAAAATAAGTAATATTTTATATTCACAATGAATGAGGCATTTCCGTTTTATTTTCATTTAACTCTTATAACAACCCTGAAATAATTGTTAATGTTTTATAGATGAAAAATTAGAGTTTCTCACAAGTTCACATACCTGAGAATGGGCAAGATGACACTCAAATAATTCAGGTCTTTTTTCTATTCCACTAGAAATGGGTCCTTTCCATAAGTAGTTATTGGTTGACTAATTTGAGCAAGGCATTGTGTGTTTTTTAGATGACTTCAGAGATGAATTAGACATATCTACTGCCTGTAGGAATCTGAAGTCCAATATAGGCAAATACTCACATAATTAAATTAGAAGTTAGAATGGTAAGGGTTATAATGAAAGTGGGAGTCTTATATTGAAAGAATCAGAGACGCTTTGTCAAAGGGATGGATATTAGCATGTTTAAGTGAGTGGGAAGGGACATTCAAGATAAAAGTACTGGCTGGGCGCGGTGGCTCATGCCTGTAATCCCAGCACTTTGAGAGGCCGAGGCGGGCGGATCACGAGGTCAGGAGATCAAGACCATCCTGGCTAACATGGTGAAACCCCGTCTCTACCAAAAATACAGAAAATTAGCCAGGTGTGGTGGCGGGCACCTGTTGTCTCAGCTACTCAAGAGGCTGAGGCAGGAGAATGGCGCGAACCTGGGAGGCGGAGCTTGCAGTGAGCCGAGATCGCGCCACTGAGCTCCAGCCTGGGCGACAGAGTGAGACTCTATCTCAAAAAAAAAAAAAAAAAAAAAAAAGATAAAAGTACCAGTGGAGACAAAGTTTAAAAAAAAAAAATCAAAAGGCATCAGGTTTATATGAGCAGCAGTCTGGCTGGAGCTAACGGTTCTTGAAGGAGAACAATGACTCACAATTATTTAAAGAAAGTTGTCTAAAAATTTGAATTTATTCCAAACATCTCTTTGATCATGATGACGATGAGGCCAAAAAGCTAGAAGAAACGTTTTGAGAAGTTCTTAAACAGAATGATTCAAATGCAGTACCATTCTCTGAACTGTATTAGTTGCTCCCACTATAATTGTTCTGTGGTTTATAACTTACTCTAGAAAATTACTACAGCCTAACCAGTATATATGTGGGGGAGTGATTGGAGGATGATGATAATTTTAATCTCTGATCTTCACCCTAGGGTTGACTACTTGGTCTAATTGGAAATGTATGCCCAAGACTTTGGGTCATAAACCCTACCTTAGAGGCAGCTACCACAAAGGTGTCAGCTCTCTTCATCTCCATTCAAGAACAAAGAGCATATTAGTTTATCTAATGGCTGTTAAAATGGAGTTTAATTGGTGAAACTACAGCATAATAGATATGAGAAATGGGTATTGGCAAAATTAGTGGGATTCAATATATGTAGATTGGCAAGAAATATTGCAGAGACACTGTTAGAGGTCAGGAGTTCAAGACCAGCCTGGCCAACATGGCAAAACCCTGTCTCTACTAAAAATACAAAAACTAGGCAGGCGTGGTGGTGCACACCTGTAATCCCCAGCTACTCGGGAGGCTGAGACAGGAGAATCGCCTGAACTCAGGAGGCAGAGGTTGCAGTGAGCAAAGATCTGGTCACTGCACTCCAGCCTGAGTGATAGAGAAAGACTGTGTCTCAAAAAAAAAAAAAAAAAAAAAAAGATTATAACAAGTAGGCCTCAGTTGAGGTGGTGACAGCCCTCAGAGTCATCATCAGATGACACCTGGTGGCAACCTCAGGTGTCATTATCTCTTTTGCAATTTGTTATTTGATAATTTTCAGAAGAACTTTTCCATATGCCACATTGTTAAATTCAGTCCTCACATGCGCCTAGAGTGTATGCATGTATGTTGGGGGCAAGGAGTGTTATTTATTTTTTTCTGATGATGAGGAAACTCAGCCTCACAAAGGGTAAATGATGTTCTTAAGCCTATAGAACCAGCCTGTAGAACTAGTTCTTATGTTCTACTTAAGCCTGTAGAACTAGAATGCATCAGAGACAGGCAGAATTCAAATCTTTCAACTCCAAATCCAGTCATAAGCTTATAAATTCAGAGCTGTGATGTTACCGATGAAATTTATAGTTAAGTGTCTTCTGCATTTTATCTCTCTTCCTCTTTCTTGGACTACTCCCATCGCTCTTAAAATCCTCTATCCCTTTGGCTTCACTGTGATACTATTACTATTCAGAGCCAGCAGGGAGAGACCATTAAATATCCTTAGAACAGAAAGCATCTTGTCAAAAAACACATGTTGTGACTCTGCACCAAGGCAACACGGAATTGATGACGTGAGTGAAGGAATGCCTATGACTGTTTAGCAACAGCCTTTGATACACAACTACAGAGTCAGCCATTAGGAGCAATGTTGAGTTATCCACTGGCCTGGTGTCAGCATACTTCCCGCCATAATTGGCTTTTGAAACATTAACAGGAATTGAAGTTGCTGACCTAAGCAGATTGGTTGGAGAGGAAATAGAGCACCAGATGGCAAAGTTTCTGATCTTAATAAACTCTTAGGACTAAGGAAAGTCTATTATACTTAGAATCTTGGTTTCTTCATCTGCTAAATGGGAGTTAAAGTAACTACCTTAATAAAAGACTAGACCAATCTAGGGCTGGTTAAATCCTGAGCCTTTGACCCAGTGATAACTCTGCACAGCACCTTGGCCTTTGCCTTAGCCTTTTAGTTGAGGATGAGGTGATTTATGATGGAATTTGCATAGGCAAACAAATCCCCAGCTGCAAACTGCCTGCCCTGAAGTTTCATGGTTCACTAAGGATTAAGATTCTTGGAACTCCTTCTGGGTGGCTACAGGCTATGACAGATATACTTTCTCAGTTAGTTTCCTGACTGTGGTAGGTATCCCTTCACTTAGTGGCATGATGAAGTTTGACTCTACCCAGGAGGAGTGAATTAAAGATTGTGGGCTGTGAGCGCCATGTTTTGTGTAACTTAATTGCAAGGGGACGTTCTTTGGGGAAAACATTTCTTTTTCTGCAATGTGAAATAGCTAGTGGAGGAATTACAAATGACCAAAGACAAGACCATGACCAATCTCTTTGGCTTGTAGAGATTATCCAAGAGTAACGAACTTTCCTGAAAGGATTTGAGTGATTACAGAAGAACCTATTGATGCTGCTTCATAAATAAGACAATAGAACTGGATTCATAGGGTGACAAAAATCTCAGGATGGCAAGAGAAATAATATTTGAATCACTATTTAATAATCTATCCAGAGAACATCAAAGGTATACTGAAACTTGTGGTGATATGGAATACAACAAAATGAGGTAGATTATTCTTTCCTCAAACAGCTCTGTTTGCTAACAATTTTGTTAGTTCATTGATGTAGAATTTTTTTCTCTTAACTTTGTATCCATTTGAGTCATGTAAAACAACTCAGGTAACATTGACATGACAGCCCATTTTAGACCTTTATTATTTGAAGATACTGATTATGTAATCCATAAATTTTTTCATTTTATTTAAAAGTTCAGCTGAGTCCACTGTTCTTCATATGACATGAATAAGTCTCTTTTTTAAAAGTCACATATATAATGTGATATACATATAAAACATTCAACCATATAATTAAGATGTACATATAATGGAATAAGAAGGAAACCAAACACACAATTTCATAGCTCTTAATGCAGTATAGATTCTATTGTTACCTTTGCTCACTTAGCAACTGAGAATCTTAAAGTTATTTCTAGAATGTTGGAATACTATTATTAAAAGAGATATTAGAAATAATCTAATTTTTTCCGTATCTTTTGATCACAAGATAGTAAGCCTCTAATCTCACCTGGAAACTCAGCTGGTGTTCCTGACAACAATGCATCTAAATTCCCTGTAACTATGATCTCTACTACTATTCTTTAGCTAACAACGAAAGTATAAGACATCATGCTTTACATAATAAGTGGTCATCTCTGATTTATGTACACCCATCTGATGACAGAGATTCATTGTTTTATGTTTTTTTAAAAGAATGTGGCTATGTAATTACAGCACATTATTGCTTAATCAAATTAAAAGCAATAGAGAAAAAATTACGATTATGTCAAGGAAACATACCTAGGGTTTGGAAAGGGAATTTGAAAATTATCTAGTCAATCTACTGTTTGAGTGAGCTACACCACATTCTGGCCAAATGCTGAACCAGCCTCTGTTTGAATCTCATGATCAGAGGTGATTGTATTCTGGGCAGTTTGCAGCAGATTTATATGCTCTGGTTATTACAAAGTGCTACCTACGACTGAGTGAAAATTGTCTCCCTGAGATTTTTATTGAGAGAACCTAGTTTTCCTCCTTGTCATTCATAAACTATTCTATTGTCAACAACTTAACTGCAAAATCAGAACATCATTCTAGAAAATTGGCCTCACGCTGATGCTGGTCAGCTGGGTAAATTATAGGTCTCTGTATGGTCAGCACTCAGGAGTTATAGTGGCCTGTCACCACTAGCAGTGTGATTTCTGCAGGAGCCACCTCATTATATGGGAAAATGCCCTCAAAGGGTAAGTCTGTTTCTTGTCCTGGCAGACCTGTCACATCTGATGTTAGAGGAAACAGCAGCAAAGAATTGTGGCTGAAAGAATTGTAAATTTTGCCTGTGGAGAGTCACTGAGGGCAATTCTCCTGAAAGGGATTATTTGTCAACTGTGGTAAGACTCTTTGTTATTAGAATTTAATTGATATTTGCTACTGGAGACGAAAGCTGAAAACAGGATACAAGGCAAGCAATTAAATCTCTTTTATAAAGTGTAGTTAATGAGTTGTCAAATTTGGTAGAGATTATTCCCCACCCCGTCTTTTTTTTTTTTTTTTTTTTTTAATTGTAAAGATATGGAGGGCTGTCTACTATCCTGGGGAAATGTCAAACAATTGCAAGAAAGGAAAATTAAATCAAATAACTTTTGTGCAATAACAAGAACAAAAAAAATGGGAGTCAGGGACCTAGGAGTCTAGTTCAAATTGTTTAATAGTTAACCGTACAATTCTCCTTTGGGGATTTTATTCTTTCATCTGTCAAATGTGGTGTCTACTAGCCTATTTCTAGGACCCTTCTGAGTAAACTATTCTGTTTACATTGTATACACTTATAGCATACATACAGAATAGCACAGCAGATATGAATCAAACATATCTAAATCACAGAATTCTAGCATCCCCAGTAATCAGCTATGCAGTCTGGGTTGAGTTCATTAACTTCTGTAAGTATTGACGTCCTCCTTTGTAGAAAGGGAGAGCATATGCATATCCCACAGGGTTTCATACTTGCACATGATTTGCTAAAAGCCCTGGAAGATGGAAAGAGATCACCAAATGTTGGCTATTTTTATTACTATTCTGTTCCATGATCTAGATTTTTTTTAAACTACAGCCATGTATCCTAACCACCAGAGGGCACTGCATAGATAACAGCTAGATTTCTTTCTCTTTTAAGCTAGGTACACCTATTTGCCGCTTTAAGTGATGACTTACTGCCTAAAAGTTTCAGCTCAGGGTGTTTGGTCTCTGTTTCCATCTTAGGCCAGTCTCAGTGATTGTTGGTGCTGTGCTACCTTATTCAGTCTGGCTTTTCTACTGCCCATTGCATTTTTAAGGACTCCCAGGTGACAGGGTGCTCATTTAGAAGGAAAAATAATGAGCAAAAATGTATTGAGTGTCTACCATGTGTTAGTCATTGTGTTAATCATTGCAAACATAAATATCCATTTTACAGATGAGAAAAATAAAACTCATGCACATTAAGCTCTTTGCTTAAAGTCACAAGATCAGTAAGTGGTCAAAGTATAATTCAAAGCCATGGCTGCTTGACTCCAAAAGCTCTGCTCTTTCAATTTCGTCAAAGCTATGTTGTGATTAAACAACAGGATATTGATTATGGAACAAGAAGAAATGTCCATTATCTCCTCTACTATTTAATATTGTGTCAGATAAATTAACTAAAATGTTAAAGTCCTAAAAAGCAAATAGAGGCAAAAGAAAAGATAAAACAATTTCTATCTACAGATTATAAAATTATAACTCTGGAAAACCTAAATAAATTAATATTAAAAACTAGTAAAATAAGATAATTTATCAAATAGAGGGTATAAAATTAGCATAGAGAATTGACTTTCAGATATACAAACATAATCTAATGGAAACAATAATGGAAGAGCGAACCTAGTTTATAATAAATTGCAACACAAAATAAAGTATAATAGCAACATAAAGTAAAATAAAGAAACTGTGCATAAACTTAAAAAGAAATGTAAAAAAACCTCTATTAGACACATACATGCTTAAAAGATGAAAAGCATGCTAAATAAAGAAAAAATATTCTATATTCTTCAGTAGAGGTCAATAAAAATGTCAATTCTCCCTACATTAATTGTTCTATGTAATTTGATATTGATGATAATATTCTCCCCTACCTTCCTGGAATAAGAGAACTTGATCATAACATTCATTTGAAAGAATTAAAGAAAAAAGAAAAAGTGAGACTAGCTAGAAAAGCTGTAAAAATGAGAAGTAATGAGAAGTGGCGCTGATTCTTACGGTTCATGAAACATATCATAAAGCCTTTTGACTCAAACAGTGTGATACTGGTGCACAAGTAGACTGATGGAATGGAATGAAAAATCCAGGAAGGAAAAAAAATACATGTGGAAATTTAGTACATGATAAAGAACGTATCTCAAATCACTGGGGAAAAATAAGGACTTTTAATAACTGGGCAGACAACTGATTAGCCATTAGTGCACATATAAATTTGGATTTTTTAATACCTTATAAAGGGAACGAATTCCAAATGGTTTGGTATTTAAGTGTAAAACTAAGGCCATACAGACACTCGAAGAAAACATGGATGCTTTTCTTTGTAATCTGGAAGATAAAACATGATGTTGATGTGACCAAGCTCCAAATGCCCTAGAGAGACACTTATTTTTTCTTTTTAAAAAAAATTTTTTTTTCGGCCGGGCGCAGTGGCTCATGCCTGTAATTCCAGCACTTTGGGAGGCCGAGGCGGGCGGATCACCTGAGGTCGGGAGTTAGAGACCAGCCTGACCAACATGGAGAAACCCCGTCTCTACTAAAAATACAAAATTAGCCGGGCGTGGTGGCGGGTGCCTGTAATCCCAGCTACTCGGGAGGCTGAGGCAGGAGAATCGCTTGAACCTGGGAGGCGGAAGTTGCAGTGAGCCGAGATCGCACCATTGCACTCCAGCCTGGGCAACAAGAGCGAAACTCCATCTCACCAAAAAAAAAAAAAAAAAAAAAAAAGTCTTTTTCTGTAATTGACCCATAGTAATTGTACATATTTTACAAAGTACGTAGTGATGTTTCATAGATACAACAGTGATCATATCAGGGTAATTTGCATTGCCATCCAGGAATTTTTTAAGTATTTGCCATCCAGCAAATGTCAAACTGAGAACAAATGTCTGCAATTTATATCATAAACAGGTATTTCACTGATATATGAGGAGTGTCTAAATATTGAGAAGAGAAACTAACAATCTGATAGAAAGTGAGCAAAAGATATGAATAAGACATGCAAATAATTCACAAAAATTATTTTCAGAAATATTTTTAAAAGCCAATTTTATTCATAAGAGAAATTCAATTATAACTACACTGAGATACCATTTCTCTTTCATCAGATAAAACATTCAAAAGTTTGAAGACATAATATTTGTCAAGGCAGTAGGGTATGGACACTCATACATTGCTGATGGTATTGAAAAATGACACAACTCAATGATGAAAACTTGGCGATATCTGCCAAAATTACATTTTGATGCAGAATTTCCACTTCTCAGAACATATCCCAAAGATGCTTTGGCAAACCTATGAAAGGATGCATGCCCAAGGATACATGTTGCGGCACTATTTGTAAAAGTAAAAACATGGAAATCACCCAACAGTACATCAGCAATCAGCCTGAGTTGGATTGAATGTACTATGATACATCCACACAATGTTACAACATACAGCTACATAAAGGAATGAGGCCTATATCTTCACTGTTTTTTCACAAGAATATGTCATTAAGAGAAAAAACAAAAAGCATAGAGAAGTGTGTATGTTAATTTTTATGTAAGGGAAACATACAAATACGTATTTATATCTATATAAATATATGCATATTTGTTTGCAATTTTAAAAATAAACATTGTAAAATAAACCAAAAGATTAAAAAAAAGGTTACCTATAGGAGAAGTTAGAGAAGAGGGGGAAGGAACAGAAAAGAAGGCAGACTTTCTACAGCTTTGACTGTTAAACCATGGGAATATTTACCTAGTTAAACCAAAGTTATATCAGAAAATAAAATAAAAAACTGAAAGAAAAAAAATGCTTTGTCAAATTGCTCGTATCATCAAATAAAAAGTAATCATAGTGGTTTAAAAAGACAGCGTATTGACTGTACATCTCCACAAAAGTATATCTAAAAGAAAAAAAAAATACAACAAAGGAGTCATACTTTGCACTCAGCAATCTCATTGTTAGTTACAATATCGCTAATGTTATCTTGAAACACACACACACACAATAAATAAGTTCATGAATCAGCCACCATTAAGAATCAGATTTTCGGTGAAAAAAAAGAGATACAAATATAACACTAGGGCCTTAAAAATCATTTAATCTTGGGAACTGGAAATTGTATGCCTTTTTTTTTTTTTTTTGAGACGGAGTCTTGCTCTGTCGCCTAGGCTGGAGTGCTGTGGCGCAATCTCCACTCACTGCAAGCTTTGCCTCCCAGGTTCACGCCGTACTCCTGCCTCAGCCTCCCAAGTAGCTGGGACTACAGGCGCCCGCCACCACGCCCGGCCTATTTCTCCTTTTTCTAAAAAGAAATGCATTGCTTCTGGGTTGTTTCAGTGGACAGAGACAGAAAAATATAGTTTTTTGTTCTTTGTTTTTTTCCAGTAAACTAAATTGTTCAGAACCAATGGTAACATTTGGGAGATGCTGAAATATGTAAGTTTGAAAACTTGTTGGATTTTATTGAGTGCCAATAGCAATATAAAAGAGGGATGAGATACCCCTTTTAAATGCACTGACACATGAAATAATGCCTCAGGGACTGGCTAATCAAACAGGAAACCACCTCCAGGCACATCCTTCCAGGGTAGGGTGATGGAGGTCGGCTTGGGCAAGTGCTGTAAGACCATGTGAATCACTACCTCTGGCATATTTGCCGAATAAACAGGTTGTCTCTCCAACTGGTCATTGGGAAGAATTTTGGAGCTAAGATATGCTATACTTGGGTATTTGCGTACTTGAATGAACCATTGTTTAGGTCAATCAAAATATGTCCATTAACTGGTCATCTAATATTTCTCTTTTTTTATTGTAAGTTCTAGGAAGTGCTAAAATGAGGAAGATTGATCTTACTTACACAAAAGGTATACCATATATCTTCAAGGTGGTAAGCCATTAGTGTCTCTAACTATGGCCCGGTAGAATGAGTGTTAGGAGATGTTGCTTCTGAATTGTGATGTTCTATAATCTTGAACAAATGAATGGAACAAACATTAATTGAGTGCCCACTATATGTGAAGCACTATTCACAGTGATGGAGATTAACTGGAGAACAAGATAAATAAGGTCTCTGCCCTTATGGAGTTTATATTCAAGTACAAGGAGAGAGAAAATAAACACGAAACACATATAATTAACAATATTTTATTAAATTGTATTTAAAAAGAGCTGATGAAAGAAAATGTCTGGAGTTGTGGCAGAGGGATGTTAATTAGATTGGTTGGCCAGGAAAGACCTAATTAAGGAGTAAATGACAAGCAGCCAACCAAGGACGAATCTGGGAGCAGAAATCATTTTAAGAAAGGGAAATAATCTTCCCCAAGTCAAGAATCAGACGTTTTGTATCAAGGAACAAAAAGAATTGTGTGGCTAAAACGTGGTGAGCAAGAGTATGAATAGCAGTAGATGAAATCAGGGAGGGAGGTAGGAAACAGATCCTGTAGGGTCCAGGAGTTTGAATTTAAGGAAAAGCTGTTGCCAGGTTTTAAACATAAAGTTGGCTGGACAATTTTTTAAAGATTATTCTAGAGCTGCTGGGTGGAGAATGCTTGCAGGAAGACAAGAGTGGCTATTGCAGCAGGTGAATTGAGAGCTAATAATAGTTTGTGCTAAAGAGAGATGGAGATAAGTGGATGCAGCTTAACAGAATGGGATCAGTGTTGGTGTAGCTATAGAAAACAAAGAAGGATTCCACTATGATTCCTAGACTATTGCTTTGAGCAACTGGGTGGATGACAGCAGATAAGTCCACAGCTCTCTTGTGTACGTTAGTTTTATTTTTTTGGGAAAAGTAAGTTTGGTTACATAACTAAAATGCATAACTCCAGATCTAGCATTTTTGATGTCTACAAAATAGTACCAACTACAATTTCAAGGGGAAGTGATAGTCAATGAGAGATAACTATAAAAACTTTATTTAAATTCACAGAAATATATGCATATTTAAGTGTCATAGTATTTTTAGGGCATTTGGATATTTGAAAAACTCTGTATGTTTGGTATTGTGAGGGCCAACTGCTCTTTTGCTGGGTGTTTAAAGCCTACTAAAACTTTTCCTGTCTTAGAACTTTGTTCTTTGTTTGTTTGTTCCCTTGGCTGAACATGACATCTAGTTCTTTGCATGACTGACAGCTGTTTGAATGAATGAATGAATGAATGAATAAGAATGCCCAAATATATAGCTTCCTACAGTTTATATAACGTATGATGATAAGTCAAATAAGGGCATCGATCTGAGAGGTATGAGAGTTTGGGGTTTTTTTTTCCCATTTGTCTTCCTTTATGTTATGGTTCTTTTCAGTTTTAAGTGGACTCAAATATGTTATGGAACCTTCATTAAAATATAATCAATTTGGCCAGGTGCGGTGGCTCACACCTGTTATCCTAGCACTTTGGGAGACTGAGGCAGGTGGATCACCTGAGGTCAGGAGTTCAAGACCAGCCTGGCCAACATGGTGAAACCTTGTCTCTACTAAAGTACAAAAATTAGCCAGGCATGATGGCAGGTGCCTGTAATCCCAGCTACTGGGGAGGGTGAGACAAGAGAATCGCCTGAACCCGGGAGACATTGGTTGCAGTGAGCCAAGATTGCACCACTGCATTCCAACCTGGGTAGCTGAGCAAGACTCCGTCTCAAAAAAAAAAAATTATATATATATATAAAATCAATTGGAATGAAAGGAATGGTGGGTAAAATATGCTCCAAAGAGGAAGCGAATGACAGAGAACAGACATTTCCAAAGCATTTGATACTTGGTGAGGATTAAGCTCTGATTTTTTTTATCTTGCCCAAATTCCTATCTAAGGGGTCTGAGGAGTCATGCCCTACAAACCATAAATTCTCATCAGATGGGTTTTATTTAACCCTGTATATTGTAACTTACTTTCCAATCTGACTTTGGCATAACCAGGAAGAAAATCAGAATAATTTACCCCAAAACATTTTTCTCTGCCATATCTTGAAATGGGCCTGCAAAGCCATCCTTTCTGGGGGAAAATCTGCATCTGTAAACAATCTCTATTAGCATAGCTAGATCTTTTTCTTCCAGGCCCTCCCTATCCTGAAGAGATTAACTAAAAGTCTAGCACCTTTTAAAGATCTGAATAGGAAACATTTGTCATCTCTTGTCTCCAAGGGCACCCACTATAAGACTTCAAAAGAACCTTGGTCTCCAAAATCTTTTATCTTAACCTGAGCATTTCCTTTCTATCATCCCAGATCTTTAGACAAACTCAACCAATTGCCAACCAGAAAATGTTTAAATTTACCTACAACCTGGAAGCCCCTGCCCCCCTATTTCTTAAATGTATTTGATTGATACCTCATGCTTCTCTAAAATATATAAAACCAAGCTGT
The DNA here is from genome assembly GCF_049350105.2 of Macaca mulatta. NCBI lineage: Eukaryota > Metazoa > Chordata > Mammalia > Primates > Cercopithecidae > Macaca > Macaca mulatta. The sequence continues at coordinate 132,241,197 of NC_133413.1, read as the reverse complement.
ACCCCGACCACCTTGGCACTCATATCTGGCTCAGAATAAGTCTCTAAAAATATGTTACAGATTTGACTCTTTTTGTCAACATTGGTCATAACTTGAGAAGCTTCTCGAGGTTTTGTCTGTGAGGAAAAGGAGCTGTCATCAGTCTTAGAAGAAAAAAGACTGTCTGCGCTCCTTGACAGTCATAACCTCTTGAGGAAATCCCCATGAAATGAAGAATACTATAAACGACAACTGGAATTTCCCATCTCCTTTGGTATTATTTACATATCTGAGAAATATTTGGAACTCAGTAGCTGAGGTTTCCTGAGTTTCAAGATATGAACACACTTTGCTTGTTATTTCCTAGAAATTTATATTTCTCTGAGACAGAGCGTACTTTCTTCATTTCCGGGCCCTGGGTTGGTGGTTGCCTGATGATTTCAGGGCATCATTAAAAACACATGAAGTAGCACTGGCGATTTTCTTATCTATGTTGCAAGAATTTCACTTGCTTTTTTAAGGAGGAAGGAGTTCTCTAAGTGAAGGCCTAGATCCATACCCAAAGTAAAATCTTGGAAATAACCCAAGGTGTATATAAACATCCTTTGCAGATAAAAATGTCTAGTGCAAGTGACAAAACTTTTCTTGGCAGGCCTGTTTCATGTTCATCCTGTAGTACAATTGCTTGTAAATTAGTGTGATCCTATTCAATTAATCTTTCTCAGTACAGATGATGAAGCCATGCACCATATTGTAACGATACATAACATATCATAGAGGTCCCTTTTTTGGGATCCACAACAATAAAGAATTTTAAAAGTCTGTCAATGGCTTTATTTCTCTGGAATACATAGCCATTCTTATTTTTAATTTTTTCCAACAGATCTGAGAGCTTTGACATAAAAATGAGGTTTCCAAAAATACAGACTTGTCTTCAAATCATAAAAGATCTATGTCTTACTCTAGGACTAGACATATGGTAGCAGGATTGATGAGGAATCATGTGCCTGCTTTCATATTTTTCATTTCTTACCTCTTTTCACTATTTCTTTATGTCACCACAGACTATGCCTATAATGCAGATACTGACTTGAGCCCTTTAAGAAACAAAGATTTTATGCCAAATGTTGTCCAGTTAATGGACAATTACTCATATTTTTACAGCAACATAGGACTAAAATCAGAACCTTACTGAGAATCAGTAGAAAACTCTCCCATTTTTTAATCTATCAATTCTTTTAGTTGCCATGATTTCCTCTCCTTCTATTTCATACTTTCCTTCCTTGTCTGGAAACATACTATATTAGTTTCCAACTACTGCTATTTTAAACAATCCACTGATTTGTGCTTAAAACAATACAAATTTATTTCACAGCTCTATAGATCATAAATCCAGATTTGCTCTATGGTTTCTCTCTTCTAGGTTTCACAAGACTAAAATCAAGGTGTCAGTCTGCCCAACCCTTATTAGTGAGATCCTAATCAATTAATCCTTCTCAGTACAGAGGAGATCTCGGAAGAATCTGCTTCCAAGCTTATTCAGGCTTCAGGCAGACTCCAGTTCCTTGCACTTGTAGGGTTAAACTCATCATTTCCATGTGTGCTGTTAGCCAGAGAGCCTCTTATCTCCTAGAGGTTTCTCCTCAGTCCTTGTAGGTGGGCATCTCACAGCCAGCAACAGTGCCTCTAATCCTTCTCACACTTAAAATCTCTCCAGCTTCCTCTTCTGTTACATCTCTTTTGCCTTTGTCTTCTGCTGCCTTTCTGACTCAGATACATTTCTCTGCTCTTAAAGTTCATATGATTAGATTGGGCCACTTGGATAAGCCAGGATAACCTCCCTCTGTTAAGTTTCATAACCTTAATTACATCTGCAAATTCCCCTTTGCCATGTAATGTAAGATACTGACAGTTTCTAGAGACTGAGGCATAGACATCTTTTTGTGTGTGTTTGGTGGATAGACGTTATTCTATCTACCATACCTGTTAAGTTTGGGGTTCTATTCTATGCATCTAATTCCTTTTTTTTAATTCCTTTTTTAAATCGTGGATTAAGGAGGCAAAATTCAAATCTGGATGCTAAGAATCCAGAGAACAGCTAGTATTTAGATCATGGTTTTCCTCTAAGCAAACAGACAAAAGCCAGAAATTGAGTGGAGGAAAATTAGGCAGATACTCAGGGTTATGGTTTAGGCCAATGTGGTTGTCAAATTAGGGTGATCCATAGGCTCATGTTCACTGATGCTTGGAGTTTGCATCTGAATAGCAAAAATAAGGGGTAACAGGAATGCACTTGATTTTGTTTCTAGGGCTCACAACTTCCAATAGTGACATTAATGTAGACAACATAATTGTTTTAGTCATAATTGATACCTAAGCTTGAAGATAGCTGAATTAAAGATGGGTGGTGGACATCTGAGACTCTAAGTCTAAGAACATGTGCCCAGCTGAATCATTTAAGGATAGATACATTCTATCTTTCCCACAGTTCTCCTAACCTTAACTCTGAACTCATCAACTTGCTGATTAATACTAAACTTGTTTGGACTGGTAGTCTGAAACTTTTTTTTTTTTTTTTTTTTTTTTTTGAGATGTAGTTTCACTCTTATTGCTCAGGCTGGAGTGCAATGGCGCGATCTCAGCTCACCGCAACCTCTGCCTCTCCGGTTCAAGCGATTCTCCTGCCTCAGCCTTCCAAGTAGCTGGGATTACAGGCACACGCCACCACACTGAGCTAATTTTATTTGTATTTTTAGTAGAGATGGGGTTTATCCATGTTGGTCAGGCTGGTCTCGAACTCCCGACCTCAGATGATCCATCTGCCTTGGTCTCCCAAAGTGCCGGTATTACAGGCATGAGTTACCACACCCAGCCAGTGAAACTTATCTTCTTAGCTATTTCCCATTCCTCTGGAGGCATACTTTTCCCTAGTGTTATTCTCTTCTTCATTTTTCTCTGAAGAATTTAAAATCTAGTAATCTGGGATCTACTGTATATCTGACTCTATCCTCACCTTAATCTTAGGAACCTTGGACAATCCCTGAAACTGTGGGTACTAGAGAAATAACAAATAACTGGACATTATATCTTTCCCAAAGGGAAATGATCATAATTCTTTGATCACCAGAGGCTGATACTTAAACCCAAAGTAGCAGCCTCCTTCTTTCATCAGCCTTCTTGGAGATGTGATTATCAAAACTGTCCTAGATCTTTTCATTAGTGGAATGGATATCCCAGAACATGTCTCTGTGTCCTCTGTGTGGTGACAACAATTATTGCTTTCCTATGCATTGACCGTGTCTCTTATTTATGATAATAGCATCTTGATTTTCCTTGGGAAAAAAATGTAGTCCCTACTCTTAGTCTATAGGATTAGGATAAAGCCTACTGTTTTCTGAACTCAATGTGTGAGCATTTGACTTAGATTTGGCTAATTAGTGCCAATAAATTTTAATTCTCTATTTTTAAAACTATAGAGAATAAAGAAGTTCTCCATCATTTGAAAGCATATGAGCTGGGACATTAGCATAACGGAAAAGGGAATTTAGGAGCTATTCAGTAAGGTAATCATATGCAAACAAAAGTGAAATTCAAAAGCCCCCTCAACCATCTGAATGGACTTTTTCCTAGGCCAGGGCACTTTTAAAATGTAAACTGAGAAACTAGTTCAGGCCACGTCAGGAAGTAGGAGTTGAATATGCTTCATGATACCTCTTTAGTGTTAACATCAACACAGGCCTTTAAGTCTGATAAGGAGCATTTACAATCTATTCTCTCTGAAACCTGCTACCTGGAGGCCTCATCTGCATAATTAAACTTTGGCCTCCAGAACCTCTTATCGCAATCCAGACATTTCCTTTCTATTGATCCCAGGCCTTCAGATAAACTCAACCAATTGTCAACCAGAAAATGTGAATTTTAAACCTACCTGTAACCTGAAAGTTACCCCTGCCTTCTTGCTTTGAATGGTCCTGCCTTTCTGAACCAAACCAATGTATTTCTTAAGTGTATTTTATTGAAGTTTCATGTCTTCCTAACATGTATGAAACCAAGCTGCCGTGCCCCGACCACCTTGGGCACATGTTCTCAGGACCTCCTGAGGGCTGTGTCACAGGCCATGATTACTCATATTTGGCTCAGAATAAATCTCTTCAGATATTTTACAGTTTGACTCTTTTCATCTACATAGCAGAAGACAGACAGAGTCTGAGTTCTCGCAACGGAATTTGAGCCCCTGCATCTGAGATGGGAGAATTCCCTTGATCCTCTTGCAGGACTTGCAACAGGGGTGGCTCATTTACTTGGCTCAATCCTCTTGGAGGAGGGGGCGCACACAGGTGAGTGGGCGCAGGAGCTGGGGCAAGTGCCTTTGGGAACTAAGTGTCTGCAGGAACTAACCCATACTGCCCCCGGCAGTGTCTAGGCATTGCCCACGACCTCTGGAGCCCCAGTGATTGTGTGTTACAAACAATACTCTTTTAACATTTTCCTTTTGTAGATGGCTAGGTGTTAAAACCAGCTCAGGGGAGGATCGCGGGTGATAGCCTTTTACACCCTGCTCTCTTGGTACACAGGTTCTTGTCCAGCATCCAGGAAGAATCAGGTCACACGGACTTAAAGAATGGTGAATGCAGAGATTTTACTGGGCAGTGGAAAGGCTCTCAGTGAAATGGGGAGCAGGAAAGGGGATGGAGTGGGAAGATAATCTTCCCCTAGCGTTTGACTGTCCCTGGCCAAACTCCTCTCCAATCATCCCCGGCCAAACTCTTCTCCAATGCTAGTCTCCAGTGTCCAGCTGCCTCTTCCCCTCTTGACGTTCAGACGCTTTTCTCCTCTCCTTCTCTGGCACACGGCTCTGCTGCTCTGCCAGTGGAGCTTGGGGTTTCTATGGGCACAGAGTAAGGAGCATGGTGGGCCAAAAGGCAACATTTGGATGGGAAAACAGGGATTTAAAGTTCTCATTTAGGGCCATGGGCCCAGGCTTGAGGGTGGAAACCTTGCCACCTTCTCTTCTCTTCTTCTCTTCTCTCATCTCTTCTTGTTAGGAATAATGCTCAAAATCCGAAGGAAACTGAACACTTGAACAAAGGCTTCTTAGCAAAGCGATTTTACTTCTGCACAGAGGAGTTCCTCCTTGGCCAGTGGCCATGAGAGCACACCTGAACAAAGGGGCACGAAAGCCTTTATTCCTGACGCAAGTCCTGCCCCTGTACCCTTTCCCCATTGGCCGGAGTCAGGCCATATAATCTAAACTAATCCTGGTTGGCTAAACATTTGATTTTTTAGATAAGGTGGGCACATAAAAGCAAGTGGAGAGGAAAGGGGAAGGGGTATCTGTAATGAACTAGAAAGTTAGTCCTCTTTCCAAATAAGGAAAGGAATGTGAGCTAGTACTGACAATGCCTGGTACTGAGGCATGCCTGGGCATCTAACAAAGGCAAAAAGGAAAAAAAGGAGAAAAAAGGAAAAGCGGGGGGTGGGGGGTACTATGAATTAAAGAATAAAAGATTGATTGGGTTATTTGAAGAGAAACTTTATCATATCCCACTTTCCCTCTCGTCCCCTCCCCTCCCCTTCTTTCTCTTCTCTTCTTAGATGGAGCCTCACTCATGGGCCCAGGCTTGAGGGTGGAACTCTTGCCAGCAACTCCCCACCCCTCCCCTCCCCTCTCCTCTTTCGTCTTTTCTTTTTTGAGATGGAGTCTCACTCTGTCACCCAGGCTGGAGGGCTATGGCATGATCTCAGCTCACTGCAACCCCTGCCTCCCAGGTTCAGGTGATTCTCCTATCTCAGCCTCCTGAGTAGCTGGGACTACAGGCACGCGCCACCATGCCCAACTAATTTTTGTATTTTCAGTAGAGACAGGGTTTCACCATGTTGGTCAGGCTGGTCTCGAATTCCTAACCTCAGGTGATCTACCCTCAGCCTCCCAAAGTGCTGAGATTACAGGCATGAGCTACCATGCCCGGCCCCCTACTTTTTTCTACCTAGTATTTCCCTGCCTCCTGTCCATATCCTATCCAACCAACATACTTTTATATTTTTCAGCTTTGTAAACCAAATAATTTTCTTTCATTCTTAAATCAGTTTGAATTGGGTTTCTGTCACTTTCAGCTATAGCATCCTGAAGGGATCTCATTATTCATGTCCTATCCAAAATGTAGTTAGATTATTGTAACCTACATCTGAGTGCTCACCCCTGCTGCCTGATTAGAAGCATTCTGGGCCGGGCGCGGTGGCTCAAGCCTGTAATCCCAGCACTTTGGGAGGCTGAGACGGGCGGATCATGAGGTCAGGAGATCGAGACCATCCTGGCTAATACAGTGAAACCCCGTCTCTACTAAAAAATACAAAAAACTAGCCGGGCGAAGTGGCGGGTGCCTGTAGTCCCAGCTACTCGGGAGGCTGAGGCAGGAGAATGGCGTGAACCCGAGAGGAGGAGCTTGCAGTGAGCTGAGATCCGGCCACTGCACTCCAGCCTGGGTGACAGAGCGAGACTCCGTCTCAAAAAAAAAAAAAAAAAAAAAAAAACTTTAGAAGCATTCTGGAAGCAGTGACCAACTTTGTATCATACACTGCAATTGCCTTAGCACCAGATCATTGCTGGACACATAGACATCCCTGTCCCCTGAAAATATGCCTATGTATTTCAAAAATGAATGGAGAATGATCCATATTTTTCTTACTCTTTTTCTCTTCAACTATATTTTTTAATAGTTTTTTGTCTTAATTGTCTGTATGGGTACCTCTTATCACAGAGTGATTAAAATAGAAATACAAAAGTCCCTAGAATCCATGAAGTGACTGTCCACAGTTTTGGGGTTTTTTTTGTTTTTTATGTTTTTTGAGATGAAGTCTCACTATGTCACCCAGGCTGGAGTGCAGTGGGGCGATCTCAGCTTACTGCAACCTCCACCTCCTGGGTTCAAATGATTCTCCTGACTCAGCCTCCTGAGTAGCTGGGATTACAGGCATGCACCACCACTCCTGGCTAATTTTTGTATTTTTAATAGAGACAGGGTTTCACCATGTTGGCCAGGCTGGTCTTGAACTCCTGACTTCAGGTGATCTGCCCACGTTGGCCTCTCAAAGTGCTGGGATTACAGACATGAGCCACCACGCAAAGCCAACAGTTTTTAAAAATCATCTGGTTATCTGCCTGCCATACCATCACCTTCACTAAGACAGGTGTCAGGCCTCTGAGCCCAAGCTAAGCCATCATATGCCCTGTGTCTTGCACGTATACATCCAGATAGCCTGAAGCAACTGAAGATTCACAAAAGAAGTGAAAATAGCCGGTTCCTGCCTTAAGTGATGACATTCCACCATTGTGATTTGTTTCTGCCCCAATCCAACTGATCAATGTACCTTGTAATCTCCCCCACCCTTAAGAAGTTTCTTTGGGCCAGGCACGGTGGCTCAAGCCTGTAATCCCAGCACTTTGGGAGGCCAAGACGGGCGGATCACGAGGTCAGGAGATTGAGACCATCCTGGCTAACACAGTGAAACCCCGTCTCTACTAAAAAATACAAAAAACTAGCTGGGCGAGGCGGCAGGTGCCTGTAGTCCCAGCTACTCGGGAGGCTGAGGCAGGAGAATGGCGTAGACCCGGGAGGCAGAGCTTGCAGTGAGCTGAGATCCGGCCACTGCACTCCAGCCTGGGCGACAGAGCCAGACTCCATCTCAAAAAAAAAAAAAAAAGAAGTTTCTTTGTAATCTCCTCCATCCTTAAGAAGGTTCTTTGTAATTCTCCCCACCCTTGAGAATGTACTTTGTGAGGTCTACCCCCTGCCTGCAAAACATTGCTCCTAACTCCACTGCCTATCCCAAAACCTATAAGAACTAATGATAATGCCACCACCCTTTGCTGACTCCTTTTTCGGACTCAGCCCGCCTGCACCCAGGGGAAATAAACAGCCTTGTTGCTCACACAAAGCCTGCTTGGTGGTCTCTTGCCACGGACACGCGTGACAATGAGACAACAAAATCAACTCTAAGAAAAAGAAAATGAAACAAAGATTTGTGAAGTTTAACATATCACCCATAATCTCAGGAAATTGTATAACTCCATTCAGCTACTGAATAAAAAAATGGAGATTAGAAAATACCTGGGCAATTTAAATCAAAATTTCCTCAGTTCTGAGGGCAGAATTTGTCATAGAAGTACTGCTTGAGGAATTCATACTTTGGCTCACATACTGAATGCATTGTCTAATAAGGTTCAAATCTCTTTTGTACTTTGTAGATAACAGATTTGCTAAACAGAACTGAAAAATTTTCTTCAGAAAAGAAGTATCGACCTACAATACAATCTCTCTCATAAAAGTGTTGATGAGAGCCTGCATTCCTATTACCTTTTTGGACAGTCTACAGATCCCAAGTGTTATTGTAACTCAGCCATTAATAACAGCCCCCTACTCACCCAAGAATCTTAGCGGATGAACTTCCAAAACACAACCATTTATTATTGGAATTTTGAATACTGAAGAAAAGGAGCTCTATTCCCATCATTAACTCATTAATTAAGCCCCAAATTTCTAAAGTCAGCATGTTTTTAATCACCTCATTGTATGCCTTTCATTCTGAGGCACAAAACAGTGCCCAGTACTCACATTTTTGCCAGTAGCCTGTTCTTTATTGGTGATTTTAGTTTTGTATGGGAAAAAGATGTATTCAGGGATACTGACCACAGGGCTTTAAAAAAGTACCCTCATGAAGTTTTATCGAATTGACAAATTGCTATTGTGATTTATTTTCATTATATTCCACATATTTTTATTTATCAGACTGAAGAAGGAAGGAGACTCACCCTCTGGAAGTATTGTACTACTTAAGACCACCTCAGACCCCCTTCAAAATGCATCGAAGTCCAGCCAATCAGAGCCCTCCATCATCATTTCCGTGTGAGGAATGGCTAGTTAAAAGCACCCCAGTCTTCTGTCTTACATACAGAGTTCTCTTGTCTGCCAATATGAATGGTTGCTATCATTACATCAGCCTCCAGTGACTTCAATACATGAATGGCTAGCTTACGGTCCAAGAGTGGATGGGCTTTTCTGTCTTTTTTCAGAGGCATCTGCCAACCAACGGGAACAGGCAGACAAAGCTATCTTTAAGTATTCTGCCCCATGCAATGAATAGGCAATGCCTAAAGAACAGCTCAAGATGAGGCTGTGAGAACATGAAGGACACCCATAGGCGTCTCAAAACCTCCTTCCAGCAAGAGAGTTCTTCTCACATATAGCAATGAAAGTAAACTGAACTGAAAGCAGAGCTGTGTCTACTTGACACAGGAAGCCTCCTTGAAAGGGAGGCTTAATAAAATGGCATGGTGAAAACAATTCAAGAAGCTATAGGGATACAAGGGTGCCTGTTTTTTGTGAATGGCCCTGTTTACTCAAAATGTGGAGAGAATTCCCTAATATCCAGGAGGGAATTAACTTGGGAGACATAATATAAGAGCTCTACTTTTGCCTCAGGCACTCTTGTTTCTTTTATTTCATTTTAAACATTATTCCACTATCAAAAATAATATCAGCTTATGGCAAATAACTAGACAAATAAATGCATTAAGAAACAGAAACTTATCTATAATCCTAGTGAACACAGGGAATACCTGTTATCATTTTTGGCACATTTCTTTCCAGTTTTGTTCCCATTCTTTTGTGTTTATGCATATGACATCAGGCTAAAAATACGAAAATATCCTTATTTTATACCTACTTTTTAATCCTGCTTTGTTGAACTTTATATTGTTAGCCTCTTGTTCCATGTTGTGGCAAGACTTTTATAGGTATCATTTTAATAGTAAACAGTAATATTCATAATTTATAGAATTGTATAGATCTTCTGTAATTTTCTTAATTGTATCCTCAATAAGGAGTATTTTTGTCTATAAACATTATAGACAGGTGTGGTGGCTCACACCTGTAATCCCAGCACTTTGGAAGGCTGAGGCAGGCAGATCACAAGGTCAGGAGATTGAGACCATCCTGGCCAACATGGTGAAACCCTATCTCTACTAAAAATACAAAAATTAGCTGGGCCTGGTGGTGGGCGCCTGTAATCCTGGCTACTCAGGAGGCTGAGCCAGGAGAATGGCTTGAACCCGGGAGACCGAGCTTGCAGCAAGCCAAGATCATGCCACTGCGCTCCAGCCTGGTGACAGAGGAAGACTCTGTCTCAAAAAAAAAATTACAAATCACATAAAATACGGAAATAAACATATTTCCCTAACTCCAACATAGATATTTTTGTGTCCCCCAACATTTCGATACTCCCTTCTAAGAGGACTGTCTGACTTGCGGTCACCCCCATTTGAGACTCACTGCCATAATCACCCATAGGCTGAGGGTGGTGGGGAGTACTTAATTACAGTTCACCCTTGAACAACATAGGGGTTAGAGGCATCGACACACTTACGTACAACTTTTGATTCTCCAAAAACTTAACTAAAACAGTCTGCTTTTGACTAGAAGCCCAATCAATAACTGAAATGGTCAGTGAACATGTTCTATGCATTATATACTGTATTCTTACAATGAAGTAAGCTACAGAAAAAATGTTATTTTAAAAAATCATAAGGAATAAGAACATATACTATTAATTAAATAAAGTGAATCATCATAAAGGTCTTTACCCTAGTCAACTTCACGTTAAGCAGGCGGAGGAAGGGTTTGTCTTGCTGTTTCAGAGGTGGCAGAGGCTGAGAAAAATCTGCATATAAGTGGAACCACACAGTTCAAACCAATGTTGTTTAAGGGTCAACTATATATACTTCAGGTGTGTTTCATTAGGAGCATATACGGAACCAACAGATCTATACAAAAAGAGGAGCATTACCTCTTGAGCAATGGTGACATAGTCAAAATAAGCTTATAGCCTTTGGGAAAAAAAAAATGTTCATTGAGATGTATCTATTAACAGCTTTCAAAATTGAAATCAGATTTTCTTCCTTTGGATTCAAAGACTGAACACATCAAAATACTTCAAAATATTTAAAACATTTCACACTAAACAAAGTAAAGACATCAGTTTATCTACTGCTTCCACTAATTGCTGTTACGTGTTTTATTTGGAGTTTTTATTTGTTTTGGGGTTTTTTTTTTTTTTTTTTTTGAGACAATTTCGCTCTTGTTGCCCAGGCTGGAGTGCAATGGCACGATCTTGTTTCACTGTAACCTCCACCTCCTGCCTCAGTCTCCCAAGTAGCTGGGATTATAGGTGCCTGCCACCATGCCCGGCTAATTTTTTGTATTTTTAGTATAGACAGGGTTTCATCATGTTGGTCAGGTCTTGAACTCTTGACCTCAGGTGATCCACCCACCTCGGCCTCCCAAAGTGTTGGAATTACAGGCATGAGCCACGGCGCCTGGCCTTATTTGGGGTTTTTATACATTACATTTCAGAGGCAGTAAAGGTATTTTCAGGTAAAGAAAGAACTAAGGATAATTCCACCAATTCCCCTTATTCCAGCAAGCTCTCCACTGAATTCAACATCACGGTAATCAGCAAGTGGCCAAATAGTCCTTTACATTTTTTCTGTTTTTCCATTTGGATAAGAAATGTGCCTTATGAAAAGTACACTTAAATGATGTAGACAGAGAAGCAAAATGCTTGGCTAATCCCAGTGCACATGACCCATTGCCTGAAAATGGGAAAAGTGACCACAGGAATTTAACTTGAAATACTTCCTACCACCACTAAGCCAGAGCAGGGAAAGCCAACAGAATGAGGAAGTTCTGGTCAGACACACATTGACTCATTTGATATATTACTTCCTCATATAATTTTCTTGTCCAGTCAAAGACTGTATTGGTTCTCCTAGAAAGATACATAAAAGGAGGAGCCAAAACTCATGACTTCACACAGTTCATCAATGCTCAAGCATGGCCTTAGAATGCCCAAATTGACCAGAGAGAAGAGGAGCCCAGGTTTACGGTATTTATTAGCCACAGAGGAGGTGAAAAGAAAAGTTGTTTGTAGACACTCTCACTCAAATGACCACATTTTTCTGATTATGAGATTTGACACTTGTTATCTCCGTCAGAGAGGAGGGTAGGTCCTTTGAATTCACACTGAAACTACGAAAGCAGCCACATCTGGAGGACTTGGGCCCCACCCCAGGTTCATATTTACAATCCTCTGGCAGTCCAGCCCTTCTCTGGAGCCCAAATGGAAGCCGTCAGGGCAAAACCACAGAGGATTGGTGACGATAGACCGGATGCACTCAGGACTCTCCCAGATGTGCGCCATTGATCAGTTCAATGCAACTGGAGCCCTGATGCCAAGCAATCTGGAAATGAAAATACAAATCGTTTTCAGCCTTCAATTTATCAGAAAATGGTTTACCTCCAAAGATGCCCAGTAGTTGGCTTCTGGCTAGAAGAAAGAACACAGATGGAAAAAAAAAAAAATGCTGAGGGCTATTTTGTTCTCAAGTCTAGGGAGCTTCCAAATATTTGAACCGTCTGCTTATGAAGAATTGCCTTACACATCACTGAGAACTTGCCAATACTTTAAAGAATTCAACGCATCTAGATCCCAAACTGAACTGAGCGTAATGTTCTTCCTCCCCCTCCTCCTCTTCCTTCACCTTCTTCTTCCTGTCTTCCTTTGCTTCTAGCAATTTAGAAAATAAACTTCAACACAATGGCTTTTCTAATTGTCTAAAATGATAAGCAAATATCACGACTTATGGGCAGGCAAAGTATGAAGACTATCATCAAATACCACTGCAAACCACTGGCACTTTGAAATGCATCCATGCTAGTTATGATGCTGCAGGATAGTGAGAAACCTAGTAAACTATTTGCATAAATTTCTATAATTAATGTAAAGCAAGTGAACCAAAGTTTTTATTTTCTTTTAATGTGTTACATCTTCAAGATCCATAATAATTGTCTCTTTATACACTATCATTTAGCTTGATAATGACACAGAATAAAGGATAAAAGACATAGACTATAAGCAAGTTACAGGAATTGTAGGATAAAATACATAGAATATAAGAAAGTTACAGGAATTCTGATTTTTTAATCACCACTACTTACTGAAATTGAATGCATTCTACATGCCAGACATTGTGCTAGAGGCTTTCCAACTGTCACTGTGTCTGTGTATGTGTGTGTGTGTGTGTGGGCAAATTCATGTTGAAACCTTGTTTAGTGTCTCTTCAGACACATTATTCACATTATTAGAAAGATTTTAGGATACCTAGACAGCATGTGGCCTTGGCCGTGTGCATATTGAACACTGAATATAATAATGATTACTTAGTAACCTTATGATGAAGTAATTAGCTCTTCACTGGGATGCAAATTTTAATGACATGTCCTGTGAAGCAGCTGTGAGTCAGGAGAAAGGTGGATGTGTAACCATCAGTCACTTTGCTAGAAAGTGAGTTTAACTTAGCCAGAGTCCTTCACTTCTGCCTGTCTTTGTCCATTTCCATTTCCAATTCCAATGCCACAGAATTTCTGAAGTTAGGAAAATATAATTTTCTATGTCAAAACATGACCCTGACAGTTAGGAGGCAAAAAATCAAACAATTTATATAAACATGAAGAGTAAGTGAAGGTCTAGCGAGTGAAGTTTCATAGTAAGAAAAATAGAGGTTTTACATAACTTACAGAGATTGATGTCAACGTGGTAATAATGGGGATCTCTAACAAGAGTAAGTCTGTTACCAGGAAGGGGTCTGATCCAGACCCCAAGAGAAGGTTCTTGGATCTCATGCAATAAAGAATTCAGGGCAAGTCTATAAAGTGAAAGCAAGTTTATTAGGAAAGTAAAGGAAGAAAAAATGGCAACTCCAAGCCCGGGCGTGGTGGCTCACACCTGTAATCCTAGCATTTTGGGAGGCCGAGGAAGGTGGATCACCTGAGGTCAGGAGTTCAAGACCACCATGGCCAACATGGTGAAACCCTGTCTCTACTAAAAATATAAAAGTTAACCAGGTGTTGTGGTGTGAGCCACTAGTCCCAGCTACTCGGGAGACTGAGGCAGGATAATTGCTTGAACCTGGAAGACGGAGGTTGCAGTGAGCCAAGATTGAGCCATTGCACTCCAGCCTGGGCAACAGAGCGAGACTCTGTCTAAAAAAAAAAAAAGAAAAAAGAAAAAAGAAAAGTGGCTACTCCAGAGACAGAGCAGCTTGGAGAACTGCTGGTTTCCAATTTTTATAGTTATTTATTGATGATATGCTAAACAAGGGGTGGATTATTCATGTCTTCCCCTTTTGGACCATATAGGGTAACTTCCTGACATTGCTATGGCAGTTTAAACTGTCATGGCACTGGTGGGAGTGGAGGAGTGAGGACGACCAGAGGTCACTCTCGTGGCCATCGTGGTCTTGGTGGGTTTTGGCTGGCTTCTTTACTGCAAACTGTTTTATCAGCAAGGTTTTTATGACCTGTATCTTGTGCTGACCCCCTGTCTCATCCTGTGACTTAGAATGCCTTAACCATCTGGGAATGCAGCCCAGTAAGACTCAGCCTCATTTTACCCAGCTCCTATTCAAGACGGAGTTGCTCTGGTCCAAATGCCTCTGACGAGTCTACCATACATTCTTTCCAAAAACAAGAAAATTCATTTGTAAAATTGTTTTAGTAAATGATTTGGCCAATGCAAAATTTTCTCACTCAGGGAATACATTTTAGCAAAAGCTAAAAAGCTAACTAATTTGGTTTTCATGGCTATTTTTAATGGAAATGAGACTTAGGGGTAGATTTAATATTTTAAAATAAATGGTTACATATGTAATTATGTATAAAACCATATATAATAAGGTAATCACATTTTATATATAGATATATAATCATGAAGAGTATAAACAGCTCTTGTAAATTTCTTGCTAATATTTGTTTCAAGTATTTAGAGATTTTCAAAGTCATGACATTTCTACCTCATGATTATTACAGCTTTGAACAATGTTGCTACTCTCTAAAATGTTTTCTCATGTAAGGAGAGTATCTACCAGTACGATCAGAATAAATTTAAGTAAATTAATTAAGACTCTTTTTATCGGGCCAAGCACTGTAACTCATGCCTGTAATCCTAGCACTTTGGGAGGCTGAGATGGGCGGATCACCTGAGGTCTGGAGTTCGAGATCAGCCTGACCAACATGGGGAAACCCTGTCTCTACTAAAAATACAAAATTAGCAGGGCATGGTAGCACATGCCTGTCATCCCAGCTACTCAGGAGGTTGAGGCAGGAGAATTGCTTGAACCTGGGAGGCAGAGTTGCAGTGAGCCGAGATCACACTACTGCACTCCAGCTTGAGCAACAAGAGCAAAACTCCATCTCAAAAAAAAAAAAAAAAAGACTTTTATCTCCATTTATATGGTTATCCATTCACCAAACATAAAACACTCACCTATGTCAGTTACTGAATTTACATAGTCCTTGTTTGTTTTTTTAGAAAATCAGAGTTAAGAACAATTCAAGTTATTTTGATAAAAATTTGTCTGCTACCCACAATGTACCAAGTACTTTGCTAGGTGCCTGAAATATAGTTATAAAGTTTTTCTATGTTCCTTTATAGGCAATATTCTTAAAAACCATCCGATTGTAATGGTTGGTGTTGACTCACTAAAGAGAAGACAGGCCAAAGTATTTCTTTTGTGAATCACTCTTAACCATCTGTGGTGGAGACGCCTGTTCCACTAAACCTCATCTTCATTGGCAAACACACAAATGGGTATTCTCCCTCACCACTGTGGGCAGTGGCAACCGTAAGCAGAGATTTGGAATGTCTAGGAGGGCCATCATCAAACAGCTCATGCGTGATGGCTCTGAGGTCATCCAACTGTGTTGTGGAGATAAGGCTGTATTTGTACATTTCTCCTAAAACATATCTTACAGATTTCATTACAAATGCTATATTCTTAATTTGAGGAGATTTACTGCTATTTTCTACTTTTTATAACAATACAAGGTAGCAAAAAGGAAACAAAAATTGTGTATTTGAGCTATCCAAGTAAAGAACGCCACATGCAGTAGAGTATATCTTTATTCCCCTTGTGTGTTACCTTCTCCTTAAGAAGATTATGCATCCCTTTCTCATCCTATGAGACTTGTGTGGCCTCCTTGTGAGGGGAGCATACTTCCCAATCTACGGAAGCAGATTCGGCCATGTGACTTTTTTTCATCACTGAATGAATTGCGTGCAGAAGTGGCTTGTGTGCCATGGGAGCAGAAACATTAAGAACTGTAACTTGTTCACTTAACTCAGACTGAAACTGCTCCTACAGCCTGATCCCAAAATGAGTAAGAGGGTTCAAAGCCACAGATCGAAGCATAGTGGCAGCTGACTCTGCTGACCTACGCTGACATGGAATGTGAAAGGGACCTGAAACTTAATTGCTGTAATCTACCAAAATTTGGAGATTGTTTGTTCCTGTAGCATTACAAAGTGAAAGCTAAGTGATAAATCACATAAGCAGAAGTTTACATGTCACTAGTAAAACTCAACTTCATTAGTTTGTAGTTATCGTCATTTCTACTTTATTTTATTTTATTTCACTTTTAGTTAATCTCTTGGTCATCGCTCTGCCATTAACCATTAGGGAAGCCTAGGTTCTTCCTTTTGAGGACTTACTCTCAACCCCATTCTCATTCTTCTAATTACTCAAAAACCCTGGGCAATATAATCTGCTTTGTGCAAGAAAGACCAGTCCTCTAGGCAGAGAGGGGGGAAAAAAAAACAAAAACCAAAACAAAACCAAAAAACACCACACTAAAAAACTCCAAGTTCACCAGCATCCATGCTTTCTTCATGGCCATATGATGCAGCTGTTGAAGATTAGGTCCTGCTCAGACTAATAGAAACTTGTCCACTGATGTGAAGTATAATTTATTACCCTGCATCTCTGTTATGGGCACATCACTTATTTTACATCCACGTGCTCAGGTGTCTTCCCCAAATGCAATCACATGTTGTGCTGGAAGTAACTTTTCTTTTCCAGCCTTTTCCCTCGTGCTGAGTTTAGGCTACGAGGCCACACAACACTTGCTTCACAGGAAGTTCCCTCTGTGTCATGGTGACCTTTTTAACCAGGAGACTCCCATCCACCATGGGAAGTTTCTCTAACACTGAATCACAGAGACAGTTTCAGAGTAGCCCTGTGACCCATGAACAAATGGTCCTTTTACAGACACTCTGAAGCCATTTGTATCTACAGTCATTCATTTATAAAACCAAAAACCCCACCCATGAGCCTGTTTATAGGATAACAGCGACACCGTCAAGATGAATGACTGTGTCTCTGCATATATAGTGATGTATATGGATGATCTCCTCAATTTAAAAAAAAAAAAGGATCTTCTCACATTACTATAGATAATTCCTGGGCTGTCATCACTGCTATATCACTGTGGCAGCTCTAGTGTTCAGCGGAATGTTTAGTGCCTTTCAGGTGCTCCATAAATACTAGTTGAATAAATGGGAGAAATATTACAACAATTAAGAAGATCGGCCGGGCGCGGTGGCTCAAGCCTGTAATCCCAGCACTTTGGGAGGCCGAGGTGGGTGGATCACGAGGTCAGGAGATCGAGACCATCCTGGCTAACACGTGAAACCCCGTCTCTACTAAAAAAATACAAAAATTAACCGGGAGCGGTGGAGGGCGCCTGTAGTCCCAGCTACTCGGGAGGCTGAGGCAGGAGAATGGCGTGAACCCGGGAGGTGGAGCTTGCAGTGAGCTGAGATCCGGCCACTGCACTCCAGCCTGGGGGACAGAGCGAGACTCCGTCTCAAAAAAAAAAAAAAAAAAAAAAAAAAACAATTAAGAAGATCAAATTACAACAATTAATAAGATCTAAAGGACTAGAATTTTCCCACTCTACATTTCACACTACCTTTCCCAATATGTAGTATTTTCCCTGGTTTTCCACTTCTTCAACTAACTCTTGAAACCAAATACCTGAGGTCTTTGGGAGGGCATTTCAGAGACTGTGAAACTCAGTTTGGTTCTTAAAGTATTCATAAGGGCTCTTCCAACAAGCTTTTAAAAAATGGTGCAAATACGACTCCATCTCAAAAAAAAAAGATGCAAATACAAGGTAAAGATAAAAATATATACAAATAGTTCTTATCTACTTGTGTGAGATAATTATGACACCGAGAATGTCGCTTACGTCTTTATCCTATAATTTAAAAATTTGATTTCTTCCTATACTAAAAGAATGAAAAATACATCATCTAGATTTTCTTACATGATAAAGCATGTGAGGTGTCTTACCATTTAATAACACTTGTTTCTGACTACATCATTAAACTTAGTAGATAAGTGTCAATTTCCTGAGTTTTTCTGCTTTGTAAGCAACCCTATAAGAAAGGATGTATTTCAGGCAGCATTTTTGTTTCTTTGCTCTGAATGAAATACTATATGGTATTGCATACATGATAAAAAAAACTTCTTCAAGTTTAAATCGTTATGATTGCTTTGTTTTATACCCCAAGCATTATATTTATGCTTGCCATCTTGAATGACAAGAATATGTAGCCAAAATTCCTGGAAGAAATACAAGAAACAAACAATCATGAGGTAAAATATATACATTATCACATGTGTAAAATCCCTATTGCGATTCATGTAGAACATCGTAGGTGTTGATAAACTGTTACATTTTTAAAATCATTTTTTTCTTTTGTCTGGGGGTTTTGGCATCTAGCTAATAATTTGGAAGTGAGAAAATTTAGTACCCAACATCTGCTCTTTTCTAGCTAATTGTGCAAATTTGGCCAAAGACATCAATGCTCCAGGCCTTGATTTTCATATTTGTGAAATAAAGATAATAATATCTAACTCAGGGGGTTTCTGAGTAAATCAGTGATAATATATGTATATTAAACACAACACTTTGACTACAAGAAACAGAAAGCTTCAGACAAAAAAAAGGAAACAAAACGTATTCCAGGTAACCAAAAAACAATTTTAAAACACCATCAATGATTTTATAGATGTGGATTCAAACCATTATGTTATCATTCCATCTTCTGTACCTTTCTCTTTTTACATGGAGCCATGTTATCTCAAGATAACCATTCTCATAAAGTTAAAACCAAGACTACAGACAGCTCAGAGCTAATATTCTCATAAATTTCATAAATACAGAGGAAAGTTCAAATAACTTCAACTGTAGAATTCTGGAGAAGAAACTTAACTGGTCCTGCTAACACAGAATTTTCTTCTTGGTCACTTTGCAAGCTGGGGGCCTCCGGCCAGTAACACCCCACATGCGCCTCCCTCAGCCATGCTACCTGCTGCAGGAAATGGCCCGCCCACTTGGCCCGCCCAGGCCGGGTGGAGTCTGGCTTGCACTCTGGTTCGGAGCCAGAAAGAATTCAGGGCGAGTCCCTAGAGTAAAGTGAAAGCAACTTCCCCAACTTCCGAGGATCAGCTGCTAACAGCTCACAGATGGCCCCTTTCTCTGGAAAATATGTAAATATGTCCCCCAGCTGCCAGCTACTTTACCTGGAGAGTTATGTGCATGCCCTGGGGGCAGCAGTCCAAAGCCAATGACTGATGAATGTGGTATATAAAGGGTTACTCTCTCGCCTTAGGCAGGCCAACAGAACTAAGTAATTAGTGATTCAAAGACCTTCCCTTAGGGACTTGGCCCAGGCTAGACTTTGTCTGAGACCACACTTTTTTTTTTTTTTTTTTTTGAGATGGAGTTTCACTCTTGTTGCCCAGGCTGGAGTGCAGTGGCACCACCTCGGCTCACTGCAACCTCCGCCTCCCAGGTTCAAGCGATTCTCCTGCCTCAGCCTCCCTAGTAGCTGGGATTATAGGCGTGTGCCACCATGCCCGGCTAATTTTGTAATTTTAGTAGAGACTGGGTGTCTGCGTGTTGGTCAGACTGGTCTCGAACTCCCAACGTTAGGTGATCCGCCCGCCTCAGCCTCCCAAAGTGCTGGGATTACAGACGTGAGCCACCGCGCCCCGCCATGAGACCACTGTCTTGCTCAGCATCTTCGCTTTCTCTATCCTGCTTCACTCCCTTCCTTATGGGCTTTTCTGTTAATGTATCACTTTCACAGGAATTCAGGTCTCACATTCAGCCTCTAGGGAGCCTAAGACCATGTTACAACAATATGTGATCAAAGTAAGTTGCAGAATACTTTGAAAATATCAACTTAATCCCTCTGAGAAGCAATACATCTCAGAAATGCAGACTCTTAAGAAAGAAGATCCACAGAATTGATAATAAGGAAAGGAATAAGGTGATAATAAGAAGGAAGATACTACCACAAGCTTTAGACACAGCCAGCCCTGAAGCATGAGATCAAAGATTAACAATTGCTGTTGGAAGGTATGTTGCTTGGCTGGTTTGATTGATCAGTTGCTTGAGAGGTGCCCATCATTTATCTCTCTTTCGTATTTGGGGGCAATAATTCATTGTGTGGGATGAGATTCTCTATCCCAAAATGCCTGTGCAAAAGGTGGGCAGTTCTTTCTCTTTCTAATCCAGAGACCAGGGCTAGATAATATAATGAGTCCTTGATGAAGCAGCCCTCTAATTCAGGACTTTGAAGTTAAAGTCAGTTACTGAAAGAGGTCATCCATGACAGTTACTGCAGGATTCCTGCAGTGAGAGACAATGATAGTGCCTAGAGATTCCAGTAGGGTCTGGGAGCGATGGTGTAGTGTCAATGAGAATCTTTAAAGCATTGCTCCTACTGCCTGACTTGTATGATCTTCTGGTTTCTGTCTCCTCATTAAGCCTACTCCTCCATTTTCGCATCAATTATATGAGCTCCCTAGTTTCACAATTAAGTCCCTTTTCAAAATAGTAGTTGCTCTCTCTTGTCTGAAGTGAAGAAAACTTATTTATACAATACCTATACAGATTTCCACAATGTCAACTTTTTACAAAGTTGACATACTATACATTTACAAATATGAAGCATAAACAGAATCATATAGATTAAGATAATTAATTGATTATCAACAATGGACTGGATGACTCTGGTAACTTTTATTCTATCTACTTTTTGCTGTCATGGTCGAAGTCCTCACCTGTTTGGACACCTGTAATACACTATATACAAGGAGAAATGTACAATCAACAAGACCCTATGTTCATGCATCATTGAGTTTTATAAATTTCAAATAACTTAACAAGTAAGTAAATATGTGTTCACAATTTTTGGTGTTATCAATGCAAATATAGGGCAAATGATGAAGAGTAACATAGAAAACCTTACTCAGCCCAGGGAAGGCTATTTCAGGGCAATCTCTCTGAGTTCCATGTCAGCCGTGGCTTGATGCGTAGATAAAATTTATCCAAGTAGAGGAAACAAGAGGCTGAAGATTCCACAGTGGAAGCGAGATTGGTGTTATCCCAGTAAATTAATTGGTGAGAGGCCAATGTGGCTTTCCCAGAGCAAGAAGGGGGTCAATGGTTCATGATGAGCTATGGGGCTAAGCAAGGGTTTTAAAGGGTCTTATATATTTACCTTATGTTTGTGAGAGACACTTCTCTATAAAACTCGCGTAAAGAACCACATAAGTAGGCTACTTTGAGTTAGGACTGTGGTCTCTGATAGAGTTGAATGTAAATTTGAGTGGACAGACTGTCTTGACACCCAAATCGTTAGGGATGTGGAGACAAAGTAGACTCTGGGCAGGTGTTAGTATTGAATCATCAGGAAAGGGTGGAGACACAAGAGAGAGTTTAGTCAGAGGGCAGATTCAAGAAACAGGGACTCCTCCCATTTAGACCAGCAGGTGGGAAGAAGGTCATGAGGAGGGGCTTGATTTCACATGATGCACTGGACAAGGAAATGAGATCTGCTGGCCAAGAGTCAAAAGAGAGAGACAAGGCAAGGCAGGAATCGAGCCAGGAACTTAGGCAATGAAAATGTGAAATCCCAGGAGGACGATGCCTTGCTGTAGAGAGCTACCTACTCAAGAGGTCTGCTACATAGGTACACTGGACAGCCTCAGCCCACAACGATTCACGTCAGCCTGAAAAGGGTTAATCTTGTCAGTGAGTAAAGTTTCCTGGTGGGTAGCTGAGTTTCTCCAGTCCCTAAATTCATTATTATAGTGTTCTTCCTCCCCTCTTAAGTCTTATCTTTGCCTGCCTTATCTTATCTGATTATCTGAGCTAGGGTTTTCACAGCAGAAAATTTGACACTACCTACATACAAACACTACACACGTGTGCACACACACACAACTGAAAAGCTAAGACACTGAGAATTGCCAACATATCTCAGGCTACTAACCGCTCTGCTAGGAGCTTACAGAAAATAGAAACAAAATATTGACGAAGCCTGAATTTTAAGAAAAAATTAACATGTCTTGGTTTTCTGCTTAATAGTACTGTACACATCCCTGCTAATGTGCCATGTTGGGAAATTCGAAGCCGTCGTTATCTTTGTATTGAAGAGATACAGAGTTGTGCAAAAAATAACAAATGCTAACAAATAAACTGAACATTCTAGAAAAAATTAATAAATGAGTGTATTTGGGGAGAAATAAGAAAATAAGCTTATCAGTGATTAAAATTGCAAGACAATAAGAGAAAGTAAAAACATAATTTGTGAGAACTGAATTAAGAAAAACAATGATATTAATTGTAAATGGAATGTCAGAGAAAATATGTTGGCAGTGTGAACTAATTAAATTGTAGAATCTAATCTCCCAAGGGAAGGGGTGGACACTTCATCTGGCATATTAGAGACAAAATTCTCACTGGCAGGAGTGAGGGTAAAAATGACCTAATAGGTCTTTTCCAACTCTGATTTCTATCATGTTGGCTAGGGAAACCTAGCCAGGAGTTACACAATTAAGCATCTTTGTGGAAAAAAATAAACACAGAACCATCAGATAATGCAGATGCACCCCCACCCCTGAAAAAAACATAAAAGCAACCATCACACCACCAAAAAAGCCACAGGATCCAAACCAGAATGGCCCAGAAGAAACAATTCTTGACATGGACCATGGATAAATAGATGCATTCATTCCCCTAATTTTCTTAATCCTCAAATCTGAATGGACTAGGGTGGTGGGCTTTCAGGGGTGCTGGAAGGCAGGGGCTTTGCATAATCTTCCCCTGAAGGTTTGCTCTGTTTGGAAGAGGTTATCCTTTGAAGATGACTGGATAGGTTCCAGCAAGTTTTTTCCGACTCTCACAATCTTTTGCCCACTTTCCTTCACCCGTTCCTCTTGGCTCTACCCATCTCTGGGAAAAATGGGAAAACTATAAAACCTTAGATCTTTTCTTGAAGAATTGTGAGTAGAGCATTATATCCTAATAGCCTGTTGCCAAATCCAAACCCTATTCAAAGAAAATCCACTTTGAAAACGGAGTCTGTGGAGATGTGGACATTCCTGGGAAAATACATTTTCTCTTCTTACTTTTTGTTTTCTCTTTTTATTGGAGGGCTTAAAAGTTTTTTGGTTGCATTATTTGATTTAGGGCTTTCGTTATTCTGGTTTTTAGAAATTACCACCAATGGAGACAGAACAGAGTAGAATATACAAAAATGTCTGTCACTGTTTTGACTGGAAAAAAGACTCTTACTCAGGCAAACTAGGGAAATGAGAAGAAGAATAGCTTGGCGGTTTGCAGTTCGAGAACAAGCAACACTGAGTACCAACCCCAGTTCTGAGTCTTTTATTTCTCTCACTCTTGCCTTTATAAATGCCTATTTTGGGATTTTATCTCTGAATCATTGAAGTTAGGCAATCAAAAAAAAAAAAACTGGCATGGATAGGTTTGACTTTGTGTTTTCTCAAGAGAATTTAACAGCTGCAACCTTTTGGATAAATAACGTTCATTTTCTAGCCACAAAAGAACTTTTTTAAAGCCCGTGGAGTCCAGGATAATTACATTTTGAAGCCTGCCTCTACTTGGCTTGCTTCTGTTAGCCTTTCTAGCTCTGCTCAGCTCCTTAGTGGACTTCAAAGAGGGACAAACCTAGATGCAAAACTGCTTAAGGACAGTCACAACCTCGAGGGCAGGTTTTGTGCAGGTATTGATAAACCAAGGGAAAGTCCAGCACAACAAAAATCTGGCTTTTCTTGTTCTTTCTTATAGTTCTTCTGAGGAGGGAGGTATTTTTCACATTTTCTACAACAAGTATTACTTAATTTACTCATTTTCACTCAACAAATATTTTTCAGCAGCTATTAGATACCAGGTGGTCTAGACCCTGGAAATATAACATTGAAACAAAACAACAAAATGACATTTTTTTTTTAAAGCAATAAAAACAAACTTAACGAGCCCAGTGCGGTGGCTCACGCCTGTAATCCCAGTACTTTGGGAGGCCAAGGTGGGCGGATCACCTAGGTCAGGAGTTTGAGGCCAGCTTCAACATGAAGAAACCCCGTCTCTACTAAAAATACAAAATTAGCTAGGCATGGTGGTGCATGCCTGTAATCCCAGCTACTCGGGAGGCTGAGGCAGGAGAATTGCTTGAACCTGGGAAGCAGAGGTTGCGGTGAGCCAAGATCGTGATATTGCACTCCAGCCTGGGCAACAAGAGTGAAACTCTGTCTCCAAAAAATAAAATAAATAAATAAAATAAACTTAATAATGGCATATACAAATATGAAAACAAGTTTATCAAGAAATTAAGAAGAAAGGAAGATAGAGATAAAAGAAGGAAAAAAAGGAGAAGAATTGTTTCTGGAAGTCATTTTGTTTTTATTTGCAAAAGACCCAAAAATTGAAAGTTAAGGTGCTGATTTTATTTCCCTTAGAAAACTGAGTAAGCATCTTCCCTGTTTACTGGCTAATTTACATTAAAAAAAATCTTTTTTTTTCTGGAAAAATCTCTTGGCAGTGATAACTTTTGTTTTTATAAATGAGCTTCTCCAATTGTGTCATATATATGTGTCAATGCATATATTTTCTTTTTTAAAAAATATGAATTACATGAAGAGCAATCCATTTTAAGTGGAGGATTATGGATAGTCCTAATTACTTTATGAGTGTTCTACAACCATTATTGCTGATTACATTTGATTTCAGTTCATCTCCACCTAATGATTGCATATACTTTAAGGAAGAAAACCCATTCATGTGAAATAGGCATAGTCCTATTTTTGGAGGTTATGTTTTAAGGAAAAAACACCCAGGTTAATCCTGGGAGACTTATTCAAAAAAACAGTTGTTCAATACAAGAATTTCTTTTGTATCATTTTAGAACCTAAAATTGCAAATCATGTATATATGGCCTAGCAACTGAGTTTACTATTAATAAGTAGAGTCATGGTATTTGGTTCCAATATTCAATGAAAATTTTAAATGGTGAATAAAATTGATTTTATATTATTGATTTAAGTTTATTTTCACACCACTCTACAAAAACATGCAAGTGAACAGTAATGAATTTTCAGGTTATTTGATGAGTCAAATGTGGCTGAAAGACTGAGACGAATTAAGAATTTTGTCCTTAAACTATTGGCTTCAAATAGGAGACAATTTGAAGAAAATATTTTAAGCTGGTACACTAATGATCAAGAGTTATAAGTTATATCATTTATTGAACTGTTACATTCAATCAATGTAGATTAAAGAAAGCTCAATTTAATTAAGTTATGCATAAAGGAATCTTCTTTAAATATGTTTTTCTGAAATACTTTTTTTCTGAAAGGATAGCTTTGCATAAGCATATTTTTTTTTTTTTTTTTTTTTTTTTTTTTTTTTTTGAGAGGGAATCTCGCTCTGTCGCCCAGGCTGGGATGCAGTGGCCGGATCTCAGCTCACTGCAAGCTCCGCCTCCCGGGTTTACGCCATTCTCCTGCCTCAGCCTCCTGAGTAGCTGGGACTACAGGCGCCCGCCACCTCGCCCGGCTAGTTATTTTTTGTATTTTTTAGTTGAGATGGGGTTTCACCTTGTTAGCCAGGATGGTCTTGATCTCCTGACCTCGTGATCCGCCCGTCTCGGCCTCCCAAAGTGCTGGGATTACAGGCTTGAGCCACCGCGCCCAGCTGCATAAGCATATTTTGATAGAAGATACTTTGTTGAATTTCGCTTCAGGAAACAAACATAAAATTTTCTAATTATTGTCTTTTTGTTGTTGGTTTTGCTTTTTTAATCGTAGTCACTAAAATATGATGCCACAAAACAATGTAATTGATTGATTGATTGATTGATTGATTGATTTTTGAGACGGAGTCTCGCTCTGTCACCCAGGCTGGAGAACAGTGGTGCAATCTCCGCTCACTGCAAGCTCTGCCTCCCGGGTTCAAGCCATTCGCCTGCCTCAGCCTCCCAAGTAGCTGGGACTACAGGTGCCCGCCACCACACCCGGCTAATTTTTTGTATTTTTAGTAGATACGGGGTTTCACTGTGTTAGCCAGGATGGTTTTGATCTCCTGACCTTGTGATCCGCCCGCCTTGGCCTCCCAAAGTGCTGGGATTATAGGTGTGAGCCACCGCGCCTGGCCAAAACAATGTAATTTAATTCTTTATTCTCAAAATAATATATACACCTATTAATGTATTTATCATTTATTAAATCATCTTATAACTCTATCCCATTACACTTCTCAAAAAAGTCATGAAAACTGAAAAGTAATACAGACAGAAAGAAGAAACATACATTTCTCAAGACATATAAAGCTCAAAATCCATTCTGTTCATATTAAATGTGATTTCTCTCAAGTGGGACACAACCTACCATATTTAAGAATAACCAACAAATCACGATTCTGATGTTTAATCTGATAGAATAAGAGTATAACTCGTGATTGACTTATTACAATTTTAACCACTTATTTCATATTGTTCAACAAGTTACTCTGCCAATATTAAGCTAAATTTCTGATTCGGTTGAGGTCACTGCTTCCTTTTTGCACAAAGTCAACTAAATAAAATGCAAGGAAAAAGATTACTTGAGTTGAGGAAAAACGTGAAAAAAGAGACCATATTATCTTTTATCTAACAACCACACAACATAAAAATAAAAATCTAGATTTTGTTCTTTGTTGGACAAGACGGGGTTTAGTGACTCTGCAGAAATCACAGTGCAATTTATGTTTTCATCCCCCTCCTACATTTTTAACACACTCCTGGTCACTGAGGCTCTGTTTGTGGCAGTATCTAATCTGAAAGCTATCTCTGAAGCAAAGCTCTTTCAGAAGCATTCTGATTTGCCATCTCTCCGTTGCAGCAAATGCTGCTTTGTCAGTCCTTCAGATCTTGTAGCTGTCTTGATAGAGGCTGGGTCTCCATTTTCCAAGGGGAGTTTTCAGTGAACCATAATCTATCTTTCCATTGGCTGAGTCTGTAAACCTTGGTGGGCTGGGTGGGTCCAGAAAAAAAAAAAAAAAAAAAAACCAAAAAAAAAAAAAAAAAAACCAGGATGTTTTCTTTTTCCACTGTTTAAACCTCCTGTGAGTAATTCCCCACAGCTGTACATAAACACCCCCTTTCTGAGTGAGGGGAAAGAGGTCTCAGAACAGAACAGCTCTCTCTGTTTATCAAATTAAAACAAATCATGGCAACAGCTTCTTAACTTTAACCAAAAGGGAGTCTCCTAGTCCTGATGTGTTTGTAGGGGCCTTAATTGTACTCCGGGGTTTCAGGCTAGAATTGAATTATCCAGATTTCTCCTTTAAAGAGGAAAAAGGATAAGCAGAAGAAACAAGTTTTAAATTGCTGTGTGTAAACAAACTGGGATTCTTTTGCAGCTATTATGAGATTGTCCAACAATTAAGTAGTTATAATTATATCCCCAAACAATGTTTGACTGGGCTGGTTGCCTAATCAGTGAAGCTGTGCTTGCACGGCAGACTAAGCATATTATTGTTAAAATAAATGTTATTGAAAAAACAGCGCTAGGGAATACATGTCTGCCTACAGAGAAGTTGTGGTTGTTTCCAAAGATGCCAAGAAATTCAGTGCCCACCATGCAGTGGTTGTAAAATGACATCTGTAGGACCAAACAGAAAACGTTTAGTCTTGTTTCCAAATCACCACTTATTGTTAGCCATTTTAAAACATCATCACACAGAATATTCTAGTTTTTGGACCCATTTCTTCTTCCAACCCAATCTGGCAGAGATGCTGAAACAAAGGTTAAGTGATTTTACAAGGTCATGCATTAGTAGTATACTGGGAAGTCACAGACTTCTTTCTCTGCATAACCCCATCATTGTCCTTGTAATTACAGTAATTGATTTAAATTGTTTGACTTCATGCATAGATTGTGAAATCCTTGAGACTGTTTTATCTCTTAATATCCACAGCCTAGCACACTGCCTAGTTAGAGAGAGAGAGAGAGAGAGTGTGTGTGTGTGTGTGTGTGTGTGTGTGTGCACGTTTGGGACAGAACACATAGATAGAGGTGAAGGTAGGTAAAATAGTAAGTAATCATTGGTATCATTTGTAATCATGTTTATGAAGTAGAAATTAATGACCGAGTCAAACTCAGCACATAATTGGATGAGTGCTGATACTAACCTTGCATACCTAAACCTATGTAAATGTTGGAAGATTCTACCGCAAATGTTTCTAGTCTCTAGAAGATTACCTTTGCAAATGAGAGGAAGAAGAAAAGAATTTAAATCTTACAATTAGAGAAAGTTTTTCAACAATTTTACCTGACCTAATTTAAGAACTTTATTTTTCTACTTTATTGTTCTTCAGAGCTACCTGATTTTAAGAATTACCTGCAGTGCTTCTTAAAAACACAGTTTTTCTGGCCTCTGCCAGGCCTAAGGAATCAGAACAGAATCTCTGGGCACAGGGGCATATTGATGAAAGTAAGTTTGAAAATCACCTTTCTAAAATGCTATTTGGCTAACTAAGGATATCAGGCAGGTCTTTATTATCTAGGGTAAATATAACTTTTTCCATAGAATCAACTGGATAACTCTAATCCACCAAATTTTTAATGTGTACCTCTCTTTTAACTTATGACATTTTCTCATTACTTTTTAACAGCATCATAAGCTTCAAAATGGGGGGAAAAAACCTGAGATTTAACACTTTCTTCTGCATTTAACCAACATTTACTGGGCACCAGCTAAGATTTGACATCATGATGGAAAGGACTAACAGTGAATAAGACATAGTTTCTGTATGATTACAATTTGACAGATAATACTTATCTACAGTGCTACTACTTTTTTTCTTCTTCTTGTTTTTTTTTTTTTTTTTTTTTTGAGATAAAATCTCCCTCTGTTGCCCAGGGTGGAGTGCAGTGGCACCGTCTCAGCTCACTGCAACCTCTGCCTCCTGGGTTCAAGCAATTCTCTTACCTCAGCCTCCCGAGTAGCTGGGATTACAGGCACCTGCCACCACGCCCGGCTCATTTTTGTATGTTTACTAGAGACAGGGTTTCACCATGTTGGCCTCAAACTCCTGACCTCAAGTGATTCGCCCGCCTCAACCTCCCAAGCACTGGGATTACAGGTGTGAGCCTCCGCGCCCAGCCATTTTTCTACAGGGTTTAGTATAGTGTGTCTCATAAAATAACTGCTCAAAACCCACTTGTTGAACAAGTGAATGAATGAAACAGAAATAAATAAATTCAGAATCGAATGTGTGATACCCCAACATTAAAACCCAATGAGATTCCCATTCTGGCATTGTTTCCTGGAAGTAAAATGATTCTGAAAAATAATAATCATAGTGGCAACTGAAAGTGCCTTCTAGTTTACAGTTGACAAAACGTTTTCACTTGCATCATCTCATCTTTTCTTCTGTCGACCCACTGAGACAGAAAGTGCAGGTATTATAATAGCTTCATATTATAGACGAGCAAATTATCCCTCAACAAGCTTAATTAAACTAGTTGGAGTCAGCTCTTACAACTGAATTAGAATTCTTGCTGATGCAAGGTTGATGCTGAAATGCAAGATTCAATAGTTATATAGTAAACCCAAGAGCTGGGTTTAGAAGATAAAACTCAGGAGACAGAATTTACCGCTTACTAAATGGGTTACCACTTCAAGCCACTTAACCATTTTGACCCCATTTGCTTTTATAAACGAGGGTTGATAACTTCCACATCATAGAATTGTTGTAAACATTAAAAGAGCTGTTAGAATGCTTTTTTACATTCTATATGAGAATTTTGGTTAAGCTCCAAACCAAGAAGGATGCCTTCACTTTTGAATACATATTTCTGCCTAATGAATTCACTCTCTGTAAATTATGAGGCAAGGGAGGCTGGTGATTTAACTACAAATGGTGGGGTTGTATTGGCTGTATATCCTCCCACATCCCCCACTTATCAGCTGTGTGACTTGGTAGTTATTCAATCTGACTGTGCCTCAATGCCCTCATCTATTAAATGGACATTAAAAATACCATCTATGGTATAGAATACTTGAAAGGAATGACTGGTACTTAAATATGTAAAGACAGCATCTGATACATAGTCAGCATTGAACAGATGGCTGATTTTTTTCTGGTTTATAGATCAGGAGCTGTGAGCTGGAATTTTTCTTAAGGTTTATCTGAAATTACTATTTGATAAAAAATGTCTTGAACACCTACTACATGCCAGTCACTGCTCTAGATATGAGGCAAACACTCTTGCACAAAACTATACTTATCTTTTTTATTTTCCTACTTTAGAAATAGAGGGAAAGGGAACTTTCTCCTCTCTGGGGCCTCAGAGGGCACAACTTAGTACCTAGAGGTAGGAAAAGAAGGGAAGCCCTTGTCAGCGCGGAGCGCTGTGATTAACCTCTGGAAACACAGAGATCAGCCAGGCCAGGCCTCAACCCTGACAGTTCACATAGGTTAGAAGTTCACTTTTCCTTAATTGATCCCAGACTCTCATTAAGGACAGTCTTCGTTGGTGGTGGGCTTGCCAGGCAGGCTGCCCTAGGTGTCACATCAGATAACAATGGCTTCATTTTCCCCCTGGGCATGCTCAAGAAACTGTACTCACTCAAGCTGTTCCTATTCTTCCTGGAGAAGTTTTTCTTCATTCATCAAATGACAAATCTAATACATCCACATTTGCTTAACTTGTTTATCTCGGCATAGGGGAGCCAGTAGTTCTGATTAGTTACTGGCCTTCTAAAAGGCAGAAGAGTCTATCTGGAAATTGGTCAGAGTCCAAAGTGTTATTAAAAATGCATGAAATGGCTTAGAAAAGTATCTCTATCTCACGAGGTTATACTAGTCATCAAGGTAGATAATGGACGTTCAGTAACACGTTTGCTAATTAACCTTTTTTTCAGATAATTATAGATTCATATGCAGTTAGAAGAAATAATACAGAAAGATCCTATGTACCCTTTACCTAGTATTCCACAGTGGTAACATCTTGCAAAACTACAGCACAATATTACAGCCAGTGATTTGGTGTTGATAAAATCCAATAATTTATTCAGGTTGTATCAGTTTACCTGTACTCACTTGTCTCTGTGTGTGCATGTATATGTGTGCATTTAGTTCAATGCAATTTTATCACATGTGTGGGTTCATGTATCTATCATTACAGTCAAGATACAAAACAATTCCATCACCACCAGAGGATACCTCATGTTGACCTTTTGTTTTGCTTTGTTTTGTTTTTTGGTTTTTGAGAGGGATACGGAGTCTTGCGCTGTCACCCCAGTGGCTGGAGTGCAGTGGCACGATCTCAGCTCACTATAACTTGCGCCTCCTGGGTTCAAGCGATTCTCCTGCCTCAGCCTCCCAAGTAGCTGGGATTACAGGATGTTGACCTTCTAATAACCACCCCTACCTCCCTTTTCCACTCCCACCTCAACTCCAGCCCTAACCCTGGCAACCCCATCTCTTCTCTATTTCTATAATTTAGTCATTTAAAGAGTGTTACATAAATGTAATCATACAGTAATTCAAATTACCTGAAAGCAGAAAGAAGTATCAGTAGATATTATTATTTATTGTAATTTTACTAACAACAATTATATATATTTTTTACAACCACCATATTTTTAGATAATTATAATTTTTTGAGTAGTCAGTTTTCTGGGGTGAGGGTTGGTGGGCCCATTATGCTGATTGCTACCTCGATTTTTCCTAGTCCATGCAAGAACCAAGCCTCAACTGTGAAGAATACCTAGGGCTATCAAGTCTTCTGACTTTGGAATAGGAGGACTTGGGTCTGAATCCCAGATGCAGTGTTCTCTAGATATGTGATATTAACCTTCATTTTTGAGGTCCAGCATAATCATTTGTAAGATAGATATACCCTCATGGACCTTACAGTGTTTTTATATGAATGAGACAGCAGTCAGCATAATGCCTGGCACTCGCAGGCCCTCAATAAGTATAAATTATTCAGACTTGGCTGGACGTAGTGGCTCATGCCTGTAATCCCAGCACTTTGAGAGGCCGAGGTGGGCAGATCACGAGATCAGGAGATCGAGACCATCCTGGCTAACACGGTGAAACCCCTTCTCTCCAAAAAATACAAAAAATTAGCTGGGCATGGTGTCACGCGCCTGTAGTCCCAGCTACTTGGGAGGTTGAGACAGGAGAATCGCTTGAACCCGGGAGGCGGAGGTTGCAGTGAGCCGAAATCGCGCCACTGCACTCCAGCCTGGGCGACAGAGCCAGACTCCATCCTCAAAAAAAAAAAAAAAAAAAAAAAAAAAAAAAAAAAAATTCAGACTTAAGCAAGTCAAAGTGATGGGATTTATCAGAAAACATAATTCACGCCACATTCACGTCTATAGCTTCTTTTTCTCAAAGAGTTCCCTTTAGTTCTCTGAGGAAAATTAAATTTTGACACCCCTCTGTGGTTTCTGTTTTTATCTGCTCCCTTACAGAAATTGTTAAATGCAGTCTACTGAGAGATACAGTATCAAACACAAGGATTTTTTCCTTCATTTCCATGTTGGATTACCACTAGAATTATGGCTCATCAGGCATCCCAGTATGTGGTTAGAAAGTTGTCCTTTGAGCGGGCCACAAGCTGATTTTCTCATTTTGTGGTTGTAGTGGTGATTGTGTGCTCTATTCACTTTTGGGAAAAGTGTGTTAATAGTCTGTATTTTTCTTATTGTGAATTTTTGAAATCACCTCCTCCTTTTCACTCTTAGTAGCTCACTCTGCCATAATGATCCTCAGCTTCTCCGGAAATAATTATTTATGTTCTGCTAATTGAGGAAGCCATTTTTTCTTTGTGTATATTATGGTTTCATTTATTCGAGATTTTTATGAAGCCTCATTTCAATCATTAGGAAATGAACCCCAGCTATTATAACGGTTACTTTTATTTGTCAACTTGATTAGGCCCCAAGGTGTCTGGATATCTGGTCAGACATTATCCTGAGTGTTCCTGTGAGGCTGTTTTTAATATTTAAATTAGTAGACGGATGTGGGTGGGTCGAATGTGGATAGGCCTCACCCAATCATTTGAAAGTCTGAATAGAACAAAAATGCTGACTGGCCCCCAAGTAAGAAAGAATTACTCCTGCCTGCCTTCAAATTGGCACATTAGTTTTTCTGCCTTTCGACTGGAACTGAAACGTGGGCTGTTCTTAAAGTTCCAGTCTGCTAGCCTTTGAACTAGAACTACACCATTGGCTTTCATGGTTATCCAGCATGCCAACTCACCCTGAAGATCTTGGGAACTGTCAGCCACCATCATCCCATGGGCCGATTCCTTATAGTAAAGCTGTCTCCACTCGTGGTTCTGTTTCTCTGAAGAATCCTGGCTAATACAGATCTCTCTCTCTCTCTCTCTCTTTTGAGAAAGAGCCTCACTCTGTCACCCAGGCTGGAGGGCAGTGGTGCAATCTCAGCTCGCTGCAAACTCTGCCTCCTGGGTTCAAGCGATTCTTGTGCCTCAGCCTCCCGAGTAGCTGGAATGACAAGTGTGCATCACCATGCCCAGCTAATTTTTGTATTTTTAGTAGAGACAGGGTTTCACCATGTTGGCCAGACTGGTCTTGAACTCCTGACCTAAAGTGATCCTCCCACCTCAGCCTCCCAAAGTGCTGGTTTTACAGGTATGAGCCACCAGATATTTGATTTCATCTAATTCTCACAATAACTCTCTGAAATGGTTACTCTTGGATCGCTCTCAACTTTGAGGACCCTGGATCTCAGTGCTTTTGTGGTACTTACCCAAGATTACTCTTCTGATAAAAGTACACTATATTTGCTTGGAATTGTCTGATTTCAGGGTCCATACTCGTTACATAAAGGGAGATAAGTAGGCAGGGGTTATTACAAGCATCTTTAACTCCATAGCACCAAGTCAGGTTATGGTGAACTCTCTGCATTTACACACCATGTCAAGGAAGTGCATACATTTTGAGGATTATCTAAGGTATGAAAAACTTTGCTTCAGGAGCAAAAAGTATAAAATCAACTCTGGCCATTTATTTGCTACCCACTGAATTTCACAACTTCAACATGTTACTCACTTTAGCAAACTAGCCTTAAATTATCAATGGTATGATATTTTTAAATGTTTATGACCTTTTTAAATTACCAAAACATGTTGTTTACATTTTTTACAGTGTTTAGACTCCCAGACTTGTACTTTGTTTTCAACTCCATACTATTTTTATTTGCCTAGAAAACAACCACTTGTCTTTAAGAACATTTACTCTCCGGAGCTGGGTGCAGTGGTTCACGCCCGTAATCCCAGCACTTCGGGAGGCTGAGGTGGATGGATCACCTGAGGTCAGGAGTTCGAGATCAGCCTGACCCATACAGAGAAACTCCATCTCTACTGAAAATACAAAATTAGCTGGGCTTAGTGGCTCGTGCCTATAAGCCCAGCTACTTGGGAAGGCTGAGGCAGGAGAATCACTTGAACCTGGGAGGTGGAGGTTGCAGTGAGCTGAGATCGTGCCATTGCACTCCAGCCTAGGCAACAAGAGCAAAACTCTGTCTCAAAAAAAAAAAAATTATATATATATATAAAAAACATTTACTGCCCAGATCTAGATGTGTGCCTAGGCCATCTAAGTCTTGGATCGGCTCACTTTAATACATTTTTTAGGCAACTTCTGACAATGACTGCAATTGTCTCTCTCTCCCCAGTTAGACTGTGAACTTCTTGAGAGTGTGAACCCAAAATGTATGAGACAGGTCTCAGTCAATTTAGAAAGTTTATTTTTCAAAGGTTAAGGACGCACCTGTGACACAGCTTCATGAGGTCCTGGTGACATGAGCCCAAGGTGGTCATGGTACAGCTGACTTTTATACATTTTAGGGAGACATGAGATATCAATCAATATGTGTAAGATGTACCTAGGTTTGGTCCAGTAAGCAGGGACAACTTGAAGTGGGGTTTTCCAGAAGCAGGTAAGAGAAAAAAGGTTGCATTATTTTGAATCCTTGATCAGCCTTCCACTGAATACACCGTTTAGTCTGGCTCAGTAAATCAGCATTTTTACAGAAGCAATAGGCAAAGGGAGCAATCAGATATACGTTTGTCTCAGGTAATCCTCGAAGGGATGACTTTGGGTTCTGTCTGTCTTTTGTCCACAAGGAATTTCCTTGTGGGCAAATAGTGAGGGAGGTACGTAACCTCTTACCTTTGTAGCTTAACTTATTTAGGAATAAAATGGGAGGCACGTTTGCCTGACATAAACCCAAACTTGACTTTTCCCTTGGCTTAGTGATTTGGGGGTCCCAAGATTAATTTCCCTTTCACAAGAGCAAAGATGGTGGCATTTTATTCACCTTTGTTTACCAGTGCTTGGCATAATGCTGGCATGCAGTGGATGCTTAGTTGAGAGAGTAAAAGAATTTTTTTTATTCTGTTGAGGATATATGTTGTAAGTAATATTTCTAGGTTCCAGTGACAGAAAAAAAGGGCACAGTAACTCACAGTTGAGACACATGTAATGTCTGAATGTAGACAACACATAGCAAAATTGATAGACAATGTATAGACACATAGAACATTTTACTGAACTTTACTGCATAGTAGTCATTTTTAGAAAG
This sequence comes from Macaca mulatta, assembly GCF_049350105.2. Taxonomy (NCBI): domain Eukaryota; kingdom Metazoa; phylum Chordata; class Mammalia; order Primates; family Cercopithecidae; genus Macaca; species Macaca mulatta. Next base: position 132,205,341 of record NC_133413.1, on the reverse strand, counting down.
GCTATTTGCTGAAGAGCATATATTTGATTAGAAAATTTCACTAAGAATAAATGAGTCAAGTTTGTTTTAAGATTGACTTGAGCAGAATGTGTATGTTTTATGTTAAGTAGCATTCATCAAAACCAATAAAGTTGCCAGATTTACAAACAGCCGACAGATTTTATGTGTTCTATGTCTCCTTTGAAATTGTTTAAGATGTGTTAAGCACTCTTAGCTAGATTTGTTAAATATGCAGGCTATTGTAAATAAATCGTAATGCATCAATTTCTATGGATCTAGAATATGTTAATACTACAACAGGATGAGGAACATGTGAGCTTTCTCTGAAATTTATTTGGTTTGAGGTCAAAACGTTTGAAAGAAGAAGACATTGCATTATACTGTAGCTGAGAAGACAAAAGGCAGCAATTTGGGAAAAAGAAACTCAAACAAGTGGTAACTGGGGTGGCTGGGAGACAGTGAAGAAAAGAGATGTTTCTGAAAAATGAAAAGAAAGGAACATTAAGACAGGTTGCCAGGGAAATAAAATATTAAAAGAGGCTTCTTAAAAATAAATATTGAAATTTCCGGTAAAGAGAGAGAAGTGCAACAAATCAGCAATCTAGCTCATTTTGTTGAGAGTGGAGAGAAACCTCTTTTAAGTTCTCATAAACGGTTTCAGGAAGATCAAGCTTTACTTGAATTACAGACCTGTCAAAGATTCAGTGAGGAATAAGAACAAATGTGGCAGATATCTAAGAGAAGGAAACGTGTCTTTCATTAAAACCTTTTATATCACCAAGAACTATACATTTCTTGACCTTGAAGTTGTTCAAGGATTACTATTTGCTGTGTAATTTAGTAAATGCTTTTATCCATCTCATAGAATCAAGAATATACCCAATGTGGGAACAAATACATTTGAATATATTTACAGTCCACACTTGCAGGAGTAGAGGGGGACGTCATCTGTTCTTTTATCATCCACTGTCATCTAACAATGCCCCCTAACATGTACTCAATCAATACATCAAGGACCATTTCAGAAGTTTCTATATGCATTTTTTTTAGTTTATTAATTTATTTAGCATTGATTTTCTATGTATGCCAGACTTGCTACTTGGCCTGGAGATAATAAGGTATGTAAAGCAGTATTTTGACCTATGTAAAGAGGAGATTCAAGGAGAGAAGATAGACCTCTGATACGGTTTGGCTGTGTCCCCACCCAAATTTCATCTTGAATTGTAGTTCCCATAATTCCCATGTGTCATGGGAGGGACCACTTGGGAGGTAACTGAATCATGGGGGTGATTTCCCCCATGCTTCTTATTACAGAAAGTCCTTGTGAGATCTGATGGTTTTATATAGGGCTTCCTCCTTCACTTGCCTCTTATTTTTCTCTCTCCTGCCACCTTGTGAAGAAGGACATGTTTGCTTCCCCCCCTCCGCCCTGATTGTAAGTTTCCCGAGGCCTCCTCAGCCCTGCAGAACTGTGAGTCAATTAAACCTCTTTCCTGAATGAGTTACCCAGTCTCAAGTATGACCTTATAGCATCATGAGAACGGATTAATAAAGCCTCTAAGTAGATACCTGCAATAAAAAACATTAATGATTATTAAAAATAGAGGAGAGGGCTGGGTGCAGTGGCTCATGCCCATAATCCCAGCACTTTAGGAGGCTGAAGTGGGCAGATTACCTGAGGTTAGGAGTTCAAGACCAGCCTGGGCAACATGGTGAAACCCAGTCTGTGCTAAAAATACAAAAATTAGCTGAGCGCAATGGTGCACATCTATAAACCTAGCTACTCGGAAGGCTGAGGCAGGAGAATTGCTTGAGCCCAGGAAGCGGAGGCTGTGGTGAGCCAAGATCATACCATGCATTCCTGCCTGGGTGACAGAGTGAGACTCCGTCTCAAAAAGAAAAAAAAAAAAAATAGGAGAGACATTAGTTATATCTGCAGTAGTAGATGAACATGGACTCCAGGAGATTCAATCCAAACTGTGTCTTAAAGTGTGCATGCAATAGACTTAAATTAGAAAAACACTGCCAAGCCTGTAACCCTGCTGGTCAACTCATTTAATTATATATAAAAGGAAAACCAAACAAATAATTAGAGGAGTGTAATATGCTTAATATAACTTAAAATCAGCATTATATTTCCCCAGATATAATTATTATTTATTTCCTCTCAAATTGCCTTGCATAGATATGGTTTATTGGACATATTAGACTATCCAATTGGAGACTGCACTTCTCACCCTCCTTTGCAGCTTAATGCAACCTTTAGAATGCAGGTGGATGTATTGTTTGCAACTTTCTTTTTTTTTTTTTTTTTTTTTGAGACGGAGTCTCACTCTGTCACCCAGGCTGGAGTGCAGTGGTGCAATCTCGCTCACTGCAACCTCCACTTCCTGGGTTTAAGCCATTCTCCTGCCTCAGCCTCCTGAGTAGCTGGGATTACAGGTGCCCACCACCATGCCCAGTTAATTTTTGTATTTTTAGTAGAGATGAGGTTTCACCATATTGTTCAGGTTGGTCTCCAGCTGCTGACCTTGTGATCTGCCCGCCTCAGCCTCCCAAAGTGCTGGGATTACAGGCGTGAGCCACCAAGCCCGGCTGTATGCAATTTTCATGTCACCTGGTTAAAGAATGCTGTTTGCCCTCTACTTGTCCTCTTTTTGTCTTCCTGTGGGCTGAAACCTAGAGCAAAAAGTGACCCAACATTGACCTACATTTCTATCTTATTTAAGCCACTGTGTTTTGTACCTGTTTGATACAGCAATATAGCCTGTACCCTAGTGAACACATATATCTCTCTTCCCACTTGTCAGAAATCAAAACTGAGTTTTAAAAGCAAAAACACACACTTTAGTTGCAGAAAGAACTCACACCTAAAACATAGGAGGGTACATTTTGGGGTTTGGAAGTCAGAGCTGCATTCAAATGTCAGTTCTCACAATGTGATGACAATAGTATTTATTTCGTGTCATCCTTGTGTTGAAAATTGGGTTTGGTACTGGGTATTTGATTCCATTTAATCTTTAGAAAAACCTAATGAACTAGCTACTATCCTCATTTTAGATTCAATTAACTTGAGGCTTAGAGTACCTATGAGGTCACAGCAGGCCATATACTTAGTAGGAGGAGGAGGAGACAGGATTTAATTCTACACTGTTCTGGCTTATAAAGCTCTACTGTATCCCGCTTTACCCCATACTAGCTGAGGGCAAGGCTCAACCATCTTATCTGTAAACTGTCAATAACCTTTACCTATATATGAGGTTGCTGTGAACACTGGATAAGTCTATGTATATGATAGTCTCGTAAGAGTCCTTTTGAATCCTAATAAATAGTAGGCACACAATAAACATGGGGTGTTTTTCTTCTCAATAGTCTGAGAGCCCATAGAATGAAGGAGAAATACCCCTTTTGCCTTTGTAGTTTTCAGTATCCTGTAAAATGTCTGGCAAGAAATAGGTCCTTAATAAACATTAGGATAAATCAGGAGAATGAGGAGAGCAGGTATAGAAACTAGAAGATTTAAAATAAAAACATAGGCTGGGTGAGGTGTCTCACACCTGTTATCCCAGTGCTTAGGAGGCTGAGGTGAGCAGAACACGTGAGGCCAGGAGATCAAGACCAGTCTGGGCAACATAGCGAGACCTCATCTCTACAAAAAATAAAATAAAAATTAGCCAGGTGTGGTGACAAACACTTGCAGTCCTGGCTATTCAGAGGCTGAGGCGGGAGGATCCCTTGAGTCCAGAAATTCGAGTCTGCAGTTAACTGTGATCATGCTACTGTACTCCAGCCTGGGCAACAAAGTGAGATTCTTTCTCCCCCCACCAGAAAAAAATAGAATAAAAATTGGATCAATAAGGTCAGTAGTATTGAACCTTACTATATTCTGTGAAATACAGTGATTACTTGATATACATATTTTTCCTTTAATCCTCCTGATAGCTCTGTGAGGTTGGTTTTATTATTTTCCCTATTCTACAGATATGGCCAATGAACCCCAGATGTTAAGTAACTCACTTACAGTCACACAGATATTAAGCTGCGCAGTGGCTTCTACTTGAACTGAGCATTATGTTTGTCCAAAGCCAATCTTTTAATCACCTCCCCATGCCAAACAACAGGACTGAATGCCAGTCTTAGCCCATAACACTGTTTAGCTTTGAACTTCAGAATGCTCCCCCCAATGCCCTGTCTCGTGCACTTCAGCATTGAGGGTGATGATTTGTAGACTCCAGACCTTTCCCAGCTTGACCTCTCAGTGTCCTGCAGTAGCCAGGTGGGCTGCAGCTCTGGCTTCTCCCCTCCAGGGAGTGCTCCTGGGTGGCCAAGCAAGGCCTGTGGGCCTGCACAGCTGCCTTGTGTGTCGCCGTCCAAGCAGCTGGGCACGTGAGCTGCTCCAGCAGGCTGGAGTCAGATTGTGTAAACCACTGTATGCTCCTGGCAGCTTTGGGACTGGCTGAGTCCCTTCAGGAAATGAAGGGAGAGCTCCAAGTAAGCTTGACAAGGACTGCTCTGGGGGCAGGAAGCAACAGACACTTGAACTCATTGAATTTCCAACTCTGGTTCCTTTCAAAGGCACATGCTGTGTCTTAATCTTCTACAAATGTACTCTTGTCTTCCAGTGCTCTAGACACAGTATGTGCTCAGTGAAATTTTGCTGAGTGGATGGATGAATGAATGAATTAATTGAATGAAAGAAATGCAATCATGTTTGCTTTTGGAGGGCTGATAATAAAGCACAATATTTATTTTATTTATTTTTATTTTTATTTTTATTTTTATTTTTTTGAGATGGAATTTTGCTCTTGTTGCCCAGGCTGGAGTGCAACTGCGTGATCTCGGCTCACTGCAACCTCTGCCCTTCCTGGTTCAAGTGATTCTCCTGCCTCAGCCTCCCTAGTAGCTGGAATTACAAGCATGTACCACCATGCTCAGCTAATTTTTGTATTTTTAGTAGAGACGGGGTTTCACCACGTTGGTCAGGCTGGTCTTGAACTCCTGACCTCAGGTGATCCACCCACCTCAGCCTTTCAGAGTGCTGGAATTACAGGCATGAGCCACCGCGCCTGGCCTATTTGGGGTTTTTCTTAACAAGCTCTTTGCAGCCAGTGACTTTGAGCTACTCTCCTCTTCCCCAACAGCATCACTATTTCTCTTCCACAACCCCCCCACCAGCCTCACTCTTATCTGCCATCTTCCAAATGCCTGACATTTTCTTCCTAAATTTTCTTCTCTTTATCCCTAACATTTACCCTTTTTATGAGCTATTGTTTTAAGATAATGCTAGGAAATAGCTAGTTATTTGATCAGAATAAAATGCAACTCTGATATGCTCCAGGATTCACCCTCCAAGAAAATACAAATGAATTTTAACAGTAATCTTGCAGACAGTTCTTATCTCTGCTTATTTGGGGTACTATGATAAGCCAATACAAACATATTTTGCCAAAGATAGATTCTTATGACACCTTCAATCTATCTACTACTTATATTTCTCCCTTACATTTAAGGCTGCCACTGTTTTGGAAGAGGAATCATAAATATTACCTACGGCATGATGAACTTTTCGAATGTAAGTACATACACAATTATCATGCACATATGTCTACACAGATTTCCCAGTCATTGAATTATGCTAAGTTAAAGTATAGTTTCATCAGAAATTATGGATAAAATGCAGTCTGAAAGATGGATGGCACTAAGAGTTCCTTTCCGCATTTTGAATCTTATTCTTAACTCATAGTGAACACATGTAAAAAATCTTTGCAATGAAAAGAAATTTGGAAGACTATATTGGAATCAAGTTTCCAAAAGATGTAGATGCAAAATTATTTTAAGTTTGTTCACAAATTTATTTTATTACATAGTGAAAATTAGCACATAATGTGTTAAATAGTAGAATAAAGGATGCCTTTTTTTCTTTTTGTTTCTAGATATGCAGTTATGATAATAATGATACTGTTTTAAAAACATTCTAACATTACAGATATATAGAAAGGATATAGATATATAGAAATATATATACATATATAAAGTACATAGATATATAGAAAGTAAAGGGCAAACACTCTACTCATCCTTCTATATTTTCCAGTCAGTTGATATATGTCCCTTGAGATTAGGTTGTAAGTTATAAAAGAGTAAAGAGGCTGGGTGCGGTGGCTTACGCCTGTAATCCCAGTACTTTGGGAGGCCGAGGCGGGTGGATCATGAGGTCAGGAGATTGAGACCATCCTAGCTAACACAGTGAAATCCCGTCTCTCTAAAAATACAAAAAATTAGCCAGGCCTGGTAGTAGGTGCCTATAGTCCCAGCTACTCGGGAGGCTAAAGCAGGATAATGGCATGAACCCGGGAGGCAGAGCTTGCAGTGAGCCGAGATCACGCCACTGCACTCCAGCCTGGGTGACAGAGCGAATCTCCGTCTCAAAAAAAAAAAAAAAAAAAGTAAAGAAAACTTACTCCATAAATATTTATTAAATACATTCTATATGTCAGGCATTGATCTAGGAATATAAGAGTAGACTACTAGACAAAGACCTAACCTCTTATGAAGCTTACTTTGTTTTTTCTGTTTTTTTAATTTTTTTATTATTTTATTTTTTTGAGCTAGGGTCTTGCACTGTTGTCCAGGCTGACCTCAAACTCCTGGGCTCAAGCAATCCTCCCACCTCAGCTTCCCCTGTAGCTGGGACTACAGGTATGCACCACCATGCCTAGCTTAAAGCTTACTTTCTTTAGAGAAAAAAAGACACTAAATAATAAATATAATAAAAAGGTAATGTATAATATATTAATAAGGAGTGGCTAAAACTATGGAAAACTAAAGAATCAATATTTAAGTAAGGGGCCTGTTAGGGATGAGTCTGGGAACATGGGTTGCAATTTTAAAACAAGGTGATTGAGGTAGGCTTCACTGAAAAGGTGACATATGAAGAAAGACGTAAAGGAAGTGAGCTAGCCAGCCACATAGATATCTGGTATAAGATCATTCCAGATATATGAAACAGGCCTATGGTGGAATGGCTGGCATATTTTAGGGCCAGAAAAGAAACGGGTGGAGCAAGACTGAGACTAGAAGAATAGAACAAGAATAGAAGTACAAGGTGATAATAGGAGACTAGATCATGGAAGCACTTGTACTCCATTGTAGGAGCTTTGGCTTTAGTTTTGCATAAGGTGAGAGCCAGTGGAGGATTTGAGCAAACCAGTAAACATGATAATGACCTTTGTTTTAAAGAAATTACTCTGACTGCTAAATTGAGAACAGACTAAAGAGAGACAAAGGAAAGGAGAACTGTTAAGAGCCTATTGCATAGAGGGGTGGTTTCATGGATCAGAGTGGTAGCAGTGGAGGTGTGAGACAACAGCAAATTCTGGATATATTTTGAAAGTAGTGGCTGGGCGCGGTGGTTCACGCCTGTAATCCCACCACTTTGGGAGGCTGAGGCGGGTGGATCACGAGGTCAGGAGATCAAGACCAGCCTGGCTAACACGGTAAAACGCCATCTTTACTAAAAATACAAAAAATTAGCCGAGTGTGGTGGCGGGTGCCTGTAGTCCCAGCTACTCGGGGGGCTGAGGCAGGAGAATGGTGTGAACCCGGGAGTTGGAGCTTGCAGTGAGCGGAGATTGCACCACTGTACTCCAGCCTGGGCGACAGAGCGAGACTCTGTCTCAAAAAAAAAAAAAAAAAAAAAAGTAAGTAGAACCAAAGAAAATGATTCCCTCCTGAAATACTGAAAGCAGAATGTGAGAGAAAGAGAAGACTCAGGGACAATCCCAAGGCCTGAGAAAATGAAAGGGTAGCATTTGCAATAAGTATAATTTCCTGAAACTTTAACCTTGATTCACAATATATAATGAACATCATTCCATGTCCAGTCACATAGAAATACATCGTTTTAAACAGTTTCTTAGTGGTCTATTTTATGGTTATTCTATAATTTATTTAACCAGCGTATGATTGCTCTCTTATTATTTTTTCCTGATTTTCTTCTGTAAGGTTTTAGAATTACTTTTTTAAAAAATGTAATCTTGTTAATTTTTTTGAACCGACCAATGTAGTAGCCTAAATCCACATTTAAAGAAGTACTAGTGAATCTTTCAGAAATCTAGTTCATTAGCAAAATGAAACATTCATATACGTTCATGCTATTTTATAATGCCTGTCAAGTGTTTCATTATTAGATCCATGTGTTCAATAATTTTATTTTTTTAATTGCATTCACTGTGATCAGAACTTTGGAGAGAAATAGACTTCAATTCCATTCCTGGAGAAGTTCTGCACCCAGAAAATGAAACACAGAGAGCTTTGTATGGAAAAGGGCCATGGTATAAGATAAGATAAATACGTAAGATATGTATTCATATATTTATGTCTTAAGTAAGACAACTTAAGAATTACCATGAACTCCTAATATTTAGAATAGGCATTCATGGTAATTCTTAAGTTGTCTTACTTACGACGTAAATATATAAATATATTCTTAGTCTGGCTAAGAATGGTGAGTTTATGCTATTCATCACTTATTAAAACAATGATTTAATCACTTATAAATCCTACCATTTATAGAAGTGGTAAGATTAATCATATAATCACATACATTTATTTTTTGGGTTGTTTAGTTGTTTCGTAATTATTCAAGAGATATATCTATGTCACCAAGAAAAATATCTATTTATCTAGATGATAATTCTTAAATAAACATCAAATTTCTTACTTCTGTAGGTAAGGAAGAAGAGACTATATAGTCTATTGCTAGAAATCACCACAAATGGCTTGACTGGTTCTATTAGTAGAAGATGAACGGGAGGACCCTTCTCCAAATATTGAGCAAACCAAAGGCAGAAGACCAGGCCATGGAAGGGGTGTTTGTACAAAACCATAGAGATGTGTATGCGTAACAGTCATAGAGATAGTGTACAGTTTATGTGTTTGTACCACAATTCTTCAGAACTTAAGAGAAGACTTAAAGATTTGTCTGATTTAATCTCCAATATAGAAAAAAGAAACAATATAGTTGTAGTTGGCAAAAAGTACTATCAACGTGAAAGGCACTGGACTGAAACTTCAAATTCAATTTTTCAACTTTTACTAGAATGATTGTATTTTACATACTTTCTAGCTTTTACTGATTAATTTTTAGAAAAGTAATTGTATATTGTATGTTGTAAATTGTATATTTTGTTATATGCTGAAGAAACATTATCTAACCCTGGCATTTTAGCTTGAATTTTGAAAGATACAGAATTTTGTTTTATTTTGTTTTGTGTTGTTTTTGTTTTTTGAGACGGAGTATTCTTCTGTCACCAGGCTGGAGTGCAGTGGCATGATCTTGGCTCACTGTAACCTCCGCCTCCTGGATTCAAGCCATTCTCCTGGCTCAGCCTCCCGAGTAGCAGGGATTACAGGCACCCACCACCACGCCCAGCTAATTTTTGTATTTTTAGTAGAGACGGGGTTTCACCATGTTGTCCAGGATGGTCTCGATCTCCTGACCTTGTGATCCGCCTGCCTCGACCTCCCAAAGTGCTGGGATTACAGGCCTCAGCCATCGCACCCGGCTTTGGTTTGCTTTTGAGACGGAGGTTTGCTCTGTTGCCAAGGCCGGAGTGCAGTGGCGCGATCTCCGCTCACCGCTACCCCTGCCTCCCGGGCTCAAGCGATTCTCCTGCCTCAGCCTCTTGAGTACTTGTAATCACAGGCACATGCCAACACGCATGGCTAATTTTTGTAGTTTTAGTAGAACGGGGTCTCCCCATGTTGGTTAGGCTGATCTCAAACTCCTGACCTCAGGTGATCTGCCTGTCTTGGCATCCCAAAGTGCTGGGATTACAGGCCTGAGCCACCGCGCTCAGCCTGTTATAGAATTTTGTATTAAACTCTTTGAAATATAATGAAACAAGTTTAAGGGAGAATTGTCCATTTTGCATTTAGATTTTAAAATGTAGACTGTTTGAGGTTATTTCACAATAGATAATATGCTTTATTATAAAAAATCAAGTATATGACAAAGCTCTTGGCTCTATTTTATATTCAACCTTGAAATAGTTCCATGCTACCTGTCTATTCAGTAAAAATGACAGTAACAGTCATCAGGAGATAAGCATCTTTGTGTAAGTTATGTTTTAAATGCTGCTTTTAAAATTCTGTTGGTCGGCCGGGCGCAGTGGCTCAAGCCTGTAATCCCAGCACTTTGGGAGGCCGAGGCGGGCGGATCACAAGGTCAGGAGATCGAGACCACGGTGAAACCCTGTCTCTACTAAAAATACAAAAAATTAGCCGGGCGCGGTGGCGGGCGCCTGTAGTCCCAGCTACTCAGGAGGCTGAGGCAGGAGAATGGCGTAAACCCAGGAGGCGGAGCTTGCAGTGAGCCGAGATCGCGCCACTGCACTCCAGCCTGGGCGACAGAGCGAGACTCCGTCTCAAAAAACAAAAAACAAAAAACAAAATTCTGTTGGTCATATCTACAGATATGTGACAAATAGGTGATGAGTAAAAAAAATTAGGAGAGAAACACTTAGATGATCTACTTTGGCAAAAAAGTAACTTTCATCATGTGATTACATATTACAAAACATTTTCTTGATTTATGAAATTGCAAAAATTGCAACTGAAATTGCTTCTTTTCCATATTAAATTTTCTCTCCCGAAATGTGTCATTTGAATCAACCCAATAGGTCCAAGTATAATCTTTAATCCAGTGAAGAATATAGAGTACAATATACAAAATAGATAATTATTAACTATTCATATTATATTACAGGTAAGAAGTATGGCATACTGCAAAAGTATAGGCTATGAAGCAAGAGACACCTGGATTCCAATTCCACTTATCAACTTTCTGACTTCAGGTGCATTTACTTCCTCTCTTAGCACAAAGGTCCATCCTATGTAAAATAAGAGAAACATGTCTATTGTAAGAACAGTGAAGATTTGAGGTTAGCACATAGGACTGTACATAGGTGTTCAATAAATAGTGGCAGTTTGAATTGGTGATTGTGTTGCTGAAAAAGCTAATCATCATCTGAAAATTAAATTTAAGAAATCCATTCTCCCGGCAAATAAAAATAACAAAAGGAAAATTTTGATTGTCCTGGTGGGCACATGAATGTTTTGCTTTATGAAGACAAAAAGCATACTATGAAATAAGTGGAATACATATTTTTCTAAATAAACTAGGCACAGTTTATTTAAAAAGAAGTACACAAGAAAATGGAAGAACATAGGAAGTAAAAGAGATGACCACATTTGGCTGTATCTATGGAAACATTCCATGCACACAGAAGAAAGCACAAAAATCACCACTCTAGGAATATGTAACTATGTCTTTGGGAATACATCAAGAAAATGACTAAATTATTAGTTATTGATACATACTGATGTATGTAATGAGTCTGCACTTAACTATAGCAATGTACTTTTGCTTTACTAGGATTTTTTTTTTTTTTTTTTTTTTTGAGATTGAGTTTCGCTCTTGTTGCCCAGGCTGGAGTGCAATAGCACGATCTCGGCTCACAGCAACCTCTGCCTCCTGGGTTCAAGCCATTCTCCTGCCTCAGCCTCCCAAGTAGCTGGGATTACAGGCATGCATCACCACGCCCAGCTAATTTTGTATTTTTAGTAGAGATGGGGTTTCTCCATGTTGGTCAGGCTGGTCTTGAACTCCGGACCTCAGGTGATCCCCCACCTCGGCCTCCCAAAGTGCTGGGATTACAGGCGTGAGCCACTGCCCCTGGCCTACTAGAATTTTAGTATGATTATTCATTAAAGTGATGAAAGGACTAAAGTAGTCCCCCTTTATCAGTGCAGGATATGTTTCAAGACCCCCAGAAGATACCCGAAACCACAGATAGTGCCAAACCCTACATACACCATGTTTCTTCCTATGCATATATGCCTATGACAAAGTTTAATTTATAGATTAGGAACAACAAGAGATTAACAATAATAATAATGGTTTAGAATAGTTATAACAATATACTGTAATAAGTTACGTGTATGTTATTTATATTTCTTAAAATATGTTACTGCACTATACTCACCCTTCTTCTTGTGATAATGTGAGATGATAAAATGCCTAAGTGATGAGATGAAGTGAGGTGAATGACATAGGCACTGTGATGTAGTGTTAGGCTACTATTGACCCATAGCGTTAGGCTATGATTGACCTTCCGACAGTACTTCACAAGAAGCATCATTTGTTTCAGGTGATCCTGAATCATTGAGCAACCATGATGTTGATGGTTGGATGTCAAGAGCAGACAATGCCAGTGACTAACTGGCAGACAGAACATACAATGTAGATTTGCTGGACAAAGAGATGATTCACATTCAGGGTGGGATGGAGTGTGACAACGTGAGATTTCATCACACTACCCAAAATGACATGCATTCAAAATTCAGAAATCTAGACTTTTCTATTAAACATTTTCAGATGATGGTTGACTATGGGTAACTGAAACCGTAGGAAGTGAAACCGAGGAAAAGAGGAGACTACTGCATCTATCTATATGGAGAGATGGCCTTTTGGATCAAGTAGCAAAGATTTGATATGTCACCAAGGGTATAATGATAAAGCAAGGAGTTACACCTTTTGTGTGTTCCTGGAATATTTTCCAACACGGGGAATTTGAATAGCATACATAAAAGAATTTACAGTTAAAAACAAAGGACCAAAATCTATAAATGTATTCATTTACTTGCTTGGTCACTGCTCAATATACATCACAATTTGAGCATGAAGTTTTGTTGCTTTGGCAAGTAGTACTCTCATACAGATTCATGAAACAAAATGTTTGCACCTTCTAACACCGACATTTTCCCATTCAGCTCTGTATTCCAGTTAACAAATATTGCCATAATGGGATATATTTTAGTTACAGCAAAAATAAATGCATCAAGTGATAATAATTTGGCAATGTATTTTTTAAGAATTCATGGCCCAATGATTAAGCACCACTACAATAGAAAGTAAAATGTGTTTGCTTATTTGTTTTTAATAGATATGTTTTTTTCTATGTCTAGCTACTAGAAAAGTGAAGTTGAGGACTAAAGCAATTTATTTATCATTTAGATCAACCTTTTTGGATATGGGAGATGTGTTTTTTATGCATGTTTCAGTTTGAATGACAAACAATGTAAGAAATAGAAATCAACTATGTTAAAACATAAAAGAGATCCATTTTCTACACAGAAACAAATAAGAAGTTTTTATTCATTTTAAGTGTAATGAAGTCTGATAATACTGTTTTCAGGCTTCTGTTAAGTTATTTATCTTGAAAGTAACTGAAAGCTGGGCGTGGTGGCTCATGCCTGTAATCCCAGCACTTTGTAAGGTCAAGGCGGGCGGATCACTTGAGGTCAGGAGTTCAAGACCAGCCTGACCAACATGGTGAAACCATGTCTCTACTAAAAACACAAAAATTAGCTGGGCATGGTGGCACACGCCTGTAATCCCAGCTACTCAGGAGGCTGAGGCAGGAGAATCACTTGAACCCAGGAGGCAGAGGTTGCATTGAGCTGAGATCGTGCCACTGCACTCCAGCCTGGACAACAGAGTGAGACTCCATCTCAAAAAAAAAAAAATAAATGAAGAAGAAGAAGAAGAAGAAGAAGAAGAAGAAGAAGAAGAAAGTAACTGAGAAAATGAGAAGTTGTAAATGAATAAATTCAAGTTTATGCCAAGTAAACCAAAGGTAATTAGATTGCTGCTTGAATTGACTTAGTTTAAAAGTAAAAAGAAAGAGCACTTTCAATACAGAACATTTTCATAAGTGAATGCTAGGTAGGCTGCGAGCAGGCAGAGTAACCAATTACTGCCAGGATATCACAGTGAGAAGGGGAAGTGCTAAAATTCAAGGTCAAGTCTATCTGCCTACATTACACTCAATGGCTTTCCAAATTAACCAAATGATGTGATTAGCAAGAAAGGAGGGAAGCTAACATTTACTGAGTATCTGTCATTTACCATGTGCTTTCATTAATCAGTTAGTTAATAAAATGAATGATGATGGTGAAAATTTAAGTACAGATCAAAGAATTACTAAATAGGAAACACGTCTTTAAAAATCTGAAATTACTTAAGAGAAATCACAAGGGAAATCACTCAATATCTGAGGCTCCCCCAGCTTACTTCACCCTTCATAAATAAGACTATTAACTTAAAATTCCCCACTTTCTTGGAAACCTAGTGCCTACAATTCCTTGAAGGTTACTGGAGTATATATTATAACTTGTTTCACAATAGCTGCTTGCTTGGTGTAATGTTGATAAAACATCTGGACATTGGGCTTAATTTCTTTTTCTTTTTTCTTTTCTTTCTTTTTTTTTTTTTGAGACAGTCTCGCTCTGTTGACAAGTTGGAGTGCAGTGGCGCAATCTCAGCTCACTGCAACCTCTGCCTCCTGGTTTCAAGAGATTCCCCTGCCTCAACCTCCCGAGTAGCTGGGATTACAGGCAGGCACCACTACGCCCAGCTAATTTTTTTTTTTGTACTTTAGTAGAGCGGGAGTTTCACCATGTTGGCCAGGATAGTCTCAATCTCCTGACCTCGTGATCTGCCCGCCTCGGCCTCCCAAAGTGCTGGGATTACAGGCGTGAGCCAAAACGTCTGGCTGCCAATTTCTCTTTTTCTATCCATTGTTATTTTAGGTTTTTACTTCCAATTCTGCTACATGACTCTGGATCCATGAAGAATGAAGAATGATTATTTACATGCTCTATTTCACATATATTGCTTTTCCTAATTCTTTCCCTCTTATCCAACACTTAGGCTCATGTAAAAGCATAAAAATAGACTTTTTCTCCCATTTTTAATATTTTAATTAGAAGGCATTAAACTTACATGCATAACCTCTTTCTATGTAGATGGAGGATATATTTCAGAATTATGTCTTACAGATAATTCTTCATGATGTTCAGAACAATGAATCTTTAGTTATAAATTGAAAACCCCCTTATAAACCCAATCTCCTTATCATTATCCTCCCAAAGGTCCAAATGACCTGGCACCTGTCTGTCTGACTTCATCTTAGAGCCACTCCCTGTCATCGAATACTTTCCAAATCAATGGTCTTTCAGGGTTTTCAACACATCAAACCCATTCCTGCTTTAAGTCACTGGTTGTAGCTGTGTCCTCTGCCAAGCATGTTCTTCACATGGCTGTAATTCTTGTAATTCAGATCTGAGAGAGGCCTTCCCTAACTACCCAGTGACTACCTACTCATTCTTTCTCATATTCTCCTGTTTCAAGCTTCAAGCACAGTGGTTTTGTTTTTCTTCATTTGCTTTATTTCTTATGGTTTGCTATTTCATACTAGAACTTAAGCTTCGCCACCATATCCCTGGTGTCTAAAACACTTCTGGCACGCAGTGGGCACTGAATTAATGAGTGTTAAAGGGATTCATACACATATGATGTTCCTTTGGCACAACATTGATTACTGTTTACCTTTCATTATGAAAAACTTCTAAATTTAGGCAAGAGAGAATAAGTAATGAATCCCTAGATATCAATGAAACAGTTGTAAAAATTATCAACAGTTGCAGTACTAATATATAATTAGTACTTGAAAAGATGAATTCACCTTACAGTTATATTCCCCATTGCATTTGTTTTCCTGTTATTCATAATAATAGCACGCACTTATTATGAACACTTCTTTAAGGATTATCCATTTAAGACAAAACTTTCGGTTCAGTTACTGTTAAAATTTGAATAAGATCTCTGTCTTAAACAGATCACAATCTAATAAGAAGGATTAAGACAGGTACGAAAAGAACAACAATGCTAGGTGCAAGTAGAAAGTGCTCAAAGGGAGGCTAAGAAAAATATTATAGTAGATGAAAGAAGAGGTTTGCTGTTTGTTTTGTTTTGCTTTGTTTTTCAATTTGGAAGTAGATTGAGGAGGTTTTCTATGAAGCAGTGGGTTTTTTAGTTAGGTCTGGAAGAGTAGATGTAATGTCAGCAGTTGAAGGTATAAAGAATTATACTCTAAGGAGGAAGAGAAAAATCCACAAAAATAAAAAAAGCAGGAAAGCAAATATATTTATTTCTTTTTTTCTTTTTTTTTTAGATAGAATTTTGCTTGTCGCCCAAGCTGGACTGCAATGGCACGATCTCGGCTCACTGCAAGCTCTGTCTCCTGGGTTCAAGTGATTCTCAGGCCTCAGCCTCCAAGTAGCTGGGATGTACCACCACGCCCAGCTAATTTTTGTAAAGTTTGTATTTTTAGTAGAGATGGAATTTCACCATGTTGGCCAGGCTGGTCTCGATCTCCTGACCTCAGGTGATCTGCCTGCCTCAGCCTCCCAAAGTGCTGGGATTACAGGCCTGAGCCACCGTGAAGCCTAAGCGAATGTATTTCTAGGAAGCAGCAAGTTTGGGCCTAGCACAGGTTGAATGCCTTAAAAAGTGGAAGAAAACACTGGAAAGCTGAGTTGAAATTAAGAGTTGGTTCTTTATTCAGAAGAAATGGGGATGTACTGAAGGCTGTTAAGGAGCAAATAACACTGTTAAAAGTAACTTAAAGGTGAAGGTAATAGTAATAGCAGCATACAGGATAAATAAAAATAGAATAGGCTGCAAAAGAAGTCAGCAGAGCATAATGTCACGATAGACAATGTGGCTGTTCTAAAATATGGCTTAAATATTCGTAGACATTTCTCTCATCTAGCAATGAGTCTTTTATCTTCTTCCTTCTAATCAGGGCAGCTTGTGACCATTTCAGCCAATAGAGTATGGCAGAAGGATCCTGTGAGCCTTCCAAGAAAAGGTCATCGAAGGCCATGCAGCTTCAGCCTTATTCTCTAGGGACACTTGCTCTGAGGAAAGCCAGCAATCCTGTATGAATTCTGGCAAGCCTCAAATCACGCTGGAGAGGTGCTGTGCAGATGATCTAGTTGTTAGCACCAGCTGAGTTTCCTGGGCACAGTCAGCTGTGTGAGTGCACTGTTTGGAAGGTCCAACCCAGTTGTATCTTTAGATGACTACAGCACCAAATGACAGAGCGACTCCAAGCACAAACTGTCCATCTGAGCCCTTCCCTAAATACTTGACCTACAAAATCATGCGGAGAACAAAATGTTTCTTGTTTCACACCACTAAATGTTAGAGAAGTCTCTAATAAGTAACAACAGACCAGGAAGTAAAAGTGAGTCTTGAACTGGGAGATCGGCAATTACAATGGTGAGGTGAGGGCAGATGTTAAGACAGGCAGCTTGGAATGACAGGATTTAGCGACAGATTTGATGTGAGAAACACGACAAAGGGAGGAATCAAAGATATTGCCATTTTCTGTATAGGTAAAAAACGGAATTTTAGTTCTATTAACTGAAATCGTTAATATCTAGAATTTCCCTATTTAATTGTTCACTCATTCAATCAATCCTTCACTTAACAAATGGATGAATATGCAACGTGTGTCAGCATGCTACAAACTAGCAGTACAAAGAAAACTGATGTTGAGTCTTAGCCACAAAGAGCTTTCAGTCTAGAAAGGGAAACATGGACTGCAAGCTGTGGATTACACTCCAGCAAAGGGTCAGCTCAGATGAAATGAGGACAAAAAGATGAATTAAAAAATGGGAGGTTCAATATCAGTGAAAATTTGTTCATGATACTTCTGAGATCTTTCTCCCGAGAATCTGACCCATGCTTTTTGCATCTACATTCCTCTGATCTGGGTGCACATAATTCTGGTACTGTTGAGTATGCTTCTTCATTTTCTATTAAGTAAATATTCTAGTCTAATTTCTTAGCCCAGTACTGCAGGCTCTCCAAAAGTATCTCTCTAGATGTGGTTCCCATAGTCTCCATTGACCTCTGTCACCAGTAATATTGAGCTGTTTATTGTCTCTCTACTATGTTGTGTTCACTACAGTCTCCAAAGTTTTACTCCCTGCCTGGTGCGTTCTCTCTCCTTCTCTCTTCTCAAAGTCCAAACAGTCAAAGCCCAATTCAAATTATATCTCCTTGCTAAGGTCATCACATTGCAATGTTTCTCCTCCTCCTCAGTTCCCACAATACTTTGTGACTATTCATTGAGAACTTTTGCAGTGCTATTCTAGCTATAATAGATTGATATAGATATGATAGATTGATATAGATATACTCTATATCTATAAGTATGTTTTATCTTCCTAGCCAAATGCTTTTACAATATAAAGACCAAAACTTGTATTTAAAAATCTATGCCTAGTACTATGAATTATACACAGGAACTATCTGACTGGTATTTCAAAGTCCTGATAATACTACTGACACTAAGTCTGCTTCCTAGTATTTCCAATACTGCTTGTTTATAGTTGAAGTAAATCCAATGTTTAAAATCTTATAAAATCTTACAATCCCAGTTTAAATTCTGATTTCCTTGATAATTATTCCATTTTAATGGTTATGATTGGTCCTTCGAGAATGGAGTCTTTTTCCATTCTCTCATTTTTTGCATGATTTCAGAAATTAAAAAAATATATTATCGTTACCTGCATTATAAACAACCTGATTCTACAAATCTTGGATGTTAGGAAACAGAGACTCTGATATCTGGACCTAGTTTTCCCAAAGCTTAACTCTTTTTATAGAGAGTACAGAACTTCAAATAAAATTTTCTAATAAATATTAATTTAGTTATAATTTTTATTTAAGCCAAATGAAGGAGAGAATATAAATGAGATTAATCTCTTAAATTATTAGTTAGGGTAAAAAATTTAACCGTATGTATACTACTTAAACATGTTATAATTTTCTAGGTCTGGAGCCAACATAGAAATTACCTAGTTCCATCAATACATTAATGAAAATAAGGTAGATTGTTAGAGAAACATGTATTTTCCCAAAGGTTGAGGAAAACCTGACAATCTGTAGCGAGGGCTAAAGGTCTAGCAGCGGATGTGTTATTGAAGCCTCCCCTGGGAAACAAAACTAGTTGACCCCAATAAAGTTCATGTTGACCAAAATGTTGGTTTATTTTGTGTGTGTCATCTTAAAAATAAAAAAAACAGACATGTTGCTTCTCACATTCCTATTATTTATTTGCCGCATAGAGACAAAGAGCCACAAAATGACCTAGAGTGTAATGTAATTTGACTTTTTTTTTTTTAAGTTTTTCACCGTCCCAAGTTGGCTATGAAATTATGGTGAAATAAAATGTCAGGGTGTGGTCCCTTTGCCGTTACACATTTTTTCATTACTTTCTACAGGCATAAGCCAGCAGGAGAGACAGGACACCACCCTAGGGTGAAAGGAAGGAAGGTAACACACACTTCTTCACTTTGCCTATCAATCCCACTGTGGCCAGACAGTGAGTTCCTAAAGGGTGGCTGGAGGCTTAAGGATCTCTGGACTTTTCTCCTGTGCTAAGTGTTTACAATCTGACCATGCTCCTACTTCTGTTTCAGACAGGGAGTGAATGTTCTCTTGGAATAGTTAATATAATCCAGACATCACCATGATGATGTCTCACCCAGAGGAGAGGCAGTCCTCCCATTCATTCTGGCTGGATGATTTCGCAACTGCAGGCACATGGGGGAGGTGGGTTACAAAGGTCTTCTTTCCGCCAAATATATTTGAATCAATTCCTTTACTATCTGTCTGGTGATTTGACTCTCTTAGGAATAAACTAAGTTCAACATGTTATCCTTTTCCCCAGAGCAGTAATAACAAAGTTTCAAACCATGTAGAATGAACAGAGCATAAGTAGTATTTTTAAAATAAAAATCCTATACACATTAATGCATTTTGAAAATTCCAAAATAGGTTTGAGTCTGCCAAAAGCAAGAAGTTTTATTTTTGTTTGATGCACCTCTTGGATCTGTCCAATGGGATGAAGATGTTCTAAGCCAATGTTTGTCAATGATTTTGATAATCACCAACAGAGCAGGAAAGTGAGGGTGTTTAGGGACAATTTGGTTGTTAATAACATTGGGAGCCAGATTGGAATGAATCTTCATCCTTCTCTCAACACGTCCAGTAGAAGGAATGTTTTCACTAAACACAGTGCCAAGAAATTGCAGAAATGGAGGAGGGAGGGCACAGAGAAGAAGGAAGCAAGGATGAGATGGAAGGATTGAAGATCTTGTCTTTGGTCAATTTATTATCAGTATGAGCCATTTCACATAATATAGTTTATAGCAAAAATTCCTTCCTTGATATGGAAGTAAATGTCTACAATGGTAGATGACAGCCCGTAGTGATCTGAAATAATGAAGACCTCAGGTCTCTAGGGTAGAACACAGGGGCTGGGCAGGTTTATTGAAGGCAGGATACAGACCTGCCAATTTGATCATTGGATGTTAGCAAATATTACCCCACAGATTATAGTCATGACTTATTCTCACTGAAATGCTATTGATATTTGAAAAATGTGATGCCTTAGACTCTTATCTACCATTGACAATTTAACCTCAGCTGTACTATTGAATCATTCATATCTAGCACATAGAATAGGTGGAGTTCAGAACTGGGGACTTAGTGGGTGTTCAGAGTTGGGAGTGAAAGAGTATAACAGTCCCTTAGAGCTATGGGAGAGATAGATACACACGTGCAATGGACCATGGAAGGAGAGAGAAAGAAAAAAAATGAGTGGAGGAGAAAGGAAGGAGCAGCACCCACTAATTAACACAAGGAATAAGTGTGGTTCTAAAATGTACCTTTGATTGAATAGACAACAAACGTCATCTCTTAATTCATATACACTTTTCCACCACGCCTAGGCTTCTGGGGCCCAGAATTAAGAAAGGAGGAGCAAGGAACACTGAGTTCATCAAGAACAAGAGTATTTCTGTTAGAAGATAGGAAATTTCTTTCTTAATTAGACTCATTTCAGCTCCCTTTCTGGATCTTACACCAGTGGTTTGTACTTGTATAGATTGCCCAGGGTTTTAGCAACAGCTTTCTACCACTTTTCTGCTTGCAGAAGCACAGTGGGCTTATTTGCTGTGGACCTGTTTTTCTCATAGTTAGAAACAAGGCCTGGGGGATTTCCTTCTGAGGAGTGATTACTATAGATCCCATTCTATAGTTGTTTGATTAAGGAAATGAAATGCATACAAATTGAAAATTCAGATTGTCCTGGATAATGCGTGCCCAGATCCAGGGCCTCCTTTATGTTTCATATGGGCTTTTTAAAGCTAGAAACAGTCCTGTTGATTGAAGTGCTGTCCCAAAAATGTACTGTTTCACGGCTTCCCAAGCAGACTGAGTTCCCCTGGGGACGCAGGGTAGAAACAAAGGATTTAGCTTGGGAACACACTAGGTAGGAGTAAGACCTTTTATCAAAGAGCTGACCCAGGTCTGTTTATCTAGACATTCTGACAAAGAGATGAAAGGCATGTCAGATCTTAGTATAATCAATCCTATTGTAAAGAGAATAAATTGGCAGTAAAAGGACAACATTGTACAATCCATACAGCTGGGAAGTGACAACGCCAGGATAAGAACCAGCTTTTTCACTTCTGGTTCATAATGATACAATAACACATAGCTATGCCTGTGTGTTGCAGGTCATATAACTTGGATATTTGACTTGCCTATGTTAGAAGGACAAGTATGAATTCTTTGGTTTAATTATCTGTTCATGTTACCTCATTTCTGATTCTTGCTGCCTCTTAGATGTCTTCTAACAAAATAATTGAGGCAGTGCCAAGAAGTGGGCTGTACAGAGAAGCTACCTTATACCCACATTTTCCTCAGCACTTACTCACTTTCTTGTGACACAAAGCCAGGCATGTAATACCACTGAATGCAGTAACAGGGAAAAAGATGGAACCAATGTAGTTGGAAACTAACAGACTACAGGAATTTCTGGACAGATTGTATAACCAGAACATGTTTGATTGTATATCTCCTCCTGACTGTAGTTTTGTTTTGTTTTTTTCCTTGAATAAGTGTACAAAAGCTAAGAGTAAAAAGAGGGAATCTCTCCAAGCTTTCATTTACAGTTCAAACTTTATCTATTATATTAAATCTTTTTTTTTTTTTTTTTTTTTTTTTTTTTTTTTTTTTTGAGACAGAGTCTCGCTCTGTCACCCAGGCTGGAGTGCAGTGGCGTGATCTTGGCTCACTGTAAAGTCTGCCTCTCGGGTTCAAGTGATTCTCCTGCCTCAGCCTCCCAAGTAGCTGGGACTACAGGTGCATGCCACCATGCCCAGCTAATTTTTTGTATTTTTAGTAGAGACAGGGTTTCACCGTGTTAGCCCAGATGGTCTTGATCTCCTGACCTCGTGATCCACTTGCCTCAGCCTCCCAAAGTGCTGGGGTTACAGGCGTAAGACACTGCGCCTGGCCCTATATTGAATCATCTTTTACTGATCAATTGCTGTAATAAGATTAACTTCTTACTTTTGACTTAATGTTAAGAAGCTAAGGGATTAAAGCTAAAAGAAAAGCAGCCCTTTCCTATGACGAGGTCCTAGTATAGAAACCAAAGGAACTGATACATAGATAATGCAATATGATTAGTGCTCCTGTAGAAGTTACACAGAGCATGGAACACCTAGTTTAGAATGGGGGACAAAAGACAAAGGCTGGGATGTCAGTCTTAAAGAGAAGCTATCTAAGCAACTGGGAATTAGATTTTTAGGCAAGTTGAAGAAAGGAAAGTGT
Organism: Macaca mulatta; assembly: GCF_049350105.2. Lineage (NCBI taxonomy): Eukaryota > Metazoa > Chordata > Mammalia > Primates > Cercopithecidae > Macaca > Macaca mulatta. Next base: position 132,182,735 of record NC_133413.1, on the reverse strand, counting down.
GTCTCTAAGCCAATGGAATAATATACAAGTAATATAAAGGCACAGAAATGTGTAGCAATTTAAGTAACCTCTATGACCAGAGTATAGGATTTAAGTGGAAAAGTAAAAAGAGTTGAGCAGAATCTGGGTTTCATCAAGGGCCAATATGCATTCTCACATTCCCAAGAGAATGTACTTAGTGACTGTAATTTAGATAATACTCAAAGATATTGATATTTGGGGCAATAATCATTAACAGCAAACTATACAAAGAACATTAATCAACTCATTTGTCCTCAGAACAGCCTGTTACTATTGCCGCTTTTTACAGGTGAGGAAACTGAGGCACAGTGGGATAAAGAAAGTCATTCAGAGTAAATGATGAAGTCTTGACTCAAAACAGGTGTTGTAGTGCCAAAGAACATGTTATGTAAAAAATCAGCAACCAACTGCTATGAAAAAAAGAAAAGGACCCCACCCATAACATTAACCACTCATGATTCTCAAACCAATAATTCATTTAGGATTTTTTACACATTCAAGAGAAAAAGTTTGAGTGTGACTTAGAGTTCTTTGTCCATCCTACTGAAATCACATTATTCTGTTTGAAGTAGGATGAAATGACATTATTGCCTTCTTTCCCCAACCAGCATCTATAAAGTGCCATAAATTTGCACATGGCTTGATTTTCAGGCAGGGATGAAAGAGAAAACACCAGTTATCTCGCATGGAAAAAGCAGTTATCTAAGAAAGGAAAGAATAAAAAAGATTTCCCAAGTCATCGTTTGGTTGGCCAATGTCCAGCTCAGAATGAAGTGCCCACTTTTCTGAAGAACAGGGATTGCTCACACCCAATTACTTACACCTTGTAAGTAATCCTTCTTTTTCATGAGACATGAAATCAATCACTGAATGAAATCTTTGTAAGTTAGGGGCATAAACAGTCCAACCTTGTAGCTGTTTGTGATTATAGCTGGCAAAATGAAAGATTGTTCAGTAGATATTAATAGTTAAAACGACAGAAGTGGGGGGCGGGGGGGAAGAAACAAGTTAATCTTGTTTAGGGCTTCCAGAATGAGGAAACCAACGTATGAGGAAGTCCTTGGATCTCAATGGGGATGCCCAGTCCTCTGTTATATTTGACCTTCAAAGCACTACCTTCATCTGGAACAGGTGTTGATGAATGGAGGCGAAAAACCTGACACTGCCTGGTATTTCTCTGCTTGAGAGGAAATGAAATTTCCCTTGATTTAGTTTCCTCTCTGATTCAGTTACCTTTTCTCCACTTACTGGACAGTACTGCTGAGAATATCTCATAGAGAATAAACGGTATCTCTTTCTAAGAACAAAACCTGCTGAATATTAAAAGAATAACATTTGTGGCAGCCCTTCCAAGTAGAATTTTAAAAGGGTAGGATTCTAGGAAATTTCAACTTAAAAGATTCTCTTGGCTCTTCTGCATGGACCCCAAAGAAGATCACAGGGAGTTCCCTCTACATTTCAGTAAGTGTGTTTCTAGAACAGGAATCAGTAAACAGCCCTGGGTACATAAAGCCCTGTCCATGCTTTATATGTGTAGTATAACATCTATTCACTTTAAGAGAAAACATCAGTTATCTCGTATGGAAAAAGCAGTTGTTTAAGAAGGAAAAAAATAAAAAAGACTTCCCACATCACCATTTGGTTGGCCAATATCCAACTCAGAAGGATGTGCTCCTTTTCCTAAACAATAGGGATTGCTCACACCCAATTACTTCCACCTCATAAGTAATCCTTTTTGTTCATACGACATAAAACCGATCACTGAATATATATTATATATACATATACATGTATGTATATAATCTATTCTTAGAGTTAGATTCTTAGATTTTGCTTAATTTCTTAGAACCTAGTATTGAAAAAGAATTTAAAAATAATATTTCAATTCAAATTTCCACATGAATAAATAGTTTTACTGAAATCCTGCCATGCTCACTTGCTTATGTGTGATCTGAGGTTGCTTATGTGTTACAGTGGCAGAGCTGACCAGTTGCTACAAAGACCATATGGCCTGCAACACTAAAATATTTACTGTCTTGCCCTTTATTAAAAACGTTTGTCCATCTCTGGTCTATAGCATTAAGAAACTGAACTCAGTGAGATGACCATCTTATTTTTCTCAAACTGCAGCCTACTAAAAGTTGAATATCTCTCGGAGGTATTTGCAAAAAGTACAGTTCAGTCTGTATGGACCTTTTAGGAAGTAAAAGAGAACCACTTATTTCTGCTGAGTATGACTGAAACAAACTGAAAACTCGCCTGAATAAATTCACCAGGTTTGGCACACTGCATTAAGTCAAATTAAATTCACCAGTGAGCTGCCAAATCACCACTAATTATTGTGCTGAACATATGAAATCACAGTTTTTTAGGTCAAAAATAATTAAGTATTGTCAATTTTATATGGTTCCTGAGATTTCATAAGATGCTCTATAAAGAAAGGAATTTGTTTTAATATGCATTTTCATCAGCTTTCCTCTGTCAGGCATTGCACCTGATTTTCCTTAATTTCCCAGCACCTAGCATAATGAATGTATAGCATATGTTTGCTGACAACCTAGTAATCAAACAATAAGTTAAAGTTCCTTCTAAAAATTCTACATTTGGAATAATGTAGCAAAGAAAGGGTACTAGGACTTGAAACTTTTAAGGGAGAAGTTCAATGCTAAGGCATTCCTTAGAATTTGGTGCCTTGCCCAGGACAGTTCAGAAGGTAAATTTGCCATAAGAATTGAAATCCTAGCACTTTGGGAGGCCAAGGCAGGAGGATCACTTGAACTCAAGAGTTCAAGATCAGCCTAGGCAACATAGCAAGACCCCTGTCTCTACAAAAATAAAAATAAAAATAAATAAAAAATAAATTTTTTAAATTGGCTGGGTATGGTGATGTGTGCCTGTAGTTCTGGCTACTTCAGAGGTTGAGGTGGGAGGATCACTTGAGCTTGGGAAGTCGAGGTGCAGTGAGCTATGATGGTACCACTGCACTCCAGCGGTGACAGAGCAAGACTCTGTCTCGAAAAAATAAAGAAAGAAAGAAAAAGAAAATAGGATTTCGTTCTCACACTAGCATCTTACAGTTGCTAGCACATGCAACTTCAGAGCACCAGAAATGTTATGTAATTATATTATTTCTCTTTTCAGTGAAAGAACAAAAAATCATATTAAGAATCCAGTATCGAATCAATAATTTCTTGAAGTTAAACTATTTTTAAGAATTCCATAAAATACTTACTATCACAAAACTTGATCAAAATAGCAACATCTTTAGTTGCAATGGGTAAATATTTTCCCACTGTTTTGCAACTGTTTCTTTATTTTCATTACCCTTCTCTTTGTCTGTAAATCTCTTGAAGGCAAAAGATATGCTTAACTTGTTAACTAATCTTTCAAGGTTTAATATTGTTTCTTGGGCATAAACATACATACACTGAATGAAGAGAAAGAAAGAATCTTCCATAATTCAGATAACAGAAACAACCTTAAATTTTAAGCACAGATCCAGATCTTTCCAAGCAAATTAGAATTATTCTTCATGTATGGCCATAAATAGGAGAAATATTTTAACAAAAAATGCAATATGGGATTGGGGACGAGAGTGGATTCAATGGTATAGAAAGCCTGAAAAATATAAAACAGTCAACATTTCACAGAAATAGAATTTTAAACTCCTTCCTTTAGGTAATCTCATTTATTATGTTTTATTTCTTAAGGTAACAATATTTGTTTCCTCTGGCTGTTGTAACAAATTACCACAAACCAAATTTCATTCTCTCATAGCTGGAGAGGGCAGAAGCCTGAAATCAGTGTTTAGGCAGGGCTGCACTCCTTCCGGAGGCTATAGGGAAGAATCCATTTCTGCCCCTTTCAGCTTCTGGTGACTGTCAGCATTCCTTGGCTTATGGCTGCATCTCTCTCTGCTCCATCTTTACATCATCTACTCCTCTGTATATCCTTGTCTAATCTCCTCTTTCTTATAGAAACATTTATGATCACATTTAGGATTTACCCCGACAATCTAGGATAAGCCCCTCCTTTCAGGATCCTTAACATCATCACATCTTTTGCTGCATAATGTAACATTCACTTGTTTGCTATATAAGTTAATATTCACAGATGTTCTGCAGATTAGGACGTGAATATATTTTTGTAGGACCATTTTTCCAGCCTACCACAGTAATGATATTAAGCTGAAATATACCTTAAAATTACTTTTAAATTTTCTGGAAAAAAAATCAAAGCTAGGGCAAAATACCCTTCACCTTGGTGCTAATTAAGATTATTTTAATGTGAGATAAATGATGGTCTTCTCCAAAACACTTTCTTGAGCTGCTAACTGCATTACAGTAAATAGATACGTAAATCCATGTGAACAAATAACAGCTTCTAAAGGGACACATTACCAAAGTCGTATTTCCAAAAATTTAGAAAAATAACTAAATTAATTACTGAAGAAATTTCTGTTACTATATTTTCAATGGATTCATTTCTTTTACCCACAAGAAAAGTCCAGTAAGACCTTTCATTTGATTAAAAACAGACTCTAATAAAAGTGGGTTAGGATCACAATGATAACCTATATTCAAGAACACGAACAAAAAGTGCCCTTGAAGGAAAAGGCTCACATGTGTTCACATCTGATACTGGGAAATAACTATATGATGTTGGGGAGTGATTACTACCAGCTGCAAGTATGCACACCACACAATAATACCTCATCCATACAACTGCTTGGAAAATTTCTTTCTTGTTCTCTCTCTTTCTCCCAAGGGTTTCATAAAATATGGCCTGATCTTCCTCCTCTTACTGAATATTGACCTTTTAAAATCCTGATATAATAAAAAGAATGAGATTTTAAATTTTGAATAAACACAAAGAGAAAACACAGTTTACTTTGACTTCATGAAAATAAGATTGAGAAGATCTTCATTTTTTTTTTTTTTTTTTTTTGAGACAGAGTTTCGCTCTTGTTGCCCAGGCTGGAGTGCCATGGTGCGATCTTGACTCACCGCAACCTCCACCTTCCAGCGATTCTCCTGCCTCAGCCTCCCTAGTAGCTGGGATTACAGGCATGTGCCACCACACCCAGCTAATTTTGTATTTTTGGTAGAGACGAGGTTTCTCCATGTTGGTCAGGCTGGCCTCAAACTCCCAACCTCAGGTGATCTGCCCACCTCGGCCTCCCAAAGTGCTGGGATTACAGGGATGAGCCACTGCGCCTGGCCATGTTTCAGTATGAGACATTTTCTATTGCTTTGCAATGGCACTGTTAGGCTTTTAATTTTTATGGCCTGGAAATCACCACTGAAATGGAAGATAAACTGTTTGAGTTAAAGGTGCTGAGCTCTCAATAAAGCATCATTTAACTATAGTATCTTACCATTGGAAATAATCTGAAACATCATAGTGATCATCCTCCTGAATTTCAGATATAGCAATGTCTGAATCACTTCTTCATTATAATTTATTTCCAGAATACCTGGGGTATCCCTAGACCTGTGTTACCATATCTAGATTAGGGTTCCATAGAGGTATTTCTGGGATGTTAGGAAAGAGGAGTAATAGGGAGAGAGTGGAGAAAGTTTGAGAAGCTCTTGGTCAACAGAACACATCTTTTTATCTTTTAAATTATTAATGTCCCAGTAAGGTTTTTGTTTGAAGAAAATTTTACCAGTTGAAACAAGAAAAAGAAAAGAACCAGCCTGGGCAACAGGGCAATACCTCATCCCTACAAAAAATTAAAAAATTAGCCAGGCATGGTGGCATGCCTGTGGTCTCTGCTCCTTGGAAAGCTGAGGTGAGAAGATCGCTTGAACTTGGGAGGTCAAAGATGCAGTGAGCCATGATGGCGCCACTGCCCTCCAGCCTGGGTGACAAAGTGAGACCTTGTCTCAAATAAAAAAGAGAGAAAGCAGTGGAGAAAGCAGGGGAGAGAGAGAGAGAAGAGGGGGGAGAGAGAGAGAGAGAGAAAGAGAAAAGAAGGAGGAAGAGGAAGGAATTAAGGAGAGAGAAAGAAAGAAAAGAGAGAGAAAGAGAAACGAAAAGAATATCGCTACCCTAATTTTTTTTTTTTTTTTTTTTTTTGAGACGGAGTCTCGCGCTGTCACCCAGGCTGGAGTGCAGTGGCCGGATCTCAGCTCACTGCAAGCTCCGCCTCCCGGGTTCACGCCATTCTCCTGCCTCCGCCTCCCGAGTAGCTGGGACTACAGGCGTCAGCCACCTCAGCCGGCTAGTTTTTTGTATTTTTTAGTAGAGACGGGGTTTCACCGTGTTAACCAGGATGGTCTCTATCTCCTGAACTCGTGATCCGCCCGTCTCGGCCTCCCAAAGTGCTGGGATTACAGGCTTGAGCCACCGCGCCCGGCCCGCTACCCTAATTTTTTTAACAGGCAAGTTAAGAGAAGGAAAGATATGAGACACTATCAGTGTTGATATCTGTATGGTATTTTGTTGTTGTTGTTGTTTTTATCTAATGTAACTAAATGAAAATGAGTGAAGGAAACAGAATTTTTTCAAAAGCACTTATTGTGTTATAAAATGACAAGATTAGAGGGAAGTAACTATGATTTTTTTAACCTCTAGAAAAAAAGCTAAACAATGAATAGTCAATTAGTCAATGAGATAGAAGGTGATCCCTCTGCTCGGACATCACCACTCTCCACCATCACCATGTAGTAGATGTTCTTTCCCCTACACTTCCTTGCCCTGTTCCCCTATTTTCTTAGCAATGAAAAGGTTGATGAAACCTCTTTTATTCTTATTTGACATGGAGTTCATACCACACCTGGGGTTAATACACTGCAAAGCATTACCAATCAACAGGTTGAAGCACAAACGATTAAAAACAGAAAGATGACCCAAGACTGTGAGAGGACAGACATCTGCTGGAACTTTGAGGAGCAACGCTGCAAGCCCCAGTTCTTGTCAAGGCTTAGAGCTTGACTGACATTCTCAGAAAAGAATGTGGTGTCCCCTAGACACTGGACCTCCAGGCAAAGCCAAGAAGCCAATTTCCGAAAGTGCAGGGGGAAGTCGGATGCTTCCTGACTCCAAGTCACCATGTGGACTAGAATGGAGAGCCCATTAGCAATGCCCAGCATGGACCAGGAATGAGAGGGCCTGTTGGAATATTCTGCTTTGTATCAGATCATGTGAGGCTTTGCATGACCCATGAGAAAGAAATGGTAGTAATCCCAATAGTGACAGAGGCTGAACTTCTGCATAGATCAGCAGAATGAAGGCTCAGAATAACAAATTTGATAAATCTTTAAACGTCTTTTCTCACATTCTGAGACCACTGGGAAAAATTCATACCTAGACTAAAATGATGAGGCCATTTATCACTTTGATTATATTGCCCCTTAGCCTTCATTTTCTCATTTTGGGGAGAAAAAAAAGGCACCAGTTTCTCAGTTTCTTCTTATGGCGGAAAATACAGCTCATATTAAATGTTTTCATTTTCCATTGTTAAGATATTGTTTGGTCCAGTGGCTCCCAAATATGACTGACATTCACTATTACCAGGGCAACATTTTTAAAGTATATAATGCTGTGTCTTATCCTTAGATATTCTAATTCATTAGCTTTTATTCAAACCCAAAAATAGTGGTAAAGACAAATGTACTGAAATCTTTCATGCAACATGGCTAAAGACGCGGGTTGTCAAAATTCTGATTCCATTGTTCATTGGTTAACTTGATATGATCCACATGCTTGGAGGCCTTTCAAAAGAAATCAGAAGAGAGGCAATGGACATATCGATCACTGATTCAGTCTTTAAGTATGGCTAAAATCCTTTTGTTGCTTGTATGTTTGTTTTTGTTGAAAGGAATGGTTCAGGAGCAAGATTATTCCATGAAAGGAGAATTATTTTCATAAAATGGAAACTGGCAATTTACCCATTGAAGTCTGCAAGAAACTCAGATGTCTACATTTCCATTGGGATGAATTCTGACAGCCAAGAGGAGGGAGTGCTGACAGTAAAAAAACAACCACCTGTTGCTGAGCAGGAGAGGAAGAAGCCAGGTGGGACACAGACCCCCACAAAGGATATTTGAGCAGTCTCCGGGCTTCCTTCAGGATAGAAAAAAAAGGAAACCTGGCGGTGAGAAAGTCAGAAAAGGGAAATCTGAGCAGGTTTCTTAGCTCTCCTCCTTGTGGGGAAAGTAGGATTGAAGTGGACAGACTGTAAAGCAGGAAGATTGACAATAAACACTTATGTGTTTAAGGCACATTTAAACGATTAGAATGCTACAGAAACATGTAATAATTCCTCTGAAATTACAGGTGTGTCTAAATGGAAATGAAACCAGGAGTTACCTCAGTCACCATCATTCTAGAAAATTAAAATATTCAGTAAAATACTATTATGAAGGATAGTATGTGCAGAAAAATAAAGTTTTAAACATAAAGCATAAGAACAAAGGAATATGCTGCCAGAAATCAAAACTCTTAAAGTTTTTTGATGTGAAAGGCTTTATTGGCCTTCTTGTCATATCTGAGACTGAACTAGGAACAAAGAGTAATTTTTTTTTGGGGGGGGGGTGAGGGGGACAGAGTCTAGCTCTGTCGCCCAGGCTGGAGTGCGGTGGCGCGATCTCGGCTCACTGCAAGCTCTGCCTCCCGGGTTCACGCCATTCTCCTGCCTCAGCCTCCCGAGTAGCTGGGACTACAAGCGCCTGCCACCGTGCCCGGCTAATTTTTTGTATTTTTAGTAGAGACGGGGTTTCACTGTAGTCTCGATCTCCTGACCTCGTGATCCGCCCGCCTCGGCCTCCCAAAGTGCGGGGATTACAGGCGTGAGCCACCGCGCCCGGCCACAAAAAGTAATATTTACTTAACACCGTTTTCTCTTCTTGCTGTTTCTCTTTTGTGCAGTAAAAGGGGAAAATGAAACACCCTGAATTAAATATTTAGGAAGAGGAAAAAAACTTAGAATAACATGGATTACGTTATTAATCCAGAGTAACATGGATTAATAATTATAATTTGAATAGTTGAAAGTATCTCATCAACTTAAAAATTAAAAAGCATGTAGCACATTCAACAAGCAAGCCTCATATGTCCTGCCCTTTTCTAAATGCTTTACATGTACTCTTCATTTCAACCATGTCAGGTATTATTATAATCATTTTGCAAAATAAGAAACTGAAATTGAGCAATATTAAATAACTTTTTCAAATATATAGCACTAACAAGTGGTAAGTCTAAGACATGACATGAGGCTGTATGGCTTCAGTGACATTTTTCAGCGATATATTCCTATCAAGCAGCATTACCTATTGAAAGCTGATTACATGCCAAAATATGGCCAAGATTCTGAAAAAAGGTTTAAAAATGAATGTTTCTAAGATGTTAAATATACATATTGCAAAACTCTTTCTAAGCTTCTCAGAGTATATTTATTCCTCTTAGGATGAAACCCTCACAGACTAGGTTATCTCACATCTAAACCCAGAGCAGATTAGTGACAGCAAATTAGCAGGATGTTTGGAGGGTTGTGTGAGAAAGGCAAAGACACTGATCAAATCAGAAAGAGTCACTGGTAGCCTAACCACAGGTAGATTATCACCTCACTTTCTTTTGGTTGCAAGTGTCAGAAGAGCTAATTAAACTCATTTAAACACAGAGAATCTATTGTTTCTTAACCCATATATCTGTGAATCTCAATATAGGGGGACTCCAGGGGCTCAAGCATGAAACTAGGATTCAATTTCTCTCCATCTTCATTTTCTGCTTGTAGGTGGTAACCTCAAGAACGGCTTGAATTGCATTTTTCAATTTCGATAAAAGCAGCAAGAAAAAGTCTCCCTCCTCACTGCCTTTACCACCCCCTCCCCAAACCTCACACAAAAAATAAGCCTCAGTGGTTGTTCTTAACTCTAGTTGGCCCTGGACAGAGATATGAAATAAAGACAATGGCCAAAAGAAAAAAAGGCTGGGGGTGAGGTAGGATGTATACTTAATTGAAATATATAGACTGAGGTTTCAGGATGGTTGGTTCCTTTATTGGGGGTATTGATTTAAAAAAAGAGAGAATTTCCATAAGAAGAAGAAATGAGAACTATAGATGAATCAAAAAGTTTATTTTTAAAACTACAAACATAAGAACACAAAAGTTCAGCTAAATTTCTCTTATTAGAGTACTAAGGAGCTTTAAATAACTTCAAGCATGAATAGATAGACCTTAAAAGCATTGTTTACCCTGAGTTTTCAAAAAGTTTAATGATCTCAAGGTAAACATGGCACTAAGCAAGAAGGTGGAAATAATGTAAAATTTAAATGGTTAGCATCTATGTATTGTTGACTATGTACCAGGCATCAGACCCTCACAACAACCCTGTGAAGAAATACTTTGATAATTCCCATTTTACAGTGAAGATAATGTGAGAAACAGAGCCATTTTCCCAATGAGACTCAATGATTAACTTGTATAATTTAACGATGTGAGAGAATGGTGATTCAGACTCACAGGATTAATCCAGAAACTTTCCTTTGACATACCATAAAACACTACCCTACAGTTTACATATATTGTCACTGAATATTACTTGTGAAAAAATGTACTTAAAATGGATAAATTGTAGTGTATTAATCCAGTCCCACACTACTATAAAGAACTACCCGAGACTGGGTAATTTATGAAGAAAAGAGGTTTAATTGACTCACAATCCACAGGCTTAACAGGAAGCATGACTGGGAGGCCTCAGAAAACTTACAATTATGGTGGAAAGCAAAGGGGAAGCAAGGCACCCTCTTCACATGCCGGCAGGAGAGAGAGAGAGAGAGTCAAGAAGGAAGTGCTATACACAACCAGATGTCATGAGAACTCATTCACTGTCATGAGAATAGCAAGTGGGAAGTTTGCCCCCATGATTCAATGACCTCCTACCAGACCCCTCCTCCAACACATGGGGATTTCAATTTGACATGAGATTTTGGTGGGGAGACAGAGCCAAACCATATCATGTAGTCATATAAATTCTAAACCAATTTTGGTAAACGATTCCATACTTTGACAACATATTCAATATAAGCTTACTATGAACTCTTTCACATATATTGTATTGTTACTCTTTGCACTCAGTTCCTTTGCCTTTGACATAGTTTTTGAGCATCTACTATGTACCAAGTATTATACTACACACTCAGGATATCAGGCTTGCAATCTGTTCTTGTATTCCATTCTTGAATTTGTCTGGCATGAAATTTGTATTTTGAATTTGATATTTATAATAGCTCTATGAACTTATTAAATATCAAATCATAAATATTAAAATAATATTCTCAGCCGGGTGCGGTGGCTCAAGCCTGTAATCCCAGCACTTTGGGAGGCCGAGACGGGCGGATCATGAGGTCAGGAGATCGAGACCATCCTGGCTAATACGGTGAAACCCCGTCTCTACTAAAAAATACAAAAAACTAGCCGGGCGAAGTGGCGGGTGCCTGTAGTCCCAGCTACTCGGGAGGCTGAGGCAGGAGAATGGCGTGAACCCGAGAGGAGGAGCTTGCAGTGAGCTGAGATCCGGCCACTGCACTCCAGCCTGGGTGACAGAGCAAGACTCCGTCTCAAAAAAAAAAAAAAAAAAAAAGGCCGGGCGCGGTGGCTCAAGCCTGTAATCCCAGCACTTTGGGAGGCCGAGACGGGCGGATCGCGAGGTCAGGAGATCAAGACCATCCTGGCTAACACGGTGAAACCCCGTCTCTACTGAAAAATACGAAAAACTAGCCGGGCGAGGTGGCGGGCGCTTGTAGTCCCAGCTACTCGGGAGGCTGAGGCAGGAGAATGGCGTAAACCCGGGAGGCGGAGCTTGCAGTGAGCTGAGATCCAGTCACTGCACTCCAGCCTGGGCGGCAGAGCGAGACTCCGTCTCAAAAAAAAAAAAAAAAAAAAAAAAAAAAAAAAAAAAAAAAATTCTCATGACTGCTGAGTAGGAAAGAAGACAATTAGTAAAAAAGAATTATTTTTGTGTCAGAAAAAATATTAAATGCCAAAATGTGTTAACACTTCAAGTTGTTAAATATCCATCAATCCATCAGTTACCCAATAGAAATTGGCAGGAATTTCTATTGGAATTTTTATTAGACATTACTAAACAATTCTCTGAATTTTTGCATTCATGGTTAAGAATCTACTCATACAATCTGGAAAACAAGGACAGCAGAAATATTTCCAAAGATCTTTTATACAATTGAAGAAAACTTTTTATATAGCTTAATAACAAATTGTGTTTAATATAGTAATTTACACATTTGTCTTCCTTTTGCCCTTGTCTAAAATTTTGTGGAGGATTTATGGAAGATGTCTTTACATGTATTTAATTCACTATTTTTAAAATAAGAAATAAGATAGATCAAAGAAAACTACTTACTTGTAAAGACAAAAACATGGCAAAAATAGCTTTCTGTGACTTGAGTATTTAAGAAATATACTTGTATATGGCAATTGTTTGGGAGAAGGGAAGAAGATTCCACTGAAATTTATTTTACTCTAAATTTCCTTTGACTTTCTTCTGTCTCTGAAGCCTAGGTTATTGTCTTTCCAAGGGCGTTTTCTTTTGCAATTAATAACAACTTCGTTATTATTTTCTGTTTCTCTTCTTAGGCCAAGAATATCCTAGTTTTGTAATCAAACCTCCCTGAGTCTGGAGGCTCAAAAATTATTTCTTTTGCTTTATTAAAAGATTTCACCTTCAAGGAAACACCCTCACATTGGGCTTTATGGATATACTAGTCCCAGAAAAAAGATAAATTGCCCCAGGCTTCCTATGAATAAATGCTAGCTATATTGAGCACATTCCTCCACCAAATGAAATGCAGTGGGTAATAATCTGGACTCCGGAGTGAGAATTTCTGGGTTCAAATTCTACTATATCACTTAACAGTTGTGTGGCCTTAGGATTTTAACATTCCTGATTCTTAATATTTTCATCCATGCAACAACCTCATGGAGGACCCTGTGCACCACATTTTCTACATAGCACACTGCCTAGTACAGAGGAGATCATTAATTTAAGTATTACTATGACTATCCTCAGTATCAATAATTATAAAATAACTGCTTAAACAAAGAGGATTTGGGGCGACTATGTGGATCCATTAAAAATGCATAGGATTTCTACAATGGAAAATGGACTGTTGTGGGGTGGGAAAGAACAAAAGAAAAAAGAAATACCAGCAAAGACATGCAGGTCAGAAAGAAATAACTATCCATTGAGACTGGAACATAAAACTCATATTCTATTAGTGCTGGGAAGAAGATTGGAAACACATTTTTCCCCTAGCCGGGGATATGTGGCCCTTCTGTGTGTGCTGAAGGAAGTCTTGATTTCCCTCATCACATTATAGACACACTACAAAAACCTCAGGCTTTGGAGAGAGAATGCCCAGGTTAAAATTCTGGACTGACTTTTGTGCATCCTGGGTGAAAACACACATATACACACAAACAAACATATGCATACACACACACACACACACAACCTCTCCAAGTCTTAGCTTTTAATAGATACAGTGGGGGATGATGCCATTTTGCACAGTTATTTTCATGGTTTAAAATAATAAAAATATTAATGCAACAACAGCTGCTATCTTTGAATAAGTACCAGGAATTGTGCTAAAGCCTTTGCATCCATATTTTATTTAACGTCCTCAATATCTATAGAATGAAGGGTGATTGTGACACCAGAACTACATGTAGATTCAGGGGCCACAAACAGACATAGCCAAGAAAAGCTATAAATTATGAAAAACAGGACAGACTGCTTTGAGTTTCCATAGAACATAGAAAGTGAAGCTTAAAGCAAATTTTAGCTAGATTTCTGAACAGGGGGAATTCCAACTTATATCTAAATTACAATAATTTTTGTGTTATATTCCTCACAGCATTTTTATTAGGCTAAAAAATAATTTACTGAACAGTAGAAGACTCCTCAGCTTCAAACCTATAATTGGTAAATTAATCAAAAAGTCAGTTAAAGAGACGAACAATACATAAATATTTAATGTAACTTTATGTAATAATACATAAATTTTCTTTTTTTTTCTTTTTTTTTTTTGAGAAGGAGTCGCACTCTGTCACCCCGGCTGGAATGCAGTGGCCCAATCTGCAAGCTCCACCTCCTGGGTTCATGCCATTCTCCTGCCTCAGCCTCCCGAGTAGCTGGGACTACAGGCGCCCACCACCACGCCCGGCTAATTTTTTGTATATTTTAGTAGAGACGGGGTTTCACCGGGTTAGCCAGGATGGTGTCGATCTCCTGACTTCAGGTGATCTGCCTGCTTTGCCTCCCAAAGTTCTGAGATTACAGGCATGAGCCACCATGCCTGGCCAACAATACATAAATATTCTAACTTAAGACTTGTGAAAGTACATTTATTGATCAAACATCTGAAGTAAGGCCAAGACATTTTTTAGTATGAGTCTACTGATTATAAATCTGTATCTCAGGTTTCTAAATCTAAATCTCTTTTATGAAAATCATACCCACAATGCATCTGTAATTTCCACATTTGCTTTCTTCAAGTCAGAGCAGAATCCGTGAAGACATTTGAGAAGCAACCTGAGTGCAGAGAGTATATAGATTGTAACATCTTTTTTTCACATCTTTCTTGTCCATCTATATTCTATAGCAATTTTTATGTTGTAAGCCATTCACGTTTTTGCAAAGCACACTGCTTATTTTTCTTAGAAACAATTCTTTTGTGCTCATATTTAATAGATTTGATTAATATTTAAGTGAATGACATAATGACTCTAAAATATAGTGACATAACTGGTTTAGGTTACTCTTGATATGAATTCAACTCATCCAATGGGAATAGAAGTATTTGGACATACTAGAAAAGAGCCTGCTAATCATGAACTTTCAGGATACTGTGGGCTTCAGGCAGTATGGTCAAGAGAGGGAATGGATAGAATCATTTAATCTAGCAACTCTATTAAGAGGAGGTTGATTAGTATGTCCACTCTTTGTTAAGGTGTATTACTAGCTCTTACATTAATAATATGAGAGAATATACCATATTTCCTTAGATCATTCTTCTATGATACGAATACACTTTAACACATTTGAATTTATACAAAGAAGAAAATGCCTAGTTTATGGCTGGGTGCAGTGGCTCATGCCTGTAATCTCAGCACTTTCGGAGGTCGAAGAGGGTGGATCACTTGAGGTCAAGAGTTGGAGACCAGCCTGGGCAATTGGTAAAACCCCATCTCTACTAAAAATACAAAAATTAGCTGGAGGTGGTGGCGGGCACTTGTAATCCCAGCTACTTGGGAGGCTGAGGCAGGAGAATCGCTTGAACCTGGCAGGTGGCGGTTCCAGTGAGCTGAGATCGTGCCACTGCACTCCACCATGGGTGACAGAGTGGGACGTTCTCTCTGGGAAAAAAAAAAAAAAAAAGCCTACTCATATCAAAATAATCATTTAGACTTTAACAGCAAATTTGAAAGAAGCAGCTGTTCAAAATAAGTGTCCATCCTGAAAACTTACCTGATATTAACCTTACTTTGGGCATTCATTTTTTTTGTGTTTCAATAGTGGCACAGCTCAGCCAATCAGAGAGATGGTTTGTTTTTATACCTCCCTTCATTTTTTATTTCAAATCCTCACTTGTGATGTTGCCCAATGCTGTGCAAAGAAACAAGGTTTTCTCTATTCAATTCAAAGGCCTGAAAGAGAGAGTCTTCCCAGTTCAGCTCCTATCAGACGTGTCTTGAGGACAGCAGGCAAGTCTAACAGGGAAATATTAATACATGGCAGAGTACCACTAGACTCAGATATTTGGGAGAACTAGGAGTCAACCACCAAATCTGTTCTGTATTTATACACATTTACAGTCCACTCCAATAAGTCCTCAAATCTTTTTCGTTTTCAGCAATGGAGTGATAGCCCTCATTCTCTAGATTGAGGAAAGGTCACACAAGAGATAAAACTTTCTGCTCCGACAATGAAGAATTTGTAGATGTTCAAGGTAGGAAATTTCTCAGTCCTCCAAAAAGTGACAGAGTAAAAGAACTCTGAACCTCAATATAATTTTTGGTTATTATTCCTCAAGAAATCTTTATAGCCAGGGTATGTTTATTTTCTTGCCTCCCATGGGGAATTATGTCAATGAATTTGCATTCAAATATATTAGTTCCTTAGAATTATAACTTATAGATAAATAAAATGAGTGAGAAGTCAGAACTCCCTAAAATTGCTCATGGGCCATAGAGGGAAGCTTTTTGTTTAGTGTGAATAAGCTCTATTCATTCAGCTTTTGCAGAATTAGCCAACTTGTTTGCTAATGACTGATGTGTGTAAGAGCTGACATTACTTCTTCAACCTTTGCCCTACTTGAACATAAGTGAAAAGTATCTTTATTTCTGCCATATACATGTCCTATGAACCTGTCCACTGATCCTCAAATATGCCTTTGCATTTACCAAAAGAAAGAAGAAAACAAAGTAATATATAATCAAGTACTAACCAAGGCACTAGGCACCACGTAAGCTTTTTATACATAAAGTATTCTTTCTAGAATAAAGCATTACTAGTACCTGAACAACATATATTTTATAAAGTAAAATTTTACAGAGTATAAATAAATACTCTCAGTAAAAGAATATAATGTTTATTTAATTTAGCACAGTAACAAAGCTTTGAATTGTAAAGCTCTCCAGAGACAATAACTTTACTATTATTATTTTTTACTGTGAAGGAAAGACTTTAATATACTACTATCAAATTCCTATGTACCCAAACCAGGTATTTCATTGCTACCTTGGGCAAAATTTAAGAAAAAAAATACAATAGCTCTAAATTCTCTATAACCTTCAAGGACAGGAAACCAGTATCTCTGAGAAGTGTGTTTATTTTAACACAATTGAGTATTTCATCCTTCCTCCTCCCCCACAGTAAGCAAAGCAAATATTTTATCATTATTACTTTTGGTATATAAAACTGAATTCCAGGAAGGTAAAAAAGTCTGACCTGGAAATATTACATAGAAAAAGGTGAAATTAACAAACACATTACATTTTTTAGTTTTTCCTCATACGTATCATACCTTAATATCTATTTATCTGATAGCAGCATTGCTGGTTTTGAGTGAGTTTTTTTTGTTTGTTTTCTTCCAGAGGAAATGCAGTATGGCGGTATGATCTTTGGAACAAATTAAGAAGATAACAACAAATAACAAGAGAAAAACATGTATTTTTTCAAGGACAATAAATAGATAAGTATATAATTATGAAAAAAATGCCTCAACTACGCTTTTTAAAATTTCTCAAGGTTTACAGTTTTGTTTTTCTTATTAAATTCTAATGCACTATGACTGCTATCTGTCCTGGGAATAACAGAGCCAATAGAGAGTTCTGTAGTGTATCTGGTTATTTTACTAATGTACACATATTCTAGGTTATAATCAAGATGCTCACTAAATATTTTCTATCAAAGTTTTATAAGGAAACAATAACTTTTGAATGGCATAGAGGAAAGAAAGAAGGATTATCCAGTAAAATAGAGATTTTTCAGTATGAACAACAGGTGGAGAAACAATATGAGAAAAATCTCAGTGCTCCCCTTCCCCCTCCTGCTTATTTGTCATCTGAGTTATCTTCATACCATTCATGTTATGGTGGCACAAGAGAAACCAACAGAAAGTCTGACTAAGAATTGGATAATAAAACCACTAGCCATTTGTGCAATTTATAGTTCTGGTGTAAATGTAACTACAAAGAAACCAGTTGCTAGGGAGTTGCTAAAATAAATTAAGAAAGGGGTTCTAATGATTAACTCGAGTATCTACATTCATCCAAGGAGGTGAGAATACCCTTTGCTTGATGAGGAGCTAGCTGAAATGAGGGAACTGAAATGAGTGGTTTGAAAAGTAAATAAATAAGTAAAAGGAATATGTCTTCCAAAGGAGATGTAGGACTTGACCCTACAGAGAAATGGGAATGGTAGTTCAACCACATTGTTGCTTTTCCTTTTCTCATTGAGCATTCTTTCTTATGGTGCTGACAAGAAGTTCAATGCAGAACAAGAAAAACAAGTTGATGGAATGTAAATGTAAATAGGCAGTGAGACAGAACTTCCCAACTCATGGATGAAGCAGGAAGATTTGCTGGCTTAGAGGTTGCTGAAGGTTTTATAACCTGAAGACTAGGAGTTAAAGATATTCTTAAAGGTCTCCTTTTAATAAAATCAAGTGCAGTGCTATAGGAAAGATATTCCATAAAGCTTAAGTGTCAGTCTTATTACATTTTTCTCCAAATAATTTAACAAACAAACATTTATGAACCTCAGTTTAGTACTCTTCTAGGCACATTGGACACAGTAGTGAACAAAACTTCCTTTTTCATGTTTCATCCTGTGAGTGATAGAGAGACGATCCACAAGTAAATACATAATCAAAGGATGGCAGTAAGTGCCAGGAAGTAAAATAAAACATGGGAGTGGATTGGATGTGTAGAGATTAGAGTCAGAAGGTATATAATAGGAGGATTGTCGTCATTTTTGATGTTTGGTGACAGCCTCCAAGCCCCATCAGTTCCCCTTCTTTTTCTGCTTCCCATATTTGGGTAAACTGATAAGAAAGTTGAGTTTCCCCTCCTTTGGCATGGCCTGCACAGCACTCAGGAGCCCTCACCCCAGCCTCACCTTCTAATCATGATAAAAGACAAGCCATTTCCCTTTCTCTGCTCTCTAAAGCCATTTTTGGACCTGCCTGAGGGCTTAAATATTTAAAAATATGTATTAGAAAGATTTGGAGTAAAGAAAAAGAAGACACAAGAAAATAAAAGATCAGAAAACTTGAAAATAGCTCAACAGAAATTAATAAGAAACAGTGGGATTTTTTTTTTTTAATGAACAGAGCCTAAATGACCCAAGGAATAATATTACGCCGAACACATGGAATTAGAATCTGAGGAAGTAAGCAGAAACTATTAGGAGAGAAAAATAAGTTCGAGGAAATAACAACCATAAATTATCCAAATTTGGTCAAAAATGTAAACCCACAAATCCAAGAAGTTCAGTGAACCCAAAGCGGAACATATTAAGAAAAACACAATAAGCCACACATTAAAAAAAAATGACATTAAATACAGGAAACAATACTAAGGATAACAGCTAACATACAAGACACAACACAAACAAGGAAAAAATAAAATAATATCAAAGTGCTGAAAGAAAAATAAGGTAATCTAAAATTCTTTATCTAGTGAAAATGTCCTTTTAAAATAAGGCGAAATAAAAATATTTTCAGATAAATGATAGCTGAGAGAATTATCACAAATTGACCCCACTATGACAAATGCTAAAGGATGTTCTTAGCTAAATAAAACTGATACATAGGCAAAGGAATATCTGATTGACATGAAGGAATTGAGAAAAAAGCAATACAAGTATTTGGATAATATATTTATTCCTTAATTTAAAAGAAAGACAGTTGACAGTTTAAGTATATGAAAATTAGACCAAAGATTTAAACTGACACTCCTTCAAAGGCACACACAAATGGCCAATTGAACATATGAAAAATGTTCATTATTATCATTTAGAGAAATGCATATTAAAGCCATAATGCAATATGATGAGATAGGTACTCAAGTGGCTCAAATTATAAAGCCTGACAATTTCAAGTGTTGACAAGTTTTTGGGTAACTGAACATTCACATACACTAGTGATAATGAAAAATTGTTTGACAAGTTTGATAAAGTCTTTGATGTTTTCTGATAAAGTTAACGGCCCAAAATTTCTACTCTTAAGTATTTGACTGAAAGAAAAGAAAATATATGACCACAAGAAGACTTGTACATAAATGTATGGTAAGACTATATTTACATTTGTCCCAAATAGAATCAAGTCAAAGTTTATCAAAGATAATGAATATACAAATTGTCATGTAGTTACCACAATGAAGCACTTACTCAGCAATGAAAGGAACATACTACTGATACACACAAAAACAAGGATTTTGAAAACAGCATGCTGAGCAAGAGGAGTCAGAAATGAAGCATACTATGTATGAATTTATTTCTATGAAGTTTAAGAGCAGGCAAAAATAAAATATGGTGAAATAAAAATCAGAAGAGTGGTGGAGCCTTATGGTAGAGGGAAAACTGACTGGAGATGTGTGTGAAGAAACTTTCTGAGAAAAGATAAATGTTCTAAATTTTTCACATTTGTTTTTATTGTGTAACAAACCATTACAAAACCTCATAACTTAAAGCAACATTCACTTTATTTAACATACGCTTTTGTTGGTAAGCTGGGTAGTTTTTCTCCTCTGGACAAGCCCAGTTGACCTTATGTATCTCTCATACATCTGTGGTCATCTGGAGGCTGGATGATCTGTGATCTAGAATGGCCCTTGTCATATATCTGGCCGTGGGTGGGCTCCGAACTGGATTACCCTGGTCCTCCTCCATATGACTTCTCAGCCTCCAGCAGTCTAGCTCAGCCTCATTCACTTGTGAGTTTCAGGATTCCATATAGAACATGTTCCAATGCCCATGCGTTTTTCTTTTTCTTTTTGAGACGGAGTTTCACTCTTGTTGCCTAGGCTGGAATTCAATGGCGCAATCTCGGCTCACTGCAACCTCTGCCCACTGGGTTCAAGCAATTCTTCTGCCTCAGCCTCCCGAACAGCTGGGATTACAGGCACCTGCCAACATGCCCAGCTAATTTTTTTGTATTTTTAGTAGAGATAGGGTTTCACTATGTTGGCCAGGCTGGTCTCACATGCCAGACCTCAGGTGATCCACCCGCCTTGGCCTCCCAAAGTGATGGGATTATAGGCATGAGCCACCGTGCCTGGCCGCCCATGCATTTTTCAAATATTTACTTGCATCATGTATGTACGTGTCCTATTGCCAAAGCAAAATATATGAACAAGCTTAGGATTCAATAGTGAAAAAATATATTCTGCCTTTTCAATCAGTAAGCTGCAATATAAAGGGACGGAAAGAATTTGCAGCCCTTCAAACATTCAATCTATTCCGATCTTAATTAAGATGTTATCTATGTGACAGTGTACACATTGTCCAAATGGATATTCAAAGTTAGTGCATTTTACTGTATATAAGCGAATGTTAAATATAAAAAAAGAAATATATATGTGCCTTGAGGTACAAGTACCAATATAGTGTGATTTGATATTTGGCTTGTCATTTTGCATTTTTTATAGAAAGAAGTAGATAAATATGACTCAATGGATTTAAATAATAAAGATGATTTATTGGCTTTTAAATGAAAAGACCATTTGTAGTTGCAGGCATGGTTTGATCAATTCTCTAGCTCTACTGTTCTGCAATTCTCTCTTCTTGGCTTTTCTTCTTATGTCTTAGTAGGTGTTTTTCCCAGATTGGCATTTTTCATAATGGCAAAATGGCTACAATTATCTTCGGTCTTAGCTCTGCACATTATGCAGAGAAAGATGTAAATTATCTTCCATTGACTAACAAACAAAAGCATGAGTTTCACTATGATTGGACCTAAATTAGATCCTAAACCTAGACAATCACTGAAATAGGCCTGGGTTACATGCTCATCTTTGAGCCAACCAGGATTGCAAGGAGGGGACGTCATGTCAACCTCTCCTACTTTTAGAAGTAGGTTGGCTAATCCTGCCCTAATCTCACGGCAGCTACAGAGTGTATAAAGGGTATAGTAGATGCTGTGGAGGCAACCAAATTTCACAAAGCAGATGAATTTGGAGGAGTATGATAAGTAAGAAAAAATAATTGAAGTTGAGTAATCAAGTGGAAAAGAAAGAAAAAAGGATTTTTTGGAATTGGGTACAGTACTCAGAAAATGCTGATGGATTTACTTTACCTTTAGTTTCAATAAAATGATTTAATAGGGAAAACATAAAATATTGGCATGGTATGAGCTGTTATTTTTATGTGTATTTTTTGACACCTACGTAAAAGTCCCTTGTTGAGGCTGTCTTCATCCCATTACACCTGCCCTGCACCTGTTTGTTTCACTGTTACTATAGAGCTGCTCTGAGGAGAGCATCTGGACTTTGGATTATACTCACATTGGGACACTAACCTGGTTTATTCTCAACCTGTAGATTTTACATCTGTACATTTTACAAAGACCACTGCTGTGATGGAATGATCCTGAGACCTGGAAAACCAGGATATGATTTTGGAATCTGCCTAGGGGAAAGACAATGTTCTCCTCTCAAATATTTATTTTTATCTTGTGACCCTTTGTGAGAGAAAATATGAGTCAGGCAGTGTGTTTTGAGACTCCCACATTCTCTGGTATATGTCTGAACCTCACCCAGTCGAAAATCACCTCTTTGACTTAACATTTGCCACCTGGGAATTGCAAGTGCCTATGAAAGAAGAAATGATACATTAAGCCTTAGCAGTCGTTTCTACTTCAGTGTGAATGAGCTTAAAGGATTCGGATATGTACGATAGGAGGGATATGGGAGGAAGCTGAGAGTGTGAGGACAATGAGAAATCCTGAGCACTTTCAGAGAAGGAGGACCACTAAGGGGGATGTCCCTGAGAGTAAAGCTGTAGTAGCAAAGATAAACAACTTATCTCAGCATTTTTTTTTTTTTTTTAGATGGAGTCTCACTCTATTGCCCAGGCTGGAGTATAGTGGTATGATCTTGGCTCACTTCCATTTCCACCTCCCAGGTTCCAGCGATTCTCCTGCCTCAGCCTCCTGAGTAGCTGGAATTACAGGCATGCCCCACCACACCTGGCTAGTTTTTGTATTTTTAGTAGAGACGGGGTTTCACCATGTTGTCCAGGCCGGTCTCGGACTCCTGACCTCAAGTGATCTGCACTCCTCGGCCTCCCAAAGTGCTGTGATTACAGGGTGAGCCACCATGCCCAGCCAATCTTAGCATTTTTAATGTGTGGAAGAGTTTGTATAAAGTATCACTGTTACATTGTCTTAGGAAAAGGAGACATCACAGAGGAGGGCAGCTGTTCTCTGTCTAGAGCCCTAGACAGAGGCTTTGAATGTCTACTCTGACATTGTCTATGTGAACCGAAGGCAACTTGTTCAGTCTCTTTGGGCTTCCATTTTCCCATTTGAAAATTGGAGATAATAACACCTATCTAACAACGTAATTGTGACAATTAAAATGCAATGTATATGAATAAGCATATATAAAGCTAGTCTAATATTAGTCACACTCAAGCAACCATTGTCACAGTGGGTGGGGAGAAAGTGAACAAAATGCTAAAAATCAGAAAGAAGTGTTTTCTTGTAACCAAAAATCTTTTAAAAGAGAAAACTTTAAAGAATTTACTAGGCATCTACTTTTATGCCCAACGACATGACATAACCTGGTTATATCATGGTAAGAAGTATAGGGAATCAGGCAAGGCTACATGGAGGAAATGGACCCCAGTTGCTGCTGAAAGGATGGTTCGATACAGAGGAATCTCAGTAGAGGAATGTAGTGATGTGTCCTTAGTATTGCAGAGACAGTAGAGCTGGATAGTAGAATGATCTGCTGGCAGAAACAACTAGTCCACCAAGGTCTTCATTTGTTTGCCAGAATAGCACCTGGCATTTTAGAAACACAGCCAGTGTGGCAACTGGGTTGATGTGTACAAAGTGAGCCAGATGTGACTCACTGATTCTATATAAGCCATGGGCTTTGAGGTCATAACTACTGCAGAACAAAGTGTAATCATAGTATCCAAGGGAGAAATACCAGGAGAGTCTAGTCATTTAGAGCTGAAAGACGCGGCCGTCATTTAAGGTATGATTCTCCTTTCCCGGAGGAAGAGCGCAAGTCCTGAGCGGGCATAGCTACTCATGACTGTGCAGATTATGTAGCCGCAGATCTAGGAGAGCAGCCATTCCCAGGCTAGGTACTGCCCTAATCAGGACTTCCTGTAAAGTTGGAGTTTCAAAGGAAAGTTTCGCCATAAACAAAAGTATTTTTTTTTTCTTCTGGTAATGAAGGTCTTGGCATTGTCTGGGTTTTAATTTTCTCCTCAGTAAAATGAAGACGTTGAACTACAATGTCACTATAAACACTCTCCTTCACTTCCTCATCACATTTTAATTATTTTTCATGTTCTTCTGAGCATTTTCTCCCAAATTGATTGTTGAACATTATTAAGACAGTCCTTGATCAGTGAAAATATGAGAAACAAATAATTAGAAAAATGAGAGAAATAGAAAAAAAATGAGGACGTATAATTAGCAGAGCGTACGGTCTCATGCATAGCGACTTTGATGTGACACGGAGAAAACCCTAAAGTCTCTTGTGAAAAAAAATTCCAAGTAGATAAAGCTATCTTCCTATAAAGCAAGGGACTGGCTAAAGTGGCATATCACCTTGAAAGTGTTCATAGGAAGAAAAGAATGTGAATATAAAATCGATATTATCAAAGTGGTTGGACCACAGGACTCAGATCCTTGAATGTAGCTCTTCACTTGATAATATCTTTGTCTTCTTTCACTGCACGAAATAGTTAATGTCTGTCAGGTGCTTTCAACTCTTCAGAAGAAAAGCACTTAAATAGGAGGTGTCACTTTGAGTTGTGAGCTTTGACCTCCAAATCCAGGGAGGCTGGTTTTAAACTGAGGGAACTGGAAACTCGTTTGTTTCGCTTCACTGTTTCTTTCTAGTCATCTGATTTGCTGCTAATCTTGATAGTTCACATCTGAAGGCAAATCTTTCTTATTTTTTCTCATATCTCGAAAGATAGCTCTCTTTGTGTTAAATGAAGGTACTTTGATTATCTAAAGATTTTAGAGAGAAAAACAAACCACTACTCATCATGTGTTCCGTGGATCTTGCTCTCTCAGCTCCCTACTGTTGCTGTGCTGTATTTGAAGCCATTTCCTTTCCCAGCAACTTCACTCTTATCTGAGATCTTGATCTTAACCAAACACCCTTACAAGAAACCAGGCAGCCTGATGTTTGATACCATTAGCCTCCGACCTCTGAAGAACTTCCTCAGAAGGGAGCCAATTATTCAACAACGTTTACAAAATTTGGTCACCCAGAGAGAACATGAAACCAAAAGAATAGGAGTAGGTTTTATGAACTTTGAAAAAGCAAAACATTTCTCTATTCATTAGGGCTATGAAGAAAAAAGAGAAACAAAATGGAAGAAGTCTTTTGAAAAGTCATGCTATTATAAATTAAATATATTCTCACATCCACTCAACTCATCCAGATCCAACATCCCAACGTGTCTTCTTCAAGGTCTTAAAAAGCAGGAGATACAATAATATTTTGAAACAGATAATTTTTAAAAGTGTATACTAATACCTTTTCCTAATATAAAGTTTGCATTATGAGACTAAGCGCAAAGAATTATCTGTAACCATAAATATTCAGTTGATTTCAGATAATGAAAAGACATTAGGAAAAGTCATTGAGATTTCTCCATACCAAATAGATGGCAGGGCAACCTTGTGGTTAGAAAATTTGTTTAGACAAAATATAACTCCCTTATTGCATTTTTTGTTCAGAAAGCTTAAAGATGTTTTTAAAGTTATAACAATCAAAACTTGACAGATATAAATGCTCAAATTTATAAAGCTAAGTAAGCAAGGTGGATAAAATGAACTCATTGGTCCATTGTCAGGATTTTTTTTGAGGAAGATTTTATAAGCTGATATCAGATGCAGAAAATAGAATTAACTGCAGCTAAAATCTCAGGCAGTAAAATATGGAATTAAGTGGTAATTATCACTCCACCCAGTAATTATCCCAACTAGAACAAGCTGAAAATTGACTCAACCAATTTTATCTTGTTCGGAGGTTGAGCTCATTAATTTCCTACCATTCTGTTGCCAAATGATAAAGAAAAATCCAAAACTGAACTAAAAGTTTTGAGCAACAGTGATAAAACATTTACTTTTTTTGTAACTCATTTTCTTATTCTAATAAATTCCTTCAAAAAAACATTTTTTGTTAAAAATCAAAATATAATAAGGTGCAGATGATTGATAGAGTACTGTTCCAGCAGCCGCATGTCACACACAGTGTTGGTATCCTGTGCCATCTAGGTTAGGTCATTTTTCATTAGAAAGATACTCTATGAAGAAAGAGGAAGACTAGAATATTTTAGAAGAATGTATTCATTACAAGTCTCAAAAAGCAAACTTAGCCATGGACCTGGATAAAAGATTGGCTTCTATAAAGGATAAGAATGTGTAACACTAAGTAAATTAATGCACAGCCAATAAGTATTAAGCATCTAATAATAAAGAAATTGATAATCTAGTAGAAACCATACACGTTAACAGTTAATAGAGCATAGTAAGTGCTATGCTACTGACTTGAAGAAAGTACTGTGAGCACAGAAAAAGCAGAATTTGTTCTAGTTGAGAAATTCCACAAATGCATTTTCCACAGAATAGTGGTCCATTTTAATAACTATATCCTTTGACTTTAAAAGGTTTTTTAGAGTTCAAAAATGTAAACTACTATTAATGGAGAAGTCGCTATTTGCAAAAAAGTGCAACCTGTTCACAGCCTATCTCATAAAATTTACATGATGACTATGAAAGGTAGGCTTTATTTTCCACATTTTAGAGTTCATTTTAAGAAACTCAGAGATAAGACCGAAGTCACAAAGGTACTAAGAAGTAGTATTGGATATGTGATTCCAGATCTACTTGATCTTCGATTCAAATTTTCTGCCCTCTTCACCTAATTTTCTATTTAAACACAAACTCACTCATAAATAAACTTAAATCACAGTGAAATAGAGAAGGATTGGAGTAAGGGATAAAGGAGAAAAGGGGACTTAAAGAAAATTGTGAAGGCACCTATAATAAAGTTTGTAACTTTCTAATTTTTCAGAGTGGCCTCTTCAACACAATTTTTAAGGGCAAATGTATCTATATGGTAAGACAAATTCCATGGTACAGAATACTCAATATAGTGAACAGAAACCTCTGCTGAGCAAATGATATTTCCTTTTCTGCCAGATAGCTCTCAAGCCAAACACTGGAAAGGGACTGTCTGCCCTCCAAGCCTTTCTTCCATTAACAGAAATGGACTCCAAGAGAAATCTTTCTCTTATGGTTCTTAATTAAGTAAGGGGTGAAATTTGGGGAGCAACTGTCCCTAAGACACAACAAGTCATGCAGAATCAAAGCATTTCTTTGGAGGTAACAGAAATGGCTGCTTCAAGGAAGGCTCAATCAGGGGTCACAGAATGTGCAGTGGAGACAAATGAAGTGGCTCCAGGGGTGATATGGAAGGGGGCAGACAGAATTCATATGTACACATTAATACATTAAACAAATCTCACTAACAATATCTTCATCATTGGCAAAACAATTATAATGGGATGGTTCCCTCCTCCCATCTGTACATGACTTCAAATATACTTTTGTGATACAATTTTCCCTTTCAAATACAGTTAACTCCATCTCAATCAAACCATTGTTTTAGGGAAGAAAGAATACAGGGAAAGAGGAAATCTATTTTTCCTGTTGATTTTTGTTTTCTCCTGTAAAACGGGGCTATTAATAATCCCATAAATGCTTAAATGAGATGATCTACATTAAATGCTAGACACATGAGTGACATATAAACAGGTCTTCACAGATAGAGGTAGCAATTGTTGGAATTGCTTTTATTGTAATTGCTAGGATTAGCATGATATTTTAAAATAATTACATCATAATTAGCACCTAGAAATTTAGTTAATATAATTTCTTCAAATGTAGATTACTCTTTCCTTTTGCTCTGGTTCCTACCCCTTTGTTTTGAAAATGTATTTCTGAAACTATTTTTCTATTGAAAGTTGTTTTTCAAACACATTCTAAATTATCTGTAATATTTGCATCTTTTTCTATCTAGTCCCTTCTCATATTTTATCTTTTAACAAATCCTTCAACTCCTTCCCCGCCATGAAACTCTGTTTTTCCCTACTTTCTTCTCCATTTTCCCACGTTGGTTTCCGCAGTCACATCAGCACCTTTGACCACTGACAGCTAGCTAATCACTGTCCATTTCTCTGCTGACGGCCAACTGGCCTTGGGGGAACATTATGTCACAGTGACATTGAGTTCTTTAGATGTTAACAAATCAATCTGGAAACTCAAATCCTAAATTGAAAACATATTTCAGCAGAAATGAGATGCAGGCTTTCCTGTACATGTAAGGCTTGTTGGAACCATACAAGGTAATGTCACTGTAGAGAAGAGAAAAAAACAGAAAAAAGGAGTCTTGCTCCCCAAAGCCATGCCCAAATTCTTCCTTTTGGAGGCTTTCCCAATTGCTTACTTTTCTCCTTTTTCTTAGTCTAAGCAGTTTTAGCCTAGATAATTTTGGAACAAAGGAATAATGAGGAAAGCTGGTGGGATATGAGAAAATGTCTCATTGATATATGGACAGAAAAACCCATATTTACAGGGAGCACAGAACACTTCTTCCATATCCTGGCCCCAACACATACACACCACAATCAGAACTGTTCATGACTTTTTCTGGGATGGCCCCCTTAGAAATAGTGTGCTTTCCAAAGAGTCAATACTTGCCATAAGAACTGAAAAGTGCGAGTTGTTGTTTCTTCTCCCATTCCCTTAGAATTTAGACTTATGGAATCCTTCATCTGCGGGGAGAGTTATGTGCTGGACCAGCTTCCCTTCTTGTAGATGTTTTATTCTGAATCTCTCTACTTGTATTGGCATTTGCTATTTTCAGCTTCCCCTTATCATAAATTTTCAGAACAAGGAAAAAATATAATTACCAAAAATAAGCCAGGTTTCAAATTAGTAATTGAAATAACAACTAGGAGAAAGTTCATCTCCTCCACTGAGCCTCCTTGTTTCATTCATTAGAAATTAATTTCTGACTTGTTTAGCACATAGTTTTCCTATACTCACTATATCATCTACCATAATTCTCATAAAAAAACAGGCCTGTTGTATGGATAATGACTTCTAGCAACAAAAATGGTAATAATAGCTGTTTCTATGTTCAAGGAATTTTTCTTAATGTTTATATTAGGATAATGTCAGCTGCTGTTAAGAAAGGGTCCCTAAAATTCAGTAATTCAAGCAAAATAAGCTATTTCTCACACATGCAAGAATCCAATATTCCCCTCCTTGAGGTCATTTAAGGACCAATGATCACAACTGTGATATCATGTTTAGGACAATGCTTCTGTGTTTGCTGTCACCAACATCATGTGCTTCATCAGGAAGCAAAGAAAAACAGTAAGTCCAAAATCAAAACGTTTTTCTTCAGCAGGAGAGGAAGAACACAGCTACAGTTCTATTACTTAAGTAAAGGAGAGCATGGATTTTAGTAAACAGCTAGTTGTTTACATAACAGCAGTTTACATGGTATTATCTGAGTTAAATCTTCAAGCATAACCTTATGAAGAAAGATTAAGAAATATATATACCTGCAAACACATATCATAATGTCTAAAGTAATAATACAGGTGTAATACATTACAACTATTTTTAGTTTGTTATTTGAGACATTTGATGGACTGCAAATAGATTGGATTTATATGATATGAGATACTGTGGCTGCGGATGAGATTCTTAGATTTTTGTGGTTATTGTTAATCTTGAAAGTGAAAATACTGTGAATTTACAGATGCAAATAGTTTTCTGCTTTTCAAGAAGCAGAAGGATGAATTTGGGAGCAGACTCTTTCTTGAGTTGGGGGTAGAAATCAAAGCCTGAAAAAGCTTTTTAGTTATGTAACTATTTTTTTAAAATTTATTTTATTGTGCTTAGCTTTACTGTGCTTCACAGATACTGTGTGTTTTGCAAATTGAAGGTTTGTGATAACTCTGCATCAAGCAAGTCACCATTTTTTTTTAACAGTACGTTAAAGGCACTTTGTGTCTTTGTGTCACATTTTGGTAATTCTCGCAATAATTCAAACTTTTTCATTACTGTTATATGTGTTATGAAAATCTGTGTTCAGTGATGTTTGATTCTACTATAATTGTTTTGAGGTGCCATAAACTATGCCCATAGAAGATAGTGCGTTTAATTGATAAATGTTGTGTGTGTTCTGACTGCTCCACTGACCAGCTGTTTTCCTGTCCCCCTTTCTCTTTGGGTCTCCTTATTCCCTGAGGCACAACGATGTCAAAATTAGCCCAATTAAGAAGACTACAATGACTTCTAAGTTTTCAAATGAAAGAATGAATTGCATATCTCTCACTTTAAATCAAAAGCTAGAAATAATTAAGCTTAATGAGGAAGGCATGTCAAAGCTGAGATAGGCCCAAACCTAGGCCTCTCACAGGCCCAACCTTGGTCTCTTGCGCCAAACAGTCAATTAACCAAGTTGTGAATGCAAAGGAAAAGCTCTTGAAGAAAATTAATAATGCTACCCCAGCAAACACATGAATGATAAGAAAATGAAACAGCTTTATTGATGATATGAAAAAAGGTTGAGTGCTCTGATAGAAGATCAAACCAACCACAACATTTCCTTAAGCCAAAACATAATCAGGGCAAAGCCCTTGTTCTCTTCAATTCTATGAAGGTGGAGAAAGGTGAAGAAGCTGAAGAGAAGTTGGAAGGTAGCAGAAGTTGGTTTATGAGATTTAAGGAGCGAAGCCATCTCCATAATATACAGGTATAACTTAAGCAACTAGTGCTGATATAGAAGCTTCGGCAAGTCATCCAGAAGATCTAAGATTATTGATGAAAGTGGCTGCACTAAACAACCAGTTTTCAATGTAGATAAAACAAGCTTATATTAGAAAAAGATGCCATCAAGGACTTTCATTGCTAGAGAGACGTCAATGCTTGGTTTCAAAGCTTCAAAAGACAACCTGGCTTTTGTTAAGGGCTAATGCAGATGGTGACTTTAAGTTCAACCCAATGCTCATTTACTATTCTGAAAATCCTAGGGCCCTTAAGAATGTTACTAAGTTTACTCTGCCCGTACTCTATAAATGGAACAACAAAGCACAGCACATCTGTTTACCGCGTGGTTTATTGAACATTTTGAGCCCACAGTTGAGATCTGCTCAGAAAAGAAGACTCCTTTCAAAATATTAGTGCTCATTGACGATGTACTTGGTCACCTAAGAATTCAGATGGACATGTACAGTGAGATTAATATTTTTGTGCATACTAACACAATATCCATTCTGCAACCCTTGAATCAAAGAGCAATTTCAACTTTCAAGTTTTATTATTTAAGAAATACATTTCATAAGGTTATAACTGTCATACACAGTGATTCCTCTAATGGATCTAGGCAAAGTAAATTGAATACCTTCTGGAAATGATTCACCATTCTAGGTGCCATTAAGAACATTGGTGATTCATGGGAAGAAGTAAAAATATCAACATTAACAGGAGTTTGGAAGAAGTTGATACCAACCCTCATGGATGACTTTGAGGAGTTCAAGATTTCAGTGAAGGAAATAATGACAGATGTGGTTGTAATAGCAAGTAAACTAGAATTAAAAGTGGAGCCTGAAGTTGTGACTGAATTGCTGCATCTCACTATTAAACTTCAACATATGAAGAATTGCTTCTTGTTGATAAATAAAGAAATTGGTTTCTTGAGATGAAATCTACTCCTGGTAAAGATGCCGTGAACATTGTTGAAATGATAATGAAAGATTTAAAATATTCCATAAACTTAGTTAATAAAAATGTGGTGGAGTTTGAGAGGATTCCCTCCAGTTTTAAAAGAAGCTCTACTGTGGAAAACATGCTACCAAACAATATCAAATACTACAGAAAAATCTTTTGTTAAAGGAAGAACTCATTGATAAGGCAGACTTCATTGTTTCTTATTTGAAGAAATTGTCACAGCCACCCAACCTTCAACAACCAGCACCCTGATGAGTCAGAAGCCATCAACATTGAGGCAAGACCCTCCACCAACAAAAGGATTACTACTCATCAAAGGCTCAGATAACTGTCAGCATTTTTTAGCAACAAAGTATTTTTAAATTAAGGTATGTACATTTGTTTCTTAGATATAATGCTGTCAAGCACTTAAAAGACTATCGTGTGAACATAACTTTTATATGCACTGGGAAACCAAAAAATTAATGTAATTAGCTTTATTTTGATATTTGCTCTATTGCATTGGCCTAGAACTGAACTTGCAATATCTCTGAGGTATGTCTGTATTTCTCATAGCTTCATATTGAGTAGTGTGACAATGATACAGGTTAAGTGATAGTAGAGCTACATCTCTGCAGACGGTTTCCCTTAAAATGACAATTTTCTGTAAATGGCATTACATGGCCCAATGGCTTCATTTATTGCCCTCATAAGGAAATGTGTCCATATATATGTGTCTGTGGGACTCCTTTACATCAGATCCCTGCCGCTGACTATACTGAATGGCAGTGCTTCTTATTCTAATGAAAACCATTAATGCCTGGTAGTATAGAAATGAGTTTATACTATTAGCATGTTATTTACATTTGAAATACAAAACCTTAACAAAATAAGCTTATGTATCAGAGTAGAATTAGGGCTCTGTGCCTGCCAGCACAGAAAGGGTCCTAAGGGCAGGAGTAAAAATCCCTTAAAGCACACAAAATAGCCTTCTAGTAAAACTGGTCAGAGATTCTCAATCTATGGTGGCTGTGACATGAATGATTCAGAGTACTCCTCCTGATTTTATATTTAACCCAAGAGTGAACTAGCAGAAAAAAACAAGAATGAAAATAAATACTAAATGGCAAATAAAAATTTTAATAATGTCTCAAACTTATATAATAGTTTATTCTTTTTTTTTTTTTTTTGAGACGGAGTCTTGCTCTGTCTGTCACCGAGGCTAGAGTGCAGCGGCGTGATCTCGGCTCACTGCAGACTCCACCTCCTGGGTTCAAGCGATTCTCCTGCTTCAGCCTCCCAAGTAGCTGGGATGACAGGTGCCCACCACTGCACCCGGCTAAATTTTTAGTTTTTAGTAGAGACGGGGTTTCACCATCTTGGCTAGGCTGGTCTCAAACTCCTGACCTCATGATCCACCCGCCTCAGGCTCCCAAAGTGCTGGGATTACAGGCATGAGCCACCGTGCCCAACCGAATAGTTTATTCTTAAAAAAAAACCTTCCACATACTCAACAAATATAATTTATTCATTTGCTAATCAATTATTATTGCACCTTCTACTTACTAAGGGTCTATTTTGTAAGCTAAGGATATGTCAGTGTACAAGATAGACATAGTCTTTGCTAGACCAGTAAGGCAGAGTTTTTAATAAATTGGGGAAAGGACACCCTATGTAATAAATGGTGCTAGGAAAACTGGATAGCCACAAGTAGAATGAAACTGGATCCCTATCTCTCACCTTATTAAAAAAAATCAACTCAAGATGGATCAAAGACAAATCTAAAGCCTGAATCCATAAAAATTCTAGAAAATAACCTTGGCAAAACTCTTCTGGACATTGGCCTAGGCAAAGGATTCATGACTAAAACCCAAACGCAAATGCAACAACAACAAAAATAAATGAACGGGGCCTAATTAAACTAAAAAGCTTCTGCAAAGCAAAAGAGATAATCATCAGAGTAAACAGACAACCCACAGAATAGGAGAAAATATTTGCAAAGCTATGCATCCAACAAAGGACTCTTATCCAGTATCTACAGGGAACTCAAACAAACGAGCAAGAAAAAAACAAATAATCCCGTCAAAAAATGACATAAATAAACATTTATCAAAAGAAGATATACAAATGGTCAAGAAACATTTTAAAAAGCTCAACATCACTAATCATCAGAGAAACGCATATTAAAGCCACAGTGAGATGCAAGCTTACTCCTGCAAGAATGACCATTATTTAAAAAGTCAGAAAAACAAGAGATGTGTGTGTGGATGTGGTGAAAAGGGAATGCTTACACACTGCTGGTGGGAATGTAAATTAGTATAACCTTTTCAGAAAACAATATGGGGATTCCTTAAAGAACTAAAAGTAGATCTGCCATTCAATCCAGCAATCCCACTACTAGGTATCTACCCAAAGGAAAAGAAATCATCATATGAAAAAGACACATGCACACCTATGTTTATTGCAGCACAATTCACAATCACAAAGATATGAAATCAACTTAAGTGCCCATTGACTAATGAATGGATAAAGAAACTGTGGAAATATATACACAAGGAAATATTACTCAGCCATTAAAAAAGAAATGTTTTTTGAAGCAACTTGATTGGAGCTGGAGGCCATTATTCCAAGTAACTCAGGAATGGAAAACCAAATACTGTATGTTCTCGCTTGTAGGTTGGAACTAAGCTATGAGTAGGCAAAGGCATACAGAGTGATACAATAGACTTTGGATACTCAGAAGGAAGAGGGTGGGAAATGGGTGTGCGATAAAAAACTACACATTGGGTAAAATGTACACTACTCAGGTGACAGGTGCACTAAAATCTCAGAATTCACCACTATATATAATAATTCATCCATGTAACCAAAAACCACTTCTACCACAAAATATATTAACATTAATTAAAAAAATAAAAAGTAATAAATATATAAAGTACTTATAACTTTTGATAAATCTTAGAAAGAAAATTAAAATGGTGGTGTTATAAAAATTACAAAGTGAAAAGATCTACTTTAGAAAGGATGAAATTCTATCATTTAAATAATGAAGGAAAATAATTTAGAGGGATGATGTGACTTGCTCACGGTCACATAGGCAGTTACAGGCAGAACCAGACCTAGATTCAAGATCCAGTCCACAAAGCAGTTCAAAGAAAAAGAGAAATAAGAATTTTCATGTTTGCATTTGATGATTTGAAAAATTGCAAGGCTTTTGCTACCTTTAAAACAGATGGAAGAAAAAAAACCAAACCCAGCATCCTTTCACCTTCTGTCATCTTAGACTAAGTGGGCTTTTGAATATGGGATGGAGACAAGAGGTCTCCTCTCTCTTCACAGCAATTAGCAGCAGCCAGTCTTTACAGAATGGGTGTGATGGGATATCAGTTGATAATGACAGATCCATTTATTACTCCTTTTGACTCTTTTCACTAGCTGAAATGTCATCAGCATAACTGTAGAAGTAATATTCTCTATTCAGTGCAGCTAGAAGCCAAACACATTCCTTAAGGAATAGTTACCAAGCCTTTAGTAATCCACTATGGCTAGCTAGATAAGGGCCCCTATGCTAAAGAATGTTCAACCCACTGCCAGTCCAAAAGAAGCTCCCCAATTGTCCAATATTATCCTCTTTCTTCAGTGCTTTTGCAGATATTTAGTTAATGGGTTAAGACATGGTGAGAAAAAGAAAAAAAAAAAAATTTCATCTCCTGTTGCCAAGCATCTTTACACAGAATGCTCAACTCAAATTCTACCTCTATTACGAAGTTTCTTGATCCCTGACTTGAAAGATCTGCCTTCCATCTCACCCATGCTTTCTGCTACTTATTGTAACATTATTGAACTCTAGGGGGAAAAAAGAGAACTAAAAAAAAGTCCTACTAATATGAATTGAGCACAGGCCATTTGTTGCATGATTTTTACAAAACTCATTTAATCACATTATTTTGACTCTTTTTGTTTTGTTTTTTTGAGACGGAGTCTCGCTCTGTCGCCCAGGCTGGAGTGCAGTGGCGTGATCTCGGCTCACTGAAAGCTCCGCCTCCCGGGTTTACACCATTCTCCTGCCTCAGCCTCCAGAGTAGCTGGGACTACAGGCACCCGCCACCACGCCCGCCGAATTTTTTGTATTTTTAGTAGCGACGGGTTTTCACAATATTAGCCAGGATGGTTTCAATCTCCTGACCTCGTGATCCGCCCGCCTTGGCCTCCCAAAAGTGCTGGGATTACAGGCGTGAGCCACCAAGCCCAGCCTATTCTGACTCTTTAATCAGAGTAAATCATTGAGGCTGGTATTACAGGGTTGATAATAAAGGTGCTATTTATCAAACTTCCATCATTCAGTACTAAGCACTTACTGGACTGCTTGTTTATACATATCACTACACAGTTTCATAAAGTTTGTTTTATTCTTCCTACTTCCCAGATGAGGAGACTGAGGATCATAAAAGATAAGTGTCTGTGATTACAAGACAACCACTAAACTGAAGCCAGGCTTCAACACAGTGGAAGAATGAGCCCAAAAGTATTTCAGGGATGATTAGGGCTGCCTTTCCCAACCCAAACTGAGAGTGCAAGGGCCTTGAGGGCAGAACAATTTCTAAGCTCCACTCCCCACATTCCAGAGCAGTGCTCCTTGGCTGCCCCAGGTTCCCCCAGGTGTGGCTCCGATGGGTTGTTGTGTGACATGAGTTGCAGTGACCATAGTAAACCTTGGCAGTGTCTGAATGATGCCATCTCTGCCAGTTCACAGAATGCACAAGCCATGGGGGGTGTAGTTACCTCTACATAGTTTTCAAAGGATGGAGCCACCCATTGTCTTGGGATGTAACCCCAGGCAGAGGGCTTCCTGCCTAGGAGAGTTGAGAGGGTGGAGCTGCCCCCACCACCTCAGACCAGCAACGCCACCACTGTGCAATTCCAACCAAGAAGAGCCACAGGCACTTGACTCCAATCAGTGAGAGCTATGGTATGGGCTGAGCCCAGCAAAGCCACAGTGGTGGAGTCACCTGGAGACTTTGGGGCCAAGATCACACCCCAGTGTGTCTGAAAGGCAGGACATCAAGTCAAAGCTTATTCTGCAGGTTTGAGATTTAATGTTTTCCCCATTGGGCTTCAAATTTACTTGGGACCTGTTATTCCTTTATTATTTCCTATTTCTCCCTTTATGGCATAGGAATGTCTATCCTATGCCTCTCCCATTGTATTTGGGAAGCACACAACTTTGATTTCAGTTTTACAACTGGAGAGCAATTTGCCTCAGGATGAGTTGTACTTTGAGTCCCACCCATATCTGATTTAGATAACATTCAGATAAAATTTGGGACTTTGAATTTAAAGTTGGTGCTAGAATGAGTTAAAACTTTTGAAGCTATTGGGATGGAATTAACGAGTTTTGCATGTAAGAAGGACATGAATTTGGGGGGCCAGGGGAGAAATGCTATGGTCTGAATGTTGTGCCCCCCATCATTTATATGTTAAAACCTAATCATCAATGTAATGATTTTAGGACATAGGGTCTTTGAGAAGTGATTAGATCATGAGGTCAGAGGTCTCATGAATGGGATTAGTGACCTTATAAAAGAGACTCCAGAGAGCTAGCTATTCCCTCCCACCAGGTGAGGACACAGCAAGACAGTGCTGTATATGATCCACAAAACTGGCCTTCACCAGTCACTGAACCCACTGGCCCCGGGATCTTGGACTTCCCAGCCTCCAAAATTATGAGAAATAAATTTCTGTTGTTTATAAGCTAACCAGTCTATGGTATTTTTCATCCCCCAAGGCTCCATCATTCGAATTTACAGTATATTGTTATAGCAGCCTGAACAGATTAAGATAAGGTCTCTCCAGGTGGATACAACCCAAAAACTTATGGTTTAGGAAGTGATTGATAGCTCTGTGCTAATAAGAAAAATAAATCTATTTTTTCTTCCAAGTAGAAGCAGTTTCTATGCCAGGGTACTAGTTTAAATAGGAGAGAGCTGGATTTTAGAACTCACACACTTTCTGACACCCTTGGGCAGTGAATGTCTAGTACACCCACCAGCTCTGCAGGCATACAGAAGTAAAATGTACCAGAGCTGAAACTTGAACTCAAGTCTGTTGATTTAGAGCTTATGATCTTAGCTACAAAGCAACCATGCCTTTTGATGTGGTAGATTTCCATGTGCAAAGGACTCATTTCTTGAATGCAATTTAAATTGCCTGGAGGTCAAGAATCATATCCGGTGAGTCTCAGAATCCTAGCATGTAACTTTGTCCTACAAAGCAACTCCGGATGCACCTGTTGCTGAATTGTCCGATACTCTGAGACGGTGTTAAGGGTAAGACAGCAAACCCCATTCTATCA
Organism: Macaca mulatta; assembly: GCF_049350105.2. NCBI lineage: Eukaryota > Metazoa > Chordata > Mammalia > Primates > Cercopithecidae > Macaca > Macaca mulatta. The sequence continues at coordinate 132,144,847 of NC_133413.1, read as the reverse complement.
TCAGCCCCTAAGGGCCAGGGTGTAAGCCACTAAGCAGCCAATTCTTCCCTGCACCTGCTTCAGTCTCTTCTCTCTCCCCTCCACACTAACAGAGCCAGTGTCTATTTGTCCTTTGGAAGTAGTGTGCCCTGCTAGGAGTAAAATTTGGCACAATTAGTCTGTGGGCTCATCATAGTCATCTGCAGCATGGACATTCAGTGTTAACTGATCCTCTCACAACATCATTAAATCAAACCTAGGGAGGGACAAATCCTCAGAACTAGAGACAAACCATGAAACAGATTCCAGATATCTGAGCCTAACTCTTGCTGTTCCCTGCCTCTTCCAAGACTGCAGACACCTACTCCCTGAGGCCCTTCTGCCTTTCCAAACTCATTGAGCGCTCCAATTCTTTAATTTAGAGCTTTCCCTTTTGGGATTAGAGTGAAGGCTGGCCAGATTTACTCCACTGACTGCATGCTAAAAAATCTGGGAGAGGTGATTAAAGATACAGCACTACAAACCATTTTAGCAATCGTGAGCAGCTTAGACTTGTAGACTGGTAAGTAAGAAACTTACAGATGTCCTGGTATAGGCTCTCCTATCTCAGACGAGGACATTGTAAGGCACAGGGGGCAGAGAAGTGCTGCTATCTCCCAACACCCACTGCTATGCTCCTTTCATTTTTTTTCTTCAACTTGAAGTTTAACCCCAGGCAACTTATATTGCTCCATTTACATCCTTTTTTTACCTGCAGAGAAAACTTTTTAATGAAGCCTTGTTTTATTATTTTAGCCTGAATCTATCTGCTCTGGTTTTTCTTGTAGCACAACAACATACCTTTTTAAAAACAGAATGTTTAAAATTACAGACATATCCTAGGACCGAGATCTAACGGACTTTTAGTGGGAGGTGGGGGGTGAGGGGAGGAGGCAAGTGTAATTCAAAATGGGCAGGAGTGCAGAGAGCTAAGAAATATCTTGGAACAAGATAGCTGGCTTTTTTCCCCCCAGATCTGCTCCAGACCTGCTAAATCTGGCTGCCCTCCTGACCTGGATCTCAGGGTGGCATGGGCATTACCTCCTGTTATTCGCAGACGAAGCTACATCTGAGTGTGAGGATGAAAACACTTCTGCTCATAAGAACAGTTTGTGGTTCAAGGTTTGCAGACAGGAGATTTGTTTGTTTTGCTTCGGGCTTGGGGGTTTTGTACCCTCCCCCTGCCGCCTACTTCAGTCCCAAGTGACTCAGCAGGCTTTCTCAGCCAGGCCCAGCCTAAACACTGCCACTTGGCAGGGAGAGGGGGTGTTCCCCCAATTGCTCAGTGACCTGGCTGCACTGAAAAGAACAGCCCAGGCCCCCTCCCTTGCCCCCTGGGGAACAATGCAGGGAGCACAGCAGTATGCAGGCAAGTCATCCCTCTGCAAACAGGACTCCCCCACCCGAACCCTTTCCCTTCACCACACACTCCGCCCTCCTACAAAACACAACGTGAAATTTGAACAGCAAAGCTGCATGGTTAGTCTACTTTCCCTCGGGGCCCCACTAATCACAAACAAGGCCATGTGCGCATGGTACACGGGGATCCCTACATCTGCCCAGTGACGCAGACACAGCTGAGGTGGGGTGGATGCAGAAGCTGTGAAAGGCCACACAACAGCACACTTGAGGTCTGGGTGGGGTGGCAGGTGGTCCCTAGGTTGGAAAGAAACCAAGAGTCTCAGGCCATAAACATCCACTCCCAGGAAACAGTGATTTTGCTGGTTCGTTGATTCAGTCCACAAACATGTGCTGGACACAGGGCTAGGTCCTAGAGAAATCAGTGTTACAAAGGGTGGGAGAGGTGGTAAAGGGTGCTGTAAAATGTGTAAGCAATGGTCTCCATCCTCAGGGACCTCATAGTCCAACTGGAAAGACAAAAATGTCAGAGAAGGATGGCAACCGACAACACAAGGTGATGAACCCTTTGAAAGAGGTATATAAGCCCCTCCATTCCCCTTTGTCTTAAGTTGCTGATTTTAAAAAGCACTTTATTATTGTCCTTCAGCAACACTGCACACATATGTAGGGGATTCACTGAAGTCATACCTTTTACTTGTGATGTGTTTCCCCACTCTCACCACCTAAATAATTAGAAATTATTCTTCCCGAATCATCTCAGGCTTGACTTTATCCATGCAGTCTCCCTGACTGCTGCCACCAACCACGAGGATGGGGTAGGTGCTTCTATTTCATATCTCTTGTTCATACCTTTCTCATTGCCCATACATGTTGTTTATTAAATGTTTATGAGTCTTTGTCTCCCACTAGACTAAAAACTGCTGGAGAGCAGATAACTACAGCTTACTTACTTCACTAATCCTAACTCTGGCATAGTATCTGATACATAATGGACACTCTAAATAAATGGCTATCAAAGGTATAAGAATGGCAGTGGGAGAGACACCCTAAGGTGACCCCCAATGAGTCATATTGTCTAATCCCCTCTTCTTGGGTCCATGTGAAACCTGCAACTTGCTTCTGACCAGTAGAATATGAAAAAAGTGATGGAAGGTCACCTCTGACATGTGATTATTCTAGATATGCCAATGGCTCATTTGTCAATCTTAGCATTCAGATCTTTCAAATCCTAAAGAGTCTTTTTCTATGAGTTAATGAAAGATTAAAATTGCCAATCATGATGGTGTATTTGTCTAATTAGCTAGTTAAATCAGTTTTTTCATGTGCCTTAAGGCTATGTCATTAGATGCATAAAAATTTAGGTGCTAGGCCGGGCGCGGTGGCTCAAGCCTGTAATCCCAGCACTTTGGGAGGCCGAGGCGGGCGGATCACAAGGTCAGGAGATCGAGACCACAGTGAAACCCCGTCTCTACTAAAAATACAAAAAATTAGCCGGGCGCGGTGGCGGGAGCCTGTAGTCCCAGCTACTCAGGAGGCTGAGGCAGGAGAATGGCGGGAACCCGGGAGGCGGAGCTTGCAGTGAGCCGAGATCGCGCCACTGCACTCCAGCCTGGGCAACAGCGTGAGACTCCGTCTCAAAAAAAAAAACAATGCTAAAATTTGGTATTATTTTCTGATTCAAGTGACTTCTTTATCATTATGAAATATTTCTGTTTTTCTCCAGTAGTAATTCTTGCTTTAAAAGTGACTTTATTGATATTAATATAGCTATGCCAACTTTAATTTTTGGATGACACCTTTTTCATATTTTTACTTTCAACCTTTCTAGGTTTCAGTATTTTTTTTTTTTTTTGAGATGGAGTCTTGCTGTGTCACCCAGGCTGGAGGGCAGTGGCACGGTCTCAGCTTACTGCAAGCTCAGCCTCCCGAGTAGCTGGGACTACAGGCGCCTGCCACGCCCGGCTAATTTTTTGTATTTTTAGTAGAGACGGGGTTTCACCGTGTAAGGCAGGATGATCTTGATCTCATGACCTAGTGATCCGCCCGCCTCAGCCTTCCAAAGTGCTGGGATTACAGGTGTGAGCTACCGCACCCGGCCTTAGGTTTCAGTATTTAAGGTGTGTTGCTTGTAAGCAGGATTGAACATTATTTTTAAATCCAGTTTTATTACCTTTGATTTATAAAATAGTGTATTTTTATTTAATATAATTAATGACATATTTGCTTTTAAATCAACTCATTCCTATTGGTTTTATATTTGTCTCATTTCTTCTCCATTCCTATTTTTTGTTGAATTTTTTAAAAAGTACTTGAATTATTAGTCTTTTCTGATTACCCATTGCCCCGGTATTCAATTATTAATTATTATTTTGATGTGTACTATAGGGAAATTTTTTTTTTTGAGATGAAGTTTTGCTCTTGTTGCCCAGGCTGGAGAGCAATGGAACGTTCTTGGCTCACTGCAACCTCTGCCTCCCGAATTCAAGCGATTTTCCTGCCTCAGCCTTCAGAGTAGCTGGGATTACAGGCATGCACCACCACGCCTGGCTAATTTTGCATTTTTAGTAGAGATGGGGTTTCTCCATGTTGGTCAGGCTGGTCTCGAACCCTCAACCTCAGGTGCTCTGCCTGCCTCGGCCTCCCAAAGTGGTGGGATTACAGGCGTAAGCCACCGCACCCAGCTGGGAAATGTATTCTTGTAACAGTCTTCCTCAAATTTGTACATTTACCAACTCCCAGACAAATGAAGAGTCAGTTGCCTATGAAACAGAACTCAAAAAACAAAAAACCAACAGTGGGCTAATAACATGTTTATTGTTTCTCTCACATAAAAGATATCCAGAAGTGTGCATTCTAGAGCTAATATGGGAGTTTTATGAAGTCGGGAACTTTAGCATTTGGATATTATTATTATTATTATTATTTTTTTGAGGCGGAGTTTCACTCTTGTTGCCCAGGCTGGATTGCAATGGCACGATCTCGGCTCACCGCAACCTCCGCCTCCCAGGTTCAAGCAATTCTCCTGCCTCAGCCTCCCTTGTAGCTGGGATTATAGGCATGTGCCACCAGGCCCAGCTAATTTTGTATTTTTAGTAGAGATGGGGTTTCTCCATGTTGGTCAGGCTGGTCTTGAACTCCCGACCTCAGGTGATCCACCCGCCTCGGCCTCCCAAAGTGCTGGGATTACAGGCGTGAGCCACTGTGCCCAGCATGGATATTATCTTAAAGTCAGAGTTCCTAGAAAGCTAGCCAATAAATTCTGCTTTTATCTCATAGGCTAAAACTTAGTCACACGGCTGCATCTCCCTAGGAGGCTGGGAATGTTTTTGTTTCTTTGTTTCCTTGTTTTCTTTTGTTTTTATAGCTGGGCGCATTCCCCAGGATTCTCATTAGGAAGAAGGAGAGCACCAAAAAAGCAGGAGGTAAGGCAAGGGTTTTATGAGTCTGTGTCACACTATTAATCGAATATTTACGGCAATAAAAGAAATCCCATTCAACTCTGTTTCTAGATCTAACTGGTTTTAGGACTTTTTTTTTTTGGAAAGTTTCCTTTTGTGTTTCCATTTCTATATTTTAATTTATTTAAATGCAATGATTTTATAATCTCTAGTCAGTATGTTTACTGAGATTATTTTGCCAGTGGTTGCTGGGAGTCAGGGAGCAGGGAGCTAATTCTACCTCTGCTGAATCTCTCATGGTTGGTGGTTTCTGTGCTTTGGAATTTCAGATTGTGAGCTCATTGTCCTTAGCGTTTAATTTGTGGAAATCTCCTGCAGAATAAGATAACATGGAAGTCTTTCTGTAGTTCTTTACATTTGATTCTCTGGTAGAAACAAATGTTTCTTATATAAAAACCTCAGGAGTCATCGGTAGCTGAGGGTCACTTTGAATCTTAATTTATTAGTTTGGAGACTTCTGAAGTGTAATTTGTATGAATTTGATTCCCAGACTTACATGAGGAATAGGTCTATAGCATAAATTCTCAGTGAATTTTTTTTTTCTATACTGTATAGAGCTCAGCGGGAAAGAGTTTTTTGTTATCAGCCTATGCCGGTGAGTAGATTTTTCCACTAGTCCAGTTTTTACTTTGGATACAGACCTTGGTGGGTTCAGAATCCAAATGAGGGATATCAGTCCCAACATCCAGTGAAGCATAGGCTCAAGGCTTCTCTCCCATCACTGGTTGTATATAAAAAACCAGTTACCCCATCCCCTAAACCCCAAAGAAATTGTCATTGCAGTGTGCCCAACAACCTGGCTTTTTAGTGTTGCTTTGTTTTTAACCCCTGGGGGACATAACTTTACATTATTGTGAGCTTAGTGGTGCATTGAAAAGAAATGTTTGTTATATTTTATCCATTATTTATGGAATTTTTTATTAAAGTATTTTTGAGTAACTTTGTCATAATTCTGTAACTGGAAGTCAAGAGTGTTTCTTTTAAAATGATTTATTGTCTATGTGAGATTTTGAAGTTCATATCATAAACATCCAAATCCTGTAAATGGAATTTTGTGCCCTCATCAAAACGGGACCACCCTGACAGAGCCTTAAGTTCCCATTACGATTCTCAATCTCCAAAGAACTCCATCCAGTTACGCCAGTCCTCTCCTTGGATGGAATCCAATTTTGGAGAGTCCTGGGAGCCCATTCCTGCCATGGCCTGTGTTTCTTCTCCACCCTTCTCTACCTATTAGGCCAAAATCTGATTGTAAAGTTGGACTGTGTTTTTATTTTTGCCATAAAACCTCACTCTCTCCTTTGGAGGAACTGGGATTTAGGCAGATAATAACAGTACCTGTCTTTTTTTTTTTTTTTTTCTCCTGTGTCTAGTATTTTTGGTAATGCAAACCTCAACACTAAGTCTAGAGAACTCTGCCCCAGTTTTTTCCTTTGACAATTATATAACTATGAACTGGCAGAACTGGGGTTCAAACCCAGAAGGACATTTTCTCTCCACAACCAAAATTCGTAATTAACACAAGTTAATATTTTTCTCATTTGTGTACTTTTTCTGATCATGGCTACCCTTGTTCCTTACAGTTGATCCTCAGTTTTCTTCCTTCGACTTCTAGTATCAGCCTTTGACAAGATCAGAAGGAAAAGATTCTCTAAATGACTTCTGAAGATATGTATATGGTTTTAAAGTCCCTGTTGTTTTTCTATGTATTTTTCCCCTGTGGCTTCTCACCTAAAGGTAGTGATAACAGCAGCAGCCCATCTAGAGTGGCCCTGCCACGATGCCAGCTGCAGCGGGGAGGCGGGCCCAGGCCTCCCACTCCATGGAGCAAGTAGGAGCCCTGCCTCTCCAGGTGCTGCTACAATCGCCCTCCCAGGTGTAGGACTTGGGTGTCTCTCCAATCTGCACCCTCGGGGGCCTGGGAAGGGCCCCCACACCTCCCGCCCACAGGCTCGGGGGTGTCTGCTCCCACTGCCTGGCCTCTTCTCCACTCCCAGCACCCGCTCCAATCTCAGAGTGTGATTGGACTGAGCCTGGAAGCTGTTACAACCAAGCAGGGTTTGTGCACACTCAGGGCAGCACTGACACGCTGTCCCCCTGCTGCCTCAGCCCCCTCTGGGCTTTTGGTGCTGACAAACGTGGAAGGGAAAGCTGAGTGTGGGCTGAAGACAGCTCCGTGCTGACCTGCTGGTGCCCCTTGGTGCCAGCAGCCTAGGTGCCATGCATGACTGCAGGAGGCAGTCAGGCTCCTGGGAGGAAGGGAGCAGGTCCCCAGTGAAGCCCCATCTTCAGGCCAGGGAAGGCCTGAAGCCTGGGAGCCAGGCTGCCAGTCCTGTGGACCACAGGGGGAACTCATGGTGCTTCTTCCTGGGCCTGCCCCATGGACCAATCACAGACTTCCTCCCTCTGAGGCCTGTGGAGAGGAGCAACCCACTCCAGGGCCTCCTCCTCTCTGCCAAGGGTTGAACACTCACTGGGACACCTTGGCTGCAGAAAGGAGCTACCCACAGTGGGTCTCTGAGCTGTTCTACTGCTCTGTAAACTCCTCTTTGTTTTGCTCACTCTTCACTTGTCCACGTACCTCATTCTTCCTGGTCACAGGACAAGAACTTGGGACCTGCCAAATGGAGAGGCTAAAAGAGCTATAACACAAACAAAGCTGAAACATACCCCTTGCTCACCATGTTGCAGGCAAAGAGAGGGCAAGAAGAGCTGCAGCCCTTTGGGGACCCCAGACCTGGGAGCTCCCTGAGCCAGGGCTGTGACTCCCTTTTTGAGGACCTGCAGTTCCTGTCATCTCCAAGCTTCCAGGCGCCGCCGCATTTCCTGGTGACAGTTGAGGAAGCTGCTGGCAGTGCACCTGGTCTAGCTGCAGCATTGCAGAGAGCTGGTGCCTGGGCTGGCACCTGGAGCCACTACTGACTGTGCAGTAGGCCGACCCCACACTTAGTCACTCACGTACTTCTCGCTGCTTCACGCCTGGCTCGCCCTTGGCACGCATGGGATCCAGGCCAGTAGCGTGAGCCGAGAGCAGCCTGCCAGGCTTAGTGGGTGAAACTAGTTGAGTAGGCCCGGGCAAAAGTCAAGCAAAGGCGCCACTGTCCACAATTTCCAGCCAGAACAGTGACACCCCAAAAATCCCCTAACAGTAGATTATCACTTTTTTGGTAAAAGCTGCTGGAAAACATCTTGCCAAGATGCAATTCTAAGCAAAATGTTCGAGTCAACTTACAAACTCCAAGAAATATTCAATTTACAATGGAAATGCTAAGTTGATCATTAGATTTTGCTCTATGAATAAAGCATCCTGAGCAACACTATTTTTTAAAGCCCATAAACCACTTTGGTCTTAGTACTGCTAATCTCGTCTGTCAGTTTCTAACTTGCCAGAGCGTAGCTTATAAAATGTTACTCTTAAAGCCAAGATGGAAGAAGCTCTTTAACAAAACATCCCATTCAGGGGATAAAAAAAATCTTAAACCTTGAAAGGAAAAGATTATTTAGTCTGCCCTCATCAGCATTCAGAGAAGAGAGGAGAGAATCTGAGAGTGACATGACTTGCCCAGTATTGCATGATGGCCACATGGCAAAGCTTCCTGCAAGGTCTAGAGGCCAGGTGGCCTGAGCACAATCCAGTCTTCTTTCCACTTCCCCATGTTTTTAATCTCATTGAATTTGGCAGTTGTTTCCGCCTTTTTTTTTTTTTTTTTTTTTTTTGAGACGGAGTTTTGCTCTTGTCACCCAGGCTGGAGTGCAATGGTGCGATCTCGGCTCACAGCAACCTCCACCTCCAGGGTTCAAGCCATTCTCCTGCCTCAGCCTCCAGAGTAGCTAGGATTACAGGCATGTGGCCACCACGCCCAGCTAATTTTGTATTTTTAGTAGAGACGGGGTTTCTCTGTGTTGCTCAGGCTGGTCTCAAACTCCGGACCTCAGGTGATCTGCCTTCCTTGGCCTCCCAAAGTGCTGGGATTACAGGCATGCGCCACTGCGCCAGGCCATATTAGCCTGTTTTTAAAGGTTCTGGGTAATATGTGTTACATCGCTACTTGAACAAAGGAGTGATGTAAGGTGGTAATATATAGCACTAGAAAATAAGTGGTATTACTGTAGGTGGCCTGGGATTTATACCTCATTACCAACTTGGTCTCATTTATTCATTTATTCAATCAATAAGAACTGCTCGACATACTCAGACCACAAATGAAGTCTCCATTCTTTTCATTGATTATGTAATAACAAAGAAACACAGATATGTCTTCTTGGTAGGAAAGATTCCAACATCTTCTTGAAGCTTTACTTGGAATTCCCAAAGAATTCTAAAATTGCGTACAGTCTAAAAGATAGGATCAATCAGGTTTCTACAGCCATGCCGAGTTAGAGACAAAACTTTACCAGACCACAGCTGCTACTGAGTCTCAATATTCTCTAAAGTTGAGATGGAAAAAAATGGTTGGACAGAGTCACACATAAAGAGGGGCACCCACTGATTCAGTTTCTGGAACTGAATACTATGGTCTTTAGAGAAGGATCCCACTCTCAATTACATACCTATCCTCAGGTACTCCAGGAATGTGTTTGCAAGGTTGAAGTTTTTATGTTCGAATGCACAGCACCTCCAAATGAGCCAGCCACACTCCAGGATGCCTGGCCATTTATGTATTCACATAATACATATTTACCCAGCATATGAGGCCAAATGGAAAAACTCGTAGATTTTTGTATCTTTCTTCATGCCTGGCTTCTGGTTGCTGGGGTCAGAGGCAAATATGGAGATGGGATATGAGTTAAATATTTGTAACTGGATTAAATGATGTAATTAACTATAAATTATATAATTATAAAGTAATAGAATAAAATAGCAACTGTCCAGTTCCCAATGGCATGAGAGAGTATAGAGCTCTTTCAAAGAAAAAAATAAACACACTGACATTAAATATTTATAATAAAGCTAATAAGGTTACAACTAATGGTCCTGGTTTCCATGTAAAAAATATAATTGAATGGGACCCCAGAATTAAAGGATGTGACCCAACCAAACTCACTTATAATTATAACTAGGAGATAAGCAAAATAAACCTTTTATTTAAAGAAAAACTCAACTTTGCCATCACTGCCTCCTGAAGATTTGAGCATAGTTCTACATTAAGGGAACAAATCCTGATACCACTCTCTTTCACTCACAAAGACAGAAGTGACAGAAGAAAAGAAGAAAAATAGTGTCATCTCCTGGATCCCTTCTTCCTGAAGGTTAACATGCAAGCTCATTGTTTAGCTAAGCACATTATGGAATCTTTGGATATGGAACAATGTGATGGTTAATTTTATACGTCAACATGACTGGACTACAGGGGGCCCAGATGTTTGGTTAAACACTATTTTGGGTGTGTCTGTGAGGGTGTTTCTGGATGAGATTAACATTTGAATCTGTAGACTGAGTAAACCAGATTGCCTTCACTAATGTGGGTGGCCCTCGTCCAATCCCCTGAAGGCCAGAAAAGAATAAAAGACCAAGTAGGAAAGAATTCTCTCTCTGCCTACGTTAGAGCTTCCTTCTTTTGAAGGAAGAAGACATCATCAATCTTCTTCCTTCAGACTGGAACTTACACCATCAACCCTCTCCTAGGTCTCCAGCTTGCCAACTGCAGATCTTGGGACTTCTTAGCCTCCATAGTTATATGAGCCTATTCCTTATTTTATATAATGAATTTAATATAAGATACATGTATTATATATATCTTATATTTTATATAAGATACATGTATTATATATATCTTATATTTTATATAAGATACATGTATCTTTTTTTTTTTTTTGAGGTAGAGTCTCGCTCTGTCACCCAGGCTGGAGTGCAGTGGTGCAATCTCAGCTCACCACAACCTCTACCTCCCAGGTTCAAGTGATTCTCATGCCTCAGCCTCCTGTGTAGCTGGGACTATCAGCATGCAACACCATTCCTGGCTAATTTTTATAGTTTTTGATAGACACAGGATTTCACCATGTTGGCCAGGCTGGTCTCAAGCTCCTGGCCTCAAGAGATCCACCTGCCTTGGATATATGTATCTTATTGGTTCTTTTTTTCTGGAAAACCCTGAGTAATATACACAACCAGAGAGTTAGGGAAAGCAAAGTTACTCTCCATTTTAAAGAAGTGAGAGGAATTAGATTTCCAAGAAGGAGCTCGGGGAAAGGGGCTTTGGCTAAGAAGAAAGTGAGGAGTCCTGCATAAAAGGAGCTTACACCAGGAAAGAGGCTATATCTATGGAGAAATGTGGTGAATAAAAGTATTACATAGGTGAAAGAACTTGGAGGAGAGAGATATCTTGAGTTAACTGTTTGGTTTCTTGCCAGTGGGAGGAGGGACAGCCTGTGATTCAATTCCCTTTGTGACTCTAAACTTTCAGTGCCATCTGCTACTCACTCAGGTGTCCTGTGGAAGTGGTCATTGGGAGGAATAATAGAAAACATACTCTATTTCAGACCTATGCTGGCATTGCAACTACCAGGCCCAGCTCTTACAGGCACATCAGGAAAGACAGTCAGTCTTCCAGATCTGAGCTTCTAAACATTAGCCTACTGACATTTTGGACTGCATAGCTTTGTTGGGGAATCTGTGTGTTGTTGAATATTTAGCAGCAGCATATTTGTTTGTCTTCTATACATTAGATGACAATATCACCCCTCCATGTAGCAACAAAAAGTTCTCCAAACATTGCCAAATGTCCCTTGGGTGGAGGAAGAGAGTTCCACCTTCATTTCAGAACCTCTAGTCTAAAGTATATGTAGAAAGAGCTTTACAGAAGGGGAGATCTTACTTCGGGACAAACCTACCAGGGTCCAATCAATGGAAGGAAAAGCTAAAAATGCAAACTGGACCTCACTTTGAAGAGAAATATTTTCTTAGTCCCTCTTACATATAAATAGTCAAATTCTTTAAACTTCGCAAAAATTAGTAAAGGTTTCCCCAACAAATTTACAAATCACTACTGTATAGAGCATACTGGGAGGAGAAATGAAGGTATTATTTTATTTATTTTATCTGACATCCTAGCATTCTCCAAAAGGTCAAACACAATAAAATCACTAACAATAAATAGTTAGATGATAGGAAGACAGGTAAATAAAATCCTTGGCTTGATTAATTATAATACTATTACTGGCAGGGGAAAGATTGGAGCAAATTAACCAAGTGGAAGGTGATCAGACTAGGTATTTGTATAGTTCACAGTAACAATAATATTGTTCAAATAATTTTTTTTTCTGTAGTTTTACTTTGTCACCAAAAAGTAAAGAAGTTGGACTAGGCAAATAGAGAAATTTCTTCTGTTTGATAGAGGCCTTTAGTACTACTCAGTCTGGATTGACGAAAAATGAAACATTTTCCTGAATATAGAAAAAGTACATTCCTGGAGAAAAAAATGTGTTTCCAACAATTCTACCAGCCCTTGAGAAATGAAGGGAATGCACAAGATAAAAAAGCCCATTTTTGCCTTGGGCTTGATGTTAAGAAACTTCTGCCAAAAACGAAAAGGACAGAACTGCAGAGGGTCAGGACGATAAAGATGTGAGCCATCTAGAAATTTACCACATCGACATAGTAATTCCTTTGTGCAGAAAAACTACATGAATTCTGTGATAATCATTTGTGAAAGCAAGAAAAATATGTTGTGTTTCAGAGAAGAGTGAAAGGCTTTCAGCTCAGCATCATAAAAGTCACTATTAGAAAAGGGAAAAATACAAATCCCAAAGCAACTATTAAAACACCACCAATAACAAATAATGGTTCCTCCATAAATTTATTTTGATGATTATACCTTGTGTTCTATCTTACAACAAACTGTCAGCAGCAAGACCTGCAGACAGATGTAAGTTTAAACTGTTTAACTCCACCTAAGAGTGAAATTAGGCCACAGTTTCTGTCTTCAATGAAACTCCAATGAAACGGATGCACATCCCTCCTCTGTGATGTCATGGTTCTCTTCTCATCAGAGAATAATCTCAAATTCCTCTGCAACGCCCCTTGATTCTACAACTTTGGATGGAATTTTACACATAAAAATCACACAAGTGTGTTTACCTTCTCATAAGAAATCATTGTATAATTCTCAGGGGCCCTTCCCTGCCCCTGAAATAAGACAGCCTCCCTCTTCTCATTTGTATAGGTTCAGGATGGCTGAAGAGGCCCCACACAGTTTACAGAAAGGAAGCCAGTTGATGCTCTAAATGGAAAGTACATCACAATAATAAATCTGCAAACAAACCATAAAATTAGAAGATGGTGAATAACTTAATGGGATCCACAGGCAGAAGAGAACTTCCCATTAAAAGAGAGAGAGAGAGAGTGCTTCTCTGGGGTTTCCCATCTCTCTGGGAAGTAGTATGTGGCAGGTGTTGTCTTCATTCCACTGACAGCAATGAATGAGAGGTCAAGAGTCAATGGGTTTGTTTGAATCTGAGCTCTCTGGCTTCTAGGTTACTGCCACTCAGCCAGGACCTCTGTCCATTTGCCTGTGCTGTTGCCTCCCCATTGGCATTGGTCAAAAGAATATTCTGTGCCCCTTTCCAAGAACTGCAGTCAGACATCAGTGGTCTAAGAGATATTCAGAGTTCTGGTCAGGTGAACTAGTTTCTTGTTCCAAGTCAGGGGGCATTCCCATGCTACAATTGCCAGGAGAGGAGAGAGTGTTGGTCTAACCTACCCTCTTCTGAATGTGTATTCTTTGGTCATAAAGAGAGGGGAAGGATCAAGAAAGATACAGTAAGAAAGAAATGTTAAAAATAATGACAAACATCTTATGAGACTTACAGTCTACAGCAATCTTTTGCATGCATGTTTTCATTTTCCATGCCAGCACCATTTTTTTAAAGATGTACTGTTTTTACACAGGAAAAAATTTAAGACTCAGAGGGGCTAAGAGGTTTATCCAGGTTGAGTGGAAAAACAAATAAAATATCAGAATTCCAAATCCTTGTTTCTTCTTGTTTCCTAGTACACAGGGACTTACAGATTTTGTTTAGAGATTAATATTTTTGTAGGGTTTTCATTAGTCAGTTTTCTTAGGTGGACAGATAACCATTTTGCTGGATCCTATATCAATTCAGCCCTTTTCCTAACCAATTTTAATTCTTTGATTAGAGAAATGAAACAATTGACTGTCCCTCTTCTCTTCCCTCTGTCCTTGCTAGTGAGCCCTGACAAAGCAGGTAGGTGTGAAGTATTGATGAAGATGTAGGAGGTGTGTTGGCTCCTGTGCCCTAAGGAAACATGAATAAATGCAAAATCACTTTCAACTGGTTGGCTTTGATTTGAGATCCCTGTCTCTAGAGCTGGATTTCTCTTACTTATGTATCAATCATGCCCTAAATGGCCTACTTTGTCCCCAAAGTCTTCACTGACTGAGCTGTCCATCTCATGTCAAAATTTCTCTCTAATTATGTGATTTCTATATATCTTACCCACCCAACCATGGACACAATGTTATACCTTGGATACAAATCTTTCTATGACTGGGTCTGTGATGTTTACAATGTGTGCCCTGATAACCACCTGCCTACCTGAATTTCTGTTGATTACCAGTTATCAGCTCATTGGTCAATTATCTTGTCAAATAATAAAAGAAATTGCTACCATTTTTGAGCACATGAGTGTCTTGTACTGTGCTAAGCACTTTAGCTGAGTTATCTTATTTGTTTCTTAAAATATCCCTGTAAGGACCATGTATCTGAATCTCTGGATCTTGAATGTCTTTTACCCTTGGATTAGGAATGGGCGAATGAAAGAGTCATTTGTGGAAAAAAAAACAATCTGTCAGACACAGATACCACTGATTCCACTTAAATGTGGGCCAGCAGGATATGTCTTCAAATATGTAAAAGCAAAGAGATATGTGTTCAAAATAACTTGGCAGGAATATTTTACCTAATGGAAAATGAAGGTCTATGTGTTTTAAATCCTTATAATGCATGTATAAAAACCATAAATCCTTAAATTGCCAACTAAATAAATGCTTCGTAGTGACTTGCCCCTTAATCATCCAGGAAAATTAGATAAGAACTAAGAAGTTATAAGAGCTCTTCCTTTGGGACATATTGTTTCACTTTGGCAAAGTGATGTGGGGTTGTGAGGAGGAAAAACAAAGTGAGTTTTCTCTACTTAGGCAAACATGAAAGTAAAAACTATCACCAGTGATTTTTGAGACAATTGAAGCCTCTATATTGAAATGCATTGGGAGTTTGTTATGCTATTAGAAAAATATACAGTCCATTTACTATTATTTAACCACATTAATCATTATGATGAAATATGTTGTGAGCTAATTCATGAATTTCATACTTAGACGATTACATTGCTGCATAGGGTAATGATTTTAAACAGTGACAGGTAAACTTTTTCCATTTTGGCAAAAATGAGTAAGTACAGATTTTCCTCTGCGGGGATCACAGATTCTTGACACACCCAAACTTCTATAGACATATACCAGTAATGTGAAAATGGAATCCATCCACTATTACTTTAATGTTAACCTTCAGCTTAAAAAAAATCTTCTACAAGGGTTTGACATCATTGCCTTGACAATTATAAATTAAGCAGGGGCAGAATTCTGCCTACTCTAGGGAATCTAAATTCTCAGAAATTTCACTATCCAAGCTTATGATCTCTCCAAACAATCAAATGTCAGTTTTGAAGGTCATTCCTTTTGCAGATGTCTGCTCACAACAGACAACAATGGGTATGGTGTTAATGGCTCAATGGCTCAACCAGGGTAGGGACTATATTTAATTGCACATCACTGCACCCTACTCTCTAACGCAGTAGCTGGCACGTAATAAAAGCTCCATACATAATGACTATTCCAGGTCCTAATATCTGACACTAATAGCCTGTGTGATTTTGGGATAGTCATTTAATACATTAAGGGATTTGAACTTAAAGGGCACCAAGATTTTTTCCAGCTCTGATATTTTACTAGTCATTGACTGAAGTCCCTGGGTGTTCACCAGTTTACTATAATGACTACAGAGAAAAACAGTGTTCCTCCCAAAAACACTTAAAATGAAATATTCCCTATCTCCTTCATTCAACCAATTCATGACTATTCCTCACGCAATCTATCATTTGCCAGAGGAAAAGCCATTGCTCATCTTTTATAAAAAGTGTTCTCAAAATCCAACCCATAATGGAACTAACAGTTTCTTGTTCAGCATAGGAAACATATTAACCTGATTTGATTCTGTTCCCATTTTGGTTCTCAGAATTTCAGTCTCCTTTGGAACCTTTATTATTGCCATTTAATTAAACCAATTCCTTCCATACCTTTTAATTTGTTTTTTTTTTAAAAAAAAAAACCCTCTCTTTTCTCAACCACTAGGAGGCAGTGTTTCAGTAGGTCTAAGCTAAACAAAGACTGATCAGCCCAGAACGCTGAAGTGGAATTTGACTCCTCAAATCTGAAAGTTTCCCTTAGACTTTGCTTCTTCAAGAAGTAGGGGAAATAACATCTTTCTCACCAAGAAATAACCAACACATATATTTTCACCATTAAATCACTAATAATCCTAAAAGATATATGCAAACTCCTGTTGGAATAATTTTTTTAAAAGTCTCTGCAGTTTATAATGCTATTATTTGGGGTGTTCTTAATGTTTAATTTACCATTTACCCATTCAAAACAATTCATCATGCCATTAATCACTTCTCTATTATCATCAAATATTGAATGACACATCTGTATTTTAAAGAATGTAACAAGTACTTAAAGGACAAATCCCTTTAATTCTATAGAAAGTGCTTTAATTTTTAAGTGGAGGGTAGTAAGTTTTTAAGAAGGTCCTAAGATAGGAAAATGGGAAAGGAAAGAGCAGAGCATGTTCTTTAGTGCTAGGCCTATTTTATAGATTTATTGAAATCTCAAAGCCACTCCATGAAGTAAATATTATTATTCCTACTTACAAGACAGAAAACTAAAGCCAAACTTCATTTAAAGTCAAATAATTAAGTGCCCAGGATTTGAATTAAGACCTGTCTGATTCACCAATCTACTACACTAAGTTGTCTTGCAAATAAAAACAACAGTAACAATAACAATAAGTGAACTGTAAAGCAACCCAAAATTTGGCACAACAGTCTCTCAATTCAGTGCTCTAATCTTGATCGCAGTCTGGAAATTCATCATTAACACAAAGTCACTACTTGGAAACAGAGCCAGCCACTGATTGTACTTAGGCTTTGTAAGAACAACACTCACTGCATATTCTCTGAGAATGTGTTTTTTAAAATTTGCATTGTTTTTATTATTAGGGACTTATTTAATAATAGCCTTCCTAAGCCTCCTTTCCTTGATTTGAAAGGCCATCACCATTGCAACCCTAAATTATTCTTTCCGAATGGTAAGAAAATCATGAAAACTCTTGTTGTACCTCTGCCCAAAGCCTATGCCCCAGGAAGAGAATTTTAAAAGTAATTAGTGTAACAGCTCTCACCACAGGCTTTAGGCCCCCTGTCTTAAGCCTCACAGTTAACAAACTTGAATATGTGCAGGCTTGTGAGTTTTATTTTCATCAATTCCAGTTTAATATTTTACTGACCATCACCTATGCCTAGGTTTTCACAATAGCAAGTAAAATGGCTGAATCTTTGCACACTCATAGCATTCTTCTTTTCAAACTATAGAAACTAAGGTAAGGGATGTGTACAGAGAGACATGATTAAAACCATCCTTGCCACTGGACTTCTTGCAACAAATCAAACAAATTTTAAAAGTAATACAATTAACTGCCAAGATATTTCTCAAATATTCAAATGGAGGAGCAGTTTACCTTAACCTCAATTACCTTAATAGAATAGAATTAAGTGGTAGAATTCTTAGAAAGTATCTGTTAAGTGCTTAACAGGTTCTTGTAGAATAATAATAGAGTTAGCTATTGCTCTAGTTGTCTCTGCACAGTTTTTGTGTGCTAAGATGGGTAGAGAAAAATTATCAGTGCTTACTGAAAAATAGGAGCTCTAAAAATGTGGAAAGAGATGGTGAGCCCGCAATTAGATCAAGAAAATAACTGAAGTACATCTGGAGTGTTGGTGCATTTCTTCTCAGAGTAATAATAAAACATCCAACAGACCTCTTAACAACACAGGACATCACCATCATCACAGTGTAATCTTAAGGAAGAAAACATACATGCAAAGCTCCCAGTCCACAGAGGAAGGGATTGCGGGAAAGAGAAATAAAGGAAATGGGGGTAGAGTAAACTCAGCCCTGCTGTGAAACCCTTTCCACTCAGTAGGTGAGGGATCATTTGTAATCACATCCTCTTTGATTTGGACAGTTTCCAGTGACAATTTAGAGAGGAGCCCCTAGGCCTGAGGGAGAGGCATTGGAGAAAAAAAAAAAAAGGGAAACACAAATAGCTTTCTGCAGGAAATACAAATACACACACACACCCCATTTCATGGAATGGTGATCATGTTGCACATATTGATTTCAGAAAATGTAAAATGTGGAGCAGTGTCTTAAGGTAAAGGAAATAAAGTTAAAGTACAGTGCACACTTCTTTTTCAGGCACTTCCCATACAGCCTTTTCCCACCTCCCTTGGCTGTTATAATAAGAGCACCAAAATAAAAAGATTACCGTCGACTGCCAAATCACTGCGGCCCCCAGTTGAGGACAATGAAAACCCTAGACTAATATCTATGGTGAATCTCTGGAGTCATATGGTAGACTACCAGTTTTCAGGAGCTTAAATAGTCAATAAAAATGCCTATGACTTTTTTTTTTTCTTTACAGGATAGTTCATTCTCATTATGCAAGATCATCCTAAGCGACTGCCAAATTAAATAGTCACCATAGTGCTTCCAATTTAAAAGCCAGAAAACATTTGCATTCTGATAAAATGGCTTCCATCGGATGAAGATCCTTTGACACCCACAGTCCTCTAGCATTTTAAAGGCTGTTTGCTGAGAACCTTCTCTGACTTTGGAGCTCCGCTGTTTGCACTCTGTTAACAGTCTAGCGACTGGTCACGGCATAATTAGCCATTTGTTTCTTCAGCTAAGGGGCCAGTGGTGAATGTGGCTTCTAAGCCAAGAGCAGGGCCCCACCCTGAGCAAATCTGGCCTTAAAAACAGGCCTTCGAAAACCTACTTCTCAGTTGCCAAATACTCTAACGTAAACACTGCCCCCTTTTTGAAAGCAGGTTGGATCAGAACTAGATCAGACTATTATTGCTTTTGCCTTCAGTTCTAATCTTTCAATGAACAATAGGGGGAAAAAAAAGGCCCAGGCCAGAACTGTCAGAAACTGATGTCATTACAGAGCTGATACAATAAGAGAAGATTAGACTCAAAGGTGCTTGGATATATATTTACTTATGTAGATAAACATTTTTATACTATATACATATTCACTTTCATGTAAATAAACATTTATATGTATGCATATATCTGAGAGAGACTTTAAAGAAAAATGTGAAAAACTATTTTAAGTGTTATCTTAAAAAAAACTAAATCAAACACTATTTCATCAAAAGAAATTTTTAAAAGTGTTGTTTGTAAGCATTTGGAAAGGAAAGAAATAAGCCTTTATTGTGACCAAATTATCTTTTTTATCCCCTCCATTTCTAATTTTATTTATTTACTAAACACATATAGCACTAACTATTCGCCAGGTACTATTCTAAGCACTCTGTAAATAATAACTTGTTTAATCATATAACGACCCTATGAAATATGTGCTATTATTATCCCTACCTGACAGATGAGGACACTAAGTAGAGAGAGGTCAAGTCACTTGCCGAGGGTCACACAGCTACCAGCGGTCACTGGAATTTGAGCCAGGCATCCCATCTGTGAAATCTGTGTTCTTCACTTTGCTTCCTCCCTAAGTGAAAATTAATCTCATTTTAAAATCTTCACAGATGAGGAACTTAAGTTACATGTTTATATAACTAATCTATTTAACTCATGCCAAATCTGAACAAAAATATGGAAATAATTTATGCCAACTAAGGACAATAGCACTAATAAAGATATTTTCATAACACATTTATGTCTTATAAAATTAACACCCTGGCTGGGTGCAGTGGCTCACGCCTGTAATCCCAGCACTTTGGGAGGCAGATCACGAGGTCAGGAGATCGAGACCATCCTGGCTAACACAGTGAAACCCCATCTCTACTAAAAATACAAAAAATTGGCCGGGCGCGGTGGCTCAAGCCTGTAATCCCAGCACTTTGGGAGGCCGAGACGGGCGGATCACGAGGTCAGGAGATCGAGACCATCCTGGTTAACATGGTGAAACCCCGTCTCTACTAAAAAAAAAAAAATACAAAAAACTAGCCGGGCGAGGTGGCGGACGCCTGTAGTCCCAGCTACTCAGGAGGCTGAGGCAGGAGAATGGCGTGAACCTGGGAGGCGGAGCTTGCAGTGAGCTGAGATCCGGCCACTGCACTCCAGCCTGGGTGACAGCGCGAGACTCCGTCTCAAAAAAAAAAAAAAAAAAAAAAAAAAAATACAAAAAATTAGTCTGGCATGGTGGCACACACCTGTAATTCCAGCTACTCGGGAGGATGAGGCAGGAGAATGGCGTGAACACAGGAGGCAGAGCTTATAGTGAGCCAAGATCGCACCATTGCACTCCAGCCTGGGCGACAAAGCAAGACTCCATCTCAAAAAGTAAATAAATAAATAATAAAATAATAAAATAAAATTAACACCCTGGCCAGGCACGGTGACTCACATCTATAATCCCAGCACTTTGGGAGCCAAAGTGGGAGGAGCACTTAAGGCCAGGAGTTCGAGGCCAGCCTGAGCAACATAGTGAGATACCATCTCTACAAAAAATTAAAAAATAAAAATTAGCCAGGCGTGGTAGCAGACCCCTAGAGTCCCAGCTACTCGGGAGGCTGAAGAGGGAAGATTGTTTGTGTCCAGGAGTTCAAGGCTGCAGTGAACTATCACTGCAACACTGTAGTCCAGCCTGGGTAACGGAGCAAGATTCTGTCTCTAAAAAGAAAAATGAAAGTGGAAATAAATAAATTAAATTAAATTAAAACCAGTTCTCTTCAATCTTCCTATACTCTCTTTAAAAAAAAAAAAATTCAATTTTTTATTTTTTTGAGATGGAGTCTCACTCTGTCACCCAGGCTGGAGTGCAATGGTATGATCTCGGCTCACTGCAACCTCTGCCTGCCGGGTTCAGGTAATTCTTCTGCCTCAGCCTCCCGAGTAGCTGGGATTACAGGGTCGCAGAACCACGCCCAGTTAATTTTTGTATTTTTAATGGAGATGGGGTTTCACCATGTTGGCCAGGCTGGTCTCGAACTTCTGACCTGAAGCGATCCGCCCACCTTGACCTCCCAAAGTGCTGGGATTACAGATGTGAGCCACCACACCCAGCCACAATCTTCCTATACTCTCTAACTTGCATTTCCTGCATATATGGTGAGCAACATAGCTCTCTGCATGCATCACTAGATGGTCCTCCAGACCTCTCTGTTCAACAGTTAGTACAGTTGAGTCACTTGGTACCTCATTCCCAACTAAGATTTACAAAGCATATTTAAAAGAGGAAAATCACACATTGGTTACCAGTTCATTGTAAAATGGTGCAAAAATTAGATTGATAATAAAATGTTTTATTAGGCACATCCTTTTCATATCTGCTATATTATAACTTGTCTTGATTTTAAATAAAAAGGCCCTTCTAGAAGCATCTATCTAAAGTCTATATAGGTTATGTTCATACTGTTATAAAATTATAAAGTCTAGACATTAGAGTTTGCTGGGCTTTGACTTTAAACTATTAAATAAGAAAAAAGATGATCTTGGCAAGGAAACAATTAGATAATATTCTCGATTTCCACAATATTGATTTGTGTGTGTTGTAGAATTTCTGGAAGGAAGTTAAAACAACAATGACTAAATCTTGC
Organism: Macaca mulatta; assembly: GCF_049350105.2. NCBI lineage: Eukaryota > Metazoa > Chordata > Mammalia > Primates > Cercopithecidae > Macaca > Macaca mulatta. The sequence continues at coordinate 132,123,085 of NC_133413.1, read as the reverse complement.
TTGATGATTACAGTACTTAATTTATATTTATTAATGGCAATAGTAATAATGGACCTTATTTTAATGTCTTCAATCTGTCCCCATCTCTCAAACCATACTACCACCACCATAGCTCAGGGTTTAACACTTCTGTCTAATCTTATCTCCTCCCCTATTTAAATTATGACTGATAGATTGATCTTTCTGGAACACATATGTCACTTTCTGCTTAAAATATTTCTGCTGTTCTCTAGTCTCTTGATGACCAAATTATAACTTCTTAGAGGAGTATTTGGGATTTCTACTACTTTATTACTACCATAGCCATGTTTCAACCTCTTACATTTTGCAAAAGCATTCTTTCACATATGTGCTTTCCCATATGTTATTCCCCGACTTGAGACATCATACCCATATCCTATCCTCACCCAATCTGGGCAATTTCATCATTCTTCAAATACCATCTCTCATATACGCCAAAGACTTTTTCTGATCGCTCTCCTTGTCTGACTTAGATGGCTCTCTGAAAGGTTATAATAGCACCATGTTCTTACCTCTATAATTCAGTCAATTACTTATCCTTTTGGAGAACATTAAAGACCTACATTACATGCTCAAGTTTCTATGCACTCCAGTAAATGTGAACTTTTTGAGGGAAGACATATTTTAAAGCTTTTTTCTTTCAATACCTCACAACTAGCATGGTGCCTGGCACAGTGATCAATAAATGCTGAATAAATGGCCAAATTTCAAGAAATCACATGTACATAAGAAAATGTTATGCAACCAAGAAAATCACTGAATTGTGTATAATCTACTAGTCAAGGTTCTTTGGTAGAACAATGGCAGTCTTATGTATAGCCCTCTCAGGCTTTTGGTATCAATAAGAAGAATATACATACACAGCAATAAGATAGTCCTGTGTGATGTTAATATTCACAGGTAACTTGCATAAATAAAAGTGCAAATGTGTGTGCATTCAAAACTACATTAGCAACATCCAAATACATTGTTACAAATCTTTTCAAAATATTTAGTAATTTTTTCCAGAAGTTCCATCCTCTTTTGCATTAGATGTTTAAATACCCTCCAGTAGATTATCTTTTTTTAAAACAACTTTTAATTAAAAAGTGAGGATAATTAGGCTGGGCACGGTGGCTCATGCCTGTCATCCCAGCACTTTGGGAGGCCAACGTGGACAAATCACGAGGTCAGGAGATAAAGGCTATCCTGGCTAACACAGTGAAACCCCATATCTACTAAAAATACAAAAAATTAGCCGGGCATGGTGGTGGGCACCTGCAGTCCCAGCTACTTGGGAGGCTGAGGCAGGAGAATGGTGTGAACCTGGGAGGCGGAGCTTGCAGTGAGCCGAGATTGTGCCACTGCATTCCAGCGTGGGGGACAGAGCAAGACTGTCCCCCCCACCAAAAAAAGAAAAAAAAAAAAGAAGTGAGGTTAATTAATAATTCCAAAGATTACTATCTTTTAGAATCGTGCAAAGATGTCCGTAAAGGTTCCTGGCAGTAAATTAAGTAGAGTTATCATTTTTAAAGATGACGGAGTTAAGCATATCCTACTATTTGTAATTAAAATTTGTCTGGGTGTGTGTTTGTTTATTCTCTGTTGTCCACATTAGATTGTAAGCTGCCAAAAAAAGTACCCGAATTTCTTATTATAATCCGTTAGCACAAAGCAAATATGAAAGAAGTGTTTTAAAATCTTCCTTTCAACTTCAACTTCTGAAGGAGATGATTAATTCATGGAAGAACAACATATGCTCATAAAACATCAAAACCACCTGATAAATTCACATATTTGAAGAATCAGAAATCTGCAGAAGCATCCAAAGAGAGAAGAACCATTCAAAAGTGACTTGATGATCTTTAGCTCTCCTTGAAAGCATTTGCTGATCCTGGAAGGCACTGTAGGTTAGAAATCTGGACTTGACCCAGGAAGCATCCTACTGGAGGACAGAGTAACAAGGAGAACTTCAGAGAGTTGCATAGAACTGAAGGGCCAAAATTGTAGAATTAAAGGACATTAACCACAGACTCTGTGTCCCTCTTAGGACTTGCCATGTTTGGAAGTTATAGGGTCAGGATACCAGAAAGCTAAACCAATTGCCTCTCAGAGACAGAGTAGAAATTATTATGACCACTCAGAGCTAAGAAGAAAAACACCTTCTAGGCTCCCAATTAGAAAGCACTGTAAGGCCATGCTTTAATCAGAATTAGACTGCTTATTACTAAAATTGCAACTAGCCTCTCCCCACCTCAGTTTATAATTGGATCCCATTCCACCCCACATGCATATACACAACTGTCTATTTATCCAGCAGAGGAAAGAGCAAATTTTGTGTGGTGAAAGAAAACAACTAAAAATGCTAAAAATGTTAGCATTCAATCAAACATTTTTAAGAAAATAAACAGGACTATATGATTGACATCCAAACACACACACACACACACACACACACACACACACAAGCATATCCACAGATGAACCACACATTACAGTTAGCACAGATTTTGAAAGAACTATCATAAAGTTTAAGACAGTAGATGAATTGATTATCAAACTAATTAAAAGGTAGAACATTTCAACAAATAGTAGTATATATAAATAATTATAATTTACAAATATCACAAAAACATTCTAGAAATTAAAGGCTGTGCATAGGTGATAGACTTTGGATGTTTGTTCCCTCCAAATATCATGCTTAAATGTGATCCCCAATGTTGGAAGTGGGGCCTGGTGGAAGGTGTTTGGGTCATAGAAGTGGATCCCTCCCCTGAATGGCTTGGTGCCCTCCCCATGGTAATGAGTTCACACAAGATCTCATTGATAAAAATTCTGGGACCTCCCTGACCTCACTCGCTCTTTCACCATGCAAGGTGACTGCTCCTCACTCACCTTCTGCCATGAGTAAAAGCTTCCCAAGGCCTTACCAGAAGCCAAGCAGATACTGGTGCCATGCTTGTACAGCCTGTAGAACCATGAGCCAAATAAACCTATTTTCTTTTTAAATGACCCACTCTCAGGTATTCCTTTACAGCAATGCAAAATGGATGAATGCAGTAGGTTTACCAGGAAGTAGACATACTTGTAAGACAAATAGCAAGTAGAAGATAAGACTAGTAATTTCGAAGACAGGTGAATAGAAAATGTATATACTTAAGTAAAGAAGGAAAGGAAGAAAAGGATGACAGGAAAAGAACAAAGTGTAAAAAAAATATATCAGACACATTTGAATGGTATAACACAAGTGTAATAAGATTACAAGAAAGAAGAGACAGGAATGAGATAGAAGCACAATTTGAAGAGCTAAGCACTGATAATTTTCCAAAATTGATGAAAAAAAACCCCAACTCACCAATTTCAGAAGCCTACTGAAGAGTATATAAAACACTGAAAGAGTACATAAAACACTTGGTCATATTGCAGCCAAACTACTGAAAACCAAGATAAAAATAAAAACTTTAAAAGAGCCAGAGAAAAGAAATACAAATTTCTTTCAAAATATACCCCAAATCTCTGACAGCTGACTTCAAAACAGAAATAATAGAAGCCAACAGACAATTGACATTTTTACAGCGCTGAAAGAAAGTAACCATCAACTTAGAATTGTACCCATAGGGGAAAAAAATTTCCAAAATGTGACTAAGCTTAAAAACACTTTTGATTAACAAAACATGTCAAGTATTTAATGCCAAAAGATTTTCTTTGAAATAAATATAAAAGAGTTTATCAGGTGAAAGGAAAATTACACTTCATAGAAACAAGGAAGTTCAGAAAGGAATGAAGAGCAATGGAAAAGGTGAATATGTATGCAAATATAAACAAATATTGACCCCATAAAGTGATATTTTGAATACCTCATTGAATTTAAAATATATGTAAAAATGAAATGCACAATAAAACATTGCAAATGGCAAGAAGGAATTTAGAGTTTAAAAGGTCTGAGATTTTAGCAATATTGAGAAAAATAGTAAAGCTAACAGTTTGTACTAGATTATAATAAGTTAAGAATTCATGTTATAATCACTAGCTAATCTATAAAAATAGTAAAATTATTTTATGAAAAACAGGTATATATTATAGTTGGGATAATTTGAGCAAAAAAGAAAGGAATTGAATAATGTGGTATTATAACCCCAAATATAAAAATAAATATCCATGAGTCCATACTAATATAAATAAATGGTTGAAAATGAGTAAGAGAAAAGAACCAACTATCTCATGAAGAAGAATTCCAAATAATTGATGTAGATACTTCACCCTCAAAAAGGCAGAGTATAACCCCCCATTCCTTAAGTGTGGGCTGCACATAGTGACTTCCTTACAATAAATACAGTATGAAAATAGGGGAAAACTAACTTTACAGTACAGAAAACCAACACTGCTTCAGTCCCATAATGAAAATGAACATAAACAATGATAAGTAATATTGACAGAATATACCTTTTATGTGAAATAAAAATGGTAGTTTACTCTGGGGTCATTCTCAAACAGATTAGCTCCAATAAAATCATGAGAAGACCATCAGACAAGTCTCAGGCAGGGGTATTGTATAAGATATTTGACTAGTACTCCTTAAAACTGTCAAAGTCCTTTTTATGCTCATCAAATACAAGTACAGTCTGAGAAACTGTCACAACCAAAAGAATCCTAAGTAGTCATGAATACTAAATGCAATGTGACACCTGAATGGATCCTGGAACTACAACGACAACAACAACAATACATTAGATAAAAGCAAAACAAAGAAAATCTGAATCTATTTGGAGGTTAGTTAATAATAATCATTAATTGTAGCAAATATACCACATTTATATAAGGTGTTAGTAACAGGGGGAAATAGATGTAGTGGAAGTGAGAATGTTCTATACTGTCTTTGCAATTTTTTTCTGTAAATCTAAGACTGTTGGAAGTAAAAATTTTAGAAAAGGGTGACATGAATAATACAATAATAAAACAATGTTTCATTAATTTAAAAGGAAAAGGAGAAAGCAATGAATAAAGACGATTAAAATAGAAAAAAATAGTAAGAAAAATTTAAAAATCCATATTATTTATTACATTCAATATAAATGGACTAAATCTACATTTTAAAAAAAACCCTAAAATTGCCAAAATCAATTGTTAAATGCCTACCTACTCTAGCCTTCTTGCAAAAAACAAACTTTTAATTTGAAGTATAAAATACAGTTGAAAATAAAAGTATAGAAATAAAGATACCATGCAAACACTAGCCAAAAGAAAAGTGATTTAGCATATTAATATTAAACAAAGTAGGCATAAAGCCATGAAGCATTATTAAATAAATTTAATAAAGATAAAGGGTTTAATCTAATAGATATCAGTGTACATGACAAATAACAATATCTGAGAATATGAAGACAGAAAGGGAAAATAGAGAAAATCTAATCATAGAGAGAGACTTTAATACACCACTCTAGGTAGCTGAGATGGCAAGATATATATGTTGTGAAGAACTGTTTTATTCATTTTAGGATGTTTAGTAGCATCCCTGGCTTCTACTCATTAAATGCTGGTAGTGCTTCCCATTCCCCCAATTATAACAACTAAAACTATCTCTAGATATTTTAAAAAATCTCTGCTGGTTGAGAACCATTTACTACGTATATATTTATATATGTTACACATACACACCACATATAAAGTTTATATGTAATATATTACATATAATATTGCATGTAATATGTAATACATATATTGCAAATAATATACATTATACACTTATGTATATATGTATACACACAGACATATATACACACAGACACAAACATGTCTACATGTCATATAAAATGTATACATATTATATATAATATATGTATGTATATATGTATGTATATGTGCATAAACACAAAAATATACTCACACACATATACACACTGAATAATACAAAGTTTTCATAATTTACACAGTTAGCTGACATTGCTGCCAACAGGACAGAATTCACATAATTTTTGACTTTGCATAGAAGCTTAGACTAAGATACACTATATGTTGAATCATAAAGCCTCAAGAAATATCAACAAATGAAAATAATTCAGAGTATATTATTTGATCGCAAAATTAACTTAGAAATAAATTGTAAGCCATCAAAACATCTCCAACTACCTGGAAATGATGTACTTCTAAATGATCCATGGGTCAAATAAGAATTAACAATGAAAATCTTAAGATATTATAGCTGAATCATAAAGAAGGTATAACATAAAATAAATGTGATATGCTTTAAAAGTAATATAGAGAGGGTAATATATATCACAGAATGAAAATATTGTGGAAGAATAAATACTAAAATTAAATGATAAATATGCTTTTATCTCAAAAGGTTGTTAAATCAAATTAAATTTGGCCTAAATCTGCCTCTGTATGCAGTGAACTGTATCCTAATATAATTTGTAAATAAACTGCAGTCTAACTTGAGAGTATATTCTTCTAACAAGTAACTGAACTTTGACAATCACAGTAGCCTGAACTTTCAGCCAATCACAGCCGCAGATTGCTCATACATGTTCAAATAAGGCAAATGTCAAGCTGTGACCAATTGAGCTATTTCTGTATGTCACTCTCTTTTCCTGCCTATAAATACTGCCTGCCCACATTGCTGGGTGGAGCTCCCTGAGGCTTTATTAGTTCAGGGTGCTGCCCAATTCGTGAATGTTTCTTTGCTCAAATAAACTGCTAAATTTAATTTGTCTAAAGTTTTTCTTTTAACAAAGTAATAACAAAATTAAACCAAAATAATTTTTAAATAATAGCAATAACAATGGGAATTAATGAAATGAAAACAAATGTGTAATAAAAAAAAAACCCAACAAAGCCTTTGACTAAAATGATTTATAAAACATATACTTAGCAAAAATAAATAAGACACAAAGACAACACAAAATACCAACATCAGAAATGAAAAAAGCAACATCATTATTTGTAACAAAGGACTACTATTAACAATTTTAGCCAATGAATTTGATAATTTGGATTAAATTGGCAAATCCCTTAAAAACACAACTTTCTGAAACTGATACTATGTATATTTAAATGTAAATTACATTAAATATACATTTATGTTGTATATATTAATATACAATTATTAATTGTATTATATATTTATTAATAATTAATACAAGGCAATCAATATAGTAATTATTATCTTGCTATGTATATTAAAATTTTTTGATTCTGTCATTGAAAACCTTCCTAAAACAAATGAAGATGAAAATATTTGTACTAGTTAATTCTTCCAAAAAATTAAGAATACAAATTTTACACAAAATCTTCCAGAGAAAGAAAACAGAGGAAATACTTTCTAGCAATTTTTATAAAGCCAGGATAATCTTTATATTAAAGTACAACAAGAAACTGAAATTTCAGACTAATCCCTCTCATTAATATGTTATAAAAGTCCTAAATCAAACTCAGTGATATGTAAAATATATATTTTCATCCAAATACCCTCAATAGTAGAACGAATCAATTGAGGTGTATTCACACATTAAAAATACTCTCTATGTGTGAGAGTGAATGAACTACAACTACACTCAAGTAACAAAAGGCAGAATAAAGAAAATCAATCCCAAAAGGATTTACACTGAATTGTCCATTCATGTAATGTTTACGAGCAAAACCAATCTACACTAACAATATTAGAGGTCAGGATATGAATTACCCTGAGAGAAGATAGTGACTAAATGGGGGTGTGGGCATGTCTTCTGGGGTATGGGTGATATTGTTTCTTGATCTCAGAATCGTTTGCAGGAGTATATTCATGCTGTAAACATTTATCACGCTCTAGACTTTTGATGTGTGAATATTTCTGTACATGTCATACTTCAATAAAAAGTTTGATTTTCCAATTCTTTTTACCCAGCTTCTCTGTTGCCAGAAAACTGTTAATATATCTGTGAAATACGTTTTGATTTCTTTTTAGGTTCATACTTGAAGTTTCCTTGCTCAAATTCAGCATTAAAAATACTTAAGAGATTCTCTGCACCACATTGATGTAGGTATGAGTTTGGCTCTGCGATTCTATTGAGCCACTTTAAAATTGTTCCCCAAGGTCTCTTCTCTTATCTCTTTCCAACTCCCTCAAAAAACCGTTAGTGACGCTGGAATCCAGGCAATTGCACAACCCTTTTAATGTCAGTCTTGGAATGAAGACTTTATGCATCACTAGCTGTGTGCATGTATAGTGAAGTAAAATTAATATCCTCTGCGTTGTTTAGTCTATATTTCATTGGCTGGCTGCCTAGAATGACTAAGGAAACTGCCTGTAAAGTTACCCCTTCCCCTCAAAAGAAAAAAGGCAAACTTTGGAATTACTTTTACAAAAGGGAAAATTAATAAATGACTTAAAAAAATAAACTAAAAGGAGAAAAGGGAGTCCTCGTGCTCGTCGATTCCTTTTTTCTCAAAAGGAAAAGTACTTCATTCGGGCATAGTTGTAGTCAAGCCAAATTGTCACCATGCTCTGGTGATTTACAAATTGAGGGATGATATTCACAGGCAGTGCTTGTCTCACTTCAAATCTTAATGCAAAGTTAATTGTATACCCTGGGTTATGTTCTACAGCATTTCAAGTGATATTGATGACACTAATAATATTATGTAAGGCAATTCTCTGAAAATTCATGAATATACCTTTTAATTAAGCTGACTTTTGGAAGGGTTATAGTCCTATTATATACTGTAAAATAGCTCCGTGTAAATTAAACTCTCTCTCTCTACGTATGTGTGTGTGTATGTGCAGCTACTGTGTACATACTCAATTACTAAATGTCAGGGAAAAGATTAAAATGTATTTTCCTCATAAACTGTTTTCAGTCATTGCAGTGCCTGAGGAGCAATGATTCCCTTTTCTGCTGACCTTCCATATAGTTTCCAGAGACCTAAATTTTCTTCTTTGGGGAGGTTACATTTTGTATCTTGTGTACACTACAGCTTTAAAGAGAAAAGAAGCCTCCTTGATGTTTGGAAGAACACTATACATGTTTTATTGTTTTGTATCCTCTGATTATTGGCAGCAGTTTTGTTTGAGGTTCCTACTGTCCTCCTTTATCCATCAGATGCTTAGGGACACATTTAACTGATGCAGCAAGCTTCAAACCTTAGCATGAGCTGTTTCAAAGACAGGTGCAGTTTAGGAAGTATAGAGCTTAAAGGAAGAAGGTACATTATTGGAATTAGAAGTGCAACAAGGAAATACATGCTTGTTGTTTCACATTGAATGACATTTAGGTCTGTAATCTTCAGTGCTGGAATGAGATATTTTGTTCAGACTGAACCTAAACATGTCAGACATTAAATATAATTTGCCTGCTCACTGAGACTAGCTCTACATGTAGTCTCCAGGAATCCATAACAAGCTGTTGCCTTTCTCTCCTGAGGTAGCCCTCCTGACTTTCCCGGCTGACTTCCCATGCTCATCTGATGGTTTACTCAACATGTTCCCAATACTGGAAACACTTTGTTCCCTGCTGGTTTTTCCCCTTCTGGCTCTCCAGATGGTTTTTGATCTTATGTCTCGAAGGATCTCTCTTTTTCTTCTCTCTCCAGTGACCAATATACAACTCAAGGGCGGATTGTTTTGTCCTTCCCTCCGTTTAGAAACTCTTCACCGGCCTGCTGTCTCCTCAGTTTCTTGCAGTCAAGTCCTGCTTTGTGGGCTTTCAAGACGTACTGAGCGGCAATAGTGTAACAACGTGAGTTCCGATGCCAGTTACCTGCATTCAAATCCTGGTCCCTCCACTTACTAAAATGGCAACTTCAGACAAGTTCCTTAACATCTATTTGCCTAAAGTTCTTCATCTGCAAAATGAAGCTAATAATATCATACATCTGGAATTTTTGAATGGATTCAATGAAACAATACATGCAAAAGACTTAGGATGATGTTGCGTATATAGCAAGAAGTCAGTGAATATTGCCCTTGGTCAATAATCCAGGAGCACCTGAGCTTATACTATTTTGAACTCTGTCAGTATAATAAAATCTAGTTGTAATATAGAGCATATGTTTATCCAAGAACAGTACAAATAACTTCAGGAATATTAAAGACTAATCATATAGAAAGTACATTTGGCAGGAACCATAATGACCAAAGTTTAAGAGTAGGAGGAGAGGGTGGCAAGAGAAATGGTTATCCTGACTGCTTTCTATCCTCTCCAATATCATCATTCTAGCAGGAGATGGTGGCTCATGCCTGTAATCCCAGCACTTCGGGAGGCCGAGGTGGGAGGATCACTTGAGCTCAGGACTTGGAGACCAGCCTGGGCAATGTAGTGAGATCTCATCCCTAGTAAAAATAAAAAAAATTAGCTTGGTATGGTGGCACACACCTGCAGTCCAAGCCACTCACAGCCTAAGGTGGGAGGATTGCCTGAGCCTTTGAGGTCCAGGCTGCAGTGTGCCATGACTGGGTCACTGCACTCCAGCCTGGGCAAAAGAGTAAGACCTGACTACTCTTTGACACAGTTATCATATATTATATATACATTTATATATATATATATGAAATAAATGTTATTAGATTATTCTGAGAATGATCTCTAATAACTCAAAAGAAATACTCATGGCCTACATACCCTGATTCTTTTCTTAAAATATACTATAAATATTTTTAAATTTTATTGTGTCATGTCTTGTGTGAGGGACTTAAGGGATTCAGAGTCTAGTAGCAGAGACACATGCCCTACTTTCTTACCCAATTTAATTCCAAATATAGTGTGATATAGACTTAGAAAAAGGAATGGAGGCCAGGCGTGGTGGTTCATGCCTGTAATCCCAGCACTTTGGGAGGCCGGGGCAGGCAGATCCCTTGAGATCAGGAGCTCAAGACCAGCCTGACCAACATGGTGAAACCTCATTTCTACTAAAAATACAAAAAATTAGCTGGGCATAGTGGCAGTTTCCTGTAGTCCCAGCTATTTGGGAGGCTGAGGCAGTATAATTTCCTGAACCTGGGAGGTGGAGGTTGTAATGAGTTGAGATCGCACCACTGTACTCCAGCCTAGGCCACAGAGCGAAACTCCATCTCTAAACAAAACAAAAAGGTATGGAGCAATAGGGAGTTAGGGAAGAATTTTTTATTCATACAAATTTATGAGGTACATGTGCAATTTTGCTACATGCATAGATTTTTTTTTCTTTTTTTTTTTTTTTTTGAGACAGAGTCTTTCTCTGTCACCAGGCTGGAGTGCAGTGGTGTGATCTCGGCTCACTGCAACCTCCGCCTCCTGGTTCAAGCGATTCTCCTACCTCAGCCTCCTGAGCAGCTGGGATTACAGGTGCACACCACCACGCCCAGCTAATTTTTGTAATTTTAGTAGAGACGGGGTTTCACCATGTTGGCCAGGATGGTCTCCATCTCTTGACCTTGTGATCACCTGCCTTAGCCACCCAAAGTGCTGGGATTACAGGTGTGAGCCATGGCGCCTGACCATGTGTACATTTTCATGGCAGTCAAGGCTTTTAGGGAATCCATCACCAAGTAATGTACATAGTACTCACTAATTTCTCATCATCCTCCCTCCTTCTGCCCCCTCACCCTTTAAAGTCTCCATTGTCTGTCATTCAATTCTCTGCACAAATGTGAACATATTTTATCACTCACTTATGAGTGAGAACATGCAATATTTGTCTTTCTGTGTCTGGCTTGTTTCATTTAATAACCTCAATTTCCATCCATGTTGTTGAAAAAGACAAGATTTTATTCTTTTTTATGACCAAATAATATTCCATGGATACGCCACATTTTATACATCCATTCATCTGTTGATGAACACTTAGGTTGATTCCATATCGTTGCTATTGTGAAGAGCGTTGTGATAAACATGTGAGTGTAGGTATTATTTTGATGCATTGATTTCTTTTCCTTTGGGTAGATACCCAGTAGTGGGATTACTAGAATGAATAGTACTTCTATTTTTAGTTCTTTGAGGAATCTCCATATGGTTTTTCAGGGGAGCTGTACTAATTTACACGTCCACCAACAGTGTATAAAGGTTTTCTTTTCTCTACATTTTCATCAACATCTGTTATTTTTGTCTTTGTGGTAACAGACATTTTGATGGGGGTAAGATGATATTCCATTGTGGTTTTGACTTACATTTCTCTGATGATTAGGGATGCTGAGCATTTTTCATATGACTGTTGGCCATTTGCAGGTCTTCTTTTGGAAAAAGTCTATTCATATCCTTTGCCCTCTTTTTAATGGGATTATCATGATTTGCTGTTGCTGTTGTTGAATTAAGTTCTTTTATATTCTGATATTAGTTCCCTGTTAGACGAATAGTTTGCAAATATTTTCTCCTATTCAGCAAGTTGTCTCCTTACTCTGTTAATTATTTCTTTTGTGGTGCAGAAGCTTTTTGGTTAATGTAGTCCCATTTGACTATTTTTTTTTTTCTGTTGCCTATGCATTTGAGGTCTTAGTCATCAATGCTTTGCCTAGCCCATTGTCTACAAGGCTTTTCCCTAGGTTTTCTTCTCATATATATAGTTTCGGGTTTTACATTTAAGTCTTTAATTCATCTTGAGTTGATTTTTGCATATAGTGAGAGATAGAGGTCTAGTTTCATTCATCTGCATATAGCTATTCAAATTTCCCAGCATAATTTATTGAAGTAGGTTTCCTTTCCCCAATATGTTATTATCAGCTTTGTCAAAGATCAGTTGGCTATAAACATGTGGCTTGATTTCTGAGTTTTCTATTGTGTTCCATTGATCTATATGTCTATGTTTATAACAGGACCATGCTTTTTTGGTTACTTTAGCCTTTTAATTTAAAGTCAAGTAATGTGAGGCCTCCAGCTATGTTCTTTTTGTTCAGGATTGCTGTGGCTGATCAAGCTCTTTTTCGGTTCCATATGAATTTCAGAAATTTTTTTCTAATTCTTTGAAAAATGACATTGGTATTTTGATAGGGATTGCATTTAATCTGTAGGGCAGTATGGTTATTTCTTTACTTTTGGAGACCAAGTCTCACTCTGTCACCCAGGCTGGAATGCAGTGATGTGATCTTGGCTCACTGCAACCTCTGCCTCCCAGGTTCAAGCAATTCTCCTGCCTCAGCCTCCCGAGTAGCTGGGATTACAGGAGCCTGCCACCAGGCCCGGCTAATTTTTGTATTTTTAGTAGATAGGGGGTTTCACCATGTTGACCAGGTTGGTCTTAAACTCCTGACCTCAGGTGATCTGCCTGCCTCAGCCTCCCAAAGTGCTGGGATTACAGGTGTGAGCCACCGTGCCTGGCCTGGTATGGTCATTTTAACGTTATTTCCAATCCATGAGCAAAGGATGTCTTTCCATTTTTTGTGTGTGTCATATATAATCTCTTTAATCATTTTTATAGATTTTTTTTTTTTGTAGAGATCTATCACTTTCATGGTTGTTTATTCCTAGGTATTTTTTGTAAATATAAATGTGATTGCCTTCTTGATTTCTTTCTAGCTAGGTTGTTACTGGTGTATATACATACTACTGATTTTTGTACATTGATTTTGTATTCTGCAATTTTACTGAATTCATTTTGCAAACCAAAGAGTTATTTGGTGAAGACTGTATGTTTTTCTAGATATAAGATCATATCAACAAAGAGGAATAATTTGACTTCCCTTTTACAATTTGGATGCCATGTATTTCTTTCTCTTATGTGATTGCTCTGGCTAGGACTTTTAGTACTATGATGAATAGGAGTGGTGAAAATGACCACCTTTGTCTTTTTTTCAGTCCATAGAGAAAATGCATTCAACTTTTCCCCATTCAGTATGATGTTAGTGGTGGGGTTGTTTTACACTACCTTTATTATTTTGACATATGTTTCTTCTATGCCTAGTTTGCTAAGGGTTTTTATCATGAGGAGATGTTGAATTTTATCAAATTCTTTTTCTGAGTCTATTGATATGATCATATGATTATTATCCTTGATTCTGTTTATGTGAAGTATCACATTTATCGACCTATGTGTGTTAAACCATCCTTGCTTCCCTGGTATAAAACCTCATTGACCATATTATATATGTTTTTTTGATGTGCTGTTGAGGGGATTGCTATTTTGTGAGGATTTTTACATCTATGGTCATCAGAGATAAAAATAGTTTCTTTACTACTTGTGTTCCTGTCTGGGTTAGGTATCAGAGTGATACTGGCATCATAGCATATGAGTTAGGAAAAATTCCCTCCTCCTGGACATTCTGGAACAGTTTTAGGAGGACTGGTATTACTTTTTCTTTGCACATTTGGTAGAATTTGACTGTAAATCCATCTGGTCCTGAGATTTTCTTTGTTGAGAGGTTTATTATTACTGATTAAATCTCTCTACTCATTATTGATCTGTACAGGTTTTCTATTTCTTCCTGATTCAATCTTGGGAGGCAGTATGCTTCTAAGAATTTATCCTCTAGGTTTTCTAGTTTATGAGCATAGAGTTGTTCACAAAATCTTGTGTTTCTGTGGTAGGAGTTGTAACTTCTCCTTTTTCATTTCTGATTTTGTTTACTTTGATCTGCTCTCCTCTTTACTTGGTTAGTTTAGCTAGCAGTTTATCTATTTTGCTTATTTTTTGAAGAACCAACTTTTCTTTTTGTTGATCTCTTGTACTGTTTTTGTTGCTGTTGCCACTATCTAGTTCTGCTCTGATCATTATTTCACTTCTGCTAATTTTGGGTTTGGTTTGTTCCTTGAGGTGCATTGTTAGATGGTTAGTTTTTAATTTTTATTTATTTATTTATTTAGAGACAGAGTCTCGGTCTCTCAGGCTGGAGTGCAGTGGCGCGATCTCTGCTCACTGCAAGCTCCGTCGCCTCCCGGGTTCATGCCATTCTCCTGCCTCAGCCTCCCGAGAAGCTGGGACTACAGGAGCCCACCACCATGCCTGGCTAATTTTTTTGTATTTTTAGTAGAGACGGGGTTTCACTGTGTTCGCCAGGATGGTCTCGATCTCCTGACCTTGTGATCCGCCCACCTCGGCCTCCCAGAGTGCTGGGATTACAGGCGTGAGCCACTGCGCCCGGCCTTTAAGTTCTGGGATACATGTGCAGAATGTGCTGGTTTGTTACATAGGTATATAGATGGTTAGTTTTTAATCTTTCTACATTTTTGAGGTAGGCATTTAATGTTATAAACTTCCTTCTTAGCACTGTTTTTGCTGTATCCCAGAACTTTTGGTTTGTTGTGTTTCCATTTCTGTTTGTTTCCAATTAAAAAAAATTTTTTTTCATCTAAATTTCTTTGTTGGCCCAATAGTCATCCAGGAGTATGTTTACTTTCCATGTATTTCTGTAGTTTCCAATGTTCCTCTGGGTATTGATTCTTAGAGTTTTCATGTTGTGATCTGAGAAGATACTTGATATGGTTTTGATTTTTTACATTTGTTGAGACTTATTTTGTGGCTTAAGACATGGTCTTAGAAAATGTTCCATGTGCTGATGAAAATAACGTATATTATGCAGTTTTTGGGTAGGATGGTCTATGTTTGATCTATTTTGTCTAAAGTCCAGTTTTAAACCAATGTTTCTTTGCTAATTTTCTGTCTAGATGAACTGTCTCATGCTATAAATGGGGTGTTGAAATACAATTTTGTATTGATATCTCTCTTCAGTTCTAGTAATATTTGCTTTATGAATCTGTGTGCTTCAGTGTTGGATGCATATATATTTAGAATTATTATAGCCTTTAGCGGAATTGATCTTTTTATCACTATATAACGACCCTCTTTGTCTTTTTTTTTTTTAACCTAAAGTCTGTTTTATCTGATATAAGCTTGTCCTGCTTACTTTTGGTCTCCATTTGCATGAAATATACTTTTTCACCCCTTTACTTTCAGTCTAAAAGGGTCTCTACAGGTAAGATGTGTTTTGTAAGCAGCATACAGTTGAATCTTTTTTTTGTTCAGCCAATTTATATGTTTTCAGTGGAGCATTTGATCCATTTATGTTCATGGCTATTATTACTATGTGAGGTTTTATTCCTTTCATACTGTTAATCATTTTCTATTTGTCTTATAAATTATTTTTTTCTCTTACAGTTTGTAATTGTGGTTTCATATTCTATAGTGGTGCCATTTGATTCCTTTCTTTTCCTTTGTGTGATTGTTTTACCAGTGAGTTTTATACTTTCATGTGTTTACATGATGGTAAATGTCCTTTTGATTCCAAGCTTAGGACTACCTTGAGCATTTTTTTAGAGATGCACTAGTGGTAACTAATTTCCTCAGCATTTGCTTATTTGGGACTTTATTTCTCCTTCACTTATGAAGGTTAGCCTCACTGGATATCATATTCCTTACTGCCTGTATTTTCTTTCAGTATGTTTAATATATCATCCCATTCTCTTCTGGCCTATAAGGTTTCTGCTGAGAAGGATGGAGTTTCCTTTGTAGATACTAGCTGCTTTTCTTTTGCTGTTTTTAGAATTAACTCTTTCATTTTAACTTTAGACAGTCTAATTTTAAAGTGCTGTGGCAAAGTCCTTTTTGCACAGTACCTGGATATCTAAATCTCTTTCTAGACTTGTTAAGGTTTTATCTATCATTTATTAAATTGCTTTTCTACACTTTTTATCTTTCTTCAGGTTAGGACACTGATACTTCATAAATTCAGTCATTCTACGCTGTTTCAGATGCCTCAAAGTCTCTGTTCATTCTTTTTATCCATTTTTCTTTATTGTCATGTAACTAGGTTATTTCAAAAAACCTGTCTTCAACTTCTAAAATTATTTCTTCCACTTGATCTAGTCTATTGTGGAAGCTTTTTAATGTATTTTGTATTTCCATCAATGCATTATTTAGTTCCAGAGTTTCTGTTGTTTTCTAGATCTCATTGGTAAGTCTCTCATTCATATCCTGAATTGTTTTCTGAATTCTTTGTTTTTAAGATTTCTCTTGTGTCTCACTGAGCTTCTTTTAAATCAATATTTTGAATTCTTCATCTGGGATTTCAAGAATTTTCTTTTGGTTAAGATCTATTGCTAGAGAATTACTGTTACTTTGGGGGTGTTATATTTCCTTGCTTTTCATGTTTCCTGTGTCTTTACATTGATATTTGTGCATCTGGTGTAATAGTCACTTCTTCCTATTTTAACATTTATTTTTGTTGGGGGAGGCTTTTTCTTAAGGGTGCATTCATGGTATTGACTGGGTAGTGCTCTTTGGCTTTACTTCTTTGAGTGTGCGGTGGTGAAGTCTGATTTCTTTGGCTATAAACAGTATTAGTGGATGTATGATTTCCTCAGTGCATTAGGAACAGTTATTAGTGGAGGTTATAGTGAAGTTGTGCTGGGGCCTGGAGTGCCAGATTGGCACATCTTTAGACCTCACTGTTACTGGTGGGCTACACATGCCTATCATTGTGCCCCAAGGTGGTGTATGCTGACATCTGGGTTGGCAATTTCAGGCACGTTGATTCTTGGGTCTCTGGGTGGCTTTCTCAGATGCCAATTGTGGTAGTGGTGGAATATGAGGATGAGTGAGCTCTCTAGTCCCTGGGCAGCCTATATGGTCTAGGTGATGGCAGTAGCAGTGGTAAGATGTTCTTCTGGTTCCAAGCATTGTGTGCTTGTGTTGACAGTGGTTGGACTAGGCAACTACTGGAGGTGTGGGCCAATTTCCACGCCAGCAGGTGGCGCTCGCAGGTAGGAGCCAACTGTGGTGGTAGCTGCAAGGTGTTTAGGCCCAATCTCAGTCTTCTGGAAGAAGTGCTTCACTGTCCCAGGTGGCAGATTCACTTGTGGAATGCTCAGGACCCTGGATTTTGTGCTTTGTCTCCAAGTGGGAGCAAAGCCAGATGGAGCCAGACTGGGCAGGCTGGTGCTCAGACCTCCCAATGGTGATTGCCTGCACCAGCGGTAACAGACAAGGGAAGGACAGTCATCAGGTACTTGGCAGAAAGCTCAGGTGCGGCTGACAGTTGCTACACTGAGGTCCTGGCAAGGGGAAGATGGGGCCATCCCCAGTGGCCACAGTCTAGAGCAGTATGTAGGATATGTGAATCTCTCTCATGTCCTGGTCCTGATGGGGCTTGCTCCTCAGTCCTGGCTGTTGCAACAGACCTGGATTACCCATCAGACCCCCCAGTCCATTCCTAGATTGCAACTCAGCCTTCAGCCATAGGAGCGCCTGCCCAGCTCAAGACCAAGCTTCCATGGCAACTGGATCCTGCTCAAGTCTCAGCGGTGGGACCCACTTCCCAGCATCTGGTGGCTGCTGCCCACACCACAGTTCTGGCTGCAGAAGTTCACTCTGCCCTAGTGCCCAGTTCTGTAAGCAGTAGACCAAGTTTCCCTAACGCCTAGGACCAGTACTATTAGATCACAGGACAGCGCACAGTCTGTTAAAAAGTTACAACAGAAAATGGTGTCTTGCTACAGCTGCTTAGGTTTCATAAAGGGAGTGAGACCTAAGGTATGTTTCCTCCCTGGGGCGGTTCCTTCTCATAGTCTCCCAGCAGCTCCCTAAATTATATTTAGGATTAGGGAGAGCCAAGATGCTCTCCCACAGCCTGGATTGCACAATCCTCCAGTGGGAATGTGGACCACTGAAAGACTCTCACTCACCCTTTCTCCAGATTGGAGAGTCACTCCCAACTCCTCATTGTTTTTGGCGAAGCAGGCTGCCTGTTATCCATCCTCATTTTTGGGTGTTTCCTGTTGCATTTCTGTTGCATTTCTTTGTCCCTCTTGGATAATGTATTGAAAGTGTGATTGTCTACACACTATTTTGACTCTTCTAAGTGGATGAGATGTGCTTGAAATGCCTCTAGTCAGCCATCTTGATCTCTATTCCTTACAACACTCATTCGCCATTCATCATCAGACTATAATTTTTAATAATCAGTAGGATCTGTCTCTCCCCTTTACTCTTAGTATTACCATCATTATTCTGGTCACAGAGATTGCGTTAAGGAGGAGAAAGTTCCAAGCCATGCTAATGAGTTTAAATTCTAAAAATTTCTAAATAACTTTTGGAATAGAGGCAGCCAGTTGTCCATTGTGATAGGGAAATGCCTCTCACCATTTTGCTCCATCTCTCAGGACAAGGGAGAGACTGCCTTCAAAAGAAGTCAACTGAGTCAAGTCAAAATAGGAAGGGAGAAACAGAATCCTAATAATATCATTCGAGTCTCTCAATCTAGCCATCATGAAGAAAATCCTAGGTGAAATTTGCCAGTATATAAACCAGAAATTTTTCTTTTCTTTTTTTTTCTTTTTTTTTTTTTTTTTTTGAGACAGAGTCTCGCTCAGTCGCCCGGGCTGGAGTGCAGTGGCCGGATCTCAGCTCACTGCAAGCTCCGCCTCCCGGGTTCACGCCATTCTCCTGACTCAGCCTCCCGAGTAGCTGGGACTACAGGCGCCCACCACCGCGCCCGGCTAATTTTTTGTATTTTTTAGTAGAGACGGGGTTTCACTGTGTTAACCAGGATGGTCTCGATCTCCTGACCTCGTGATCCGCCCGTCTGGGCCTCCCAAAGTGCTGGGATTACAGGCTTGAGCCACCGCGCCCGGCCAGAAATTTTTCTTTTCTTACATAGTTTTGAATTGGGTTTTCTGTCTTGAAGAGGGCTGCCTAACACAGAGGCCTACTGATAAAAACAAAACAAAACAAAAACCTTTCCTTGCTTGATCTCTAAGCCTAGTTATTCTCTCTCTCTCTCTCTCCCCCTCCCACCCTCCTCTGTGTCTTTCTCTCTCCCTGAAGTTTGTAGGATTCCTGCAGTAGCAAACCTACTTTCCTGTTCTGTGACTTGGCTGATTTTTTCTCAGTTACTTTCCTTTGCTAATATATAACTACTCCATCTTCACTTGCCTATCTGCAGGTCTAGGGTATGAAACCATTGCTCACAAAAAGCATTGATGAATGATGCAGGAAGTGAGGATTTGACAGGAAGTCTCTGCTCTAAATCAGATATATACTTCTTATTAGTGCATTAATCACTTTGAGCATCTTATTGCTCACTTATCAAGTATAATCACCTAGTTCGTTTCTCTTCTCTGTGCTATCACCTGCCTATTCATAGAAGTTTGAGTAGGTTGTGTGAAGTAGTAAGATTCAGACAATAGGGATTATAGTGGCATATAATCCCATACTAAGTTGTAGTAGGTTAATGTTTTCTAACGACACCTGGTATACAGATAAGTCAAAGTGGCCATAATATGTTCCCAATCCTAAAACAAAGTGAAAACAAAACAAAACAAAAATAGCAACTCGATCACAAGAATTAGAATGTAATGCTCTGAAGAAATAAGTTTTGAAAAATGAGTAAGGAAGGGTCTCTCAGAACAAGGAGATCCAAATAGATTTTGTTGCATTTTTTCTACATCACAGTAGCTGCTTTAATTCTTACTTTAAACTAGGTAATCTAGAACAAGTCTCTGAGCATCAGTTCAACGTATCTCCTAACATGCTTCTATAGAGTTAGCACAGAACATTGCACTTAGAAGGCTATAAATTGATACATTTAATTAGTATATACTTTCATGACTGAACATATGAATGGATGCTTATGATTATTATCTCCTGCAAAGTTATATAGTCTTTCTCATTTTGTTTTCAATGATTCACAATGTCTTCTTTTTTTCCAAGTTTTCCCAATCACAACTATCCAACCCGCCAAGAGAATACCTGACCCAGTCTTCTGATTTAATTTCTTTTTATGATACAGATATTTATCCAGAGATTTTCTGGTCAAAAGTCACAACTTTATCATAAAGCTGGTATGTATGTATCTGTCCATTCTCTATCTGTAGTTCATTTTATAAAGATTATGTATACATATAAGTGATAAAATATGGCATATAGTTTGACTCTGATTTCACTGTTGCATATCAAGAAGTACATGGCACTCTGGAGCTGGGCGCAGTGGCTCACGTCTGTAATCCCAGCACTTTGGGAGGCCGAGGCAGGCAGATCATAGGTCAGGAGATCGAGACCATCCTGGCTAACATGGTGAAACCCCATCTCTACCAAAAATACAAAAAATTAGCTGGGCGTGGTGGCGGGTGCCTGTAGTCCCAGCCACTCGGGAGGCTGAGGTAGGAGAATGGCATGAACCTGGGAGGCGGAGTTTGCAGTGAGCCAAGATCGCGCCACTGCTCTCCAGTCTGGGTGACGGTGCAAGACTCCATCTCAAAAATAAATAAATGAAAAGAAGTACATGGCACTCTGACATTACATACAAACAACAACAACAACAACGATTCTTGGTCCCCTCTATCACTAGACATACAAAAGGTATATGAGAAGTGATTTGCTAAATTTTGACCAAAATTAGCTTTAACAAAATATGCCATAATACCAAATAGGATATCATCTATCATTTTCTACATGACTCAAATATTCTACTTCCTTTTTCACTTAGAAAATTAAAAAGTTAATAATTTCTGTCTTCTCTTATATTTGTATGTCCTTCTCTTCTGTCGTCCAGCCCTAATTTGCTAAAGTGTACAAAATATACCTTACCTCTTCGTCCAAAATATGCTTACTATAAAAATAACAGCCAAGAGTCAAGATACTTTTAGTGCCTACTTAATTCAGTGTCTATATTTTAAAGAGATTGGAATGGATTTTTAGAAAACAAAAACAAAACAAGTTGTTTAATATGCTCAAATTGGTCTTTGTCCCACTTTATTGTGTAATATAATCTCGATCCTAATCTATTGTATCATCAAATGTACAACACTGAACAAGTCAGTTTTTTTCTGAGACTCTCAATTTCCTCATCTAATAAATGAAGAATTTCTAAATGTCCTACTAGCCATATCTATGACCCTGAAATTTAGAAAAAAAAGTAAAAAATGGTAATTTAACTAAGAAAAAAGAAGCTATATCATTTGACCCTACTTAATTCCACTAATTTGAGAAATCAATCTAGCCTGAAGTAATAATCCAAATGAAAGCAAGAACTTACATGCACACAGATGTTTACCATATTGTTCTTTATAAAACCCCAAAAGAAGGAGGAAGTAAATATTTGAGGACAGGAGAATGGTTAATCAAATTAGGTGGCATCCTCAACAGGATATTTAACAGCTGTAAATGATATTTAAGAAACAACATAAATTTTCTTATATTAATTGAGAAAAGCAGACTTTCATATTGTGTGTATTCTATGGTTTCATTGATGTGAAAATGTATACACATGTGGAAAATGGCTTGAAGGAATCAGAGTTTATTCTATTTTATTAGGATGAGAAATATTTTTTAATAGTCCAGATCTTCTGTGATATTATTTTCATACAAAAATTAGTTCCCAGTTCTTTCTTCAAGGGGGATACTGTTTCCCTTTCTGAGAAGATAATCCATGACCCTACAAGACTTGAGAGGAGTGACCTGAGTTTAGGAGATAGTAGAACCCACCTAGATCATGGTGAGTAGTCTTGAGAAATCTAAATACGCAAATTAACTTGGTAACGGGTTTTGAATCTCTCTAGCCGATATTAGAAATGGAAAGAAGATATAATCCAAGCTCACAAGTTTACAATTTGGAAGGGGACACAGTTACACAATTAGCAAATCACATTATGGGTCATAAAATAAGAACTAAATTAGAGATGCATACATCACGCTGTAAGAGCATAGAAATTTAAGAAACGGTGGAGAGATTCTTTACAGAGGAGGGAGAATATGAAGGAATTATAGATAATACTGAAAAAAATTGGAGTGAAGCATGGGAAGGGCTTTATAGACAGAAGGAGTAGCACAAACAAAGAAAAGGAAACTGAAACTGTCTTTGTAGTATAAAACAATCAGTGGTCCTGTGACTGCTCTAAGGAACAAAAAGGGAGAGGCTAACTGTTAGCTAGAGAAGAGTTTATTTGTGATAAACCTTGTAATGTCATGTTAATTTAAAGTTTAGGCCATGAGTAGCCATATAACATTTTTTTTTTTTTGTTTTGTTTTGTTTTTTGAGACGGAGTCTCGCTCTGTCGCCCAGGCTGGAGTGCAGTGGCGCGATCTCGGCTCACTGCAAGCTCCGCCTCCTGGGTTTACGCCATTCTCCTGCCTCAGCCTCCTGAGTAGCTGGGACTACCGGCGCCCGCCACCGCGCCCGGCTAATTTTTTGTATTTTTAGTAGAGACGTGGTTTCACCGTGGTCTCGATCTCCTGACCTTGTGATCCGCCCGCCTCGGCCTCCCAAAGTGCTGGGATTACAGGCGTGAGCCACCGCGCCCGGCCAAAATTTTTTTTTTTTTTTTTTTTTTTTTTTTTTTTGAGACGAAGTCTCGCTCTGTCGCCCAGGCTGGAGTGCAGTGGCCGGATCTGAACTCACTGTAAGCTCCGCCTCCCGGGTTTACGCCATTCTCCTGCCTCAGCCTCCCGAGTAGCTGGGACTACAGGCGCCCGCCACTTCGCCTGGCTAGTTTTTTGTATTTTTTAGTAGAGAGAGGGTTTCACCGTGTTAGCCAGGATGGTCTCGATCTCCTGACCTCGTGATCCGCCCGTCTCGGCCTCCCAAAGTGCTGGGATTACAGGCTTGAGCCACCGCGCCCGGCCCCATATACAATTTTGAAAACCATGGAGAGATTCCAGGAATTCAAGGTTAATATTTGAAAAGCAATCAATGCAAAACCTTAATTATACAATACAGAATAAAAACCACATGATCATGTCAATAGACATAGAAAAGACATTTAACAGAATCTAACATCCTTTCATGATTTTAAAAAAACATTCAGAAAACTAAAAATAGAAGAAAAAAATTTTAAATCTCATGAAGGACATGCAGGTTAATATTACATTTAATCAGGAACAAGACATTGAAATTTGCCCCAGCTACTTCTATTCAACATTGTGTGGTGGGTCTACCTGTAGAAATTAGGTAAGTAAAAGCAATATACAGCATCCCAAATGAAAAGAAAGAAAGAAAACTATCTCTATTTGAATATGACTTGATCTTGTATATAGAATATTCTAAAGAATCCACTAAAAATTATTCAAACTAATGAACTAATAACCAGAAGGGTTGTAGTATATAAAATCAATATATAATAATTACCTGTATTTCTCTGGGCTACCAATGAATAAAAAATGAAATTAAAGAAAAAATTCTTTCATAATAGCATAAAAAATAATTAGGAAAAGACCTTAAAGTAGTGTAAGACTTGTATACTTAAAGCAACAAAACATTGTGTTGCAAGAAATTAAACTTTTCTTTTTTTTTTTTTTTGAGACGGAGTCTCGCTGTGTCACCCAGGCTGGAGTGCAGTGGCCCGATCTCGGCTCACTGCAAGCTCCGCCTCCCGGGTTTACGCCATTCTCCTGCCTCAGCCTCCGAGTAGCTGGGACTACAGGCGCCCGCCACCACGCCCGGCTAGTTTTTTGTATTTTTAGTAGAGACGGAATTTCACCATGTTAGCCAGGATGGTCTCGATCTCCTGACTTCGTGATCCACCCGCCTCGGCCTCCCAAAGTACTGGGATTACAGGCTTGAGCCACCGCGCCCGACCTGAAATTAAACTTTTAAATAAATGGAAGGACATCCTATGTTTATGTATTGTAACATTTAATATTGAAAATATAGCAATACTCCACATGTTTATTTACAGATTTAACATAAACCCTATCAAAATCCCAGCTGGATTTCTTCAGAAATTGATAAACTGATCCTAAAATGTATATGGAAATCCAAAGGACCCAGAATAGCCACAAGCATGTTTACTAAGAAGGTCAAATTGAAGGACTCACACTTCCCAATTTCAAAATTTACTACAAAGCTATACTAATCAAGAATAGTGGTACTGGCACAAGAATAGCTATTTAAATAGAATGATTTAAAAGTCTAGTAAAAAAGAAAAAACCTCACATTTGGTTACATTTTTGTTAGTTGACTTTTAACAATGGATTATAAGATAATTCAATAGGAAACAAAGTCTTTGCAACAAATGGTGCTGGGACACCTGTATATCCACATGCAAAAGAATGAAAGGGAGCCTCTACGCCACACATACACAAGAATTAATATTGATCATGGATTTAAATGTAAAAGCTAAAATTTATTAAACTTTAGAAGCCACCGTAGGAGTAAAATCTTTATGACCTTGGGTTTGGCAATATATTTTTGCATGCTATACCAAAAACGTTAGCAACAAAAGAAAAAATAGATACATTTGGTAAAAACAAAAATTTTGTGTTGCACACTGTATCATCAGGATATTGAAAAGACAACAAACAAAATGGGAGAAAACACTAGCAAAGCATATATTTGATAAGGAACTGGTATCCAGAATGTATAAATGACTTGTAACTCAGTAATAAAATGACAAGTAGCCCAATTTTTAAAAGTTGGCAAAGGATCTGAATAGACGTATCTCTAAAGAAGATATACAAGTGAGCAACATATGCATGAAAAAATGCTCATCATTAGTTTTCACATAATCCAAACCACAATGAGTTGAGTTACTTTTCCACATTCGTTGAACTGCCTCTAATCAAAAAGACAGATAAATATTAGAAAAGATATGGAGAAATTAGAACCCTTGTACCTTGCAGATGGAAATATAAAATGGTGCGGCTGCTTTGAAAAACAGCATTATTTTTGGTTTCTCCAAAGATTGAACATAAACTTCCCAGAAGTATTCTCCATAAGGTATTCTTTAAAGCAATATAACAATCTTTAATGTCCATTTTATAAGGTGAGATATTACATGTTTTGCAATTATACAAACTTAAAATGAAAATGTCTAGGTGTCAGTTTAGAAATTTATGAAGGGATAAAAAAGTTTTTCCAAAATTCTTTTGTAGGTCATGCCAGCAAATCTGTGTGAATGGCACTGGATTTAAAGAAGGAAGTTTAATTGAATGGTTACTACTCTCAGTCACAGGAGCAGTTATCAGCATTTCCGTTGAGGCAATGGCGGTGGGAAAAGGAAGGCAAATATTTATTCACCCATGCATAAACTCATAAAAGTAGGTAATCAAGACATGCTTATTAAATAAACCTTGGAGGAAATAATGTCTGAAGCACTCCACAGTACATGGCTCAATATCCTACACAGAATATTGTCACAGGACATTTCATGTTTAGAGCAGAAATGAAATGTGTACATTTTCACAAAATCTTAGACTTTCTTTTTAGTTTTTAACTTTCCCTTCCGCCTTAGCAATATTTCACTTTGTTTCCTAACAAGCTGCAAAACAGACTGTTTAAAGATGGTTGTTACCTTACAGGTAGGATGTGGATGAGGAAAAAAAAAAAAAAAAAATGGGTCTCAAAGGAAAGTGACTAGATGATGGTTTTACTCAGATTATTTTTAGATTGAATGTGTCAGTTCTCAATCAATGGAGACCCCGTAAGAAGAAAATTTATTTTAGAAGGGAGTGGAAGAGAGCCTTGCTACTATCATGACCTCTCCTTTAGTCATGGGTAAACTGAAGGAATTTCTGACTACCCAGGGCCTACCTCTTCAATTGTAAGTCAGTGACAAAGCTCTGTTCTTCAAGAAAGCATTTCAGGGCAACTTTGTTTAGGAAATGAATCATCCCAGGGCATAGAGGTGTGGATGTTGCTTTCTTAATGTGCAAGTAGGCTTGACAAATCTGTCATTGAAGCTCTGGTATACTGCATGCCTGCTTATTTATGCTCATGAATAGCAATGCAAAGTTTTATCATTCAATGATTCACAAGGGAACTTAGTAGTTATTTGAATTAATGACAGGAAACATGTTTAGTCAGAATGTATGGTAAAGACTAGGATGAATTCCTGTCCTATTCTCCTAATCCCTTGCTACAGGTTTCTAAAATCCCATCATTAGAGAGCTATCCCTTTGGGCCAGGCTGGGTGACTTATGCCTGTAATCCCAGCACTTTGGGAGGCTGGGGCGAGTGGAGCATTTGAGATCAGGAGTTCAAGACCAGCCTGGCCAACATGGTGAACCCCCATCTCTATTAAAAATACAAAAATTAGCTGGGTGGTAGCTCGCCTGTAGTCCCGGCTACTCGGGAGGCTGAGGCAGGAGAATCACTTGAGCCTGGGAGGATCATGCCATTGCACTCCAGTCTGGGTGACAGAATGAGACCCCGTCTCAAAAAAAAAAAAAAAAAAAAAGCACCATCCCTTCGTGTTTAAGAATAAGTTAGCCCTGCTCCTAGCTTCAGCTTTACAAAGCCCTTGGGAGTCATTAATTCATTAGGCATCCCATAATCATTAACACTTTATGATAGTAATCAATCAACTACAAACTCCTATTACTGACCACCAAGCATAAAGTTCAATCCTCATTTGTGCCTACAAAGAGTTTACAGTGTAATTGCAGATAATAAATTACATAGAAAGCTATTGCTATAAAAATTCCTTTACAAGAATAAAATAAATAGGGCAAATATTAAGAGCTACAAGACTACCTGGAGACATGCTTTATCAATTCTTCCCTCTCTCATGAATTATCAGCTATTGTCTGTCTAGAAATATAAAGTAATTTTTTTTCATCTAAACAAATATCAAAACAACCATTCCTCCAGGATATTGCTATCTCCTGAAGCACCACTTTGTGATTTTATAGTGTAAAATTTATAGAAAATGTAGTCTATAATTCCCTTCAATCCACTTTTCCTAAAATTCACTCTAGTCAGATGATACAGCCCCAACCACGTGACCAAAATATGCAATGATCTGCACTGCCCTGAACCTAATCAATGATGTTGTATTTAGCCTATTTGATTTATCAGTAGGCTTTGAATCAATGGTCACTCTCCCCTCTTTGAAATATTTTTCTAGCACAGCTTTTTAGGAAATCACACTTTCTTGGTTTTCTTAACTCAGTAACTGTTCTTGGTTTTCTTTTTTTAGGTCCTCCTTATCTTGCAGATCTCTAAATATTGAATGCTGAAGGCTTAATCCTATCCCTACTGCATCCATTTCTGGAAGATCCCATCCAATTTCATGACTGACTTTCACTGCCATTTTTTGCTAACAACTTCCAAATTTATATGTCTCACTGAAACTCAGTATGTTCAGAACCAAACTGTAGGTCTTCTTTCCTAAACCTTTCACTTGCTCAGGATAAACACGTTAAAGTCCTACTTGACTCCCCTTGTCCTCTCGTATCCCACATCTGCTTTTCAATAAATCTGAATTGAACTACAGATTCAGGACAATCTCTTCCAAAATATTTCTAAGGTATTTTCTGGGATTGGCAAGTTGATTTTAAATTATTTATGAACATGTAAAAGTTTAAGGGTAGCCAAGATTCTCAAAGAAGAAGAACAATGTGAGGAGAATTTTCTACCACAGATTGATTGTGATGGTTAATTTTGTATCAGCTTGGTTTGGCTGTGGTGCCCAGATGATTGGTCAAAGAAACATGAGTCTCGATTTTGTTGTGAAGGTATTTTCTTAGACATTATTAACATTTACATTTGTAGACTTTGAATGAAGCAGATTACTCTCCATAATGTTTGTAAACCTCATCTAATCAGTTGAAGGCCTTAGGTTAAAAGGACTGAGGACTCCCAAGGAAGAAGAAATTCTGCCTTCAGACTGCCTTCCTACTTGAGGACTGCTGCATCAGCTCTTCCCAGGATCGTGAATCTCTAGCCTGCCCTGCATATTTTAAACTTGTCAGCTCTCACAATTTCTTAAAATCTCTTGATACACACACACACACAGTTGCTTCTATTTCTCTGGAAAGCTCTAATACACAAGACTTATTATAAAACTATGATATTTAAGATTGTGTGGTATTAGCACAGATAAAGAATATCAAGTAGAACAGATAATTCAAAAGTAAACCCATACATGTATGGATACTAAATATATGACAGAGATGAAATTATAGAATCATGGGAAAGAAAAGACTTTTTAGTAAGTATGCTGGAGCAAGTTTAAACTTATATGGCTGAAAATGACATTGAATTCCTATCTCATCCAATCAAAAAATCAATTTTGAATTTAACTAAAATCAATTTAGTCAGCGTTCATAACTTATTGCCAAATGTAAAAGACAGTCCTATAAAACTTTTAGAAAGAAATATGGAAGACTATCTTTACCATCTTGGTGTAGAAAATTATTTCACAAAAAATTATCAAAAGACTTTTATTGAAGGGTAAAAGAATGATAAAGTTGATTACGTTAAAACTAAGGATCTCAGTCATCATAAACTCCATTTTTAAAAGTGAAGAAATGGCCAGGCACAGTGGCTCACTCCTGTAATTCCAGCACTTTGGGAGGCCAAGGCAGAAGGATGGCTTGAGCCTGGGAATTTGAGACCAGACTGGGCAACATAGGGAGACTCTATTTCTACTAAAAATAAATAAATAAGATGAAATAAAAGTGAGTTGGGCATGGTGGCACACACCGTAGTCCCAGCTACTTTGGAGCCTGCGGTGGGAGGTTTGCTTGAGCCCAGCAGAGGGAGGCTGCAGAGAGCCATGTCTGCACCATTGCACTGCAGCCTGGGTGACAGAGTAAGACCCTGTCTCGAACTCATGAGTTAGACTTTTGGTGAAAAGTGCTACTACCCTGGCTGCAGAAAAAGTACATAACCCAGAGCCAAAGGGCTCTGGGCTGCTGAGTCTGCTTTTTTTTTTTTTTTTTTTTTTTTTTAAAGACTGAGTCTCGCTCTGTCGTCCAGGCTGGAGTGCAGTGACCGGATCTCAGCTCACTGCAAGCTCCGCCTCCCGGGTTCACGCCATTCTCCTGCCTCAGCCTCCAGAGTAGCTGGGACTACAAGCGTGAGCCACCGCACCCGGCTAGTTATTTTTGTGTTTTTAGTCCAGACGGGGTTTCACCATGTGAGCCAGGATAATCTCGATCTCCTGACCTCGTGATCCACCCGCCTTGGCATCCCAAAGTGCTGGGATTACAGGCGTGAGCCACCGCACCCGGCCTCTTGTTTTTTTTCTGAGCTTCCAGAGTGGGGACCCAGAATCTTTCTCTCTGGCTGCTGCTGACACCGGAGTCACCACCACGGTGGCACTGCCTCTGCAGGGGCACCTTCACCTCTGTTGCGTGCACCAACTCTTTCACCACTGTTTGCTTTGCCACTGCCACTACTATAAGAGTTGTGGCCAGAAACCAGAATAAAGAGGAGAGTTTCTTATTTCCTCCTTCTGACTTTCAATCTTTTTCCGGTGCTTTCCAGAAAAAGCACTTTGAAAATACAGCTTACAGGATCCAAACTTCCCTAAAATATGTAGCAGAGAACAGAATAAAGGGAATCAAGCTGAGAGCAAATTAATAAATAATTTGCATACTCTCTTAAAGCAAGTTCTTATCATTCTTTATTCCTCAAATTTAACTGATTACTTGACCCTGCCTCTCAGCCACTGTTGGTGCAGTTTCTTCCTTTTAGGAGTCCTTAGCCTTCTGCCTGCGACTTCCTACAATCCAGTGTACCCTTCAAGTCCCCATTCAGATAATGTTCTGTACATAACACGGTCCTCCCAATTTTGAAGATCATCTTTCCTGGCCCTGTTCACCCACTATACTTTCAGAGTGAACTCTTGTACATGCTAATTTAATCTATAAACCTTCACAAAGAGGACTAAAAAAATAAGGCCTATTCTTTGAATGAGATTGAAGTCCCAGCTGGGCGTGGTGGTTCATGCCTGTAATCTTAGCACTTTGGGAGGCCCAGGTAGGTGAATTGCCTCAGCTCAGGGGTTTGAGACCTGTCTGGGCACCATGGTAAAACCCCATCTCTTCTAAAAATATAAAAAATTAGCTGGACGTGGTGATGTAGCTACTGGGGAGACTGAGGCATGAGAATTGTTTGAAACCGGGAGGTGGAGGTTGCAGTGAGCTGAGATCATGCCACTGCACTGCAGCCTGGGCAAAAGAGTGAGACTTTGTCTGAAAATAAATAAATAAATGTAAAAATAAAGTCCTTCTATGTGGAGAATTAGAAAACCAAATAAGCAAATCAGTTTTATGTCAGAGGTATGAGTTATGATTAGGTTTGGCCATGTGAGTGGAAAATAAATCTCAGGATCTCAAAATCACTAAATGAAGAGGAAAAGTCAAGCTGGGACCTGCTTAGGGCAAACCTGCCTCCCATTCTGTGCCTAATAAAGATAGCCACATACCTTTCTCACAATTTGCCCACAAGGAAATTTCTTGTAGACAGAGAGAGGACAGACAGAACTCTCATCATCCTTCTGCTGAGATAAATGAATATCTGATTGCTTCCTTTAGAAAAGCTAATCAGAAACTCCAAAGAACGCAACTATTTGTCACTCATTTACCTATGACCTGGAAGCCCCCTCCCCGCCTCGAGTTGTCTTGCCTTTCCAGACAGAACCAATGTACATTTTACCCATATTTATTGATGTCTCATGTCTCCCTAAAATGTATAAAACCAAGCTGTGCCCCAACCATGTTGGACACATGTCATCAGGACCACCTGAAGCTCTGCCATGGGCCCATCCTTAACCCTGGCAAAATAAACTTCCTAAACTGATTGAGATCTGTCAGATATTTGGGGTTCACAGCTGCAGTGAAAAGAAAACCCAACATAGCTTATAAAACATATAAATACATTTCTCTCCCATGTAAAAAATTATGGCCAGTAGAATAGTTCTGGTCTGATAGGGCATCTCCACTAAGTTCTCAGGAATCCATAACACAGGCTGTTGAGGTATTTAGTCCCATAGGAAATAGAAGATAGAAGCTAAGAGTCAAAGCATCACAGAGCTATGATGGACTTTAGATTTCTAATCCAATATTCTGTGTTACAGATGACATTCCTGTTTTTCTGCTCTGATATCCTCAATACATGGCTTCCATGCTTAAGGTCATCTCATAGTCCAAGCTATAATAGCTCGTGGATACCTAGCCAACACATCTTACAGGATAGGCCATCACAAGGAGGAACACAAAAGGGGTAGTCCTCCTCGCTGAGCCAGGTCCCTTTTGTGGCTCCCATACAGTACTTACACTCACATTTTATTGGCCAAAAATTAGTCACATGGCCACATCTAGTTGCAAAAGATACTGGCAGATGTATTACTGTAGTATGTACAAAGTGACCACAAATAAAATTGAAGTTCTGGTTCTCAAAAAAAGGGAAGAATGGATACCCATTGGCAATAGGCATTCTTGGCCACAAGCATAGTGTTATGGGGTCAAAAACTCACATTTGGGAAGCCAGAGAAGGATTCCAAGAGGATATGATTTCTGCACTCGTCCTAGTTCACTCTGAGAATTACATGTATACATGTCTGTCTTCCCCACAAGACCATGAGCCCTGAGAGCAGGCACTATATCCTCTTCATATCTATAACCTCTCAGAGGGGAGCTTTTTACAAAACAGAGCCTCAATTTATTTTTGATGAACTGAGATGAAGGTGATGAAGTTTTTGAAGAGGAAGAAGAGAAGGTATGTCAGCTTTGCTAAAACTCTGTCTTTTATCTTCAGGGAAAAAAAATGCCTCAGGTTTCATATCACAAAGGGAGCTTACAAAAATAATTCTTGGAAACATTTGTAACCTTGTAACAATTAAAATGTCTTCTTACTAATGGTTGATCCACTTTTTACTCATCTCAATGAGCAAAAGTCCTTCCTCCCCCACTGTAACCCTAATCTCCACCCCAGCAGTCCTAACTTAGCCTGGAGCCTTAAAGAAAAGCCAAATTCAAACTCAGGTGAAATCATAGGCTTTATGTGGGTAGAAATAGTGACTCAGGTTTGCAGAAACCATGACTTGCCATCCTTTCACAGAACACAGCTCTTGGAATAGGTATGACTATAAAACCAACATTTGGACACAGGTCATTATAATAACTGATTCCCAGATGAATCACATTAACTATTTCCAGATTTATGGGGTTATCTAAAGTTGAAAATGGCAACCACTAGTTAAAAGAGTTCAAAACCCAAACTAAGACAAGTCCTGACAACACGGGGAAATTTAAGAGCAGCTGCTAGCAGACCTTCTCTTATTTCATCCCATTTCTTTTAGCTGGTTTCAGATTATACACAAAAAGAATCTTTGAGATGACTACTGATTTACCCAGAAATGAAATCCAAGCTCTAACAGCTAGTTAACTTCCTATTTTGTTTCATTTTCTGTGACTAAGAAATGATTCTCTATACAGATGTTAATTATAGTGAAGCTGATGGAAACTTGGCTGCCATGTTCAGACACTGACCAAGTCGGGATCTGGCTGGAGACCTGGTTCAGTTTGAACCTTAGATTATATCTTGACTCTCTGAAATGCCTCTTCCCACTTTCTAATTCCGAGACAGCTTGATAGAGGCATGCCACAGCTGCTTCAACTCCGACATTTCTGCATTATCAGTTGAGTGTGGAGGAGAGAAAGCAGACTGAACTCCTTCAGATTCTGCTTGGTAGACGTGGGGAGTCAGGCTGGAATGTGGATTTCTGAGGATCCCTAAAATGTGTTCTTAAGTGCTTTTCAACAAACAAGCTTCTTAGAGCTTTTTCTTGTCTCTTGGGAATAAGAGATAATTTTTTTCTATTATATTTCCGGTTGTCAAATGTGATGATTTGTGAGGAAGCTACAAAGTCACGAAGTCCAACTTACTGTTTAGGACAGTGGAACTATCAAACAGGACAAACTGATAAGCTCACAAAGTCAGGTAACCTAAAGATAACTAGGAGTTGCTCATTCATCTCTGCAGCATGAGAAACACTTAAAGCACAACATCTTGAGAGAGGAAAGAGACAAGCTGCCCTTAAGAACAGAAGATACTCTTTTCTTTAGGTAGGGTCTCCAAAAATCACCAGCCCAGAACTTAAAATCTGTAACACCTAGGCTGTTGAGGTGTTGAGTCCTGTAGGAAACAGAAGACAGAAGCTAACCGTCAAACCATCACAGAGCTGTCACGGATTTTAGATTTCTAATCCAACATTCTTGTGTTACAGATGATGAAATCAGGACACAGAGAAATGTTTAAAATCTAGTCCCAATATAAATCGCTAATGGAGAAGGACAGAGATCCAACACCAATTTCAGTACCTCAGGAAACCCAGCTATTTATTGCCACTTTTAGCATAAACAAGGCTACATGTCAACTGACACACAGTTTATCTGCTTTTGACTGGAATCACATCAGCTCAGCATGGTCCATTAGTTTCTCATGGTAAGACGAAATAAGAATCAGATGAATATAAGATGGTCTGATGGAAGAAAAAATATGACTTTAATCTTGGCTCTATTAACCTTTAGCAAATTGGGCAAGCCACATAAAGCCTCTGAGTCACAGCTTTTTCACCTACAAAACAGAAGATAATTCGCACCTGAATTGAAAGGATTCCAGATGAGGTATGAAAAGAAGTCAACATAGCGTTTCGCCCTGTTTGTGCTCAATAAATAGTAATTGTTGTTGTTGTTGTTAAGCACCAGAAAGACAAATTGCCAAATTGAAGTTGAGAGGGTAACTCGCTGAATCCTTTCTCTACAGATTGCCAACTTTACAGAGAAACTGTTTTTTCCATTTTTGAAGAAACCCTAGCTTGTCTACCTGGGAGCTCATATTCAAGCCTTCACTTAAGCTCTTGAATCCTCCAACGAAATGCTGCTCAAGCCTTCTTGTCCTGAATTACACTGTGTTCTTGGATACACTTGCATCCCACATACATTTATTGTGTTCTAAATGTTTCTGGGGTTGCCATGGTTTCAAATACTTATTTCTAATCTGCAGCAGAAAGTTTGAACTAAGTTTGCTAGTTAAAGGGAGGGAAGAGACATGATCATGACAGATTTTACTGTTTTATATTTGGTCACAAATTACCAATCAAACCTTATATTTTTCTTATTTATAAAATGGAATCATTGTATACCCACCTCATGTTCTTCATATTTATAAAATAGGACCATTATATGCCCACTTCATATGTTTGTCATGAGAATTACAAAAACTAATACATGTTATAACATGTAGCTTTCAGTATATCAGGTATTTAATACATATGATTATTCTTTATTCCCCAGGATGTCCTATCATAAACACTACATTACCATTAGTCTGGTTAACTCATCCTATCATAGACACAGATATTTTTACCTCTCTTTTCTCTGCTGTCTTTCCAGGCAGGTTTTTTTCCCCCTCTCCTTTTTAACTACTTAATCAGTTGTAATTAGCAAACAGTAAGATTCCTTTTATTACTGGCTTTTTGTTACTGGTTTTATTTCTCTTTATTACACCACCTGAACTAAACTGCTAAATCATTAGGTACGCAAGAAAAGATCCCAGAGAGGACAGACTGTCAGTCTTAGTCATTTACATAATTCCACTGTTGAGCAAAAAACCAGACATGTAATAGGCATTCAGTGCGTATCAAGGTTAGGCATGTGACTTTAGAATCTGAAATCTTCTTGCTACCTTTGAACTTCAGACAAGTTACTTAACCTTTTTCATCTCGACTTCCTTATGTGGACAATAGAGATAAGGATGGAACTTTCCTCCCTGCTGTGTTGAGGATTGTGAACTGAAATTTATGGGAGGTCATTATTTTGGGCTGAGCCCCAACAGAACGGACAAAATCAAAATGGAGCCACTTATGCTAAGATTCCACATCACCAAACCAAAACCACAGTGTT
Source organism: Macaca mulatta (assembly GCF_049350105.2). Classification (NCBI taxonomy): domain Eukaryota; kingdom Metazoa; phylum Chordata; class Mammalia; order Primates; family Cercopithecidae; genus Macaca; species Macaca mulatta. The sequence continues at coordinate 132,087,580 of NC_133413.1, read as the reverse complement.
TATCTGATCTTCTGAGAAATCAGGAGACAGATCATAGTCAAATTCCCACACAGGCCAGTTTTAGCCAGTATGAATGAGGAAATCCCCTCTGCTTTAACACTAATAACGAAAATTACCAGAAACAACCTGATGTCAGCCAATCTGCTTTTTGTATTATGCATTTCTTTATTCCTGCTCAAGCTATCTGATAAAAACCAACCATTCTGCCATGGCCATAGGAGTTCCTTATCTAAATCTTTAGATGAAATGCTGCCCAGTGCATAAATAGCTAACAAAGGCCAACTAGATCTTTAAATTCAATTTGTTGAAATTTTATGTGTGTAGTTTTTTTTCTTTCTCTCTCTTTCTTATTTTTTTTAAATTTATTTATTATTATTATACTTTAAGTTGTAGGGTACATGTGCATACCGTGCAGGTTTGTTACATATGTATACTTGTGCCATGTTGCTGTGCTGCACCCATCAACTCGTCATTTACATCAGGTATAACTCCCAATGCAATCCCTCCCCCCTCCCCCCTCCCCATGATAGGCCCCGGTGTGTGATGTTCCCCTTCCTGAGTCCGAGTGATCTCATTGTTCAGTTCCCACCTATGAGTGAGAACATGCGGTGTTTGGTTTTCTGTTCTTGTGATAGTTTGCTAAGAATGATGGATTCCAGCTGCATCCAAGTCCCTACAAAGGACTCAAACTCATCCTTTTTGATGGCTGCATAGTATTCCATGGTGTATATGTGCCACATTTTCTTAATCCAATCTGTCACTGATGGACATTTGGGTTGATTCCAAGTCTTTGCTATTGTGAATAGTGCCAAAATAAACATACGTGTGCATGTGTCTTTATAGCAGCATAATTTATAATCCTTTGGGTATATACCCAGTAATGGGATGGCTGGGTCATATGGTACATCTAGTTCTAGATCCTTGAGGAATTGCCATACTGTTTTCCATAATGGTTGAACTAGTTTACAATCCCACCAACAGTGTAAAAGTGTTCCTATTTCTTCACATCCTCTCCAGCACCTGTTGTTTCCTGACTTTTTAATGATTGCCATTCTAACTGGTGTGAGATGGTATCTCATTGTGGCTTTGATTTGCATTTCTCTGATGGCCAGTGATGATGAGCATTTTTTCATATGTCTGTTGGCACTTTTTTTCTTTTTTTGAGATGGGGTCTTACTCTGTCACCCAGGCTGGAGTGTAGTGGCATGATCACTACTCATTGCAGCCACTAGCTCCCAGGCTCAACTAATCCTCCAACCTCAGCCTCAAAATTACCTGGGGCTACAGGAACATGCCACCATGCCTGGCTAATTTTTAAATTTTTTGTAGAGATAGGTCTCGTTGTGTTGCCCAAGCTGGTCTCAACCTCCTGGGCTCAAGTGATCCTCCCACTTCGGCCTCCCAAAGTGCTGGGATTAAAGGCATGAGCCACCATGCCCAGTCACTTTTTTTTTTAAATAAGATAAAATACAAAATGCTTAGCAGGTTGCATATGTAAAAATTTTACATATTTATAGTCATTATAACTAAATAACTATTAAAGTATCACACATAATTGGCAGAAAATGCACAGGTAATTTCATATTACTTACCCTCTAGATCAAGGATTAGATGAACAGCTAGCTCAAGGCTTTTACAAAGAGGGTTAGATGGACAGCTCCCTCCTCTGACCCTTTACAAAAGGGCACCCCAGGCAAACCACACTTTCCTGTTATAACAATGCGTTTGTACAGGCACTTTATTTCATTTTGAATGCCACTTCCTTTTCAACTTTCAGAAATCCTATCTTCCTTTCAAGATTCAAACTGAATACAAAGATCATCATGTCTTCCTGGATTCTCCAGCCACCTGCCTCCCACAGTCGACTCCCTTCTCTCCCTTCAAAATACGCAAGTCTCCCCATCTCCCCAACTTCCACTATTCTGTGACAACCTGCTCACACCTCCCTGGCAGCGCTGAACATAACTACTTGGCTGGCTTCTATGGCTTATCTCTATTAGATTAGAGACTTCCTGCCAGCCAAGTCATCTTCATTGTTTATCTCCCAGAGTAGAGAACACAGCAGGCCTCTGTTCCATTCCATTGGATACATTGGATTGATTTAGTTGGAATTGACAGCAGTTTGTGAAATCATTGGCCTCTGCTGTGTCTCATTGCCTTGTTAATTTGACAATTTACTCTGATTACATCTTACTGGAACTGTATTGTCAGTTTCGTTTCTAGAAATTCGTAATTAAAACAATAAATAGGATTGAATGGGGTGGGGCTGACTTAAGAGTGATTATAAAGGGATTTAAAAGCAGTATTGCAGAGACATGCAAATCAGTACTAAGATTCCACCTCACCTTGTAAAGTCTCTATTCTTTTTTAGGAGCTGATGAACTGAACACAAGTTTTGGTGTAATTAACAAGCTGCCTGGAATATGCATGAACTCCCCTAATTTTATGGATGCCTTTAATTCTGAAAGCATCTTCTGGGAGAGCTTAGCCTTTTCCATAAGTATGGATTTGAAAGCAAGCAGAATGGAAATAAGTCTGTGTTGTTCACATGTGCTTTAGTTTATGTGCACTTAAAAGTTTTAAAGAACTTTTTTAAAAAAAACCTTTTAATATAACTCTTTTGTAAAAGTAATACTTAAAAGAAAATGTTTAATGATTTAAAAAAATCTTAGAGAAAAGAGCCTCCCATTTCTTTTTCTTTTTTTTTTTTTTTTTTCCCGAGACGGAGTCTCACTGTCACCCAGGCTGGAGTGCAGTGGCGCAATCTCGGCTCCCTGCAAGCTCTGTCTCCTGGGTTCAAGCAATTACTCTGCCTCAGCCTCCCGAGTAGCTTGGATTACAGGCACCCACCACCATGCCTAGCTAATTTTTGTATTTTTAGTAGAGACGGGGTTTCACCATGTGGGCCAGGTTGGTAGTCTCAAACTCCTGACCTGGTGATCCACCCACCTCGGCCTCCCAAAGTGCTGGGATTATAGGTGTGAACCACCATGCCCGGCCCTCTCATTACATTTCTAAAAAATATTTGCACAATTAAAATATCTCCATGTGGGCTGGGTGAAGTGGCTCACACCTGTAATCCCAGCACTTTGGGAGGCCAAGGCGGGCAATTCAAGACCAGCCTGGCCAACATGGTGAAACCCCGTCTCTAGGAAAAATACAAAAATTAGCAGGGTGTGGTGGTATGCAGGTATAATCCCAGCTACTCAGGAGACTGAGGCACGGATCCCTTGAACTCAGGAGGCAGAGGTTGCAGTGAGCTGATATAGTACCACTGCACTCCAGCCCAAGTGACAGAGCGAGATTCTGTCTCAAAACAAAACAAAGCAAAACAAAACTCCAGGCATATTGGTATTATATTTTAATTTTTTTTAAAAGCACATGGACTTCTTTCTGATTTTTTTTTTTTTTTTTTTTTTTGAGACGGAGTCTCGCTCTGTCGCCCAGGCTGGAGTGCAGTGGCCGGATCTCAGCTCACTGCAAGCTCCGCCTCCCGGGTTCACGCCATTCTCCGGCCTCAGCCTCCCGAGTAGCTGGGACTACAGGCGCCCGCCACCTCGCCCGGCTAGTTTTTTGTATTTCTTAATAGAGACGGGGTTTCACCGTGTTAGCCAGGATGGTTTCGATCTCCTGACCTCGTGATCCGCCCGTCTCGGCCTCCCAAAGTGCTGGGATTACAGGCTTGAGCCACCGCGCCCGGCCTTCTTTCTGATTTTTAATGTCTTGAAAGTAAACACTCTTATTCCATATAAAGCAGTATTTTGAAATAATACCTCAATTGACATAAAATACATGTTACAATGAGAAAATAATGAGCCATATTAACATTGTGTGAATAATTGTAAATGAACTCATCACATTTTGAAAATGCCCCATGTTTTGAAGACCAGTGTATTAGTCTGTTCTTACACTTCTAAGAAAGACATACCTAAGACTAGGTAATTTATAAAGGGAAGAGGTTTAACAGACTCACATTTCCACATGGCTGGGGAGGCCTCACAATCATGGTAGAAGGTAAATGAGGGGCAAAGTCATGTCTCACACGGTGGCAGGCAAGAGAGCGCGTATAAGGAACTCCCACTTATAAAAGCCTCAGATCTCGTGAGACTTACTCACTACCAGCAGAGCAGTATGGGGGAAACCACCCCTCTGATTCAATTATCTCCACCTGGCTGCTTCCTTGCCATGTGGGGATTATTACAATTCAAGGTGAGAGTTGGGTGAGGACACAGCTGAACCATATCAGCTAGTGCACTGCATGAGTCTGTGCCTCCTTCGAGGTCTAAAAATTAAGCAACCTCTCAGGGTTACACAACTGAACGTATTCTCAGTCTCTCTGTGCTTCCCAGTTAACTGGGATACTATTGGTACCTCTCTCATAAAGTGGACATGAGAATTAAAATAGAAAATGAGGCCTGGTGCAGTGGCTTACGCCTGCAATCCCAGCACTTTGGGAGGCCAAGGCGAGCAGATCACGAGGATAGGAGATTGAGACAATCCTCAGGTGATTGAGACATTCTCAGGTGTCTCAAAATACAAAAAATTATCCAGGCGTGGTGGTGCATGCCTGTAGTCCCAGCTCTCGGGAGGCTGAGGCGGGGGAATCGCTTGAACCCAGGAAGCGGAGGTTGCAGTGAGATGAGATCATGCCACTGCACTCCAGCTTGGTGACAGAGTGAGACTCAGTCTCAAAAAAAAAAAAAAAGAAAAAAGAAAATGCACATAAAAGGTTTAGCACAGTGCCTGATTCCTACAAATACTCAATAAACATTTCTTTTTATTGCTAAAACATATGTTAAGTTTCCACTCTTTTCTTGATGTAAAGAAATGGATGCCATCCTTTCTCCTCCTTTATTTAGAAGAAACCAAAAAAGCTGGAAGAATTAAAAAATACCTTCTAACTACTGATGGCAGGAAGTTGGCCACTCAAAGCAAATAAAAATTGTTATGTTTCTGAAACTGCAGTTAACCAAAACATTCTATTAATTTTGACACTTAAAAGGCTAACGATTCTAATTCCCAAATGGAGTTTGGAGTCTTACATTGATCACATAAACTTGCAGCTTGGCGCTCAGGTGGCCTAAAGGTTATCAACCAGGAGGGTGGACAGTGGCTTTGAGCTGGCTATCCTGGATCTGCAACTTGAACAACCAGTTTTCACTGTCTCAATTGATCTGCTTCTTTGTCTTCAAAGCCACTTCTATTTATTTTTCAAGAGTTCAAAAGTTACTTCCTCTCTGTGTTTTCTATTTGCCCCACACACTTTCAGAAGGATGAATGACCCTGTCTCAGTGTCTCCACTGCGCTCTCTTAATATTTCTGTATTATCTACTCTGAACCTACTCTCTCTCTACCTACTATATACTACTCCATACCTCCTGCACTCTAGACCTTCATCTACTATATATCAACTATATCTATTCTATACCTACTTCCATCTACAATATGCCTCTATTAGTATAGAGGTTAATGTGCTCTTTATTTTTTATTTTTTTGAGACAGAGTCTCACTCTGTCAACCAGACTGGAGTGCAGTGGTGCAATCTCAACTAACTGCAACCTCTGCCTCCAGGGTTCAAGCAATTCTCATGCCTTAGCCTCCTGGTAGCTGGTATTACAGGTGTTTGCCACCATGCCTGGCTAATTTTTGTATTTTTAGTAGAGTCGGGGTTTCACCATGTTGGCCAGGCTGGTCTCGAACTCCTGACCTCAGCTGATCCGCCTGCCTCGGCCTCCTAAGGTGCTGGGATTACAGGTGTGAGCCACCGCAACTGGCCTCATTATTTATTTTCTAAACATGAAAGCAGGACTATTGTATCTGACCATGTTAATATGTATGTCCTTATTAGATGATGTTTCGGAGATTCAATAAAGATTGTCTTCCAAGAAACTGGAGGACCTAGGATTTAGGTTGTTCATTAATTGTGTCACCATGAGGAGGCTGCTTAATATTTAGACCTTAGTTTCGTCTAAAATGTTAATTTGGACTACATATGCCATGTGATCCCTTTCAGTTCCAGAACCCTATGAGTTTGTAGCATTAAGTAAATTAAAATCAGCATTTTTGTTACCTCTTTATTTCAAGAGTTAGAAGACCAGGGCTCAGAGAATTTCAGCGATGTTAATAGGCCTTAGTAAATAGAGCCTGGCATTTTAGAGATGGGCTCTGGAATCAGAATGCCTAGGCTGGAGTTTCTCCTCCATCACTTGCTCTATGATTTTAGGCAAGTTGTTTAAACTTTCTGTGCCTCTGTTTCGTTATCTATAAAATAGTAATAATAATGCGTATCTATGGCATATGATCTTCATATAAAGATTAAACTAACACATGCAAAGTGCTGATTCATTCATAAGTATTAAATGTTAGCTTTCATCTTACCCTGATATCTCACACCAGTTTATAAGACAGCAGGTCCTGGTACTTAGTCTCCTCACCACACAGATAGTGCTTTTGAAACTATACCACATGCTCTCCAATATGGTGGTTTAATTAATTACAAACATATACATACATACAGGAAGATTGAGCCTGCTATGTATGCAGCACTGTGCTAAGCACTTTAACTGTCACAATGATTTTAATGTGAATATTACAGGTCCACGATACCTTAGGTGCAATTTCAAAATCAAAGAAGCTCCAAACACCAAAAGTACTTCAAAATTCATTGGATGACTTGAACTCCCCTAGAGGCAAAATCTGCCTTGATTGACATAAAGCTATTTGTAGACATACTTTATTCCATTTAGTGTGAATATTTATCTGATTCACTATAGAAATATTATTAATGATATATTTGGTTGTCTTTCTTTAGAAATAGGAGCCTCGCTCTGTTGCCCAGGCTGGAGTGCAGTGGCACAATCATAACTGCTGGCTCAAACTCCTCGCCTCAAGCGATCCTCCTGCCTCAGCTTCCTGAGTAGCTGGGACTACAGCTGCAGGTCACCATGCCCTACTAATTTCTTTTTTAAAATTTTCTTAGAGAGAGGGTCTTGCCATGTTACCCAGGCTGGTCTTGAACTCCTGGTCTCAAGCCATCCTCCTACCTCCCCAGCTTCTGGAGTAGCTGGAATTACAGATGAGAGCAATATCCTTTATAATGCAATACTGTTCCAAATCACCTGATAATGTTAATACGCATTATTACATTGTTAGATAATTATATGATTTGGATCTGTGTCCCCACCCAAATTTCATGTTCAGTTGTAATCCCCAATGTTGGAGGTAGGGCCTGGTACGAGGTGACTGGATCACAGAGGCAGTTTCACATGAATGACTTAGCACCATCCTTTTGGTGCTGTTCTTGTGATAATGAGTGAGCTCTCATGAGATCTGGGTTTTGAAAAATGTGTAGCACTTCCCCACCTCTCTCTCTTGCTTCTGCTCCAGCAGTGTGATGTCGCTGCTCCCACTTTACCTTCAACCATGATTGTAAGTTTCCTGAGGTCTCCTCAGAAGCTAAGCAAATGCCAGCATTATGCTTCCTGTATAGCCTGCTGAATCATAAGCCAATTAAACCTCTTTTCTTTATAAATTACCCAGTCTCAGGTATTTCTTTTCAGCAATGTAAGAATGGACGGATACAGATAATATACAGTGTTTGCACCTCATTGACTTTCTATCTTTCAAAACTTCTACATTCTCAGGCCGGACGCGGTGGCTCACGCCTGTAATCCCAGCACTTTGGGAGGCCGAGGCGGGCGGATCACGAGGTCAAGATATTGAGACCATCCTGGGTAACACAGTGAAACCCCGTCTCTACTAAAAATACAAAAACTTAGCCGGGCGAGGTGGCAGGCGCCTGTAGTCCCAGCTACTCGGGAGGCTGAGGCAGGAGAATGGCGTGAACCCGGGAGGCGGAGCTTGCAGTGAGCTGAGATCCGGCCACTGCACTCCAGCCTGGGTGACAGAGTGAGACTCCGTCTCAAAAAAAAAAAAAAAAAAAAAAAAAAAAAAAAAAATTAGCCGCGCCTGGCAGCGGGCGCCTGTAGTCCCAGCTACTCTGAGGCTGAGGCAGGAGAATGGCATGAACCCGGGAGGCAGAGCTTGCAGTGAGCCGAGATCGCGCCACTGCACTCCAGCCTGGGCGACAGAGCGAGACTCCGCCTCAAAAACAAAAAAACAAAAACAAACAAAAAAACTTCAACATTCTCTCTTTTTAGAATGAGGGAAATGTTTAATAACTCGGTTGTGCTGATAGCTATATATCTGTAAATTTACTAAAGATCAACTTAAAACAAATACATTTTATGGTATGTAAACTATACCTTAATAATGCTATCTTCATGAGACCATTAAATTGGAAAACATATATAATTATTAAGAATAATAAGGTTAATCAGGTACACTTGTAACCTTTCAAGTTTAATATTACCACTGACTGTGATGTTTAATGTTTTTAGCCTGAAGCAGGGCTTAGCTGATACAAATACTTTAATGCCATCCATCCAGGGTTTGAATTTATAATGACATGAATGGGACTACTGTTACAATTTTCACAAAAGAGAGAAGAAAAGATAAATATTCTAAAAAGAATAGTAAAAGGAACGTGAAAAATTAATGAAATTGAAGAAACAAAATGGCATAAGATGGTATAAGTCCAAATATCATCTCTTTCCTACTTTTCCCCGAGTTATCCCACTCCATCAGAATTCATTTTCTCCCTCTGAACTTCCACAGAATTGTATATCTCTATAATGAAATTGAGTAACTCATTCCAGTCATCCATATTACTTTTCACAGTGGCTGCAACATTTTTCATTCCCAACAACAGTGTGCACAGATTCCAATTTCTCCACACCTTTGCAATACTTGTTTTTTGTTATTTTGATAATAGCCATCCTGACAGGTATGAGATGCTATTGTATAGTTTTGATTTGCATTTCCCTGGAGAATGGTGATGTTGAACATTTTTTTCATATCCTTGTTAGCCTGTGTGTCTTTGGAAAAATGTCTATTCAAGTCCTTAGCTAATATTTTAATTGGCATTTTAGGTTTTTACTAATGAGTTGTAGAAGTTCTCTCTCTATTTTGAAGATTGACCCGTTATCAGATATTTGGTTTGGAAATATTTTTTCCTGTTCCACAAGTTGCCTTTTCACTGTGTTAGTTTCCTTTGCTATGAAGAAGCTTTTTAGTTTGATGTAATTCTATATGTTTATTATTATTTTTACCTGTGCTTTCAGTGCTATATCCATGATATCCTCAAAACTAAGCTTTTTCTCTAAATTTCCTTCCAGTTTTATAGTTTTGGGTCTTACATTTAAATTTTTAACCCATTTTCAGTATAGTTTTGTGTGTAGTATAAGAGTCCAATTTCTTTCTTGTATATGTGGATATCCAGTTTTCCCAGTACCATTTGCTGAAGAAACTATCTTTTCCCCATTATGTATTTTTAACCCCCTTATTGAAAATCAGTTGACTGTGTTTGTGTGAATTTGTTTCTGAGCTCTTTATTCTGTTCCATTGGTCTATATGTCTGTCTTTATGTCAGTTTTGTTATGTAACTTGGTAATATATTTTGAAATAAGGAAGTGTGATGACTCCAGCTTTGTCCTTCTCCCTCAAGATTGATTTGGCTACTTGTGGTCTTTCATGGTTCCATATGAATTTTGGGATCCTTTTTTTTTCTCTTTCTGTAACTATGCCATTTGGGATTTTGATGGGATTGCATTAAATCTGTAGAACATTTCAGGTAGTATGGGCATTTTAATTATAGTAAGTCTCCCAGTCCAAGAATACAAGATGCCTTCTCATTTGTTTGTTATCTTTTAAATTCAATTTCATCAATGTTTTGTAGTTTTCAGTATACAGATTTTTCACCTCTTTAGTTAAGTTTATTCCTATTTTATTGGTTTTTATGTTTTGTTTCGTTTTTTTTGAGATAGCATCTAGCTCTGTTGCCCAGGCCTGGAATGCAGTGTGGCATGATCATGGTAGCCTTGACCTCCTGGGCTCAAGCAACTTTCCTGCCCCAGCCTCCCAAGTAGCTGGAACCACAGGGGCACACCACAATTCCCTGCTAATTTAAAAAACATTTTTTAAGTGGAGACAAGATCTTGCTATGTTGCCCAGACTGGTCTCAAACCCCTGGGTTGAAGTGATCCTCCTGCCTCAGCCTCCCAAAGTCCTGGGATTATAAGCATGAGCCAATATGCCTGGCTATTTTATTTTTTGGTACTATTTGAAATATGATTATTTCCCTTATTTCCTTTTCCTTTTTTTTTTTTTTTTTTTTTTTTGAGATGGAGTCTCACTCTATCGCCTAGGCTGTAGTGCAGTGGCACGATCTCAACTCACTGCAACCTCCAAGCAATTCTCTGCCTCAGCCTCCTGAGTAGCTGGGATTACAGGCGCCTGCCACCTCGCCCGGCAAATTTTTTTTTTTTTTTTGGTATTTTTAATAGAGATGGGGGTTTCACCATCTTGGCCAGGCTGGTCTTGAACTCCTGACCTCATGATCCACCTACCGTGGCCTCCTGAAGGGCTGGGATTACAGGTGTGAGCCACCACACCCAGCCCCCTCAATTTCCTTTTCACGTAATGCATTGGTAGTATATTGGACAACTGATTTTTTGCTGTTGATTTTGTATCCTGCAACTATATTAAATTTATGTATTAGTTTTAACAGATTTTTTAATGGAGGTTTTAGTTTGTATATATAAGACCATATAATCTGCAAACAGGAACAATTTTACTTCTTTTCTGGTTTGTATTTTTTTAAAAAAAATTTATTTTAGATTCAGGGGTATATATGCAGGTTTGTTATACAGGAAAACTCATGTCACAAGGGTTTGTTGTATAAATTATTTTGTCACCCAGATACCAAGCCTGGTACCCCATAGTTATATTATTTTTTCTGGTTTCCTCCTTCCTCCCACCCTCTACCCTCAGGTGGACCCCAGTGTCCGTTGTTCCTCACTTTGTGTCCATAAATTCTCATCATTTAGCTGCCATTTGTGTCTTTGTTGCCTAACTGCTCTGGCTCGGACTTGTAGTGCTATTTTAAATAGGAGTGGTAAGAGCAGTCATCCTTGGCTTGTTCCTGATCTCATGATCTTAGCAGAAAAGTTTTCAATTTTTCACCTGTGAGTATGGTGACAGCTTGGGTTTTTCATAAATGTCCTTTATTAAGTTGAAGTAATTTCCTCCTGGTTCGACTTTGTTGAGACTTCTTATTGTGAAAAGGGTGTTGAATTTTGCCAGACATTTGTTCTGAATCTGTTGAGATGATGTGATTTGTCTCATGTGGTTTATTTTCTGTATTCTGTTAATGTGGTAAATCACATTAATTGATTTTTGTATGTTGGGCTATCCTTGAATCCCAGGGATAAATCCTACTTTATCATGGTATATAATCTTTTAAATTTGTTTTTGGATTCGGTTTGCTGTGGTTTTTTGTTTTTGTTTTTTTGAGACAGAGTCTTACTCTGTCGCCCAGGCTAGAGTGCAGTGGTGTGACTTTGGCTCACTGAAGACGCTGCCTCCCAGGTTCAAGTGATTCTCCTGCCTTAGCCTCCCGAGTAGCTGGGATTACAGGTGGATGCTAGCACGCCCGGCTAATTTTTGTGGTTTTAGTAGAGATGAGGTTTCGCCATGTTGGCCAGGCTGGCCTCGAACTCCTGACTTAAGGTGTTCCGCCCGCCTCGACCTCCCAAAGTGCAGGGATTACACGCCTGGCTGGTTTGCTATGTTTTGTTGGAGATTTTAGCATCTATATTCATCAGGGATATTTGTCTATAGTTGTTCTTGTTTTTCTTGTGATTCCTTTGTGTTTGGTATCAGAGTAATGCCTCACAAACTGAGCTTGAAGGTGTTCCCTTCTCTTCAATTTTTTAGAAGAGTTTCAGAAGAATTGGCATTAATCTATCTTTAAATATTTGGAATAAATCATCACTGGAGCTGTCCAGCCCTGGGCTTTTAATAAAGAAATAGAGGTCTTAAATAGCACTATAGATTAAATGGACCTAAATGACCTGTACAGAACATTACACCCAATAGCAGCAGAATACACATTCTTCTCATGTGCTCACAGATCTTTCACCAAGATATACTACATGTTAGGTCATAAAACAAGTCTTTATAAATGTAAAAAGACTAAAGTCATATCAAATATCATTTATGAATACAATGGAATGAAACTGGAAATTAATGGAAGAAAGAAAACTTGGCCGGGCACAGTGGCTCACGCCTGTAATCCCAGCACTTTGAGAGGCCAAAGTGGGCGGATCATGAGGTCAGGAGATCGAGGCCATCCTGGCTAACATGGTGAAACCCCGTCTCTACTAAAAATACAGAAAATTAGCCCGGCATGGTCACAGGCGCCTGCAGTCCCAGCTGCTCGGGAGGCTGAGGCAGGAGAATGGCGTGAATCCAGGAGGTGGAGCTTGCAGTGAGTGGAGAATGCACCATTGTACTCCAGCCTGGGTGACAGAGTGAGACTCTGTCTCAAAAAAAAAAAAAAAAGAAGAAAGAAAACTGGAAGATTTACAAATATGTATAAATTAAGCAACACAGTCTACAATAATCATTGGGTCAAATAAGAAATCAAAAAGAAAATTAGAAAATATCTTGAGACCCATGAAAAGAAACTACAACTTACCAAAACTTATGGGATACAGCAAAAGGAATACTACTAGAGAATTTCATAGTAATAAATGTCTACATTATAACAGAATAAAGGTCACAAATAAATGATGTAACCTTATACCTTAAAAAAACAAAAAAAAGCTACTGACAAATTAATGCCTACATATAACATATATAAAGTTGTATATATATATAAAGTTGTATATATATAAAGTTATATAATATATAAAGTTATATATGTTATATATTATATATAGTTATATGTGCTATATATAACATATAATGTTATATATGTTATATATAATATATAAAGATATATGTTATATATTATATATAATATACATAACATTATATGTGTTATATATTTATACATAATATATAAAGTTATATATGTTTTATATTATATATTATATATTTGTATATTATATATTATATAATAGATTATATTATATATTATATATATTATATATATATATAAAGTTGAAGTTAATATGGGGCTGGGGCGGTGGCTCAGTCCTGTAATCCCAGCACTTTGGGAGGCCAAGGCAGGTACATATCTTGAGGCCAGGAGTTCAAGACCAGCCTGGCCAACATGAAGAAACCCATCTCTACTAAAAACACAAAATTAGCCAGGTGTGGTGGCACATGCCTGTAATCCCAGCTACTCTTGAGGCTGAGGCACAAGAATCACTTGAACCTGGGAGGTGGAGGTTGCAGTGAGCTGAGACAGTGCCATTGCACTCCATCCTGGGCCTGGGCGACACAGTGAGACTCTGTCTCAAAAAAATAAATAAATAAAAATAAAATATGGTATTTATCATTATTTTTATAATATTCGAATGGAATTTTTAAAAACCTTGACTGAGAAAGAGAAGAGATATAAGCATCTTCTACATGCTGCTTAAATCTGATTTCCCGCTATTAAATATATTTCTTTCAATTAGCTGAACTGGTAAAGTGAAGTTGTCCACTAGAAAGTTTTCATTTTCTACAATAGGACCCAGATCATTATTGACTCAACTCTAAATGGTTTTTGACAGATAACTGAGAAAAATCCACCTGAAGACAATTTTAGCTTAATAAGTCTCAGTATATTTGCAAGTTAGTTAAAAACATGAATTTTTTTGAGACCTGGTCCTTATTTTGTACACATGCACTCACACAGACACACAGACACACACACACACAAATATGCTTTATAAAACAAAACTATATCCTTGCACCTGCAACTTCTGGGTGGCAGTAACTTGACATTCAAAGCCATGTGATAGAGATGTTAATTTTCTACTCTCTTTGGACACTGGAACAGATGCTGTCTTAAACTTCAAAGGTATTTGACTACTTTTTGAGTTTCATTAATGAACAACAACTTTTCACAGCCTCCTTTTTTTGTTTCTTTTTCAGAAAAAAACAACTAACAAAACATACAAAGGAAAAAGACCAATGAGGAATTCATCAGTATTTTCTTTCCGAAGTAATTTTAGGGATACAGAGGAAGTCAAATTCAAAACATTTTATCTTTCCCAGGAAACTGGACTGTAGTATATTTATTGCCTTTTAAATCTGATGGTTCATCTTGTGGCTTCTCATTGTGGCAAAGGACCCAACTGGATCATGCTAAGATAGGTTTTGGGAGATAATTTGCTAAAGTGCCTTATAAAAAGAGAAGAACGGAATTGATGATAAACACTTTTGTTTTCTTTTGTGTGTATTTTCTTTACTAGCTTATCTATTTCTGACTGTTTTGTTTAGTTCACAGATTAATAACACAATTCTTACTGTTTAAAGAGAATAAAGAAAAATAATAAAAATTCAATAGTTTTGAGTATTCCTTTAGAACAGGTAGGTTCTGAAGAGAAGAAAGTAAACCAAATAATGTTCTGACCCCCCAAACTGAAAATACTTCCAACTCTATTAGAAAATTTTACATGTCTGTAACATTGACTAATTTATTACAGAGAATTTTTTTAAATCAAGATGACTTATTTGTTAATATTGTACTCACAATTGCAAATATCTTCAAGACAAGCAGATAAACTTTTGGGTTCTAAGTCAGCTAGACATAGATTGAAATATCAGCTCCACTGTTTGATAGCCACATCATTTTTTTATTTTTTCTTTTCTTTTGGAGACAGGGTCTCACTCTGTCACCCAGGCTGTAGTGCAGTGGTGCAGTCGTGGCTTACTGCAACCTCTGCCTCCTGGACTCAAGAGATCCTCTCACCTCAGCCTCCTGAGTAGCTGGGACCATAGACGCACACCACTGCATCCAGCTACTTTTTGTATTTTTGTAGATACAGGTTTTGCCATGTTGCCCAGGCTGGTCTCGAACTCCTGAGCTCAGCCAGTCCCCCACCTTGGCCTCCCAAAGTGCTGGGATTATAGGCATGAGTCACCACACTCAGTCACTGCTGTGTCATTTTAAACAAGTAACTTAAAATTTCCAACTTTTGGTTTCTGCTTTTATAAAACGATGTGATAATAATGACCTATCATTCCTTAATCAAAACTATTGGAACTCAGATGTGTTTTGGAATTCAGAAGAAAAACATTTTTATGTACAAACTTTTATTGAGACAATGGTTCAATATAATTTAGATGTTTATTAAACTCCTATTTATGCATTTTTTAGGCACCATGAATAATGCAAAAATGAATACAAATTGTCTTTGCTGTCTAGGGTAAGCCCCTATTCTGTATAATAGATGCAGAGATTTTGCCAAAAAAAAATAAAACTTTAACGTATTTCAACAATCTTTCTATTGGGTATTTATGCAAAAGAATTAAAATCAGAATTTTAGCCAGGCACAGTGGCTCATGCCCATAATCCCAGCACTCTGGGAACCCAAGGTGGGAGGATCACTTGAGCCCAGGAATTTGAAACCAGCCTAGGCAATGCAGTGAGACCCCATCTCTATAAATTGCTTTTTGTTGTTTTTGTTGCTTTTTATTAGACAGGTGTGGTGATGCATGTCTGTAGTCTCAAGTACTCAGGGGGCCAAGATGGGAGGATCCTTTGAGCCCAGGAGTTTGAAGCTGCACTGACTGTGATTGTGCCACTGCTCCAGCCTGGGCAACATCCTGTGCAACAGAGTAAAACCCCATCTCAACAGACAAAAAAAAAAAAAAAAAAGAAGAAGAAGAAGGAAGTTAGACAAGATATTAGCACTCTTAGTCCATTCCGAACAAAATATTTTAGAGAATTTGTCACCAAGCAGACCCACCCGAAAACAATGGGCAAAAGATGTTCTCTAAATAGAAAACTAATAATAAAAGAAGGAATCTTAGAAAATCTGGAAGGAAGAAAGAACAAGAGAAAGAGTAAAGGTGTGAGCAAGTGCAATGCATTTTCTTTTTCTGCTTGGGTTTTCTAAATTATGTTTGATAGTGGAAATAAAAGTAACAACTTACATGATATGATTCTAAATATATGGAGAAGAAATTTTTAAGACAATTATAAAAGGTGGAGGCTAAAGGGAGTTAAATGGAGGTAAGGTTTTTACATTTTACTCAAGTTGATTGACTCTCAACACTAGTAGTCTGTGATAAGTTAGGTATATAAAATGAAATATATATAAGAGGTATATGTATATACAAGAGATAGACTGAAAAAAATTATAGATGAAATTTTTAAAAATGTTTAAGCATCCCATCAGAAGCAAGGAAAAAAATATAGAAATGGAAGTCAGAGAGAACAAGCAGAAAACAAAAATTTAAACGGCAGGCTAAAGCCCTAATATAATAATAACATTAAATGTAAATGGTCTAAATACAATGATTAAAAGACACAGATAAGCACATTTGAATAAAAAACATGACACAAGTATATGTAGTCTATAAGAAACTCATTTCAAATATAATGATACAGGCATGTTGAAAATAAAAGGATGGAAAAAGATATACTATGCAAACATTGAAAGAAAACAGGAGTGACTGTATTAATATTACCTAAAATAGATTCCAGAGCAATGAAAATTACCATACACCAAGAAGTACATTATATAATAATAAAAAGGTCAATGTACCAAGAAAACAATAATTCTAAATGTGTATGCATCAAACAACAAAACTGTAAAATCTGTGAAGGCAAAACTGGCAGAATTGAAAGGAGAAATAGACAAATTCACAATTATAGTTAGAACTTCAACATATCTCTCTCAACAACTGAGAAAACAATTAGAGAAAAAAATCAGCAAAATAATAGAACTAAAAGACATCAAAACAATAGAACTTAAAAACATCATTAACCAACAGGCTCTAATCAACATTTATAGAACACTCCATCCAGTAGGAGCAGAATACATTCAAGTACCCACAGAACATATACCTAGAGCCGGGGGTGGTGGCTTGCGCCTGTAATCCCAGCACTTTGGGAGGCTGAGGCGGGTGGATCACCTGAGGTCAGGAGTTCGAGACCAGCCTGGCCAACATGGCAATACCCCCATCTCTACTAAAAATACAAAAATTAGTTGGCCATGGTGGTGCGTGCCTATAATCCCAGCTACCCTGGAAGCTGAGGCAGAAGAAACGCTTGAACCTGGGAGGCAGAGGTTGCAGTGAGCCAAGGTCAGGCCACTGCACTCCAACCTGGGCAACAT
Organism: Macaca mulatta; assembly: GCF_049350105.2. Taxonomy (NCBI): domain Eukaryota; kingdom Metazoa; phylum Chordata; class Mammalia; order Primates; family Cercopithecidae; genus Macaca; species Macaca mulatta. Next base: position 132,070,397 of record NC_133413.1, on the reverse strand, counting down.
AGTTAAAAAAAAAAAAAAAAAACACCTAGAAAGATATATCATGGTTTATAAAACAAACCTCAAAAAATTTAAAGGAATTGAAATTATAAAGAATGTGTTTTCTGGCCACAATGAAATCAAACTAGAAATTGGTAACAGAAAGGGCAGAAAGTCACCACACATATGGAAATTAAACACTTACATTTTAAAATAATCCATGGGTCAAAGAGAAAGTAATAAAGTACACTTAAAAACACACTGAACTGAATGAATACTAAACAAAACAAAAATCCCAGCATATCAAGATATGTGGGATATAGCTAAAACAGTGCTGAGAGGGAAATTTTTGGGCTACATACTTACATCAGAAAAGGGGAAATGTCTAAAAAGCTATGAGAGTTTTAAAAAATACCTAGCTATTAACTTAGGTTTTCTTATATATATGGTCTTATAATCCTAGTTGCTATTCCATTCTACTACTACTAGTTTGCGACTGTATATGCCTATGAGACAAAAAAAGATGTTGCTAATTGGCAAAGTGAATAACAAATCAATAAGTATAAGAAACATATAAGCATCTACTATGTAGTAACAGTGGTAGAATAAGGTAACACTGATATTAAATTACTATCCTGGATTTCCCTTGGTGTATATTACCTATCATTTCCAAATTTCTACTAGTTTTTTCTTAATTCATTATTTTTTGCTTGGCTTAAAACAAATCTGTTTAGCAAAAAAAAAAAAAAAAAAAAAAATAGACTCATGAGTGTGTTGTATTTGTGTTAGTCAGAATGAAATTCTGTCTCTTGTTTCCAAGTAAGCTTGACACATTTATATTCATTGTAACTGTCATTATAATTGGATTTACTTTTACCTTCTGGTTTCATATATTCTATTTATCATACAATTATATTTGTGGAAACAAAAATGACATTTTATATTTGTGCAATTCACATACCTCATATTGATGGCTCATTTGAAATGAATTTATGACCAGAAGACCTGTTTATAAATACTGAGGACCGAAACAAAAGAATGATATTTGAAATGAGATTGGATTTGAAAAATATTTAAAGGTAAAATTAAAATGATTTGATTGGTAATTGAATGAGGGAAGTAGCAGACGAGAAGCTAATCTCCAGCTGGGAAAACTTAGTAAAGGTTGGCACCATACAATAAATGAAGTAAAGTTACACCAAATATCCCATTCCTCTCTGTACAAGTACTGTCCCCTCAGGGCCCTCTCTGTGGGAATTTGGAATTACAATGAGCTATGACCACACCACTGCACTCCAACCTGGGCAACAGAGCGAAACCCTGTCCCTAAATATATATATATGTACGTATGTATGTGTGTGTGTGTGTATGTATTTTTTGTTTAATTTTTTATGTTTTTGAGACAGAGTCTCACTCTGTCACCCAAGTTGGAGTACAGTGGCACTATCTCGACTCACTGCAACCACCACCTCCCGGTTTCAAGCAATTCTTCCACCTCAGCCTCCCAAGTAGCTGGGATTACAAGTGTGTGCCACCATGCCCAGCTAATTTTTGTACTTTTAGTAGAGACAGAGTATTGCCATGTTGGCCAGGCTGGTCTTGAACTCCTGACCTCAGGTGGTCCATCCACCTCAGCCTCCCGAAGTGCTGGGATTACAGGCATGAGCCACCGTGCATGGCATATATATATATATGTTTTAATATATGTGCGTGTGTACATATATATGTGTGCATGTGTATATATATGTATATGTGTATACACATACACACACACATGCACATATGTTGCAAACTTGACATATATATATACACACATCAACCCAATTGCAAACTTGACATATACATGATTGTGTACATATATGTATATATCACATATATATACATACACACAATTGCAAAATGATATACATATGTACATACACATAAAAGATGATGACTATGATGTGAAAGTCATGGAGTACTGTCACAGCTAAGAGACGGAGAGATGAGTTAGAATACTGAAGTGGACAGAGATGGAAAAAAGTAGTTTAGACAGAAAGAGTAGTTTGGGACTGAGAGGTATTGTAATGAAAATGTGCACTAACTTGTTTAATATAATGTACTGTAAACAAAAAAGTTTGCAATTAGGTTGGAAAGTTTAAGGTCAGATCAGACTAAAGAGTTTGGAGGACAGGGGTCCACAAAGAATGGTGCAAGGGGGCCTGATAGATGGAGTTGTGACTGAGCTTCAATGTGCAAGGCAGGATATTCAAGGCATGTGTGCAAAGCCCATCATGTTATGGGATGTGGCCATAAGTGGAGAAAAAAGACGGATGGGCTGAGGGCCAGATGCAGGAGACTGGTACCTAGGTGCTGGTGGCTGCTAGTATATTCTCTTTGCACTGTGGTTCTGGCATAGTATGCTGAAGCATTTGAGAATTCTAAATTTCAAATTGGCCTTGCAAAGTTTTTTGTCAAGGTAGAAAGAACTAATTTTAGCAAATATTTCGCCAACTTGTTTTGTAACTATTAGGCATGTAGACATATGGCATATGAGCCACTATAAGTATCCTTGTGCAGAGTCCTGCAAATGCTAATGACAAGACTTGTGCCTGGACTATAATAGATGCTTAATAAACTTTTGGTGAATGAATATGCAGCAACAGTGAACATGATGGCTCAAAATAAGGAGAGACGGCCGAAAGTAGATCAAATTGGCCAGAAATTCCAAGAGGTAAAGTCTTCTGCTAGGGTTCTAATGTGATAGCAGTATAAATTCAGTTATTTGGAGGAGAGTTAATAAGTCACGTCTAAATTATTATATTTAGAAAATTTTTAAATTTTATTTAGAAATTTGAATTGAATGAAAACAATAAGAAAAAAAGGTATCCTTTGTCTTTGCTCTAAAACAAAGGTGTAAAGACTCAGTTTTAGCTAACTATTTATTCTCAGACACTTCTAGAAACTTGTCAAAAGCCCTGGCACAAAAATTGAATTTGGCCTGAATCTCGGACTTACTGTGTGTTACCTGGAGGGGTCGCTTGACCTCCTTGCACCTCAGATCGTTCAGCTGGAGGCATGCGATGAAGCAACGGTGTGCTGAAAACCAGATGAGAACTCTGTTAATTTCACTGGGTAAATTACAATAGGGAAGAAAGAAAACAACTATTTCTTTCTTTTTTTTCTTTTTTTTTTTTTTTTTGAGACGGAGTCTCGCTCTGTCGCCCAGGCTGGAGTGCAGTGGCGCAATCTCAGCTCACTGCAAGCTCCGCCCCCAGGTTCACACCATTCTCCTGCCTCAGCCTCCCGAGTAGCTGGGACTACAGGCGCCCACCACCACGCCCGGCTAATTTTTTGTATTTTTAGTAGAGACAGGGTTTCACCGTGTGAGCCAGGATGGTCTCGATCTCCTGACCTCGTGCTCTGCCCGCCTGGGCCTCCCAAAGTGCTGGGATTACAGGTGTGAGCCACCGCGCCCGGCCTAAAACAACTATTTCAAAGAAGTATTTTAAACTTGTCTTTTAAGCCTTTTTGAACATGGAGTTTCCTATTATTTAAGTAGACATGGTTAATAACGCCTATAGTAAATTCCTTCTAAACTACATACTTATGCCTGATAATTAGTACTTTAAAGGGATTTTCTTTAGGAATTAAAAATAACATTTGTAGCTTTTAAGCCTTCAAAAAGTCTTGACCAGCTTTTTACATTTTTAAATTGTGAGCATAATCTAGAAGTATGCAATAGCAGGAAGCCTACCAGAACAGGGGAAATTGAAAATCTTCATTGCAACCAAGGAGCAAGTTCTTAGGGATGAGTACACATATCATCTTTCAACCTAACAGTGTTTTCAACAACACCCATGATTATGCAAACATTTATTTCTTGCTTATCAGAGCTTTCAAAGGATAATTTTATTTACTCCCCACAATGAACTCTAAGTAAGATCTTACTACCATGTCTATTTTATATACAGAGAATATAAATACAGAGAAACTGAGGCTTAGAGAGATTGAGCAATTTTCCCAAGACCATGCAGACAGAAGTGTGAGGGTGCCCCCAATCAGTAGTTCAAGTCTAAAACCCTCTATTTTATACTTGATATTGTCTCACCTGTGATAGAAATCACTGGATTAATGTGCCAGCAGATAACCTATTGATTATATAAGCCTCAGGGTGTTCAAGACAAACATACTGTCATTAAAGAGAAAAAAATTTGGAATTTACAATCCTATTCTGCAAAAATAGGCATTGTTACTTTTTTGTTATCCAATTCGAGTTAAGGACACAAATATAACTGTAAAGAGTCATGTGTAAAAAGCTTAGGAAACTTGTGTTTTCATCTACAACACCCCCCAAAGTAAAAGTCCCAAGCTTCAGAGTTTATATAAGAATGACCTGGGGAAGTTTTTTCAAAGCAGACATATGCCCAGAACCCATTACTATAAATTCTGAGGAGCTAGGTCTGGGGTTTGGACACAAAATTTATATTTTTAACAGCAGCCAACTCACTGCAATGGAGGCCACTCTCAGACCACTTTGAGAAGTACAGCTTTACATTCCTTTTCACCTCTGATTCTTGAGGCCACCTGGATTTTCAAAACAAACAATTGCTTAATTAGAAGCCTGATGAATTTGGTGTGAACAAACAACAGGTGCTGTCTGCAAGAGATGAGTCAGGAACAAAATCAAACTAAGTCCTGGTTCTCTGCCTACACATAATATACAGCTAGAACCACTGAACACTAAGTTCTCAATCCCACACTGATCTGGGTTGAACTTGGAAACCCTAAAATACTAGAAAGAAAATGCTATGATAGAGAACACACCTATAATTCACAAAAATATAATTTATTTGGTAAGCTTCTCAATCGCTTGCTTTCATCCTCAAGTTACCCTGCTATGGCTTCTACGGTAGGCAGGATGTGACTAATACCTGGAGTCACACTTCTTAATGGCATTATTGGGACTGCTAGTGACAGTACCAGCCCTTGAATTGGAATAATTGCATTATTAGGACTGAGAGCGACAGAACAAGCCCTGGATTTGCAATTGGAATGATAATTCTATTAACTGGGTCTTGGAGCTAACACCTCTCTTGGATAAAGGTAGGAAGTCTCAATTTACTGAATTGCTTTAGGTCCCCTCCATCCTGACAAGGATTTCAGCCACCTGTGTGTGTGAACACAGGCTTCTTAATTTGAAAACTTGGAATAGAATTTGGATTTCCTTATTCTCCTAAAAATATAAAATCAGGTGTCAATACCTGGGAAAAGGGAAATGTAATGGATTCTTTAAAAATCTTATATTCCCAGTTTCTTAGCTTTCTCCCAAATGACTAAGATTTCTTTAGTTTGAGATCTTCTCTCCCTCAAATTGATGCATCAAAAGAAAATTAGTGTAAATCATTAGAAAAAATTAAAGTTGGCTTGACTTCTTTCTCCCTTTGTCTTCTTTTTAAATTTGTAAGTACTTTGAAGCTTGGGAACTTCTCCTTTATGGATGTTGTAGATGAAAATACAAGTTTCCTAAGCTTTTTACTTTGTAATTAACAATTTTGGATTTTTTAGTCTTTCCAAAGACCACACAATATTTCTATCGGACAAGAGGCTTTTTAATCTGTCCATGAACATGCCTGAGGGATAGCAGTTTGTAATGTCCCCAAAATTGTGAGAAAATGTTCAAATGCATATTTATTAATTTGGGAACAGAGTCACTTTTTATCCCAAATTATCAAAGATTCTTTTATCCAGAAAAGCTTAGCAACTACACCTTCTAATAAGAAACAAATCAGTTTCCAGAAATTAAGCACATCTTTTTGGGGTTTGAAAAAGCTGAAGGCCAGCCACGGTGGCTTACACCTGTAATCCCAGCACTTTGGGAGGCCGAGGCAGGTGGATCACCTGAGGTCAGGAGTTCTAGACCAGCCTGTCTAACATGGTGAAACCCCATCTCAACAAAAGTACCAAAAAAAAAAAAAAAAAAAAAAAAAAAAAAAAGCTGGGCATGATGGTGGGTGCCTGTAATCCCAGTTACTCAAGAGGCTGAGGCAGGAGAATCGCTTGAACCTGGGAGGCGGAGGTTGTGGTGAGCCGAGATCGCGCCATTGCACTTCAGCCTGGGCAACAAGAGTGAAACTCCATCTCAAAAAAATATAAATGAATAAATAAATAAATAAATAAAAAGCTGGTAAGTTTGTTAAGCTTTTCAGGAATAAGATAAAATGCCATGTAGTTTCCAAGGAAGATTATTTCTATAATGTAGATACTTAATCTGTTTCTCCCATCAAGATTATTAGCAATTGCTATGGACACACACACACACATTTTAAAATCTTATCTTTAGGGATTACAATTAAGGCCATTAAAATATCAAAGGAAGATTAGATTACAAACCTTCCCCCTGAGTAGCACTTTCTGCTGTTGTTGATTTGTCCTGTAAAGCACAAACTTTTCTTGACAGAAGTTGCTAACATTTAAATTAAGGATAGTTTTGTCCTTTTCTATAATCTGGGTCCGGAAAAATGCAAGTAATAAACATGTTATTTAGGCTATGTAAAATAACTTTCTACCCTTAGATCTGGAAACACACATGAATCTGGAGATAATTCTTAAAATTTAAATAGTTCAATAATATGAAACTTTGCTCCTACATAATTATTCAGTGATCTAATGTAAAGTTCAAAAATATAGGACTTTCTTTTTCAATAAGTGATCCAGATGGCTATATTTGATGATTTTGTTGCCAATCAGATCACAGTTTTTGACCTTAAATACTTTTGAATACCCACCTACTGTTTAGGGTACAGCTTTAGTCATATAATATTTTAAAGCTAATTTCCTCATCTGTGGAAAGGCCTATTGAGAGATATTATAAAGAGTTTTCTATGACTTTTGGTTTTTGTTCCTTTCATTTTCACTTTGGTAATCCTTAAAAAGTAACTCAAGCCAGGCGCGGTGGCTCACCCCTGTAATTCCAGTACTTTGGGAGGTCGAGGTGGGTGGATCACCTTAGGTCAGGAGTTCAAGACCAGCCTGGCCAACATGGAGAAACCCTGTCTCTACTAAAAAATACAAAATTAGCCAGGTGTGGTGGCACATGCCTGTAATCCCAGCTACTTGGGAGGCTGAGGCAGGAGAATCACTTGCACCTGGGAGGCAGAGGTTGCCGTGAGCCGAGATTGCGGCATTGCACGCCAGCCTGGGCAAAAAGAGTAAAACTCATCTCAAATTGAAAACAAACAAACAAACAACTCAAATAATATTCAGAGTCTAATTTGAAAGGATCAAAGATTGACAAATTACTACTCTGATATAGTGAAACCTTCAAAAACTACAAGGATAAATAAAATGATCTTCCTCTACCTATATCAATCAATCAATGAGTATTTTAATCTCTTCCAATCTGTTCATTCCAATTTCTTGAGTGTCTTATAAATGCTTAGATCTCCATCTCTTCACATTTTAAAATCTAGTGACCATCATTAACACAGCCATACCATCTTCAGCATTTTCTCTGCATTAATTATAGAGCCATGGGAGTTCAGGCTTGGAATTAACATTAAAAGGCAAGTAGTCCAATTTCTATGAGATGCTGGAAATTCCTTTGCCTCACGCAAACTGGAAATAAAAAACTAAATTTCAGGTTAATTCTTTCCCATCTTTACACAGTCAGACTCTTAAGAAATTCCATCATTTGTGGAACTGAAATACGATGTGTTTTAATCCCCAGTGGTATACAGACAGTCTTGGGATCATAGGGTATGTGCTAAAGCTCGTATGTGTTTCCAAGGCATATAAGTTTCCCAGTGTCTCCTGCGTCCTCTGAATCTTCTGTGTCACACTAAGCATTACTAATTCCTACAGCCATGCATCATGAAACAGAGTTGCTATCAATATTCCTGTTCTTATTGCTAGGTATCTTCTCAATGTGCAAAAGATTGTCTATATTCTCAAAGTAAAAGATTTGTACACTACCGCATTTGGTATGCTTAATACAAACCAGTATTTTCTATGTGGTTTGTAGATATTTGGAGGAACCTGAAGCCCTTTCAGGGCATCAAAGTGATTTTAATATTAATTCTAAGGCATTTTCATCTTTCACTTTGTTGACATTTATACTGATGATGCAGAGGCAATGATGGGCAAAACTGATAGTGCCTTAGCTGGAAAATAGTAGGAGCAAACTGTACCAGCAGTCATTCTCACATGCTTTACCCCCAAGCCCTCACTAGGAAATAAATAGCAAGTTTCATTTAAGAAGATCCTTGATAAAGCACTAAATAGTTGTTTTTGGCTTTTTTTTTTTTTTTTTTTTTTTTTTTTTGAGATAGATTTCCATTCTCGTTGCCCAGGCTGGAGTGCAATGGCACAATCTTGGCTCATCACAACCTCCACCTCCCAGGTTCAAGCGATTCTCCTGCCTCAGCCTCCAGAATAGCTGGGATTACAGGCATGCGCCACCATGCCCAGCTAATTTGGTATTTTCAGTAGAGACAGGGCTTCTCCATGTTGGTCAGGCTGGTCTCAAACTCCCGACCTCAGGTGATCCGCCCACCTCAGCCTCCCAAAATGCTGGGATTACAGGTGTGAGCCACTGTGCCCAGCCAATAGTTTTAATTTTATTAAATTTTAATCCTTCAGTATTTGGCTTTTTAACATTCTGTGTGAAGAAATAGAAAGGACACACCAAGCTACCCTGGTTATCTGGAGGAAAAGCTTTCATGTGATTGAGTTGCAAGCCTCGCTGGCCACTTTTATCATGGAACATAACTTTTACTTGAAAGAATAATTAACAGACAAACTACTATTATTCAAGTATGGGCATTTGGAAGCCTTTTTTTTTTTAATTGAACTTAGTGAACCTGTCACTACAATGCAAGCAACTGACAGTATTTATTGCTAATGATAATATGTGAGCTTTCAAGAGAAAACTAGAATTTTGGGAAACTTGTATTTGCCACCATGGACATGACAGATTCTTAATATTTGAAGACACTGGATGGGATTGGTGGTAATATTAATGATTGTGATCTTTTGTGTTATCAAAAATGAAATGTGTCAACATTTAGAAAATCTGCATAACTCATTGGACCTGGCTGGGCACAGTGGCTCATGCCTGTAATTCCAGCACTTTGGGAGGCCGAGGCGGGCAGAACACGAGGTTAGGAGATCGAGGCAATCCTGGCTAACATGGTGAAACCCCATCTCAACTAAAAATACAAAAATATTAGCCGGGTGTGGTGGTGGGCGCCTGTAGTCCCAGCTAGTTGGGAGGCTGAGGCAGGAGAATGGCGTGAACCCAGTAGGTGGAGCTTGCAGTGAGCAGAGATTGCACTGCACTCCAGCCTGGGCAATAGAGCAAGACTCTTGTCTCAAAAAAATAAAAATAAAATAACTCATTGGACCTGTATTTTTTAGATAATCAATACACAATATTACAAATTCATAAATGATTATAAAAGATGCATTTACAGTGTAAGACAGAACAACAGATAATGTATTATCAGAGTACACAAAATTCACTCATACTGAGTACACACTGACAGGCCTTGCTGGGCTTCCTCACTCAGTCAGCTAGCATTAGATTATGCCTTTTGTCTTGTCCTATTTCTACATGGCTGCCCATTCTTTGTTAAACTTAAGCATAAAAACAGACAATTTCTTCTGTATATTTGGGTCTTCATTCTAAAAGCCCCTGTGTATGTATACACATTAAATAAATGTATATGCCTTTTCTCCTATTAATCTACTTCATGTCAGTGATTTTCAGCAAATCTTCAGAGGGCCAAGCCCTGGGCCAATTCACAACATTGCAACTTACCAAGTTTTGATGTAGTATAAAGGAGGAATACTTTAAAAAGCCTATGTGAATACGCTTCCATTTTTCAATTATATATGTGTATGACACAAGATTTTTTTTCTTTTTTTTTTTTTTTTTTTGAGACGGAGTCTCGCTCTGTCACCCAGGCTGGAGTGCAGTGGCCGGATCTCAGCTCACTGCAAGCTCCGCCTCCCGGGTTCCCGCCATTCTCCTGCCTCAGCCTCCCGGGTAGCTGGGACTACAGGCGCCCGCCACCTCGCCCGGCTAGTTTTTTTTTTTGTCTTTTTTGGTAGAGACGGGGTTTCACCGTGTTAGCCAGGCTGGTCTTGATCTCCTGACCTCGTGATCCGCCCGTCTCGGCCTCCCAAAGTGCTGGGATTACAGGCTTGAGCCACCGCACCCGGCCCAAGATTTTTTTTCTTATACTTCAATCAGAACAACAATTGAATGCAAAAGCAAATAGGAGAATCCAGCTGTCTTCTATCAGCTAGACAGCAAAGAGATTTACAAAAATGGAAAATAATGACACTTTTCTCACTTTTGGTTTTGAAAAATAGCTATTTTCACAAAATGTTATTAAGTTGGTATATAACTGCATTTATTATTACTTTAAATGACTTAAGTATTTTAAAACTTTTTAAGTCAGCTTTAAAGTCTAATGTGGTAAATATTGATAGACATAACATATAAACTGTTTTTGAGGTTCTCAATAATTATTAAGAGTATAAAGAGTTTCTTTACCAAAAGTTCTAGAACCACATATACAGAGGATTACGAAGGTACTAAATCCTTGTTCTGGATACTTTGTCTCTCAGATATATAAACATACGTTTTGTGCTGTGGGATGGAGGTCAGCAACAATATACTGCTAAGTCACATCTACTCAAGTAAAGACTACCATGTTTTCTCTGTTGCCTTGTACAGGTGAAAGCATAACAGGTATGTGTTCCATAAGGTATATTTCAGGATGTCAAAACCTGAAAGGGATGGCTGAAAGGATGTCATCTTCTGATCCAAACAGCTCCTGTAAGATAGAAAGCTGAGGGTGAATTATCCAATGTTATTCAATTGGTTGGTGCCATAGCTTATTTGTGAAACTGGATCTTATGTCTCTTAATTTGGTGCTTGTGAATCAGTACTCCATGACCGATAGTTTGGCCTGAGACTCAGAAAAGAAGTTGCATTAAATGGGAATGTCTGGGATATATTCATGGGCACTGACTAAGTCAATCTAAAAGAGTGAAGAGGTCAGGCAAAGTAGCTCACATCTATAATCCCAGCACTTTGGCAGGTAGAAGAGGAAGAACTGCTTGAGCCCAGGAGATCGAGACCAGTCTGGGCAACATAGTGAGACTCCATCTCTATAAAAAACAAAAATAAAAGAGTGAGGGGACAGTACAAAGCTGAAGTAGGTCAAATAAGGGAACCTAGAATGAAACCATGGTTAATGCTCACCAAGAATAATTTAAGGAATATAAGGCCAGGAAAAGAGTGCAGTACTAATGTTTGTCTGAATACCAACAATGTTGCAGGCACTGAGCTAAGCTCTTAATATAATTTAACACATTATATCATCAAAACCACTTTGTAGCTATTTTCTCCATTTATCAACCAGGAAATGAAGATCCAGAGAGGTGAAATAGGCTTCTAGGATCTCACAAACAGCAAACATCAAAGATAGGATTTGAATGTAAAGTCTCTCTCAAACTTGAAAGTTTGCTTTCAAATAACTTTCACCTCTGGCTTCACATTGTATTAGTCTCCTACCTCTTTCTTTGGGGTGGAGATGGGAGGACGACAGAAATGCGTCACTGTATAATCAGCTTTTACATCCATTTGCAGTCAGAGAACATTTTACTTTTGTTTTATGGGTAATGAATTATAAGTAAGAGGCGAGAAACAACAAACGTGTTTTTCTATAATAAAGAAACCCAGTTTTAGCAAATGTGCTTCTTGCTTGAACTATTAGCACAGGCACAGTTAAATGCTAGTAAGCAATAATAGGTATTCCCGCATTATGTATCATATTCATGAAAGTTTAGAGCTGGAAGGTTAAGTGTCCCCCTGGGGTCTCACAGCTAGACACTTGGCACCCCACAATTTCCACTCTACCTCTAAATCAGTTTAATCCACGTTATACGCCAGAGTACAGAAGTTAGGTGATATATTTAAAATTATAAAATAGCATTTGAAAACTACCGACAAACTGAATCAGGAAGCTCGAGTCTGATGAAGTGGGATGAAATTGTGCTCTGAAATTTAAGCCAGTCTCTCGAAGCGTTGAACCACCTAAGGCAGAGTTTAAACAAAGGCTGAAGCGTGAAGGTTTGCTGGGGGAAATCAGTGGGTTCCCCTGAGCAGCGTGAAGTCATCAGGCCAAGGTAATGCTTCCCAGAGGTGTAACCGCTGTGTGTGGGGGTGGGAAGGGGGGCGGAAACGCGCAGTACTTTGCAGGTCGGCCCCTGGGGACTGGGATGGCTGACTACCTGGTATTGCAGTAAAATGCTTGACCTCTAATCACATGCCCCAACACTACACCTTGTGCGACGTGCTGAAAGCATCATTTCCAGTTTATTCGACTTTTCTGTTTCGACTTATTCATTATAGCCCATATATGTGATAAGGACTAAAAACCCAGTCTTCAAAGTCCTGTCGAGTTCCAAAGAAGTCCAACCCTCGGAAGATCCTTGGAAGGGGAAGAAGGAAAGAAAGAAAAACCTGTTTTATCCTGTAACAGTTTCAGTGCAATCTCCGAAGACCAAGTTGGTTAATTTGTAAACTCACTCTCATTTTTTCCTAAACAGTGCCACCTACTGTCCATTTTAAGTCATCAGCAGGCTTGTTGGCAAGGACCAAGAAAAGGGGGCGGGGTGGGGGGGGGGAGGAGTAACCAAAAAACGAACTCTACCCAGCCTTGGGGCATTGTGAAAACGACGAGGACAGGCCATCTCCACGCAAGACATATTTTTACTCGTTAACTTTGCAGAAGGCTTGCAAGAACCAAAAGCCATTTAAGCCATTTCCTTCGAGATGGCTAAATACAAGTCATCCAGAACACAATTTTTATTATTGTATTTTTAATGCGCGCTGTTTGAGTACTTTTACGTTAGGGGACCAGGTTGAGCAAAAATATACATATAATTATTTTTCTATTTTTTCCGCCCACCCACGGCAGAAACCTCTTTATGAGAAAGGCTTTGACACTTGACGTCAGCTCAGAAACTTTTGAGTTGGCGGGAAGAAAGGGTTAACAAGTGGTGGACCAGCGCGGTCTTTTTAGAGTCCCAGCCGGCTGTCGAAGGCTCCAGGTACACACACACATGCACACTTACACACACACACACACGTGCACACACCCCTCCCAACTGTTCCTCCTCGGGTCGGTTACTTAGCTGAAGGGCACCATTTGGCTTTAAAACAAATTACTTAAGCGCAACAGGGAGTTTATCGCTTGGAGGGAACTTGTAACGCGGGAGTTCAGGGAAATCCAAGAGGCGAGGGCTCCCACCGCCGCCGCCAGAGGAGAGTAGGGAATCAGGTGGTGGCCCCCTATGTGTCTTGCATTTCTCTGCACACGTTAGCAATCAAGTTAATTGAATTCATTGGAGTTTAGAACCGGCCTCTAGCTCAGAGAAGGCTTTGAATGGCCAATTTCTCTCTCTCCCTCTCCCCCTCCCCGCCTCCCGCCCGCCCGCCCGCCCGCGCTCCCAGTTCCCTCCCCTCAGGGTTCCCCAGTCCACACCTCCCTCTCCACTTCCCTCACCCCCCCACTCCCTCCGCCGCCCTATTAAAACACCCACCAGCTCACTTGTTAAGACCCCCTTAAGTTGGAGGAGGCAGAAAGGCAACAACGGCGAGGAAGGAGAAGTCAAGACGTCTGGAAAGAATTACCCAGTCCTGGCTTCGAGCAGCCCATTGAACCAGAGACTTGAAACAGCCCCAGCCAAAGACTTTTCTCCCGATTCTGCGCTTCCTGGGTTCTGCTGAGTCTTCCACAGTCTTTTTTTTTTTTTTTTTTTTTTTTTTTTTCTGTAAGGCGAAAAAGAGATTTTCTGTTATCGGGGGCAGAAAGACTGAAGCAAAAAAAAAAAAAAAAGAAAAGTTAATATATTTTTAAAGCATAATTTTTTTTTAAAGAATTAGACTGAAGTGCAACGGAAAAATAAAGAGAATATTAGTGAAATTATTTTTTAAAGTGGGGGAGAATCAAACATTTAAGACTCCCCTGTCCTTTTTAAATGTTGTTTTTAAATTTCTTATTTTTTTTGGCCGGTCGTCTCAAATTCATCTGATCTCTTATTACCTCAATTTTGGAAACTGCCCGCCACCGACCCTCCGGGACCACACAGACAGGCTGAGGACGCCTTTATGACCAAGAGCTGAACAAGGTACGTTACACTGGCGCGTTTTGGTGAAGGATGAAGGTCCTCAAACAGGCCAGGGAGAAGGAAGAAATTATCCATATAATTGTTTTTTAAAAATTGAAGCCAGTTTCGATAGAAAAGTTGGAAGTTTAAAAATTTCCAACAGACTGAAGATCAGGGAATATTTCAGGTCACTGTCAGGCTTAGCAACATAGCCCTCTTTTCCCATCTCTGAGGCTCTCGCTAGAAATCCGCTGCCTTTCTGGGGACACAGGTAACCTCTCTGCCTGGGGAAGGCTGCACGTCCCCAGATGTACTTTTCCATTTTGCATCTTCCGGAGCAGCAGAGGGGCTCCTGAGTTAGGAAACAAGAATTCCCAATGTGTAAGGAAAATGCATTCTGCACAGCCGCCCCCACCCCTTCCCTTCCTTTTTTCCCCCACCACACACACTGTGGGGAGAAAAACTGAAATAGCCCAGAGCGTTTTACTTTTAAGTGAGAAACTCGCTTCTTGCTGGGAATGCAAAGGGTTAAGCAATCTGGGCTTCCAGCTCCGACAAGCGGGGACCCTGGAGAAGGAGGGTCCTTCTCTACCTCCTCGCAGCTACCGGCCCCCTCTCAGCCACTCCCCCCTTTCCCGGGCCTCCCCTCCTTTGCACTTCCCGCACCCCATTAAAGTGTCAGGCTCGTCAGTCTGGGCTCAGCTCGGCTCCGGAAGCTTTACTCGGGCCAGGGGTCCCTGACGCAGGCAGTGGCACCCGCAGATGGGAGCGGGAGGAGAGCGCGCATCCTTCCTCTCCGCGCCGGGCCACCCTCCGGCCGCCCGGGGGCAGGGCGTGCGTGGGGACCGCGCGCTGCGCTTCGGCAGCTGCAACGTCCCCAGAGCCAATTCCGACGTGGCACAGCGCACGCCGGCGCTTCTCTCCTCCGTTGCAGCTGGGGACACTGCCCGGTGGGAGATCTGGGGGCGCCGTCTCGAGCGCCCAGCCCAGGAAGGGGGCGAGGGGCCTGCGGGAGCTGGGGTGGAGGTGGGAGGGAAGCCAGAGGCTGGGTTGGGATGGATAATCAACACCTTGGGCGGAATTCGTCACGCCAGTTCCCGCCCAGCGTGAGCCAGGGCTCCGAAATGGGTCCCTGTGAACAGGAGGGCGGGTCTGAAAGGAGGGTCTGTATGAGGGTGAGAAGCGGGAGGCGAGAAAGCCTTCTTCCTCTGACCACGGAAACGCAGCCGCGGGGGAACGGCGCTAAAAGGATAATTAAGGCTGCAAAGAGGCGCTGGGAGCACAGGGGCGGTGCCTGGGGAGGAGGGCTTGCAAGACCCGGGTCCTATTACACAGTCTTAGGTGCCAGTTTCCCCCAGTTCCTCTCCCTCCGTCCCCGAAACGCCTGCGCTGAGTACTTAGATTCAGGGACACCGCGCGCCTCTGGGACGAACGAGCTGCTGCAGCCGCGCTCCGGGAGGGAACGTGTAGAAGTCCCATCAGCCCCTCCCTGCCCACTTCCTCACCCTTGGGACCGTTGCTGCCTGTTGGGTCTCAGGAGCAATTGCCCAGAAACGCGAGGCTGCTCCAACCCACGTGTCTGGGCTGGGATTACCTTTGACGTCACACGCAGGGGGGAGGTGTGACGCAATAGATAGGGAAGCCCCGATTGGCCACCAAGGGCTTCCCCCAACTGGAGGCCTGAGTATATATAGACCATCAGCTCAGTGTTAGAATAAAGCGAAGGAAGTTGGTAGATGGCCTTTGCTGGAGGAGTGAGGCCGCTTGTTAAGAGGGAGACAACTTCACCGCTCATTGTACATTCCAAGACTTTAACTCGGATTTCTCACTGCGGTTAAGGCATATGATAAGTACTTTTGGCGGTATTAAGTCAGGTTATTATTTTTTAAAAAGGTTATTTTAAGAATAAAGTTTTTAACGGTCAACACATATTTACATTCACGATATTAGATTTAAAATTAAAATATGTATTTCTATAGATCCAAGTCCGTCAACCTCTTCGTAGATACAATTTTAAGTTTTATAGTTCTGTGACTACTGAATTGAGAAGAACTTTTAAATTCTAAATTTTTATTTCCTTCCAATGTGTGCAAGTTGACTCATTCATTAGTTTTCACCACATTTTTCTAGATTTAATAAGATTACAGTACAGCTGAGGTACTGTATTTTGAGTACCATCATACTCCACCAAAAGTTTTGCCAATAGTTTCAGGATTCTTTTACATTTCCAATGACAATTTAACCCTTTAAGGTACCTGTTGCATTGATAGATTATGTCTTGTATGTGTCCAATTCTGGGAAGATAATTCTGATTTCTTAGTGGACATTTCTAGAATAAAATATTATAGCTAAAGTATCATCCCCCCTATTTCTTTTTTCTTAGATATCACCTGAGTCTGGTAAATAGAAAAATATACTGTGTAATACACAAAATAAAAAAATATATCAGGTAATACGCATTTGTGCTGACAAATGCGTATTACCTGAGTTACTTGTACTGTACCCAGAGTCGAATCCCTTTATCAAAGAAAGTTATGCAGTTTATAAAAATTCAAGGACTTAACAAATCAGTGACTAGCATTAAATTCTAATGTCACTCTCCACAGAGCAAAGATATTTAGTCAGCTACCTTCCTGGAAATGGGGAATTGTGCAACAAGTGAGTAAGAAACTGTTACTAGAAAGTAAGTTAGTTGGAACCACTCGTTTTTGTTAGGTCTGTAGAATATAGCCCCATAGTATTGAATTTCATAAATACTTTCCCATACATGGTTTCCTTACCAGGTAAGAATTTTTTTTTTTTTTAAATATTTTTTTTCTTGAAATTTTAAACACTTTTCACTGGTTCATTTATTTCCTGTTGTTAGCACTCTGGGGGAAGTCCTTTGTCAATGGATCAAGGTAGACATACCCTTTTTCAAAGTTATATTACACAGTTACTTTCAAAGTCTAAGAACAAGTAGTTTGTTGCATTATTAGCTTCCTGGCTCTTGTATGAAGTGTGATCCCTGAGTTGAAGTTACGGGAGGACAGAGCATAACCCCCATGTCTCCTTCTGGGTTCTCCTCTTTATCCATGCAAACCCAGGCTGTGTTCCTGTCAGTGACAGAGTTGGTTGCAGCTCGTATATCAACGGAGTGGAGGGACAGCTACCTGTAGAGAAAACTAATTTCCATCACCCCAACTTGTTGTTTTATCGTTTCCCCTCTAGCAGCGATCTATGTAGAGTAAGTATTATCCTACTGCATACAGCCTTAAATTATTTAAGTATATTTTGCTCACTCCTGTAATCCCAGCACTTTGGGAGGCTGAGGAGGGCAGATCACCTGAGGTCAGGAGTTCGAGACCAGCCTGGCCAACATGGTGAAACCTGTCTCTACTAAAAATACAAAAATTAGCCAGGTGTGGTGGTGGCCACTTGTAATCCCAGCTGAGGGAGGCTGAGGCAGGAGAATTTCTTGAACTCGGGAGGTGGAGGTTGTAGTGAGCTGAGATCTCACCACTGCACTCCAGCCTGGGCGACAGAGTGAGGTTCTATCTCAAAAAAAAAAAGTGTATTTTGAATGGTAGTCATGTGGAGTTCATATATATGCTGCCTTTCCCACAATCTAGGAGAATGTTACTGATGAGACTCAAATATAACAAGGTCACACTGTTAAATATTTTCTTATTTAAATTAAATAAATTTATTGATGAATGCCTCTTAACTGAATACATCTATACTGCAGATAATTTAAAAATTAGTTAAAAGTTTATTTAATGAAATTTAAAAATATACTGTAAGACAAAATATGATCTGGCCCATAAGAAACAACAGCTATTGTTTATCACATGTCTAGTATGTTTCAGGCACTCAACTAGATGGTTTACATACATCTATCTGATCCTAATCTGCAAAGAAAGTTTTGTAAGTAAAAGAACTTTGCCTCAGAAAAGTTAAGCAATTCACTCAAATTAATTAGTAAGACGTGTGGATGGAATTTAATTCAAGAATTCTTGGAATATAATGCCCTTGAATTGAATTCATGCTAATTTATGCTGTAGCTGCACTAGTCAAGTTTTATGGGGGTTCATATTGAGAAATCACATCTGATTGAGAGAGATCAGTAAAGATTTTTTAAAGAGACTTGGCATTTGTGCTACATTTGGCTCTGTAAGTAGGGTTTTGACCTATAGATATAATTCCCAGGAGCCAATGTAGGTACATATAAAACTAAGATTCCATGCCATTTGGTAATTATTTCCCCCTACACTGTGAGCTAAGTTTAGGATGGTGAAGTTCAGGAACCAGTAGAGCAGTTGGAAGAATACACATCCTAGAAAGAGTTGATTAATATAGATGGTGCAAAGGAAAAGAAATCTGAAACCTACAGTTCTGAACCCAGACACCGCTGGGGTGACAAGTCCTGTAACAAAGGCTTGTATCATAACCCTGGAAGCTTGGCTCAAGGGTCTTTGCTAGGATAACTGCAGTGGGACTGGAGAGAAAAAGGCAGACTTCAAAGCCAGAGAGGAAGAGAAGGTCAGAAGGGGAGAAGGGAGGTTGGGAGGGGGAGTTGGGAGGGTTTATCCTTTGTGTTCCAGGGGGGAATGTGTTGAAATGTGAAGCCTGCTGGGGGGAGACTTCATTTGGGTCCTCCTATCTCAGATTTCTACTTAGGGACAGTAGCAGAGGGAATACACATCAGGGATGGGTATCAATGTGAATGAGGTCATGAAAGTCTTATTTTACTTTAATCTAGTAGTTGCCAAACTTTGTTATATAGTTGAATTGCCGGAGGAGATTTTAAAACTTGTGATGACCTGGGCACAGCCCATATCAATGAACTTAAAATGTGGGAGCCACAGATCTGTACATTTTATGAACTTGCGGGTAATCTGCATATATAGCAAAATTTGGGAACCACTACTTTTTAACCTTTTATTCACCATACCTTCCTAATCCGCTCTTAGCCAGCAGATAGCTACCACCTGACCTGAGTATGTCTGCTTAGAAGCAGATCTCTATTATCCCTGCTAGTGTCACCAGGCTAGATTAATATTCCCTATTCTAATTATCATGCATATGATTTCAGGCCTATTGCCCCTTCTCCCAGACAACATGAGTTTATGCATAAAGACAGCCTGTGTTTTAGAACCAGTTCACGCCTTCATTAGAGAAACATTCTTTAAACGTCGCATCATCTTTTGTGCCTTTGTGTGTTTAAATACTTGGCTATAAGTTAAAAAGACACTGAACCTAGTCTTGAGTGGATTTTCAAATATAATGATGAAGAGACACAAGTGTACTTTACAACTTAAGTTCAAAGATACTAATTGAATTGTCCAAGGACACATGACTTATTCACAGAACCCTCAAGCGGTTTGTCTGAGCCAGGTTGCTAATATAAGGCAGAGTGCAGACTTGAATCCATTTCTTCTGATTCCCAGTCCTCCTTTCCATCATGCCATAGTTATTACTTGTTAACCCATAAGTAATGAGTTAAATGGAAGGAGAGTCAAGATTATTAGGTAGTTACTGGCAGGAAGCTAACATCACCAAGATCTAATTGTTGATAATTTCTTTTTAGAATATATACTTAGATTCCTTTTTAAAATCTCATCTGTTTTATGAGTCAATATGATTAGCTCCATTTTATAGATGGAGAAACTGAAGATGACAAGTATTGTATAACTTGCTCGAGGTCATCTAGCCACTAAAAGGAAGAGCCAGGATTCTATCCCAACTCAGTCTGGTTCCAGAGGTCAAATTCTCTGAAATTGATAGTAGATGGCAGAGCTGGGATTTGAATACTAGTATAACTGATTTCAAAATATTTACTAATCTGGTTAATACTAGATAATTTATTTAGTTGAAGAGACAAGACATACATGCACACATGCTCACAAGTCATTAGAGCCAAAATATAGAGCAGCATATGGATTAATGGACAATAAACACTGTAAGGGTACTGGAATTCAAGATAATAAAAGTTGATGCCCCAAACTTGACCCCTGAGCTCATAAGATAGCTCAGATTGCAACTCACAATCCCTGTAAATGCTCTTGGGGACCATCTGCCTTTTCTATCTTTGCTTTCCAAAGGCCTTCTAGACCTGGTCTGGGAATCCCTGTAACCATTGCCTTTAGACATCTGGGTGAAAAATTATGGAGATGATTTCTTTAAAAAAAAAAAAGACTATTTGAGGGGTACCCTTAAGGGTTTGGTTGTCTCTAGCACATATTCACTGCCTCTGCAGTAAAGATTGGGGTAGAACCTGTATCTGTCAGTCTACATTGACTGCCTGAGTCCAAATGGGCTTATTTATTTATTGAAAATCTATTTATTGAGTCCCTGCTATGAGCCAAGCCCTGGTTTTCATGCAAGGACAAATGAAATCATTGAACTACACAAGCCCCCAAGGCCACAGAGTATGTACATATATACTCTATGCCCATATATATATGTATATACTACTTAGAAAATCAAGCAGGTTAAGGGGAGAGAGCATGGCGGGGTGAAGAGAGGGCAAGGGTGGAGGAGTTGCTTTAGAAGGACAGATAAGCTAAGGCCTCCCAGAAGAGGTATCATCAGACCTAACTGTATTCTTTCCCAGATGTTGACTCAATAAATTTGAATTCATTTCAGCTTCTCCCAGATCCAAAATGGAAGGACCATTTTATGAAAACTAGGGTAACTCCTGCCGGGCACAGTAGCTCATGCCTGTAATCCCAGCACTTTGGGAGGCCAAGACGGGTGGATCACCTGAGGTCGGGAGTTTGAGACCAGCCTGACCAACATGGAGAAACCCCGTCTCTACTAAAAATACAAAATTAGCCAGGTGTAGTGGCACATGCCTGTAATCCCAGCTACTCGGGAGGCTGAGGTAGGAGAATCACTTGAACCTGGGAGGCGGAGGTTGCTGTGAGCCGAGATCGTGCCATTGTACTCCAGCCTGGGCAACAAGAGCGAAACGCCATCTCAACAAAAAAGAAAAAGAAAAAGAAAAAGAAAACTAGGGTAACTCCATTGAACTCAACTCTCACTGTTGCACTGGGGCAGTGAGAGTAGATGTTATTCTCCTTTCATTCAGCACTTCGCTCTCTGCTTAATACAAAAAAGTCAAGGGAGAGGAAATGGCTTCGAGGTCCAGTGACCTGTAGAGTCCCACTGGGGTATATGAGCCAACAGCAAGGCTGTATATCTGCTCCACAGGTGGAAGAAGTGGGAACACCAGTGCCTTTTCTATGGTAAGACAGGATTTTGGCTGTTGGCATTAGGAGCAGAATTGCCGTTGCATAGATGGAACCAGGCTCTTCCTTTGAAACAAGCACTTTTCACATCTCTTTAGGTTGTTCCCACATAGAAAATATATGAGGCCGAAATCTCAGTGTTGGCCAGCCTTGTGTCTGTACTTGAGTGAGTGCCACTTTCCCATTTTCTATCGCAGTAGGGAAACAATTTTTGGGCCGGGTGCAGTGGCTCACACCTGTAATCCCAGCACTTTGGAAGGTCGAGGCAGGCAGATCACCTGAGGTCAGGAATTGGAGACCAGCCTGGCCAACATGGTGAAACCCATCTCTACTGAAAATTCAAAAATTACACAGGCATGGTGATGCATGCCTGTAGTCCCAGCTACTCGGGAGGCTGAGGCAGGAGAATCGACTGAACTCGTGAAGAGGAGGTTTCAGTGAGCCGAGATTGCACCACTGCACTCCAGTCTGGGAACCTGGGTGACGAGTGAGATTGATCTCAAAAAAAAAAAAAAGTAGGGAAACAACATTCAAAGTTTTTTTCTAATCTTTCCTTATACGATGACATTTTATTAGCCAAAAACAAAAGAATACCACCTATTTTGTCATGAGGATTCAAATATAGTCAGCAAATTTATTGAGAATAATTATCTGGCATTATGCCACTGTGTGGATCCAACTCCTAGTTTTTTGACTATGACAAGTTAATTAAATACCCAGAGTCTTGGTATCTTTATTATATGCATAGTTATATGTAACATGAGATTAATAATGTGCTTACCACCCAAAGTCATTAAGAGTAAATAAGATTATGTTTAAAAAAAAAACTTGCCCCACTGCCTGAAACCTAATAAATGATGAATAAATGTTAGCTGCCTTTATAATAATGATAGTAATGAAGATGATGATGAATATATTTGCACTCATGCATTCAACAAATATTTACTGAACACCAGCTATAAGCAGGGCACTGTTTTATGTCCTTGGGACACTTTAGTGAAAACAGATTATGTATCTCCATTGACTTTCTGGAGATATATATAATAATATGCATTATAGTATAGCAAGCTGTTCTTTAATACTTGGCCTAATTCTCTAGAGAATACAAGTTAGTAAATATTTGGTATCAATTAATAGGCCAAAGTCTCATACTGGGGGAAAAACATCTGAGTTTTTAATTTTAAATATTTAGAGAGTATATATTTCTAAATCATCTTTCTACCTAGTAGCAAGTACTTAAAATTTAGGATTGAACTATTTTCCAATTTAACTATAAAGCCATATGTCTGACAAGGAGAGTATGCTTATGAAACAGTATTTGAATTGGGGATTGTCTCAGAAAGTCTAACACATATGGTGCCCATATCAGTGCAGTTGCCCAGGGGAAATTAGAAAGAAACACGTCCTGTGTGTCATTCCCTGAGATCAATGTATTCCCTCAGCAAAGCTGGCTCTAAAACGTGCCTTTTGCCCTTTGGCCTGTACCAAGATGCTGTGTGTGCAATACTAGACAACACTGAGATATCTCGCAGAAATATAAAGGTTCACTTCTAGCCACGTTGCTGTAGTATGCTAGTAAAGTACTTTTCCCAAGCTTCAAAAGGACATTCTGTAGAGTCTTATGATGTAAGAGGGTGTTCCCACTTCGGCTGTGGCCAGCAGATGCTATGTCAACACTCTCTGTGTCCACGTGTGCTGATAAAAGCAAGGAAAATGTGAATAATGGAAAAGAATGGCAGGCAGTTCTTTTGCTGGCTATGGTGATTTTAAACACAAGCTAAATACACACTTAAGCTTCTCCCTGGCAAAGTGATTTAGTCCCCTTGAAATTTTTCACTCTTGTGAGAATGACTCACGTCTTGGAAATGACAAGTTCCAAGTCTGGTGCTCCCAGCACCTTTAGGCATCGGTTAATGTATCACGTGGGAGTTTTCAGCATCCCCTCAGCTGTGTTAATTAACAAGAGATGCTGTACTTGCCTGCCTTTCACTGAAAACTCAGCATTTCACCATTCCCCAACAGTTTAAACTTTCCACTTGGGTTAAGGTTACATTTATCAGACTCCAACATTACACGCTATGGTGTCCCACATAGTTGCTAGAAGTGGAACACCAATTTTCTTTTTGTTATGTTTGCTTTTTCGCTTCCTAGTTAACTGATCCTTTAAGCTGCAATGCATTTCTGGTTTTTAAAAACACTTTCATAAACACTGTTCCATTTTGCTCCTCACCACAGCCCTGTGGGGTCTTTGACAAGTTCTGTTACTTCCATTTAACAACAATAAAGTGACGTCTGCGAGCTAGAATCCTGATCTCCAGGGTGCTTTGCATTATTTAAGTTATGCTAGTTGAATACACTGAGCCCCAAATGCATAATAGACAAACAAAAATCCAGAAATTATTTTGTGCTAACATAAGAGTCCATGGCAGGTATTCCTGTCTGGTGGGTGGCTCCCTTTCATATGGCAATCCAAGGACCAATCTCTATCTATCTTGGGGCTTTCCAATTCCCTAAAACATTGTTGATATGTGTATCAGGCCTGTTGAAGGGCCAGAGAGATGAGAGGGGGTATATTATCTTTCTTAAAAGATCTTACTGGAAGTGGCACATCTCAGATTTCCAAAGCCTGGAATGCCTTGGCCACGCCAAGTCTATGCTCAGGAAGGAAAGGCAACACAATTGGTAAGAAGCCACACTAAGGTTTCCCAAAAGTACAGTGCAGATCCCCTCAGGATCGTCTCAATGTACAATTGCCGGGAATAGCAAGTGACTGTGTGAATGGTGCCTCTTGGAGCTGAGCAACGTGGTGGCCATGCAGCTGTTAATAGCCTAGAGGATACTGTATGAACAGTCGGTGTTAAGTTGGCACGTGGATTGGGAAATTATAAATAGCACATCAAGCAAAATATTTTGCAAAGGTAATTGCTTAGTCTAAGTTTCTATTTGAAATAAATTTACTTAGCTTTTAAAAATCAATTGAATTAAAGAAAAAGATTAAACACTAAATATGTGCAAATATGAGAAAAGCCAAAAATGGATGCAAATGACTAAAGATGAGGATGTTACATTTATACCAATTATATCTTCTTTGATAGTTCATCCTTGGAAGAGGAGGAAAATAAAACTTCAGGAGGAAAAAAATAAAATAAAAAGGGTTGCCAACCACCCCTTTAATGTAAACATCGGAAATGCTTTGGGAAATATAAATCCTTTGGGAAATACAAATGTTTTAGGAAAAATGGTCCTTTGGTCCCTGAGTTGTTTAAAACTTTTTTCAGGAGATAGACAAAATTTAGGGATGACTACAATACTGACTATTATTGAATGGAAATGTGTTTCAGGTCTAATGTACTATAGCTTTTAACAGGATGGAAACTCACTTGCTGAAATAAATCATGATGTTATTTGTCCTTTAATGTGTTCACTATTTCTATAAACATTTATTGTGTTTACTGTGTTCTAGTAAGGTTCGTGATGCTCCGGATCTAATCATCTAGTATTGGTGATGGTGGATGGAGGAGATAGACATTGGAACAAAGGAGTA
This sequence comes from Macaca mulatta, assembly GCF_049350105.2. NCBI lineage: Eukaryota > Metazoa > Chordata > Mammalia > Primates > Cercopithecidae > Macaca > Macaca mulatta. The sequence goes on along the minus strand of NC_133413.1, from coordinate 132,045,479 downwards.
CAATTCAGAATTATGAGGGCTTTGATAGATATCTATGCAAGGTACTTAGGGATGGAAGATTTTTAGTATCAGTGGGAACTTCAGAAATAATCAATTCTAAAATCCCTCATTTAACAGTTATTTTTACAAAACAACAACTGAGACCCAGAGAGGTATAGGGACTCACCCGAGGTCACACAGTTAATTAATGAGCTAGTACTAGAATCCAGTATCCTGATCTCCAATCTCAGCTGGCTGCATGAAAGGATTTAAGTTGAGGAATACGCTTTGGAGGTGAGATTAAATTACACATGAGAAATTTAGCAAAATCTCCAGTGGATGTTTTTCACTGGCCAGTATCAAGGGGTGAGGGGACTATATAGAAAAATGACTGCTTTGGGTGTTAGAAACTTCAGGGTCCACACCTGGCTATGAACACATATATAGAGTACAGCCTTAGGCAAGTGATCTAACACATTAAAGCAATGTATGCAGTATTCGTTTAATACATTGGTTTTCAGTAGTATCCTGTACCATCATCTCATTTGACCTTTGAAACAACTCCCTGAGGTATACTAGAAGGGCATCCTTATCGCTATTTTGCAGATGAGCAAACTGAAGTGCAGAAAGTCACAGAATGAGTTGGGTGAAAAACTGAGTGTTAAAACTCCTGAATGCTTCTAGTCCAATGCTCTCCCCGTGATACTAGGTATATAACAAGTGTGGGACAATCATGGTTAACCAAAGTATCATTTGATTATATTACAGATGCATTGTGAGAGGTTTCTATGTATCCTGAGGATAATTGGAACCACACTCTTTGGAGTCTCTCTCCTCCTTGGAATCACAGCTGCTTATATTGTTGGCTATCAGTTTATCCAAACGGATAATTACTATTTCTCTTTTGGACTGTATGGTGCCTTTTTGGCATCACACCTCATCATCCAAAGCCTGTTTGCCTTTTTGGAGCACCGGAAAATGAAAAAATCCCTAGAAACCCCCATAAAGTTGAACAAAACAGTTGCCCTTTGCATCGCTGCCTATCAAGAAGATCCAGACTACTTAAGAAAATGTTTGCAATCTGTGAAAAGGCTAACCTACCCTGGGATTAAAGTTGTCATGGTCATAGATGGGAACTCAGAAGATGACCTTTACATGATGGACATCTTCAGTGAAGTCATGGGCAGAGACAAATCAGCCACTTATATCTGGAAGAACAACTTCCACGAAAAGGGTCCCGGTGAGACGGATGAGTCACATAAAGAAAGCTCGCAACACGTAACACAATTGGTCTTGTCCAACAAAAGTATCTGCATCATGCAAAAATGGGGTGGAAAAAGAGAAGTCATGTACACAGCCTTCAGAGCACTGGGACGAAGTGTGGATTATGTACAGGTAGGTCTCCAAATTACTGCCAGGGCAAACATACATTTAAATAAAGCAGCTTTTGTATCTGTCCAGTCATATGCTATAGCCCATCCTTGTCCCTTCTGAACACAGTACTTCTTTCAGTTCATTTGAAAATAGCATGACTGTTGAAAGCACATTTTGAAAAAGAGAAAAAAAAATCTTGTAAAACTGTTGAGACTATCTATGAAAATGCTTAATTTGTGCCGTGTTATTGGTTAAAAATCAGGATTATTTTGACAGGAGACCCTTCCTTCCTTCCCTTCTCTCCCCCCTCTTACCTTCTTTGCCCCCTTGATTCTGCCAAGTCAAATCCAACGTCATTTTCCACACTCTAAAACTCTCCAGCTTTGTAAGAATATAGTGTCTGCCTGAGCAGAAGGGTCTTGAGAAAATCTGCAGGCTGAAGGGAGGCTATAAAATGTTTTTTGCAGAGACTGGGCAAAATAAGGGTGGTGAGAACAATTTTGATTTAAAAGAGCAAAAAAATAAAATTAAAATTGAGAGAAGGAAAAGGAAAACAAAAAATGGGGGAAAAAAATCTTAGAGCAAAAGCAAAGTAATGTTTATTTCACTCTCCAAACAGCATTACCTCACTCACTGCAACTTGACCTTTGAAAGCATTTGTGATGGTGTTTGCCTGCATGAAAATTAGGCAGGCTGTGTCTCCCATTAATTTCCTGACAGCTCACTATAGGGGTTCTCCTCTCCTGGTTCTCATTGAAGCTTCCTTCTTTAGAACATTAGTAGGGTCCCTGTGAGTTTCTAGTTTTAATTTTCTGCAGATACTTTATAATAATTAGATTTTGGCCATGATGGTATTGCGAGGGGAAAAATGTCTCTGGTTTAAGAAAGGCACTGGGATGGTTTTCCTCTCCTCAAGAATTTCTAGTGAAATTCTGGTTTTTAGAAAACCCATCCTATTCTTTAGGGTCCTTTACAGCCACAGAGTCATGCCTAGTGGTTGTCACGTACTGAGATAGGAATGGACATTGGCTTTAGAGTCAATTGACCAAAGTTCTAATCATAGAGATTACTAGCTGGTTGACCACGGGCCAGACCACCTCTCTGAGTCTCAGTTTTCTGGATAGAATAAATTAATGTATTCCAAGAGTTTGGCAAAAGTTATTTATGATATTATCATTGATAGAATGAAAGCTTTTTATATTACTATTGTTATTTATTACCATTTAGTCCTTACTCAAATTATAGTACCTGTCAATTGCCACCATATGACTAATTTCAGTTGATGTCTGAAGAGTTTAGAGGCATTTCTTCATTATGTTAATCTGCATGTTAATCTCCCTTCTAGGCAGTTGGGAGCATTTCTCTGTCAAGTTTCTCCTAATTTCTCAAAGGTAAAACTTTCAAGCTAAGGTAGTTTGAGTTATCTTTGGACATTTGGTATTTACATAGTATAACTTTGGGCTTGGATGAGAGGATAATAGGCTATTTTCAAAGGGAAAGGATGATGAGAACTTATAGAGGATATGAAAAATGAAGTTCTGGGCTTTAAATGAGAAAACATCTGTTTTGATATTTTGTCTTTTAGTTAAAACAATTGCCACATTTGTCATTTCTAATCAAGGCCTCGTTGTATGGGTTTTTTCTTCCTTTTCTTTAAACCTGCTCCTCCCAAACCCTCTTCTCCCATCATTTTTGTTTTGAATTTGTTTGTATCCTTGACAACTTTATGCTGTGCCTGTCCAGGAAAAAAATAATACAAAATATGAAATATTAGAGTAGGGCTCCTGCTAGAGCCCTAATTAGGCTTGAGAACTTTTCTTCCTCCAGGCTGAGATAGGGGAAGTCTCCAGATATACTGACCCGACCAGCGGCTCTTAACTGGGCCCTGATGCCTTCTGGGACTCTCAGCCAGTTCCAAGCACTCACACAGGAGTACAAATGTCTTAGCATTCTGAAACTGGTAATTCCATCTTTCCATTCCTCAGTAAATCCCCCGATATTTAACCATATTTGACCTGTAAAAATGGCAATTTCCTAAGGTTCAATCCACAACACTAAACACTGCCATCTTCTATTCTGACTGACCCAGGGTTTGAGCATTACAAAGCAGAAACCGCAGAAAGACAAGGGAAAAAGGGTTTGAGGATGTTGGCTGCTAAGCATTACAAGTGATGGAACTTGGAGTGCAGGCTGGTTAGGGAAAGAAGGAAGTGAAGGTCAGGTGGTAATACGCAAGAGAAAGTGGGGGCTGGGCAAGAAAGTGACCATGCTCACAAACTTGCTGGAGAATTCTGCTTAACTGTGGAGAGAGATGGCCAAAAGGATTGGTTTCCAGTTGCAGCCGAATCCTTGGCACTCTTCAGCACTCTTTTCACTTGGTCTTGAATAGATGTCTTGCTTATTGCTTTCATAGCCTATTATTTCATACCTTCACCACTTTCCCAAAACCCTATCCAAACTCCTCTCTGCTTAACTACTAACAGATGACCTTGCCTCTTATTAAGGAGAAAGTCAAAAGTACTGATTCTGAATGCTGTCAAGATCATCTTTACTCTCTTCTTAAACTGTTTCAAGAGTATCCAACCTCACTTCTTGTTTCAAGGTTATACTTTTGATCTATGCCCTTGAGACCACTGGACCTGCTTCCTCTTGTCTCCTCGGGAATAAAGCTTTCTCAGTTACCAGCTCTAACTCTATCTGTCTCAGCTTTCATCTCTAGTCTTCTCTACTGACTGCTCTCTCAGCCTTGTAGCTGTTCAAATAATTAATGCTGACATAGAGCAGTGAGGGAGTCAGTAGTCAAGGAGAAACCCAGTGTGGTAGCAAATTTATCTGATGATGCTCATGGGTGCTTTCAGAGATGAAGATAGAAAACAGAAGGGAAAAAATAAATTGAGAAAAGAAGTTAAGGAGGGCCAGTGTGGTGGCTCATGCCTATAAGGGCAGTGCTTTAAGAGGCCAAGGCGGGAGGATTGCTTGAGCCCAGAAGTTCGAGACCAGCCTAGGCAACATAGGGAGACCTCATCTCTACAAAAAAAAAAAAAAAAAAAAAATTAGCTGGACTTGGTGGTACACATCTCTGGTCCTAGCTACTTGGGAGGCTGAGGTGGAAGGATTACTAGAGTCCAGGAGGTCGAGGCTATACTGAGCCATTATCATGCCAGCCTGGGTAACACAGCAAGGCCCTGTCTCAAAAAAAGGAAAAAAAAAAAAAAAGAGTTGAAGGGAATGAATTTTTTTTAAAGGAGAATGAGCAAGATTTTTAAAATTCATAGTCAGTGTATTTTCTAGAGAAACTTTGTTTTAAAAAATGGGTAGATTCTGACCTGTTCTGCGTATGGCTTAGTGTTGGACAAAAGTTTGGTGTACCTCTTTGAAGTAGTGTTTATATTGGCTTTTTTATTTACAAAAGTAACACAGGCTTATGGCAGCATGTTTCAAAAGTATTAAAAAAGTACAATAAGCAAAATTAAAGTTATCTTAAACAAATACCAACCAATTGACACTTTCCAATGTATATTTTTCTATTTTTCCCTTGTTTTTAGAACACTTTGGGATTATGTTAATTTTTTATCTTTTTTAATGTAATGGTATCAGAAAACTTAAAATATATTGATGTCTTGATTATATAATTGCTTTATTCCTAACTCTTACTGAACATGCATATTACAATTCAAGTGGCCACCAGTCTATGAGACAAAGGAAAACAAAAAAATCCCCTGATGTGTGCATGAGGGACTTCCTAGGTAGAAAATATATAACAAATAAGAACATCTTCTAAGCTGGAAGATTATAGGAGGAAATGTGATTATTGATTTAATCTCATAGCATTCTACATATCCAGAATTCTCTGAGTTGGAAAAAAGTAAGGCTTTATTATTAACAGTAGAGTTGACTGTGATTATTACTGGATTCTGTATTTGTAAATTTGTCTACTTGGTAAAATGTACTTGTAACCCTAAAATCAATAATTGCAGTCATTAGGTGATCATTTGCTAACAAGCACACAATGGCAAAAAATTTGACTTGTCCAGTGTGCATGTTCCAGCTGAGGTCAAACAAGGTGATGCTTTGGCTTCTTGTTTCAGCTTTTATACTGTAAACAATTATCCTCTTCATGGTCTCTTTAGTGCCACATTTTCCCCTTTTTTGTGCTTTTCCTTGGCGGTGTAGCTGTTTAACATGGCCTCGAACTGTAATGCTGAAATGCTATCTAGCGCTCCTAAGCACAAGAAGACTGATACACCTTGTGCAGATGAATTTCCTTTAGGCATGAGATACCATGCTGTTGGACATGAGTTCAATATTAATGAACCAACCGTATGTATATTAAATAAGGTACATATAAACAGAAGCATAGGTAAAACAAGATTATGTGTTGTCAAAAATGTTGTGGCCAGAGGTTCGGAGGAACCTAGCCCTGTGTTTCTGCTAGAAGCACATTTTCAGCATTTTCCAGTTCAATGTTCCTGGCAACTTTATGTAATATAACTACCATAAATAATGATAATCAACTGTGTATAACATTTGACTGGTTCCTGTTCTGTTCTGTATAGAAAGCCTGAGCAACTGAAATATTCTGCGGGCCACTATTGAGAATAGTAAGTTTATTTGTGTCTTTCATTTTGGAGGATAAGGCTAAGAGCTCACTGAAATAGGAATGAGGAAATCTGAATTCTGTACCCAACTTTGTTGTTTACCTGCTGTGGTCCTGGCCTTAATGAATCATCCATTGAGGTAGTAGACCAGATGATCTCTAAGATCTCCTTCAGCTCAAGATTGTTAAGTCAGTATTGGTGTAATTCTTCTGACATCTTAATTCTATCTGGCAACATCCTGAAGCTCTGCTAGAGCAAGATCAAAAGAAAAAGCGATATCAGAATTTTCATTTGTCGGTTACTGTTATGTTTCTCACTCTCACTTTTAATCTGCCTTTTTCCCCCAGATTGCTTCTCGAATATAAATCTTGATTTAAGGGCACCATTATGAGCTTTCCTGATTCTCTTCTTTAGAATGAGAATTTCAAACATTTGGAATAAGGGTCCTTCATGGTTTAAGCCTTAGAGGTGACAGCATTTGGTTTCTCACTTTGCCAGTTGGCTCCTCACCTTTGTTTTGCACCTCTTATAACTTTCGCTCATTTTCAACTTTCCTAGAAAGGAAAAGAGAATAACCAAATGACTCCTTTTTTTTCACTTTAATAATTGGAAGAGATTGGTTGTCGGAAGGCAGGAATTATTTTATAATAATTTGGATAATTCATTCTACTAAGGAATGCTTGTATATTCCTAATTCCTTTTAAGAAGAATTACAGTGAAGTACCAAACTGCATAGGTGTCTATGACGTAAAGGCTTTCTGTTGGCTAGATTTGAGATCCTGTACCATAAACCAAATTACTACAAGAGAAGAACCTCCTCCCCATCCCCTGTTCCCTTCACAAAGGAAAGATGATGTTTTTCATTGAGGACTTTTTTTTTTTCTGGAATGGTTTTATTCATTAATTTCAAAAAGATTTATAGCTCTAAAATGTTTAGATTTTATGATTTTGCATTTGCTGCTTAATTTGAGGCTGCTTAACTTAGCTATGTTTATATGTAAATTCTATTCATCTAGAATTCATATAAATAGAAAATCAAGATTAAAAAATAAAGTTATACAATCTTGATAAAGTCTTAGAAGTTTGTTGTAATATAATTAATGAACATGCACTAGAGCTTTGGATTTTTTTTTTTTGGTTGTATGAGAAATGTTAAATTGTGTATAATATTCCATCATTGTAAAGTCAACTTCTGTCCTCACTGTTTTGTTTCCCCCAAATCTTGCATGTATTGTGGCCTACTTTTTAGTATATATGAGTTCCATTTATTGAGCATTTATATGAGCTAGCCATTATTAAGAGCTTTACAATCATTATCTTATTAACTAACCATTACAACAAACTTATGAGGTGTAGGTATGATTAACCATATTTTTCACCTACAGAATGGAAGCTCAGGAGGTAAGGAGTCTGTAGTGAAGAAACCAGTCCAAGTTTACATAACTTGTTAATGGTGGATTGGGATCCAGATGAATTTGATTCCAAGGCCTTATATAGTACTTTTTTTGTTTGTTTGTTTCAGTAGTATGTTTGCTCTGAGGTTGTACTGGTAGGAGTTCAGGGGGAATGGTAACATCTTGTATTTACTAAGTAAGTATTTGTGGAATTTTTTGTTCCTGCCATTACCCCTTTTTACTAGAGAAATTGGGCTGCGGTGGGTGGGGGGAATGCAGAATTTCTATTTACTTTTGGATTAAGTTGTGGGAGGAACCAAGAACAAATTCTACACATTCTAGAGATAGTCTCACTGGGTCAAGGTTAAGATGAAGGGTGAAGGTTAAGATGAAGGGTTAAGCCTTACAAGCAGGAAAAAGGTGAAGCCAGTAGCCAAAGAAAAAGTTTTGATTTATTTTCAACCTGTTTCCTCATTGAAGGCAGCCAGAGTAATTAAGATTTCTCTCTTGCTGTGTTAGCTGTCAATGCCCTTTGAAGTGGTATGGGAGGAAGTGAGGAGATCCATCAGTCTGAAAAAAGAAGACATTAAAAGTAAAACATGGAGATTTGGCATTTTAGACTTGGATCTTAAAATTTGAAAGGCATCTGGTGGAATAGATAATAGTATTTCTGCAGGAGATTTTTATTTAGATTGTTGTGAGATAAATTAACTCTAAGATTAGTGAGATAAATTAGAACAGACAGGAATGCTATAGATGGCTTCCAGATAAATTTGAGTTTGTTCATGTGGTACTTGCTCTTGTAATAGGCAAAATCTTGGCTGAAGAAAATCTAATTTATTAATATCCTATATTTCAGGCTTTTCCTAACACAGGGAGATGGAGACAGCTTTTGCAAAATCTACTAAATTAAAATTGGGCTTCAAACATATTTAATCTCAACTTCACTGTTATTTTTAAGAAAGCAGAACCTTCCTCCTGTAACCAGTTATTTTGAACCCAGGGTTGGCAAACTTTGCTCATAAAAGGCTAAATAGTAAATATTAGGCTTTGCAGGCTATATGGTCTCTGTTGTAACTAGCCAATTTTGCTGTTGCAGGATTAAAAGCAGCCATAAATAGTAAGTAAATGAGCAGGAAAGGCTGAATTCCAATAAAAGCTTATTTATGACACTAAAATTTTAATTTTATATAATTCTCATGTGTCACAAAATATTCTTTTTGATTTTTTTTCAACTATTGAATAATGTAAAACCATTCTTGGCCCATGACCCATATGAAGACCGGTGGCAGTCTAGACTTGACCAGTAGGCCTTGGTTTGCCAATCCCTGTTTTAGATAGGGAGGAAATGGAGGGAATTAACTCTTGGCTGGAGTAGTGAGGCACGAAGAGTGATGGTCTTATGCAATTTAGTGGATGATTCTGTGGTTAAGACTGAGGTGGCTGGTTCTTCTAAATAATGTGTTCTCGTCTTGACGTGTTTCATTTACTCAAAAGTTGGTGACTTGCTTCATTTCCGTATCTTCTAGTGAGAAATCTTATAACTAGGGATCATGTGGTTTCAACAAATTACACTGATGCACTTAGTGTGGCCAAAAAGATGTTTCAGTTTGTTCTCTTTCCTGTGTGCAAATCCTGTCCTGTAGTTTTTCCTTATGCGAGGTTCAGTTCTCCTTGAACTGGTGCATGTCTCCCACAGATTCTAATCCAGGGATAACTAGCTGACATTCACGAAACTACATTCTTGTTATTGATGAGTGAGGAGATGGCTAGAAAGCCTCTTCTTGCTGTATGGAATTAAGAAGGGCAAAAGTTATGCTCTTTACACCCTACTGAGTAAATTCCCTTGTGTCCGTGAATACACATGCTTTCACAAACTGTCAAAGACCATGACTTTCTAGCTGGCATTCTATCACCAAACAGCATCCAGAAGTTGAAAAATTTTAAAGCTGTTCAATCCCTTGATAATAAACCCTTTCCCAAGAGATTTCTGAGCTTTTCTTTCTGATACAGCTACATTCACCATGTGAACAATCTCTCTCAGAGAACTTCTGGCACTCTGCTATTGGAAATTGGGAGGGGCAGGAACCAATTTAAATATGCAGAACTTCATAAATTTGGTTCCAGTGTAGTCATTTCAAAGAGGCAGTTCTCCTGGCTTGCTTGTGCTCACAAGCAGACGGAGTTATTTGAACATTAACTCTGGATTGCCCCCTTCCTGTTGTTTTTAGTCTTATTTTAGCCTGGTTTTACCTTTTCCAGCTTGAGTCAACAGAGGTGGGTGTGGTCATAAAAATCAGGATGCTGGAGGTTAAAGATGAGTTAGACTTTCTTCCTTCACCTTTTTCTAGCCTCATCACAGACCTGCTGCCCAGCTCGTAGCCACATACAAACCAGGGATAGACAGGGCATGGGAGAGGCAAAACATTACTTTCGGGGGAATTATTCTAGGTTCTGGAGACTTGGGATGCTTGGATACAAACCCAAGTGTCAGTAAAATTCTGTTTTTTTATAATGAAAAACGAATGCCTAGCTTCTGCCTGATTTTTTTTTTCTTAAAATAAGTGAGACTATGCTGAACCTAAATGGAATGACAAAAATAATCATTAGGGTTTCATTTAGAAAATGAGTGCTTCTAAATAAGGAGAATAAAGTTTTAAAAAGTTAACGCCACAATTGCTATAATTAAACCTAGAAGGGTGATAGGTTCACTTTCTGATGCCCCATATACTCCACACATTATAATTTCCAATAATGCATTTAAATTGCTATTTTCACCAGCATTCTTCATTAACATGAAACCTTTTCAGAAAAATAAAAAAGCTATTAGTAAAATTGAAGTAGATACTTTTATTTTTTATTTTATTTTATTATTTTTTTGAGATGGGGTCTTGCTGTGTTGCCCAGGCTGGTCTCAAACTCCTGGGCTCAAACAATCCCCCTGCCTTGGCTTCCCACGGCTCTTCATAACACAGGTGTTAGCCACTGCACCCAGCCTAGATGCTTTTAAAAATGTTGGGATTCCTTAGTTACTAATGTGAGGGACTCATGCTACATTATCTAGAGTCCCCTTTAATTCTGAGACTTTATGCTTCAACTAATTGGTTAATTTCTTTTTTTTTTAATTCAAAACTGGCATATCAAACACTATTTTCTGTGAGACAGGGTCTCACTTTGTTGCTCAGGCTGAAATACTATGTTTATAGAGTAGTTTGCAGAACTGTTAAATAATTTATTTTGATATTTTAAAAATTGGCTAAATCTTGATTCAGTCTGACCAGTATAGTCAGACTTGATGGCAGAATAATGGGAATTGCAGATAATAAATACTCAGTCTCTGCCAATCATGCCATTCATTGAATGGGGATGTCAGGCTGATTAATCACATGACAATTCTGATCAATTTATATTTGTTAAGACTTCGTAGCATTCAGCAGAAAATAGTATGTCCAATTAGTGAATGTTGCAGGGATAGAGAGATGGGGACTTTTTTTTCCTACTTTTTTTCTATTTCTGATTTTCTCTGATCATATGGAGGAAGCTCCATTGGCAGGTATAACCCACCAGCCTTTTCCAGCTGTCTCACTCCTTTCCTAAGAGAAAAGGAATGACTTAATCTTATTAGTGAGTGTGGAAGGAATAAGGGGAAGCCCAGCTCTTTCTGCCTGGCTTTTGGGAGTGGACAATTCCCCAGGAACAGGTATCAGCTGTACCTTTTGAAGGGCCATACACTGTATCTGCAGGAGGCTAGTCCCACTGAGAGCTTCTCTGGGACTGAGTAAAGTCTCCAGGACTGAGTAATTCTGGGAAATAGAATTATGAAGCCCACTTTTCCACATATAAAGCCCTATTCTCCATATCAGCTTTGTAAGTGTACAGGTAATAGTCTGGTTTTCCATTTGCTTTGTTATTCTTCTGTTTAATTTTTCAATTGATTTGGAAATCAGTCTGGAAAGAAAAGCACAGTTTATAGCCCTGTGCCCTTGAGCCTCCAATAGAAATGTCTGTTAGGAATACACAGTTATAAACTAATTCCAACAATTTTCTTGAAGTTGTGGTTGGTCTGGTTTCAGACTTGCTTTTGTTTGGCTCATAGAAAGATTGTGTTTAAAAACAACAATGGGCATTTCCAGAATAGCTTAAAGTGATTTATATCCACTTTTAAATTCAGAGGGCTAGACGAACACTTAATACTTTAGAATAAAAAGGTGTTGAAGGTCCTGCAAATTACCTTCCTGATGCAGTGTCATTTGCTAAGCCCAGGTCATATAAACTTTAGAACTATATAATCTTTAGAGCTATACTATTGCTTTAGAATTACACAATCCTATGTAGGAGAATTGCTGTCTTGTCATTTATTTACCATATTAAAATGAAAGGTAAAATCATTAAATATGTCTCCCTTTCAATAACGTCATAGAATTTTCTTACCATTCAGACCTGAAAGACAAAAAAGCCTAAAAGGCTTATTGAAGGTAACTAAAAAACATTTTTTTTTCCTTAAACAGACCTCTAGGGGGACCACCCATTACAGTTTGCCAGGACTGGAGGTTACCTGGGATGTGAGACTTTCATTGACAAAATGGGGAGCATGTATGGCAAACTGGGACAAGTTGATCACGCTACAAGTCATACTTAGCACATCACTTCAGCTGTTCTACCCAGCAATACCATTAACTTAAATATTGAGTTTGCTGAAAAATAGGCTCTTTGTGTTGGCCATGATATATAACAAGGCCTCTGTTATCACCATCATATGTCTGTTACTGAGGCCTTGTGACAGTAAGATGAGAACACAGTATGTATGCGAAATTTTGACTACAGGGCATGTATTTATAGTTCTTTAACTCATTTTTCATTTTCTTCTTTGCAGGTTTGTGATTCAGATACTATGCTTGACCCAGCCTCATCTGTGGAGATGGTAAAAGTTTTAGAAGAAGATCCTATGGTTGGAGGTGTTGGGGGAGATGTCCAGGTACATGGCTTCATTTTTTTTTTTTTTGCATGAAACACTTTTAAGAGCACTTTTACTCATTGAACATACATTTATTAAACACTAACTCTGTGCCAGGTGTTGTTCTTGGTGCTTGAGACACATTGAAATGTACCTTGGATCTGCTTCACTGCCTCTTTTCCTATGTAAATTGAAATATAATTTAGAACTTTCTTGCTTAGTCCTGGGGTATAACCCATTTCTGTAGTAGCTGATAAGTTATATGCAAGTTAAAATAAATGTGTAATGATTTCCACCATCTATCTTTGGGCCATAACTTAATATTTCATGTTCTGCTAAAAATTATTTCATTACAAGGATTAAGAAATAGAAGTATGAGCCAGATGCAGTGGCTCACACCTGTAATCCCAGCACTTTGGGAGGCTGAGGCAGGTGGATCACCTGAGGTCAGGAGTTTGAGACCAGCCTGACCAATATGGTGAAACCCTATCCCTACTAAAAATACAAAAATTAGCTGGGCATGGTGGCGTATGACTGTAGTCCCAGCTCCTTGGGAGGCTGAGACAGGAGAATTACTTGGACCTGGGAGGTGGAGGTTGCAATGAGCCGAGATCATGCTCCTGCACTTCAGCCTGGGTGACAGGGTAAGACTCGGTCTGGAAAAAAAAGAAAAAAGAAACAGAAGTATGGTAAGAAATTGATATATATCTTATACCTATATACCTAAAGGATGATCCATATGTGGTTGATTAAAAAAAAAAATCTGAGTCAAAAAGGAATAAAAAAAAAACAGCGACTCAAATTTATACTAGTGAGAGAGGCAAAGAACGGATAAGTGGTTTTCCAATATTGTTCATCATTTGCTATTGATGAAGAAACAATGAAACAAATATTAATGGAGATAATTTGACATTTGGAAAAATGAATATGTGAAAATATGTGAAGATTAAAATAAGATTGCCTTGCAAATATGAGGTTAGACTTTAGCAAAAGGTAAGAAAGCACATGGAAAATAGACTTTAAAATTTAGATATTATCTGGCTGTATAACCCATTTTAGATATGTAGTTTGATAGCAAAGGCAAAGAAATTACATTAGAAGGGACATAAAAATAGCCTGGTGATTTTAAAGAAAAGGAAGCTTACAAAATCCAGACGAAAACTGAACAAAATTGAGACAGAGGAGAGAATTTAGAAATATTGCCAAAAAAGCTGATAATTTTCAATAGCCTTTATATAAAGCATTATTTCACGATTCAAATTTTGCAGGAAGGTCATGGGAAACTCTCCTATTGCTGGTATTGCCAAAAAGCATGGATAAAGGAGAGGAAAATTAATAGCCAAGGATAGGATCAGTTTGAAATTAACCAGCACAGGAGGAACTGGGACCCAAAAACATTCATATCTTAGATGTTATGAAAGAGTGCCTGGGAGAAAAGAGTTTAGGAATTGAGAACTAAAGCCTAAAAAAAAAATCTCAATTTGGCCGGGCACGGTGGCTCACGCCTGTAATCCCAGCACTTTGGGAGGCCAAGGTGGGCAGATCACCTGAGGTCAGAAGCAAGACGAGCCTGGCCAATATGGCAAAACCCCATCTCTACTAAAAATACAAAAATTAGCCAGGCCTGGTGGCACCCACCTGTAGTCCCCAGCTACCGGGGAGGCTGAGGCAGGAGAATCGCTTGAACCAGGGAGGTGGAGGTTGCAGTGAGCCGAGATCATGCCACTGCACTCCAGTCTGGGTGACAGACTGGAGTGCAGTCTCTAAATAAATAGAGACTCCATCTCTAAATAAATAAATATCTCAATATGATAACACAACAAACAGAATAAGAATAGCAGAAAGAGGATAGAGGATGAAACAGAAAAAGATATTCACCATCAAAGAATCGCAACACATGCATACAACGTAACAAATTAGTAACAGAATCAGAGAATCAGAGAAAACATAAAATAACCACACCAAAAAGAGGAAGGATGCCAAAATAGGAGAATAAAATAACAAATCTTACTCCAGGTAGTTACCTCAGGATGGAACAGGTTTTGCTGGAATTTTTAGCTAAAGCTTACCTTTTACTTATGTTTTTCTTCTTGCAGATTTTAAACAAGTATGATTCCTGGATCTCATTCCTCAGCAGTGTGAGATACTGGATGGCTTTTAATATAGAAAGGGCCTGTCAGTCTTATTTTGGGTGTGTCCAGTGCATTAGTGGACCTCTGGGAATGTACAGAAACTCCTTGTTGCATGAGTTTGTGGAAGATTGGTACAATCAAGAATTTATGGGCAACCAGTGTAGCTTTGGTGATGACAGGCATCTCACGAACCGGGTGCTGAGTCTGGGCTATGCAACAAAATACACAGCTCGATCCAAGTGCCTTACTGAAACACCTATAGAATATCTCAGATGGCTGAACCAGCAGACCCGTTGGAGCAAGTCCTACTTCCGAGAATGGCTGTACAATGCAATGTGGTTTCACAAACATCACTTGTGGATGACCTATGAAGCGATTATCACTGGATTCTTTCCTTTCTTTCTCATTGCCACAGTAATCCAGCTCTTCTACCGGGGTAAAATTTGGAACATTCTCCTCTTCTTGTTAACTGTCCAGCTAGTAGGTCTCATAAAATCATCTTTTGCCAGCTGCCTTAGAGGAAATATCGTCATGGTCTTCATGTCTCTCTACTCAGTGTTATACATGTCAAGTTTACTTCCCGCCAAGATGTTTGCAATTGCAACAATAAACAAAGCTGGGTGGGGCACATCAGGAAGGAAAACCATTGTGGTTAATTTCATAGGACTCATTCCAGTGTCAGTTTGGTTTACAATCCTCCTGGGTGGTGTGATTTTCACCATTTATAAGGAATCTAAAAGGCCATTTTCAGAATCCAAACAGACAGTTCTCATTGTTGGAACGTTGCTCTATGCATGCTATTGGGTCATGCTTTTGACGCTGTATGTTGTTCTCATCAACAAGTGTGGCAGGCGGAAGAAGGGACAACAGTATGACATGGTGCTTGATGTATGATCTTCCATGGTTTGACGTTTGCAGTCACACACAACACCTTAGTTCCTCTAGGGGCTGTATAGTATTGTGGCATCAGATAATGCCACCAAAGGAGACATATCACTGCTGCTGGGACTTGAACAAAGACATTTATGTGGGTTTATTTTCATTCTGCCAAAGTAAAACAATACATCAACAAGAAGAAACTCAGATTTAACCTGTTATTTCTATGAAAATGGGATGAATTCTTTGTTTATGCACTTTTTCTTTACTGTGCATCCGCCTGAAAGTGTTTTGCCCTATATACCTCACTAGCCATGCTTTATGTGGGTTATCATGGAAGAAAAGGATTTTGGAAACTCAAGGAAAAGTTCTTTCAACCTATACAACCTAACTTATGGACTGTTTTGATAGATAATTTTTTTTTTAAGGAAGAATTTTCTCTTTAACTTTACCAAATGAAATGCCAAAGGAAGTTTTAAAGGCCGTTGGCTGTGCTGTATTTTGATATAATTGTACTGTGTTTTTAAATTTTGTATGCCAATCTTAAAGACAAATTTTGCATATTCTATATTTTACTTCTCTGCCAAAATAAACCTGTTCTTCCTTTTTTAAAATAAAGTAAGTTCTTAAAAAATTTATACTTAAAAAATCCTGCCCAAAATGTGAAGCTTGGTTGACTGATGTTTATGATAGAAAGAATAAAATGTTTCTCTCTCTCTACCTTTTAAAATTGAATAGTTTATTTCTGTGAAAAAAGTATTTAAACTTTTAACATTTTAACTTTTTGTTTTTATTTCTTTTACAAAAGGCCAATATACCTGTCACACTTTGGAAGTAAAAATACACACTTTCGTGTGTACGTTAAAAAAAATCATTGAATATCAAGGCCAAAGGCAGTGCAATTTTTTCATAAGATTTTTTTAAAAAGGGAATGATAGTCTTTGAAAGAAAACAGTAGGCATCCAGCACTGGACGAAACATGGGTATCAAAGGTGAATAATCTTTGGAGATTCTCGCATTGTTTTCCCAAACCAACTCAAGTGGAAAGTGGAGAAATTATCTGTATAATTTGGACACATACAATGCAGTTTATCAAAGGTTTTGTTCTGTGGCCTGAATTTACTGGGTCCTACCTATACATTGAACATGTTTTGCCTGTCTTTTTTTTTTTCAACTTGCCAGTTCACTTTACATGTTAGTATAATGTTTACACAGGTGAGTTGGATAAATTATAAAACACATAAATTCAAAATTGGCAGATCGAATCACCAAGTATCTATCCTCTTTTACTTTAAAATGAGGAATTTTTTTTCTAAATTATACAGATCATCGCTTCCTATTTCCTGTTCTGGACCTGTATAAAAATGTCTACACAGTAAAAGTGACATCAAGGTTTAATGAGTATATCAATGATTGGCACATATAAAAATTATTGAACCAAATACTCTGAACTTGGCTAATATAGTTACTACAAGGCCTCCATTATCCAGTTTTATTTTTTTACACGATTGACCTTGCATTGTAGCTGGTGCTGTGTAGACCTGTGTTGAACAGAATATATGAATAATTGAATAAACAGCATTATGGTGAGGCAGAGACACATGGAGAAGTGTTAAAAAAAAAATGGGCTTCCTGCCTTTCTGCCTCTTTTTTTCTGCAGTCATCTATGTTACATCTATCCTGCCTAAGAAAAAGCTGCACATTCTACCTTCAGAGTACAAAAAGGTACATCTTCTGAAACTCAACACTCTCACTGATTGGAGAGCTTGTGGGAAACAATCACACCATGCCAATAAATGAGACGAAAACTTGAGTTTGCCTTTTTAACTATTTATGTTCTAAGTTAAGCTTTGATAACATTCAAATGTCAAATTCTCTCATTCTTATAAAAAGTTGAATTAATTGCCTGTATTTATTTTAGCAATTATTCAATGTATTTCCAGCATAGGATGTATAGTATAATTAATTTTTTGTAAATAAAATATTTTTGATAAGATAATTGCCTTTTTTTCTAAGGGAAGGGGGAACTTTGTTTTCCTGATTATAATGGTATGAATTTAGGAAGGGGGGGTTAAAAAAATGATTGTTGGTAAAAAATAATACGTCATTTAATGTTACTTATTATTACGTAGAAATCCCCAAAATTGGTGTGGTTTGGAAATCTGGAAAACCAGAGAGAGAGGAGAGAGACTGCTTAATTATCATTACCCTTGTCTATAATTTTCTCTTCTGCTTCCCTTGAAAGCAGCACAAATTTAGACAATTTTGTTTATTATAGTAATGTATAGCAGGAAAAAAAAATCAGATATGCAGAAATATTATAAGCAAGCTTGTTTATTTCAGCATTCTTCAGAAATAATAACAAAACCTTAACCTAAAATCAAATGATGAGGGCAATAAATAAATAAATCACGGCATTTCTATAAAATGGGACACCCTTGGCTATTGAAGACAGTGTTCTCAGAGAACACATGGATTTTGGAGAAATGTCACATTAAAAAAATAACCATTTTGTACAGTAACATCCCAATTTTATAAAAGTGAAGATGTTTAAACATGACTATCTCTAATACTGGGAATGACTGATTTATATTCCGTGTATGTTTTTGTATTTTCCAAATATTATAAATATGTTTTTATAATCAGAAAAAAAGACAATAAATACCGACTTTTTAAAAAGTGGGTTGGGACATTAACAGCATTTTCTGATCAGAGGAGCTTTGATAGTAATTACCTCATTCTACCTCTTATCCCTCAAATTCATCTTATTTCCCAGTTCTTTTGTGTTATCTGTTTTCTAAGAATCCTTCATTACTTTTGTACTGCTACATTGTAAACTGCAGCCACTGAACATTACTGTCAGATAAGCCAGAAATATTGATGGTTCTAATCTTAATAATTCACTGATGAAGTCACTTGGTGACAATCTTTTGACGTAAAGAGCCTTAAAGTATACATTTTAGGACTGGGCATGGTGGCTCAAGCCTGTAACTCCAGCACTGTGGGAGGATTGCTTGAGGCCAGGATTTTGAGACTAGCCTGGGCAACATGGCAAGACCCCATCTCTACAAACAATTTTTTTTTTTTAAATTAGTCCAATGTAGTGTCGTTGCTACTCAGAAGGCTGAAATGGGAGGATTGCTTTAGCCCCAGAGGTCGAGGAGGCTATAATGAGCTGTGTTTGCACCACTGCACGGCAGCCTGGGCAACAAAGTGAGACTCTGTCTCAAAAAACAAAAACAAACAAAAAAAGCAAAAAACAACCATAAAACTATTCTGAATTCACCAGCATTCCCAAAACAGGCAACAAGCCAGATCATCCTGCGGCCCATAGTTTAATGACCTCTTTAGGAATCTGTTGACTTATTTGTACCATTAAGTACTCACACTGACACCTAATTTTTGGGCACATACTATGTTTTAGGCACTACGGGAAGCATGCTTTATGGATTAGTTATTATTTCAGTCCCAAGAAGTTCCATTATTATTGCCATTTTAAGCGAGGAAGCTGAGTGAGGTTTAAAGAAATTTGGTAACTTAATATTATAAAGCCAGCACATTGTAGTGGTGGAATTTAGATCCAGGCATTATGACATCAAGCTTGCCCCTTCAACTAATGCTACTCAGTATTTTGTCCCTCAGCAGCATGTGGGAATTTATCAGAAATCGAAGTTCGCGGCCCTACCCCAGGCCTACTGAATCAAATTCTCTGGAGAATCTGTTTAATAAGATTCCCACCCAGGTGGCTTTTACACACATTAAAGTTTGAGGAGCATTGCCCTAATCTAGTATTTTATATTGTTCCCTTCAAACCGCGTGTCATTTCTAAGATAGTTATTCATTCAAATATTGTATTCTCCCATTGAACTTTTCTACTTGAATATAATTTATGGGTGTTGGCAGATACCTGGTTTTCACTAAGTTTATTAAGTACCTGTTATATATAGGCTGGGCACTGTGGCTCATGCCTGTAATCCCAGCACTTTGGGAGGCCGAGGCGGGTAGATCACCTGAGGTCAGGAGTTAGAGAACAGCCTGGCCAACATGGTGAAACCCCGTCTCTACCAAATATGCAAAAATTAGCCGGGCATGGGGGCTTATGCCTGTAATCCCAGCTACTCTGGAGGCTGAGGCACCAGAATCATTTGAACCCAGGAGGTGGAGGTTCCAGTGAGTGGACATGACGCCATTGCACTTCAGACTAGGCAACAGAGTGAGCCTCTGTCTCAAAAAAAAAAAAAAAAAAAAAAAAAGAAGAAGTTGTTCTTGTCATGGGCAAAAAATGAAGTGGTGTACATTGTGTCTATACTCAAAGAGCTTACAACTGAGTAAGAGGGATATTTACACTGTAAGTAAGAGGGTAGTTACACTGGGATTTGATGCAAAACAGAATAATAGAGGTATAAAGAGTGGCATGGGATGTAAAAAGAAGGTGAAGGTGAACATGTACAATTATCCTCATAACGGCAGGTTTTAAAACAGCCTGGGATTTAGGTTGATTCTTTAAAGATGTGCAAACTTGGATGGGAATTAAGGATTTTTCAGGTAAAAGAAATAACATAAATACAACGATAGTGGTGTGATTTTAATATGTGGTGCTTTAAACAGAATTAACAAATTTAATTAAAGTGGAGGTTGTAGTTAACCAAGAGTGGGACGTGATTATAGATAGTAAATTTGAAGGCCGGGTGTGATGGCTCATGCCTGTAATCCCAGCACTTTGGGAGGCCAAGGCAGGCGAATCACCTGAGGTCAGGAGTTCGAGACCAGCTTGGCCAACGTGGCGAAACCCCATCTCTACTAAAAATACAAAACTTAGCTGGGCGTGGTGGCAGGCACCTGTAGTCCCAGCTACTAGGGAGGCTGAAGCCGGAGAATTGCTTGAACCCAGGAGGCGGAGGTTGCAATGAGCCGAGTTTGCGCCATTGCACTCCAACCTGGGCAGCAAAGCAAAACTCTGTCTCAAAAAAAAAAAAAAGCAAGTAAATTTGAAGATGGATGATAGAAGACCATAATACAACTGGGAGAAATACTAGAATGAGGTATTTACATTACTTTTGATAGATGACACACCCATGGAATTTTTGGACAGGATTCTAACATTGTCATAAAATAAGGCACTTTATGATGGTTTGGTTTCGAAGATCTCACATAAAAAAATTGTGTCTATAATTACAATTTGGCCTAAGCATGCTTCTAATAAACTGGTATTGCTCTCCCAGGCACCTGACCACATTCATTGTATTTCTTCCCAGGCTGCCTCTTGCTTTACATTCTCAGGTCATCACCTCTTGCCAATTACCCAAGCACTCTCTTCAACTTTTGTTTTGGTATAAGAAGCCAGTAACCAGCTAGTTATTACAGTCATTTGATCCTACCTTTGCCATGTCATTCAAATTCGTCTCTCATCCTTGTTAAGACTTTTAAAAATCTCTTAGCTGAACTGTTGAAAACACCTCCTGATGGTGGGACGCGGTGGCTCTCGCTGTAATCCCAGCACTTTGGGAGAACGAGGTGAGCAGATCACCTGAGCTCAGGAGTTCGAGACCAGCCTGGCCAACATGGCAAAACCCAGTTTCTACTAAAAATACAAAAATTAGCTGGGCATGGTGGCGTCTGTAGTCCCAGCTACTTGGGAGGCTGAGGCAGGAGAATCCCTTGAACCAGGGAGGAGGAGATTGCAGTGAGCCAAGATCATGCCACTGCACTCTAGCCTGGCACAGAGTGAGACTCTGTCTCAAAATAAATAAATAAATAAATAAATAAATAAATAAATAAATAAATGTAAAAATAAAAAAATAAAGAAAATACCCCCGACTACATTTCTACTCTCCATTTCTATTTTATCCAATGAATTCTTTGCATTTCTGTTAAAATTATCATTGTAAGGCCCAGTTCTGAATACAACATTGTCAACAAGATAAAAGCATTAAATATATAAGAAATTATTCAAGGCTGATGATTATCTATTTTCTCACTTGCAGTCCTTTACTCCTACAATTTTTCATGTCCTACTAAACTAGATTTTTTTGCTCCCTCTTGAGTACACTTTGCCCTTCTCCTTTGTTAGTATTTGCTCTCAATCTTGAATGGCTTTTCACCTTTCCCCCATTCCCATATATATTTGTCAAAATGTTTCCATATTCTTCATTTTACTAGTGTATCCTTTACCCAATACCTCAATTTAAAATGATTTATTTATCTTCGCTCTTAGTGTTCTATTTTTATCTCTGTCATGCAGTCCAGGCTTTCTTCTGTCTTGTTTCATGAATATTAGTGCACATGATAACAACCCGGTAGATGAAAAGGTTTTTGAGGCTAAGTCTTCGTCTTTATCATTTTTGAATCCTCCATGGTAACTAGCATAGTCATGTGATCATTAAAATTTGGTTAATAGGCCAGGTGGTGGTTCACGCCTGTAATCCCAGCACTTTGGGAGGCCAAGGCAGGCAGATCACTTGAGATCAGGAGTTCAAGACCAGGCTGGCCAATCTGGTGAAACCCCATCTCTACTAAAAATACAAAAAAATAAATTAGCCGGGCGTGGTGGCAGGCTCCTGTAATCCAAGTTACTTGAGAGGCTGAGGCAGGAAAATGGCTTGAACCCAGGAGGCGGAGGTTGCAGTGAGCCGAGATCGTGCCACTGTACTCCAGCTTGGGTGACACAGCAACTCAGTCTCCAAAAAAAAAAAAAAAAAAAAAAGGTGAATAAGCAAATGAACACATGAACACATGAAGGAACCAGGAAGGATGGATGGATTCAAGTAATAAATCTTCTTTCAGGAAAGTTGATAGTATTCCAGGCATTTTGCTGCAGGATGAACTTTGGGGTGTGAGGGCTACACATTCTTTTTGCTTTGGGCAGAGAGCTGATGCTTTTGTCAAAAAAAAAAAAAAGAGTACCTTGGCACTGTCTATCAAGTTAAAGCATTCATTCGACAAACAGTTTTTGAGTAGTGATGATTTGCCAGACTTTGCTGGGATATCAGAAATAAGAAATTATACTTTCCTTCAAAAAGTTACTTAAAGGAACTCAAAGTAAGCCATGCTCTTACTTTACTGTGGTCGTTTCCAGAAGCTCTTCCTGACCCCACTTCCTCCCACTGCCACTTTTGTGTAGTGAATTCCTATTCTACCCTTCAGCCTCAGCTCAATCCTCACTTCCTCGGGGAAGTCTTCCATGACTACCATTGCCAGGTTTGTTTCTCTATTATATTCTCTTATGAAATTTCTTAGTGCTTATATTTTTAGTTTTGTTTCTATGGCTCCTTGTTCAACATCTGTCTCTTTCAGTAAAGGATAAGCTGGATGATGAAAGGAACTGTGTGAGGCCGGGTGCAGTGGCTCACTCCTGTAATCCCAGCACTTTGGGAGACTGAGGTGGGTGGATCACGAGGTCAGGAGATTGAGACCATCCTGGCTAACACGGTGAAACCCCGTCTCCACTAAACATACAAAAAAAAAAAAAAAAAAAATTAGCCCAGCGTGGTGGCGGGCGCCTGTAGTCCCAGCTACTCAGGGGGCTGAGGCAGGAGAAATGGCGTGAACCTGGGAGGTGGAGCTTGCAGTGAGCCGAGATCGCACCACTGCACTCCAGCCTGGGCGACAGAGCGAGACTCTGTCTCCAAAAAAGAAAGAAAGAAAGGAACCGTGTCCAATCGTATCAGCACTGCATGCTCTGATCTGAGCACATAGTACGTCACAAGTTAGGAACTCAATATAAATTTGTGAACAGAATAAAAGCGTGAGGAAATAAAGCTCCCAGTACAGGTTGGGAAACACCCACAGAGTCAGAGTTATTTTTTCTTTTAAGTCAAAATCTTAGCTTTTTAGCTATAAGGAACTCCCTCATCCCTGGGTCGACTTATAACTTAAGATACGAAGAGAAGCTAGAAACAGAAATGCATCAGTGTTGGGAAAGAAAAATGTACGGGCAGGAGGCTGGTCTTCAGTTGTGAGAAGGGTGAAGTAGTAGAGTTCACTAGAATTCCTATAATGAGGATGCACAGATCCCTCCCTAAACAATTGTTTTTATTAACTTACTAAGTTACATGCTAAGTACTACATTTCCTATATTGTTTAATGGTTCATGTTTTTCTTTGATGTAATTTGGACAAGTACCGTTGACACATGTTCTCTTATTATATTATCCGGTTTCCCGGAATACCTAGCCTTCTCATTGAACAAAGGCATTTCTGATACAATGTTTTACCTTCAAATCATAAAATACTAATGTGTATTTTATATGCTATCAAGCTGTATTACAATGCAGTACATCTGAAGCTTTTCTTATACATGCATATCGTATACATTCATGGAATCACCTCTTTACATAGCTAACTCTACCTTGTCATTTATGACTCAATTCGATACCATTTTCACCAGAAATCTTCCCTGACCCCCCTGTCCCACCTGTATTGCATAGCATGTTTTCTTTACCTCTGGTGATCTCTCCTCCACATATGACATGGTGTGATCATCATCTTGTCCTAGATCCTGGGCTCCCCCACACCTAGCATAGGATCTCCCCAAAAGCAGGAGGAGTTCAGTAATCATGGGTTGGATCATGTTAAATTTGTTTCTATGGGAAAAAAAATTACACTACAAGTGTATGCATATAAATATATATCCTTACTTTATACGATTTCATTCATTCATGCAGTTATTTAATCTTCAACAAATATTTGTTAGGTGTCTACTATATATGTTTTGTGCTTGGAAAAGGAAAAACTGTTGCTTCACTGAGTGCTTGCAACATCAGTGCTCCAAGGTATTGAAAGACCATTCATTAATTAAAAGAGTTCTAATCTCAGGCATGTTTAAGAAACACCGTATTTCTTCGCTGTAGAAATTCTCAGAAACTTTTAATGTGCTGATGAGCTTTATGAATCTACAAGAAAGGCCCGTCACATACAGAAATCCCCACACTTACATGACTATGATACTCTTTCCACCAGGATGTCGGTTAACATCTGGATTAACATTATTATTCTGCAGAACATAGTTCAGGCGACACTGGCATGTATTTTCTGACATCACAAGTTGAATTTGTTTTCACTCACCCTCTAGAAACATCACTCAGAGCTTAACCGCCTTCTCATTTGAGTAATCAGCTCCAGGTGTGGGGATCACAGGGTTAAGAGACAGAAACCTTCAGGTTCATTTGGCTTAGCCTACCAGCTACAGAAACAGGCTCTTCTCTAAAGAGTTCAATGTACCCACCTGTTGTCAGAAAGCTCTCCACACTATGGTTTAGGCAAATCTAAGTGATTTGTTTTAATTCTGCTTTTTAGGGCAACAAGGAGTTTAATCCTTATATGTTGGGAAAATGTACAATTAGTGGGTTAGCTAGTCTTTGAAACAACTCTGGCAATATATGACAGCACTGACGGAAAGGAAGCACTATTGCTTTATAAACCAAGGGAAATTTTGCTTTTTATTCTCTTAAATTGTGTTGATTGTTGAGTAACAAAATCAAATGCAATCTTTTTTTTTTTTAACCAGGTGAGGATAGAATCACAGTATATATGCCTTACTCTCAGAATGAACGGAGGCACTGGTATGTCATATAAGTAACAATTAGTCTCTCCAGACAAAGTGTAATGTGTCTCTAATTTTAAAAAACAGATGCAAGTATTACAAAAATAAAAATCCTGGAAGAAGGATCTCTGGGAATAAAAAATGAATGGCTGTTTTATGAAGCTATTAGTGGAATCACCGTAGATAGATAACTTAAAAGTCATTTGGTCCAATTCAGCTGCTTCAAATGTTTCAGGAATGAAATGAAGCAAGGTATAAAGAAAGAGAGAGAGCAGAAAAAGTTCAAGCTCCTTATCTCAAGTAAGTACACTGCAATCCATTTGATTTTTAGCTCCTGGGTTCTAGCTTCACAACGGGTTACATACCCTGGAGACAGCATCTGGCTCTCTTTCATCCAGATAAGTGTTTGAGGCCTGCTTTATAATGCAGAAAACCTCTAATATGCAATTTCTGGGCAGCTTCTCTAATCTTAAACCTGACATATTGAGGCTATGCTTAAGTCCATTCCCTTCAAAAGGAGTTGTAAATTATAAGCTTTCAGGATTACAGGTCTTTGATATTTAGATTTTAAATATAAGCCCACTCTGAGTAGTACAGCACAGTACCTGAAATGTTCAGCTCCATTAGGAAATATCATAACATATAAAAAAAGTGGAGATTCTAAAGTTCTTGCTCCAAAACAAATTGCTGCCATATTACCCATTTTGGAAGTGTGTAAGGCCAGACAAGTTTGGAGCTCTGACTCATTGTGTACTTGGGCTTTGGTTGCAGATTGACGTGTATTCAAACTGCTGCTCTGCTATTTTTCAGCTGTATAAACTTGAGAAAACTACACCACCACTTCGAGCCTTATTTTCTTTATCTGAATAATAAAGGAAATGACACTCACCTTTCAGAGTTATTGTGTAATCAAAATATCCTATGAAAAGTACATAAGAAAAATACTTACCATATCATACGAGTTTAATAAAATTTTACTTTTTCCTTCTCTCATAAACAACTAACTTCATTAATATTCCTTTCTTCCTATGCTTTCTTTACTATCAAAACACAAGACGGAGTACTTGGATATATAACTCAAATACTAAGGAATTTTACCTCTCAAAACTGCTTTTTTTTTTGAGACGGACTCTAATTCTGTTGCCAGGGCTGGAGTGCAGTGGTGTGATCTAGGCTCACTGCAACCTCCACCTCCCAGGTTCAAGAGATTCTCCTACCTCAGCCTCCCAAGTAGCTGAGATTACAGGCACCCGCCACTATGCCCAGCTAATTTTTTGTATTTTTAGTAGAGACAGGGTTTCACCATGTTGGCCAGGCTGGTCTCGAACTCCTGACCTCGTGATTTGCCCGCCTCAGCCTCCCAAAGTGCTGGGATTACAGGCATAAGCCACCGTGCCCATGCCTCAAAACTGCATGTTAAGTCACCCATTTCTAGGCTTCTATACATACTTAAGATATTTTTTTTTCTTCCGAATAGGTGGCCACCCTCTTCAGACACAGAACTGGTAAACTCATCTAATTGTCTAGTATCTTCTGACATCCAGAATAACACTTAATACAGAAAATTTTACATCTGATAAAATAAACGCTTTGGAATGTCTAAAATATGGTAGGTGGGTCAGTAGGAAAAGCATGATGTTGACATTAGTTGAATTTCAGTCCTGGATTCACTGGGTTCTGGTTGACTCTTGGTGAATATCTCAATTTCTCAATTTGAAAAGCATAAGAGGTCCCCTGCTACAAACTTCATAGGGAGTCTAATTGAGACTAAATAATAATATCAGTAATAATAATAGAAGGAAAAGGCCATTGGGAATTCAGAAAAACCCTGCACATTTGAGTTATGCTGATATGTTCTGAGCATTAGGACACATGAAGATTTTTACCTTACAAGGGTCAGATAAGGGCCTGAGTCCTGGTGGACTCTTCTCCTCATCATTGTCACCACCCTCAGCCAAGCCACCAGCATCTTACGTGTATTGTCAGACGTCTATCCTTTCTCCCACTCTTGCACCTTTCGAACAGCCTGGGTGAGAGCATCTGACTCACCTGCTCAGAAGCCTTCAAACATCTTATCTTAGAATACCGTATTCCACACGGTCCAACATGATCTGCTTTCTGTATGTTTCCATGACTTCCTGTTGCACCTCTCTCCTTCCTTATTACATTACACACTGGCATCCTTTCTGTTCCTCAGCCAAGACAAGCTTGTTCCCGCCTCAGGGGCCATTAACCATTGCTATTTATTTGCCTAAAGTGCTCTTCTCCAAGAACATAGCACGGTTGATTTCTTCTTGTTATTGAGCTCACCTCTTCAGAGAGTTATTTGCTGGCCATGTTATCTAACGTGACATCCTGTCCCCCACTCACTTTCTACCATATCATCATATTATTTTTCTCAAAGCATTTGCTGTTGGAAATTAGTGTATTTATTTATTTGTTTACTTGATTGTTGTCTCTTTGAGCACCCAGAGTATAAAATTCAGAGAACAGGGACATCTCAGAGCTCCAGAACATTGTTTCACATACAGAAAATACTAAATGAATATGACTGAATATATGCAGGTACAAAATATTGGTGCCAAATACCTCACTTTGATAAGCGTTGTTTCTGCTTACACAAAATTGAATCATAAGACAGGTCACAGAGGATATCAAAGGAAGCCTTTTTTTCCCTTTCCCCTGGTATTCATTTCCACAAATTAACAATTTACCCTACAAGTTAGACCAAGTATAATAAATACTTAAAAATGTATGGCTTAGTTATGTACAGACTGTGGAACTGGAGCTTTGTCTCTTCTTTTTAAAAAATGTTTTAATCAATACTACATGAATGTTTATTTAAGCTCACATCCAGGGTTTTAAATGTTGTAACTCTCTTTGATATCTGATAATATTTTTCAAGTTTGAGTATCTGGTGGGGAGAAGATACTGTAAGGAAAAGAAAGACACTAATTTTGGGCCAGGTGCGGTGGCTCACGCCTGTAATCCCAGCACTTTGGGAAACCGAAGCAGGAGGATCACCTGAGGTCGGGAGTTCGAGACCAGCCTGACCCACATGGAGAAACTGCATCTCTACTAAAAATACAAACAAATTAGCCGGGCATGGTAGCGCATGCCCGTAATCCCAGCTACTCAGGAGGCTGAGGCAGGAGAATCGCTTGAACCTGGGAGGCGGAGGTTGCCAAGAACCAAGATGCGCCATTGCACTCCAGCCTGGGCAACAAGAGAGAAACTCTGTCTCCAAAAAAAAAAAAAAAAAAAGAGAGAGAAAGAAATACACTAATTCTCTGTGTACTGATGGCCACAGTTACTGCTTGCTCATTTTTAAGTCCTACCCAGGAGAAGTCCCACCTCACTTTGCCAGTAACCTAGGCACCGGGTGGTGATTTGTAGCCAGCAATAACCTTTTCTAAGAAGAATTTGGCAGAAGGAACATAGTTAGAGATTAGCAAGTACAAAGAGAGCTGAGAACTTCCATTGACCTTCCAGGACCATGACAGAGGCTGCTTATGTTGCTATGACCCCATTAGATGGCCAACTTCCAAACTGTCCAGAACATGACTTCTAGGCATATAGAGCTCATATCTCACTATATGGATAAAAGCCCAGCCTAAACAAGGTCTTATTAAGAAAGTGTCTCCACAGAAATTATACTATCTGGCAAGGGACAAATCCAGTGATGCCATAGGTATTTTCCGTCTTTTCTTCCCATGCTTGAGTCATTTCCTTTCTAGAGCAGATAATGGATAGTCTACAGACTGTGAGAATCTATGTGTAAAGGTTAAAATATTTCTCCAGAATTGATCTAACCCAGCTGAACTTCTGAAGTTAGATAAATACTGGTCCTCACAACTATAGCCTTATTCCCTCTTCCCTTCTACCATTGTGAATAGGAACGTATCTTTTTATTTTTATTTTTATTTTTTCACTCTAAACCCACTGATAAAACATTAGTTGGTTGTTTTTTTTATTTCCTGTTTAAGTCAACAGATGTGAATGGCAGAGTGAAGGGAGGCTTAGATTTGGAGTCAACATTAGCTAGTAGCTGATCACGCTAATCCAAGCACTTCCTACTCATGTGATTTTGGTTAATTCATTTATTTAAGATTCACTTACCTTATCGTATTATCCTACAAAGCCCAGGTGAAACATCAACCTCTTCTGAGAGAAGCTTTTCTGGTGGACACTAAGAGTCAGTAACTCCATTCTTTATTTCCAGACATCACTTGTATTTTCCAGTAATGCATTTAATACATTATATTTAATTATTCAAAACTTTCTCATGTTCCCTGATAGACTGTGATCTGCTCAATGCAGAAGTCTATGACTTATTCATTTTTGTAAACATATTTTATCAACATGAAATGCTTTTTCATGGAGTGAAGACTATATTTGTTGATCAACTGAATGAATAAGTGATCTTATCATTTATGATGATTAGCAAAACAATAGAAAAATGCTCTCTAAGTCAATAGTAAGCAAATATCAGGTAGGCTGGGTGATTGCCAAATGACAAGTAATTTTAAATACATGACTTCATTTAATCCCATCGATCTTATAAGTTAAGTATAAATAACCTCATTTTAAGATGAGGGAATTGACATTTGGAAGTATTAGATTTTCCCAAAGTCCATTAACACATAAAGGCAGAATTCAAAAAAGATTTATTCTTTTCATTCTGACACTTTTTCCAATCTCCCATAACCATCTTTACAAATGCTTTCTTCAGGCTGGGAGCGGTGGCTCACACCTGTAATCCCGGCACTTTGGGAGGCTGAGACAGGCAGATCACCTGAGGTCAGGAGTTTGAAACCAGCCTGGCCAATATGAGGAAACCCTGTCTCTACTAAAAATACAAACATTAGCTGGGTGCGGTGGTGGGTGCCTATTATCCCAGCTACTTAGGAGGCTGACACAGGAGAATCGCTTGAACCTGGGAGGCAGAGGTTGCAGTGAGCCGAGATCGCACGACTGCACAGCCTGGGTGACAGAGCAAGACTCCATTTCAAAACAAACACACACACACACACACCCCAAAAAACAAATGCTTTCTTCAATAAATGCTACTAACATTAAATTAAATAATATCTCAAAAAACACATTTTTACAGGGTATTAAAATAGTGAAATTCATTTATGTAACTTTTCAATTATCAAACAACATAGAGATCTATATATCTAACAATATGTGGCTTGGAAAATCTGAAAGACTGATGCTGCATCTAAATTAGCGTGGTTAAACACACAGGCTTTGAGCTAAGATATGAATTATGATCCCAACTCTGCCATTTATAAGACGTGTGACCCTGAGCAAGTTATGTAGGCTCAATGAGACTAATTTTCCTCATCTTTAAGTAATTTATTTCTTGAATGCAAGAGGGCAAGACTGACTAGCTAAGGCAGAGAAGGGTTGTATTGAAGAGCAAAGATCAGAGAACCAGGCAGAAATCTAAGAGGGTTGGAAACATTGTAGCTGTGGGTAATTAAAAGAGGATTCGTGTTCTGATGTGGGGGCTTTCCCATGTCTGCCTCCTACCCTGAATGAGCTTCAGCTATGCTTGTCTTTGTGCTGTTGTGCACTCATGATTCAAATTCTTACAAGGGAGATTCTGATTGGTTCAGCTTAGGTCACGTGACCAACCTTTGACTAAGGGAGGGCGGGACTCTTTAATAGCCATTGCTGTCAATTATGTATACAGTAAAAAGGAAGCAATTCTCCAAAAGATAATAGGAGTCCTCTTACCAAAAAAAAAAAGCTTTCAAAAAATGGGAGTCTCAGAACAACAAACGTCTATAAAAGACTCCCTTACAGGGTTAGTGTGAAGATTAAGTGTGTTTTAGAAAATGTATGACAGCGTTGGCTAATAGTTAAGTATTCACAAATGTCTAATTTTTAAAATAGTATGAATAGAAATATCTTTATTTTAGATCAATAATATATAGCACACTGATTGGAGCAGAATGCCTGTGTGTGAAATTTGGTCGTTTCACCTATGGCCTGTGTTATCCCTGGCGAGCTAAGTAAGCTCTCTGCTACACTTTCTGCATTTGTCAAAGGTACCATAAAAGTATTAGTTTCAAGGAAGATGAAGGTTATTTTAAGTGTCTATTGTGTATAATAAATTGTGCCAAAACGTAGCGGCTTAAAACAAAAACAATTTATTATTTCTCACAACAAGTCAAGCCAAGTCTTGATCACAGTGATTTCTTAGCCAGGCATCATCATCATTTCTCTCTCTCCCCTCGATGTGCTCTTTCCAGCAGAGTAGCTGGTTTGGAGAAAAACTATCCAAACTGTTTTTCCTCTGCTCTCACACGACGACAATCAACACAGTAGACTTCTGTGACCAAATGTGTGGGGGCTTTCCCGCACACACCAAGCGGTGGACACCAGCTGGGTGTTCTCGAATTCATTCCAACACTTTTCTACCAGGAGATAGTGTCAGATCCGACAGGTGGAAGACTCAGTCCCCATGACTGCCCTCCCCTCCCCCAGACACCTGTCAAAAGTCCAGGCCTCCAGAACTTCTGACCTACCAGCTTTGAGTTGGGGTTCTCATGCCTTCCTCCCCTCTTTGTCTTCTATTAATTTGCTGGAGCTGCCCACAGAACTCAGGGAAACAATTATGTTTATCGGTGTATTACAAAGGATATTGTAAAGGCTACAGATAAAGAGATATGTAGGGTGAGGTATGAGGCAAAGGGGCACAGAGCTGCCATGCCCTCCCTGGATACCAGCCTCCAGAAACCTCCATGTGCTCAGCTATCCAGACGCTCTCTGAATCCAGTCTTTTTGGATTGTTTTGTTTTGTTTTGTTTTTTGAGACGGAGTCTCACTCTGTTACCCAGGCTGGAGTGCTGTGGCATGATCTCGGCTCATGGCAACCTCCGCCTCCCGGGTTCAAGCGATTCTCCTGGCTCAGCCTCCTGAGTAGCTGGGATTACAGGCGCCTGCCGCCGCACCTGGCTAATTTTTGTAGTTTTAGTAGAGATGGGGGTTTCACCATCTTGGCCAGGCTGGTCTTGAACTCCTGACCTCGTGATCTACCCGCCTTGGCCTCCCAAAGTGCTGGGATTACAGGCGTGAGCCACTATGCCCAGCCGTCTTCTTGGATTTTTAAGGAAATTTCATGATGTCAGCATTCCTTCTTCCAGTGTATAGGGGCGGGACTCTCTCTAAGGAGAGTCCTTTATTGTGTATAATAAATTGTGCCAAAACGTAGAGGCTTAAAACAAAAACAATTTATTATTTCTCACAACAAATCAAGCCAAGTCTTGATCACAGTGATTTCTTAGCCAGGCGTCATCAACATACTCAAAAGATCCATACTCAGAAAAGTGGGAGAAGTTGAGAGTCCTGTCTTGGGGCAGGTAAAAGGAAAATAGAGGAAGGTCAGAGTAATCCTGTTTTTTGAGGCCTAAGACACCCAACATTATAACAAACAAATGTAACAAGGGCTATGGGAGCTATGAGCCAGGAACTGTGGACAAAAACCTACAAACATATAATAACACCACAGTAGCCAAATTTCTTTACAGGGTTGCTTTGAGGGACTCTCAGAGGGGGACAGAAAATTTTAAGAGAAAAAGACCTAGTGCACAAGGAATTATCAAGCCTCTGCGTGTCTCAGGCTTGCTCATGTATAGCTAGCCAAATACATTAATATGACCAAGTTCAGAACTGATGTGCAAGGACTACACCCAGGATATGCATAGTTTGGGGTACAATAGTTTATTGACATGTTCAACAGTCTACCACAATAATTACATGAGATTTGTAAACAGTGCTCAGTAAATGTCAGCTAATGGCCCGAACCCTTTATTTTACAAAAGAGCAAAAAATAAAGATTTGTTACTGTTGTTAAATATTTTAAATAAAATTTAGTCAAGTCTTGATCATAGGGATTTCTCGGCTGTGTTTTTCTTTTTCTTTTTTCTTTCTTTCTTTCTTTTTTTTTTTTTTTTTTTTTTGAGATGGAGTTTTGCTCTGTAACCCAGGCTGGAGTGCAGTGATGCCATCTCGGCTCACTGCAACCTCCGCCTCCTGGGTTCAAGCAATTCTCTGCCTCAGCTTCCCGATAGCTGGGATTACAGGTGCCCACCACCACGCCTGGCTAATTTTTTGTATTTTTAGTAGAGATGGGGTTTCACCATCTTGGCCAGGCTGATCTTGAACTCCTGACCTTGTGATCCACCCGCCTCGGCCTCCCAAAGTGCTGGGATTATAGGTGTGAGCAGCCGCACCCAGCCTCTCGGCTGTGTTTTTCTATTGAGTGCCCAAAATGACAATATTCTGCCTTGTTGGTTAAGGGCTCAGTACATTTTAGACAGCAGATATTTAAATGGCAAGGCTAACATTTTATAAGACTTGTTACTTCAACAATTTCATTTCCATAAGAAAACAAGCTGCAGGAGCCACACTATAGGACCAAAAGCTTTCTCATTTAATGTGCTGCAGATCTGTTCAAAGAAGTGAATGGCAATTAGACTGAGGTTCGAAGTTTCACTTTACAAAGAACTAAAAGGATGTTTGGGGTCTGAATAATCTTAAGAGCAGGTGTTTACAATCATTCATTTGGATCATGAAAGAACCTCAGTGAGGAGCTTTGCTGGAGCTTTGAAATGCATCCTAATGAGTGAGGATGACAAATCCGGAAAGCTTACTCCCCTGTTGAGTTGATCTGAGCTGGGATTATTTAGTATTGCTCATTCACCGTGTTTTCCAAATATGATTATTTTCAGTGTCAGATGTCTTAGTATTACTTTAGACTATAATTAGCTAGCAAATTTAATCCCTTTTGAATGTCTGGCACACAGTAGTACTCCATGAATATTATGTTCCTTCTGTATCTCGACCCCAACATATTATCAGAATTCCTTTGGTTTCAAGTTAGAGGAAACAAAGCACAAATAATTTATATAGAGTGTTGGGTAAATGCACCTGATAGCAATAGCTTGAACATACCCTGAAAATGACTCTGTATGGCAGAGGTATTTGAATGTGTGTTCTGATCTAGGGAATCCAGGCGGGGCTAACCCGGGGATTCGATTCATTCCTTGTCCAAAAGGAACACCTGAGCTGCTGTTTCTTCTCGTGGAACATGGGCCATACAGCGGACTGGGGCCCTGAGTGCTGGGATGAGTGAAGGTTGCCAGGTGGAGGTTGTTAAAGGGAGGGTATCAAGTGAAAATATGATATAAACTGCATGCTGTTTGCAAGTGACTGCAGTTTCCCTGCCCAGCCTGCCGCCACTGAGCCATGCGATCATACTGTCCAGCCTGCCATCACTGAACTGTAGGGAGACAGATGTGTGGTCCAGCCTGTTGCCACTAGACAATTTCTGCGCATAATGTGGTCCTCCTGTCCAGCTGCTGCCACTGGACTCTCTTTTCTGTATGTAAGCCCCTAATGAAACCCTACGTCTTGTTTGCTGGCTCTGCACCTCTTCTTTGGCCTGTTAAACCTGATGCCTTTCCTATTGAGGTTAACAGGGGTTCAGCACAACAGAGGGAAATTTATTTTAAAGACATTGAAGAGGAAAGTGTGATTGGCCCAGCTCAATAACCCTCCCCATCTGGGTAGATGTAGCCTATGATGTAGCATTACCCTCTTCCCCATGGGAGAACAGAATGTATTATAGAAGATGAGGTAGGATGAGCAGACAATTGCATATATGTCAATTTCAGATATTATCACAGACTCAATGGGTAAACCCACAGTCAGAAATAAAAGAACAAGAGTCTCTTGGTAAAGCGGTGAGTGTGACGTCTAGAAAGCCAACTCCCCCTGTCTTCCGTTAACTCTACTCCTTATGGCACTCTAGCCCTGCAGGTTTTCCCCAAAGCCCTTCCTCCTATGTCAGGTGGATGCTATGCAGGGCAGCCCCTTGGACTACCTCTGATGCTGTGCTCTTGCTCAATTAAGGCTGCCATATCAGCATCCTTCTCAGTCGCTTTGCTCTTGCTGATGCTTCCTGTAGCCAATCATTCGGCTGTTACA
This sequence comes from Macaca mulatta, assembly GCF_049350105.2. NCBI lineage: Eukaryota > Metazoa > Chordata > Mammalia > Primates > Cercopithecidae > Macaca > Macaca mulatta. Next base: position 132,010,630 of record NC_133413.1, on the reverse strand, counting down.
GGCGCAGGCACCATGCTCCTTGTGGTCTTTTCTACTTGCTCTGCTGCTGCTCCCTTTTTATAACCCAAGAGTGTAGGTGGCAGCCCAAGTAGCTTAAAAATGCCTTTTATAACGCAGTCCAGAACTAAGGCCTTTTGTTGTCATTGCTTTTTTTTTTTTTTTTTTTTCCTGAAGTCTAGACATGAGCACTTGCAATAGTAGTAAATATTTATAGTGTACCTTGCATTCAGTATCCCAGGAAACAGACTTTGAGATGGAGACTCTTGCAGATGGTTTACTGTGAATTGCTTTTAGGAAAAACACCTTTAAGATAGTGAGAGAAGCAGTAACAGGCAGAGGAAAAAGTTGAGCTACAATACAGTTGCAACTGAGACCTCAGCCTATCCCTCGGGGGTCCTAGAGATGAAATCACCCTCTAGATTGTCTTAAATTTAGACAAGGGTGCTATGTCTTTGTACCCACCTGTTGTAACAACCAGTAATTAGACGAAGGCTGTTCTGAGGTGGAGGGCAGGGGAAAAAACTCAGCCGTGAACAACACAGTTCTCATCAGCCCAGGGAAATTCCTGGGGAGTCATTCAACTGTCCTTCAAAAACAGTCAAACTCTTAGCAGCCAGAGGAGTGAGCATCTCTGTCCTAAAGCAGTGAAATAGACATTGCATCTAATATACTGTCCTCATCAAAAGTGCAAACTTGCTTGAACCCGAGAGGCGGAGGTTGCAGTGAGCCAAGATAGCACCACTGCACTCCAGTCCAGGCGACGCTGTGAGACTCCATCTCAAAAAAGAAAAAAAAGTGCAAATTCTCCAGTGTTTAGAGTTTTTTAGTCAATAGATCCCAGATGGGGCTCAGGCAACTGTGCATCTTAACAGTGGCCCACGTGATTCTCACGTATTTCATCTCGTATATTCTCATATATAGCTTGTATCATATCTATATTTTGGTAAAGATTGCTCTCACCTGAAGGATACCTTCTCTTAATATTTTTTTCTCTCTTTCTATTCCTATTCTCAGGCAGAATTTTCCTCTGTTCATCAGCTCCTTTGTAGGACAGAGGGACTAAAATATCAATCATAAAAACGTTATTTCAGGGTTCAAAGGAACATTGAGGCTGGGTACAGTGGCTCACGCCTGTAATCCCAGAATTTTGGGAGGCTGAGGCGGGCAGATCACCTGAGGTCAGGAGTTAAGAGACCAGTGTGGCCAACGTGGTGAAACCCCATCTCTACCAAAAATACAAAAATTAGCCGGGCATGGTGGCTGGAGCCTGTAATCCCAGCTACTTGTGGGGCTGAGGCAGGAGAATCACTTGAACACGGGAGTTGGAGGTTGCAGTGAGCCGAGATTGCACTATTGCACTCCAGCCTAGGCAACAAGAGCAAAACTCCATCTCAAAAAAACAAAACAAACCAAACAAAATAACGAAAACAAAAACAAAAAAGAAACATTGAAACACTGGAAATATTGACTCTAATACCTGTGTTTGAGGGGAAAAAAAGAAAAGAAAAACTGAAACAGACAAGAAAAGGGGCTTGTAAAGGACATTTTGTAATCATAGGTCTTTATCAATTACATAGAGAGTTTTGGGAATACAAGGTTAAATGAATGAGGTAATCTATAAAATCTTTATGAGAGTCTTCTTAAACCAATTCTCATTAATGCCAAGCTGTTTTGTGGGCCTGAGACATGGTCGGAGCATCCTGAAAATGAGTTGCGTGTCAGAAGGCTAGAAGCAGTACACAAACATCAGCGCTAAGCCAGGTCTCTGAATAGAGAGCCAAATGGGCTGGTCCCTGCCAAGGAGTTGTGGAAAAAGGAGCCAGTGGAAGTGAGTGAGGCATGATCTGAGGAAGGAAGTAACGCTGTCTGTCTTAGCTCCCGCAGTCAAGAGTTCCATTTGTTCAGCGCTCACTGCTCAGGTAAAGGAGGTTTCTTAAAGATATCTAACTGTCTTCATTTTTGGAATAAAAATAAAGCTCTGGATTAAAAAAAAAAAAAGAATCAAGGAGCCATATGTAGCATCTATAGCTTTCTGGAGGTTTAGCAGGGAAAATGGCATTCTGGGACACCTAATTGAGTACCCAAAGCTCCTTATGACAAAGAGGAGGCTCCCTGGAGGCCTGCCCTCATTACAAAGCTTGTTCCCAAACTTTCGGCTTCCCCCAGGGCTTGCCATGATTGTTTTCATTTAGGCCTGGTGAGGCCCCACAAGTAGAAGGCTTGGAGATTGCTTCTGAATCAACTCTGTCATGCAATACTCAGAGTGCCAGGTCTGGGGGAGGAGGGGCGGAAAGAAAAAAAGAAAAGCAAAACAAGAAACACTCTTGAAGGCCAGAAAAGCTTGGCTCAAGCCTATGCACGTAATGAAAAATAACAAAGAGGAAAAAAGTGTGAGTGTGTTCTTATAAAATGTGGGGTCAGTGTTTTTATTTATCATCAAACTGCAGTATCAAAACTCAGTCACAGCTGTTTCTATATGCATTTGAGAGATACCTGGGAGGTGAGTATCTGGGTTGGGATTATATGAATTGCTGCTTGACGTAGCTTTTTATTTCAACAACCTGGCTAATTACCCAGGCAGGGCAGCCCATCCACTGGCTGTCTCTGACAGAGAGATAGATTCCACATTCAGTTTAGCAACGTAAACCACCCTGGGTGTCTAACTTCTACTCCCAACCCACACTCAGAACAAACTGTCCTCGGGTCCAGTCCACCAAACCCAAGAGAAAAGAGAAGACAAAGCGTCATTTTTTTCTTTCCTTTAAAACTCCAGCTGAGCCCAGGCTTCAAAAGGAAAATGAGAGATTCCCATATCCCTGCTCTTGACCTTTTCTGCAATTCAATCCCTAGGATTTGAAGGGCTTTAAATCAGTGTATCTCCACCCTGTTTGAAGAGTGTCTTGGAAATCTCCAGAGTTGTATTTCACTTTCTCTCCATCCCATAGAGATGTCCTGTGAGCCCCTATCAAGTGTGCCACCCATCCCCTTAGATTTAGATGATATTGTGCCAGGTCTCCTATAGTTGATGGGTTTAGTGATTAAACTCTATTTAAATGTAGAGTATAGAGGTTTTGAACGCAAGCTTTAGAACTGAATTGCCCACGGTTAAATCTCAGTCTCTCTGTTTAAAGATTGCATAACCTAAATCTAGTCAGCTAACTCCCCCGAGCTATCTAAAAGATGGAGATAAAAGAGGAGACATTTGTTGAGTTCTTACTCTGTGAAATGTGTTCAAAGCCCTATACCCTTTCAATTTATTTAATCTTCATAATATTCCTATGAAATGGGTAATCTTATGATAATCACCACCCCATCTTATTGAGAATAATAGAACACAGAGTGATTTAATAATATGCCCCAAATGACGCAACTAGTACACAATGCAGCAAGGACTTAAACCCAGCAAGTTCAGTTCTAGTGACTAACCACTATGTCTAGGATTTAACTGCTATATTTTATTGCTTCTTCCACGTGGGTAGAAAAGAATAGTTCCTAACTCAAAGGGTTATAATGATGCTTAAATAAGCTCTAAATAAAATGTTTTTAGCACAATGCCTGGATCATCATCATCATTGAATAAAGCTTAGCTATAATTATTACCGATAAGAGTCATGCCACTTTGTAATTATAAGACTGTGATGATGATAATAATGATGAAGTTTATCTAGCCTTCTCAAGTGTATGTCATTTTCTTAAGGGCAGAAATCTAGGAGCCAGGACAGTGGGGTATCTCATCACTTTGAGCTGATGATAATAGAATGAAACTCTCACCTCTTTAAACATAAAACCCTATGTAGGGCCTTACAGTTTTTGGGTGACTGTGTGAAAGCAAGAAAAGAAGAAAAAACAAAACGGAAAAGAGTCCAACCAAGAATATCTCTACCGTGGCCGGGTGCGGTGGCTCACGCCTGTAATCCCAGCACTTTGGGAGGCTGAGGCGGGCAGATCTCCTGAGGTCAGGAGTCAAGACCAGCCTGGTCAACATGGCAAAACCCCGTCTCTACTAAAAATACAAAAGTTAGTGGGACATAGGGGTGTGCGCCTGTAGTCCCAGCTACTCAGGAGGCTGAGGCAGGAGAATCACTTGAACCCAGGAGGTGGAGGTTGCAGTGACCCCAGATTGTACTACTGCACTCCAACCTGAGAGACAGAGTGAGACTCCTCAAAACAAAATAAATAAATAATAAAAAAATAAATCTCTACCCTCATTTCCCAAATACAACTCAAACCTCAGGACCTGTACCATGTGATTTCCACAACACACTTGCTGGATGGGTATTATTTTATAATTTTACCAACTAAGAAACTCAGCATTAAAAAGGCTGAGATAACTACAGAGGTAACACTATCAAAGGATTACCTGACTGAGCCAAAGTGGAATCCAGGCCCATGGTGCCCTACCAAAGGTGGTACTCAGTCCTTGTTTGTGGAAAATAACTGAAATAAACTGCACAGAGTTGTGAATCCAAAATATCTGAGACAGGTCTCAGTCAATTTAGAAAGTTTATTTTGCCACTGTGAAGGACAGCCCGTGACACAGCCTCAGGAGGTCCTTAGGATAGATGCCCAAGGTGGTCAGGGTACAGTTTCAGAGAGACATGAGACATCAATTATTATGTGTAGATATACATTGGTTCAGTCCTATAAGGCAGGACCTGGAAGTGGGGGCTTCCAGGTAGGAAGTAGATAAAAGACAAAAGGTTGCATTCTTTTGAGTCCTTGATCAGCCTTCCACTGAATACACAATTCAGTCTGGCTCAGTGAATCTGCATTTCTACATAAACAGGGCAAAGGAAGCCATCAGATATGCGTTTGTCTCAGGTGAACCTCAGAGGAATGACTTTGAGTTCTGTCTGTCCTTTGTTCACAAGGAATTTCCTTGTGGGCAAATTGTGAGGGAGGTATATAGCTTCTTTGTAGCATATTTTATTTAGGAATGAAATGGGAGGCATTGCCTAATGCAGTTCTCAGCTTGACTTTTCCCTTGGCTTGGTGATTTATTTTCCTTTTACAGAGCCCTCAAGGAAAGAGTCACCCCTGCCTCTCCAAAGCATTCTCTTATTTGATAAACACTTATTTATTTATTTATTTATTTATTTATTTATTTACAGAAAGAGTCTCGTTCTGCTGCCCAGGCTGGAGTGCAGTGGTGCCATCTTGGCTCACTGCAACTTACGCCTCCCAGGTTCAAGTGATTCTCCTGCCTGAACCTCTCTAGGATTACAGGCACGTGCCATCTCACTCGGCTAATTTTTGTATTTTTTAGTGGAGACAGGGTTTCACCATTTTGGTCAGGCTGGTGTCGAACTCTTGACCTTAAATGATCTGCCTGCCCTGGCCTCCCAAAGTGCTGGGATTACAGGCGTGAGGCAACTCGCCTGGGCTGATAAACATTTATTGAGCATCTTATATATACAAGGCACGGGTTGCCCAACAGCTTTCGCAGGCCTTGCGTATCAGGCATTCAGAAAGCATCTGGTGGGTTAAAAGCAGAGCTCCAGAGCCGTTACAGCAGGAGGCAGCTGTCCAGGAGGACATTAAACAAGGACACGGACTCATAATTCCAAACAGTTGGGACTCTGTCATTTAAATACCCCTCACCTCCTCTTTAGTCTCCTCTAGGTAAAAATAGCTCAGTTGCCAAGAAACCTGTAACTAGTAATAAGTTCTCTCTTACTAAACAGATGTACAAATTTATAATTCAACGAAAATCTGAAAGATTGCTCTTCAAAGCTTCAGCTTATGTTTGTACAATATAAGATGGGCCCATCATAATACCATGTATGAAAACTATATTTTTATGTTTAAATAATATTACATTTATTAATAATAAATATTAAGAGAATAACACACTGGTCACAGAAACTCAGGGACTAAATACTGTCTCTATCAATCTCGTCACAGAGTCATGGCATCCCATGTTCCCCCAGAGATTGTATAGTTCAACATAGGTTGAGAAAATTGATTTTGACGCAAGGCCATCAATAGTCCTAAGTGAGCTAAGGCCAACGCACACTTGTATAGAGGTAAATGACTTTACATTCACAGTTTGTTACGGGTTGAATTGCGTTTCTCCCAAGAGATGAGCTAAAGTGTTGAAGTCCTAATGATCAGTACTTCAGAATGTGCACCTTATTTGGAAATAAGGTCCTTGCAGATCTAATTAAGATGAGGTCATTCCCTGGCCGGGCACTGTGGCTCATGCTTATAATCCCAGCACTTTGGGAGGCTGAAGCGGGTGGATCACAAGGTCAGGAGTGCGAGGTCAGCCTGACCAACATGGTGAAACCCCGTCTCTACTAAAAATACAAAAATTAGCCAGGTGTGGTGGTGCATGCCTGTAATCCCAGCTGCTCGGGAGGCTGAGGCAGGAGAATCGCTTGAACCTGGAAGGTGGAGGTTGCAGTGAGCCGAGCCTGGGCGAAAGAGTGAGACTCCATCTCAAAAAAAATAAAAGATGAGGTCATTCCCAAGCAGACTGGGCCCTTAATTCTGTATAACTGGGATCCTTATAGGAAGAGGTGAGGGAAGCAGGGAGAAGATGGCCATGTGATGACGGAGGCAGGGATTGCAGTCTATAAGCCAAGGATTGCCAGCAACCACAAGAGCTAGGAAGAGACAAGGGAGTATTCTCCCCCAGATCCATCAGATAGTACACAGCCTTGCCAACACCATGATTTCACACTTCTAGCCTCCAGAACTGTTCAAAACTGAATTCCTGTTGTTTTAAACTACCCAGTTTTTCATACTTTGTTACAGCATCCCTAGGAAGCTACTACATTGGTCAGTCTCAGAATAAAGCCTGACTTAATTTAAGACAGAAAAAAGATCTCAGAGTCAGAGATTATATACTTTATTAACCTAAGTAACATGTCTCATCTACTTGTCTTGCATCCCCAGTACTAAATCAGAGTTCAGTGAAGGTAATGGCCAAGTTATGTAACCAAGTGTCCATCACTCAATGAGTGCATAAAGAAAATGTGATATCTATCTAGATACAGATGTATGCGCACACAATGGAATACTATTCAGTCTTTACAAAGAGGAAAACCCTGTCATTTTTGACAACAGGGATAAATCTGGAAGGCATTAAATTAAGTGAAATAAGCGAGGCTAGAAAGACAAATACCTCACATTTTCACTATACGTGGAATCTCAAACAATGAACACATAGAAGCAGTGAGTAGAATGGTGGTTACCAGAGGAGAGAGAGTGAAGGGTATGGGGAGATGATGGTGAAAAAGCACAATTTTTCAGTTAGACAGGAGGAATAAATGGTAAGTATTTGAGGTGATAAATATATTAATTAACATGATTCAGCCATTTCACACTGTGTACCTATAGCATCACTTTGTAACTCATAAACACAGAAATTATATAATTTGTCAGCATCCAACAATAATAATAATCCAACAATAAATAGATAATAAACAAATAAACTGTTTTTCAAGGCACAGCTCAAATCCTGGTCCTTTTCACCCAAGAGATCTCTCCTGATCCTTTCTACAATGATTTTGTAACTTTTTCAAAGCGTCATGTTTTCTCCTTGAGAGGAGGTATTTTTTTGTTTGTTTGTTTTGTTTTGAGACAGAGTCTCTCTTACTCTGCCGCCCAGGCTGGAGTGCAGTGGCATGATCTTGGCTCACTGCCTCAGCCTCCCAAATAGCTGGGATGACAGGCATGTGCCACAACTCCCAACTAATGTTTGCATTTTTAGTAGAGACGTGGTTTCACCATGTTGGCCAGGCTGGTCTCGAACTTCTGACCTCAGGTGAGCCGCCCACTTTGGTCTCCCAAAGTAATGGGAGTATAGGCCTGAGCCACCGCACCCGGCGAAGAGGAGGTAATTCTTTACTAATCTTTGGATTCTCCAAAATGACTAATAGTGCTTTTGTACTGTTACTTTGTACTTTCTGTACTGTTAGCAGTGCCCTGTGTGAAGTAAGTGATCAGTTAGTAAGTATCCATTAGATGGAGTTCAATTCCTCTGACTTTCACTGCTAGCTTCATTTTAACTTTCTCAATCATGTCTGTCCCAAGCTTTGGCTCGTAATTCACTTGATAACCGTGCCTTGTCCATGGCCATAACACCCTGAACGCACCCGATCTCATCTGATCACTGAGCTTTTATGCCACCCTTTGAAGATCACGGTGTGAAAGAAGGCAGGGCGATGGGACAATTTAAAAGATACTGTAAACATCGAACTATCAAATGCAATGAGTAGTATCTACTTGGATCCTAATTTAAAGAAAGGAACTGTGAAAAAATATTTTTGAGATGATGAGGGAAAGCTGAATATGAACTAGGACAGTATTATACGATGTTGATATAATTATAGTAAATTTTATTGGTTGTAATAATAATGTCATTAAGGACGAAAACTTTCATGCCTGTAATTCCAGCACTCTGGGAGGCCAGGGCAGGAGGGTCATTTGAGGTTAGGAGTTCAAGGCCAGCCTGGGCAACAGAGCAAGACCCTGTCTCTACAAAACATAAATTTTTAAAATTAGGCAAGTGCAGTGACGTGCACCTGGGAGATTATAATAAAAATTATAAATTATATAATTTGACCTAGCTACTTGGTAGGCTGAACAGGAGGATCACTTGAGCCCAGAAGCTCAAAGCAGCAATGAGCTATGATCATGCTATTGCTCTCCAGCCTGGGCAAAAGTGAGATCCACTTGTATAAGATAATATAGGAGAAAATATGTGGAACCTAGAGCTTGGTGAAGAGTTCTTAGACATGACACCAAAATCATTGTCCTTAAAAAGACAAATTGATAAGTTGGATTTCATCAAAATAAAACATTTTGCTCTGGAAAAGACCCTATTAAGACGATGACAAACTTTTGCAAAATACATATCCAACAAAGGACTTGTATCTAGAATAGATAAAGAACACTCAATACTCAACAGAAGAAAACAATCCAGTTAGAAAATGGGCAAAAGACATGAATAGAAGACAATATATTTCACCAAAAAGGATATTCAGATGGCAAATAAGCATTATTTTTATTTATTTTTATTTTTTATTATACTTTAAGTTCTGGGATACATGTGCAGAACATGCAGGTTTGTTACATAGGTATGCATGTCCCATGGTGGTTTGGTACACCCATCAACTGGTCATCTACATGAGGTATTTCTCCTAATGCTATTCCTCCCCTAGCCCCCCCACCCCCAGCAGGCCCCGGTGTGTGATGTTCCCCTCCCTGTGTCCATGTGTTCTCATTGCTCAACTCCCACGTATGAGTGAGAACATGCGGTGTTTGGTTTTCTGTTCTTGTGTTAGTTTCCTGAGAATGATGGTTTCCAGCTTCATCCACCTCCCTACAAAGGACATGAATTCACTTGCTATTAAGAAAATGCAAACTAAGAACATCATGAGATATTACTACACACCTATAAGGAGAGCTAGAATAAAACAATGACAATACCAAGTGCTGGTGAGGATGCAGAGAAACTGATCTCTCATATATGGCTGGTGGGAACATAAAGTGGCACAACTACTTTGACAAAACATTTGTCAGTTTCTTTTCTTTCTTTTCTCTTTCTTTTTTGAGATGGAGTCTCACTCTGTCGCCCAGGCGGGAGTGCAGTGGCTCGATCTCGGCTCACTTCCAGCTCCGCCTCCTGGGTTCACGCCATTCTCCTTCCTTAGCTTCCTGAGTAGCTGGGACAGGTGCCCACCACCATGCTCAGCTAATTTTTTGTATCTTTAGAGAGACAGGGTTTCACCATGTTAGCCAGGATGGTGTCGATCTCCTGACCTTGGGATCTGCCCACCTCGGCCTCCCAAAGGGCTGGGATTACATTTGTCGGTTTCTTAACAAAAACCAAACATACACTTAACATAAAACACACCACTTATACTTCTGGTCTTTTGTCTCCCCAAAATGGAAAATCATGTTCATATCAAAGCCTGTGTATGAATGTTCATAACAGCCTTATTAGCAATAGCCAAAAATTGGAAGCACTCCAAGTTTTTTTCAATGGGTAAATGATTAAGCAAAGGATGACATATCTATACCATGGAATATTACTAAGCAGTAAAAAAAAAAAAAAAAAAAAAAAAAAGAACAATTGATAAACACTATGACTTGGGAGACTTACACTGAGTAGAAAAAAAGCCATTTTCAAAAGGTCACATGCAGTGTGATTTCATTCGTATAACGTTCTCTAAATGACAAAATTAGAGAGATGGAGAACATAGTAGTGATTGCCAGGGGTTAGACAAGAAAGTAGTGGTTGCCAGGTGTGTGTTGTTGGGGAGTAGGTTTGATTATTAAGGGGCAACTTGAGGAGATCTTTGTAAGATAGAATAGTTTGGTATCTTAACTGCATAGATGGTTACATATATCTATACTTGCAATAAATATGACATAGAACTATATATACACATTGTATCAATGTCAATTTCCTGGTTTTCACATTTTACTATAGTTATGTGAGATGCAACCATTGGAATAATTGAGTGAGGGATACATGAGACTTGTCTATACTATCTTTGCATCTACCTATACATCTATACTTATTTAAAATAAAAAGTTAAATATTAATTTAAAAAATGGGTTTCTGGAATCTGTTATTGCACACATCATCATACCCTGGGCTCACAATCACAGAAATCTTTTTGATTTAGTTTTTTCCTCAAGTTTTCCTTTCAGACTAGCCTATTTATTCAGTTCCCTTCTTTACAGAATTTAACAAATGATTATATTCATGCCACAATCACTATGGCATAGCATCTCTCAAATCAGAATGACCTAGAAGGCTTCTTAAAACACAGAATGCAAGTCTCTGACCAGAAATTCTGATTAGGAAAGCCATGAAAAGACCAGTAATTTTCTTTTCTTCCTTCCTTTCTTTTTCTTTTTCTTTCTTTCTTTCTTTCTTTCTTTCTTTCTTTCTTTCTTTCTTTCTTTTTCTTTCTTTCTCTTTCTTTTTCTTTCTTTTTTCTTTTTCTTTCTTTCTCTTTCTTTTTTCTTTCTTTTTCTTTTTTCTTTCTTTTCTTTCTTCTTTCTCTTTCTTTTCTTTCTTTTTTCTCTTTTTCTGTCTTTCTGTCTCTTTCTTTCTTTCCTTTCTCTCTCTCTCTCTCCTTCCTTCCTTCCTTCCTTCCCTCCCTCCCTCCCTCCCTCCTTCCTTCCCTCCCTCCCTCCCTCCCTCCTTCCTTCCTTCCCTCCCTCCCTCCCTCCCTCCTTCCTTCCTTCCTTTCTTTCTTTCTTTTTTTTTTGAGACAGAGCAATGACATGATCTTGGCCCACTGCAACCTCCATCTCCCAGGTTCAAGCAATTCTCCTGTCTCAGTCTCCCAAGTAGCTGGGATTACAGGCGTGCACCACCATGCCTGGCTAATTTTGTATTTTTAGTAGAGATGGGGTTTCACCATGTTAGTCAGGCTGTTCTCAAACTCCTGATCTCAGGTGATCCACCCACTTTGGTCTCCCAAAGTGCTGGGATTATAGGAGTGAGCCACTGCGCGCGGCCTAGTAATTTACATTTCTAATAAGCTCTTAGGTAGCTCTTAGGATGCTGAGGGGAAATGCACATAGTGTTTTGCATATTTGCTGATAGTTAAGATCAAACCTAGTCTCCACTCTGTGTGATATTCATCAAGACACATAACCTCTCTGAGCCTTGGTTTTCTAAAATGTAAGCTACTCAGCTCATAGGATTATTGTGAAGGAAATGAGATAAAGCATGAAATACACTGTAGCTCATTCTTATCATTTTTGTTATTACTAGCTTGTTTGGAAAGTCACTTTAGCACGTATGAAATCTGTTAGTGTATCTCTCACAATAAAAAATGTTAGCACATCCAAAATGCACATTTGCATTATAAGTATAACTGTCTGAAACAGGTAAATATTCTTTCATATTTTTTTGTGTGTGCGTGTGTGTTTGTGTACACTTTAGAAAGTAGTGGTGGTAATAAAAGATAGGGTGTTTGCTTCAGTGCATTAATTAATTTTCTAGATAATACAAGTAGCCTGGAAGACAGCGCATAGATCAGTAACTATCTAGGATTACTTTACAAAGTGAATAGTAATGGAGGCTGTGGCACAGAAAAATGAAATGAGGGCTAAGGTCATACAGGTAGTCAAGGGCAATCAAGCATGAGAATCATATCTCCTAGCTCTCAACCCAGGGTCCCTTTCAACACACCAGGTAGTCTATTCTGTAACTCCCTTGAGAATCTTGATCAGCATATTGAAACTGGACACCTTCCTTATATCTTATACAAAAATTAATTAAAGATGGATTAAATTCTTAACCCAACATAAAAACCCTGGAAGAAAATCTAGACAATATCATTCAGGACGTAGGCATGGGCAAGATTTCATGATGGAATCTTGAAATTCCGAAAGCTTTTGCAACAAAGCAAAAGCAAAAATTGACAAATAGGACCTAATTAAGGTAAAGAGCTTCTATACAGCAAAAGAAGCCATCATCAGAGTGAACAGACAATCTACAGAATGGGAGAACATTTTTGAAATCCATTTATCTGACATAGGTCATATCTGGTCTACAAGGAACTTAAACACATTTACATGAAAAAAACCAAACAACCCCATTCAACAGTGGGCAAACGACATGAACAGACACTTTTCAAAAGAAGACATTAATGTGGCCAACAAACATAAAAAAAGCTCAACATCACTTATGCAAATCAAAACAACAGTGAGATACCATCTCATGCCAGTCAGAATGATGATTTAAAAAATCAAGAAACAGGCCGGGCGTTGTGGCTCATGCCTGTAATCCCAGCACTTTGGGAGGCCGAGGTGGGCAGATCACGAGGTCAGGAGTTCGAGACCAGCCTGGCCAACACCATCTCCACTAAAATACAAAAAATTAGCCAGGCATGGTGGTGTGTGTCTGTAGTCCCAGCTGCTCTAGAGACTGAGGCAGGGGAATTGCTTGAACCCAGAAGGCAGAGGTTGCAGCGAGCCGAGGTTGCAGCTAGCCAAAGTTGCAGCTAGCCAAGATCACGCCACTGCACTCCAGTCTGGAGACAAAGCAGGTCTAAAAAAAAAAAAAAAAAAAAAAAGTCAAGAAACAACATACGCTGGCAAGGTTGCTGATATGGTTTGGCTCTGTTCCCACCCAAATCTCATCTTGAATTCCCACATGTTGTGGGAGGGAGCCAGTGGGAAGTGGCTGAACCATGGGGGTGGGGCTTTCCTGTGCTGTTCTCTTGATGGTGAACGAGTCTCATGAGATGAGATGGTTTTAAAAAGAGGAGTTCCCCTGCACAAGTTCTCTCTCTTTGCCTGCTGCCATCCATGTAAGATGTGACTTGCTTTTCCTCACCTTCTGCCATGATCGTGAGGCTTTCTCAGCCACGTGGAACTGTAAGTACAATTAAACCTCTTTCTTTTGTAAATTGCCCAGTCTCGGGTGTGTCTTTATTAGCAGCATAAAAATGGACTGATATAGTTGTAGAGAAAAAGGAACACTTTTACCTTGTTGGTGGGACTGTAATTTAGTTCAACCATTGTGGAAAGACAGCATGGAAATTCCTCGAAGTTCTAGAAGCAGAAATGCCATTTGACCCAGAAATCCCATTACTGGGTATATACCCAAAAGAATATAAATCATTCTGTCATAGAGATACATGCACGCATATGTTCACTGCAACACTATTCACAATAGCAAAGACTTGGAATCAATCCAAATGCCCATCAATAATAGACTGGACTAAAAAAAATGTGGTACATATACACCATGGAATATTATGCAGCTATTCATGTCCTTTGCAGGGACAAGGACAGAGCTGGAAGCCATTATCCCCAGCAAACTGATGCAGGAATGGAAACCAAAAACCAAACATTCTCACTTGTAAGTCAGAGCTGAATAATGAGAAAACAGACACACGTATGGGAACAACACACACTGGGGCCTGTTGGGGTGGGGGTAGGGAGAGCATCAGGAAGAATAGCTAATAGATGCTGGGCTTCATACCTAGGTGATGGGTTGATCTGTGCAGCAAACCACCATGGCACACGTGGTTTGCCAATGTAACAAACCTGCACATCCTGCACATGTACCCCAGAATTTAAAATAAAATTTGAAGAAATAAAAAGAACCCTGACTAGCCAAAAAATAACATGTTATGGAGGTTGCAGAGAAAAGGGAATGCTTATTCGGGAATGCTTTTTCTAGAATGCTTATACACCATTGGTGGGAGTGTAAATTAGTTCAATCATTGTGGAAAACAGTGTGGTAATTCTTCAAAGAGCTAAAAATAGAACTACCATTTGATCAGTAATCCCATTACTGGGCATATACCCAAAGGAATATAAATCATTATACCATAAAGACACATGCACTTGTATGTTCATTGCAGCATTGTTCACAATAGCAAAGACATGGAATCAACCTAAATGCCCATCAATGGTAGACTGGATAAAGAAAATGTGATACATATACATCATGGAATACTATGCAGCCATAAAAAAGAATGAGATCATGTCCTTTGCAGGAACGTGGATGTAGCTGGAGGCCATCATCCTTAGCAACTAATGCAGGAACAAACAGGAAACTAAACACCCCATGTTCTCACTTCTAAGTGGGGGCTAAATGATGAGAACACATGGACACTTGGAGGGGAAAAACACACACTGGGGCATAATTTAGGGTGGGAAGAGGGAGGGGATCAGAAAAAAATAACTATTGGGTACCAGGCTGGGTGACAAGATAATCTGTACAACAAACTCCCATGAAATGAGTTTACCTATAGAAGAAACCTGCACATATACGCTGAACCTAAAATAAAAGTTAAAAGAAAAAATAATTCTGACTCGTTTATACAACTGAGGCTGCTTGTAATTCCAGCCAGCTCAGTTCTCGTACCACCCCTCTTGCTGAACCCTAAGTCAGAAACTACCCACTAACTTAGCTCTACTTTGCAGTATAATCCTGTCTCAAAAACCCACAGGGGAAACATTAATCTGGGAAAATTTTCAGATGTATATTTCTGTGTCCAGTGTGTGACTTTATAGCATCACACACTATTTTAAAAAAATAGTTCCCTAGTCAAAACTTTTGTAATGTACCATAAATCAGGAGATCTGGGTTTTTCTAGGTCTGGCTCTGCCATTAAAATACTGTCTGATCCTGGGCAAGGCACCTTCCCTTTCTGTTCCTCATTTTTTCATCTGTTAGACTAGGATATTTGACTAGCTGGTTTCTAATGATCCTGTAAGCTCTAGGGTTCTGAGTCTGATTTTACTAAAGAGATTCAAAAAAGGTTAAGTCCCCCAGTGTTCCCCTTTCTCACTAATTAATGGCAGAAATGAGGAGTAGGGAGAAACAAATGAATTCGGAATGTGATTCAGGTTCAAACTCTGGTTCTGCTAGCCACTGGTAATGAAATATTGTCCAACTGATATACTTTTATGAACTTTTGCTTTCTACTTTACTAAATGTGTAAAACAATACCTCATATTTTTTCCCTTTTCTCTTTTGTTTTGTTTTGTTTTGAGATGGAATCTCACTCTGTTGTCCCAGCTGGAGTAGAGTGGCATGATTTTGGCTCACGGCAACCTCTGCCTCCTGGATTCAAGTGATTCTCCTGCCTCAGCCTCCCAAGCAACTGGGATTACAGGCATGTGCCACCATGCCCGGCTAATTTTTTGTATTTTTAGTACAGACAGGGTTTCACCATGTTGGCCATGTTGGTCTTGAACTCCTGACCTCAAGTGATCCACCCGCCTTGGCCTTCCAAAGTGCTAGGATTATAGGTTGAGCCACTGTGCCTGGCCACCTCATAAGTTTTTTCATAATTAAATACCATAACATGCAAAATGGACTGGTGTAAATAGCCTGCTCCAACCCTTCTACAGTGGATCTTCCTATTTTGTTCTATCTTCCTCCTTTCCTTCCTTTTGTCCTACATGCTCGCTCCCAGAATTATCTTTCATAAGTATGACCTGGATATGTATTTTCTGAGTACTAAGAAAAATGTGGTACCATTATATTTAGTATGACGTGATACTAAATACTAGGCAAAAATTTGCCTAAATTTTAGGTAGAATTTTTGGATCAATAATTAATCTTGAAAGGATAGTGTCTTTTTATTTTTATTTTATTTTTTATTTTTTTTTGAGGGCCTCTCTCTGTCGCCCAGGCTGGAGTGCAGTGGCACGATCTTGGCTCACTGCAAGCTCCACCTCCCTGGTTCACGCCATTCTCCTGCCTCAGCCTCCCAAGTAGCTGGAACTGCAGGCTCCGCCACCATGACTGGCTAATTTTTTTTTTTGTATTTTTAGTAGAGACAGGGTTTCATCATGTTAGCCAGGATGGTCTCCATCTCCTGACTTCCTGATCCGCCCGCCTCGGCCTCCCAGAGTGCTGGGATTACACTTGTGAGCCACTGCACCCAGCCAGTGTCTTATTTTTTTTCCCAGTCCAACTTTCTTGCTAAAATTGATTCTTGAACTTATTTTCTATTCTCGATTCTTTTTATATAGCTAAAGTATAGCAATTTCCTAGTGTCTGAGAAGTCACCTCAATATCATAGAAATTATCAGAAACCATTCAAATTTTCCAAGAAATGTTATATTCATTATCTCATTTGGGCTTCCTAAGAACATCCCTGTTTGTATGCCATCAAGGGCCATTAGCTCCATTTTACAAATAAGAAAACGGAAGCACAAAGAGATCAGAAAGACAGCAGGTCTCAACCTTCAGCTCTATGTGTTTTTGTTTTTTGCCAAATTAGTTCATTTCAGTTGGAGACTGATTAGCTACTCACCAAAAACTCTTCCTCTTCTCCTGTGTACACAGATGGGCATCTTCCTTTCCAGTGAGGTGTGATCACGTATTTGAGTTCTAGTCAGTGGAATGTGAGTGGAAATGTTTGGCACTACTGGATCTAGTTCTAGAGAGCTTCTCAGTAGATTTTCCATACATTATAAACGTTGAGTTTATTTATTACAGCAGCCAACATTGCTATAACCCTTATAATTCGCTATTACTCCTACATCTCTTTTTCTTCCTTTCCTCAAAACATTCGGTATGTATGCCTTCCTTACTCATGACTCTTCCCTCTTATGGAAGGCACTAACCTTCTATGAATCCTTCAAGGATGATATCTTATGAGAATTATGTGCTCCATGATACCTCCCCCCAAAATCTCCTAGAGCATTGTTTCCAAATATATGACATAGACAATTGGTATCATGCAATTTGGTCCTTGATTAAATTGAACACTGTTGGTTATGTATATTGGGCTTCACCAAAATTAGATTGTCTTAATTTATCACATATCCAGTGATACCCCATGAAGTATTGCTCATGCAGCAAGAGCTTAATAAATTCCTGCTGATTAATTGAATGTTACAGGTTTAATGAGCAAAACTGAAAATATCTGACCATTGCCTGGCCATTCATTACTTTGCAAAGATTTATTGAGTACCTATTATGACTTTGGCATTGCTCTGGAAACTAAGACCAAAGTAACTGTACTACTTCCTTATCTTCCCTTTGGGATAGTTTTTCATTTAATTTTTCCACCCTAGAGCTTTTCTCCTAGGGTTGGCTGCTTTCTATGCATCGACAAGGAGTATGTGTGAGGTACATTGAATACATTGGGCCTTAAATCCAGGCACTTTGAGGCTCAAATCCTGGTTCTCTCAATTTCTTTCTGTGTAACCTGGGATAATATCCTTACTCTTTCTGTACTTCTGGTTCTGTCACAATAAAAGAAGGAGTAATATATAACTTACAAGGTTGTCACAATGATAAAATAACACACACAAAATGCCTAAACCTAAATAAATAGAGCAAATGTTCAAAAAATGTTATTTTCCTTTTAGCATGGCCCAGTCATTTGGAAGGGGGAAGCCACCTTCCCAAAGGAACATACAGACATTTGGAGAGAAGTCTGAGGTGAAATAGGTGACCATCCTAGGGGAGCTGTAGTCCTTCTGTGCCCGTTTTTTTTTTTTTTTTTTGAGATGGAGTCTTGCTCTGTTGCCCAGGCTGGAGTGCAGTGGTACAATCTTGGCTCACTGCAACATCCACCTGCCAGGTCCAAACGATTCTCCTGCCTCTGCCTCCCGAGTAGCTGGGATTACAGGTGCCTGCCATCACACCTGGCTAATTTTTGTGTTTTTAGTAGAGATGGGGTTTCATCATGTTGGCCAGGCTCGTCTCGAGGCTGGTCTCGAACTCCCGACCTCAGGTGATCCTCCCACCTCAGCCTCCCAAAGTGCTGGGATTGCAGGCATGAGCCACTGCACCCGGCCCCTCTGTGCCTTTTAAGAATTTCCCCAACTTCCTCACTGGGACCTTTCCAGAGAATATATGAATTCAGAGAATTTGTGGGATCTCTTCTCCATTCAGGAGGAGGACAGAAGAAAACTGTTGATTTATTAGATGTGAGAGTTTGGAAAAAAGTGATCTTATTCCTAATTCTTTGCATCTCTTTCTTATGTATTTAGTCCTGTAGACTTAAAGGGCAAATTAATAACGTTGAAATTTAGTTCATCCCTGTGTTATGATGATTTTGCAGTGTATGGATCTTCCATACTAGTAAATGAAATGATTTTATGCAATATGAAGACACAGTATTCAGGCTCTCAGAAGAGCTGCACAGGCCAGGATGGGGAGACGTAGCTGAACAGCTGCACGTGTGAGAGGGATTAGTGATTTCAGTTGACTGCCAGCCCAACATGAGTCACTAGAGTGTAGAGACTGCCAAGAGAATAATTTGATCTGGTGCTGAATTAACAGGACTGTAGTATCCAGACCAAAGGGAGTGATACTCCTGCTGTTTCGGCACGAATCAGACCACACCTAATGTCCCGCAGTTCTTGTTTACCTCAAATACCCCATTTCTTTTAGTGTTCTATACAAACAGGAAGTGATTGTCTTATAGGAACAACTGTCTAATACTTGTGTTAGAAAGCTTTATCCTTTACCTTATCACTACCGTAGATTTTAGCACAGAAGTTGTGTTGCTATTTTTTATGTCAAGAGACAGGGCCTCCCTATGTTTCTCAGAATGGTCTCAAACTCCTACACTCATGTGATTCTCCTGCCCCAGCCTAGTAGCTGGGACGACAGGTGTGTATCACTGCACCCACCTGACTATGTTATTTTATGAGTGGATGTTTGCATCTCTGAGGGCTAGAAAAGTGTCCTCTTTTGTGTATCTGGTAGTATACATGGGATAGAAAATGTTCTGGTCTATCTTTTTAAGGTAATATATTGGCTTCAAGAAGCAGTATCTACTATATTAACTTGGACAATGTAATCAAACAGACCTCAATTCAAATATTGATTAAGCTATTATGAACAAGAAAATTCATCAATTTCCCCTCTAATGCTTAGTCCTGTGTTTGTGAGTTAGAGTAATTCCTACTGCTTCTCTCAGCCAGGTGCGGTGGCTTACACCTGTAATCCCAGCACTTTGGGAGGCCGAGGCCGGCAGACCACAAGGTCAGGAGTTTGAGACCAGCCTGGCCAACATAGTGAAACCTCGTCTCCACTAAATATACAAAAAATTAGCTGGTTGTGGTAGCAGGTGCCTGTAATGTTAGCTACTCAGGAGGCTGAGGCAGGAGAATAGCTTGAACCTGTGAGGCGGAGGTTGCAGTGAGCTGCGATCGTGCCACTGCACACCAGCCCAGGTGACAGTGCAAGACTCTATCTCAAAGACAAACAAACAAACAAACAAACCAGAAACTTTTGTCTACCCTATTGGGGTAGATAGGCGGCTACCAGACACATAACTATGAACCTGTAACATCCTTATCTCCCTTTCTCACAAAGCAGTAAGCATTACATTGTGGGAGTTATGTTTCCATAATAAAACAGTTTTGGAAGTGGGCTAAGAAAGGAACAGAGCAAGGCGGAGATAGGACAAGCCCTGATCTCTGATTAGTGAAAACACTGGGGAATTTAGGTTTAGATAAATAAGGAATTACACCCTAGGAATTAGAGAGAATCCCATTTCAAGTCAGAAGAGTTAAAACAAATGAGTGCGTGCTTGGAAATGGGGTCCGTATAAAACACATCACACTCTCACTCCTACCCTCCCTCCTTGACCCAGCAATTAATCTGAACACAGGATTGAACTAACAGCCAAATGGACAGTGAGAAAAGCCAAGGGCAATTTGCAGAGATTTGTTGTCAAACACCATGTCTGGATAGATCTTTCCTTCTTTCAAAATTAGTATCAACAAAATAAGACAACAGTTCCAACATCAGAAATCACACGACCAATAAATATGCAGAAAAGGAAAACTTCTGCTATTCTGAAGACTCACAGGAAGAACCCACTTCTGAAATATATTTTATATAGCAGGCAAAAGGAAATTTTGACATAAAATTTTACAAGAATACAAGAGGGCTTTTATAAAATAGGAGCAAAGATTCTAGGGAAATGACACCTGAGAGAAAGAAGTAACAAAATAGGGAAAAAAAAACTCCAAAATTAGATAATAAGGAAAGGAGGTGAAATATACAATATATATATATATATATATATATATATAGTTACATTAAAATGCATAGCAGAAACAGTAGAGAGTAAAATAAACATTGGAGAGGTTTTTTTAAAAAATTTTACTTTGTTCATCTAAGTTTATGGGGTACAAGTGTAATTTTTTTAAAGTTTTATTTTTCCATAAGTTATTAGGGTACAGGCGGTATTTGGTTACATGAGTAAGTTCTTTAGTGGTGATTTGTGAGATTTTGGTGTACCCATCAGCCAAGCAGTATACACTGCCACATATTTGTAGTCTTTTATTCCTTGCCCCCTCCCACTCTTCCAAGTCCCCAAAGTCCACTGTATCCTTCTTATGACTTTGCGTCCTCATAGCTTAGCTCCCACGTATCAGGAGGAAGTTACGATGTTTGGTTTCCATTCCTGAGTTACTTTACTTAGAATAATAGTCTCCAATCTCATCCAGTCACTGCAAATACAAGTGCAATTTTGTAATATGGATATATGAGGAGTCTCTGACCAGGATGAATCAGTGATGAGCAGGACAAATGGAGAAAAGCTCATGGAAAAAAGAAAAAAAAAGGCAAAAAAAGATGAAAGTGGGGGTGAACATGATGGCTATGGAGGACAGAGAAAACAGAACTAGCCTAAGAATTACAGGTATTAACATTGAAAATAATAAAATGATTTTAGATGAGTTGAAATAATCAATGACATAATTGAAGAAAAACTTCTTTGCTGATAACCAGTTTGAAAGAGATCATCATATTCTAAGAGAAAGTAATTTTAAAAGATCCTCACATATATACCTCCTAAACAAGCTTTCACATCTCCAAGATAAAGAGAAATAATGTTATCAGTCAATAGAACATTAGGTTGAGGGAAGACTTCTCAGAAAAAAACATATTGTTAAAAGTCGGGGGGGGAGGGGGGAGGGATTGCATTGGGAGTTATACCTGATGTAAATGACGAGTTGATGGGTGCAGCACACCAACATGGCACAAGTATACATATGTAACAAACCTGCACGTTATGCACATGTACCCTACAACTTAAAGTATAATAATAATAAATAAATTAAAAAAAAAAAAAGGAAGATTGTTGACTAGTCCTTAACAAATTAAGAAATGATATAACAAAAGGTAACATCTGCTGTAAACAGTTTTTTCCCTATTTCTTAAATGGTATTTTAATAATAATTTTTGGGTATTAAAACATCAAGAACATTTCAAGACTTACAAGCTACGCACTAGAAAGTAAGTGCTGCTTGTGACCAGCCAGAGAATGTGTGTCATAATGATATCCCAGATATCCCAGGAATCAGGGCATAATGTTTCTGAGCCAAAAGTCTACCTGTGATATCTAAGGATGAAACAAAATAAATATGCATACTTAACATAAAAAAAAAGTCGGTGGAGATCCTCAAAAGGTAATTTTACATTTCTGCATTTTAAAAATAGTTTCCATAATTCTACACTTAAAATAATTCATATACTTGCATATGTGACTTTTGTGAACAGAAATTTTTATGTATTATCTTTGTTTACTTGTAACTTTCTGATTACATGCTGTTTATATCTGTGTAGGCAGGTTAACAAAGTGACTACAAATTTAAAAAAAAGAAAAAAAAAGGCCAGGCGTGGTGGCTCACACCTGTAACCCCAGCACATTGGGAAGCCAAGGCGGGCGGATCACGAGGTCAGGAGTTTGAGACCAGTCTGGCCAACATGGTGAAACCCCATCTCTACTAAAAATACAAAAAGTAGCCTGGTATAGTGGCACGTACCTGTAATCCTGCTTATTCAGGAGGCTGAGGCAGGAGAATTGCTTGAACCCGGGAGGCAGAGGTTATAGTGAGCAGAGATTGCACCACTGCACTCCAGCCTGGGCGACAGAGAGAGACTCCATCTCAAAAAAAAAAAAAAAGAGAGAGAACTTGGATTGTGTTATTGGTTATATATGTTTGGAATGTTGACTACAAAAAATGAAGTCTGTGGAAAAACTCTACCAAAAATGAGGAGGTTGGTAGTAGACTCACATGCTTGAGGAAAGCGGAGAAAAATTTGAAATTCCTCCTGGGAGGAATGGGAGAGGAGCTTGTCTAGAGATGCATTACTTGAACCTACTTGAACACCCTGACTGAGTCGAATACACTTACAGTTTCCACAACACCATATGCCTTCTTTTAAAAATACTTACGTATACCGTATTCTTTTTACAATAGTCTCTGCATATCCATGGTTTCACTTTCCTCAGTTTCAGTTACCTGAGATCAACAGCAGTCTGAAAATAGCTGAGTACAGTATAATAGGGTATTTTGAGAGACAGAGAGACCACATTCACATAGCTTTTAATACAGTATATTGCTATAATTATTTAATTTTATTATTAATTATTTTTGTTACCCTGCTCCTGTGTCTGATTTATAAATTATGCTTTACTATAGGTACCTATGTACAGGAAAAAACAGTACAGTTGACCTTTTCACAACATGGATTTGAACTGAGTTCATTTATATAGAGATGTTTTTCAATACATATATTGAAAAATTCTTTTGTAGATGTGTGACAATTTGTGAAAAACTCACAAACCACACAGCCTAGAAGTATCAAGAAAAAATTAAGAAAATGTTAGGTAGGTCATGACTTCAAGAAATGCATGTAGATGTTAGTCTATTTTATTATTTACTACTATAAAATATAAACAAGTCTATTACAAAAACTTAAAATTTCTCCAAACTTAGCACACAAACACTTACAGATTGTATATGGCACCATCTGTAGTCCAGAGAAATATAAACAAACATAAAGATGCAGTATTAAATCATAAATGCTTACAATTAACTCGTAGTATGTACTATAATACTGTTTAACAATTTTGTAGCCACCTCCTGTTACTATTGTGGTGAGCTTAAGTGTTGTGAGTATCTGCTGAAAACAGCATGTGACGCTAATCATCTCTGTGTGAGCAGTGTCTCTCTCCAGTAAATTGTGTATCCCAGTACAAATTGATATCCTGTGGTACTCAAATTTTATTTTTCGTGGTGTTTAGTGCAATACTGTAAACCTTGAGTAACACCATCGGGCCCATACAAAGTGCCACTATTGATGCTGGAAGTGCATGCATTTTCTCTTTTTTATTTTCTCTTCCTTATGATTTTTATAATATTTTCTTTTCTCTAGCTTACTTAACTGTAAGAATACAGTACTAAATATACATAGCATACAAAATATGTGTTAATTGAGTCTTAATGTTATTGGTAAGGTTTCCAGCCAACTATAGGCTGTTAGTTATTAAATTCTGGGGGAGTTTAAAGTTATACCTAGATTATTTACTGTGAGATCAGTGCCACTAACCCCTGAGTTGGTCAAGGGTCAACTGTATATTTAGGGTTTAGTACTATTTAAGGTCTTGAGTGATAGAAAGCAAATCAGTGATTTTAGAGGCTGGGAGTAGAGAGAAACTGACTGCAAAGGGTGCTAAGAAAGCATTTGTAGTGATGGAAAAGTTCCATATTTTAATCGAGGTGGTGGTTACATGAATTTGCGCGTTTGTCAAAGCTCATGAATGTGTATATGGTTGATGGATGCATTTTATTGCGTTTAAATTGTATACTTCGTATTTTACAACACAACACGAATCAAGTTAATAGCAAAATCAAAATGGATTTAATATAGCAAAGATATTTGCCTGTATTATTTACTCAATAATTATTTATTGAGTAAATAACTTATTTATTGAGTAAAAAATTTATTTTCTAAAATGCCTTCAATAAACCTAAATTAGATGTGTAAATCAACTTTATTAGGAAGAATAGATATTTTGAAGAGTATTTGTCCTATGTAGGACATGGTTTTTAGCACAGGACTAGAAAGTAGTGACGTCAGGAACCCTGGAGAATGCAACAGCTCTTTGAAGTGATTTATCACAGGAGCAAGTGAAATACGGACCAAAAAAAAAAAAAAAAAAAAGCTGTGGTAGCTTTACTAACCTACAAGGTTAGACAACTTATGATATTTACATTTTTTTTCTGTTTACTTAACATCTTTTTACACTTCAAGCTTTACTATAATTTTTCTGGAAAATTCTTCCTCACTAAACCCCAAACATTACCAGTATATACATCTTCATAGATTCTGCGAAAGATGAATTTGGCTCTAAAAATACTAACAAAAACAAAATGTACAAAAATCGGTCCTTTTGTGTTAGGTGCTTTAAAAGAAAGCAACATTATCTTCAACAAGTTATAGTTCAGTTGAGTCAAGAAAAGGCAAATGTAGAAGAAAAAGAGAGAGTTATGTGTAAAAAGTAGCATCCACAAATCAGCAATGCCACCAGAAAGTTTTTAGAGGGATTAGCAAGGGCAGAATTTGAAAGAAGGCTTGGGATTTTAGCAAGGTCTGATTTACTTACTGGAGAACAACGTCAGGCTGAGCAGACATTGATGGAACTGGGGGCCCACAGAGATAAAAAGATAAGGTTAGAGAGAGAAGGTGGGGCCCAGGTGTGTGGGACCCTTGTAGCCCCAAGGCAGGATTTTTCCTTCTGAAAAGTCTGGAGAAAAAAAAAAAGTCTGGAGATAAATGCCAACACCAAGGTCTTATAGTACACACAGATATTTCAAAACATCATCTCATTTTACACTAATAACTAAAAAATAGCACAGAATTATTAATAAAACAGCTAAAAGGAGAAATTCACTTGGAAGGTCAAGGGCAACCCCATATGACAGTAACGTGTATCTAGGGTTTACTGTATGCCAAGCACTATTGTAAGAGCCTTGCGTATGTTGAATCATGTAATCTTTGCCACAATTTCATGTACATGCTATTATTGTTTCTACTCGAGGATTGAGGAAGTTGAAGTAAGAAACTTGCCCAGATTGCACTGCTTTTACACATCATAGCTGTGATTCCACTCAGGAGAGAGACACTCTACATAGGTGAGAGGGGAACACCACTGAGGAGACTGCTTTGTAAGAGCCTCCAATCAGGTTAAATTTAAAGCTACTATTTCAAAGAGGGGTGATGACCAACCTGAGCAGAGATCGTTCCAGGCAACAGCTGAGAGGTGATGCCTTCTCTATCGCTAGGAGAACCCAGAGAAAACTCGTGTAGGATGATGGACAAAAGCAAGGAGAGAGAAAAAGTATTTCTTCAGTAGGAGTGCCTGTGTCTAAATAGAGAAACCTGAAATTGAGAAATTTACTTGGTTTATTTTTTTTTTCAAGACGTAGTGTCACTCTGTCACCAGGCTGAAGTGCAGTGGCACAATCTTGGCTCACTGCAACCTCCGCCTGCCAGGTTCAAGCAATTCTCCTGCCTCAGCCTCCCGAGTAGTTAAGACTACAGGCATTCACCACCATGCCCAGCTAATTTTTGTATTTTTAGTAGAGGGGGTTTCGTTGGCCAGGATGGTCTTGATCTCTTGACCTCAGGTGATCTGCCCACCTTGGCCTCCCAAAGTGCTGGGATTACAGGCGTGAGCCACTGTGCCTGGCCGAGAAAGTTTTTCTAAGTTATTTTTCACCAGGTCTGATTTGCATGATTTAAGGTTTTTATCTTTGTTTGCTTTTCTACAAAAATAAAAATTTAAGTGGTTGCATGTGGGTGTGGAGCCATAGCTGACTTTTATTGGTCCTTAGTGTTTTTCATATTCTCTAAATTTCTACAGTGACAATTTATTGCTTTTGTAATGAGAAAAATGATAAATATTGTTAAACATAGTCATGTTCAACTATGTGAAACAAACAAGAAAAAAATTATGCATAGAAAAAACTGAGAAAAATATGTATTTTTTACTTTTCTACCTTTCCAATATCATCTAATTTTTCTATAAATATATATTGCATTTATAATAGAAAAAACTTTAAAAAATAATGCATCCTTCCTCTAAAACATATGCTTAAAAATTAGGAGAAAAATTGGTTTCCTGACCTTGTATTCTAATTTCAGACTCATTAAGTATTATAATTGTAAATACTTTTTTGCTTCCCAGTATTGACTGAGATCCATACACCTGAATTAAAATAACTCCTTATCTGTATAGTAGAATGAGTTTCTAGGTTAGCAATATGGTTTAGTTGTGTCCCCACCCAAATCTCACCTTGAATTGTAGCTCCCATAATTCCCACGTGTCATGGAAGGGACATGGTGGGAGGTAATTGAATCATGGGGGTGGGTCTTTCTATGCTATTCTTGTGATAGTGAACACATCTCATGAGATCTGATGGCTTTATAAAGGGGACTTCCTGTGTACACGCTCTCTTGCCTGCTGCCATGTAAGACGTGACTTTGCTCCTCATTCACCTTTCATCATGATTGTGAGTTCTCAACCATGTGGAACTGTGAGTCAAACCTCTTTCCTTTGTAGATTACTGAGTTTTGGGTAAGTCTTTATCAGCAGTGTAAGAACAGACTAATACAGTTATTCAAAAAGACTCATCACAATGGTGAGGAATACAAGGGGAAAACCAGACAATAAATCCAGACCCCAAGTCTCTTATTTTATTTTTTTATTTTTTAATTTTTTTGAGATGGAGTCTCACTCTATCACCCAGGCTGGAGTGCAGTGGCATGATCTCAGCTTACTGCAAGCTCTGCCTGCTGGATTCACACCATTCCTCTGCCTCAGCCTCCTGAGTAGCTGGGACTACAGGCACCCGCCACCATGCCTGGCTAATTTTTTGTATTTTTAGTAGAGATGGGGATTTCACTGTGTTAGCCAGATGGTCTTGATCTCCTGACCTCGTGATCCACCCACCTCAGCCTCCCAAAGTGCTGGGATTAAAGGCATGAGTCACCGTGCCCAGCCCAGCCCAGACCCCACGTCTCTTATTTTAAAAATAAGTTTTTTTGTGTATAGTTAAGATACACAACATGATATTATGGGGTACATATAAATAGTAAAAAAATGTTACTTTAGGGAAGCAAATTAATGTAGCTATAATCTCACAGTTACCCATTTTTTTCGATTATCTTTGTGACAAGAGCAGCTAAAATCTACTTATTTAGCATGAATTCCAAATATAGTACAACTTTATTACCTATAGTCTGATGTTGTACATTAGATCTTTAGATTTGTTTATCTCAAATATTTACTACTTTTTATCCTCTGTCCTACATCTCCCCATTTCCTCTCCACTCCCTTTCTCCAGGCCTGTCACTGTTTTGTTCTCTCTATATATTCAATTTTTAAAAATATTCTACATATAAGTAAGATCATGCAATGTTTTTCTTTCTGTGTCTGGCTTATTTTACCTAGTATAATGAATGTCCTCCACCTTCATGTACATTGTGGCAAAAGGTGAGTTCTCATTATTTTTGGGGGTTGAATGATATTCCATTGAGCATATGTGTGTGTGTGTATGTGTATGTGTGTTCTATTTCTAATCTATTTAGAAACGTCCATACTGTTTTTCTTTGTTTTCTTTCTTTTTTTTTTTTTTTTTGAGACAGAGTCTCACTGTGTCACCAGGCTAGAGTGCCTCAGCTCACTACCACCTCCACCTCCTGCGTTCAAGCAATTCTCCTGCGTCAGCCTCTCAAGTAGCTGGGACTACAGGTGCCTGCCACCATGCCCAGCTAATTTGCGTATTTTTAGTAGAGACAGGGTTTCACCATGTTGGCCAGGATGGTCTTGATCTCTTGACCTCATGATCCTCCCACCTCGGCCTCCCAAAGTGCTGGGATTACAGGTGTGAGCCACTGCACCTGGCCCTCCATACAGTTTTTCATAATGGCTGTATCAATCTACATTCTCACCAACAGTATACAAGAGTTCTCTTTTCTCCACATCTTCACCAAAATTTCTCTTTTAACTTTGAAAATAACCATCCTAGTAGGTATGAGGTAGCATCTCATAATGGTTTTGACTGTGTTTTATTGATGATTAATAATGTTGAGCACCTTTTCATATGCCTGTCGGCCATTTTCATATCTTCTTTGAAGAAATGTCTATTCAGGTTTTTTGCTCAGTTTTTATTCAGGTTGTTTTTCTACTGTTGAGTTTGGTGAGTTCTTTATAAATTTTGGATATTAACCTCTTATCAGAGGTATGGTTTGCAAATATTTTTCCCAATCTATAGTTTGCTATTTTGTTTTGTTGGTTGTTCTCCTTGCTGTGCAAGGATGTAGTCTCACTTATTTGTTTTTGCTTTCTTGGCTTGAGTTTTTGGTACAGTGTTCAAAAGAATCATTGCCAAGGCCAGTGTCCAGGTGCTCTTACTTTCTTCTCTTCTAAGAGTTTTATAGTTTCTGTTCTTACATTTAAGTTTTTTAAAATCTATTTTTACTTTATTTTTGTGTATGGTGTAAAATAAGGGTCCGATTTCATTCTTTTGGATATAGAAATCCAGTTTTCCCAGCACAATTTATTGAAGAGATTATGCTTTTCCCATTTTGTTGTCTTAGTGCCCATGTCAAAAGTTAGTTGATCATATATGTTTGGATTTATTTCTGGGCCCTCTGTTCTGTTCCACTGGTCTATGTGTTTGTTTTTATGCCAGTACCATACTGTTTTCATTATTGCAGGTTTAGAACATGATTTGAAATCAGGGAGTGTGGTGCTTCCAACTTTGCTTTTCTTTCTCAAAATTCTTTTGGCTATTCAGGGTCTTTCACGATGTCACAGGAATTTTAGGATTAGAAAATTCTGTGAAGAATGCTATTGGGATTTTGATAGGGATTGTATTGGATCTGTATATTGTTCTGGGCAGGATGGATATTTTAACAATATTATTTCTTCTGGTCCATAAGCATGGGATATCTTTCAACTTGTTTGTGTCTTCTTTAATTTCTTTCATCAATATTTTATTATTTTCAATGTACAGATCTTTTACCTTTTTAGGTACATTTATTCCTAAGTATTTTATTTTCTTTAAACTATTATAAATGAGATTTTAAAAAATTTCTTTTTAGTTAGGTCATTATTTATGTATAGAAATCCTACTGATTTTTGTATGTTGGTTTTGAATCCTGCAACTTTGATGATTTTATTAGTTCTAACTCGTGTATGTGTATAATTGTCGGGAATTTTTTTTACATGGAGGATCATGACATCTGCAAATAGAGATAATTTTACTTCTTCCTTTCCAATTTGGATTTTTCTTTTTTCTTGTTTGATTTTTCTTGCTAATACTTCCAGTACTATGTTGAACAGAAGTGGTGAGAGTGAGCATCCTTACCTTTTACAGGCTCTTAGCTTTTAGAGCTTTTTCTCCATTGATTATAATGTGAGCCATGGGTATTTCATAAACGGCATTTATTATGTTGAAAATCTTTTCTTCTGTATCTAAACTGTTGAGAGATTTTTCAAGAAAGGATGTTGGATTTTGTCAATGCTGTTTTGTGTCAATGGAGCTAATCATGTGGTTTTTATCTTTCATTCTATTAAATGTGATGTATCATATTGATTAATTTGTATATGTTAAGCCAGCATTTCATGCCAGGGCTAAATCCTATTTGATCATATATAATATTTTTGACATATTAGTGGATCTGGTTTCCTAATATTTTATTGAGAATTCTTGCATCAATGTGCATTAGAGAGATTAGTCTGTAGCTTTCTTTTCTTGTAATGTCTTTGTCTAACTTAAGTATCAAGATGATGCTGGCCTCATAAAATGTGCTTGGAAGTATTTCCTCTAGCTCTATTTTTTGGCAGATTTTAAGAAGTATTGGTATTAATTCTTCTTTGAGTGTTTGGTAGAATACAGCTGGGTAGCCATCTCAACTTGAGTTTTTCCTTATTGGGAAGTTTTTAAAAATTATTTCCTCAACCTTTTTATTTGTTACTTGTCTGTTAAAGTTTTCTACTTCTTCCTGACTCACTCTTAGTAGGTTGTATGTTTTTAGGAATTTATCCATTTCCTCCAGGTTATCTAATTTTTTATCATGAAATTATTCATAATAAGGCTGGGCGCGGTGGCTCACGCCTTTAATCCCAGCACTTTGGGAGGCTGAGGCGGGCAGATGATGAGGTCAGGAGATCGCGACCATCCTGGCTAACACGGTGAAACCCCATTTCTATTAAAAATACAAAAAAAAAAAAAAATTAGCCAGGCTTGCTGGCGGACGCCTGTGTCCCAGTTACTTGGGAGGCTGAGGCGGGAGGATGGTGCAAACCCAGGAGGCTGAGCTTGCAGTCAGCTGAGATCGTGCCACTGCACTCCATCCAGCCTGGGCGACAGAGTGAGACTCTATCTCAAAAATAAATAAATAAATAAATAAATTTACTCATAATAGACCCTTATGATTCTTTTTATTTCTGAGGCACCTGTATTTTCTTCACTATCTGTTTTGTTAAAAATTTAGTCTTTTTTCTTTTTTCCTTAGACTAGCTAAGGGTTTGTCAATTTTGTTTGTTCAAAAAAGCAACTTAGTTTTATTGATTATTTCTTTCATTTTTCTATTCTCTGATTTGTTTCTGTTCTGATTTTTATTATTTCTTCCCTTCTGCAAATTTTGGATTTAGTTTGTTCTTTTTCTAATTTCTTGCGATACAATGTTAGATTATTTATTTGACATCTTTCATCTTCTTAAATGTAGGTTTTTATCACTATAAACTTCACTTTTAGAACTGTCTTTGCTGTATTCCATAGGTTTTAGTCTATTGTGTTTCCATTGCCATTTTTCTCAATATATCATTTAATTTACCTTTGGATTTTTCTTTGATACATTGGTTGTTCAGTAGAATGTTGCTTAAGTTCCACAACTTTGTGAATTTTTCAATATTCCTTCTGTTATTAATTTCTAGTTTCATATAATTGTAATCTGAAACCATATGATTTCAATCTTCTCAAATTTGTTAAGACTTGTTTTGTGGCCTAACATGTGGTCTATCTTGGAGAATGTTCTATGTGTGCTAGAAAAAAATGTGGTTTCTGTTGTTGTTAGAAAGAATGTTCTGTATATGTCTATTATGTCCATTAGGTCAAATGTGTTGTTCAAGTACAGTATTTCCTTATTAATTTTCTGTCTGCCTGAGCTATCCATTGTTAAAAGTGGGTATTGAAGTCACCTACTATCATTGTATTACCTGCTCTTTTTTCTTTTCTTTTCTCTTTTCTTTTTTTTCTTTCTTTTCTTTTCTTTCTTTCTTTCCCTTTCTTTCTTTTTCTTCTTTTCTCCTTCCTTCCTTCCTTCTTTCCTTCATTTCTTCTTCTCTTCTTTTCTTTCTTTCTCTCTTTCTCTCTTTCTCTCTTTCCCTCCCTCCCTCCCTTCCTAACGGAACTTTCATTTTTTTTTCCTTTCCAGATTGTATAGTTCTAAATTCCATATGACTTGGGCTTAACATTGCATCAGGAATGGAATCTGCAGGACCTTCAAAACCTTTTTATTCTAAAGTATTAAGTGTTCATCTAGCCCTTTGAATTTAAAAGTGGATATAGCCGGGCACGGTGGCTCACACCTGTAATCACAGCACTTTGGGAGGCCGAGGTGGGCAGGTCACCTGAGGTTGGGAGTTGAAGACCAGCCTGACCAACATGGAGAAACCCCATCTCTACCAAAAATACAAAAAAAATTAGCTGGGCAAAAATTAGCTGGGCATGGTGGTGCATGCCTGTAATTCCAGCTGCTAGGGAGGCTGAGGCAAGAGAATCGCTTGAACCTGGGAGGCGGAGGTTGTGGTGAGCCGAGATCGCACCATTGCACTCCAGCCTAGGCAACTCGAACAAAACTCCGTCTCAAAAAAAAAAGAAAAAAAACTGGATATAAATCACTTTAAGCTATTCTAGAAATGCCAAAATGCCTATGGGGTTTTGTTTGCTTGTTTATTTTAGGCAGAGTCTCGCTCTTGTAGCCCAGGCTGGAGTGCAATGGCGCGATATCGGCTCACTGCAACCATGGCCTCCCAGATTCAAGCGATATTCCTGCCCCAGCCTCCGGAGTAGCTGGGATTACAGGCGCCTGCCACCACGCCTGGCTAATTTTTGTATTTTTAGTAGAGATGGGGTTTCACCACGTTGGCCGGGTTGGTCTCAAACTCCTGACCTCAGGTGATCCGCCTGCCTTGGCCTCCCAAAGTGTTGGGATTACAGGCGTGAGCCACTGAGTCCTGCCTACTATTTATTTCTTTATTCATGTCCAGTAAAATTTTCTTTATGTACTTAGATTCTCCATTGTTGAGTACATGTATATTTAAAATTACGTATTCTTGATGAATTGAGCCCTGCCTCACAACTTTCTTTGTGTCCTGTGACAGTTTTTGACTTGAAATTTGTCAGTTATGAGTATAGTCATTCTCAGATCTGTTCAGCCCTTCTGTATGTTTTGATTGGATAATTTGATACATTTACATTTAAGTTTATTATTGATAGAACTTCCTATTGCAATACTGTTATTCGTTTCTGTTGTTTTTCAGCTCCTTTGTTTATTTATTCCTCTCCTATGGCCTACCTTTGTACTTTGACAATTTTCTGTAGTGCTAAGCTTTGATTCTTTTTTTATTGTTTGAAGATTTGCTCTAGTTTTTTGTTTCGTGTTTATCATGAGACATAAAACATCTTATAGTTATAGTAAATGATTTTAAGCTGATAAAGATCTAACTTCCACAGCATAAAAAAGCTGTAAACTTTTACTCTCCTTTCTACTATTATTTATTTATTTATTTATTTATTTATTTATTTATTTAGAGATGGAGTCTTGCTCTGTCGCCAGGTTGGAGTGCAGTGGTGTGATCTTGGCTCACTGCAACCTCCATCTCCTGGGTTCAAGCTATTCCCCTGCCTCAGCCTCCCGAGTAGCTGGGACTAAGGTGTGCATCACCATGCCCAGCTAATTCTCCTGGCCTTGTGATCTGCCCACCTTGGCCTCCCAAAGTGCTAGGATTACAGGCATGAGCCACTGCGCCTGACCACAATTTATATTTTTGATGTAACAATTCACATCTTTTTCTGTTATGCAGTCCTTAACTACTTACTGTAGCTTTAGTTATTTTTGATCATTTTGACTTGTAACTTTCATACTAGGTACATACATGATTTATATACTACCATTACAGTATTGGAGTATTCTGGATTTGACTATGTATTTATTTCCACCAGTGAGTTTTATACTGTCATATGTATTCATAATGGTAATTTTTCCATTTCATTTCCACTTAAAGAACCACTTTAAATATTTCATGTTGGGTGGGTCTAGTGGTGATGAATTTCTTTGGCTTTTGCTTGTCTGGGAAAGACTTTATTTCTCTTTCATTTCTGAAGGACAACTTTTCTGGGTATAGTATTCTTGTCTATCAGCTTTTTTTTTTTTTTTCCTTTAAGTACTTTGACTATATCATCTCCTTCTCTCCTATACTGGAAGGTCCAGGAGAAATCCACTAACAATATAATGCATATTCCTTTATATGTGACTTGATACTTTACTTTTTCTGCTTTAAAAATTGTTTTTTTCTTTGACTTTTGCCAATTTGATTATAATGTGCCTTGGAGAGGACCTCTTTGTGTTGTGATCTCTGAGCTTCATGAATCTGGATGTCCATATCTCTGTGAAAGTTTGGGGTTTGGGAAGTTTTAGCAATTATTTCATAAATAAACTTTCAGTTCTTTCTCTGTTTATTCTCCTATTGGAACACCCATATTGCAAAAATTTATTCCCTTAACAGTGTTCTATAAGTCCAATGGACTGTCTTTCCTTTTTCTCATTGTTTACTTTTTCTTCTTTCCTATGAGTCATTTTAAAAGACCTCTATTCAAGTTCACAGATTCTTTCTTCTGCTTGATCTAATGTACTACTGAAGCTTTCTATTATATCATTAATTTCACTGATTGAATTCTTCTGCTCCAAGATTCCTGTTTGATTCTTTATTATGATGTCCTTGACTATTGGATTTCTTATTCAGATCATGAATTGTTATCCTGATTCTATTAAATTGTCTATTTGCATTTTGTTGTATCTCACTGAGTTTCCTTAAAAGCATTATTTTGAATTCCTTTTTAGGAAATTTATAGATTTTTCTTTCTTTTGGGTCAGTCACTGGAGAATCATTGTGTTCCTTTGGTGGTGGTGTTTCCTCCATTTTTCTTTTGTCTTATGTCTCTGCATTGATGTCTGTACATTTGCTGGTCAGTCACAACTTTAGAGTGGCTTTTGTAGGGGAAGGCTTTAACCTGAAGATGGAACTGAGGGTGCCAGTTGCTTAGGTTGTGGTGGCTCTTGTTCTGTTGGGTGAAGTGATGTAGTCTCCATGCAGTTTCTTCAGTTGTGACTAATGCCAACAGTGGTCCCACATTGGGCTCCTCTGCAGGAATTTGTGGCAGTGACATGCTACATAGGTTATTAGGGAAAGGGTTCTAGGGATTTTTCTGTTCATGTCTTCCTCACACTGGGGAATCTGAGCTGAGGGGGATATTTCTTGGTGTTAAATCTGACATGACCCATAGGCAGCTGCAGAGGAACTGGGATTCAGGGAACAGGTGCCCAGAGAAGCTGTAGAGCCAGGTTCCTGGGCTCAAGGTCTTGTGGAACTACTGTAATGCCTGGGACTTGAGGTATGGGTTAACTTTTCAAGTCATGAGTGGTTATAGTTCTCCCACTAAGCTGGAGCTCTTTGCTCTAAGGCACACCCCAGCATCTTGGACCCAGGGGCCTGCAATATAGCTGTGAATATTAACCTGGGAGAGAGTGTGCGGCACTGGCATGTCACTGGGGAAGAAGCGTCCTGTGGATGCTTGGGTCCCAGCAAGAAGGGCACTGCTCCAATTCAGGACCTAAAACCAACAGGATACAGCAGCAGTTTGGGCATGGGGGAATTAGGAGCCATATGGTGATTACTCTGGACCTTAGGATGGTGGAACATGGCAGTAGCCCAGGTTCTGTGGGGCCAGATGCAGAAGCAGCAAGAACACGAGAATGATGAGATGTTGCTGTGGCTTCGACTACAGGAAGAGAGGAGAAACACAGCAATACTTCTACTTCCTGGAGAGGTGGGTCATCTCAGCTGCTCACACTAGGGGCTTGTCCAATTTCACACAGGTGCAGCACTGTAGTTGTTTGGCCTGGCAGGCTGGGTGGCACATTTCAGTCAAGACCTGGGACAGTTCCCCTATTTCCTAGAAAGCATGGCTACATGGGTCAGCAGAGCCTCCAAATCCCCTGAGGCAGGGCAATGCATCAGTAGGGGTACAAGGAGGTGCATCTGCTCCAGTGTCCTGGAGGATTGAAGTCCCCAGAGGACAGGATGATGCCTCACCTATGTCACATGTAGGAGGCTTGACTGCTCCAATGTGCTGGAGGCCTGAGAACTCCAAAGGGCACTCCACTTCAGCTCAGTCCTGAGGGGCGGGTGCATCAGTGACTGGAATGGAAGCGATGGAGAAGCTCCATGGTAACTCTGCCCTAGGGGGTTTGGTATAGCAGCAGCTTGACTCAGGGATGGTCCACTAACAAGTGGATGTATTGCAGTGATGATAAAGCTTCAGGGATGAAGGAGTAAAATGATTGTGCCTTCTCAGAGCAGGACACAATCTAATCTAAGTTCTGAGTCCAAGAAGGTGCAGAGCAGTAGCAGCATGGGCCACAGGAGTTGAGGCACAGTGTCCTTCTCTGGGGGAAGCTCATTGTGTGAACTCTGGGAGCTCCCTTAGCTGGGCTCAGAGCCTGCAAAGACTGCAGGAGTCTTTGGTGGCAGGATACAGGTGTCCGCAGTAATGATGAGAAGTTGCTGCGGTTCTGTTACTTACTTTTTTCCTGCAGGAAGGAGTCCCCCTTAGTTCCAAGCTGGTCTTGACTGGGGGAATAGGGTGGTAGCTGCAAGGTATTTTCTTGCCTTCTCTATGTGGCCTTCCTGAGTTTCTGTGTTCTACAGGAGTTCTGCTGCTTGTTTGCTGTCTTCAGGAACTTTCTTTTAGTTTTTGATTGAAATGAAGCTCTTTATTCATTGTTTGTTGTTGTTGTTGTTGTTGTTGTGGGGGTGGGAAGAATGCTAGGAGCTTCTAGTCAGTCATCTTGTTGCTATCACTCCCCATGCCTCTTCCTGTAACTGCTAGATGTGTTTCCTCACCACGGAGTCAGTCTATTATTAGAAATGTATTGAAATGTTTTTATCACAGAAAAATTAGTCTATGAGGTAATAGATTTGTTAACTAATGTAATGTAATCATTCAACATTATAAATATATATCAAAACATCACATACCCCATACTATGTACAATTATTTGTAAATTGAAAATAAAATTAAATAATTAAAAGGAATAATTTGACTTATATTTAACTGCTTGGGAAATACAAATAAGTGGAAGATGCAGAGACTTTCCATTTATCTGAAGAAATAAGATGCAGAATATTTTTTAAGAAAAGACTTTCAGCAGAGACAAAGCCCGGACTAAGATTCCAAAATAAGAAAAGGCCGGGTGTGGTGGCTCATGCCTATAATCCCAGTACTTTGGGAAGCCAAGGCAGGCAGATCACCTGAGGTCATGAGTTTGAGACCAGCCTGGCCAACATGATGAAACCCTATCTCTACTAAAAGTACAAAAATTAGCCAGGTGTGGTGGTGGGCACCTGTAATCCCAGCTACTAGAGAGGCTGAGGCAGGAGAATCACTTGAACCTGGGAGGTGGAGGTTGCAGTGAGCCATGATCACACCACTGCACTCCAGTCAGGGTGACAAGAGTGAGACTCTATCTCAAAACTAAACAACCCCTCCAAAAAAATGAAGTAAGAAAATTGCAGACCAAGAGGCTCAGAAGAGGCTACAGAGGGCAGGACATAATCTTGAATGAACTTAAGACTCATGATAGAAAGGGAAGGACATTTTTGACAGCAGCTATGATACAAAAATAATGGTATTTATGGGAAAGTATTAGCTATTTGTCAGCTGGAGTAGGGTTTTTTTT
This sequence comes from Macaca mulatta, assembly GCF_049350105.2. Taxonomy (NCBI): domain Eukaryota; kingdom Metazoa; phylum Chordata; class Mammalia; order Primates; family Cercopithecidae; genus Macaca; species Macaca mulatta. Next base: position 131,973,330 of record NC_133413.1, on the reverse strand, counting down.
TTTTTTTTTTGAGAACTAATAGTTGTTAAGTTCTCATTAAACTCTCCCACTAGAAATTCTCAGGTTACCACCATTCTAGCATTTCCTGGGCCCCCTGATCAATTTCCTTCTTGTTCTACAGTTTACCTGAGATTGCATCATTTATATCATTACCTTCTTATTCTTCTAGGCGCAAGTTAATTCTGTTTAACTTGGCACCATTCTGCTTCATTGAGAAGCATAGTGGGTTTATAACACTAGAGGAATCATTTCACAATGTGATTATTGTTGCTTATATATTTTTAATGTTATCTATGAGAATACAATGTCTTCTGGATAAAAGTCTTTGACTGGCTATAGTGAAAAAGACTGAACTGGAAGACAGGAAACATGTATCCTCATCTTATTTCTGCAACTAATTTATGTGAGACCTGTTCAAACTTTAAAACATTTCCCCTAGGTTGTAGTGTGTAAGTGGTCAGAATGGGCTCTCTATAAAATTGCTTCAAGCACGGGACTGAAATACTACCATTAAAGACACGTTGGAAGTTAGGATGGGATGACTAGAAACTTCAGCTTTTATGAATTAACTTAAAAAGCAAATTTTTCCTTGAGAAAAATGTAGTAGAAGATAAAAGCAGATGATTGAACTTCTGAGGATGATTGAGATCCTGAGAGAACTCTCCTAAATGAGTTTCAAATCTCTGTCTCTCTCTCTCTCTCTCTCTCTCTCTCTCGGTCTCTCACTCTCTCGTGTGTGTGTGTGTGTCTTGGCAATAAGCGGACTCAGAATGGAACCATTGAGCAAGGGTATCTAGTGTGTTTTGCATGCCACTTTTTTGGAGAAAGAAACAGATAACACAAAACAAAACAAACAAACAAACAGAACAACCACTACAATAACTACAACAAAAGATAACTGCCAGGGATTTTGCAAACAAACAAACAACAAAAAAGTCAGATATGTGGTACCTATTTATTTCACTATCCTCACAATGACCTTCCATGTCTATAGCAAAAATTTTGAATAATGACAACCCACACTGGGAACAAAGGTTATAAGAGTCTGAATAAAAGGTCATCAGTATCAATCAACCAACAAAACATTAATTGAGCACCTATTATGTGTTAGACAATTTGCTTGGTGCTGAGGGTATATCCATGAAAAGGAATGCTGAACTTTAAGTGCTCCAAAATTTTCTTTTGGCTCTGCTATGCTATGGGAACAGAGAGCTTTCCTTAGAATGGCATTTCTGGATTGAGTTTTCTAAAATGGTAAATAAAATGTAAATATATTACTCCAGATTATCTAGATTGGGTTATTTGCTATGGAGGGAGACTAGAAAGTTAGCCTTGGAAGGTGCGTTGGAAATGTTAATAATAGAAAATAAATGTACTCAAGAATTCAGTCCGTGGAGGTTTTTGTGAGGTGGTTACCAACTACTTGTGAACAAAAGATTAGGGCATCTTGCTAGTTCTGTCAGAGGCTTTCGAACCAGAGCCACTCTATCTCAAGTGAGGACTAGGAAAATGAGGCAGGGACTTGTTGGGTTGCATTCCAAGAAACAAGGTATTCCTTAGCCTCTAGATGTTTACGGTTAAGGGAACAAATTAATAATGTTTACTAAACAGATGCAGACTTGGGAGTATCCAGATATCCTGAAATCTGGAAAACAAAGGCATTCCTAATTTTGCTTTAAAGATAGTAACATTGATTCTTGAAAAATATAGTAATTAAGAAAATTGATCCTTTATCACAAACCCTTGTGACAGAGCACATCTCCCCACACATATGAGTATGGTACCTAGGGAGGATGTGCTCCTCCTCTTACTTTTGGGAACGTCCTACTCTGTCTGTGGCGTAGCTTTTCTTTCACTACTTTACTCTCTTAATAAACTTGCTTTTACTTTGCGCTGCGGACCTGCCCTGAATTCTTTCTTGCATGAGATCCAAGAACCCTCTCTTGGGGTCTGGATAGGGACCTCTTTCCTGTAACAGTTCTACATCATACATGAAAAGTAAAGGTGTTACTTTATAACTAACAGGGGGAGCTCTTGTCACCATTAAGGACTAATATCACATAATCTGTCATTTTTCTCTTTTTTAAAAAAAGTTTTCATTGCTCTTCTTAAAGTAACTTAAGTTCTAACTTTGGATACAAACTCTTCTGTTTGTTTATTTGTTGTTGTTGTTGTTGTTGTTTTGACAGAGTTTTGCTCTTGTTGCCCAGGCTGGAGTGCAATGGCGCAGTCTCGGCTCACTGCAACCTCCACCTCCTGGGTTCAAGTGATTCTCCTGCCTCAGCCTACCGAGTAGCTGGGACTACAGACGTGTACCACCATGCCTAGCTAATTTTTGTATTTTTAGTAGAGATGGGGTTTCACCATGTTGGCCAGGCTGGTCTCAAACTCCTGACCTCAGGTGATCTGCCTGCCGTGGCCTCCCAAAGTGCTGGGATTACAGGCGTAAAGCACCATGCTGGCCAAACTCTTCTGTTTTATCATACAAATTACTTCATGGTTGAAAGGTAAAGTGTGCTGACGAAAAACAAGCAAGCAAGCAAACAAACAAACAAATTCTTCACCAAGGAGATCCAGTTTAAACTGTTTTGTGCATGTACATTATTGACAAAGCTGACAGAATAGACAGAATGTGACGTTTCTATAAAAGACCTGTGTCAATAATATACCTTGGGTTTAAAATAATCTCCTATGGTATGCTGTATCTTATTGCTTCCCAATAGAAATAGCTCACACCAGCTGTTTCTTTCCACTCCCATCAGCCTTAAATGAGTAAATATGAGACAAATGGCTGTTTAGTCATCTTGTTGGCATCTAAATTCTACATTGGTCTCCCTCAGTTAGAAAAATATTTGGTGTATCCTGGTTCAACCTGCTGCACTCATATTTACAGTCAGAAAACACAGTCCTCTTTCTTAAAATATCCTGAAATGAGTAATGCCAAAAGGCCAGGAATACCGTTGGCCAAAGGTTAATACAAACTCCAGCTTTTGTCCACTGTGCACTTAGTTTTCTTCCTTGGCAGTTCTTGACCCCCTTAAAAAGTAATGGCCTTCTTAGCAACACCTACCTGCCAGGAAAACTGTAACCTACAGTGTGTGTGTTTCATTTCACAGACACTAGAGAAGTTCAGCTTAACTTGGCGGGGCTTTGCTTAATGGTGGTGAGAAGATTCCAGACTCTTCTCCATGTACCTCTTCTTTGAAGTTGACAGCCTGTCCAGAATAAAGTGCATGGTATTTGCAGTCTGACAGTTGCAGTCTCAGATAAAATAAATAAACCTCATTTGGGCACTTTCTTTCTTCCTTATCTTCTGCCAGCAACAGCTATTTAGTGTGGCTCACATTTGCGGCTGTGTGAGGCTATGGAAAACCATGTCATCTGGCTAGAAAGGGGGATGGTTGTTTACATTATGATGGAAGACAGGATAGGATCGTTAAAATAAAGTCTCTGATTTCCTTCCTTTCTTTATCTAGTGAGACTAAAGCAGCTCTGCATAAAGGGCTCTTCATCTGGCTGCTGTGTCTGGTAGTTGGTCTGTCATCTGAACCAATTCTTTTCACTTAAATAGAGTACAGTAAGCCATCCTTTTCTTATTTTAACCTTTTTTGGAAGACCCTCCCAATTCACATAAGCAAGGAGTAAATAGCCCCTTGTTACTAAGCTTGTAGCAATTATTTAAGGATTCACATCTTACTGGAATTGTTTTCCCAATTTTTAAATAAAAGCATAAACTCTAGTGATATTTTAAATCTCATGAATCTCAGATACGTTATGAAAAGGGATAGACTGTTATAATGACACAATAAGACAGTATTTTTCAAGCTGAGAAACAAAAAACACCTCCTTCTCCTTAACTCCAACCTGTGAGTCATACTTCTTTAGGCTATTAGAAGTTACATTGTGTGTGTGTGTATGTGTATAAATGTATGCAATGCTATGTGTGTGTAATCAGTGAGTGGTTTGGAAGAATGTGAAAGCAGTGGAATAAGAAGAGGGAAAATACTTTCAAGACTTTTAGAAAGGAATTTTAGGGAATCTGTTGATTGCTGTAAGGAGAGAGTGAGAACTTGTCACCTGTTGCAACAGTAACTGGACCTGGAGATGTCATGACTTCTGTGATTTCATTCTATAAACCTTTCCTGCCTCCCACCCCTCCCCATCTCTAACAGTTGGTTTAATGACTCCTAGTCATCAGGCCCTACCATGAGCTATGTCCTGGGCATAGTGTCTAAACAGAGGCTGCTTTCTTGCCCTATGGGACAGAGAAGAGTTCTTAAAAATAACTGGAGTGCTCTACCCAGCTCTTAGGATTACGTAAAGACAAGGACTTCAATATGTCATTACGTTTAGCAAATTCATGCAGTCGAAGCTGGAAAATGAAAGAATAATGATTTGTGAGTCTCAGTAGGCCAATGTTTAGTTCAACAGATAGTAATTGAGTACTTCCCAATATATATAATTGTGCTAAATATACATAAGCTATATTATGCGTAATATTTATGTGTATTGCATACAATGAGCTTATTATAGAAAATATCTGTAATTCTGTATTTTGTATTAGCATTTCATTATTTTCTAGCTAGACACACATGGAATGATCAGAAAGTAAAATGATTAAAATAAACTGTCAACTCCTGCCTTCCTCATTTTATTGAATAATCTTCATTATGTAATAATTCATTATTCAACATCAATAATTCATTATTCAATAATTAATTATTTCATTATTTACTGTTCACTCTTTACTTGCTACAGTTTCAGCCCTGGGTAGGTACAGATGAGCAGGGGAGACATTAGCAGCCGTAGTCTATCAGCAAGTACACATGCAAATGAGTTTTATTGTTTTATTCTGGGGTCTAGATTGCCTGTCCTTAAGAGCTCATCCAGGAATTGTGTGCCTGAATTCACACAACTGGCTTGTTGCTGTTGTTGTTTTGTTTTGTTTTGAGATAGATTCTCTCTCTGTCACCCAGGCTGGAGTGCAGTTGCATGATCTTGGCTCACTGTAACCTCTGCCTCCCTGGTTCAGACGATTCTCCTGCCTCAGCCTCCTGAGTAGCTGGGACTACAAGCACAAGCCATCATGCCCCACTAATTTTTGTACTTTTAGTAGAGATGGGGTTTCACCATGTTGGCCAGGCTGGTCTCGAACTCCTGACCTCAGGTGATCCGCCCACCTCCGCCTCCCAAAGTATTGGAATTACAGGTGTGAGCCACTGCGCCTGGCCACAGCTGAGTTTTTTACTCAGACCCCATATCCTTCTCTCTCTCTCTCTTTCTGTTTGTCTCTCTCTCTCTCTCACACACACACATACACACACACACACACACACACACACACACACACACACACACACTCTTTTCCTTGTTTCCATATGAGACTTCCACTGTCACTGAGACCAGCCCTATTAACCATGTCTCAGCACTCTGCCTATCTGCATTCTCTCACCAGTGCCCTTCCCTGTGGAGCTCAGTGCTGTTCCCAACCTACCCTCACCCACAATGATTCCGCTATCATTGGAATAATAGCTAGAACTATAACAGAATAACCTCTTCCATCTGAATGTGTTCTGCCCTTCTCCACATACCTTCCTGCATGGTGATGGCCATTCTACGCAAGGCTGAGACCACCGTACTTACCCGGAGAATGCCCTTTGAAATGCTGGCCACACTCCTTGTTGGTTTTCGTAACTTTCTATTCTAACTTATTCCAGCGTCTTTCTTATTCTCAACAGCCCTTTTCCTGAGAGCCTAGTTTGTTCTTGCCTGAGCCTGGAGGACCATAATTTTTAGAGGAGTTTACAGAAGGCAGTGATATGGGAGGAGGAGGTGTCAGGGAGGACATGAGATTTGAGTTGGGCTTTGAAGAATGAGTGTGGTTTGCTTTATTCTTCTTTTGAATTCCAAAGTCTTTCAAAAGCTAACAGAATTATAGTCCTATAAAATGTCAGAGCTAAAGGGAACTATATGAACTTTATATGACTCATTCTTCACGTCAGATGGTAAGATTTTAAAAATTATCCAGATTAGAAGAAATTTATAAAAGAGGAGATAAGCTCCCAATGCTGGGGTAGTGAGATGTTGGGATATGTCTTGGAGCAGAGCTGCCACATGGTACAATGACAGTGCCATTGTCACATGCCGAGGTAAATGGAGCTTCCTGGATGGAATAGGACCATGCGCAGCCTGCAGGACCACACCAATAAAACTCTCCATATCTTATAACGAGCATTTTTAACAGCTATATATTACTATTGATACTATGAGGATAGTGATACTTCAATGAACAAAAATTAAAGATTCTTTGCCAGCCAGAAGTGTTGGCAGAGGTTTTACAAGGCCATAGATGATATTTTCAATAGAAATAAAAAGAAACAGAAAATACCTTGTTTTTCCATATGTTAGATAACTGGTTGCATTTACATAAATATTTCTCCTTCGTGCTAATTTAGACAGGATTAAGTACAAACAGAATATGTGAAGAAAATGAGAACCCTTTCTTGGGAAACTTAAAATTTGATGCGTCCTGTGTCTGTGGTAAAGTCATGACATAAAAATTTCTTTCTGTGGCTGTGCTGAGGCCTCTGGGACATCTGTGCTTAACTCATTCCTTTATTTCTCAAGTTATTACTAGGCCTATTCCCAGAATGATTTACCAAGGATATTCCTGTTGCTCAGAATAAAAAGGGGGAAAATAGGTACATTACACTTCTTGTGTGAGACATCATTCCAAACAAACAGGTGAAGTTCTGTTTAGACCACAGTCTTCAACAGTGCTGCTTACCTGGCTTGCTCACTCTGGTCAATAGTATGTTGACTACTAATATGCAATCTGGGCCTCTTGATTTCCTAAATATACCCGATGGTGATTATTATTTGTCTAAAACCAGAAACCTTATAAATAAATGGTTAGTTGAAAAGACACAAACTGTGTACGTGCATAAAATAAGTTTTAAATAATATATATGGGCCGGGCGCGGTGGCTCATGCCTGTAATCCCAGCGCTTTGGGAAGCCAAGGCGGGTGGATCACCTGAGGTCGGGAGTTCGAGACCAGCCTGACCAACATGGAGAAATCCTGTCTCTACCAAAAATACAAAATTAGCCAGGCATGGTGGCACATGCCTGTAATCCCAGCTACTCGGGAGGCTGAGGCAGGGAAATCACTTGAACCCAGGAGGCAGAGGTTGTGGTGAGCCGAGATTGTGCCATTGCACTCCAGCCTGGGCAACAAGAGCAAAACTCCACTCAAAAAGAAAATAAAAATAAATAAATAAATAATACACATGAATAAACACAGTAGGGTTTTGATATGAACTTCCAAGCTGTTCCCATTACTGTATTAGAGCATTGCCTTTTTAGCTAACGGTTTTAGCAGGCACTGATGAGCATTGTTCTAATAGTTTTCTGTCACTACTGTAACAAATAACCACAAACTTAACAGCTTCAACAATGAAGTGTATCTTTTGTTTGTTTGTTTGTTTTAGGCGGAGTCTTGCTGTGTTGCCCAGGCTGGAGTGCAGTGGCCGGATCTCAGCTCACTGCAAGCTCTGCCTCCCGGGTTTACGCCGTTCTCCTGCCTCAGCCTCCCGAGTAGCTGGGACTACAGGCCCCCGACACCTCGCCCGGCTAGTTTTTTGTATTTTTTAGTAGAGACGGGGTTTCACCGTGTTAGCCAGGATGGTCTCAATCTCCTGACCTCGTGATCCGCCCGTCTCAGCCTCCCAAAGTGCTGAGATTACAGGCTTGAGCCACCGCACCCGGCCAATGAAGTGTATCTTACAGCTCTGAAGGTGAGATGCCCAACAAGAGTCTCACTGGACTAAAATCAAGGTGTCACCAGGGCCCATTTCTTTTTGGGGGCTCTAGGGGAGAATCTGTTTCCTTCTCCAGCTTCTAGAGGCTGCCCACAGTCCTTGGCTCATGACCCTTCCTCCATCTCCAAAGCCAGTCATGTTGCATCCCTCTATTCCCTCTTCCCATAGTTACATTTTCTCCTGGCTGACTCTCTGTTAAGACCCTGGTGATTACATTGGTCCCACCTGAATAACACAGGATTTTCCTCCCGTCTTAAGGTTAGCGAATTAGCGATCAAAATTCCATCTGCAACCTTATTTCTCCTTTGTCAGGTAACCTATGATTTTAACTTAGTTTTTGGGTCTATAGACATCTTTGTGGGAAGATTACTCTGCCTACCAAAATTGCCTAGGTAAATGGTTCTGAACTCATTGATTAGAATCACCACACCAATGTGTGCTAAAACACACATTTGGGGACCCCAACCCCAACGTTTCTGCTTTAGTAGGGATGAAATGAGTCCTAAGGATTTGCATTTTAACAAGTTCCCAGATGGTAATGATGCCCCTGCGCAGGGAACCACACTTCAAAAATCACAATTCTAGATTATTTCATTAAGGGTTGCAAAATGATGATATTTTAATTCTCTTGATAATTATATTTTGAAGTGAATTTCTGTTTCCACTGGAGTTACTAGATGAAATATCAGACACTCAGTTCAATTTGAATTTTAGATAACTAAAGAATAACGTGGTATTAGTTTGCCAATGCAATATTTGGGTCATACTTATACTAAAATGTTATTTTTGAAATCTGAAATTCACCTTGAACCAAGCACCTTGAATTTTTATTGGGTAAATCTGGTGACTCTAGTATTCACCTGGAAGGGAAAAACAGGGCTGCAAGTATCCGTCAATATTCTCTGAAGGACAGAAATTTTGACATACCTTTTTTTGTTTAATCCTTCTTGCAGCCAAGTCAGCCGGCAATTCTCTATAAATCTTTTGCAATGGAATTATGAATTCACATATTTTCTCTCATTAATAGAGATTGAATGCCTAATAGGATTGGTTAGAGATCTTTCCTGTAGCTGTCAGAGAATTTCGCAATAAATGACATTGTAGTTTTCTTTTCATGAAATTTCTGCATCTTTCCTGTTAGGATTTTTCAGTTACTTCCTTGGTAAGTATCAACGTGATTATTCCCGGGAAGATGCTACACAGCCCAGTGCCCATTGCATGCCTCACCTTCTCCTTATTATTCAAGACAGTGTGCCTCAGATTGTTTGTTTCTTGTAGCCAAAAGCTTTCCAACTCTTTCAGAAGAGGAGCAGACCAGAAGAAAAAGATTGTTTCTGATTTCTACTTCCACCAATCTGGTTTTATCCTGCATTCAAGGAAATCTCAGTTTGGTAGATGAGACAAATATCTGGCCAGAGATTTCCAAACTTTCTCCATTCATGATGTCTTTAGTGTCTAATAAGTTTTTCATAACACTCATAGACTAAATAAAATACCTGAAAGTTGTTTTTGTTAACTAGTTAGGTTCAGGAAACATGTTTTATTTATTTTTGAGACAGGTTCTCACTCTGTCTACCCAGGCTGAAATGCAGTGACACAATCATGGCTCACTGCAGCCTCGACCTCCTGGGCTCAAGTGATCCTCCAACCTTGGCCTCCCAGACTGTTAGGATTACAGGCTTAAGCCACCACACCCAGTCAGGTCCAGGCAAGGTAATACATATTTATATCCTTACAACTTAGTAGCCATGTGAACAGAAAAAGTAACACATACATTGAAAGAAAAAATACTATCGTAAGTGGCCACAATTACTTACTAATGAATGTAGTATGTACACCTGTCAGGCATAACACAGCTTGTCAAAACACGGAATCAGATTGGACACGACCACCCTCGCTTCCTCTTCCACACTGATTTTTTGCTTAGTATTTGTCCTTTAACACAGCAACCATGAACCACTCAGTTTATGGTGTCATTGAAAGTAATGTAGTGTAATCTAATGTTGAGCCTATGAACTACCTCAAGCAAGAGGTTTCTGCAGGGTCTGATAGTCATAGAGTAACACTTGGCTTCCCTCAAAGTATAACAATATATTGCAGCACTCCTGTAAGTTTGTTGATGCAGCTCAGGATATCTGTAGGTACACTTTGGAAACCGTGGATGTAAATAATGATTACAATCCAAGCAACACAAAGCCTGACAAAGTTCAAATTTAAACTCTGTGATTTGATAGTTCTAGGACCTTACATAAGTCACTTAATGCCTCTAAATCTCATTTTTCATATTAATATGATAAGAACAATAATACAATATGTCATTTGTTTTTCTGGTATAAAATAAATGCTCAACTGTCACCTAGTTTTATTATCATTCTTTGTATTGATAGGATGATCAGAAAATATAGACCTTAATCAATAAGAGGAATTGGTTAATGCTCTCTGAAAAAGTGGTGATACCTGAATACCATTTTGAGGATAAAGAAAGCTAATTTAACTGAATAAATGTGGAAGAAGAGTATAAGCCGAGGTGATATATTTAGGGAAGCTTCTGGAGAGTAAATACGAGAATGGGATGTGGCAGGAGATGAAGTATTTTCCTGGTTAAAATGACTGGTGTGGCAACAGAACAGTGCCCAGTGAGGTCTCATTATTTGTTTGTGTGCGTGTTTTTTTTCTTCTTGGAGTAATTTTAGCTCTTTAATACCAAAAAAAAAAAAAAAGATGAAAATGGTCTTCAAAGAATCAAAGATATTTAGAAGAACACCTGTATGGCATCTTTAACATAATTAAAATGACAAAAATTAGCATATAAGTTAATATTCACAATCTTTAACAAATTCAAGTTATTCCAGTTCTTTTCTTTTCTTTCTTCCTTTTTTTTTTTTTTTTTTTTGAGACAGGGTTTTGCTCTGTCACCCAGGCTAGACTGCAGTGGTGCAATCAGGGCTCACTGTAGCCTTGAACTCCCGGGCTGAAGGGATCCTACTGCCTCAGCCACCTGAGTAGCTAAGACTAGAGGTACATGCTGCCACCACGCCTGCTTTTTTTTTTTAAGTAGAGACAAGATCTCACTATGTTGCCCAGACTGATCTTGACTTTCTGGCCTCAAGCAATCTTCCCACCTTAACCTCCCAAAGTGCTGGGAGTACAGGCGTGAGCCACCGTGCCTAGCCCCAATTTCTAGTATGATATCACAGAGCTATTAATACCAAAATAATGATTGGTATGGTTTTTATGTTCTTAGATTTTATTCACACAGCATGTAACTTCAATAGTCACACAATTATTTTTCTGCCAGATAGCAACTTATCTCATTTCTATTGGTGATGAGGAAAATAAATTCATTCTATGAAATAGCCTTAATGATAATACAACAAAAGCCAGCACTCTGTGAACATGAGATCTTCATAACAATAGTCTGCAGCAACACTCATGGAATGTTCCTTTTGCTATATAAACCACATCAAGTCACTTCCCTGGACAAAAAAAAAGTGACTCCTAAAATAAAAGTCAAAGAATTCTTTGCAGTCTAAGAAGCTCTTCATCACCTGGACTCCAACTTCATTTCTTACTTCTTTCCCTGCTTCTTCCTCTCTTTTGGGCATACGAGTCTTCTTCCCATTTTCACAAATACATGAAGGTTCATTCTCTTGGGGCTTCTGCATTTGCTATTTCTTCTGTCTCAATGTTCTTGCCTTGATTTAGAAGAAGGGCACCCACAAAAATGATACCTGCTCAGAGAGGACTTTCTGAACCACACTATCTAAAATAGCTTGCCCTTACCTCATCACTCTCTCTTTTCTCACCTGCTTTATTACTTTTCTTTATAGCACTTAAAATATATTAATTATTATATATTTGTTTATTTACGCCCTCCCTTACTGGACTGTAAACTGAGTCTATTTATTTATTTATTTATTTATTTATTTATTTATTTATTTAGAGACAGAGTCTTGCTCTGTCGCCCAGGCTGGATTGCTGTGGCGCGATCTCGGCTCACTGCAACCTCTGCTCCCTGGATTCAAACAATTCTTCTTCCTCAAGCTCTTGAGTAGCTGGGATTACAGGCACGTGCCATCATGCCTGGCTAATTTTTGTAATTTTAGTAGAGACGGGGTTTCACCATGTTGGTCAGGCTGATCTCAAACTGCTGACCTCATGATCCACCCGCCTCGGCCTCTCAAAGTGCTGGGATTATAGGCGTGAGTCACCGCGCCCGGCCAGGATTCTATCTTTTTTACTTTCTATTCCAGACTTTGAGAACAATATTTGACACATATATCAAGCACATTACAAATACTAGTAGCTCTGAAATTTAGCTCAATTCTGGCTCATTTCAGAGTTCATACAGTCTTGATTCAACACTGCACTTTATTTTACATTTAGTGTTGTTCTTCATGACGGCATCCTCCCCACAAGGCTGCAAGCTTGTGGAGGGAAGGGGACCAAAACACATACAAAATGCATTTCAAACACAAGCACAGATTTAATTTTGGAGATTTAAAAAATGTTACATCGTTGTAGGGACAAGAATGTCCACCTTCACCTCTCTTATTTAACATAGTAATGGGAAATCTAGATGCCACAATAAGGCAATTAAAAAGGGCATTAAGATTGGAAAGGCAGAAAAAAACTGGTTGTTTTTTTTTTTTGTTTGTTTTTCTGTTTTTTGTTTTTTTTTTTTGGTGGAGTTTTTGCTCTTATCCAGGCTGGAGTGCAGTGGCGTGATCTCAACTCACTGCAACCTCCATCTCCCAGGTTCAAGCGATTCTCCTGCTTCAGCCTCCTGAGTAGCTGGTATTACAGGCATGCGCCACCATGCCTGGCTAATTTTGTATTTTAAGTTATCAGACTGAAAACACAAAATATAATTCATAAAAGAAAAGAATGATAAGTTGGACCTCATCTAAATTAATCATGTTTGTTCTGCAAAAGATCCTGTGAAGAGCTTAAAAGATAAGGTACAGACTAGGTGAAGATATTTGTAAACCACATATCTAACAAAAGTGTCCAAAATACAGAAAGAACTCTCAAAACTTAGCATAAAAAACCCAATGTAATTAGAATATGTATTAGTTTGGTGCAAAAGTAATTGCGATTTTTGCCAAATCACTTCTGCACCAAATTAATACAAATGGGCAAAATACTTCACAAGAGGATATGCTGAAGGCAAATAAGCCAGGAATATGATGTTCGATATCATTAGCCATTAGGGAAATGCAAATTAAAGCCACAAGTGAGATAGTAATAACAAGAAATGCTGATAAAAATCGCTTCTTGGCCTTTTGGCTAAGATCATGTGAAGAAATGCTGATAAAGATACAGATAAATTGAGTCACTCAAACATTGCTGCTGGGAATGTGAAATGATAAACCCACAGCCTCTCTGAAAAAGTGTGTGGCTGTTTTATACAAAACTAAACATATGCTTACCATATGGCTGAATAATTAAACTGTTGAACATTTATCTCAGAGAAATGAAAACTGTAGTTCTACACAAAGGCCTCTAGATGAATGTTTACAGCAGCTTTATTCCTGATAGCCAAACACTAAAACAACCCAAATGCCCTTCAATGGGTGAATGGTTCAACAAACTGTCATACATCTATACTATGGGATATTACTTAGCATTTTATGCTAAATGAACTATTGATCTCTCAAGTGAATTATGTTGAGTTTGAAAAGCCTGTGTCAAAAGGTTTGATATGATCCCATCTGATTTATTTAATTTTCTTGAAGTTACACAATTATAGACATGAAGAACAAATTAGAAGTTGCTAGGAGGAACGGTTAGGGAGGGCAAAAGGGGTGACTGGTTGTAAGAGGAGCACTGGGTATCTCTGATGGAAGTATTCAGTATCTTGACTGTAGTGAAGTTCACATTAATCTACGCATGTGCTAAAATACACATATGCTCACAAAGGAGTGCAGATAAAACAGATAAAATCTGAATTAGGCAGAGAATTGCATCAATGTCAATTTCTTGGTTGTGTTATTTTATCATAGTTATGCAAGGTATTGCCATTGGTGGAGACTAGGTAAAGGGTATAGGAAATCTCCGTATTGTTTCATAAGCCTCCACGTGTATCTATGATTATCTCAACTCAAAAAGCTAAAAAAATGCATTTCCAAAAACCGTAAAATAATGTTATGGGAGTTTGAGTGTGATGGAATAAACATTTGTCTCCCCTCTATTTTCTCCACTAATTGGACATTTTTCAGCCATTGATGACCTCTTAGACTATAGCAAAACCTCACACATTTCAAATTATCAGATTTATGAGCATACTACAATTCTAAATTATAAAAATATAAATTAGGGAGTATTCCCTAAAAAAAAATCTGCTATAGTACTTTCAGCACTGTAGCAGGTTTTGTGGAGACCAAGTTTTAGTTACTTATTTTAATCTGTCTCACAGGTTTTTCCCCTCTAGCTAAGACAAAGATAAAGTCTAAACTGTGTTCTGGGCCAATTGCTTAACTTTTGTAGCAGGTAAAGTTTTATCATTAAGGATTTTTTTTTATGATTCAGTTGTCTAAGATCTGTAATTTTTAGACTCTAACTCTTTCAGATACATTTCCCTCATAGTTGGTAATTATAGATTCTAAAAACATTATTTTTAAATCAGGGTTTCTCATTTATAGACAGGATATCTCAGCTAAAAATGTGGTTTCTGTACTGGATAACATTCTTTTATTTAGAACTAGGGGCGGATGTCTATGATTCTTTCACATTCCAACACGGCATTTCTTGGGCTTGGGCTGGTGTAGAGAAGTGAGCAGACCTATGCCCTATATGGACAAAGAAGACCCTACGTTTGCTTAAGGCCCCAGATACAGCATTTCAAGGAACGACTTAGTAACACTAGTTAATGTTCCCAAATCTTCTTTTCTTATAGTGATTATGAGCTTAGAAACCAGTATGAATATTCCATAATAGATACCAATATCCTTTCTTTGATAATAGCAATAATGAGTACTATTATTCTAAGTGCTTTGTATACATTTTCTTTTTTCCTCATAATAACTACAAGGTAATATAGCTCCATTTTATACATGAGAAAGTTAAGGTCCTTGCCAAAGTTACACATTTTAAAGGACATAGATAGAATTTTAACTCAGACTTAAGTCTGTTGTCAGTACTATTTGCACTACACAGGGCTGTGTTTATTCTATTCAACAAAAAAATGTTTTTTTTTTGACAGAAATACGCTTGTGTGTTATGGGTTCCCTGAGCATCTATGACTAAGTTCTGAAACAAATCACACGCTACACAATTGATATTGTAATGCCAAGGGAGACTGCTATACTATGAATGGATATAACCTGATTTATATAGTACTAGTGGCTCCTAACTAACATATTTAAATTGTAATAGAAATCTTCAATGCCTGAACTCCAAAAAAGAAACAAAGACAATACAGGATTCTTTTTGGAGGATATCATTTTGGGTCATGTATTTAGGGGCCACTTAAATATATCTTCTTTGCCTATTTCTTAACACTGATTTCAAAGAATGAAGACTTAGATTTCAAGGATCCTTGGATTCTGTTTCTTTCTTCCCCTCTGCAATGTTCTCAAGGGCTCTATACAAGTTGCTCAACATCCTGAAACTCAATTTCTCCCACTTAAAACCAGGAGAGTATTTGCTGTAAAGAAAGTGCTTTGCAGTCCTGTAATCAGGTACATACACAGTCCAAAGTTCCATTCTACTGGCACATTAATTTTGCTGTTTTGGTTGGGAGAAGTGCATGTGGATCACAGTGGCTGATTCTGCCAGTTTTCTGTAGCACAGGCACATCATATCTTAAACATATGGCCCCCAGCGCAGTCCTTTCTATAGACAGCACTTATTCAGAATACAGAAATGTATTCATTAATTTATCAAACAGCCAAAGACAGACTATGACGTTTCATACCCTGTGCTAAAAGTTTGGGATACTAAGAAATATAATGGAGAGGTTTCCTGTTCAAGAATCTCCCAGTTGTGTGGGGACCAGATCATTACATAAGTTGTTAAGTGCTATCAGAGGCCATATGTAAAAAATGCCTTTTGAAGCAAAGTACATATGAGTAACTGTGTATTCTGGGATATATTTTATTCTGAATTATTTTTAAAATACGAATATATCCCTCAGAGGTTAAGAGCATGAGCTTTTAAATTTGCTCAGACCAGACCTTTTTTTAAAATTTAAACTTTTTATTGAAATATGTTGTATATCATACATACATATGGAAAAGTGAGAATAATTCTAAGTGTACCATCAGATGAATTTTGGTTTGTTTGTTTATTTTTGTTTCTTGTTTTTTGAGACAGGATCTTGCTCTGTTGCCCAGGCTGGAGTATAGTGGTGCAGTCACACCTCACTGCTGCCTTGATTTCCTGAGCTCAAGTGATCCTCCCACCTCAGCCTCTAGTCCAGAGTAACAGGGACTAACAGCAGGGGTCACCATACCTGGTTAATATCAATACTTTTATTTATTTTTTATATTTTTATTTTTGTAGAGATGGGTCTTCCTATGTTGCCCAGGATGTTCTCGAAATCCTGGCCTCAAGCAGTCCTTTTGCCTCAGCCTCACAAAGTGCTGGGATTACAGGTTTGAACCATTGCATCCAGCCTGTTTTTTATAAAGTAAACATATTTGTGTAACCAGCCTCAAAAATCAAGCACAGAAAATTATCAGCATCCCAGAGGCTCCCATTGCAGTTGTTGCTGTGCCCCAAGGGTAACTACTATCCTAATTTGTAGTAGCATAGATTAATTTGATCTGTTTTTCAACTTTATATAAGTGAAATCATGATATATATACTTTTTTGTTTACAGCTTCTTTCTCTTAACCTTATTTTTGTGAGCTTTTTAATGTATTAGACTTAGTTGCAATTTGTTCACTTTCATGCTGTAGTCTATTATTCCATTTAGTAAATATATGTGGTTTTATCCATTCTACTGTTGATGGCATTTGAATTGTTCCAATTTGGGGCCATTTTACATAATGCTGCTCTTAACATTTTTGTATGAATCTCTTGGTCTATATAGCCTGGAATGGAATTAATGGTATTACGTTCATCTTTAGTAGATAAACATATATTTTCCTTTCTGGAGGTCTATATACCTTGGAATAAAATTATTTCTATGCTTTATTTTCAACTTTAACAAATACTATTGAAGGGTTTTCAAATGTGATTTGTATCAACTTACATTACTCCCACTAGCAATGTTTGAGAGTTTTCTTAACCACACTTGGCACGGTCTGTATTTTTTACTTTAGCCTTTTTAGTTGGTGTGTAGTACAGTGTTTTGGCACTTAGTTGGCATATGCGTTGGGCAAAACATCCTTCTGTGCCTAAATTTGCTTGTCTGTAAAATAGGGTAAGGAAAATCACTTATGTCACAAAGTTGTTTTTAGGAATAAGTAGAATAATCTGTAATAAAGTTCTAGGTGCAATGCCAGGCATAGAGCACACAGTCACACATATTCTATGCTACTTATCGTCATCATTAGCAGCAGCACTATCATTGCGATCCAGAAGGATAACTGAGCAATTAAAACAAGAAAGCAGTGTTTTAGACAAAACGACCAGCTTATGCAAAGGCAGAAAGACAGGAAAGAGCCTGGTATGTTGGAGAAACAGTGAAAAGTTTCCTCCTTCCCTCATGCATGTTTGATCAGGGTGAGAGACAGAAATGTTTGGCTAGCAACTGACTCAATTGTTCTGTTGCAAAAGGAGGGTTATTAAGTACCCATTTAATTGAGTAGATTATGCATCTCGAATGAGAAGCAAATAGTCAGTTATTTGAAACAGTATGCGTCATGGTGTCTGTTCCATAAGAATGAAGTCAGAACAGTGCCTGTACTGTGTGGAGGACAGACCTGCTTTCTGTTTGACCAGCAGGGCTTTTTCTACTTTCCTTTTCAGATAAATGCATATTATTGGGAAATCCATGGAAAGCCCCTTTCTTTGTAGGTTAAAATATTTCCATGTGCCCTAGCTTGAAGAGTATCCCAGGCTGCTTCAATGGAATGTAGAATCATATTCTTGTCTCACTGGATTTCACCTCTGACTAGTGTGCCAGGCAGCCTGCAGCAAGAAACGGCTTCCCAGACCAGTATCCTATCATGTCCAGCTGTACTGAGCAGCTTGCCAGCAAAGCTCACATACCCCAGCGCAGTTTCCCCAAATTGTTGCTGGATGGGCTTTGCATCCTGAAATTCTCTTGTTTTATGCGTTGGCACTACTTTTAAGAGCAATAGACTCTCAAACTCACTTTCTCTTCCTCCCTGTTTGGGGTTGGAGACTGTAGTCACTGGCTTGTGAATGCTAAGAGTGAATGTTGGCTCTTCATGTGGGAGGCTTGGAGGCCAATGTTACAGCAAAACATCTGCACAGATCTTTTCTTGCTTTTGGGATGCCGTGACCAACAATCTGGCATTATGCCAACTGGTTGGCCTATTTCTGAACATAGTGTGACACAGCTGTTTAAGGTTAATTTCCCAGAAACCAGAAAGAAAGCCCCGTCTTCAGGAAGACAGGAAAGTGATGATGAACTTGGGAAAAGGACTTCTCTTTTTATTAGACCAAGACCTTGGTGTTCTCAGAGTGATCGTCAAGAAAGAGATAATGAGAATACTATAGTGTGCTGGCTAAAATTGTGTCAAAAAATAGCATGATTTATATTTCTTTGGGTATATGCCCAGCAATGGGCTTTCTGGGTCAAACGATATTTCTGGTTGTAGATCCTTGAGGAATCGCCACACTGTCTTCCACAATGGTTGCACTAATTTACACTCCCACCAACAGTGTAAAAGTGTCTATTTCTCCACAGCCTCGCCAGCATCTGTTGTTTCTTGACTTTTTAATAATCATCATTCTGACTGACGTGAGATGTTATCTCATCGTGATTTTGATTTGCATTTCTCTAATGATCAGTGATGTTGAGCTTCTTTTCATATGTTTGCTGGCCATATAACTGTGTTCTTTTGAGAAGTGTCTGTGCATGTCCTTTGCCCACTTTTTGACGAGGTTGTTTGTTTTTTCTTGTAAATTTGTTTAAGTTCCTAGTAAATTCTGGATATTAGACCTTTGTCAGATGGGTAGATTGCAAAAATTTTCTCTTATTCTGTAGGTTTCCTGTTTGACAACTTAAATTTAGCATAACTTATTTGAGCAAAAAAATGATTCATGAAGTAGGTAGCACCCTAAACCAGTAAAAGTTCAGGGAGTTCCACCCAGTAACTTGGGGAGGCAGCACTTAAATAAAGAAAAAGAAAGTGACACACAGAAATAGTCTCATTGGTTATGGCTTGGCTGTCTGCCCTATTTGGATATGTCTGAGCAGTTTGCAGCCTGGGATTGGCTAAACACTTGGCTGCTATGATTGTTGAAGACTACATTATTTGTATCAAGAATATATTTTCAAGGTTGTAGTTTGCTTACATGTTAAGTTAAGCTACAGTTCACTATGTACATGTCAGTGTTAGGCCAAATTTAATTTAATCTAACAAGCAGAAGGATTGGGCTCCAACTACATCTCTTCAGCCAATCAACTCTATGGTCTTGGGCAAATCACATGACCTTGCTTTGTTCTTCATCCGCAGCATTAGGAGAGCTATAGCTTCACATGGTCAGGTAAGCATGGTTGGTGTACTTCGTACCTGTAAAGCACACAGCAGTGGCTGGCGCCGAGTGAGAGTTTAATATTCAGTACCTATTATATTTTATGTTGCCTTTCTTTACCCCTTCTCCTTTGTTTGGCCAACGATTGTCAGTTTTTGGCCCAGCTTTTCGTTTTTCCCAAGTCTTACTGAGGTATCTTTTCTGATTTATCCAATAGCAAATTTCACTGCCCTTATTGTAGAATTTATTTTGCCATATTGTAAATGTAATTGTGTATCTTTTTGTAAATAGACTTAGGTGTATCTTGCTGGCCTTGTATCTGTGTATTACTCATCACAGTGCATGTCAAATGGTAAGCAGTCAACAAATATCACATTTTATTATTATTAGATACATAATATGTCTGTTGAAGAAAAGAAAGCAGATTCTCCTGGATTTTCTCCAGTGGCAGTAGACTCCCCCATCCACCCACTATGCCCATGTAATCAGTCTCAGTACAGCATGCCACGAAGACTTAGAACAATGTTGGTATCTGATATTCTTGGATTCACTCCCTGCTCCTGCCAGTGCATTGGTGGTCAATTCACCTGCCCATCTCAATACCTGGCTGTCCAAACTTATAACCTAACCCCATATTCCATGTCTTTAAAAAGAGTCATGTATTTTTATAGCCTACACAAGTATAGGTTAGCTGCAGGTTAGGTAATCTAAGCTGGACTTGCTCATATACATGCAGGTTCTCTGTAGATTCTGTACTGGGCAGGGCTTGGCTAGGGAACATTATCTGGAGTAACTCTCTTCTATGTGCCTCTCATCCTCCTTTCAGCCTGTGGGCTAGTATGGGAATATTCTCCTCATGGAGATGGTGGAGTTCAGGAGGGTAAGTGGAGACAATAAAGGCTTTTAAAGGTCTAGGCTTAGAAATGTCACACTGTTATTTCTTCATTTTGTGTGTTCCCCCAAAATCCATACATTGAAATCCTAACCCCCAGTGTGATAGTGTTAGGAGACAGGGCTTTTGGGAGGTAATTAGGTCATTAGGGCGAAACACTTATGAGTGGGGTTAGTGTCTTTATAAGAAGAGACACAGGGTTTCCTTTCTGTATGTTTTCTGCCATGTGAAGATATAACAAGAAAGCTATTTGCAAATCAAGAAGTGGGTCTCGCCAGACATCACATCTGTTCATGCCTTAATCTTGGGCTTCCTAACCTCAAGAACTATGGAAATAAATTTCTGATGTTTCAGCCATCCCATCTCTGCTATTCTGTTATAGCAGCCTGAACTGACTAAGAATGAAAAGGCTGAGTGTGGCTTATGCCTGTAATCCCAGCACTTTGAGAGACTGAGGTAGAAGGATTGCTTGAGCCTAGGAGTTTCAGACCAGCCTGGAAAACATAGCAAGCTCCGTCTCTACAAAATAAAAAAAATTATCAGGGCGTGGTGGCAGGAATCTGTAATTCCATCTACTCAGGAGGCTGAGGTGTGAGGATTGCTCGAGCCCAGGAGTCTGAGGCTGCAGTGAGCTGTGATTGTTCCACTGCACTCCAGCCTGGGTGACAGAGCGAGACTTTTTCTCTTAAAAAAAAAAAAAAAACGAGACTTGCAAGGTCATTTGGCAAGGATCGTGCTACTAGGGGATAAAATACTGGAGCTAGCAAATGAGTCTACCACTTATACCATGATACGATATGGCTGTGTCTCCACCCAAATCTCATCTCAAATTGTAGCTCCCATAATTCCCACAGGATGTGGGAGGTACCAGATGGGAGGTAACTGAATCATGAGGGCAGGTCTTTCCCGTGCTGTTCTTGTGACAGTGAATAAGCCTTATGAGATCTGATGGTTTTATAAAGGGGAGTTCCCCTGCACATGTTCTTCTTGCCGGCTGCCATGTCAGACATGACTTTGCTCCTACTTTGCCTTTCCTCCTGATTGTGAGACCTCCTCAGCCATGTGGACTGTGAGTCAATTAAACCTCTTTCCTTTATAAATTACCTCATCTCAGGTTGTCTTTATTAGCAGTTTGAGAACAGACTAATATATACCATATATTTTCATAGGACAGATAGAATCAGATAACTCATTCAAACTAAAATATAAGCACCCAGTGAGAATTATAATCTGTTATATATTTCCTATCCTGTAAGAAATTAATCTCTGAGTTCTAAATGCTTAAGGAATTCAAGTAGTGGGATAAAGGACCTTCGCTTTTCTGAAATAATTAGTCACCATATTAATGGTGGACACACAGCACAAGCTAAGCACTGAATCAAGCACTTCAGAGAATACATGAGGGAAAACTTTACGGTCCATGATTTAAAGAAAAGGACAGATTTATTGTGAAGTAAAAGTTAAAAAATTAGCATTCACAATAAAGCAAATAACATAAGATGCAATAGAATTAAGGGACCATTTTGTAAAGTATCTACTGTATAATGACCTCTGTAATAAGTCCTGCATAGACTTTATCTTTATTTTTTTTACAACAAGATAAGGACAGTGTTTTGACTCTGAGACTTGTACATGTTCTTTCTGAAATCAAATGTACTTGTTCAGTTCTCCTCAAAACTGTCAAGGTCATCAAAAACAAGGCAAGGGCTGGGTGCAATGGCTCATGCCTGTAATCCCAGCACTTTGGGAGGCTGAGGTGGGTGGATCACCTGAGTTCATGAGTTTGAGACCAGCCTGGCCAACATGGTGAAACCCTATCTCTACTAAAAAAAAAAAAAAAAAGTACAGAAATAGCCAGTGTGGTGATGCATGCATGCCTGTAATCCCAGCTACTCGGCAGGCTGAGGCAGGAGAATCACTTGAGCCCAGGAGGTGGAGGATGCAGTGAGCTGAGATGGTGCCATTGCACTCCAGCCTGGGCAAAAAGCTACAAGAGCAAAACTCTGTCTCAAAACAAAACAAAACAAAACAAAAACAAGGCAACTGTGAGAAACTACCACAGCCAAGAGGAATCTAAAAAGACATAATGATTGGACTGAATGCAATAGGATATCCTTCTCAATGGGATACTGGAGTAGAAAAAGGTCATTAGGTAAAAATTAAGGAAATCAGAATAAACGATGGACTTTAGTTAATAATAATATGTTAATATTTGTTCATAAAGTATACCAAATATTCCATAATAATATAAACTGTTAATAACAGAATAAACTGTGTGTAGGGATATATGGAAACTCTGTAGCCTCCGTTCAGTTTTTCTCTAAATCTGAAACTTTTCTAAGAAATACAGTTAATAAAAAACCTGACAAAAAAATCTGAACAGACCTATAATAAGAAAATTGAATTAGTAATTAAATCACACAAATAAAATCAGAGTCTCAGATAACATCATTTGTAAATTCTGCCAAACATTTAAAGAATAATACCAACTCTTCACAAATTCTTTCAAAAAAGAGGGAGGATTATTTTTCAATTCATTCTGCAAGGCCAGTATTACCCTCAAACCAAACCAAAGACCTCATAAAAACTATAGTCTACAGACTTTTCAAATATAGACACAAAAGTCCCCCCAAAGTACTAACAAACTGAATCCAGAAACATATTAAAATAATTATATACTATGGCCAAGTGAGATTTAACCCAGGAATTCAAGGTTAATTTAACATCTGAAAATTAATTTTGTAATATGTAATATGCTATATTAATAGAATAAAGAGCAGAACCACTCATCATCTCAATAGATACAACAAAAAGCATTTAACAAGATCCAACACTTTCATGATTAAAAACACTCTATAAACTGAATAGAGCAGAACTTTCTTAATCTGATAAGGGGCATTTATTAAAAACCTACAGCTAGCATTATACTTAATAGTGAAAGACTGGATGCTTTCCCCCTAAAATGAGAAAGAAGACAGCATTCCGCATAACACTAGAGAGTCCAGCCAGGGAAATTAGGAAAGAAAAAAATATGAAAGGCATTCAGATTGCAAAGTAAGAATTAAAATGATCTCCTCTTGCAAATGGCCTGCATTTTATGTAGGTAATCCTAAGAAATACACCAAGAAGTACACATATTAGAACTAATAAAATGAGTTCAGCTAGATTGCAGAATACAAAATTAACAGGCATAAATGAGTTATCTTTCTATGCAATAGCAATAACAATGCAAAAATAAAATTGAGAAAACAATCCCATTTATAATATTATTAGAAAACTAATATAATTAGTAATAAAATTAACAAAAATAGTGTAAGACACTGAAAATTACAAAACATTGTTAAAAGGAAGCTACATAAACAGAAAGATAGCCTATGTTTGTGGGTTGGAAAATTTAATATTGTTAAAATGGCCATACTCCATGAATTAATCTATATGTTCAAAGAAATTCCTATCAAAATCCAGCTTGCGTTTTTTTTTTCAGATATTGACAAATGGATCCCAGTAGTCATATAGAAATACAAGGGAACCAAAATAGCCAAAACTGTTTTGAATAAGAAGAGCAAAATTGGAGGAATCATACTTCTTGATTGCAAAATACTACAAAGCTATGGTAATCCAGACAGCGTGGTACTTGCAGAAGACAGATATATACATAAATGGAATAGAATTGAGAGTTCAGAATAATACATACATCTATGGTCAATTGATTTCTTGATATACTTTGGATGTTTGTCTCCTCCCAATTTCATGTTGAAATGTGATTCACAATGTTGGAAGTGGGACCTGGTGGGAGATGTTTGGACCATGCGGGGGCTCCCTCGTCAATGACTTGGCACCATTCCCTTGGTGATGAGTGAGCTCTCACTCTGAGTTCACACATGACTTAGTTGTTTGAAAGTGTGTGGCACTTCCCCACTGTCTCTTGTTCCCACTCTCACCATGTGAGATGCCTACTCCCGCTTATCCTTCCACCGATTGTAAGTTTCCTGAGGCCTCACCAGAAATGGATGCTAGCACCATGCTTGTACAACCTGCTGAACTGTGAGCCAATTAAACCTCTTTTCTTTATATGTAACCCAGCCTCAGGTATTTTTTTTATAACAATGCAAATGGCCTAATACAGACGGAAAAACAAGGCAATATACAAATAATAATCTTTTCAATAAATGGTGCTAGGAGAACTGGATATCCACATGCAAAGAATGTAGTTAGACTCCTGCCTCAGAACATACATAAAAATCAACTCAGAGTAGATCCTAAATTTCAGTATAATAGCTAAAGTATAAAATTCTTAGGCGAATATTTGTGGCTAGGCTGAAGTTTTTCTTAGATATGACCCAAAAAGCAAAAGCAACAAAAGAAAAAGAGAGACAAATTGAACTTTTTTTCTTTCTCCTCATAATTTGATCCATTGCAGAAAGAGACCAAAGAATTAAAAATTTCTGATATTAAAGTAACTCCAGCTGCTCTCTACAGACATAAACTGAAATTTCAGTAGCTTAATGCAATCGAAGTTTATTTCTTCTGCAATAAAGCCCCCAAAATGAGTATTTATGAGAGATTTCTTCAATTATGTGATTTCACAACCTATAATTTGTGGCTTCCAAGTTCACCTCACTTGTCTATTTCAAGCCAGAAGGGAAAGGAATATGGAGAGTCTCATAGGAGGTTTTGAGCAAGGCCTAGAGAGACGCATATCTCTTCTACTCACATTCCTTCTGCTTGTCTTATATTGCAAGAGATAGTGTGAAATATAGTCTATCATATGCACAAGAAAAGGAGAAATGGGTTTGGTGATCAGCTATCAGTTTCTACCATCAGTCCTATCATAAAATAGTCATTAGATGCCTCACATGTTAGAGTTTAGGGATTAGAATAAAAATAACAATGATAAGAGGAGCTAACATTTATTGAGTAATTATTCTGTAAGTGGCACGATGCTTGGTAATTTACAGGTATTATCATTATTAATCTTTACAATAGCTCCATGAGACAAGTACTTTGTTATCTATAGTTTACCAGTGAATAAACTGAAGGAAAGAGAGGCTAAGTACCCTGCTAAAGTTGTACAGCTGCTAATTGGTAGCTCCTGATTCAAACCTAGCTAATGCTGACTCAAAAACCCAGGCTGTTTAAGATGATACTCCCTCCTAAGAAAGTAAGGGAGGATGGAAAGAGAGATATGAGTAAGGAAAGAAAGAGTTAGGTTGTGAGATATCAGAAAATCAAGGCCAGAACAGCTGGATCCTGATAGGGAAGTTGGTAGTAGGTATCATTAATGACAGCCAATAACAGAGAGATCCTCCTGTGCATTTCCAGCAGGAGAACTGGTTGCATACAGGCTAAATGGTAACTCAAAGATCATCTAACTTGCCATCTATATTTTACAGATGAGTTAACTTGTTAAGATCAATATGGCTGGCCATGTACTGAATGAGTACAAGGATCCAATTGTCTAGAGTCCCAGTCCTATTTTCTTATCATTGCCCTACATTCTTCTTGTTACAATCATTTCAAAGAAAGCAACACTCGGGGGCTTGCCAGACTTCCTGGGCTTAGCCAGATTATCAGTGTGAGGTGCAGCATAACAATCTCCTATCCCTCAGCATTTTCTATAATTCACATTTACTTATTCAATAAACTGTTATGAAGTCAAGGATCTACTGCTTATCCCTATCTGAGGCAAGGGTATACATTTATGTTTAGTATTTCTCATCACTGAGATTGATCTTGGCTATGTAATATACATCAATTATTGAAAAACATTTCATAAACAGTCACTGTTCAAGTTAACATTGATGTCTTCTAAGTCCTTGAAGAACCTGTGGAGATATAGCGATGAAAGACTTTGTCTGATGGTCCTCAGGGTCAGGATTGAATGGTCTCTATTTTTGGAAATGTTGACTCTTCTGTGTTTTATTACCCATTTTTTGAAGCCCTTCTGTGACTCTATGTTATTAATAACATTGAAATTCCCTAGCAAAACTCATCAGGTACTCAATGATCAGACACTTTGCTGCATAAGATGGGGTATTAATTTCCTATTGCTGCTGTAATGAATTGCCACAAATTTACCACAAACTTAGTGGCTTAAGACAACACAAATTTACTGACTTGCAGTTCTGGAAGTCAGAAGTCTAAAATCAAGTTTTTGGCAGGGTTGTGTTCCTCCTGGAGTCTTCAGGCTCAAATCCATTCCCTTGCCTACATCAGCTTCTCAAAGCTTCCTACACTCGTTGGCTCACAGACCCCACCTTGCAATATTCCATCCTGTTGCTTCTATTATCACATCTCCTACTACTCACTTTGATGCTCCAGTCTTCCTTTATAAGAACCCTCGTTATTACATTGGACCCACCCAGATAACCCAGGATAATAGTCTGATCTCAAGATTTGTAAGCACATCTACCAAGTTCCTTTTGTCATGTAAACTATTAGCAGGTTCCACGGATTAGGATGAAGACATCTTTGGAGGGGAGAGGTCATTATTCAGCCTACCACAGATGGTCCAGACACACAGAATTACTTGCCATTTTCCAAACTTATTCCATCTTTTGCACCATTAGCTCTCTGCACACCTCATCTCTATCAGTTAATACTGAAAATCTGGTCTTTCCTACTGAACCATCAATTCCCTGTTCAAGTGTCACTCTCCCTATGAAGTCTTCTACTTTCTTCTTTCCTCCGAAACCCCAATGTTGAACTGATTCTTCCCTCCCTATTAAAGTGTGAGTCTCAATATTCTGTAGCACTTTGCTTTTACTCTCTCTCTTCCCAACTAGATTATACATTTCTTGAGGGCAGAAATTTTATCTTACTTACGTTTGTGTATCTAGCACCCAGCACAAAGCAATGACTGATAAAGGTTTATTGAATTTTTAAATAGATATATGGCTTATTATACAGAGAGATGTGTCAAATCTCTACTTGACTTGTTTTCCAAAGCTTTACCAGCAATGATTTAAAGCTTAATGGTAGCTTGGAAGATGGTAATAAGGTTGTTTTAAATAGCAGAGTTGTTGAGGCTACTTGTCTTTCATAGCTAATGTCATTGAGGGGTTTCATATACCCATTTACTCCACAGGTTCACCTTGAAAACTAGCTCATGTCAACAAAGTGCTAGTATCTAAGTAAAATCAATTGAAGAAATTGCATATATATGAAAGTGACTGTGGTTGCAAAATCACTTCATAAGTATTGATTTCCCCATACAAATGACTTTCCTATTAAAGGTTTGGATTTCCTATTAAAAGCCAGATTCCGCTACAAACAGCTAGAGAAACTGCATCTTATATTAGCAGTATATCCTTCATTGTGTTGACCTTGTCATTTTTTCAAGTGGAGAGTTCAGATTCCTGGGGACTTCAATTATATAAAGTGACTCGCAGATGGAGGTCATATCACCCCATTATGAATAAGCACACACAAGCATTAGTTTAAGCTTTCAGTGCTATAATACTTTCTTCATTTTGCTTAAGGTGACAGTTATTTGTAAGTTAATTCTATCTCCCTCTACTAGATGCCAGGTCACTGAAGACATATTCTCTGCCTTATACACATCATTTGTGGTTAGCAATTGTCTGGCACAGAGTAGAAAAGAAATATTGAAATAAATAAATATTGGAATTCAGTGCTTGAATTTTTTTAAAGCTAGATCCTCATACTCCTTTCCCCATCTAGTATATATTTCATGGGTACCTAATGGGGTTAACAACTTATCGCAGTTTGCCCTGTTCTTTCCTAGTTTTAGCACTGAAAGTTCTATGTCCTAAGAACCCCTTTCCCTTTCAGGCCTGGGCACTCTACTTCCTAAGTACTCGGCCAGTATAAACTCACAAACTCAGAGGCTGTCGGGGACTGAAAATGAGAGGTGACCTGGTTTGGGGTAAAGTGGAAACCTGCCAGAAGGCATTGAGATATGAATAAATTGGTTCAAGGAGCTAAAGTCATTGAGACAGCCTTGAGACAACAATGTCTGGCCAAAGTTAACTGAAGAAGGGGCAGGGATAATTCTATTTTGTATTTAACTCTGATTTTTTCCCCTCAAATCAAAATAAAATGGTTAAGTACCAAATCCTCATTAGAGCTGACAAGTCACTACCCTGAGATTATTAACAAGTTACTTAACATCTCTGGATCTCCATTTCCTTATACATGAAACTGAAATTTAAAAAGAAACCACTGCCTACACAAAATTTTGGGAATTGAATTAGATTTAAAACAAAGAAATGCTAGTTGTTTTTATTTTTTTAAAAAACAATATATGTATTCGAAGACACATTGGATGGGGAATTTGAAACCTGGTTTTTATCTCTGCTTGTATAACCTTGAGGAATTCATTTAACATCTCTGGGTCTCAGGTTTCTCATCGATAATATAAGCAGGTTGGATAGTTAGTTGCTAGAGTGTAATATTATTAGGATTTGATTATCTAGAGAGTACTTTACAGAAGGCAAAATTGGTGCTAGGGATTAAGAGCTCAGGCTTAAGGATTATAGAGACCCAGGCTCCGATCCTGGCTCTGTCATTTAAGAGATGGGTCACCTTGGGCAAATTCTTTAACCTCTTCATGTCTAACTTGCCTTATCAATAAAAATGGGGATAATTGTGCCCACCTCATGCAGTTGTTGACATCAAGAGGACCAAATAAAATAACCTATATAAAAAGATCACTGTAGAAAATACAGGTAAATATTAGTTTATTAGTATTATTAAATTCATCATGACTATTTAATATACAGAAATGAATCAAATATAGTTAAATAATGTTTTCAGTTTTGAAAACAGAATGTTATTGGGTTTGAATTTCAACCCTTTCCATCAATTTCTTACAGTTTAGGCAAAATGAAAGGTTAACTCTTTAACTACAGTGTTTTCAGTCTTCCCAGACTGTTTACAAAACTTCATAGTCCTGGAAATAAAATTGTCTCACAACTTTCTTTACTCTGGAGCCTCAAGCCCTCCTGTGGTTACAGAAGTTCATCTCCACAGGACGTAAGCTCCTTCTCTTCCATAGTAAAAAGAAAAAAAAAGACTTCCTGTGACTATTCTCCACCTGATCCCCTTCCAGATCACTTGCTCTTTCTTGAAGAAGCCAGAACATGCTAGAACATGCAACTCAATTTTGAATCAAAACCTAAGACTACACATTAATCTCTAAATGCCATCATTTTTCCTAATAATGGTACCAACACACTGAGTTTCACTTACATACATAACCGCTTCTGATTTTTTAAAGCCCATTTCCCCTTTTCCACAGCTGCTGTAAAACACATGAAAATTGAATTTAATCTGGCATTTAACATAGAGGGTGTGTGTGTCTGTGTGTGTGCGCACGCATGTTTGTGTGGGTGCGCTACCCAGTACTTCCTGCAATATCAGCAGGTCTACTTTGAGACAGCATTTTAATTTTGTTTTTTGTTGTTGTTGAAAATACTTAAGTGGTCCCAGCTGTTTAAGACTCAGAGCTGCAGAGAAACCTTTCCATTTTAGGTGACCTTCATTAATGAAGTTCATTAATGGATCAAATATATCTTCACCCTCCACAGGAGTTTGTTAAGAAACCAGGCATGTGTGCCCTGTGTCATGGACAAATCAACACCAGATTAAACTATTTTCATGACTGTAGGCTAATTATATAAGAACAGAGATGTGTTTACTATACTGTTGTCTTTGTGCCATGTGAAAGTCAAATGACATTGTATGGACAAAAGCTTCTCAGTGCTTAAAGACAGTGGGTGGGAGATGGCAGTATCACAGGATATATGGCAGTCAGGAGTGCTAAACTCAAAACAACTGTCCATAGCAATCAGTAACATGGTCACATTGAAGTGGTCATTCCAGGGCAAGGTGGTCCATCAAAACCTTGCTCTGAAATACAACTTGATGTTATCCCATGCTAATTGAAGTTGTTTTGAGTTTTTGCTTTATTTTTATTTAATTTACACATTAATTTTGTTTTTGCAGTCATAAGATAACTGCAAACATAGAAAATACATATCCAGTTTGATATTTGTGCATCTTTACATGACAAAATAAGAATAACTTAAATCAATATTGGGGATCCAAAATATGTTTTTCCTTTTATATGTCCTATAATGTTAGACCTTACTTAAGTTTGAGAAACCCTGAAGTGCTGTTGAAAGGGCTAAAGAGGCGAATATTCATGAGTGATAATAGAACAGAGCAGTGATTAAAGGCTTTAGTATCAGTCTTAATTGAATTACAGTCTGATTTCTATGCTAAATAATCATCATGGAACTTAACTTTTCTAAACCTTTGTTTTCCTAGGATAAAATGGGAATAAAAAGAGTAATCATCTAGAGCAGTTATGGTGATTCATTGAGATAGCCCTTATAAAGTGCTTTGCTGTTTAAGAGGCAGATAGAGGTATAGTGAAGAATGTGAACTCCGGAGCAAGACAGCCTGGCTCAGATCCTAAGGACGCCACTTGCTAATTGTATGGTAGGTCACTTGACCTCCTTGCACCTCAGTTTTCTCATCTGCGAAATGGGAATGATAATAGTGTCAACCTCATAGAGTTGATATAAAGACAACTGAGTGAATTAATGCAAGGTACATAGGGCATTGCATTAGTAAGCACACTATGTTTCTTCTTACTATTAGCACAGTGTTTGATACAACAGACCTTAAAAAGTTTAGCTCATTTTAAGGCAGACTTTAGCTTAATTTTGGCACCACAACAAAATCTATTCCACGTGGAGGGATTATGACCAATGTCCTATGATCATCCAGGCTGAGAAAATTAAACATTAAAGGCAGTTAAGCCTGCATCAGTGGGCAATGGAAGTAGATATGGTTAGATAGAAGTTGGGCCCACAGACATTGAGAAGATCAAAGCTGGGACTAAAGTCTGAGGTAGCAGGTATAATTTGAAATGAAATGTGTGTTTTAGCATGAGCTTCAGAGTTGTCCATAGTGGAGTCTCCTGGAAGAGAAGTCACCTCAAGAAAAGAGAATCAGAGAAATTAGGCTTTAGAAAGGAAAAGCTCTGAGTGTCAACTGTTCTGGCTGCCCCACCCCAGGAAATATAGAGTCATGTCAGTGTTTTTGGAGAAGAGCGCTAGGGGGAATAATTATAAAAAACTACTCTACGGAAAACTTTGAAAGTCACTGGGCCATGCTTTGACATCCAAATAGAAAAAGAAGTACCTGTAAGTTGGAGCAATGCCTGCTTTGGTACCTTGGGGACTTCAGGGGAAGATGATGATATTCGTCTCTGAAGACAAAGGCAACAGATCCATTAGAGAGGAACCAGAGTAAAAGAGGAAACATGTCCAATATCACAGGCTATCTTGTTGAACTTGTTCATGAGGATATCTGAGATACTACCCCAGGTAGTCTCTGGTAGTTTACTTCCAGGCATAGACTTTTCTGGTGGTTGATCTGCATTGCAGGAGATGCAGAAGGACAGATAACTCTCGGGAATTATTTCCAGTACCTAAAAGTCAGTGAATTAATATATAAGGGTTGAATGAATGAGGAAAGGAACAGATGGGTCTGATCTGAGAGAGGATGTCACAACTTTCCATTGTCTTCTAGATAAAGAAAAAGAAGTGCAAGCTTTCCAGGTGATTCGAACAGTCTTTCTAGCCATTTAAAAAAGTAGAGATTTTTAGTGATTCGCAATTCTTCAGACCCATCAGAGACAGTGATGACAGCGAGAGCTAGAACTCTACATTTTATGAGCAGACTGTGGACTCAGTCATCAGCTATGATTTCTCGGAGGCTTGCTGATTGTATCTTCTTTCAAAACCCTGAGAGGATCTTTTTTCAAGTCCTCCTCCTGAACCCTATCCTCTGCAAAAAAAAAAAAAAAAAAATGAAGTTCCAGGAATTACGTAATTGATAAAAATTAGCAGAGTTATCTTAAATTTAGAATTAAGATACGGTTGTCTAGGGAATAAACTAGTTTCTGTTTATCGTATTAGGAGCAATTAGTTACGACATGAGCTTAAAGCTAAAACAGTGATACATTTTCCTTAGGTTAATTCTTTTCCCTCTAGGACTATTAAAAGATAATCAAAACATGCTACTAAAAAGACTTAACATAAGGTAATGCCTGTACATGAAATGAATAAGCCATTTGATTATGAACAAAAATATCTTCACTGGTATATTCATTTGCATTCATTGCAATCTCTATTTATTAAGGACCTCCTGTGTTCTGTGCAGTGTTCGTTAGCCCATTGACTATATATAATGGCCCTAGGGTCTATGTATTCATAATGCTATTTAACAAATAAGAGAATTGAAGCAAAGGGAGGTTTGCTAAGTTACTCATTTGTTCATTAAATAAATATTTATTGAGCAGTTAATCCATGTGTGTCACTGAGAATACAGCTCTGAAAAAGACAGAGATATTCTGTGCCTCTGTAGGGCTTTTAAATTATGAGAATTGGGAAGAGACATCTCCAGTGGCATTCAGCCAATAAGTGGCAGAGACAGGAATTAGAACTTCAAGCTCTAGGTTCTTTCCACTGTCAATGAAAATGTTGAGTCGGGACTTACTGGGATCCTAAGGAGACTTTGCCTTTGTTTTGCCTTTATTTTCACTTTTTTCCCCTCTTTCCCAGAATGTTTCTTTCAGTTTTATTAAGGGTGTTTTCCAGATGATTTCTTTCCCCTTCCCCCTGGCAAGCTGTTTTCATGAGTCACAAGCAAAACTCTGAGGAGTCACTGCCAATGGCTGACGGTTCCACCCTAGATCATCTTTGATTGACGGTGTTTCTTTAGTCCCTGTAGACCAGCAAAGGGGAACAATGCCTTAGGCTAAACACGTAGAATATTCTGAAAACATTTACTTCATGTAGACTGTGGGTAAGCCTCAGCAAGCTGTGGTAGAGTTGCGTAGAGGCCAGGCATGTTTCATACAGCTTTCTGCTGCAGTCTGCCCATCGCTGCAAAGAGGAGAGCAAGCCCTTCAGAGGCCTGAGAAGGAGATGGTTCCATAAACAGCTGGTTGAACTTCAAGCTAAAAAGGCACCTTCAGGGTGGCTGCAGTTAACAGCAATATACTGTGTATTTCAAAAGAGCTAGAAGAGAAGATTTAAAACGTTTGAGGTGATAAATATCCTAATTACCTTAATTTGATCATTATAGATTGTATGCATGCACCAAAATATCACCTATACCCCATAATTATGCACACTACGTATACATTAAAAAATGATAAACAGGCATCTTCCCTAACAACAAAAGCACTAATATGCATTTTCTTATCTAGAACACTTACCATTTGTAAACCTTTTCCAGACTCTTTTCATAATTTATTCTATTTCTCCTCCTGAACTCTATCCTCTGGAAAAAATATCTTCAAAATGACATTATGAGGTAAACAGATCAGTTAAAAGAACTAAACTCAAACCTGGAGGCTTAGGATTTTTTCCCAAGATTGCAAATATTATTAAAAAATAGAAGGATTTCTCAAACTGAGGTCTTCTTGCTCTGAGATCAGGAGTCTTCCAGGGGTTCTCAGAGCAATGCTGGACTAGCAGAATTACTTGGAAATGTGTTAGGAATGCAAATTCTTGAGCTCCACAAAAGACGTACTGATCAGAAATTCTGAGGGTGTCCCTAGAAATCTATGTTTGTACAGGTGTGTCGGGTGCCTGCTAAAGTTTGAGAACCTATTGTGCTAATGGCTGCCTCCCAAATGAGGCTTGAGATGTTCTACTTAACACAGGCTATAAAATTGGAAGGCCTGAGATAATTGTTGGATTGGTCAACTATACTTTGACATACCTGTTAACGGTGCCTGAAAAACACCAATATATTAATCTATTACATTAAAAATATGGTATAAAGCAGTTGGTCCCTAAAGGAGTCGGAGTAAAGTGATGGCATTTGAAATATAGGGATAGTCAATAGATTTGGTCCCAAGCTTAGTATCTGAACTTCGGTTTGTAGTTATCTGGACTGTGCTGCTGAGAACTTCTGAGGTCACACCAGAAAGAAAATCTGTGATTAATTGGCAATATCTGCACAGTAAGAAGAGTGGGGCCTACATATTTGTCACACTTTGTCTAAGGAAAGAGAATATGTTTACAATAGTGGTATTTCAATGTCAGCTCAACCCTTACTTTTCTGGATGACCACAGGCAAACCAACAGTAATAAAACTAGTAACATTTTGTACTTTTACGTGGATCTTTTGATTGAACCCATCTCAGGGCCTTGTAAGGGGGAAGAACTGAGATTGTTACTCTCAGTTGATAGTTGAGGAAAATTGAGATTAAGAAAATTTAACATTTGCCCAAAGTCAGCTATTGAGTTTTCAGGAGTAAAGTTCAAATTCTGGTCTGAGTTCTTTCTACCAGACTTGATGCTGTCTTTCAATTATTTGTGTTTCAATGTCCCCATTTGCAAAATGGAATATAACATACTTTCTGGTGTATTTCACAAGTTACTCATTTAAATACTCTGCAAAGTTAGAAGTGTCTATGAAATGTACATAAAAATATGTAGCATTTCACATATATGTTTCAATGTTTTCTATATCAACCTAATGAGGGTTGAAGGCACAGATACTAAAGCAAAATAAATTTTTTGGTTAGGTTCAAGTAGTTTTCTCTTGAAAGAGCTGATTTTGCCCTCTCAGAGACATCTGGAAATATCTGGAGACATGTTTGGCTGTCATAACTTGAGGAGGGGTGTTGCTACTAGCATCCTATAGGTGGTGGTGGCAAATGCTGGTGAACTTCCTACTATGCACAGGACAACCCACATAGCAAAGAATTATCTGGTTGCAAACGTCAGTTGTGGCAAGGTTGAGATTAAAGCCAATGAGAAACACATTGTTTAACCAGGGTTGTATTGTCATTACAGGGAGATAGTCCAAACTTTCTCCATGAGCAAAGATTTGCATGTTCTGTTCTCCCAAACGACGTGGTTTTCTCTAGTCCCAGTCAATAGTATTCTCTCCATACTCTTTGGCAAGACCCTGACTCTATCACTTTGTGCCCGTGTGACTTACATCTTACTTTGCTTGTTAGTTAAATAGGGATTATAGAACCTACCTCATAAAGCTAATGTGAAGATGAAATTAATGTATGCTCTGAAGCACTTAGAATAAGTCTCATACTATTAAGCTCATAGTAAGAGTTTAATAAATATCATAAACATTTTTTAAAAATAAGTTTTGGAATACAACCTTCTCCCTACAACATCTTCCCTGTGCTTACTGGGGTTTTCCTCCATTAATATGGAAGTCAATTATTTAAATTTAATGCAAGAAAAGCCCCAATATTGATTTAAAATATCAAATGCCAAATATTCAACATTTAATTATATTTAATAACTATTAATGAGTATTCAATTTAACAAATATGTTTTAAGATTTCATTTACTTGAAAAGAAGGTCTATCTATATCCACAGTGTATTTTCATAATCGTCCATACCCATAATTCTCTTTACTATAAGAAAAAAAGTGATAAATTTGCCATGTGGCATTAAATAAGGAAAGGAAGGAGAGAAGGAATCATTTTTCATGATCAGGAACAAATCATACTCTTTTCCTTTTACAGTTGCCTCCCACTCCCAAAACGAGCAAGAACTAGAGAAAGAAACAACTAGATTATGAAATCCTGTATTTGTTTTTCCCAATTCTTTCATTTCTCCTGGTATTTCCGCAGTGTGTGGCTGTGAAATGGGCTGCCCTTACATCAGGCTCAAAACGTGAGTAGGGCTAGGGAAGGAGGAATTCTACACCGACTTAAGATAAGAGCTGATAAAAATGTGGTTTTAAACCATCATTCTCAGCAAACTAACACAGGAACAGAAAACCAAACACTGCATATTCTCACTCATAAGTGGGAGTTGAACAATGAGAACATATGGACACAGGGAGGGGAACATCATACACCGGGGCCTGTTGGTGGGTGGGGGTCTAGGGGAGGGAGAGCATTAGGAGAAATACCTAATGTAAACGACAGGTTGATGAGTGCAGCAAACCACCATGGCAGGTGTATACCTATGTAACAAACTTGCACGTTCTACATGTGTATCCCAGAACTTAAAGTATGATGTAAAAAAATTATGGATTTGTATGAATATAAATTTACTAGTATCTGAATTGAACATGAAATTCCCTTGGTTTTCATATAATTTTATTAGACTAGCTACTGAAATCTGTTAAAAACATGTTTCCAGAATATCACTGTTAATTGGGTAATACTGAGAAAGATTTTCCTAAACTGTGTTTTGGTACATTTCCTCATTACTATAATCCTTTATCTACCCCAGCTATATCTAAGAGAAGAATGTTTGCCTCAAGTCAGTCTGCTGATACAAAGTCCTTTAAATAAGTATTAGAAAATATTAAACTTCAAGTAGGAATTAAATGGAATGAGGTGAAGGGAGAAGGAGCCAGGCACCTCAGAGAAACCATAAGAAATAGTCATTGCTAGCCGTATCTTACAGATGAGCAAACTGAGGCCTAGTGAGATTAGAAAATAGGCAGCATCACACAGTGGCAGAGCCAGACCTAAGGCTCCAGTCTTTTAACTTCTAATTTAATGCTTGTTTTCATTCCTAACCACTCATGGTGGTATGGTGTGGGTCCTATATGTAAGTAAAATCTTACATACATATATGCATGTATATATTTATATGTACATACATATACATACATATTTGCATGTACATATACATATATGTATGTGAGATCACCATCAATATGATTCAAACATTCACACTTTTATAATTTCCTCCCAAAAGCAGAGAAATTTTCCATCAAAACTGAAAACGTGGGTGTCTACCTGTCTGGGAGCCAGAGAACAGTGATATTTGGGTAAACGTCAGCGATAAAACAGGCTATTCATCAACTCTGTCATTTCAGATAAATTGAAATAGAAATAGAAGATATAGGAAGTATTGGAAAAGTCTCATACTTTTATACTCATATACTTATTTGCATATGTATATGTGTGCACACGTGCATAGATATCTGTAAAAGCACCAGTTCGGGATATCTTTATTAGGCTTTGTCATATTGAAGTGACTAGCGGGAATATATTTAGTTATTTCTTTGTTGACAAATAGAGATTTATGTTCTTTGGTTCTTTCTCAGATTTTGATGTCTGAATATCTGTCCTTGGAATTTTACATGTGAGAACTTTCAGTAAGGGTGGGGAAGGATAGTATTTATTTATTTATTTATCTCTTTAGATGGAGTTTTGCTCTTCTCGCCCAGGCTGGAGTGCAATGGTGCGATCTCAGCTCACTGCAACCTTCGCCTTCCCGGTTCAAGTGATTCTCCTGCCTCAGCCTCCTGAGTAGCTGGGATTACAGGCACCCACCACCATGCCTGGCTATCTATCTATATATTTGTATTTTTATTAGAGACAGGGTTTCACCATCTTCACCAGGCTGGTCTCGAACTCTTGACCTCAGATGTTCCACTGGCCTCGGCCTCCCAAAATTCTGGGATTATAGGCGTGAGCCACTGCACCCGGCCAAAGCATTTTATCAATTTTTAAAGGTGGAAATAATTATTTCCCCCCTTTTTAAAAAAGTTTCTTCTCACCTCCAGAACTACAAAATAATAAATTGCATTATTTTAAGCCACCAAGTGTGCAGTAATATGTTACAGTAAGCATAAGAAACTAATGCAATCCTTATTTCTCTTTGAGCCAATTAAAATCTTTGAGAATTTAAGTGTTAAGCCTTTCTTATAGTCTTTTTTCTTTCTTTGTTTCTTTCTTTTTTTTTTTTTTTTTTAATAGAGTAATGGAATCCTAGGAAATGGGATCTCAAACAGCTCTGCAGAGGTTGAAAACTCTTTATTTTACAGATGTGGGAATGGAGCCCATGGAAGGTTTTATGAGTTGCCCAAACCCAGTTCAGATTAGGATTTAGGCCTCCTGACTTCCAGCACAAAGACCTTTCCACTACACTTTCCGGCTTCCAGAAAGTCACTGTTTCCCTCTTTTCTATTCCTTAACATTCGGTGCCACATTATAGTAGAGTTTCCTCAAGCACAGGCATTAGAGCAGTAAAATACTCAAAAAGAGAATAGTTTAGAATTTCACCTCTTATGAGAACTGGTATGACCAATCTGAGGTCAGACATAAACTACTAAAATTATAATAAATATTTGTAGGTTCACTAAAATAAAACAAATAAACATAACTCTTCTGTGACATTCACCCTCCCTTGACCTTAGACAAGTATTGACTGGTTATTTTCATTAACTATTTTTATTTTCTAAAACGTTTTAGAATCATCTTCCCTTTCCCTTCTCAGTTCCCTAAAAATACTTGTAGATTTATTTTTTGTTATTATAAACAAGCTTACAAGACACAGATATGTAATCAGAGCACTAATGCATGGCAATTATGTCTCATAGGAAAATTTAGTTGGGAAGACAAATTAAAATTTAACCTTTATTGAGTACTTGCTACTTGGGAACTCCTAGACCATCTACCAAAACACATAAAGACACTATTATTACACTGTCTTGATCCTTGTTTTAAAGTTACCTAGTGAGATAACAATCAGAGCAACTGTAAAAGGATATGCCAATACAATAAGCCTATAGCCTAAATATCCAAAAGTAAAATTTACAGAAATTACTCTTTCTTAGGCACTGTGCTAAATTGCTTAATCCCAACAACAACTCTGTATGGTAAATATTTTCACCAACAGCGTTTTTTTGCATGAAAGCTGAGTGTTAAATGGGCTAATTACCTGATCCAATATCATGCTGATACTGTGGGTACAGCCTGGATTCATGTCACACCCAGGGAGGGTGACCTCATTGCCAACACTCCTAACCACTATGCACATTACCACTCAATATAAAATTAGGTCATACTTGTCACAGGGCTTGGAGAGATCAAGTCTGAAGGCCAGGATCTTCTTGTTTCATGAAATACTGGATAGATAGTATCAAAGATTTGCCTTTGATGCAACTTTTTTCAACATTTCATGCTGACATTCCCCTCCTCTGACTGGCAGAATAGTTTTTAGCTATGTTAATATCACTGACTTAGTTATAATAAGTTATAATCAACAAGTTTTGCCTCTGTGTTTTTTCGTTATATGCCTTTTAAACATAGGAACTCAGGAACTATATATTTAATTATTTATTTTTGCTTAATGCTGTTTTGGCAGTGTATTTATTTATTTAGAGACAGAGTTTCGTTCTTCTTGCCCAGGCTGGAGTGCAATAACGCGATCTCAGTTCACCGCAACCTCCGCCTCCCGGGTTCAAGCGATTCTCCTGCCTCAGCCTTCCGAGTAGCTGGGATTACAGGCATGTGCCACCACGCCCAGCTAATTTTGTATTTTTGGTAGAGACGGGGTTTCTCCATTTTGGTCAGGCTGGTCTTGAACTCCCAACCTCCCGTGATCTGCCCGCCTCGGCCTCCCAAAGTGTTGGGATTACAGGCGTGAGCCACTGTGCCTGGCCGGCAGTGTTTTTATTTTACCCATTAAAATGGCTATACTGATTATCTTATTCTATTTTATAATAATATACTTTAGTAGAATGAATAATTCACTCTGGGAATTCCATGACAAATATATTTGCAAATTGTTGCTATTTTATAATGTAGCCTGGAATATGCTCTTTCAGCAAAAAGATAGGCTATGTGAAATTGTTAAGTGAACTGCTGATTTATAAAGTATAGAAAAAACATTAAGGTAGTGAAATTCTTTTAAAAATTTAAAAATTTTTAAATGAAAAAAAGATTAAATTTATTTGGCATGACTTAGGAGGACAAAATTAGTAAAATTAGATAGGAATTTTAGAGGGCTAGCACTTAGCACCTAACAGAGATAGGCATTAAATAAATGTTTGCTAAATAAATATTGAATAATGTGATAGTTAATTTTATGTGTCAACTTGGCTGGATCATGGTGCCTAGATACATGGTGAAACAATCTTACGAATATTTCTGCAAGAGTGTTTTTGGATGATATTAACGCTTAAATTGTTGTACTTCCGGTAAAGCAGATTGCCCTCCATAATGTAAGCTGGTCTCATCCAATCAGTTGAAGACTTGAATAGAATAAACAGACTGACCTCCTCCAAGTGAGAGTGAATTCTACAATAGATAGACTTTGCATTTGAAGTGTAACATTGGTTTATGCCTGGGTCTCCAGCCTGTTGACTCACCCTACCAATTTTGGACTTGTCAGCCTCCATAATCATGTGAGGTAATTCTTTAAAATAAATTTCTTTATATATACCCATTCTATTGGTTCTGATTTTCTGAAGAACCCTAACTAATACAGATAGGTTAAATAATTAACCCTATTTCTATTCAGAATTAATTCATTTCACAAATATTTATTGAATGCTTGCTATGCGCTTTGCACTGCTGTTCTTTACTCTTTGGGATACAATACTCTATAAATCAGTACAAGATGACAGAGCTTATGGGGATTATAATTAGTGAGATGTGACATTATCAATAAACATCATTATGTAGTTTTTCAAAAAGGGATGAGTATTATGAATAAATTGAACATAGAAAAGCATGAAGAAGTCAAAGAGCAGAGGTGGAGGTTAGAATAGGTAGCAATTAAAAATATTTTTAATTAAAAATAAATTTTTAGAGCAGTTTTGGACTCACAGCAAAATTGAGCAGACTATACAGAGAGCTCCCATACTATTCCTGCTCCACCACAAACACAGCCTTCCCATTATCAGCATTTTGCACTGGAATGGTGCATTTGTTAAAATCTATCATTTACATCATTAACACATCATTATTCCCCAAAGTTCTTAGTTTGCATTGGAGTTCACACTAGGCGTACTTTCCATAGGTGTTGACAAATGTGTAATGACAGGAATCCATCATTAATTATCATATGGAAGAGTTTTGCTGCTTTCTGTGCTCCTTTTATTCATCTTTTACTTCCTCTTAATCCCCAGCAATCACTGATCTTTATAATGTTTTCTTACCTTTGCCTTTTCCAGGATATCATATAGTTTGAATCATACAATATGTATCCTTTGAAATCAGTTATTTTCACTAAGTATGCATTTAAGATGACTCTATATCTTCTCAAGGCTTGGTATTTCTTTTTTTTAAAAAAAAATTTATCTCTGAATAACATTCCATTGTCTGGATGTATCACAGTATTTTTTCTTGTGAGATGGGCTTTAATTGGATGAAAATTCTATTTATATTGTAGTGGCAATAGCAATCAATCCATTACAGATCATTTATTATCATATTAGTCCATTCTCATATTGTTATAAAGACACGTCTAAGACTGGGTAATTGATAAGAAAAAGAGGTTTAATTGGTCATAGTTCTGCAGGCTATATGGGAAACAAGGAAGCATCTGCTTCTGGGAGGTCTCAGGGAGGTTTTACTCATGGCAGAAGGCAAAGTGGGAGCAGGCACTTCATATGGCGAAAGCAGGAGCAAAAAAAAAAAAAATAGGAGAGAGAGGGAGGAGGTGCTACACATTTTTAAATGACCAGATCTCAGAAGAACTCACTATAGTGAGGACAGTACCAAGAGGATGCCCCAAGCCATTCATGAGGCATCTGCCCCCATAATCCAATTACCTCCCAGCAGGCCCCACCTCCAACACCGGGGATAATATTTCAATAAGAGATTTGCGTGGGGACACACATCCAAACTATATTAATCATCACCTTGAGTGTGTGACACAAGAATGAACATTTTCTCCAATTATTAGAGGCCTATATTTTAGATAAGTTAGTATAACAGTTTATCCAGTCACCTTCTGAAAGGCATCTTGGTTGCTTCCAAATGTTGTGAATTATAAATAAAGCTACTATAAACATCTGAGTGCAGGTTTTTATGTAGACATACATTTTCAACTCATTTGGATAAATACCAAAGAACATGATGGTAAGAAAGGGTATGTTTCATTTTGCAAGAAACTGCCAAACTGTCTTCATAAGTGGCTGTGCAATTTTTCACTCCCACCAGCAGTGAGAATTTCTGGTCATTCACATCCTTGCTAGCATTTGGTATTGTTAGTGGGGTTTTAAACATTATTTTTCCATTTTAATAAGTGTATAGTGGTATCTCTTGCTTTGATTTGCATTTTTCTGGTGATATATGATGTGGAATATCTTTTTCACATGATTACTTGCTATCTGTATACATTTTTTAGTTATATGCCTTTTGAGGTCTTTTTCTTTCTTTTTTTATGATGAAATGAGCTTTTATTATCAAATAATATGCCTATCATGTCAAACCTAATGTTGTTGCTATAATTTTGAAGTTCCCAAAATGAAATACCTTTCTTCTCTCTCTTTTTTTTTTTCTTGTGTGTGTATGTGCTTTTGTTTTTAGACACAATCTTGCTCTGTCGCACGGGCTGGAGCACAGTGGTGTGATCATGGCTCACTGCAGTCTCAACTTCCTGGGCTCAGCTACTTCAACCTCCCAAGTAGCTGGGACTACAGGCATGCACCACTACACCTGGCTAATTTTGAAATTTTTTGTAGAGATGAGGGCTCACCATATTGCCTCGGCCAGTCTCAAAGTCCTGGGCTCAAACGATCCTTTCACCTCGGCCTCCAAAAGCCCTGGGATCACAGGCCTGAGCCATCTGACCCAGCCACCTTTCTTCTTAGTTGGTTTGATGTGTAAGGCAATGAAAAGTATTCCTTTAAGGTGCTCTAAGGGGTGAACAATGGGCATATAACATGTAATACTTTGTAGTTAACATGACAAAGTATAGATATTGGGTCTATTGGTACAAAGTTTTTCTCAACTGTCATTTTATCTAGCTTTCTACAGTGTTCAATAATATGTGTTAAACATCTCTTCAGTGTCTTTGGGAAAATGTCACATTTATTAAACAAGGTTATAATATAAGTGAGTATATTACATCTGTGTATGTATGTATGTGAATATATGTATCTAATATTTAAAAATCTGTTATTTTACTATAAACTATCCTACTTTCTAATGTTATCAATAACACCTATCAGTTGCTGTAGAAGAGTTCAGAATGTTCATTTTCCTGGGGGGAAAAAACCCAAGAAAGTCTTAATCGTAAAGCAACAGAAAAAGAAAAATAGCCAAAAAAGTTCAAGATGCTCTATGAGAACAGATTTGTCACCTGGCTGTGCACCAACTAGAAGCAAGGCACACACTCACTGCTTGCTGAGGTTGTCTGAAGTGGAGAATTGGAGAAATATTCCCAACATAGGGTGGGGGAAAAGAGAGCAAGAAACAAAAAGAAAGAACAGCTCAAAGCACATAGTGGGATGCGGGGGTGGTAATGGGTCAGAAGCACCGACAGCACAAAATCAAGACTGCTCCAAGGAAAAGAACAGAAGCCTCATTCAGAGTAGAGGGAGAATGTTGTTTTACCAACGGAGATCTATGGAAATTAGTGTCTAAAACATGAAAAGTACAATGGGGAAAAAGAAGATTCTGTGGTCAAATATACTTGAGAAATATAAATACTCTCTTCTTGGAGATTTACAATGCATACGTAAACATTACAATTTCTGAGAGGTCCTATTTTTTAAAAAATCTTTTTAATCTTTTTAATAAATATATCCATGTTTAACATTGGTGTTGTCACACTTATTTGACTATGGAATTTTTTTTTAGACCACCTGATAACATTCCCAGTTGTATGAATGGGTGCAGCTGTGAACTCTCGTGTTTTGTGGTTAGTGGATTTTTAGAAACGTGGATATGGATAATATCAACACCTCAATGGTACCTGAAGACCTCCATGATGCACTTGGTAATGGGCAGAATAGCAAAATGGTTAAAACCAGGAACTTTGAACTGGGTAATCCCTGGGCTCAAATCTCAGGTCTTCTACCTGCCTTGCCAAAGTCCCTGACTTCTTTATGGCTCTATTTCCTCATCTGTCAAAAAGGGGGAAAAATAAAGATAACAGGACCTATTTCATGAGTCATTGGGGGGTGTCAGATGAGATATTTCCTGTAAAACACATAACATTGTGCCCAGCACATAGGAAACAAAAAATCCTAAAGAATCCATCACTCAAATCTCTTCTTCTGTGAATTCTCTGGGAAGTTTTTATCTGGCTACTCAAGTGGTTTTTGGAGAATAGAGATTAAATGAATACCGCTTCTCTGACCAAGGCAACATGGTGTCCAGTGCTATGGTCAAATGTAAGCATGATCTTACCAGACCCATGGTGGGTTGACAGGATTTTGTGAGATTACATGCATGAAGGAGAGGTCTTTTTCTTTCTTAGTAAGGTTGTTCATTTTCTAAATGTTGAGTTTTAAGTGTTCCTTGTATATTTTGGATCATTATCTTGTGTCAGATACATCTTTTTCCCTTTGTTAACTTC
Organism: Macaca mulatta; assembly: GCF_049350105.2. Classification (NCBI taxonomy): domain Eukaryota; kingdom Metazoa; phylum Chordata; class Mammalia; order Primates; family Cercopithecidae; genus Macaca; species Macaca mulatta. Next base: position 131,928,697 of record NC_133413.1, on the reverse strand, counting down.
TGGGCATATTATGGTTTTGTGGATTACATTTAGATTTGTGATCTATTTTGAGTTAATATTTGTAAAGAGTAGAAGGTCTGTGTGATTTGTTTTTTTGTATGTGGATGCCCAATTTTCCCAGCACCAAGGCTGGGAAATATAAAATAAAGTAATAGACATTTGAAAATAAAGTAATAAACCACATCCACAAGCTGAAAAATATAAATCATATGATCATATCAATAGGTGCAGAAAAAGCATTTGACAAAGTCCAACACCCATTCATGATTAAAAAAACAAAACAAAACAAAAAACACCTCTTAGCTAACTAGGAATAGACGGAAACTTCCTTTAACAAAGAACATCTTTAAAAACCTTCAGCTAGCAAAACTAAACGTTTTCCACCATTAAGTACTGAAAAGGCTGTGCTTTGTCTATTGAATTACCTGCACTTCTTTGTCAAACATCAGTTGACTATACTTGTGTAGATCTATTCCTGGAGTCTCTAGTCTATTCCAATTATTTATTTGTCTGTTGCTTTGCCAAGACCATACTGTCTTGATTACTGTAGTTTTATAGTAAGTCTCAAAATAAGGTAGCGTTATTCCTCTGACTTTATTCTTTAATATTGTGTTGTCTATTATGGATCCATCACCTCTCCATATAATCTTTAAAATCAGTTTGTTGATATCCACAAAATAAAATACTAGGATTTTTATTAGAATTGCATTGAATCTATAGATGATGTTGAAAAGAACCGCCATCTTGACTATTATGTGCTTTCCTATCCATGAACATTAATTATCTCTCCACTTACTTAGTTCTTTGATTCATTTCATCAGAATTTTATAGGTTTTTCTCATATATGTCTTATGCATACTTGGTAAGATTTATACAAAAGTATTTCATTTTTGAGATGCTGATACAAACCATATTGTGTTTTTAATTTCAATTTCAAGCTACACTTGTTCTTTTCTGGTATTTAGGAAAGCAATTGACCTTGATATCCTGCATTCTTGCTATAATGACTTATTAGTTCTAGGAGGTTTTCTGTTGTTTTTGTTGGTTCTTTGGTGTTTTCTATATAGACAATTGCGTCATCTGTGAGCAAAGGCAGTTTTATTTCTTCCTTCCCAGTCTGCGTACATTTTATATCCTTTTCTTATCTTATTGCATTAGCTAGGATTTCCAATACAATGTTAAAAAGGAGTGGTGAGAGGGGACATTCTTGCCTCGTTCTTGATCTTAGTAAGAAAACTTTCAGTTTCTCACCCTTAAGTATGATGTTAGCTGTAGGTTTTTAAAGAAGTTCTTTGTTGAGTTAAGGAAATTTCCTCTACTCCTAGTTTGTTAAGAGTCTTTCTTTCTTTCTTTCTTTTTTTAAATCATGAATGGGTGTTGAACTTTGTTAAATGCTTTTTCTGCATCTATTGATATGATCATATGATTTGTTTCTTTTTTTAAGCTTGTGGATGTGGTATACTACTTTATTTTCCAATGTTGAACTAGTGTTGCTTACTAGGGAAAAATTCCACTTGGTTGTAGTGTATAATTCTTTTAATACATTGTTGAATTTATTTGCTAATATTCTCTTGAGGATTTTTGCACCTATATTCATAGAGACATTGGTCTGTAGTTTTGTTGTTGTTGTTTCTATTTTATTATAATGTCTGGTTTTGGAATTAAGGTAATGCTGGCCTCATGGAATGAATAAGAAAGTATTCCCTTTACTCTTATCTTCTGAAAGAGATTGTAGAAAATTAGTACAATTTCTTCCTTAAATGTGTGACAGAATTCACCAGTTAATCCATCTGCGTCTGGTGCTTTCTATTTTAGACTACTTTTAATATTGATTCAATGTCTTTAATAGATCTAAGCTTATTTATATTGTCCATTTCTTTTTGTGTAAATTTTACAGGTTGTGTCTTTCAATGAGTTGGTCCATTTTATCTAGGTTATTGAATTTGTGGGCATAGAGTTGTTCATATTATTTAAAAAATTATTATTTTAATATCTATAGAATCTGTAGCAATATTTCCTCCTTCATTTTTGATATTAGTAATTCATGTCTTTTCTCTTTTTTTCTTAGTTAATCTATCTAGAAGCTTGTTGATTTTGCTAATCTTTTTAAAGAACTAGCTTTAGGTTTTGTTGATTTTCTCAACTGACTTCCTGTCCTCAATTCTATTGACATGTTCTAATTTTTATCACTTCTTTCTTTCTGCTTACTTCGAACTTAACTTGCTCTCTTTTTTCAGTTTCCTAAGGTGGAATGTTAGAAGGTTAATTTTAGATATTTCTTCTTCCCTAATAAATGCACTGGATGCTATTAACTTTTCTCTATATGCTGCTTTTGCTGTGTCACTTAAAACTTGATAAGTTGTATTTTTCTTTTTTGAGACAGGGTCTCACTCTGTTGCCCAGGCTGGAGTGTAGTGGCATGATCTTGACTCACTGCAACCGCCACCTCCTGGGCTCAAGCAGTTCTCCTGACTCAGCCTTCCCAGTAGCTGGAACTACAGGGACTTGCCACCATGCCTAGCTAACTTATTTTTCTTTTTTTGGTAGAGATGGGGGTTTGCCATGTTGCCCAGGCTGATCTGGAACTCCTGGGGTCAAACAATCCACCTATGTTGGCCTCCCAAAGTGCTGGGATTACAAGCGTGAGCCACTGTTCCCGGACTAAGTTGTATTTTTTTTTCATTTATTTCATTTTTTTTCAATTTTTTTGAGTTGTTTTTGACATGTATAGTATCTAGATGTGTGTTGTTTAATCCCCAAGTATTTGGGAATTTTCCAGTTATCTTCTTGATTTCTAGTTTAATTCTATATTGTCTGAGAACATACATTACATTATTCCTATTCCTTTAAATTTGGTAAAGTGTGTTTTATGGCCCATAATGTAGTCTATCTTAGTGAATGTTTCATGTGAACTTGAGACGAATGTGTATTATGCTTTTGTTGAATAAAGCAGTCTAATGCTATCCATTATATATTCAGTTGATTGATGGCGTTGTTGAGTTCTATGATGTCCTTACTAATTTTCTGCCTGCTGGATCTGTTCATACCTGATAAGGAGGTGTTGAGGTCTCTAAGAATAATAGTGGATTCATCTATTTCTCCTCGCAGTTCTATCAGTTTTTGCCTCAGATATGTTGATGGTGTGTTGTTATGTCCAAACAATTAAGTGTTGTTATGTCTTCTTGGATAATTGATCTCTTTATCATTATGTAATTCCTTTTTCTTCCTGATAATTTTTTTAGTCTGAAATCTGCTGTCTGAAATGGACATAGCTATTCCTCCTTACTTTTGATTAGCGTTAGTATAAAATATGTTTCTCCATATCTTTACTTTTAATCTATATGTATCTGTATATTTAAAGTGGATATAGTTGATTCTCGATTTTTGATACACTCTGACCATCTCTGCCTTTTAATTGGCATTTTTAGACCACTAATATTTAAAGTGGTTATTAATGTAGTTGAATTAATATCTACTGTATTTCTTTACTGTTTTTCATTTGTCACCTTATCTCTTTTTTCCTGTTTTTGTCTTCCTCTCCTTTTCTACTTTTTATGGTTTTAAATGAGCATTTTGTATAATTTCATTTTCTTTTGTTTCTCAGTTCTCAGTTCTCCTTTTTTATGTTAAACAAAACTTTTTTAGTAGTTGCTCTAGAGTTTCCAACATATTTACAAGTATTCAAGTCCAAGTCCACTTTCAAAGGATACCTTATAATCAGAAAATATTCCAATTCATTCCTGCTGTCCCTTGTATGTTGCTATCATTCATTTTACTTACATATAAACTATAATCATTGAATATATTGTTGCTATTACTTCAAACAAAGTATTATCTGACACATCAATTAAAAATGTAAAAAAGTGAAAGCTTTTATTTTTCCATTAGTTATGCCTTCTCTAATACTCCTCCTTTCTTATGTAGACCGTAGTTTCTTATCTATATATTTTTCCTTTTCCCTGCAGAACTTACAGCATCTCTTGAAAGGCATGTCTACTGGCAACAAAGTTCCTCAATTTTCATTTGTCTGAAAGTCTTTATTTCTCCTTCATTTTTTGAAGCATAATAAAAAGGATACAAAATTGTATGTTGGTGGTTTTTTTTTTTTACTCTCAACACTTTAAAGATTTTACTTCGCTGTCTTGGTTGCATGATGATTTAAAATGCACCCAGGATTGTTTTAACCAGGTAGTTAAATTGGAGTTCATAAGGTCCCATTTTATTAGACCACTTTGTAAGTGTCAAAAGCTTACTTTAATTTTAATTTATTATTGACTGCATTAAAGAGTCAAAGCCCAATATTGGATGTGTCAAGGCAGTGAGTACTATGAGTACAAATTGAGGCAAAGCTATGGTTAAAGTGGGCATATCTATCGTCTGTTTTGTATTTAGCTATTTTTTAAGATTGTAGGAAGAACAGTGTTTAAATTTAGTGAATTCCAGGTATAACTCTAATTTGAGCCCTAGTTTTAATTAAGTTACGAAGTTTTTGTCGGTTGGTGCATTTTAGCAAATGCTAAAACTCACTTAAACCTATGTTGTAGACTCACAAAAGTTAGTCAATACACTTTTGTCTGTTTTTAATAAAAACTATATTAGTACATAAATTTTGTTGTATAAGAATTTGTTATATATAATTATTACATATAATTTGTTTTATATACATTTTAATATGTAAATTTTAGAATTTCAATGGAATCAAACTATGGACCTCTTTTAAAATTTAATTATGTATATAATTTATTATACATTTTTGTTGGCAGGGAGAGGGAGAGCATTAGGAAAAATAGCTAATACATGCTGGGCTTAATACCTAGCTGATAGGTTGACAGGTGCAGCAAACCACCATGGCACACATTTACCTATGTAACAAACCTGCACATCCTGCACATGTACCCAGGAACTTAAAATAAAAATAAAAATTAATTAAAACAGCATAAACATTGTACACACACACACACATATATATAACTATATATATTATGTATTTGCCTTTTCTTTTCTCCCCTTACATCTAGGATTTTCTTTCCCTCTTTTACCTTTGTCTCCTTTTTCTTTTCATTTTAGGCTTTTAGCCTCCTGAAGCTGTGGTTTTTAGTTTCTGTTTCTGGTTGATAACTCGCAATCAGCTTTCTAGGAGTTTACAGGAAAAGGGGGGAGGGGGAAAGGGCCCAGTGGTCAGCCTCATTGGCAGCAGTTTTTGTTCTAGGTTTTCCAATCCATTTCTTTGACTTTTTTTTTTCTTATTCTTAAACAAAATCTTTTAAAATCAGTATGTCTAGGCAGGCCAAATATTTTATTTCTTTTTTTGGAGGGGGAGTGGGCCAGGGTCATGTGTTTTGGTTCTCCCTTACCATTGCATTTTCTTTTTCTTTGAGTGTTTACCTGATACACTCGTGGTGGTCTTGAGTGGCCTCTGTGGTGATAGGAGAGCAATCTCTTCCTCAGCCGGTAAGGCCAGTCATAGCATCAAGAATACAGGAAATATAGCTAATATGACTGGCTAATATGACACATAGCTAATATGACTGGCTCTGTGATGCTCTGGCATCATCTAAGGAATCTCTGGGGTGATGATAGTGGAGATTTTTAGAGAGTAAGCTATAAGTTGCCCCAAGCATCATATAAAACATTTTACAGTGAGAGAAGAAAGAAGGAGCACAAGAAGAAGTTTAAGGAATACTTGCAGGCCGACCCACAACTACGTTTCTAAATTATGTAACTTTGGCCAAGAAAATAGATCTGAAGTTTTCGGGGATCTCTAATAATACTTTGGTGATGTTACAAAAGGTAGAAGCTATATATAGAATATCTAAAGTATATGGGGTAAATATGTATATGTAGGATATAATTGACCATAGTATCTTGGTGTATTCTTCAGGCCAAGTTGGCAGGACTGTAGTCATGTTGTTGAAGAGTAGGAACTGACACATTAGTAGCGTATATGGAAGAGTTGTGGTCTTTGTAGCCAAGGGGAAGGAGTGGTCATGTTTGGAGATGTAGGATGTGCAAGAAGTGTGATGGAAAGCTGGAGTCCGGCAGGAAAAGAAGGCACTGGGGAGTGAGTAGAAACATACCCAGGGGTTGTGGGGTTGACTGATATAAAGCAGATGGCTACGTGGAAAAGCAGTCATCTCCATTGATTGTTATAATGGCAGAGATTGTAGTTAACCTCTATGAGATTTCTCCTCAGGCATGGAAGTATAGGGGTGTGCTCTTTTGGCAGAGAGCAAGGATTATGCAAGAATCATGGGCTGAACAGATGGCAAGCTCAAGAAACATCATAGAATTCTTAGTATTAAAGGAAGAAAAGCAACAAAAGTCCTGGGTCCTGTTTGTGCCTTAGAAGAGGAAGTCCATGGGCATTGCTGGGGCGGAGATTTTTAGTGTCCAGGGTAAAGTCATCTTTAATGGCAAGTTCTGGTATCAAGACAATGCCATCTCCAACATTGAGCTCTCCAGCCACGGTGATATGGTCTGGGAAGAGGAGCTGTCTGTTTTTTTTTTTTAAGCGTGTATCCACTCTAATTGATGTGGGTCTTGTTCTTATGGCTCTGTGGTATTATATATAATAAGGCCAAGGTTGGAGTTTCAACATTATCCTGTAGGCAGGCTCTCTAATACTACAGGTTCTTTGCCTTGGTTGTTGGTTTGGTTGGCAATGGGTAAGCTGAAGGAAGTCTCCAGGTTTAGGACCATACTCTGTAGCATGTGGATCTTTAAAGGAGCTGGATCTCCGAACTGCAAACCAAGGAAAATACTTGGATCAGTAGTAAGACCAACAGTCAACAGAATGGTGTACAGCTGCACTTGCCAGGTTTTGTTTTGTTTCATTTTTGGTAAAAATTTAGGCTTAAATAGGTCCTATATCAGATAGACAGCTTACTAGACATAAGACAATCTATAGTTAATGATTCTAGAAGAGTATGTCCAGTTGATCTGTTCTCTAGCCCTTATGGGATAGGGGCAAGATCTAACATTTATAAAGATATGGGGATATTTTCAAAGGGCCTCATATATAATGAGTCTTTATATGTATGAAGAAAAAACACATCCCCTTTAAATATAGAAAAGACAATGGGTTTTTTTTTTTCCTTTTTGAGATGGAGTCTCACTCTGTAGCCCAGGCTGGAGTGCAGTGGTGTGATCTCGGCTTACTGCAACCTCTTATTCCCAGGTTCAAGTGATCTCCTGCCTCAGCATCCTTAGTAGCTGGGATTACAAGCGTGCGCCACTACGCCCAGCTAATTTTTGTATATTTAGTAGAGACGGCGTTTGGGAATGTTTTTAAAGTTCCTGGGAGGCACAAGTTGGCCAATGGGCCTTGAAATAAGAGGGACTAACACATGGGGAAAGATACCTTTAGGAGTTTATTTGCCAGATTGGAATTTGAAAAGAAGTAGTTTGAGGAAACTGTCTTTCAGTATCTGAGACCCAAAAGAGACATTAAAATTCCATTGACTGATCTTTCGAAGAACCCAGCATTGTATATTCTATTCTAAGAAGTGACATGAGTGCCTTGATTACTCTCAGTAATGACTATATTTTTGAAGGAGATAAGCAATGTCTCGACAAGGCCGTGGATGTGACTTTAGTATATGTAGAGATATGTGTGACTTCCATTTATATTTTGAGTATCCATGAAACAAGTAATCCCCGAAATTATTTACCCGGAAGGTGCCAGCTCTTAGGCACTGGCCCAACAGTGTGTAGTAATGTGAAGATGGGTCCATTTGTTGATCAGGGTCCCAGTTCTAAGATGATTGTCTGTGGCCAATTTTGTTGACACTTGGGTCCTGTCCTACATCAGGGACATCTTGACTAAGGTAGGGAAAGTAGCAATATTCTGCTGAGCTTCATCAATCTTGTTATGATTGGCAATGACATTTGTATAGTTTATGAACTTCCATTGTTGTTTATTTGGTTAATTACAAGGGGCTCCCCAGATAGCCAGTGCATCTTGGGAGGGGTGTAGGGATCTCTTCCAGCACCATGGCACTTGGCAAGGAACTGAGGACAGGGTAGACCACCTCCTCCTGCAGGTGGAATATGCCAGAGAGCCCAGGTTTGGACCTAGTGACCATGCCAAGCTTTGTTTTTATGATCCAAATCACACTGGGCAGCTGGATACAGAGGGTCAGAGACTCAGGGTCTGCAAAAGCCTCTATTTCGAAGAAAGCCCAATACGTAGCTAGCAGTTGTTTCACTGGTATATAGCACAAGACCAAAAGGGGCAGTTTCTCATATTAGAAGTCTTTGGGCAATTTATGGCCACTATAAGACTCCAGGAGGCATGAAAAGAAATTGTCGAACCTCTTTAATAAAGGAGTCTCTGAGAGCATTAAACACGCATGCCTGATGACTTCAATTTGGACAGATTTTAGAGCCTTTTGTCGGAGAAAGCACCATTTAAGGTAGGCTGATTTCTGAATAGCAGCAATCATAAGTGAGATTAAATAAAACTTGTAGATGGGGAATATGTTGCTACCAAAACCCAAAAAGGACTGATAGATGTTTGACTTGTATGTTCTTAAGAAATGTGCCAAATTAATCTCCTTGAAGAAGAATGTCATTAGGTAACGTCATACTTGTCCTTCTTGAAAAAGGCAGATGCAATTGATATCTTGTCTGTTGTGTTCAATGATAAAGCTGTTGAGGTATGCCATGGATAGTCCAGAAAATGTGGGTTGTATCCCTTCAGAGATAAGGGCACTGTGAGGATGACAGACTGTTGAAATAGTCATTGAATAGATCAACCAAATCTATAACAGCAAAATCTTTACTGGTTGATTGGATAGAATCAGTAATAATAATACTGGATATTAAGTATGGGGATCTTGAGAGATGGGATCATAGCATTGAAACTGTAGCAATCTACTAGAAGGCCCTGTTTTTTTGTTTGTTTGTTTTTTTTTTTTTTTTTTTTTGAGGTTTAGGAATAGGCAAAATTGGGTTGTCAAATAGAGAAAGAGTGGGGATAATTACCTCTTTATTAATTAGGTTTTAAATAGTAAGCTTGAATTATTGAAGCACCAGTTTAACTTCTATTTGGACATATTAACTCTTTTTTTTTTTTTTTTTGAGACAGAGTCTCACTCTGTCGCAATTTAAGTGTGTACCCAACTGATGTGGGTACACATCAATTAGATGTGGTCTTGGCTCACTTCAACCTCCACCTCCTGGGTTCAAGTGATTCTCCTGCCTCAGCCTCCTGAGTGGCTGGGATTATAGGTGCCCGCCACCAGGCCCAGCTAATTTTTGTATTTTTAGTAGAGATTGGGTTTCTCTCTCTCTCTCTTTCTTTCTTTTTTTTTTTTTTTTTTTTTTTCATGGAGTCTCGTTGTGTCGCCTAGGCTGGAGTGCAGCGGCATAATCTCAGCTGACTGCAACTCCACCTCCTGGGTTCAAGCAATTCTCCTGCCTCAGCCTCCTGAATAGCTGGGATTACAGGTGCACGCCACCATGCCTGGCTAATTTTTGTATTTTTTTAGTAGAGACGGAGTTTCACCATCTTGGCCAGGTTGATCTTGAACTCCTGACCTTGTGATCCACCCACCTTGGCCTCCCAAAGCACTGGGATTACAGGCATGAGCCACTGCGCCTGGCCCCATTTTAATTATTTTAACTGGAAAGTCATATGGTCTCATTTTACCAAGCCAATTTAGAAGTGTGACTTACTTTAATTTAAATGTATTATTCATTGTGTTACAGCATTTATGCCCAATTTGAGATTATTTATGCCTAGTGGCTATTATGAGTATGGAAAACTTAGGCAAGGCTACATTTAAAGTGAGGCACACTTATTTTTCCTCTATTTCACATCTAGTTACTTTTTAAAACTATAGGAAAATAATGTTTAAATTTAGTGTAACTCCTGGTGTACTATAAGTTGAGCGTAAGTATTTATTAAGTCTATAAAGCTTTGTCAATTGGTGTATTTCAGCAAATACTAAATTTAACTTAGAACCTATTCTGTATAGGCACTAAAGCCAATCAGCACCCTTTTTATCTCTTTTTAGCGTAAATTATTTTAGTATATAGATAATTATATTTTAATGCATTTGTTATGTATATTAGTATATATGTTATTTAATGTGACTTTTACTATATAAAGTTTTGATTATGAATTGAATCAAACTATAATTTTCCATTTGAATTCAATTATATGTAATTGATTATATATTTTTATATAATATAATATTTTATTTATACATATAAAATTTATTTATTCACTTTTTCTTTTCTTCCCTGTATCCCCACCACCTTTCTGTTTTAGGCTTTTAGCTGCCTTAAACAGGGTTTTTTTTTTTTTTTTTTGGTTTCTGTTTCTGGATGATAACTGGCAGCATAAACCCACTAGGCAATTACAGGAAAAGAAAAGGGAAAGCAAGGGCTCCAGCAGCCTGGCTTTCAGACAGCTTTATTTATGTATTTATGTATGGATTTATTTCTAGGCTTTTAAATACAATTCCCCCCCTTTTTCAAAATCTTTTATTGTAGAATGGTTTATATGTCTATGCGCTTACATTTTTTTTTTTTGTTTTTTGAAGTCTCTTGTCTGTTTTTGATCATTTATATTTCCTTTAGTATTTACCTGATAAGCTCCTGATGGCCCCAGGTGACTTCTGCTGTGAGCAGTGGCCTCACTTTCTAGGAAGTCCCACTCAATCTCAGAGGGTCAGGGCTTCCATTCAAGAGGGCAATAGCGGCATTAGCTTTCTCCTTCACATTCTCTGTTTGGAGTGTGAGACCCTTAGCAGCACTTAAGACAGCCAATGCTCGTTGATTAGGTACCTTTAAAATTAACTGAAACACCTCTTCAGAAAATTTGGGAGGGTGGATGGCTGGACCCAGTTGCTCTTTTTCTTTCTCATTTTTTATTAAACATTGAGGGACTGGTCTACAGAGATAAGATGTCCTGTATCACATTGGTTTGAGAGGCACATCTCAACAGCAAGAGGACAATAGCAGAGAAGTTTATGATCTGAACAGCAATATTTGCAGGATGCTGTGATCCCCTAAGGAGGAGCTCCAGGAATGGCCCACAGCACATGAACAAGTGTTCAGGCAGTGCACTCCCGTGACTCTGTGGAATGATGGAAATTTGATTCAGCAAAGCTCAGAAGGAAAAGGTAAAGTGGTTTATACAATGCCCCCAGGAACATATAACATCCTGGACATGAGGCGCTTTTACATAAACGAGTCAGTTGCCCCCACCAATTTTCAGTGTTACCACTCTTTAGTGGGTCAGTGAATCAGACTTGTCCTACTAGGCACTAGGGGGTAATCACTCCTCATCTGCTTGGAGGGTCCTTTTGGAGAAACTGACATACTCAATTACCTTATAGGCACTGTGTTCTGGACCCTGAGTGCTCAGTCAACATGGAGAAATATGTTGAGTGTCCCCAGGCCGTAAGTCCCAGATGTGTCTTATGAAGTCTAAGCTCCTCAATTTTAGGCTGGGAATTCAGGGCAACACTTGACAAAAACAACACAATGCAGCAGTCATCAAGCAGCAAGCACAACAACAACCAGCTATGCTTTCCCAGTGAGTGGCTGCTGTCTGTCAGATCCAGTTAGGAAGCCAAGAGCAGCCTGAAGACATATCAACTCCCTCTGGTGTCAAATTCCCCTGTCCCAATTGTTTTAAAATGAACCCAGGTTTTGCATGGCATATTGTAAAACATGCAGACATGGAAATGACTGTCATGAAGGAAGAAGTCTTGATACTCACAGATTTCTAGAAACAAGGCCACACAGGGAAGCATCAGGTTGGTCAAGAGGCAGAAAGAGAAAGGGGAACAAAATGGATCTGAGTCATTGAGGTTTCTACATAAAGGGATAGGCAAGGTAGGATAAGCAGGCTTAGGAGTGGTAGTTCGAATAATTCCAGCAGGCTCAGGGGTATAAAGACGGTATTAGTCTGCTCTCATGCTACTTAGACATACCTGAGACTGAAAAAGAGGTTTAATGGACTCACAGTTTCACATGGCTGGGGAGGTCTCACAATCATGGTGGGAGGCAAAGGAGGAGCAAAGGCATGTCTTACATGGTGGCAGACAAGAGAGTGTGTGCAGGGGAATTTCCCTTTCATAAAACCATCAGATCAGCTGGGCGTGGTGGCTCACGCCAGTAATCCCAGCACTTCGGGAGGCCGAGGCAGGTGGATCACCAGGTCAGGAGATTGAGACCATCCTGAATAACATAGTCAAACCCAGTCTCTACTAAAAATACAAAAAACTAGTCGGGTGTGGTCGTGGGTACCTGTAGTCCCAGCTACTCGTGAGGCTGAGGCAGGAGAATGGTGTGAACCCGGGAGGCAGAGCTTGAAGTGAGCCGAGATCATGCCACTGCATTCCAACCTGGGTGACAAAGCGAGACTCCATCTCAAAATAAAGAAAGAAAAAGAAAGAAAGAAAGAAAGGAAGGAAGAAAGGAAGGAAGGAAGGAAGGAAGGAAGGAAGGAAGGAAGGAAGGAAAGAAAGAAAAGAACCCATCAGATCTCCTGAGACTTATTCACTGTCATGAGAACAGCATGGCAAAACCCACCCCCATGATTCAATTACCTCCCACTGGGTCCCTCCCATGACACATAGGGATCATGGAAGCTACAATTCAGGATGAAATCTGGCTGGGACAAAGCCAAACTGTATCAAAGACTGACCTGAATTTTCCTTTTTTGAGTTCCACATGTCACCTTCTACCCACGTGGGCCAGGTACCAGATGACCTACAGGCTCCTTACGTGTAGGGCCTGGAACCAGAAATCATAGGTAGCAATTTTTAAAAAAGATTATCATGGTAGATCCTACTTGAATTGGCTTTGATTCAAAGGGGGCACAAAAGTTAACATGAGGTTATATGAAGGAAGACAGTTCTGGATAAAGGAAATAGACCCTGCACAAAGGCTGTTTGGAAGGGTCATTCCTGCCATGTTCAAAGCAGCAAGGACACCAGTGTAGCTGGAGCAGAATGAACAAGTGAGAGATTTGTAATAGATAAAGTAGGAAAGGCAGCAGGGGCTAGATCATGTGAGGCCTTGTAGGTTACTGCAGGGATTTTGGCTTTTACTCTGAATGAGATAGGAGGTGATGGGTTAAGGGGTTTCAGCAATATGGGAAATGGGTTAAGGGGTATTGAGCAATTCAGTGATTGAAGGACATGATCCAATGGGCTGCTGAGCTAAGAACAGACCACAGAACAAGGGTAGAGGTAGGAAAACTATCAAAAGGCCATTGCAGCTGTCCAGGGGACAGGCACTGGTGACTGGGACCAGCATGTTAGTAGTGATGGGTAGTAAGAAGTGAGTAAGTTTAGGGTATATTTGGAGAGAGAACAAAGGATATTCTAAGATCTTTGGGAAGAACAACTGGACAGATGGCATTACCACTCACTGATGGGAGGCTGTTCAGGAGGAGCGAGAGTGGGGATGGGGAAAGAGAGAGTTCAGTTTGGGGCATGGAGTTCTCAGTCACCAAAGACCTGAAATATTTTGTGCAATAAGAGAAAATAAGAACATGAAGGTACACAAGCAGATAGAAAGGTTGGCAGGCAGATAAAATAAGTGAGAGAGAAAAGTAGGACCCAGAAAATGATTTATTTAGGATTCTGTTAGAGAATTCATGCATATGGCAGAGAAATGAACAAGATCTAAAGGACTATGTGGCTCTAAACCTAAGCCAAACTCTATGGTAGCTGATTTTTTTAGTCCATAGTTTTATAATTCCAAAAGATGTCACAGATACTGCCAAACAAAAATGTGATAGTTTTATAACTTCAGGATTAGTTGATCACCAAGGAATATATCAAGGAAAAGCTGCTCTAGATTCAATCCTTTTTAATATGAATTTGTATTCATTTCACTGCATCTATAAGCACTTATAAACATACTTTTTCTATAGGAAATTTCTTCCAATCTAATCATAGACTTTGATGCAAGGCAGATTCATAATCCCTCTAATATCTCTACTAACATGGATGTGTTCTTAATCCACAGACTGAGATTTAGAAGTGAATTATTGTCACAAAGAGGTTCTAAAATGAAGGGAGTTCCAGAAGAAATTACTTAAAAGTTAGCCAAAGCAAATAGTCACTGTGCAACTAACTAAAGTCAACAACAGTCAGGCAAGTGTGTGCACTAGATAAGTTTTAACACGTATTCTGTCCTCAAAAGACAAGTTGCCACTTAGTTGGCCGAAATATTTATTTGTCATTATGAAATGCAGTATCTCAGCAGACACCCTACAGGTCAAGTCTTAATTGAGAATCTATGATCTGTCCCTATGCAATGAGAAAGCGGGAAGAAATATAATAGGACAAGGTGGCACAGGCTGATAGGTTATTTAACCATAACCTGATTCTGTTGCTCCCCTGAAAGACCCTGTATTCCTCTGCACATAAGTTATGCTTCCATGCTCCTTCCTTTCCTCCTTTTGTCTTCTTCAGCATCATCTTCTAGAACCTTTGCTATTAGTCCAAACTGTACTAGAAAAAAGGGATCACAAATGAATAGGACATTATCCCAACACTCCATATCTAAAAGAAAGTAGAAAAAAGTAGATTAGTCCATTTCATTCATTCCTTTATTCAGTAAAACTTACAATGAACACTTACTATATTTGGTACCATGTTACTGGAGGTAGAGTTGAATGAACACAGAACTGACCATTAGGGAGTTCACCCTCTATCAGGGGGAGTGGACATGTAAACTAAGGCATGGGGTATAACCTATGGCTTCCATGGTAGGTGCACACACAAGGGCCTGCGGGCACAGCACGGAAGGAGTGTTTCTTTTAATTGGGAACACTCAGATTTGGAAAGGGTTTCATGTAGGATGTGATGCCTAGGTCACATCTCTAAAGGAAAGTAGGCAATTTGCAAGTGAATGAACCAGGAGGAGCAATTACAACATTTCCAAACACAACAGCTAGGGATTTTACAGGGTCTAATTCTGTAAGCAAAGGGGACTCATTTAAAAGCTTAGAGTAATGGAATCATATAACCAGAATTGTTGTTCAAAAATATCACTCTAAAGCAGGTTTAGTGGGTGATTTGGAGAGGGTAAGTCCACAGGCGAGGAGAGCAGTTAAGTGATTAATGCCGTATTTTGGGAGATGATGAACACTTGTGTGAGGCAGTGATTGTGGAAATAGGAAACAGAATGTTAAGAATAACTCATCCTCCAATTAAATGTTAGGAGTAAAACTGGAAGTTATTTAAAATGACTTCTGTTTTGAGTGACTAGGTAAATGGTTACATCAATCAAAGCAGAGAGCTCAAGAGATTGTATAAACTTTGCAGGAAAGATAATGAGTTCATGTTGGGGTAAATACTTAAAAATATCTATTGATTATAAGCTAGACACTCTTTTAAGCAGTAGCTCACTGCTTCATAAAAGCAAGGGTTCAAGGAGACAGAAGATAAACTACAAATAAATACATAAACAGGATCGCATTTGATAGTGAAAGCTGCAAGCAAAAGCTCCATGTAGAAATGTTCAGTGAGCATGCATCTGTGTATGGCAGGCAGGGAACCATGAGTATGTCTTGGCCGAGTTGCATGTCTATGAGTCAGCATCAGATCACAAGTGGCCATTGATGTGACAGCAGTGAATGAGAATTCCCAAGAAGAAGACAGAGGGAGCATAGAGGTTTGGGAAACAGCAACATGCAAACAAAAGATAATAATACATGGCTGAAATGCCAGCATTGATGGCCGTGCATAAATTGCTCTAAAAACTTTGAGGGAAGAGCTATTGATTGCGCTCACATTTGTTAGTGAAGGCTTTATCAGAGGGAAAATATCTGCGTAGATGTATTGAAATCTTCTGAACACTCAAGAAGATAAAGGGAAGTCCAGGCAGAAGGATCCACGTTAGAAACGAAAGAGAGAGTATGGTGGGGAGAGGAGGTGGTCAGGAGGGAGATACAGGTACTTTGGTAAGGTGGGAGGATGTAGTCTATGAGTGAATGTGTGGCAAGAAATGGAGCTGAAATCGCAGGAGAACCAGCTAAAGCCAGACCAGACCCAGATCTATAAACTACTGCTATTGAATATGCATCACTCAAGTGCTATACTTTGTCCTCTGTGTTAATGTGACTTTGTGTCATGTTCTTATGTAACTTGTGCTTTTTCTTTTTTTGTGTGTTTTAAAATCTTGACTCTCTAGTAATCTGAATAGCTTTTTATGAACAGTGATCTTTGCTTCCTCTTTTAGTCCTCATTGCCTTTTCCCTCTTGCCTTACGTCATCATGTCCTTCCTCAGTTGACTTTGAGGCTGATAAAAAAAAGTTAAAGAAATAATATATTTCTCAGGTCATAAGAGACTCAGGCTTAGCATTCTTGCAACAAGCTAGCAAAGATGAGGAGATGATTTTTGTGAGATTTTGGGTGGGATTCCTTTAGCTAAGGAATGCTTGTTTGACTGAACAGACAAGTAGGGCAATTGTTGATGGTGAGAAAGAAGCCTTGGCTTTAATTTTCTTCTAAAGTAGAACAATACAAATAGCAAATGTAGAGCTGTAATCGAAGGCAGTAATATTTAAGGGTTACATTTGACTAGAAATCTGATCCAGGATTGCGAGTGTGTGTGTGTGTGTGTGTGTGATTTCTTTGAGATCGACATGTCCAAGGGTTGATACAGATAGAAACATTACATCTAAATACACTGCAATTTTTCACACTTAAAAGTCTAATCACTAGAATAAAAGAAGGCTGAGAGGGGCTAGATTTTACCCAAAAAGTATTTTTCGTAACTTTGGCATAGATTGCTCAGAAATAATTTAAAACAAAGCCAATGGAGCTGGAACTGTTAGTCTTACTTACAAAGAAATTCTCATGCTTTACACATGTCAACAGTAGGTACAGTTTCCTAAGAATGTTTTACCTTTGGATCTTTATCAAGCTCTTCTCCCTTCATTACTATATCTTGACAGTTTGTCGTACATGAAAAAGGAGACACTGGGTAAGTTTTCACCATTTTGCAGTTTTGTGCCAATGACATTTCAACCTCTTCATCATCCTGCCAAACAAACAGAATATGTCACAACTGCTAAATAGCTGAACGCCCCCGCCCTATTGTCAACTCATTTTTTCCTTTTCTCCCATAAATACTTGCCTCAAATTTGCATTATTCAGGAAACTATCTAGAGCAAGGCAACATTTTACAGATAAAGAAATTGAGACCCAGACGGATGAAAGGCATTACTCAAGATCATATAGTCTTTTGTGTCAGAACAGGACAGACTAGGTCGCCTCATCCCAAGGCATTTTTCTTTCTTTTGCTTTACATTTTTATTTTATTTTATTTTATTTTATTTATTTAGAGATGGAGTCTCACTCTGTCATCCAGGCTGGAGTGCAGTGACACGATCTCAGCTCACTGAAACTTCTACCTCCCAGGTTCAGGCAAT
Organism: Macaca mulatta; assembly: GCF_049350105.2. Classification (NCBI taxonomy): domain Eukaryota; kingdom Metazoa; phylum Chordata; class Mammalia; order Primates; family Cercopithecidae; genus Macaca; species Macaca mulatta. The sequence goes on along the minus strand of NC_133413.1, from coordinate 131,911,286 downwards.
TCTCCTGCCTCAGACTCCTGAGTAGCTGAGATTACAAGCATGCGCCACCACATCTGGCTAATTTTTGTATTTTTAGTAGAGACGGGGATTCACCATATTGGCCAGGTTGGTCTCGAACTCCTGACCTCGTGATCTGCCCGCCTCGGCCTCCCAAAGTGCTAGGATTAGAGGCGTGAGCCACTGTGCTTGGCCTTCTTTACATTTTAATTGACAAACAATACTTTTATATATTATGGGGTATAATGTGTTGTTTTGATAAATGTTAACATTGTAGAATAATTAAATCAAGCTGATTAATAAATCAACACCTCACATACTGATCTTTTTTTGTGTGTTTGTGTGGTAAAAACATTTAAAATCTGCTCTTTTAGTAATTTTAAAGTATACTTTATTTATTTCTTATTGTGACAGTTCTGTGCACTAGATCACTAAAGCCATTCCTCTTATATAACTAAAACTTTGTGTCTGTGATTAACATTTCTCTTTACCCTGTCCATCCCTCTTCCCCAGCCTCTAGTAGCCACTACTGTACTCTCTACTTCTAGGAGTTCAACTTTTTTAGATTCCTCATATGAGTGAGATTTCTCTTTCTGTAGCTTCATTCCTCCTCTGGCGTGAGCATGAATTGAGAGCTCTCTGTGACACTATTTGCACATAAGACTAGTATAGATACCCTTTTGTCAATATCCTCTTCTCTTTCACAAGTCTATCCTTTCACTACTTCCCCCCCTTTTTTTCTTCCCATTTAAAATTATAGCACCAATACCTCTGGGCTATCCCTTTTTTCAGAGAGCCTAGATAAGTAAGACTCAGAGTGGGCTGGCAGATGGCTGGGTAGATACAGTAGGGGATTGAGAAGAGGAAGCAGATTTGAACAAGCTAACTTTCCCACCTGGAAGTTATTATTACAGCTCAAAAGATTCTCATCTGAGGCAGAAAGTGGCCTGGGAATGGGGGAGGTGGAAGAGGTGTCAGATTATCAGTGATTTCAATTTCCTTTCTTTAGGGAGAAGTTTGTACTTAGAAAATGAAATGCTCATACTTAGCTGGGCGCTCACAAAATCTTTCCCCTTGCCTCTGGCATAAGACAAGCTGAAGAGAGATATATGACAGTGTACTGGAAAGGGCTGGTCCCCTGTTGGCTCTGCCAACTCTCTCTGGATTTTCCCTTTGCAACTGGAGGAAGATGCCAAATGCATGCTTCTCTAGATGCCAAGAAGAAGCAATTTGCACAATGTCTCTTTCATGTTAAGATTACCCACTTTATGCTAAGAATATTGAGGAGAAAATATCCTGGAAATTAGTAGCAGTCGATGAGAGGATAACATATCCCCTGCAACCTCTTCCTTATTATGGGGGAATTGCAAGAACTCTGTGCTACACCAGAAATATATTACTGCAATTTCGTCATTGCAACATTATAACATTACAACATTATTGCACTAGCTTATGGTTTAGGAAGGAGGTTTCTACAGAATGAGGAGGTCTTTTGTTCCAGTGTCTCCCCAGCCTTTTTTTTTGAAATGGAGTCTTGCTCTTCCCCCAGGCTGGAGTGCAGTGGCATGATCTTGGCCCACTGCAACCTCCACCTCCCAGGTTCAAGTGATTCTCCCACCTCAGCCTCCCGAGTAGCTATGACTACAGGCACATGCCACTATGCCCAGCTGATTTTTGTAGTTTTAGTGGAGATGGGGTTTCACCATGTTGAACTCCTGACCTCAAGTGCTCCGCCAGCCTCAGCCTCCCAAAGTGCTGGGATTACAGGCATGAGCCACCATGCCTGGTTCCAATCTCCCTTCAGAACCCTCCCCATTTTGTCATTCCTCTGTCATATTGTCTTGCTGAATGTGGCATATCTCCAGTACCCTCAGTGACAGGAAATTCACTACACACTGAAGCAGTTCACAACAGTTAATGACAGTTTTGATGGTTAAAGTTCTCTATGTTTAGCCAAAATACTGTAGATTTGACTCACAGCTCTTCATTCATCATAGGGAAATTTATCTTCTGGAATTTGGATCCCATGTGCTTAGGAATGAGGAATAGGAAAGGTCTGCTATGATGTACATTTTCATTATTGTAAACACATCCTTAACAAATAATAAAAGTGAGCACAGTATCTAACTTTCTCTAAGAGGCATTAATTAATGTCGCTTGAAGGTCACATGTTACAAAGCAGTGTAGTAAGTTAAAAATAAATAAATAAAATTCTAGTCTGTTAGAGGTTTCCTGAATTCTAATCATCTGATGTATGGATTCTCATTTAAAATTTCTGAAAAGAAAATTAGGATATATAATATAACCTTTTCTGCCTTTGCTCATATTTAATCCCAATAAAGATGCACGGTCCTACTATTTTGGGGATTATGAAGCTGTTGCCAAAACGCTGTATTCTTTTCTTGCATGGCTCTACAGGGTATTTATGCCAAATAAACAAGGCAGTTACTTTTAACTTTTCAAAATAGTTTCATTGAGCTATAGCTGACATACATTAATTTGCACAAATTTAAAACTTCTAATTTGGTAAATTTTGACATAAGTCTACATCCACAAACCCGTCACTGCAATCAAGATAGTTTTCTCATTTTCCTCTGGGATCGCTCCCTCCTGACCTTACCACCTTATTCCTAACGACCAGGCAACAACTGCTCTGCCTTTTGTTTCTAGAGATTGTTTTAAATTTTCTGAACTTCTATACATATGAAATCATACAATGTGTACTCTTTTTTGGGGGGGAGGTCTGACTTCTTTAACTCAACATAAATATTTTAAGATTTATGACTGGGTATAGTGGCTCACACCTGTAATCCTAGCACTTTGGGAGGCCGAGGCAGGTGGATCACGAGGTCAGGAGATTGAGCCCATCCTGGCTAACATGGTGAAACCCCGTCTCTACTAAAAATACAAAAAATTAGCTGGGTGTGGTGGTGGGTGCCTGCAGTCCTAGCTACTCGGGAGGCTGAGGCAGGAGAATGGCGTGAACACGGGAGGCGGAGCTTGCAGTGAGCTGAGAGCGCACCACTGCACTCCAGGCCTGGGTGACAGTAAGACTCCATCTCAAAAAAATAAAAAATAAATAAATAAATAAAAGATTTATTAATGTTGTTGCTTGTTTCAATAGTGTATTTATTTCTATTGCTAAGTAGCATTTTGTAGCAAGGATACACTATTCACCTGTTGGTGGACATTTGTTTCTTTTCACTTTGGGGTTACTACAAATAAAACTGCTGTTGACATTTGTGTACAATCTTCATATGAATTTACATTTTTACTTTTCCTGGATGAATACCTAGGAGTGAAATGGCTGAGTAATACTGTAGCAATATTACTTACTGAGTAGTTACTTGATTAAAAACATCCAGTCAAGTTAAGTGATGGCTTCTCCATGCTATGGTGACATAAATATTAGTAGGAAGTTAATTAAAAATTGTTGAATAAACAAATCAATTAATATTTTCTGGACAATTTGCATCTTATCTTCTTTATTTCAATCAAAAACTCAATAAACTCTATACAGTTGTTTATAAAGGAAACTCAAAAAGGTTGGGAAATTTACCTTCCATCACAAAGCTTACAGATTGCAAAGGTAAGATTCAAAGCCAGTAGTGTCTCCAGAACCATTACCCCGCCCCCACTTCATCTATCAATCTTTTTCATCACGTCTTTTTTTATGCCTCAGTGAGGTTTAAGGAGTAGAAGCATTTTTAGCCAGGTGGGTGGTATTTGTTTCTTTTCTTTTCTTTTCTTTTCTTTTCTTTTAAGTTCTAGGATACATGTGCAGAATGTGCAGGTTTGTTATATAGGTAAACTTGTACCATGGTGGTTTGTGGCACCTATCAACCCCTCATGTAGGTGTTAAGCCCAGCATGCATTAACTGTTTATCCTGCTGTTTTCACTCCCCTACCCACCCCCCAACAACAGGCCCCAGTGTGTGTTGTTCCCCTCCCTGTATATCCATGTGTTCCTATTTTTTGGCTCCCACTTAGAAGTGAGAACATGCGGTGTTTGGTTTTCTGTTCTTATGTTAGTTTGCTGAGGATAATGGCATCCAGCTCCATCCATATCCCTGCAAAAGACATGATCTCATTCCTTTTTATGGCTGCATAGTATTCCATGGTGTATATGTAGCACATTTTCTTTATCCAGTATAAAATTGATGGGTATTTGGGTGGATTCCATGTCTTTGCTATAGTGATGCAATGAACAGATGTGTGCATATATTTTTATAATAGAATAATTTATATTCCTTTAAGTATATATCCAGTAATGGGATTGCTGAGTCAAATGGTATTTCTGGTTCTAGGTCTTTCAGGAATCACCACACTGTCTTCTATAATGGTTGACTTAATTTACATACCCACCAACAGTGTACAAGTTCCTGTTTCTTCATAGCCTTGCCAGCATCTGTTTTTTTCTTGACTTTTTAACGATTGCCATTCTGACTGGTGTGAGATGGTATCTCATTGTGGTTTTGATTTGCATTTCTCTAATGATCAGTGATGTCGAGCTTTTTTTCATATGCTTGTTGGTCGCATAAAAGTCTTTTTTTTTTTTTTTTGAGACAGCCTCACTCTGTTGCCCAGGCTGGAGTGCAGTGTTGTGATTCTCAGCTCACTGCAACCTCTGCCTCCTGGGTTCAAGCGACTCTCCTGCTTCAGCCTCCCGAGTAGCTGAGATTACAGGTGCCTGCCACCACGCCCGGCTAATTTTTTTGTATTTTTAGTAGAGGCGGGGGGTCTCACCATATTGGCCAAGCTGGTCTCGAACTCCTGACCTCAAATGACCCACTTGCCTCAGCCTCCCAGAGTGCTGGGATTACAAGCATGAGCCACTGCACCCGGCAAATGTCTTTTTTTGAGCAGTGTCTGTTTATGTCCTTTGTAGTGGGTAGTATTGGAATAGGAGAAAAAACAAAGACCAAACATGTGAAAATGAAAAATCGTGAGATGTATTTGGGAGACTGCAAAGAGATTAGCCTGCAAGAAGTGAGGATTTATATAGGGAATTAGTGGAGATTGAGCCTGGGATCCACATCCCACCTACAGAAGTTACCACTTTTTCTTCTGAGACGGGGAGAACTGCTATATATTTCTGAGCAAATGTGTGACAGGATGAATTGAAGTAATCAAGCACAGGGTCTGGATTGATTGAGACAGAGTGGTGTCCACTGAAATGCCCACTAAAATCTCTGATTGTGTGGAAGTGACAGTTTGAAAATGAGGATGACAAAAAGAATAGAAGGGAAGGTGCTGGTGTGACAGGCCCTCAGAGAAGAAATGGTCAATATTTTGTGACTAATTAACGAATTGTTGAATTTTACCTTCATAACTTGCCCCCTCTGTAATGGGAGATAAGCCTTGTTTAGTCCTAAGGTTTAATCAGGGAAGCTGATCAGCACTATTTTCTTAGTTAAATAGAGAAAAAGTGTTTACCCACTTGTCTTTATTACTAGGTCCAGTATTGTAAGAATAAACGGTTCTTTTTAGATGACCATGATCTTGTAGTAGCTTTCTTTGGGTGGTACAAATAGAGATAAAAATATAAGATGATTGAAAGGGTCAACTGATTGTGAATAATCTGAAATCATTCTCTGCAAGATGCTGCTGAAAGAATTCTCAGATTGACGTATTGACATTTTCTTCTTTGCTCCCCAAAGTACTGCTCACTAAATTTCAGTTATTGGAAGGCCTGCTATTGTTTGGTACCAGTTATTTGAAGTTTAGCAGCATGAGGTTTATGTTTAAAATGTGTGACTCATGTTTAACCTTGTCAGGTTTTAGATGAAAAGGGGAGTTCAGAAAACACTGGTGTGTAAACAATTGAAATAGCCTTCAAGGAAAAAAAATATGAGACTAAAAGAGCTGTCAAGCTGGGAAAGTCTTAAGAAGAATCTCTGGATAATGGTTTATAATATTATCTTTCCCTAAGGACCCAAGAAATGGAAAATATATTAGTTTTTCGATGAGTAGCTTTTGGCAAAGCACCATCAGTGCACTTCGTTAAAAACATCTTGGTGCCTCAAACCCGCAGGCTGGAATATGTAATGCATATGTTGAAGGTCTGATGGGGCCTTATGAGGAAGTGATCCCTGGGAGACCCCATGAGAAAGATACTCAGAGAAACAGACTTTCCTGCATCCTTCCATGGGTTTTAAAAATCCAGTGAAAGAGTCATTTAACTGCTATGGTTTCTATTTCTTACTTTCTTCCCTCCTCCACCCTCATTTTGCCCCCTGTCCCTCCAGTTGAGGGGGAACATTCCTTATATCAGCCTGGAACTATGCAGTCATGGGTGCAATTGATTTCCATCCCCCAGTACAATCTTTGAGGCTGGAGCTCTGGGGCTGTGCCACAGTCAGAGTGGGTATAGTCTGAGGACAGCCTGGGTGCAGAGAGAATAATTATTGAGTAAGTTTCATGTGAGAGACCATGAATTAAATCATCTACACAATCAATCTTTTCATTTTCTCAACAATCTTATGATGATTTGCCTCCATCATAGTCAAAGGAAAGGGCACAGCATAGCTTGTCAAAGCTTCTCCTGTTAGTGTGAAGCAAGCAGATTTGTCTCACTCTGTAGCAGAAGCTATTGGTACCCCAGCTATAACCCCTCCTCTGTGCAAGGCAGCCAATGTCCTGCCTGAGAACTTCCAGCGGCAGTACCAAGGTAGGTTGGGTGTTCTAGAGAGCATTCCCTGCACAAAGCAGACAACTGATGGTGGATGATGGAAGTTGGCACATAAATACTCTGACTCCTCTACCCTTTGGATGGGATCACATATTATTGATTTTATGACTCTTCCCCCAGTGGGATTAAGCTCCTGTTATAGTGGTAACTGGGTTGATCATGCATTTGTTGTTGGCCATCTTCCCTGCATTACTTTCCCACCACATTATTAGTGCTTCTTGCAATCAATTCTCACATAAATTACTGGACTCGTAACTTTCCAAGGAAACCTAAACCAGGAAACTCTATAAAGTCAAACATTCTCCTAAAGGCTTCAGGGAAGATAATCTGTTAGACACGTTTATGTGTGTTATGTTTCAGCAGCCTTTCTTAATCTTTCTCCTTCATTCTGGATCCCTCTGTTTCAATCCTTCAGGTGACCATGACTTCCTGCCTCCGGATCCTTTCCCCATCCTCATTTTTCTCCAACATTAAAAAATTTCTACTGTCATCGAAGCAAATCAACCTCAGACATGAGTGATTGATAGCTTTTCACTCTGTCAAATGCATTTGCATTTCAAAATAACCTGCTTTTATCCAAACAGATCTCTAGTAAATGCTGGATAAGGGATTTAGGGTTCAGTAGAACCAAAGACCTTCAGGATTTGTGCTATGTAAAAGTCAAAGGAACTGAGGAAGGAAGAAGAAACTCCTTAAAGAAGCTGGGTAAGACATTATCAGAGAAATAACATACGAGTTGGGCTTTGCAAGACAAATAGGACTGAATCAGCCTGCAAAGACAGGGAAGCATGTTTGCAGTAGAAGGACTCTGTTTTTTAAATTTTTGAAGTAATTTTTGATTTACCTAAGAATTTCAAAGACAATATAGAGAGCTCCTGTATGCCATTTACCCAGCTTCCCTTAATGTCAATATCTTATATTTCCAGGATGTAGTTAATAAAAACTAACAAATTAATAATGACAAAACACCTTTAGCTATACTACAGACTTTATTCAGATTTCACTAGTTTTTCTGACAATGTTCTGTTTTCTCTTCTAGAATCAAGCCAGGAAACCACATGGCATTTAATCATGTTTCCTTAATCTCCTTCAGACTATGACAATCAATCAGTCTTTCAGAAAGATCCTTTAATTCTCACAATCCAAACAATGTGGGTTTTTCCGAATTATAAGCCCATTCTATAGGTGAAAAAACTGGGTTTCACAAATAAGAAGTGAATACTGAGGGTAACATTTAACTAGAACTAGGACTAGAACCTATGTCTGCTGCTTAATCAGGAATCATTCTATCATGCCACATTTTTATCTTTTCTCCTCTTCATTTGGACTCTTTCCCATTCCTTCTCTCCTATCATTTATTTTTGGATGTTTTCCTTTATCTGCTCACTTTCTCCATGTTTAGGGCTTCTTCCCTACCATATTTAGGATGAGCAGGCTGGGCAGGAGAAGAGAAAATATCTTCTGGTTTATCACTTCTATGACTGCTAGGTTGGTCATAAGGCTAGTCTTGTCTGGCCTCAAACAGATGGGACTAGCAGACACCTTGAAAGAAGACTGTTGGAAGCAGAGAGGAGTCTTGCTTTTTTATTGCAACAAAAGGAAGACATTCTTTCAGGCCAGGGGAAGCTACAGGTCAGATGCCTTTCAATCATGAAGAGTTCTCTTTCACCAGTGGTTACACATCTTCTTTCTCCCCCATGCCATTAAGGCTTTATTAATTTTGGCCCAGAGTTTTCCTTCTCAAAGTGGATAAAAGGCAAGGAACTGCTGCTCCACACCTGGAGGGCTAGACCGTAACTATGTCCTGGGGGAGAATGGCACATTTCCAAAATGACCATTGACAGCCAAAGCATTATAATACATGTGGCCTTGTACCATGGGAGGATATAAATCATGTTTCACACCTGGCCCTGTCTGTTTATTAGGAGTTATTTGCAAAGCACTGTGCATACCCTTGTATTCTGTAGTTGATAGTGCTCTCCTTCCTGGAACAAATTTCCTCTAAAACTGAGATTGTAGAGGGTCATCATGAGCTTTATTTATGAATGCAGCTAGGAGACAAAGCCTGACCCAAGGAACTAATGCAGAAAAGCTCTTAGCACAATGGTAAATGAATTTAGAGACCCACACCCTCACACCAAAGGAGTACTTTTCAGAAGCTACAGGGGGTCTATAAAACTGGAAAGCAGGTCATTTCAGCTAGATGTATGGATGACATCACTTTTTTGTGCCTGCGGCTTCTTCTTCCCATTTTTCATTCTCTACTTCACAGCCTGTGATAGACATGTGACTAGATGCTAATAGAACAATAAGAGCCAGGCGCAGTGGCATATGCCTATAATCCCAGGACTTTGGGAGGATGAGGCAGGCAGATTGCTTGAGCCCAGGAGTTCAAGACCAGCCTCGGCAACATGGTGAAAGCCTGTTTTCACTAAAAATTCAAAAATTAGCCAGCTGTGGTGGCGTGCACCTGTAGTCCCAGCTACTTAGGAGGCTGAGGTGGGAGGATCACTTGATTCTGGGAGGTGGAGGTTGCAGTGATCCCAGATGGCATCACTGCACTCCAGCCTGGGTGGCAAAGTGTCTTTAAAAAATGGAAAGGTGAGTTTTCAAAGAGAATTAAAAACTATGTGGGGGAGGTATGTGTGTGCTGGAGAACAGTGGTGGTGAAAGAAGTAGATCCTCTATTGAGGATTAGCCCTTAGAACTAACCCAGTTGGAGCTTCCATTGGCAGAAAAGGAAACAGGTATTAAGGGGGCACTGACTTATTAGCCAGAAGCAAAGTCAGAACTAGAACCAGTCTGTCTACATAACTGATCTCTCCTCTCTAGGAACTGTGCAACTGCAATATCCCAGAGGTCAAGTCTTCTTCAAGCTCAGCCCAGTGAGATCTAAAATTGGGCACTTACCAGAAATTAACAGAAAAGTATGGCAAAAAGGTGAGCGTTCTCAGTAATATTAGTCCTGTATATCCTTGCCAAGTTAAAGTATGTATTAGTTTTCCTATGTAGTAGAAAGGTAAAGTGTTTTATCCCAGTTTATAGCAATAATTAATAGGACCAGGTCTTGTGAGTTGAAGCTCATTGCTTATATTACTAAAATATTGTCTCTCTAATGTATATTATTACCTACAAGCTCCATGAGGGAAACAATAATGTCTGTTTGGGTCATTATTGTTTCTTTAGTACTAAAAACTATTGTTATAGCCTTCCATTTTTTTAAATTTTATTTTTGTAGACCATATCAGAGTCCACATTTATATGATCTGTGTGCCTATTTATTCAATGTCTAACTCTCTCAGGACACACTGAATATCTTGAGTTCATGGGTCAAGTTTGTTTTGCTTCTCATTGCATCTCTAACTCATAGCAGTAGGATTGCTGGATCATATGGTAGTCCTAGTTTTAGTTTTCTGAAGAACCTCCAAACTATTGTCCATAGTGGCTGTACTAATTTACATCCCCACCAACAGTGTATGAGAGTTCCCTTTTCTCCACATCCTCTTCAGCATTTGTTATGGCCTGTTTTTGGATAGAAACCATTTTAAATTGGGTGAGATGGTATCTCATTGTAGTTTTGATTTGCATTTCTCTATGATCAATGATGTTGAGCACCTTTTCAAGTACCTGTTTGCCAAGTGTATGTCTTCTTTTGAGAAATGTTGACTCATATCTTTTGCTCATTTTTAAATCAGATGATTAGATTTTTTTCCTATAGAGTTGTTTGAGCTCCTTATATATTCTGGTTATTTAACTCAATGTGATTCCATCTGTCCATTTTTGCTTTGGTTTCCTATGCTTGTGGGATATTAGACAAGAAGTCTTGTCTTATATCAATGTCCTGGAGAGTTTCCCCAATGTTTTCTTTTATAGTTTCATGTTTGAGGCTTTAGATTTGAGCTTTTACTCCATTTTGATTTATTTTTGTATATGGAGAGAGATGGTAATTCCATTTTTCTGCATATGGATATCCAGTTTCCCAAGGACCATTTACTAAAGAGATTGTCCTTTCTCCAATGTATGCTCTTGGCATCTTGTGGAAAATGAGTTCACTGTAGACGTATAGATTTATTTCTAGATTCTCTATTCTGTTCCATTGGTTTATGTGTGTGCTTTTATGCCAGTACCATGCTGTTTTAGTTACTATAGCTCTGCAGTATAATTTGAAGTCAGGTAATGTGATTTCTTCAGTTTTGTTCTTTTTGCTCAGAATAGCTTTGGTCATGTTGGGTCTTTTGTGGTTCCATATTAATTGTAGGATTATTTTTTCTATTTCTGTGAAGAATGTCATTGGTATTATGATACGGATTACATTGAATCTGTAGACTGTTTTGGGCAGTATGAACATTTTAACAACATTGATTCTTCCAGTTCATGAACATGGAATAATTTCCCATTTTTGGTGTCCTCTTCATCAGTGTTTTATAGTTTTCATTGTAGAGATCTTTCACTTTGTTGGTTAATTCCTAGGCATTTAATTTAATTTGTAGCTATTGTAAATGGGATTAGTTTCTTGATTTTTAGATTGCTCACTTTTGGCATAAAAAATGCTATTAATTTTTGTGTGTTGATTTTGTATCCTGTAATCTTACTGAATTTGTTTATCAGTTCTAATAGTTTTTTGGTAGAATCTTTAGGTTTTTCCAAATATAAGGTCACATCATCTGCAAACAAGGATAATTTGACTTCTTCCTTTTCAGTCTGGATGCCCTTTATCTTTCTCTCGTCTGATTGCTCTAGCTAGAACTTCCAGTACTATGTTGAATAACAGTAGCACAAGAAGGCATCTTTTTTTTTTTTTTAATTCCAGATCTTAGAGGGGAGGCTTTCAGTTTATCCCCATTCAGTATGATATTAGCTGTGGGTCTATCATATATGGCTTTTATTGTGTTGAGATATGTTCCTTCTATATCCAGTTTTTTGAGGGTTTTTTTTTTTTAATCATGAAGAGATGTTGAATTTTATCCAATGCTATTCAGTTGAAAAGAACATATGGTTTTTGCCCTTCATTCTGTTCATATGATGTATCACATTGATTGATTGGTGTATGTTGAACCATCCTTGCATCCCTGGGGTAAATCCCACTTGGTCATGATGAAGGATCTTTTAAACATGTTGTTGAATTCAGTTTGTTAGTATTCTTTTGAGGATTTTTGCATCAATGTTTTTCAGTGATATTGGCCTGTAGCTTTCTTTTCTTGATGTGTCTTTGTCCGGGTTTGGTATCAGGGCAGTACTGGCCTCATAGAATGAGTTTGGAAATATTCCCTGTTCCTCCATTATTTTGGAATTGTTTGAGTAGGATTAGCATTAGTTCTTTAAGTGTTTTGGTAAAATTCAGCAGTGAAGCCATTGGGTTTTGGGTTTTCTTTGCCGGGAGAGTTTTTATTATAGCTTCTATTTCATTATTTGTTATTGGTCTGTTCAGGTTTTGGATTTCTTCATGGTTTAATCTTGGTAGGTGGTATGTATGTAGGGAATTTATATGTTTCTTCCAGATTTTCCCAGTTTTTTGGCATATAGTTGCTCATAGTAGTCTCTAATGTTCCTTGGAATTTCTGCAGTGTCAGTTGTAATGCCTCTTTTTTCATCTCTGATTTTATTTATTTAGGTCTCTTCTCTTTTTTCCTTAGGTAGTATGGCTAAAGGTTTGCCAATTTTGTTTATCTTTGCAAAAAACTAGCTTGTTTCATTGATCTTTTATATATTTTTCATTTCAATTTCATTTATTTCTGCTCTAATCTTTATGATCTTTTCTTATACTAATTTTGAATTTGGTTTACTCTTGCATTTCTACTTCTTTAAGATGCATCATTAGGTTGTCATTTAAAGTTTTTCTATGTTTTTGATGTAGGTACTTATTGCTATAAACTTTCCTCTTAGTGCTGCTATTGCTGTATCCCATAGGTTTTGATTTGTTGTGTTTCTATGTTCTTTTTTTTTTTCCAAGAAACTCTTAAATTTCCTTCTTAATTTATTTATCAATCCACTGTTCATAAGGAACATATTGTTTAATATCCATGTGTTCATATAGTTTCCAAAATTCTTCCTGTCACTGATTTGCAGTTTTATTCCAATGTGATCAGAGAAGATACTTGATATAATTTTAAATAAAAAAATTTTAAGACTTGTTTTGTGGCCTAATATGTGGTCTACCATTGAGAATAATCCATGTGTTGACCAGAAGAATGCGTACACTGTACACTGTAGCCATTGAATGACATGTTCTGTAAATATCTATTAGATCTATTTGGTCTATAGTGCAGATTAAGTCTGATGTGTCTTTGTTGATTTTCTATCTGGATGATCTGTCCATTGCTGAAAGTGGGGTATTGAAATCTCCAGCTATTATTTTATTGGGGGTCTAGCTCTCTCTTTAGTAACATTTGCTCTCTATATATCTGGGTGCTTCAGTGTTGAATGCATCTATGTTTACAATCATTATATTCTCTTGCTGAATTGGCCCTTTTATCATTATATAATAAACTATTTTTCTCTTTTTATACTTTTGTCTTGAAATCTATTTTGTCAGATATAAATAAAGCTACTCTTGTTTTTTTTATGGTCTGGTTCGCATTTGCATGTAATATCTTTTTTTTTTTTTTTTTTGAGACAGGGTCTCACTCTGTCACCCAGGCTGGAGTGCAGTGGCATGATATCGGCTCACTGCAACCTCCGCTTCCTGGGTTTAAGTGATTCTCCTGCCCCAGGCTCCCAAGTATCTGGGATTATGGGTATGCGCCACAATGCCTGGCTAATTTTTGTAATTTTAGTAGAGACAGGGTTTCACCATGTTGGCCAGGCTGGTCTTAAACTCCTTGCCTCAGGTGATCCATCTGCCTCAGCCTCCCAAAGTGCTGGGATTACAGGCTTGAGCCACCGCGCCCGGCCGGGTCTTGGTTTTTAATACATTCAGCCACTCTGTCTCTTCATTGGAGAGTTTAGTCCATTTACATTCAATGTTATTATTGACAAGTAAGAACTTACTCCTACTATTTGTATTGTTTTCTGATTGTATTGTGGTTTTCTCTTCCTTCTTTTCTTCCTTCTGGTCTTCCTTTTAGAGACAGCGTTTTTCTATGGTGTTATGTTTTAAATTCTTGCTTTTTATTTTTTGTGTATCTGCTGCATGTTTTTGGTTAAAGGTTATTGTAAGGCTTGCAAATAATATATTATAATCCAGTATTTTAAACGGATGACAACATCGATTGCATAAACAAATTAACAAGCAAGCAAAGAGAAACCTAGTAAAAACTCTACACTTTAAGTTTGGCTTTCCACTTTTTAACTATTTTGGGGTTTCTATTTATATCTTTTTATACTGTCTATGTCTTAAAACAGTGATTGTAATTATTATTTTTGATACGTTCATCTTTTAGTTCTTCTACTGAACATATGAGTAGTTTATATGCCATGATTACAGTGTTATAATATTATGTTTGTATGTGTGGTTACTATTATTAGTGAGTTTTCCACCTTCAGACGATTTCTTACTGATCATGAACATACTTTTCTTTCAAATTAAAGAACTTCCTTGGCCCGGCACAGTGGCTCACGCCAGTAATCCCAGCACTTTGGGAGGCCGAGGCAGGCAGATCATGAAGTCAGGAGATCGAGACCATCCTGGCTAACACGATGAAATCCCGTCCCTACTAAAAAATACAAAAAATTAGCCAGACATGGTGGCAGGCGCCTGTAGTCCCAGCTACTCGGAAGGCTGAGGCAGGAGAATGGCATGAACCCAGGAGGCGGAGCTTGCAGTGAGCTGAGATTGTGCCACTGCACTCCAGCCTGGGTGACAGAGTGAGACTATATCTCGGGGAAAAAAAAAAAAAGAGGTGGAATCTCTTTCCCACTCCTTGTAACTTGATTTATAGAATAGAGCAGAAGTGCTATTGGAGTTTGGGAGCCTTAGATTCAAAAAGCCTTGTTACTTTCATCTTAAACTCTTGGAAGAGTTCCTTGAGTCAGTCACAAAAGCAGCCACTCTAGCTTTCAGGAGGATGAGAGGTTACATAAAAGCGAACTAATATGCTCTGGTTAATAGTCAGCCAGCCTCAAATGCCAGATATATGAGTAAGGCTATCTTCAAGCCCAGCTGACCACCCAGTTGAATGTAGCTTCTTGAATGAGCTCAGGCAAATCAACAAAGGAATCGGTCAGGCCCAGCCAGCCAACCAACGAAGCTAAGAGAAACAATAAATCATTGTTGTCTTAAGACACTAAGTTTTGAGGTGGTTTGTTATGCAGCAATAGTTAACTGTATAAAACTGATATGGTGAATAAAACAGAGTAAGAATCATACGGGTGGTAGAGATTGGCTATTTTATACAGATGGTTAGAGAAGTCCCACAGAGAAGAGCTTTCTGAACAGAGGAACAGCAAAGGCAAAGGCTGTGAGGCAGGAGCATGCTTGTACAGAGTGTGATGAACTGTAAAGAGATCAGTGTATCTGCAATAAAGTGAGAGGGTAAGAGTGTTAACAGATAAGTGCAGAGAATAGGGAAAACGGAATGTCACTGGAGGGTTTTTATCAAATATATGCCTAGCAGTCTGCAAGAAACTCATAATAAAAAGAGGCCTGACATATAGACCCTGCCCAATATATAGGGGCAGGAGGGAGGAGAATAAAATTACTCTAACCCCTTATGGAAAGAACATGAAGACACTTATGAAAGTCCTATGGGACGGAGGTCAGAGTAACTAAACTTTCCTGAGATTGTCATACAGCTTCTCAATAAATTGAGAACTGGAGGGTAGTGAGAGATAAGAGGAGTTTGTTTAGTCACTGAGAGAATGAAGAGCATGCTAGGTAGAAAGAAAAGTATATGAAAGAAAGCAGGGATGGGGTCAAGTATTCAAGTCAATGGGAGAGAGAAGGGTGTTTTGTAAAAATGTGTACTGTTGTGGATGCTTAAGAAGCAACTCTGTGGTTAAACAAGCACGGTTCTAAGAATTTCTGTGTTGGACTTTATCTCTGGGAGAAACAGGGACTGTGTCTCTCTTGTCTACCAGTGCATACCTTGTGCTTAGCACAGTATAGAACACATATAAGGCACTCAGTCATTATGGACTCACTAAACAAATTGGTTCAACTATGTTAATTAGCTTTCCCAAAACTTATCAGACTACAAAATTTATCTCCCCCTGCTCATGCTATCCAGAATGCCTTGTAGTGTATCTTAAAACACCTTTGGTTGGGCAAACTTTGAAGAATGCTGCCAAAGCCCAGGATTTTAGCTAGAGCACAAAGGATAGGTGATAAGATGGAGCTAAGTTGGGCCACTTTGGAAAGTCAAGGGTCTTAAGTTTTGTAATATCTGTTAATGAAAGCCATTAAAAAAAAACAGTAGAATTACATGATAAAATGTATTTTCTTATAATAATAACTATTTGATGCATAGAGGATGAAAGGGAAGCAATTGGAGACCTACGCACTAGCTAGAAGTTACCGATCCATTCCAAGTGTGAGGTTGTGAGGATGTAAACTAGGATGTTAGGCTGAAGATTATTTTGAAGTTCTAACTTTTTTGATATCATACATATACAAGTAGTAGAAACATAGGAACATATGATATTTATGTTTTAGTGAAAAGGGTAATTTGATAGCTGATGTCACAACCAGATGTATTTATAGCCTTGCAGATTTTTATGTGTACCCACAAATATGTTAATTCCCCACTTTCAGCATAGTTTTATTTGGCCTAGAGCAACTCGCATAAATGTTTTTGGACCTCAGCAGCCAAATACTCAAGTAATATCAGTAAAAGCCATATTATGAAAGTTTAAGGCATAAGTAACAACACAATAGCTGAAGGGGCAAAATTGGGCTTCAGAAGTTTTTGTCTGTTTGCATGAAAATTATGTGAGAATGTGTGTGTGTGTTTATTTTGAATTCAAGTACTTGTTAGCATTTGATTTAATTTTTTTCTTGTGTGCATTTTTAATTAAATAGAAACATGCTTTATAATATGATTTTTCTTTTTTTCTCCTAATACAAAATGGCATCTGTACCAGTGAATATAGATGAATATAGTTCTATTTTAAATTCTTATTTAAGAAATTATATTTAATTAACAAAAATTATATATATTTATGGTGTACACTGTAAAGCCTTATGAAATGTTATGAAATGGCTAAACCAAGCTATTTAACACATGTATTACTTCACACACATACTTATCTTTTTTTGACGAAACACTTAAAATTGATTTTCAGTAATTTTCAAATATATAATACATTGTTATTAACTATAGTCATCATAATGTACAACAGATCTCTTGAACTTATTCCTTCTATTTTACTGAAATTTTTGTATCCTTTGACCAACACCTCCTCAAATCTTTCAGCCTTCAGCCTCTGGTATGCACCATTTTACTGTTTCTATGAGTTGGATTTTTTTACACTCCACATATAAATCAGGTCATGAGGTATTTGTCTTTCTGTGTCCGGCTTATTTCACTTAACATAATATCCTCCAGGTTCAGCCATGCTGTCACATGATTTTCTTCTTTTACAAGATTGAATAGTTTCCATTGTGTATATAGAGTCAATTTTCTCCATCGATTCATCCATTAATGAATACTTAGGTTGATCCGATATCTTGACTATTGGGAATAATGCTGTAATGAATATGGGAGGGCAGATATCTCTTTGACATATTGTTTTATATCCTTTGAATATATACCCAGCAAAAGGATTGTGCTGAATTATATGGTATATGGTAACTCTATTTTTAATCTTTTTGAGAAACCTCCATATTATTTTAAATAATGACTGTACTAATTTACATTCCCACCACCAGTGTACAAGAGTTCTCTTTTGTCCACATTCTCGCAAACACTTGTTACCTTTTGTCTTTTTGATAATAGCCTGCCAGCATTTTAAAATGTAGAATTTCATATAAAACATATATTTTCAGGTTCTATTAAAATGTCAGATGCACCATTACTGGGCCAGCATTCCCACAAGAAAACAGTCCTATCTCCGAATATTGCTTAGGCTCAGCCTGCAGGGATACAGGTGGCTTCTGTGGGTGCCTAGCCAATAATTAGGGGCTGTTTATATAGACTCTTCAAAAATGTTTCCCTCTTTACCAGTAGAAACTCTGATGCACAATACTACTCTACGAATCACAGGCTACTTTGGTAAAATTTATTGATCAAAAGAGTTTATTGTTTTTGCTTATTTACTTAGTTTTTAAAAAGGAATATTTAGGCTGGGTGCGGTGGCTCACGTCTGTAATCCCAGCACTTTGGGAGGCCGAGGCAGGCAGATCACGAGGTCAGGAGATCGAGACCATCCTGGCTAACACAGAGAAACCCCGTCTCTACTAAAAATACAAAAAATTAGCCGGGCATGGTGGTGGGCACCTGTAGTCCCAGCTACTCAGGAGGCTGAGCCAGGAGAATGGCGTGAACCCGGGAGGCAGAGCTTGCAGTGAGCCGAGATCGCGCCACTGCACTCCAGCCTGGGTGACAGAGCAAGACTCTGTCTCAAAAAAAAAAAAAAAAGGAATATTTAGAGAAATTAAATAATCTGGCATCTTAATAAAATGTGCAAAATTTATGCACAGGAATAAATTTATTTCTTAAAACAAAACCATAATTTTGCTAATAGATAAGGGAAGAATTCATGGAGTATAGTAATAGTATATGGCTTGCAAGTCTGACTTTAGCCTGTGATTTAATTTTATTTTTCTATATTTGTTAACATATTATAGCATACCGTAGTATTTTAAAGCACAGTTTCAGGAACTGTGAGATTGAGTTCTAATTGAAATGCCCTAATAGATTTTCAGTTAGGGATAGTTTAATAGTAACTCACTCAACTCACTCAAACTAAGTTAGGTGAAAAGGGGAATTTATTGGACTAATCCAGACGTATTTCACAGATCACAAAGGCAAGGAATATAGCTGGGCCTCATGAGACACAAAGCCTACCATCTAGAAAATTAGGAACCACAGTTCGTCTCTTGAAAGCTTTGCTGTGAGCGTCTGCCTCGGTATGTTCTCCTGTCTATAATTTTATTCCCTGTCTGGACAGTGCCAAATAAAGCTTAATTAAAATTCTGCATTCCGATTCCAAATTTCTAAGGAATCTTACTGGTCCATTTTGGGTCAGGGCTATGCCAGGAAAGGCTCATGTTGTCCACAAACCTCTCACCTAGAACTGTGAGAACAGACTGTTGGGGTATATAAGTGAAAAGCATTCATTAAGAAGGGACATGGGTGTAGGAAGAAGACAAATGGCATCTTTTGCTGTATAAGGAATTTTATAATCTGTAAAGAATGCACATGGTATGATGTTTTAAGTTGGGTTTTATTTCGAAGTAAAAACAAATAAGGAAGTGGCTAAATATTCTTGTTGAATCATTGTGGTCCCGACCTCCTTGGAGCTGGTAAAACGTGTTTGGAACATTTTGCAATTCAAGACCCTTTTGTCTCCTTAATTCCAGTCATAGGTGAGTTTTATCATCTGTACATGGGTAGTAAAGAAGAAAAAAGAGAGACAAATAAGAGAGAGAGTGTGTGTGTGCGTGCGTGCATGTATTTGTGTGTGTACGTGCATTTGTTTTGGTCTTGTTTGGATACTGTGTCATTCGGTCTTGTCTGGATAGTGAGAACAGATTCTCTTCAGTCATACTGGGGCGCTTTTTGCTTATGTATAATAAAGACTTTTGGAAATGCATTCTTTTGTTCACAGGGTTTTGACTTTTATCTGACTTCTATGTCTATCTTCTATGTATTTCTCTAGGTCTCAGACCTATAGAAAACACACATGTGATAAGAAAGACCAAGAACCAGAATTACCCAAATAATTCCTTGTACTTCATATCATGTCATGACAGTGTGAGTGAATATAGTCTCTTCAGAGGTTTTTTTTTGCATTATTAGAATTTTTTGTTTTAACTAGCTCCACAGTGCATTTGGCTTAATAGTCTCACCCTTGATTTAAAAAGTAAATAAGTAAGTAAAACTTGGTAATTGAAGGGTATTTGGTTCATAATGCATGTTTTTAATTTGTACTGAGATGATTCAAGAAGGATGTCTTCATACTCAGTTATAGCCAAGAAGATTTTGGATTTCTTCTGTATCATTTCTAGATTAAGAGGTGGTGTCTTTTATTTAAGCAAATAATTTAAAACTTATTTGACTTGTAAGTCTGACTTTCGAGTGGGCTTTGCATTTGGCAAAACAAATAGTCCTGTCCACAGAAGGCAATGTGAAATTAAACAAGCCATAAAAGTTATGTGAAACACCCATCAGGAAACCCAATAATACAATTCTATCCCTGGGAATTGTAGGGTTCCCAGGATTTCAGATAAATGGAATCATATAAGCATCTTAGGAATGAGTAAAGGAGACACCATTTCCATCCTTCGTGACAATGCCCAACTCAAACCAAAGTTGCGCCAAAATGTTCCAAAACAGCTATGAAGAAATATTCCAAGGCTCATTTTTATTGTTTTCCTGACTGGTGCTCAGTACTTTAATGACAGCACTTAACCAAATTTTGACTAGCAAAAAAAATGAAGGAAGAAGATCTAAAGAAATTCATAGTGTGTGCTCCCCAATTAACATCTAGGCAATCCATTTTACAATTCCACTTTCAGAGGATTGATGCACACTATTTAGTGTAGCGCTAAAACAATTCTACTCATAAAATTGGCTTGTTTACCCTTTCTACAAATGGAATCACCAGAACTTAGCAAAGGTGAACCTCAAGTCTTAAAATTGAAACAAAACTACAGGATTATAAAGCCTGTTGAAGGTCCCCTTGACTTACTATCTGTGATCAATGGAGAGCTATTCCTAACTCATTTTTAAATCCATAATTAACCTAACTGTTAAGCCCAAAGCTAACTTGTAATCTAATGTACTTCTTCACTTTTTAAAGAATGTAACTTCTAAAAAAATTGAGGCTGGGAGTGGTGGCTCATGCCTGTAATCCCAGCACTTTGGGATGCAGAGATGGGCGGATCAGGAGGTCAGGAGATGGAGACCATCCTGATCAACAGGGTGAAACCCCGTCTCTACTAAAAATACAAAAATTAGCTGGGCATGGTGGTGCTTGCCTGTAATCCCAGCTACTCAGGAGGCTGAGGCAGGAGAATCACTTGAACCCAAGAGGTGGAGGTTGCAGTGAGCCAAGATTGCACCACTGCACTCCAGCCTGGTGACAGAGTGAAACCCCATCTAAAAAAAAATTTAAAAAATTGAAATTTATAAGACTTTAAGTGGCTTGAGCTAAATTCTATCTGACTTTATACTTTTCCAAAACATATCTGGCTTGATCATCTTTATTACACTAAAGGACAACTAATCCACCAAGTGTGCAGAATTGAGAGCGTCAAGGCTGATTTCTGCTGGTCTTTATTATAATTTTTACCTTGAATGTATTATGAGAAGAGGGCTACAAATTCTTTAGACTCCAGTATATCAATAAAAAGGAAGTCTTTTCTCTTATCCCTATAATCTCTCTGATCTAGTCATTTATATTCATAGATGCAGTGACAGCAAAATTGAAGGTCACAATAATTTTAGTAAAAATTTATTATCTCTAACAAAAAATCCAACTTAAGCCTGGGCTTATTATTATATAAATTAGCATAAACTAATCTCAGCCATTAATTATTTTTAGCAAATAACAGAAGCTAGGCACTTAAAACATATAGAGGAAAATAACATGGTTCTCAACTTTGTGGAATTAAAATTAGATGTTACGAGAGAGGGAAAAAAGGGTGAAATCTTAGAAACAGCATGAGAAGTGCTAAAGTAAAAGACAAAGTTCTGAGGAAGCATCATTTATTAAGTTCCTAATTATGGAGTCATCTTTAGTTGGAAATCTGAGGAAAATTCCTCTAGGTTTATTCCACATGCAGCCCTGCAGAGTCAGGGCTGGAAATCAGAAACCCTGGGCAATAGTCTTGCATCCACTGGGAAATGACCCTTTGTCCTTAAGAAAAATTATTTACTCTTCTTGAGTAACTTTTTGAGTTGCTATTGGGGTCAAGCGAGAAACCTATTTTGAAGGCACAATCCCCTCCCATTCATTTCTTCACTCCAATCTCTCACTTCTTATTTCACTGTGGATGTGATTTTTATACTGGTTTCTTCATGGTGTATCAGAGAAAGTATAGTTCTACTAAATCTGTACTGTCTCCCCAGATTCTTAGCATAATTCTTAGTTCAAAATTAGTGCCCGGAACATTCTTTATCAGATCTGTTTTCACATTTGAGCACTACTGCTTAAGTGGCAGACAGTAAGCTCATCAGGGGAGGAAACCAAGTCTATCTTTATCCTAGTGCCTAACCCATGATAGATGCCTCATAAGAATATGTTGACTGCCTGCCTGAATGGAGGAATGGAATAAATGACAGAAGATATTTTAGAGGCTATCACTCTCAGACACTAACTCAGTTCCCTGGAGGAAACTGTCTACACTGTGGCAGGACAGTGGCCCATTCCTATTGGAGTCATTTTAAGTTCATATGACAGATTGGGCCTGGCATGAGAGTGAATGCCCTGGAGAGGAGAAAACAATTGATCATTTCTGTGCCAAGCACTGCATGCATAATTGCATATAATTTTTTCAGTAACCCAAGAGCTGGGTATTAGCTCACTTTCATGGCTATGAAAGTCGAGGCTAGGAGAAGTTAAATAATTTACACAACGTCACATAACTGTAATCTACAAGATTTGACATCAGAACTGTGTCCTCTATGTCTATTTCCCAAACTGCGTAATTGTGAGACGCTGGTGGCCATAGCTGAAAAAAAAAAATGGTGCTTAAATGCGGTATTATTTATTCCCCTCCTCTGCCATTAGAGAACCATAATGCCTGCGAGTATATTGTGGAAGATGTGGTTGATTGCCTTCCTGAAGCTATTCATTATCTTTTTTTGTCCTGTCTCTTTCCTTTCTCTGTCTGAAAAAATAACATTTAGAGCTAAGACAGATGATTAATAAAACATTATAGGCTGTGAGAATTCCTACAAAAGTTAAATCTATTTAACTTTGTTTACCCCTTGATTTCTAAACTGATTAGACCACAGCATGCTTTCCTTTTTCTTAATGAAGAACTTATTACTATTTCAGAAGATACTGGTTTCTCCCAGAAACATTTTTTCAGGTGTTGATCAACACAATGCTTGATTAATGACAATGAAATTGTCTTTAATTTGAATATCGAAACCTGAATTGTTTGTTCATGACATAATATACAAAAAACCCTTTGCTCATAATTTTAACCCCAGTGAACAGACAGAGAGCAAAGGTAAAAATGCTTGACACATAAGATGTTGGTTTTCATTCTTCTGTCTAACTCTATCTGGAGAACCAAAATGGAGAGAATAAGAAGGCAAAGGAAGGACCAACAACACCTTACAGATGCCTGGTCTCCTTATGGAATAAAGATGGAGCTGCTGTCTCCCCTTGATGCCACCAGCCCTCTTACCCACTGTTATGCCACATCATAGACAAGCAGCTTTGTGGTCATTTCCTGAACAGATACCAGGAGGCCCCCACAGTTGATGTGAAAATGGTCTGTGAAACTGCTCCTTGGTGGCGGCTTACTGGAAATTTTATTTACCCCCGTATGGTGAGTTGTTTTATATGAAAAAATAGAAGCTTAGAAAAATTGACATGTGGGATCCAATTAAACTAAAGAGCTTCTGCACAACAAAAGAAACTATCAACAGAGTGAACAGATGACCTATAAAATGGGAGAAAATTTTTGCAAGCTATGCATCTGAGAAAGGTCTCATATCCAGCATCTATAAGGAACTTAAGTTTACAAGGAAAAAAACCCTATTAAAAAGTGGGGAAAGGACATGAACAGATACTTTTCATAAGAAGACGTGCACATGGGCAACTATCATATGAAAAAAAGCTCAACATCACTATCATTAGGGAAATGCAAATCAAAACCACAGTGAGACACCATCTCACACCAGTCAGAATGGCTATTATTAAAAAGTCAAAAAATAGTAGATGCTGGCAATATTTTGGAGAAAAAGGAACACTTATATACTGTTGGTGGGAGTGTAAATTATTTCAACCATTGTGGAAGACAGTGTGGTGATTCACCAAAGAGCTAAAAACAGAAATACCATTCAACCCAGCTATCCTACTACTGGGCATATACCCCAAATAATATAAATCATTCTTTCATAAAGATGCATGCACATGTTCATTGCAGTACTATTCACAGTAGCAAAGACATAGAATGAACCTAAATGCCCATCAATAGCTGACTGGACATAGAAAATGTAGTACATATACACCATGGAATACTACTATGCAGCCATGAAAAGAACAATATTGTGTCCTTTGCAGGAACATGAATGGAGCTGAAGGCCATTATCATTAGCAAACTAGCGCAGGAACAGACAACCAAATACCTCATGTTCTCAGTTATAAGTGGTAGCTAAATGATGAGAACACATGGATGCATAGAAGGGGAAAAACACACACTGGGGCCCATTAGAGGGCAGAGGGTGGGAAGAGGGAGAGGATCAGGAGAAATAACTAATGGGTACTAGGCTTAATACCTGGGTGATGAAATAATCTGTACAACAAACCCTCATGACACAAGTTTACCTATATAACAAACCTGCACATGTACCCCTGAACTTAAATTAAAAATTAAATTTAAAAAGTAGAAGCTTAGATTGTGGTTCCCAATGTAGGACCTCTCCCACATCTTCTGTATATTCTGCACTCCTTATCTTGAAAGTTAAATTATACATTTTATTACAAATTGATTTTCTCTGGCACTAGCTCAGCCCAATTTATGCTTAACAGTTTAACTGGTGCACTTTTTTTGTGTGTGTCACCAGTTAGGCAAATAAATTCCCACATTACAATTTTCTCATACACAAGTTAACACAACTGAACAATACTTCCAGAACATTCATTCCTGAACTGAAATAGAGTCATCGCAAAGTCATATGGGTAAGATAAAGGAAAGTGGGAGTTTGGGAGGTCTCTGAGTTAAAGGTTGGTCCCCAGACTCCACAGCCACAGGAATTTCTCAGTTATAAACAGAGGACAGTTGTCATTTTATTTAGCTAAAGTGCAACCCAATGGGACACTGTAGACTGTAAACAGATCTTTAATAGTGAAACAAAAAAGTTCCCAGTACTTCATCCAAGGGCTTGTTTCCCAGCCTGTTCTTTCCCCACACCCATAAGGAAAAAAAAGTTCTAGATCTTATGATCTACGAATCTCACGTAATTTAAACTCTGATTACAGCCATCCATTCGAGTTGGAGTCATAAACTTATTGTAAGTCAGTTAACTGCTTAAATGGGTGAGGCAGATTACTTCAATTTGAAACTTAGATGAATGTCAGTTTGCAATCAAGCAAGCTCATCTATATACATTTATATAATTTATCCAAAGCAATTTCAATCACAAGAAAGGATATTTTATAATCTTGTTATTATAATTTTAGATATTTTCTCTATTATCACTCTACTGTCTTAGTTGGGTGGAGATGAGGGGAGAAATATCACTAAGCAGTAACGGCATATTTCTTTATGAGCAAGAAATTGGCAAACATATCTTCAGTATTGCTCTTTGCCTTTCTTCAGAGCAATAGTGGGAAAGTTACAGTTTTTTTTATTGTTTTGGAATGGAATTTATATGTGATGAATCAGACTATTAACAAAGTTTCATAGAAAATTTGGATGGAATGCAGGGAAATTCTGATAGGATATGATTTTTTAACTTACCAGTAGTGTTACTTTACTTTTCTGGCAAACCTAACCTCATTTATATAAAGACCTGCCAAATGCTACTCTTCTATGGGACTTAAGACAGTTACATCAATGCTTCAATGACTCTGACACCCTTGCACCTGTTTCACAGCATTTTTTTTTTTATTTCTTCCAGTTGTGTTCAAACTACTAACAGAGAGTTGGTTTCTTGGGTGCTGTTCTGCATAAAGTGAAAAGTACAATCTTTTGAATATCCTAGCTCCCTCTCTCTCTCTCTCTCTCTCTCTCTCTCTCTCTCTCTCTATATATATATATATATATATATATATATATATAGTTTTTTAAAATAATGGGGGATGACTATAGCCAGGATGTTTTACAGTGTTTTTATGATTGATAACACCTCAAGTTCATGGGTTTATCATACCTTATTTGTGATTACTTCTTTATGGAAAATATTTGGCTGAGCTGAGAATATCCAAGCAAAGCAGAAAAATAAACCCATCAAACACCCTGTCTCTGAAAAGATGGTAACAGATGTTTCTCATCTTCAGATAACTTGGGGGAGGCTAACTAAAGGGTTTCCCATGTTTCCCAGATGCTGCATGCTATGTCTGGGTTCCCAGGATTCATCCAAATGAAGACGCACTGAGATTTGCTAATAGAAATTCCCCAGCTGAGAGACCGAGGGTAGAAATAAGGAAAATCAAAGAAAAGGGATTTGCATTTGAAATTCTAAGACATCCATGCGAAGATGCGTTTTTGAATGTAGGTCACTCTTCTTGCGTTTTTATAGCGTCCAGCAAAGGTGCCAGAAGAGTTCCCATCAGCTGCTCTTAATATTCTCTTTTCCTTTAAAACTTTCCTAAATATTTTAGAAACAATAGGATGGGGAGAAAATGGCTGAAAGAACAAGGGGTGAGATCCAAAGTTAAGGAATCAAATTACTCAGTATTTCTTAGTCATTCTTAACAATGCTACATCTCCATCTATTTCCAATAAACTTTACATCTTTATACAAGCAGGGTGTAAGTATGAAAACACTGGTCCCTCAATAACTCACCTTGCTCATTTCACTGAATTGTTTCTCCACGGGTGTGTGTCCCCTTATGTATGAAGAGATAACATTATTGAGTCTTACTATGTAGCTCACTGTTCTATGGGTTTTAAATGGACAAATGACTTAACATTTGCAAGAGCTCTATGAAGGAGACACTATTAAATTTTTCATTATACAAGTTAGGGCATTAAGCCATAGAAGTTAAGCTACATATCCATTCACACATCTAATAAATGGAGGCATCAAATTTTGAAACCAAGCAATCTAGCTTCAGAGGCCAAGTTCTGGAGCTTTATGGTGTGCTGCCTGATTCTAGATTTACAGTACATCTTTACACAAGATTATGTTTTCACTGAAATTGAATCTAAATAGGAATATATTGCAAGCCCAAGAAGCCCAAGAATGTTTTTCCCAAGACCTATAAAATTTTGGGTGGGGGAAACTACACTACAGAAATATCTGTAAGTCTCTCCCAACTTTCTAATTCTAGGATTCTTGAATCATGTATTGTGGAACATCTGCATTACTCCAGATGCTGATGGGTATCCACAAACACCTTTTAATTACCTGTGGAGATCACAGCTGTGACATACCAATGCAGCAGAGGAATGGTATATGTAAGATCAGTTGTTATTTTTAGTTCAGCCTTTTACATCATCATCTGCACAAAATAAAGAAATAGAAAATGAATATGAAAACCCATTACATCACCCATCAAGGAAATCTGTATGATTGATGTAATCTACAAAGAACTCTCTTCAAGCACAAGGTTGCCATAGAGATTACATCCTCCAAACAACCACTTCTCAGCTACTGCTGTAGAGCTGTGATTTTGGATTTATCCTATTCGAGGGTCTTGGTCAGAATCCAAAGAACCACTGAGAAAGATTATTCTCTTGTGGAAGCACTTAGAATTGCCTTCCTTGGCACATTTTAAATTCAGGTCTGTAAAAGCTGCTCCCCTGTTAATTATAGCACAATCTAATAGATTATAATTTTCTATTCAGCTGTCCCACAGGAGCTAGATGATGTGATTAGAAGAAAAGGATACCGGGGGCGGAGCAAGATGGCCAAATAGGAACAGCTCCAGTCTCCAACTCCCAGCGCGAGCGACACAGAAGACCGGTGATTTCTGCATTTTCAACTGAGGTACTGGGTTCATCTCACTGGGGAGTGCCGGACGATCGGTGCTGGTCAGCTGCTGCAGCCCGACCAGCGAGAGCTGAAGCAGGGCGAGGCATTGCCTCACCTGGGAAGCGCAAGGGGGAAGGGAATCCCTTTTCCTAGCCAGGGGAACTGAGACACACAACACCTGGAAAATCGGGTAACTCCCACCCCAATACTGCGCTTTAAGCAAATAGGCACACCAGGAGATCATATCCCACACCTGGCCGGGAGGGTCCCACACCCACGGAGCCTCCCTCATTGCTAGCACAGCAGTCTGTGATCTACCGGCAAGGCAGCAGCGAGGCTGGGGGAGGGGCGCCCACCATTGCTGAGGCTTAAGTAGGTAAACAAAGCTGCTGGGAAGCTCGAACTGGGTGGAGCTCACAGCAGCTCAAGGAAACCTGCCTGTCTCTGTAGACTCCACCTCTGGGGACAGGGCAATAACAAACACAGCCGAAACCTCTGCAGATGCAAACGACTCTGTCTGACAGCTTTGAAGAGAGCAGTGGATCTCCCAACACGGAGGTTGAGATCTGAGAAGGGACAGACTCCCTGCTCAAGTGGGTCCCTGACCCCTGAGTAGCCTAACTGGGAGACATCCCCCACTAGGGGCAGTCTGACACCCCACACCTCACAGGGTGGAGTACACCCCTGAGAGGAAGCTTCCAAAGCAAGAATCAGACAGGTACACTCGCTGTTCAGAAATATTCTATCTTCTGCAGCCTTTGCTGCTGATACCCAGGCAAACAGGGTCTGGAGTGGACCTCAAGCAATCTCCAACAGACCTACAGCTGAGGGTCCTGACGGTTAGAAGGAAAACTATCAAACAGGAAGGACACCTACACCAAAACCCCATCAGTACATCACCATCATCAAAGACCAGAGGCAGATAAAACCACAAAGATGGGGAAAAAGCAGGGCAGAAAAGCTGGAAATTCAAAAAATAAGAGCGCATCTCCCCCGGCAAAGGAGCGCAGCTCATCGCCAGCAACGGATCAAAGCTGGATGGAGAATGACTTTGACGAGATGAGAGAAGAAGGCTTCAGTCCATCAAATTTCTCAGAGCTAAAGGAGGAATTACGTACCCAGCGCAAAGAAACTAAAAATCTTGAAAAAAAAGTGGAAGAATTGATGGCTAGAGTAATTAATGCAGAGAAGGTCCTAAATGAAATGAAAGAGATGAAAACCATGACACGAGAAATACGTGACAAATGCACAAGCTTCAGTAACCGACTTGATCAACTGGAAGAAAGAGTATCTGCGATTGAGGATCAAATGAATGAAATGAAGCGAGAAGAGAAACCAAAAGAAAAAAGAAGAAAAAGAAATGAACAAAGCCTGCAAGAAGTATGGGATTATGTAAAAAGACCAAATCTACGTCTGATTGGGGTGCCTGAAAGTGAGGGGAAAATGGAACCAAGTTGGAAAACACTCTTCAGGATATCATCCAGGAGAACTTCCCCAACCTAGTAGGGCAGGCCAACATTCAAATCCAGGAAATACAGAGAACGCCACAAAGATACTCCTCGAGAAGAGCAACTCCAAGACACATAATTGCCAGATTCACCAAAGTTGAAATGAAGGAAAAAATCTTAAGGGCAGCCAGAGAGAAAGGTCGGGTTACCCACAAAGGGAAGCCCATCAGACTAACAGCAGATCTCTAGGCAGAAACTCTCCAAGCCAGAAGAGAGTGGGGGCCAATATTCAACATTCTTAAAGAAAAGAATTTTAAACCCAGAATTTCATATCCAGCCAAACTAAGTTTCATAAGTGAAGGAGAAATAAAATCCTTTACAGATAAGCAAATGCTTAGAGATTTTGTCACCACTAGGCCTGCCTTACAAGAGACCCTGAAGGAAGCACTAAACATGGAAAGGAACAACCGGTACCAGCCATTGCAAAAACATGCCAAAATGTAAAGACCATCGAGGCTAGGAAGAAACTGCATCAACTAACGAGCAAAATAACCAGTTAATATCATAATGGCAGGATCAAGTTCACACATAACAATCTTAACCTTAAATGTAAATGGACTAAATGGTCCAATTAAAAGACACAGACTGGCAAACTGGATAAAGAGTCAAGACCCATCAGTCTGCTGTATTCAGGAGACCCATCTCACATGCAGAGACATACATAGGCTCAAAATAAAGGGATGGAGGAAGATTTACCAAGCAAATGGAGAACAAAAAAAAGCGGAGGTTGCAATACTAGTCTCTGATAAAACAGACTTTAAACCATCAAAGATCAAAAGAGACAAAGAAGGCCATTACATAATGGTAAAGGGATCAATTCAACAGGAAGAGCTAACTATCCTAAATATATATGCACCCAATACAGGAGCACCCAGATTCATCAAGCAAGTCCTTAGAGACTTACAAAGAGACTTAGACTCCCATACAATAATAATGGGAGACTTCAACACTCCACTGTCAACATTAGACAGATCAACGAGACAGAAAGTTAACAAGGATATCCAGGAATTGAACTCATCTCTGCAGCAAGCAGACCTAATAGACATCTATAGAACTCTCCACCCCAAATCAACAGAATATACATTCTTCTCAGCACCACATCGTACTTACTCCAAAATCGACCACGTAATTGGAAGTAAAGCACTCCTCAGCAAATGTACAAGAACAGAAATTATAACAAACTGTCTCTCAGACCACAGTGCAATCAAACTAGAACTCAGGACTAAGAAACTCAATCAAAACCGCTCAACTACATGGAAACTGAACAACCTGCTCCTGAATGACTACTGGGTAC
Source organism: Macaca mulatta (assembly GCF_049350105.2). Classification (NCBI taxonomy): domain Eukaryota; kingdom Metazoa; phylum Chordata; class Mammalia; order Primates; family Cercopithecidae; genus Macaca; species Macaca mulatta. The sequence continues at coordinate 131,880,878 of NC_133413.1, read as the reverse complement.
ATAACGAAATGAAGGCAGAAATAAAGATGTTCTTTGAAACCAATGAGAACAAAGATACAACATACCAGAATCTCTGGGACACATTTAAAGCAGTGTGTAGAGGGAAATTTATAGCACTAAACGCCCATAAGAGAAAGCAGGAAAGATCTAAAATTGACACTCTAACATCGCAATTAAAAGAACTAGAGAAGCAAGAGCAAACACATTCGAAAGCTAGCAGAAGGCTAGAAATAACTAAGATCAGAGCAGAACTGAAGGAGATAGAGCCACAAAAAACTCTCCAAAAAATCAATGAATCCAGGAGCTGGTTTTCTGAAAAGATCAACAAAATTGACAGACCACTAGCAAGACTAATAAAGAAGAAAAGAGAGAAGAATCAAATCGACGCAATTAAAAATGATAAAGGGGATATCACCACTGACCCCACAGAAATACAAACTACCATCAGAGAATACTATAAACACCTCTACGCAAATAAACTGGAAAATCTAGAAGAAATGGATAATTTCCTGGACACTTACACTCTTCCAAGACTAAACCAGGAAGACGCTAAATCCCTGAATAGACCAATAGCAGGCTCTGAAATTGAGGCAATAATTAATAGCCTACCAACCAAAAAAAGTCCAGGACCAGATGGATTCACAGCTGAATTCTACCAGAGGTACAAGGAGGAGTTGGTACCATTCCTTCTGAAACTATTCCAATCAATAGAAAAAGAGGGAATCCTCCCTAACTCATTTTATGAGGCCAACATCATCCTGATACCAAAGCCTGGCAGAGACACAACAAAAAAAGAGAATTTTAGACCAATATCCCTGATGAACATCGATGCAAAAATCCTCAATAAAATACTGGCAAACCGGATTCAGCAACACATCAAAAAGCTTATCCACCATGATCAAGTGGGCTTCATCCCTGGGATGCAAGGCTGGTTCAACATTCGCAAATCAATAAACATAATCCAGCATATAAACAGAACCAAAGACAAGAACCACATGATTATCTCAATAGATGCAGAAAAGGCTTTTGACAAAATTCAACAGCCCTTCATGCTAAAAACGCTCAATAAATTCGGTATTGATGGAATGTACCTCAAAATCATAAGAGCTATTTATGACAAACCCACAGCCAATATCGTACTGAATGGGCAAAAACTGGAAAAATTCCCTTTGAAAACTGGCACAAGACAGGGATGCCCTCTCTCACAACTCCTATTCAACATAGTGTTGGAAGTTCTGGCTAGGGCAATCAGGCAAGAGAAAGAAATCAAGGGTATTCAGTTAGGAAAAGAAGAAGTCACTGTCCCTGTTTGCAGATGACATGATTGTATATTTAGAAAACCCCATTGTCTCAGCCCAAAATCTCCTTAAGCTGATAAGCAACTTCAGCAAAGTCTCAGGATACAAAATTAATGTGCAAAAATCACAAGCATTCTTATACACCAGTAACAGACAAACAGAGAGCCAAATCAGGAATGAACTTCCATTCACAATTGCTTCAAAGAGAATAAAATACCTAGGAATCCAACTTACAAGGGATGTAAAGGACCTCTTCAAGGACAACTACAAACCACTGCTCAGTGAAATCAAAGAGGACACAAACAAATGGAAGAACATACCATGCTCATGGATAGGAAGAATCAATATCGTGAAAATGGCCATACTGCCCAAGGTAATTTATAGATTCAATGCCATCCCCATCAAGCTACCAATGAGTTTCTTCACAGAATTGGAAAAAACTGCTTTAAAGTTCATATGGAACCAAAAAAGAGCCCGCATCTCCAAGACAATCCTAAGTCAAAAGAACAAAGCTGGAGGCATCACGCTACCTGACTTCAAACTATACTACAAGGCTACAGTAACCAAAACAGCATGGTACTGGTACCAAAACAGAGATATAGACCAATGGAACAGAACAGAGTCCTCAGAAATAATACCACACATCTACAGCCATCTGATCTTTGACAAACCTGAGAGAAACAAGAAATGGGGAAAGGATTCCCTATTTCATAAATGGTGCTGGGAAAATTGGCTAGCCATAAGTAGAAAGTTGAAACTGGATCCTTTCCTTACTCCTTATACGAAAATTAATTCAAGATGGATTAGAGACTTAAATGTTAGACCTAATACCATAAAAATCCTAGAGGAAAACCTAGGTAGTACCGTTCAGGACATAGGCATGGGCAAAGACTTCATGTCTAAAACACCAAAAGCAACGGCAGCAAAAGCCAAAATTGACAAATGGGATCTCATTAAACTAAAGAGCTTCTGCACAGCAAAAGAAACTACCATCAGAGTGAACAGGCAACCTACAGAATGGGAGAAAATTTTTGCAATCTACTCATCTGACAAAGGGCTAATATCCAGAACCTACAAAGAACTCCAACAAATTTACAAGAAAAAAACAAACAACCCCATCAAAAAGTGGGCAAAGGATATGAACAGACATTTCTCAAAAGAAGACATTCATACAGCCAACAGACACATGAAAAAATGCTCATCATCACTGGCCATCAGAGAAATGCAAATCAAAACCACAATGAGATACCATCTCACACCAGTTAGAATGGCGATCATTAAAAAGTCAGGAAACAACAGGTGCTGGAGAGGATGTGGAGAAATAGGAACACTTTTACACTGTTGGTGGGATTGTAAACTAGTTCAACCATTATGGAAAACAGTATGGCGATTCCTCAAGGATCTAGAACTAGATGTACCATATGACTCAGCCATCCCATTACTGGGTATATACCCAAAGGATTATAAATTATGCTGCTATAAAGACACATGCACACGTATGTTTATTGCAGCACTATTCACAATAGCAAAGACTTGGAATCAACCCAAATGTCCATCATTGACAGATTGGATTAAGAAAATGTGGCACATATACACCATGGAATACTATGCAGCCATCAAAAAGGATGAGTTTGCGTCCTTTGTAGGGACATGGATGCAGCTGGAAACCATCATTCTTAGCAAACTATCACAAGAACAGAAAACCAAACACCGCATGTTCTCACTCATAGGTGGGAACTGAACAATAAGATCACTTGGACTCAGGAAGGGGAACATCACACACAGGGGCCTATCATGGGGAGGAGGGAGGGGAGAGAGATTGCATTGGGAGTTATACCTGATGTAAATGATGAGTTGATGGGTGCAGCACACCAACATGGCACAAGTATACATATGTAACAAACCTGCACGTTATGCACATGTACCCTACAACTTAAAGTATAATAATAATAAATAAATTAAAAAAAAAAAAAAGAAGAAAAGGATACCACGATACCACAATGAATTTATAGATACAATTGTATTGATCCACAGCTGATACAATTAACACCACCCATATAAGCAAAAGGAAACTTTTAAAAAAAAAATTTAGCTCATGAGTTCCAATTTCTGCTCCTTAACAGAATAACTAATATCATCCTTTTTTTGGAGTTTCTTAATTCAATCCAGTGACTTTTTGTGTAAATTCAGGATTGTGATCTCAGGTTCAGTTCCGTTCAAAGCTCTATCTCAGGCTTTCCTTTCTTTCCACTTGATCCCAATCCTAAATTCTCAAGAATGGAGCAGGAGGGGCAGAGATGGAGACTTCTCAAGCAAGAAGAGGGCAATTGCTTCCTGACTGGCCACTCGCTGATATTCTGAAGGTGTGATTCAATTCTCACTCTTATCGGCTTCACGGTGTAGACAATGGTATTCAGGAGCTCTTCTGCCTCTGCCTGGCTGCACTGAGAAGCTATTTCCATTTCCACACAGCACTCTCCACCATGCTCATCTTCCTCAGACATTTTTAATTATGGAACCAGCCAGCAATACCCTTCACATCCACTTGGGGAGACCTCACCTCTCCTGATCACGTGACATCCTGGGCCTGTGACTCAAGCCTTTTTGTCAACTAATCTACATGTATCTCTTTGGCAAGCAGGCACTTCTGAATTTCTCCCATGCCACTTGTGGGTTGTGATACTGGAAGTGTTCCTAGACATCCCATGCTTCCCTGTCTCCTCTGCTCTCTATCATGTTGCAGAGTCCCATTAGACATCTGTTGGGCAGTCACTGGTCATACTCCATCTGTGAAGAAAAAAATATCATCCTCCTCTACGCTGCTTATCCTCCCAACTTTAAGGGGATAGGTGATTCTCAACTGCCTTCAGGCCCTGGGAATCTCGTCTTCCAAAACTCTCCTCCCTCTCATGAATAGGCTTTTTTTTCCCTCTAAGTCAGAGTTATGTATACTCCATCTGGCACAAGGAATGGCAGGAAGTGAAGGGAGACAGGAGAAGAAAAATACTGGGGAAAACTCAGCTCTCCTGGTTTGTCCTATCCTCTTTACTTTTTTCCAAGAATCTGTAAAATTTATGGTAGCTGAAAAAGAAACACACTGTTTGATTCTTGAAGTTATTAGACTGTGCAAACTAAAGTTCTTGTGTAGGAATGACTCTTCTACACTCCCAATGCTTCTTTCCATGTGGAGGGAGTTCTACTAATGTAACATTCCTGGATTCCCTCCCGCCCTCTCATCTACTGCTCCATTGCCCCATGGGGAAAGAAGAGAGACTTTCTTATTTGGTAAATTTAGAAAGAATAAAGTGGACAAACTCAGTTCACTGTATTCATCTTTTCTCTTCCTGGGAGGCAACCTGCCTATAAAGAACATGGGTTCCTGTTTGTTCTCTGCTTGTTCCCAGAGGGGAGGCTGTGGTGATCCAGAATGGTCCGTACCTGAATGGGGACACCTGCTCTAATTCTGGGCTCAGTATTGCTAAGTCTGTTTTCCCAAAGATGTTATTCACTGCCTGTCATATCAACTTTGTTGGTAATAAAGACAATTTTTGCTGTCTCATCTGTCTTGTTCTTATTTGTTAATTGATTCAGACTTTGGCCAGAGAACAGAGTTACTGTTGGTTCTAATTTCCATAAATACTTTATGTATCATCCTTTCACATCATTAGTGTTCTTCTCTCTAGCTCTGTCTCCTCTCTCTCAAATCTAACCAAGAATGTGAAAACTTCAGGTCAAATTCTGGCTGTGCCACATGCAAATAATGTAACCCAAGACAGCTTACTTAGTCTCCAGGGCTTAGTTTTATCACCTATAAAGTGAAGATGTTAAGAATTCCTCCAAGAGATTATTGAGGAGATTCACTATAGATCTATATTTTTATAGATCTATTTTCATAGATCTATAGATCTATAGATCTATTTTCATAGATCTATGAAAATAGATCTCAATTGCTGCCCCTTCCCTTGCTGTTGGCAGTTTTAGGTTGTGCTAAAAAAACTGATAACTCTTACTTTTCATTTTCAGGTTTTAATTTTTAAAAGTGCTCTGATATAGCACTATCTCTTCTCCAAATCACCACTTTCAGTAACATGCAAAATCAGATACCCACATACAAGTACTTTCAGTGCCGAGGGTGCTTCTTCTAACAACTATTTATAACTTGATGGATTTCTACGCACATCCAATTCAGGAGCTTTTGTTTCTTTACTGAGGTATTTCCTCATTTTTTAAAGACTGGGATGTGGGTTTATAATGTTCCAGCATCGTATGTCTCAGCCAGAAACCAGGAAAGAAAAAAATGAGTAAGTTGTCTAAGAACTCTATCCAAATTCTTGCTGGACTTTGGAAACCTGAATATCCTTCCTTCTCAGTCTGAAGCAGAGACTGTGAGTATGGGAAAAAAATACAGCTAAACAATTTGGATCACTGGGAACTAAAATACTGTGTATACGTGCTGAGTAAGGCTATTCTCTGACTTACGCTAAGGGGGAGGGGCCCATAATCTCTTTCCTAATAAGCATAAATTAATCACTGGGACAAGAAAAAAGTTATTAAAGTGAAATGGATAAGAGGAAACTTGGAAGAAACAAGGAAAATGTAGTGTTGAGAGATGCTCTATAACTTTAGATGAGCCATTGGATGCTGTATAAGTTACCTAATTTTCTTCAGAAAAATTACTCAGATGGCCTCAAGAGTTCTTTAACAGTCAAGCTTGTCTGGGCAATGAATTATATCTGGGCAGCAGTTCAGTTTCTGCTTTAAGGACACATACTCAGCAGAAGTAGCTTACTTTAATTTTATGTATTTATTTTTATACAAGTAATCTGAGTTAAGAAATTTAAACAGAAAATAGAAAACAAGACCAATCATCATTTTCGTTGTCATAATCATCCCACTTTCCTATGATAACAACTGTTTATACTTTGTTCATTTTGCTACTGACTTTTCTTTCATTTGTGTATCTACATATGCAAATCTACACATATATTTATAGTAAACACACACAAATGAAATTACTTCTATAGCTACTAGAGTAGAATCATAAATGCCTTCTTATGTAATCTGTTTTTTCATTTAATATTTTAAATGTCATTCCATTCAGATTTATATTATTACTTTGTTGACTACTTTATTTCCTTTCTTGAATGTACCATAATGTTTTGACCAGTTTGTAGTTAATGATGTTGCTTTGAATTTTAGCTAGAACTAAGACTACTGAGTTGAACATCCTTTTATATACCACTTTGCATAAATACTTGTCTAATTCATTATTTGATTTACATTCCTAGAACTGGAATTAATGGGTGGAAGGGAATGCATATTTTTATAGCTTCTCATACCTGTTGCCAAATTGTCCTCTAGAGAGATCGTGCTAATTAATATTTCTAACAGCAGTATTTGAGAGTGGCCATTTCCCCAATCTCTGCCAAAACTGGATTTTCTCATTATTATTAGGCTTGAAAATCTGATAAATTGTTTCGAAAAATATCGTTTAAACAAAAGTCAGATGGTGACCACTACAATCTAAACTCTTTGATCATAAGGTACTACGAAGTGTCCCATAAGAATGGTTTTGGGACAAAGAAAAAAATAAATATGCAAATTTGTCCACAAATCTCTTATACTAGTTACATCTCTTTGAAGAACTTCTTTTGTGAGAGCTTTTCAGCAGAGAATTTTGTTTTAGAATGCAAAGATAATCTGAATTTTATCTACTAATCAAAATACTAGTTCTGCATGCTAAAAGACAGCAAAATAAAGCCAATATATTGAAGCATTTTACATCCCACATCATGACTTTTAGAAAGTAGCTTATATATTTGTTTGAGTATCACTTGCAAAATTTGTGATTGGAATTCCAGTAGTCATGAATTCATTATCTCAGTATTGTGAATAGAGAGTTGGACTGATAATTGGGAGACCTATTTCTCTGTATCACTGGCTCAAATAATAAAATTGCATTTAAATTCAAGCAATTTAAGTAGACTAGAAGTACCATGAAGAGGCAGTAATTATTAATCTGGTAGCAAGATACCGTCAATATCTTTGTGACTTTGATTAACCCATGGATGTAGCAGATTTATAGTTATGTGATATGGTTAAAGGAGAAAATATCTGAAACGTATTTTTTCTAGAAGATAAGTAAAAAGGGTGTAAAACAACTGTAGGTGTCTGTGTATAGTGTGAAATACAGTGCTTAATCTTATGAAAACAAGCAATGTGACAGTTAACATTTGGAATACCTACATCTGTAATTTCTATGCCACAATATTCCAACATCATTATGCCTTTTAAACATTTTGATCTTTTAGCAAACCATTTCATTAAAATAATATGTTTTCACCTTCAAACTTGCTGTAATACGTGGTAGAATCTTACAAAGACGGCCATCATAACCTATCATGCTTATTTATTTGCTATTTTTTCAAAAATTTTTAATAATATAAATGACCTCAAATCACTGTAGCAGAAACATACAAGGGAGAGGCTGGAAGCAGGCATATGCTATGCCGGGAACTCCTGCTGAGCTAGTTGATCAGTCAGCTTAAAATTTGCAAAGCAGTGATGCAGTCCCTGCTTGTAAGTTCACGTGTGAGAACATAAATCATTAGTTTCCATTTGCAAACAGCATAAGGAATCTCCTCTCTGACTCTTGTGGTTTATAGGCAAACACACAACGGTGATGTAGTGACCTGCCAGCTAGCGTACATTTTTTCATTTATCAAATCATTAGTCATAGCTCTGGAGAGAGGTTGGACTGTTTGTCCACTTAGGTCATTCAGTTTCCCATCCCTGCTCCTCCTGACTTGTACAAAGCCATCCCCTTCCTCTTCTAACCGATTGCCTGGTTCCCTGAACGCCTGGCTTTCTGGCACCTGCCTATGCCCATTAGTTCCCAGGCCTAATGGATCCTTGTTCATTTGATTTGGGATGACCCCACTAAACTTGAATGTTAGATAAATTCCTATGTTCAGAATTACTGATCAAGTGTGTGCAGAATGATCAGAAATAGATCTGTTAAGGACAATAAATCACTCTTGACCTTATTTTGGGGCACTGACCCAAAGTCATTCTTGACCTTATTTCTGGGCATTGTTTCACTATGTCCCCATTGGCCATGATGTGGGGTTTTTCATTATTGTCCCTTTTTTGTGGTAGATTGATTATAAAAACAACCTCAATTGTCCACATCTTCCTGTACTACACCCTTTGCAAAGAGATTTTGGACTTCCTTTCTTTAAGCAGTGGAATCTATTTCTCCACTCCTTGGATCCAGCCCAGCTAGTTAGTGACTTTCTGTGACCAACATAAAGTGAAGGAAGTAAAGGTTTACCACTTCTAAGCCTAGGCCTCAAGTGACTTTGCTCACCTTTGCTGCTTCTCTTGGAATTCTGCCATATCAACGTGGTCCAAGCCAGATAGCTACAACATGAAAGACATGTAGAATAGAGATGAATTTTCCCAGATGTAGCCATCCAGCCTAGCTACCTACCCACTGACCTGGTGGCTAAAAGCAGATGCATGAGTGAGCCTTAATGAGACCAGAAGCACCACTGAACTGAGCCAAGTCCAAATTGCTAAACTTCAGAATCTTGAATGCTATTTTTAGTCACATCTTAGCAAAAGCTAACGGGTATATTTGTCCATGCTTAAAGCTACTCTTAATTTTCAAATAACAAGGAATAGTAAATGCAAGTCAAAAGGTCTCAGTAAAAGTTACAAACTCAGATGCCTCCAGGAGCCAGGAAAGTTATAAAATTGAGTAAAATAGCAAAGTGTAAAAAAATTCACCAGCCTTATTAGTTTTCATTTTGTTTTTTTATACAAGTGTTTTATTACAGAAGATTTTAAACATGTACAAAGTAAACCACATACTATAATAGACTTTCACCCAGCCTCAATAACCACTAACCATGTGCCATTTTTGTTTCAACTATAATTCAACCCAATTCCCCAACCCCATATTTTTGAAATTTATTTTTATTTTTATTTTTATTTTTGAGATGGAGTCTTGCTCTGTCGCCCAGGCTGGAGTGCAGTGGCGTGATCTCGGCTCACTGCAAGCTCCACATCCCGGGTTCACGCCATTCTCCTTCCTCAGCCTCCCAAGTAGCTGGGACTACAGGTGTCCGCCACCACGCCCGGCTAATTTTTTTGGTATTTTTAGTAGAGATGTGGTTTCACCGGGTTAGCCAGGAAGGTCTCGATCTCCTTACCTCATGATCCGCCTGCCTTGGCATCCCAAAGTGTTGGGATTACAGGCAAGAGCCACTGTACCCGGCCCTTATTTTTTGTAGTTCTTTTTTTTTTTTTTTTTTTTTTTATGAGGTCAGATACACATACATTCAAAGGCACAAATCTTAACTGTAAATTTTTTGACAAATAAATGTACCCATATAACCTTCATACCTTTTAAAAATATAATATTTTCATGATAGTTGGAAAATTCTCTCATGTTCTTCCCAGGAAAATGTTTCCTCTCCTAGTGGCTATCTCTACTTTTATTTATTTCATCAAGATTCATTTTGCCTGAAATCATACAATATGTATTATTTTATGTTCAGCTGTCTCACTCGACACAGTATTTTTGAGATTCATCTATAGTGTGTGCTTCAGTAGTTTGTTTTTTGTATTGCTAAGTAGAATTCTGTTGCATGAATGTTAGGCTCTTATGACTAAGGAGCTAAGAACATTCTTGTACAAATACTTTTTTTGTTTAATTTAATGCATTTATTAACATTTAACTGACACCTCTTTACATTTTTAGTGGTTGTTTTAGAAGTTATACATATCTCTAACACTTCACACTCTATTTATAGTTAATATTGTACTATTTTAATAAGTGTAAAATATAAAAGCCTTGCTTCAGAGCAGTTTCATTTACCTCTTATTTTTTGTGCTACTCTCATAAATTTTACATCTACACATAATAAATCCCACAATACTGTGTTGTAATTTTTGCTTTAAATAGTCATAGGTCTTTTAAAGAAATTATTTGAAAAAAGGGGCTGGGCGTGGTGGCTCACGCCTGTAATCCCAGCACTTTGGGAGGCCGAGACGGGCGGATCACGAGGTCAGGAGATAAGAGACCACCCTGGCTAACACAGTGAAACCCTGTCTCTACTAAAAATACAAACAACTAGCCGGGCGTGGTGGCGGGCACCTGTAGTCCCAGCTACTCGGGAGGCTGAAGCAGGAGAGTGGCGTGAACTCGGGAGGCGGAGCTTGCAGTGAGCCGAGATTGCGGCACTGCACTCCAGCCTGGGCGACAGAGCGAGACTCCATCTCAAAAAAAAAAAAAAAAAAAAAAAGAAAAAAGGTATTAATGAATATGTCAGGGAAGATATTTTGATGCTATACCAATATACTGTTTGTCCTTTACATTTAACCCACAATTTTGTATTTCCTTTTTTAAAAATAATTTCAACTTTTAATTTAGATTCAGGGGAGCACATGTGTAGGCTTTTTACATTGCTATATTGCATGATGCAGAGATTTGGGATATAAATAATCTTGTCATCTAGGTAGTGAGCATAGTACCCAATAGTCAGTTTTTCATCCCATACTCCACCTCCTTCCCTTCCTTCTCTGGTAGAGCCCATACTATAAAATTACAGCCATTCGACCTTTGACAAAGTGAACAAAAACAAGCAATGGGGAAAGGACTTTCTATTCAATAAATGGTGTTAGAATAGCTGGTTAGCCACGTGTGGAAGAATAAAACTGCATCCTTTCATTTAACCATATACAAAATTAATGCAAGATGGGTTAAAGATTTAAATGTCAGAAATCAAACTATAAGAATCCTAGAAGAAAACCTAGGAAACACCATTCTGGACATCAGCCTTGGGAAAGAATTTATGACTAAGTCTTCAAAAGCAATTGCAACAAAAACAAAAATTGACAAGTGAGAACTAATTAAACTAAAGAGCTTCTGCACAGTAAAATAAACTATCAAAAGAGTAAACAGACAACCTACAATATGGGAGATAATTTTTGCAAACCATGCATCTGACAAAGGTCTAATATTCAGAATCAATAAGGACAATAAGGAACTTAACAAGAAAAAAACATTAACCCCAGTAAAAAGTAGGCAAAATACAGCCGGGTGCGGTGGCTCATTCCTCTAATCCTGGCACTTTGGGAGGCCGAGGCGGGCGGATCACGAGGTCAGGAGTTTGAGACCAGTCTGGCCAACGTGGTGAAACCCTGTCTCTACTAAAAATACAAAAATTAGTGGGCATGGTGGTGGGCACCTGTAATCTCAGCTACTTAGGAGGCTGACTCAGGAGAATCGCTTGAACCTGCAGCCGGAGGTTGTAGTGAGCCGAGATCACACCACTGCACTCCAGCCTGGGCAACAGAGCAAGACTCTGTCTCAAAAAAAAAAAAAAAAAAAAAAAAAAAACAAAAGTAGGCAAAATACATGAACAGACACTTCGCAAAAGAAGAATCCAAGGGACCAAAAAGCATGAAAAAATGTTCTACATCATTAAACATCAGAGAAATGCAAATCAAAACCACAGTGAGATATCATCTTACACCAGTTAGAATGGCTGTTATTGAAAAGTCAAAAAATAACAGATATTGGCAGGGTTGTTGAGAAAACGGAATGCTTACACGCTGTTGGTGGGAATGTAAGTTAGTTCAACCACTGTGGAAAGGAGATTGGAGATTTTTCAAAGAACTTAAAATAGAACTACCATTTGACCCAGCAATCCCATTTCTGGGAATATACCCAAAGGAATATAAATCGTTCTACCAAAAAAGAGACACGTACTTATATGTTCATCACAGCACTATGGTCATTAGCAAAGACATGGAATCAACCTAGATGCTCATCAACAGTGGATTGGATAAAGAAAATGTGGCATATATAAATCATGGAATGCTATGTGGCCATAAAAAAGAATAAAATCATTACCTTTGCAGCAACATGGATGCAGCTGGATGCCACTGTCCTAAACGAATTAACACAGGAACAGAAAACTAAATACTGCATATTCTCATTTATAAGTGGGAGCTAAACACTGGTACTCATGGACATAAAAATGGCAATATTTTGCTACTTTTGATCAAAATAGTTAGAACTATTTTCATATTATTTTTACAAATTTTTATTCATTTATATCTTATTGTGTATTTTAAGGTGTACAACATGAGTTGTTTTTGTTTTTTTAACAACATGATATTTTGACATGCACATACATAATAAAATTATTACTACAGTCATGCAAATTAGCATACCCATCACATGGTTACATTTTTGTGGGAAGGGCATCTAACATCGACTCTTTTAGTAATTTTTCAGGATAAAATATTACTAACTACAGTTCTTTTGCTGTACGTGAGATATTTAGACTTATTTGTTCTATATAACTGCAATTTTGTATATTTTGATGCACATGTCCTCATTTCTGCCCCTGTCCTTGCCCCTAGAAATGATTATTTTACTTCTTGTTTGAATGTATATAACTTACTTTAGAGTCCACATATGAGTGAGATCATGCACTATTTGACTTTCTGTGTCTGGCTAATTTTACCTACCATAATATCTCCAGGTTCATCCGTGTTGTTACAAGTGGCAGTTTTTCCTTTTTTTATGGCTGAAAAATATTGCATTGTGTGTATGTATATATGGATGTACACACACATACATACATAATTTATTCATCTCTCAGTGGACACTGAGGTTGTTTCCATATCTTAGCTATAGTGAATAATATTGCAATGAACATGGGAGTGCAGATATCTCTTTGACATACTGATTTCATTTCCTTTGGATATATACCCAGCAGAGAGACTCCTGGATCGTATGGTAGTTCTATTTTTGACATTTTGAGGCACCTCCATACTATTTTCCATAATAGATCTTCCACTTTGCATTTCTATCAAGAGTTTGCAAGGCTCCTTTTATTCCATATCATCTTTAATGTTTATTATCTCATCTTCTTGCTAATGGCCATCCTAACAGGTGTGAGGTGTTATCTCATAGTAGTTTTGATTCGTATTTCCTCTGATAATTGGTGGTATTGAGCACCTTTTCTCATACCTGTTGATCATTTTTGTGTTTTCTTTAGAAAAGTGTCTATTCAGGTCCTTTGCCCATTTTTTAATCGAGTTATTTGTTTGTGTTTGTCTAGCTGTTACTGAGTTGGGTGAGTTCCTTATATTTTTTAGCTATTAACCCCTTATTTGATATATAATTTGCAAATATTTTCTCCCAATTTGTAGGCTGCCTTTTCATTTTGTCAATTATTTCATTTGCCATGCAAAAGCTTTTTGGTTTGATGTAGTCCCACTCGTTTATGTTTGCTTTTGTTGTCTGACTTTCTTAGCCTGTTTAGTGTTGCTATGAAGGAATACCCGAGACTGGGCAATTTATAAAGAAAAAAGGTTTATTTGGCTCACAATTCTGATGTCTGAGAAAGTTCAAGATTGAGCATCTGGTGAGAGTCTCAGGCTGCTTCCACTCATAAAGGAGAGTGAAGGGGAGCCAGTGTGTACAAAGATCACATGGAAAGATAGGAAGCAAGCATGGGGGGAGGCACCAGGTTGTTTTTAACAACCATCTCTAGCAGGAACTATTACAGTGAAAACTCACTAACTCCCAAGGGAGAACATTAATCTGTTCATGAAGGATCTGCTTCTATGACCTAAATACCTCCCACTAGGCCTTACCTCCAATATGGGGGATCAAATTTCAACATGAACTTTGGAGAAGACAAATATGTAAACTGTAGCACTGACTTTCTATTTGCTAAGTTAAAAAAAAAAAAAGAAAAAAAAAAAACCATTACCAATGCCCATGTTAAGGAGTTTTTCCCCTAGGTTTTCTTCTTGAATTTTTATATTTAATACATTCAGGTGTTACGTTTAGATCTTTAATCCATTTTAAGTTGATTTTTGTATATAAAGTGAGATAAGGGTCCAGTTTTATTCTTTTCCATGTGAATATCCAGTTTTCCCAACACTACTTTTTGAAGAGACTATCCTTTTCCCATTGTGTCTTCTTAGTGGCCTTATCAAAATTTACTTGACTACGTTTGTGTTTATTTCTGACCTCCATTTTGCTCTGTTCACCAATGTTTTTAATGCAGTACCATGCTGTTTTGATTACTATAACTTTGTAATATAATTTCAAATCAGAAAGTGTGATGGCTCCAGGTTTGTTGTATTTTCTGAAGATTGATTTAGCTATCTGGGATCTTTTGTGGTTCTATACAAATTTTTGAATTTTTTCTATTTCTGTGACAAATGCCATTAGAATATTGATAGGAATTGCATTAAATCTGCATATTGCTTTGGGTAGTATGAACATTTTAACAAAATTAATTCTTTCAATCAGCAAACATGGGGTTTCTCTCCATTTATTTGTGTTGCAATTTCTTTCATCAGTGTTCTAGTTCATAGTTTTCAGTGTACAGATTTTTTACTTCCTCAGCTAAATATGTTCCTGAGTATTTTATTCTTTTTGATGTTATCACAAATTGGATTTTTAAACTTCTTTTTCAGATTGATTGTTATTGGTATAAAGAAATACAACAGATTTGTATATTGATTTTGTTTTCTAATATTTTACTGAGTTCATTTATTAGTTCTAACAGATATTTTGTGAAATCCTTAGGGTTTTCTACATATAAAATCATATCATCTTCAAAGAGGAATAATTTCTTCCTTTCTAATTTGGATGTCTTTATTTCTATATTCTAAGCAAATCAACATAGTAAATGTTATGATAAATCCCAACTGACACTTAGACTTACTGTTGTGGAGGCAATAAAGAAGGATGGGGACTTTGGTGTGATGAATAATCCACACTCTGTCTAAGGTTGAGATTGTAGCTACTCAGTTACAGTTGTTAGAAGCTGTGTAGGATTGCAGGCTTAGTGTTGCCAAAATTGTGCTTGTTAAAGAGAAACTAAAAGCCTACACTTTTATTATTAAATGTCTTGACTTTTTACTGTTGGATTACTTTGTAAAGAACATATGTGGGCCTGCTTGTGATACATGTACTACCAAATTATAATTTCTAAGCTACAGTAATATGAGGTTTGTGGTGGGAATGTGCCTCTGAATGATGGAGAGATGAATTAGTAAAAGGTAAAGGCTAATTTTAGAAAAGAACTTGCATACTTATTCCAGAATAAAATCACTGAAGAAATTAATAACTGGTAAGACAGAGAACAAGAAGGAAGGAAGAAGTAGAAGAGAGTTGAGGGAAGGGAGAGGGAGATAAACCATACTACACATCTAGAGACTACTGGGAATGAGGGAAAAGAAGAATTCATTCCAATAAGGTTCAGAGTAACACCTATTCATATTTTGCTGTTAACATACTCAATGATGAAGTTCTATTAGGGTTTTTTGTTTTTTTTTTTTTTTTTTGACAGAGTTTTACTCTTGTCGCCCAAACTGGAGTGCAATGGTGTGATCTTGGCTCACTGCAACCTCTGCCTCCTGGGTTCAAGTGATTCTCCAGCAGCCCCCCGAGTAGCTGGGATTACAGGTGCCCACTACCACACCTGGCTAATCTTTGTATTTTTAGTAGAGATGAGGTTTTGCCATGTTGGCCAGGCTGGTCTCAAACTCCTGACCTCAGGTGATCCACCCACCTCAGCCTCCCAAAGTGTTGGGATTACAGGTGTGAGTCACTGCACCTGGCCAAGGTTCTATTAGTTTTTTCCAAATTGATCACTGTATATAATAGTGAGCATAAAAAACGTGTGGACTAAATTTGGGGGTACAAAATAATTAAATTTCTGCTGCATTAGTCTGGCCATGACCAAGATGGGAGGCAGATCAGAGAACAGATATAAGAAGGGGACAGAAGAGCTTCTTCACACAGGAACATCTTGGCTCTAGCTGGATTGGGAGGGAACAACACAGTATTTGGGAAGGATTCCTAATCCCCAGAATAGTGGATACACCCCATTAACAGGATTATGGCATATATGCAACAGACAGAAGAGGCCAACTATAGAAAGAATTCTTCAACTGTGCAAGCTTCTCAAGGTCTCGCTAATCCTTACTTCATTCATGCTGCTATAGAGTGTGTTATACAAAATGCCTACTGATCATGCCAACACCTATTTAAAATCCTCCAATGATTCCTCAAAACTTTTCCAAATAAAGCATCTTAGATTAATATAGTACATGGAGCCTGCTCAGGCTGCGATAAACAGACTATTAGGGAATAACAGTGTGTATGTGGACAGACTTGCGGCCCACTGTGAGCCACTACTCTGGGTGTCACTATCTTGTTTCTAATCATTGAAAGGATCCACGTGTGTCAGATATCAGTATATAACAGCATTGCTGAGCGATGCAGTTACATTAAATCCAAAGCAAGAAAATTAGCAGGATGTAGAACTAGTCCTCTTTCAGAAAGGAAAATATAATCAGCTTTATGATTGGCTAAAAATAGTTTACCAGTGAAACTTGCCACTGATTTTTCCAGATTGTGAATATTACTTTGAGCAGGGAAATTAAATGAGCCCTGAGTTCTCACAAACTACCTTTGCCTTCTTTGTCAAGACATTAACTTGTTAGATCTGAGTTTCATCTGTGAAATAAAAAGATTGGTACAGGGCTATTTTTATAAGCATATTAATTTCAAAATGCGTTGGGACTTGCAAATGGTATACATTATGTCTGTACAGATTTTTATCTCCATTATACTTCAATAAGTGGTTTAAAAAGAGAACTGGGATTCTACTTTAGGAGATCATCATTTCCTTATTACCAAATGGCAATTACAGGATAGACTTTGAATACATTAAACAGTATAATAACAGTAGCTTGTGGCCGGGCGCGGTGGCTCATGCCTGTGATCCCAGCACTTTGGGAGGCCAAGGCAGGCGGATCACAAGGTCAGGAGTTTGAGACCAGCCTGGCCAACATGGTGAAACCCCGTCTCTAATAAAAATACACACACACAAAAAAATTAGCCAGGCATGGTGGCAGGCCCCCGTAATCCCAACTATTCAGGAGGCTGAGGCAGGAGAATCGCTTGAACCCGGGAGGTGGAGGTTGCAGTGAGCCAAGATCACACCACTGCACTCCAGCCTGGGCAACAGAGCGAGACTCTATCTTAAAAAAAGAAAAAAAAAGGTAGCTTTCAATTAGTAGTATTTTATTTTTTGCAGCTTCCAAAATGCAATGCTTTTGAAATAGACCCAATAGCCTCACAGATAGTTGTTTCTGGATAAACAAGAATTGACCCTCCTGGTCTTAAAATTTGAAATTTAGATTTGTTTTATCTGAGTTCCTTCCTCAGGAAGTGACCTTCAGACTTCTCAAAAAAAGTTTCAAAGAACTGAAACTCACCGGATCACCACATCCAGACAATGAGATGCCAGATCCCTCAGTTATCATGATTGCTTCCTTGACCCATCCTAGTTCCTGTTTTCTTACACATTGTTACATTTCCTTCTTGCTATATAGACTCCTAGTTTTAGTGGGTCGGGGGGATGGACTTGAGACTGATCTCTCATCTCCTCGGCTGCAGCACCCGATTAAAGTGTTCCTCCTTGGCAATACTCATCATCTCAGTCATTGACTTTCTGTGCAGAGAGCAGCAGAACCTAGACTAAACCCCAGATGTTTTATTAACACTTTTGACTGTTTGCTTGACTTCTGACTAGGAAGATTCTAGAAAAATTTGCTAATTTCTCAGTGTTCCAGTAACCTCATATGTTAACTTAGGCCAAACATGTCTTCCTTCCAAGAAATTGCAACAAATCACAAAAGCAAGGTGTATTAGTCCATTCTCAAACTGCTAATAAAGACATACCTAAGACTGGGTAAAGGAAAGAGGTTTAATTGACTCGCAGTTCCACAGGGCTGGGGAGGCCTCAGGAAACTTACAATCATGGCAGAAGAGGAAGCAAACAAATCCCTCTTCACAGGGTGGCAGCAAGGAGAAGTGCCGAGCAAAAGGGGGAAAAGCCTTTTACAAAACCATCAGATCTCATGATAACTCACTCATTATCACAAGAACAGCATGAGGATAACTGACCCCAAGATTAAATTACGTCCCACTGGATCCCTCCCATGACACTTGGGGATCATGGGGACTACAATTGAAGATAACATTTGGGTGGGGACACAACAAACCATATCACAATGATAGGAGCATATATAGTTGAAGAGAAAACAGATGGACTGTAGGGGTGTGTGTGTGTATGTATGTATGTATGTAACAGAAACAATAGTTGTCCTCTTTTCAGAGTGTCCTTATACAGAGATTAAAATATCATATTTAAACTTCTAAGCACAGACCCAACCACATAATAAGTACTCAAAAAGCTGTTAACCATTGCTATTTCATCAATTACCAAAGCAGAAGAGACTGGCAATTAAAGCTAAAGAAATGTAATTTAGAGAGTAAGAGACAAGATACAATGAAAATTAAAGATGGATGAATACAAAGAAAGATGAGACATATTTTTCTTAGTAGAAAAATATGAAGAAACAGAGGAGTAAATGAGCTATTCTTATATGTGCCAATTTTTAGGTACTATTTAGATATTTAAATATAAATAGCCCACAAACATTTAAAATGTGATATTGGAATAAGGAGCAAGCTCATAACTCTCAATATAGATGTAGAACTAAGCTGTCTAAGGGCAGATGCCATGTGAAGATGTGAAGGCAAAAAAATGTTAAGATTAAAAAACTGAACCCTAATGCTTTGTGTTTATATCTACATTTAGGAAATAGAACAAGCAATAAAGCAAATAGAGAAGGAGAACAGCTATGCTGAAATAATTCAATGTCTAACACACCCTCTGGCTCATAGGATGTTCATAGATAAATACTGATGACTTAATTACAATTGCACTGCACAGAAAGCCAATCATGGAGACAATTATTATTGCCAAGGAAGATGGATTTAATAGGGTGCTGCATCCAAGGAGATGGGAGATCAGTCTCAAATCCATCTCCCTGACTGACTAAAATTAGGAGTTTATATAGCAGGGAGGAAATGTAACAAAGTATAAGAAAACAGGAACTCAGATAAAACAAATGTAAGTTTCAGGCTTTAAGAAATTGACCAGAAGGGCCAATTCCTATGTATATGTGTGAAATATATGTGTATATATATTTCATACATGTATATGAAAAAAAAGTCTATGGGACTGTCAGGTTGGCTTCACTTGCAGGCAATCTTTAAAATTACCTCTTAATATCAGAGGTCAATGACAACCTCTGGTTCTAAGAAGAAGGTGGTAATTGTTCAGAGGAAGAAATAAGAACAGACTATTCAAAGAAATTTGTCAGTGCAAAATAATGGAAAAAGAGAATGGTAATCTGCAGGATCATACAAGTCAGGACCATAAGAAAAGCTATAAAAAGGTTTTTCAGATAAAGATTTTCTGAACATAATTATAGGTATAAGAAGAATCCTTAAGGGTGAGAGAGATGATGATGGTTTATGAAACAGAAGAGATGACTGATGGACCAAGAAAGAAAGGAACTGGGATGGAATAAAAGACATAAGAAAAGGGTTTTTATGTCGAAAGTAGGAGATCAACCTCTTCTGAAAAAGAGTTTAAGAACAAGATGAGTAAAACTATAAAGGAAATGTGATATGAAGAAGGATGGTTAATTTTAAAAGCAGTTTTGACCTTGTCACTCATTTTTACAACTTTTCCATAGCTCTCCATCATCTTTGATAGGTTTGGAGGTTGGTGGGAGTGACTGCTATGGATCACAAGAGTAACTGAAGACGCTGCAATAGAAAGTGGGGAACTGATATTTAGATTCAACTAAAATTTAATATGTCTTTCCTTCTTATGCAGCAGAAACTTTCCTGTGCAGTAATTCTGTGAGGTGGGCATGACTGTCTGATTGTATGGAATATGAAACTTACTAATTGGCCAAATGATTTACTCCAGGTCATCCTGCTAGTTAGTTATAACGCAGATTTAAACGTGGTGTCCTGATTTCCAAGCCCTCTTTATTTTTAGAACACCAGACTTGTGTTGTAGCTTTGATGAGCTGCTATGTCTTACTGTGTTGTCATCGAGTCATTAAGATAGAAAAGGCACTGGGTATTATGGACGACAACTAACAACCCCAGGCGTGGTCCTTCCTGCCCTCAATTTGCTAAGGCCGTTTTTGTATAATGAAAAGAGACTGTAAGATGAATAACAAAACAAACAACACTGTCGTTTGAGTTCTGGTTTGGTTCCTTATTTTTAGTTAATATTAATAAATAATAATCTTACTTGTAACATGGAGATGATCCCTTTGTTATGTAACTTTTTGTGCATTACAAAGGCCAAATCAGATCATATAAATTAAATAAGGTAGTAATTAATGGAAGACTGCATGTTAAATAATAAGCCAATTCATTACTGTATCCTCAGCACTTACAACAAAGCTTGGGAGATAACACATAATCAATAAATATTGTAAAATAAACTCATGAATACATACAAAGCAGGGTATACCATAATTAATTTGTAATGCTGTGTCGAAGTTTTCAAGGGCAGGGCAGTTATGGGGTCCTAGACATTTGAAATACATTCTAAAATTAAAAAACCCTACCTTCCACATAAATGGAACATTTCTAATACCTACATTTATTGTATTTTCAATAGTATTTAAGTTGCAATGTAATTATTTTAAATTTTAGCAGGCAAATTTTATTCTTTCGGTGTCTGGGAAGAATTTTTTCAGCGTTGATTAAGCTGAGACACTTATCCAAAAATAATAAAGCCACCCAAAATGAATACTTACTTAATCAAATACAGAAGTCAAGCATAATCGCTTTGTAAAATACTTTAACTTTTGGCTAATGTTATTTCCAAACCTTAGCTGATTTTTTTAACAGGTGATATTTGGATATTGAGATTAGAGGCTGTGAGAGCAAAAATTTAATTGTTTGAGGCATAAAAAGAGCAATCTGGTGAAAGGGATGATGTCTGTAAACTCCCCCCAACCCACATCAACTTTTTTTAGTGGAGTAAACAAACTTAGTGCCCAGAATCCAGTGTTCCCAGGCATCAATTGTAGCAAAATCTTTGTGTTGTTATGGATCAAAATAAGAAGCTGCAACAGAGTTGCCACTCATGGGTAAAACTTGTCAGCTTTCCAAGAGTGGCTGCTGGCAAACAGCCCAGGGCAGCAGCAGGCTCTGGCAACTCCTGAACTCCAGCTGGGGCTACAGCCCCAAAAGCTTGCAGAGTAATTAAAAATCATGACCTGCCCCTCTCTGGAACATACACCTTGAGCGACTCTGTCTGAGGTCCCATGGGTGGTTATCTTCATCCCACCATTTGGAATCCCGGAAATGTGTGAACCCAGGCAGTGTGCTGCAATGAGTGAACACAGTTACCACTTAGGAGAGAGAAAAAGAGGCCCATCAGATGCCTCAACTCTCTCCTGACTGCTAGCTGAACGGGTTAGGAAGTACAGGAATGGGCGGTCCTCATTTCGTCTCCTTTCAGAAATCTAGATAGCTTGCTTAGAAGGTAAGTGTGCTGTGCTGTGATGTCAGCCTGATCTGTGTTCAGATCCCACCTCTACCTTTCTGGCTCGGTGAACTTTACTTAACTATTGTAAGAATCCATGTCCTCATGTGTCAAATAAGGAACATGGTGTTGTCCACTTGGGGACACTGTGAGAATTAAGTAGGATATTTTATTACAGCTTTTAGCACAGCATCTTGTATACAGAAAGTACACAATGAAAAGGTGAAATGAGTGAGAGAGATGGGCAAATATGGGTGAATGGGAAGAACTGCAGCAGGAATTTGTGTCGTGTGCAGGGAGCGTAACCCAGGCATGCTTTGTCTTCCATACCAACAAGTTGATGAAATGACCATCTTGGGCATTTTTCAACTTCATTAAGGCAGGTTTGTTCCTCCAAAAACTGCAAGAAATAATTTGTTCCTCCAAAAACTGCAAGAAATCATTTTGGCAAAGGCATGTAAAGGGATTTTGTTGTTGTTGTTTTTGTTTTTTTGTTTTTTTTTGAGATGGAGTCTGACTTTGTCACTCAGACTGGAGTGCAGTGGTGCAATCTCAGCTCACCGCAACCTCCACCTCCTGGGTTCAAGCGATTCTCCTGCTTCAGTCTCCTGAGTAGCTGGGATTACAGGTACGTGCCACCACGGCCGACTGATTTTTGTATTTTTGGTAGAGACCGGGTTTTATCACGTTGGCCAGGCTGGACTCGAACTCTTCACCTCAAGTGATCCGCCTGCCTCAGCCTCCCAAAGTGCTGGAATTACACACATGAGCCACTGCACCTGGTCGTAAAGGGATGCTGTGAAGGAAAAATTCCTGGGACTGGAAATTCAGAATTCTGAATTCTGATAAAGATTTGACCATGAAAAAATTGTAAACCTGGAGAACTTACTTAATTTCTGGGCCCAGGTTTTCTCTTCTGTCAAATGAAGCATTTGGAGTAGTTGGCTGATTTTCAGATTAAATTCTTCAGAGCCCTGAGATTGCAGGACTGTGACTCCTAGTCACCTCTGGAAGGACGGGGAGGAGGAAAGAGAACTGATGGAGCTTTTCCTCTTTGGAGACTGAAAACAGTGGCTTCTCTCTGATCTCTTTTGAGTATTGGTGACCCCCCACTCTGTCTCTTTGAAAAGTGAGTACTCTTCAAGCAATGCCTGAGTAGCACCTGACTGGATAATGGCTGTGAGATTCTTTCTAGTTTTTTTAAAAAAAGGAATCTTTGGCCGGGCGCGGTGACTCACACCTGTAATCCCAGCACTTTGGCAGGCCGAGGTGGGCGGATCACAAGGTAAGGAGATGGAGACCATCCTGGCTAACACGGTGAAACCTCGTCTCTACTAAAAATACAAAAAATTAGCCGGTGTGGCGGCGGGCACCTGTAGTCCCAGCTACTTGGGAGACTGAGGCCGGAGAATGGTGTGAACCCACGAGGCAGAGCTTGCAGTGAGCCGAGATCACGAGACTGTCTCATCAAAAAAAAAAAGTAACCTTTAATCATAATCAGTTGCATAATTTGTGGGGGCCAGTTCAGAATAAAAATGTGAAACCCCTTGTTCAAAAAGTATTACAAAGACTTTTTCATTTATTTTGCAGCCTTGCCATGCCCCCCCTCCACTGCCCCATGCCCCCAACCTCATCATGGTAGTTTTTATTTTCTACTTAATGTTATGTCCCCTTGGGAACGGGGATATTTGAGGGGAGTAGAGACTCTCACAGATGCTCAGGTCCACATTCCATGACTTAGCAAGCAGAACACACACACCCGACTCTAAGCCACCCTGTACCCACACCCAGGCTCCCACTAGGGAGGAAGCACTGCAGC
Source organism: Macaca mulatta (assembly GCF_049350105.2). Taxonomy (NCBI): domain Eukaryota; kingdom Metazoa; phylum Chordata; class Mammalia; order Primates; family Cercopithecidae; genus Macaca; species Macaca mulatta. The sequence goes on along the minus strand of NC_133413.1, from coordinate 131,857,278 downwards.
AACTGCAAGTTAGAGGCCAGGGAGCTGAGAACACATCCTGGGTGTGAGCTGGACCTGCAAGCCCCTGGCTCATGCTCCTTGTCCTGCCAGACTTCGCTACACAACACCAATTCAAAGGTAAAATTATTATAAATTTCAAGATAGTGTCCCTAAAGTATCATAACCCAAGTCTTCTGAGTGGGATCTTATGTTGCTGCCTTAGTTGTTTGTCCATGAAATTGACACTGGCCTTAATATCAATCACCTCAAAAGAATTGTTCTAAGCTAGTGGTTTGGGTCAGTTTTTGCAAATGACTAGCCTATAGACACAAATGTGATTTGATTTTCTGAATATTAGTTGAGTAGGATCAGTTTCAAAAAGGGCAAAACAAAACCACAAAAATCAAACAACACACACACACACGCACATACAAATCAACTATAAACACACACACACACACACCCCTATTAACAATAGGAACAAATACTATTATTTGGGAAACCACTTAATGTGGTTTAATTAGGATTAAAATAACCCCCGGCCCACCAACACCCACATTCTGAATTCTATAATTCTTCTTGGTTCTCCGTACAGAAGTTTCATGTCTCTCACATTTTTCTCCCAAATTTTCTCAACTAATTACCCTCATGTTGTTTTCCTCTTCTCTCTAGGTTTTTGCTAGACAGCTACCCTGCTACCATCCTGTTTTCTTTCCTTGCTCTTCTCCCGTGAACTAAACAATCTGAAACCTGGTTTCTTTCACTGTGCCCTGACCCATCCTTCCCCTGGAACACACATCAATACAACCTGCCTTTGATCTATTGTTAAATTACTCCCTCATTAATCTCCTGGTTGATAGGCCAACCATTACCAAGTTACATTTGCCAATGTATACATTTACCTTGAACATTCAAGGAAGAAGGAAACCCCATATGCCTGAAGTACAAATACAGATACAATTGCAGAGGAGGCTATTTTTCAAAACATGTCTTGTTTGAACCAACACACATGCAAAAGCACACATGGGAATACTAGTTATCTGCAAAGAGGCTTATCAACCCTGTCCAAATGGGAATAGACATTTGCAGCTATTCAAAACTAAGAGACTTATTGGCTCTGACTTTAGATATATAGAATAAACAAATCCTGCTCAAACCAGTTCCAACTCAATGTCGGCCATGAGATTAAAGCCTAAACTGCTGATGTATCCCTCTGTCTGAGTCACTAACAACTTATGTCAAAGTGTATGCAGATTTAAATTGTTAGGTGGAGGCAGGGAAGCTGGAGGCTAAGGTTCTTTATATACTTCCAAGTGTACTTTACTTTCAAAGGGTATTTTATATACTTTCACATTAGACCAGCATCATTTGGCCCAATTGCAGACAGTTCTCTTTGTTGGTATAAATGGGCTGGTTTCTATATAGGAGGCTTTATTTAATACTATATGTACAAAATATTTAAAAACCAGAATGCAATTCATTTATTTTCTATATTGTATATAAATTTAATTTTAAAATTTTAAGTAAGGTAATATTGATATTAATAGAACTGCATTTTATTTGCATCATTTACCAAAATTTAACTTCCAGTTTAACCAACTGTGAAAGTTTATGTAATTTAATGTCAGTAGACCAAGTGATATGCAAAGAAAATGGCCATTTTAAAATCAGGATTTGTTCTGCATTATTTTCAGTTTGGGCTATCACAATGTTTTCAGAAATATATCCCATTCATAGTAAGTGATGACTCTGATTTTTGTGTATTTGTTATTTTATTGTTTTATTTTGTTTTTCCAAAAAGAGACTTTGCCTACTACTTAGAAGTAAAATGAAGATTTTTCACAGTGCCTACTGAGCTCTCCACTGGATACTGAAATGTAAATGAATAAAGTTCTATACATGCAGCACAACATTTTAATAGAAATGGTTTTTATTCCATAATAATCATCAGCACATATATATTTTAATAAAAATATGCTTAGTTTCTAAAACTCGATGAGTAGCAACATCTAAACATTTCCCTAGTTATAAAAAATTATAGGTAAAAACACAAGGCTCTGCCCTGGTAAAAAGCATAGTACTTAACAGTGCTGCCAGGAAATGTTCATGAACCTCCCTGTGTCGGAAATAGAAAGATCAGTGGAAAGCTAAAGACACTGGGAAACTCAAGCACTTTTTGTCTCTCCTATAGCAGTTAGCCTGAAAAGCATTTAAAAGGACACGTAGCTCGTGAGAAGAGAGATGTAATTTCACTCTTCACCTTGAGTATTTTACCTGTGTATGGATGACTGAATTTGTCACAGTTTATAAACTGCTACATCTCACACACAATTAAACAAGGAAATTGGCCTCTGCTATATTTAAAAAGAGATTTGTGGCTGGGCGGGGTGGCTCACGCCTGTAATCCCAGCAATCTGGGAGGCCGAGGTGGGCGGATCACGAGGTCAGGAGATCAAGACCATGCTGGCTAACAACAGTGAAACCCCGTCTCTACTAAAAATACAAAAAAAAAAAAAAAAAAAAAAAAAAAAATTAGCCGGGCGAGGTGGCGGGCGCCTGTAGTCCCAGCTACTCGGGAGGCTGAGGCAGGAGAATGGCGTGAACCCAGGAGGCGGAGCTTGCAGTGAGCCGAGATCGTGCCACCGCACTCCAGCCTGGGAGACAGAGCGAGACTCCGTCTCAAAAAAAAGAGATTTGTGGTTGCCTGACCCTGATTCATTGGAAGAATCTCCAAGGTGTCTACACCCTGTTTATCTTATATGGGAATGAACTTGAAGCTCTGTATATTGGAAACTGTACCTTAGATGTGAAGATTAAAAATTAGCAAGGCTAGTATTCTTTTAATTAAAAAAAATTAATCAACAAATAATAATTGTATCATTTATGGGATACAATGTGGTAGTTTTACATATGAATACAGTGTGAAATGATTAAATCAAGCTAAATAACATATCCATTACCTCCCTTACCATGTTTATGAGTCATTTGAAGTTTGCTCTCTTAGCAGTTTGGAAATGCACAATATAATAACTATAGTCACCATGCTGTGCAATATCGATATAAAAAACTTATTCCTTCTATCTGTCTAAAACTTTAAACTGTTTGGCCTATAAGGCAGTATGAAGCAGCAATTAAGTGCATGGGCTTTGGATTACATATGTTTTGTGTTCATTCCTGACCTTGTAACTTGTAACTATGTGACAATGCAAATTACTAACTTCTCTATGCTTCAGTTTTCTCAGCTATAAAATGAGGATAATAGTATTACTACCTCACAGACATCTTGTTAATGTTAAGTGTACACGGCCTGGCAAATAGTAAACCTACAGGAAATGGTAACTATGGTTATCAGTGTTATTTGCTCTTTTTCTTTTCCTTTTTATCTGATAATTCAGTGAGTGCAAGGTGTCTCTCAAAAGAAATAGGAAAGTCACCGCAGCTGCCTGTTTATTGTTCTTATGCTACTTCTCAATTCCTCACAATAATCTTTACGTTTGATATAGTTTGGCTGTGTTTCCACCTACGTCTCATCTTAAATTGTAGTTCCCGTAATCCCCACATATTGTGGGAGGGATCAGGTGGAGATAATTGAATCATGGGGGCGGTTTCCCTCATCTAGTTCTCAGGATCGTGAGTTAGTTCTCATGAGATCTGATGGTTTAATAAGGGGCTTTCCCATTCCCTGGGCACCCATTCTTTTCCTTCCTGCTGCCATGTGAAGAAGGACATATTTGCTTCCCTTTCCACAATGATTATAAGTTTCCTGAGGCCTCCCTAGCCGTGTGGAACAGTGAGCAATTAAACCTTTTTTCTTTATAAATTATCCAGTCTTGGGTAGTTCTTTTTAGCAGCATGAGAATGGACTAATACAAGGTATACATCTAGACAAGTTCCCCTTTTTTTCTTCTAAATACTTTATCCAATTGGTGAATTATCCTAATTTTCAACATATGCAAGAAACAATGAATATTTTACAGAGAATAGGAATAGTAGCACTTAAGAATCATGTTTCTGCACTTTGGGAGGCCGAGACGGGAGGATCACGAGGTCAGGAGATCGAGACCATCCTGGCTAACACGGTGAAACCCCGTCTCTACTAAAAAAAAATACAAAACACTAACTGGGCGAGGTGGCGGGTGCCTGTAGTCCCAGCTACTCGGGAGGCTAGGGCAGGAGAATGGCGTAAACCCGGGAGGCGGAGCTTGCAGTGAGCTGAGATCCAGCCACTGCACTCCAGCCTGGGCGACAGAGCGAGACTCCGTCTCAGAAAAAAAAAAAAAAAAAGAATCATGTTTCTAATTGTAGGTGCCGAAGTGTAAACCATAGTTTTTGTTATGATTGGTTCCAAGATGGGAGCTGCAGAATTGGATAATAAAGGCTGGCTTTAGGATCACAATGTTCTATGTCCATAGATGAGTAACCACTTCTAGAATTACTATCTCCAGAGCTATACTACGTCTACTGCATTGCACAAGCAAAATGGGTGTCTTGCATCCTACTGCCTCTTTCCACACTTAATTCCATTTGGAATTCAATTCTATTGCCAATCACTGCTCTCAATTAGCAGAAATAACTTAAGTCACATCTGGAACCTAGCTTTGTAGCCTCTGAGCCCAGAAGACACACCCAAAGGAGAATGGAAAGATATCAAGCAAGCCAATCTAAAGTTCGTGCAAATGCTTTAATAGAACCATTTCTCCTTTGCTTCAGCTTTTTTTTTACTGTTCATAGGAAGTATTACTTCATGTAAAGTAATGTAGATGCTTATGAAATAAAAAGGAAAAATCCATAAGTTATTGAAATAAGATGTTTTATTTCCTGTTTATTTTCCTTTCAAGTTTCAGTGGCAGATAACAGATGAAGACTTTTCAGTTTTACAGAAAGGGGCCCCAGCAGCTGTGGTGGGCAGAGAATAATAACTGAGATTTTTTGCAGAGCTATCTTGACAGATTGATAACTTCTGTGTGTAGGGATTCTGCAAATAAGATAAACAAAGATGAAAGTGAGAGAAAGTTGGATGGTTTAGAGTAAACATTACTAACTCTCTTCCATGGTGTATGTGTCATTTGAAAAGCAATTGGTTTCTGCTCTAAATCCACAGTTCTCAAAATATGGTGTGCATTACCTTATTCCAAGAAAATTGTAAAAATGCAAATTATTTGGCCTCATTGCAGATTTAGTAAATTGAAATATCCAAGAATTAGGGCCTAAGAATCTGCACTATAAAAGCACCTCAGATCTTGAATATAAAGTTCCTGGGCACCAATTCAGATACTCCCCGGCTAGAGGTAATTGTTCATATTTTCAGAGAAGGAAACAATTGCTGCTGGTAGTGGAAAGAAGAATATGCTAATACACTTCTTAAATTTTTATTTTTCTCCAAAGAGATGTGGGAGTAAACACAGCAAATGAAAACAGAATGTGAACAAACGGGAAGTGAGCTTATCTAGTGATTAGATGTTATTTAGGTTTTGTAACTTTAATCAAAAATGGCACTCTCAAAGCTTTTCAGCTCAGTTTTTCTCCTAATAACAGGATAAGGTCATTTCCTACATAGGGAGGGAAAAACAACATTTGTAGACTCCCTTCCCTGTACAAGATCCTTTCAACATGCCATTTTTATTTGACTTCATTCTCACCCTCAAGGAGCCATGTGTTTCATTCTAAGTTCTGAATGGCAGAAACTCCTTAGGCATCCCTTCTGGAAAAACCGAAGCATTCTTCCTGATTCTCATTGCAAACTCTCCTGCACCAGATGCCTTAGAGACCTAAAATCCCAAGGAACAGGCAACTGAAATCGTGAGTCTAGAACAAAGCAAGAGAGATGGAAGTGGTTGCCCCAGAAAATGCAAAACTCCATGGCACTCAGCACCTGGCTCATCACTGAGCTCTAGAGGTAGGACTGGCCGACTGGAAACCAGTTTCCATCTCTCACCTACATGCCTCCTACAGGTAGCATGCTGCCCATGAAGAAATTGTCATTTTGACTTGGGCACTGCTCCTGAATCCTTATGAATATCTCCTCTTCAGTATGCCAAAGGCATCCAAGCTTACTATGTCCCAGACTTAATCGATGACTTTTAAATACTCTGGAGCTTGTTTCTTATTCCATGTCTCTGTACCTACCAAGAGTCCACTACAGAGCTAGTTGCATACATCAGAAGCCTAAGAATCTTTCGACATCTCCCTGTCACTTGTCTGCCATCTGCAGTCAGTCCACGCCAAGTCACTGGATTTTACGTCTATATTTGCCTTTCCACCTCTATGTCAAACAACAAAACACTATTTTGAGCGATGATTTTCTTCCCCATAAGCTTCAGTAGCGGACTCTCAACTGGTTTCACTGTATCCTCTACTTGACCCTCTCCAACATTTTTTCTTAACCCACCAGCCAGAGTGACTTATTCAAGCATAAATCTGATTAACCCTCTCCTTCGCCTTAAAGCTGTCTTTCGTGTCTTCCCATTGCTCTCAGGATAATGGGAAGGATTTGTGTCTTGCTGAAACTGAAACAGCCATATATCGTTTGGTCAGTCACTACCTGCTTCTTGAGGCTCACTCTCACCACTCTTCCCATTGAGAAGCTTCTCTTTGTCGAAGAGCCTGATCCCTCCCATGATATGTGGGGATTATGGGAACTACAATTTAAGATGAGATGTGAGTGGAAACACAGCCAAACTATATCATATGTAAAGATTATTATGAGGGATTGAGAAGTAGCATAAGAACAATAAACAAGCAACTACAGTGACTTTCCTATTTCTTTTTTTTAAATTTTTTTTTAAAATTATACTTTAAGTTCTAGGGTACATGTGGATAACGTGCAGGTTTGTTACATATGTATACTTGTGCCATGTTGGCGTGCTGCACCCATCAACTCGTCAGCACCCATCAACTCGTCATTTTCCTATTTCTTTTGAGAGATACCTTGCACTCACTGAATTATCAGATAAAAAGGAAAAGAAAAAGAGCAAATAACATTAATAAACATAGTTACCATTTACTATAGGTTTACTATTTGCCAGGCCGTGTACACCTAACATTAACAAGATGTCTGTGAGGTAGTAATACTATTATCCTCATTTTACAGCTGAGAAAACTGAAGAGGCATAAAGACCTTCTTCAGTTTTACCGACTCCCTGTTCTGAGCCATATCACAGGGTCTTAATGTATGCTGTTCTACCTGCCTGGAATCTTCTTCACTCCTACTTGACTTACTGCCTTTTACCTTCCCCAGATGTCAATTCCATTTCCTCAGAGAAGCCATGGCTGATTCACATTTTTACTAGGTGCATTCATAGCACCATGGTTCTCTCTGTGAAAGAACTTATCATAGCTGCAATTTTATATTTGTTTATGTTACGGTTCGATTAATATCTGTGAAACCACTAGCAGATTCTCTTTTTAAAGGCAAAGATTATGCTTTCCTTAGGGCTGGCATGGTCTTGGGCAGATGGCAGAATTAAATGAATTGTTTTGAATTAATAGATGTTAAAATGGGGTTCTGGAAATGTGCAAGGTTAAATTTTATATTTCTCCTGTCTCCCCAACTGTGCCCATTGAACAAATAGTGCTGATCTAAAATGAGCTACGGAAAAGGAAGTAGATTCAAGTTTGTCGTTTTTTTCACTTTTGGAGACAGAGTCTCACTCTGTCACCCAGGCTGGAGTGCAATGGCATGAACTCAGCCCACTGCAACCTCCGCTTCCTGGGTTCAAGCGATACTCCTGCCTCAGTCTCCCGAGTAGCTGGGAATACAGGCACCCACCACCATGCCTGGCTAATGGTTTACTTAAATTTTTAGTAGAGACGGGGTTTCATTATGTTGGCTAGACTAGCCTCAAACTTCTGACCTCAGGTAATCCGTGCATTTCAGCCTACCAACGTGTTAGGATTACAGGCGTAAGCCACCACACCAAGCTGATTGAAGTACTTTTTATTATCAGTGGCCCCCTCTTCCAAGAGAATTAGAGGTATAGGGTGACTGATCACAAAGCATATGCTATGATATAAGCAAATACTCCAGCAGGTCTTTGGTTATGTCTCCAATGCCAAACATCTGCATAAAACATTAAAAAGTATTTGTCCATATGGTTATACATTTTACAATTGTTTGCCATTATGGTGATATTTATTGCCTGGGTCTTTGTAAATTACATGAGCCCAATATTTTCCAATTATCTTGAAAGTTTCTTTTGTCAAAAATTGTTAATGACCCTGTAGCTGTTGACTTTCATTTGTCCCAGTAATTCTGAGACTATAGATATATAACAATTTTTACATGCCAGATAGTCATATCAAATCTAATTCTCAAACAACAGCCCAGCAAAATACTGTCCCTACTTTGCAAATGAAGAAACTGAGGTTCAAGATAATATAGATAGCAAGGGCAATGACTAGTATTATATTTAACTATATATGATTCTAAGATTTATGTCAGTTTCTTCTCTTTAATACCACATACCACTTTTAACTTATTTTTTACGGAAGAGAAAATTAGAGAAAAATAATAATTGAAGATAATTATGTTTTCTCTTTCTTTTTCCCACCCTCTCTTCCTGTCTTCCTTATTCCCTCTCCCTCTTTCTGTTTAATTAAATTTTCCAGCTTAGAGGATTCATGCAACATGTAAGTTCCATGAAGACAAGGAATCGTCATTAACTTGAGCAAAAGGAGCCCTCACCAACACTAAGCATATCAGGGTATTTGCTTTGGAGTGAGTTGTGGATATAACTCAGAACCTTCTCATTTGTTCTTAGAATTTCTCCTTTAAATTATTGGTATACAAGGAAAAAAATCAGTGAGAATCTTAGAAGTTTAGTGGACTCAGTTTCTTTTTTCAGGAGGATTAACTGAGGATTCCATTATTTTCCATGGGAAAGCATTTAATGGTCAAGTCAGGAAACTCAAGTTCTAATCACAGTGTTGCAAAGTGGATTTGCTGAGAGGTCCTCAAATACTGTCTCTTCTCTTTTAAATTACAAGTGAGGAAAGTGAGAGGCAGAAGGGGAGGAGCCATTCTCAAGCTCACACAGCAAGTCCTACTATTCTTACCACCTGAGTCCTTTTTCACACCAAAACATTATTTTCAGGGAATAATTAGCAGGAAAAGAAAAAATCCCTAGCTTTCTATTTAGTCGCTACCATTCCTCAAGAAGCAGACTGCTGCAGTCCACACGATGCACTTCCTTTATTTTCAAACCCAAAGGTCTTTTTTTCACAAAGCACTGAATTTATGATGGAGTATGAGCTAATACAAGGCTTCGGGGCCATTAAAAAAAATAACAAGTGTTCAACAGGATGTGTCTATGTAACAGAGTCAATTCAACAAGGTCCAGGTTGACCCATTGGCAATTTTTATGACAAATGTCTCATTTCTCACCTTCCTCCAGACCCTAGAAAACGTGTTTTAATAACATTTGCAAGTTCTGTCACACCAGGGGCCAAGAGAAGCTGCAGTTCTGACTTGTTTGGCAGAGATCTCCCACCGAGATCTAGAGACCTACTTTCAGCTCCCTGAAGGGCTTTCTTTTTCCTGACTTTAATGTATTGGCCCAATGTATACAACAGCTTGAAAGTATTACAGAGGCACGAAGCCAGGAAGGTGTCCCAAAAGTATTCTCTTGCTTTAGAAGACAGTCACTAAAGACCCTGAATGCCCCATGGAGACAATCACCTGCAAAATTCGACTTTTTTTTTTTTGAGACGGAGTTTTGCTCTTGTTGCCCAGGCTGGAGTGCAATGGTGCCACCTCGGCTCGCTACAACCTCCACCTTTCAGGTTCAAGCGATTCTCCTGCTTAACCTCCCGAGTAGCTGGGATTACAGGCATGCGCCACCACGCCTGGCTAATTTTGTATTTTTAGTAGAGACGAGGTTTCTCCATGTTGGTCAGGCTGGTCTGGAACTCCTGACCTCAGGTGATCTGCCCACCTCGGCCTCCCAAAGTGCTGGGCATGAGCCACCGTGTCTGGCCAAAATTCTACTTTTTAAGTGGGAGTCAAAGTTCAGGCTCTCCTGCATTATAGGAGTCTGGTAGATTACAAAATTATGACTTCACAAGATCCCAGAATAGACAGGATTGTATTAGCTGTTTGTTATGATATAGTGCTACGAACTCAGATACACAGAGGTCAAAACTCTGTCTCCATCTGCGGTGGTAGTTATGTCTACCATAGTGGTTCTCAACAGGGGTGAGTTTAACCCCTTGAAAACATCTGGCAATGACTACAAATAGTTTCGGTTGTCACAGCTGGGAGTGAAGGTGCTACTGGCATTTCTTGGGAAGAGGCCAGGGATGCTGTTGATACGGAAGTGCTGGGAAGGGAAGAGTGTGGTCCCTTTAAATGATATGGAAGTGGGGAAGGAAGTGCTGGGTAAAGGAGAACGTGGTTCCTGGCTAGGGCTCTACCCCCACAGACCTAGGCCAGGACAGGCACTTCTGCCTTCGTGCCCAAATGCTGTATTTTACAAGACCACCCTGGCCCATCACGCCCCCATCCTGGGCCTATAAAAACCCGAGACCCTAGCAAGGCAGGGACAGAAGCTACTGGATGGCGAGAGGACACGGAGGGAACACCCCGGTGGAAGAGCACACAGACAGACAGACACTGGAGCCCCGGCAGGCCATCAGCTGGCGGGACAAGGCGCAGTTTGGCGGGGCAGTTGGAGGAGAGCTGGGGCCACCGAGCAGCCCACCTCCAGGGCAAGACCATCACCCTTATGGCTCCTCGATCTGCTGAGAGCTGTTTCCACTCAGTAAAACTTTAAACTCATTCTCCAAGTCCACGTGTCATCAGATTCTTCTGGTACACCAAGGTAAGAACCCGGGATATCGAAAGCCCTCTGTCCTTGCGACAAGGTAGAGGGTCTAATTGAGCTGGTTAACAGGTTTACTTTGCCTATAGACGGCAAAGTAAAAGAGCACCCTGTAACACATGCCCACTGGGGTTTCAGGAGCTACAGACATTCACTCCCAGACACTGCCGTGGGGTCAGAGCCCCACACCCTGCCCGTCTGTATGCTCCCCTAGAGGTTTGAGCAGTGGAGCACTGAAGAAGCAAGCCACACCCCCATCGCACCCTCTGCGAAGGGGACAAGGGAACCTTTCCCGTTTCACTGCCAAACATCCTACCAGGCACAGGACAGCCCCCACACGACAAAGAATTATCTGGTTCAAAATGTCAATACTGACAATGTTGAGAAACCCTTACAGGGTTAACTAGATAGGCAATAAATAGATTGAAAAGATAATTCAATAAATTTAATTCCAGAGATAGGCAATAAATAGATTGAAAAGATAATTCAATAAATTTAATTCCAGACAGAAGGCCTATGTTAAAATCCCTGTTTGAGGTGTATAAATGTGGATACTTTTGATTTTAACCTTTCTTCCTCATTTTCTTCATCTATTAATAGGAATAACAATACATGTAACATTCATAGCAAACAAAACATTCTGCATAATAATGTTAGCAATCATAATTAGAGCAGTACTAAATATTTGATCCCAACTCCTCATACCTGCTCTACTTTTATAGTCTCCTGGGCAATGAAAATAATTTATAATTTGATACCTTGATATATACTAAGTTTTACATGCATTCTCTTTATTACATAAGAATTCTTTGAGTTAGATCTCATTATCTCCATTACATAGGAAAGGAAACTGAAGTCCAAAGATACTAAATGACTTACCCAAATTTACAGTTAGTGAGTTGCATAGCCAGGGTTTGAACATATTTATATATTAAAGCCCATTATTCTGTCCACTCTGTTGTGTGGATAGACTCCACATCTCTTTGGTTTACTTCTACCAGAGACACTTCACACTTGTTTGTATTTGCCTTTGTCACTGGTCTGTGAGATGCTTGGGGCAGGGACAATGTCTCAGTCACATGCATGTTCTTGTGCTCTGTGTATCACACCTTGAGGTTTTGAGCCATCCCGGGACGTGGTGGCCACACTTGGCAGCCAATGAAGGGCTTACCTTTTTTCTATCAGAGGCAGAAAAAACAATCACATGATTAGATTTACATATTTCAAAGAGTACTCTGGTAGCAATGAAGGGTTAATTGTGTTAAAAGGCAGAAAAGGCAGGCTGGAGCCAGTTAAAATTAATCATAGGACTGTCAAGGAGAAGAGGTACCTATGCCATCAAAGGCCATTAAGCAAGGTGCCACCAAACCTTATGACAATCACATGTGGATTAACATGACATGTTTTAGAAGCACAATTGTTTTACTTTATATTGTAAACAACTGACTTCACTGTACTCCATTGTCCTGTTTTCTTAAAGGATTAGTTTCAACTCTTCTTTCCGAATTTTAGGAAAAGATAAAGAAATGCCATAGACTAGAAGATAAAATATTAGCAAATCACATATCTGATAAAGGATTATATCTAGTATATTTAAAGAACTCCCTGAACTCAAAATTGAGAACAAATAATCCAATAAAAAATAGGCAAAACATTTGAACAGAAAGCTGACCCAAGATGTACTAATGGTAGGAAGCACCTTTAAAGATGCCCAACACCACTGGTTATCAAATAACCGGAAAGTTAAGCCACAATGTGCTACCACGACACACCTACTAGAATAACTAAAATAAAAAGACTGATCATACTAAGTGTTGAGGATGTGCAAACCTTGAACACTTATACACTGTTTGTGGGAATGTAACATGGTAGAGCCACTTTGGAAAACAGTTTGACAGTTTCTTAAAAACTCAAATAAACACCTCTCATATGATCCAGCCATTCCATTCCTAGGTATTTACTAAAATAAAAGTATTTGTTCATACCAAGACATTTGCATGAACATACCTAACAGTTTATTTTGTTGTAGCCAAAAACTGGAAATGATTCAAATGTCCATCAACAGGTAAGTGGATAATCAAATTGTACATATATGGAATGAATACTACTCAACAACAAAAAGAATGAACGCTTTACACATGTAACACCATGGGTATATCTCAATATGCTAGGAAAGAAACCAGGCCAAAAAGAGTCCATACTGTATGTTTCCATTTGTATAAAATTCTAGAAAAATGCCAGATAATCTATAGTGACAGAAAGCAGATCAGTGGTTCCTGGGGAGGAGAAGGGTGAGGGACTGTAAAGGATCACAAAGAAATTTTGGGGGTGATGGATATACTTATAATCTTGATTGTGGTTGATGGAACACATAGGTATATGCATATGTCAAAATTTTAAAAATTGTACACTTCACATATGTGCACTTTAATGCGTGTCACTTATACCTCAATAAAGCAGTTAAATATGTACTTGCTAACTATTAAATTATAACTATTTTATATACACATATATGTATTTAGGGTAATATGTATAAACATATAGATTGTCTTTCTCTGATGTGTGGGAAGGTCTTTCTCTTTCCTTGAGTTCTTTAAAGGAAGAAACTTCTTTAAGACAAATTTTTCATAGGAGGAACCACTGTAACTTTTGCAATACTATTAGTAAAGACTGTTTTTCCACATTTGTTGGAGCTGACTTGATATCTTGCTGAAATCTGTTGAAATCTGAGGGTGAATACAAAACTCTGATATTTGAAAATATCAGCTACCAAAAGCCTAGAGGGCATGTCATGACATAGCTTCATGATCTGTTATCAGAACTAGAAAGCAACAACATGAAACACCTGTGTGTGCCCATGGGTCAGTCACTAGTATCCTCGCAGTGTCTCGATAGAATCACATGTATGCTCAGGTAAAAGATTCACTCTTTAAGAAAATGCTATCAGATAATCTTATTGTCATAATTATTGGCATAAATATTGTCATACATTAATAATCGGATGGGATAAAAATTCTGGATTTATAAAACCTAAAAATGTAACTGAAAAAAATACATAAAACTTCTCCAATTTTACTAGTATCAGCAATATAAACATTTAGTGGTATTTATTACTAATACATAAACATTAGTACATATATTACTATAAATATTTATAACACTAATATATTACTAATGCAAATTAGTAATATATATTACTAATTGGTAATATGTTAGCAATATATATTACTAATGCCAATTAGTAATATATTAGTAACACCAATAATGGGTTATTATTTGTGTATAACAATATAATTATATCATAAACAATTTATATCACTAATATATTAGTTATTTTATATATTGACTACTAATATTACTAACGGTTAAATAATACTACTAATTATATTGATAAGAGCAATAATAAGAACAGTAATAATAGCTACCATTTGATTATTACTATTTACAGAGTGTTATTATTACCTTTATTTTATAAATAAATGGGAAAGTACATTCAAAGAGGTTACACAACTGTCTCAAAAACACGCAGCTAGTAAATAGTGGATTTGGGATGCAAATTCAAGAAGTCTGATTCCAGATCCCAAGATTTTAGGCTCATATTTGTCTGATGTGTCTCTTGGGTCATCAAATCTGAATTTCAGGACAGTGACAAAACACTAGATACAAAGTCAAACTTAAAAGTAACACGGCATCCCAAATACCAAGTACTACATTTTTACCTTGGTCAGTAGGAAAAAGTGAATTTTGTTTTAGTCATAGGAGGTCACACTAACTGTTGAACACACAGTCTCATGTCTCAGTGAAATTATGTCTAATTTTTTCACTTACTTTTTGGACCAGAGCATGTTGGAGCCAGGGCAACTGCCCCAGGCAGTCACTTAGAGGTACAAGCTCCTGGCACTGAGTAATTCCCTTATCTCCTATGTTCTCAGATTGTCATCTGCACGATCTGCATGTGGCTGATAAATCAGAGAAGGTTGAGGGCATAGAGGATTGCCTGAGCCTTCTTATGGGCCTGGCCTGGGTGTGACATTGATCACTCCTGTCCAGAGATCAGTTCCATAGTCAACTGATTTCAAGGCCAGAGGGAAATGTGGTCTGTGTTTCCAGAGGGAAAATAAAATAGGACTTGGTAACTACACAGTAATTCTCTGCCATAAGTTTCTATTGTATTTTCACATAGAATTGGATAGAGGACAAGCAGCTGACATCTGGAAGGACAAGAACAGTTGAGTTCCTAAATGTTCTATGAGAACTGCTGGATCAGAACCCCCAAGTGAGGGAAGGTAATGCGCCCTTTTAAACTAGCATGCTGTATGATTCTGTACACACACTGAAGATTGAGAACTACTGGCCTAGAAGTTATCAGGGCCCAAGCCAATTAAGCGTGACTAGTTGAAGATGAAGATGTTCATGCTAATTCTGAACCTTTAGGCCACCATAATTTATACCCACCCTGATCAATAGTCATAAAGGCAAGGTAGTACCTCTGCCTCTGCTGAGGGATTATACTTCAGAACCCAGGGTAGGATAAGGTGAATGAAGCAGCCAGGGTTGAAAATCTAAGGAGGGTTCCTCTTAAGTTCATCCAAGAGCAGACTTCTGCATAGAGGAGATGATTTTTCCAACCATTAAATATCTATATTGTACTGGAAGACTTAATGGAGCAAAATATCATTTTGAAATCTCCAGGATGACATAACTTTGGGAACACTGGGAAACTGTATTCTTGATACGGTAACCAGGCTTTCTCAGAAGTCACAAGCAACAAACAGTGTGACCTACCACCCTAAAGTGGTAACTGCATTGGCAGGGCATCTGGTGGAAGATGAGGGGCGTTTACCATGAAAGTGCGAGTCTTGAGAAGATTATAACAGAGATGAGACACCCCCTTCCTCCAGGCTTTCCCAGAAATTACTGGGGGACAGGTCTTTGTCCTGAACTATGAAATAGGTTATTTCTGTTAATATCACTAAATTAATGCCTATGGGAAATTTGGGTAATGCTACTTTATTTCCAAATCCAAGAACCAATCTGCAGCATGTACCAAATGAATATAGACAGTGACAAATGCCAGGAAGGCATTCATTGCCCTGAGTAGCTGGGTGTGGTGGCAGGTGCCTGTAATCCCAGCTACTCAGGAGGCTGAGACAGGAGAATTGCTTCACCCCTGAAGACGGAGGTTGCAGTGAGCTGAGCTCGCACCACACTGCACTCCAGCCCAGCCTGGGCGACAGAGCGAGACTCTGTTTCAAAAATAAATAAATAAACAAAAAGGCATAAAGTAAGGCTCAGTGATTTTACAAATTAAAAAAAAATATACCTCGCAGGTTAGTAATGATGGAGCTCCAGGGCTCTATACATACTGCAGCCTCTGGATTTTAATTCAGAGAACTCAGCACTATCCAATGTTAGAATTGTTTGCTTTTTAATGTTGGCCAAGGGCAGGGCAAACATTTTAAAGAATTTTAACTGAAAAGCAAGTATATAAATAAATAAGTTTCCTGCCTCATTCTGAGCCATATGCTGCCAGCACTAAGCTTCATTCTTTTTATATTTGTTTAAAAAGGTCTTTCAAAAGCAGAAGAGACATGTGCAATAATAAATGTTCTATAAAAATATACACTTTTAAGCTACCATTTATTTCTAGAGGACTTATTGAGTAATCTAAGCAATTTAAATATACTTACTTCTCACAATAGCCCTATGAAATAAATATGACCCATTGTATAGAAGAAGGAATTGAGGTTTAAAAAGGTTGAGTATTTTGTGCAAAGTAGCTAGAAGAAAGTTGAGAGAGTGAACTAATATTCGGGCCTGTTTGACCTGAAAATTTAGTCACTGAACTATTACACTAAACTTTCTGCATTCATAAAATGACAGTCAGGTGTATCTTTCAAAGTTACTCTTTTTATGCTGGTTTATAAGTTAAAACATTTCTCTCCTTTACTCACCTCCCAAGCACTACCTAGTTCAGTATAGTCTATGTATGGTGTTTGGAACCAGGATGTGTGAATTTAATTCCCAGCTACAGCATTTACTAAATGTGTGAACTCAAACAACTGAATTAACCTTCTGTCTCAGTTTTCTCATCTGCAAAAGGGACATAGAACTAGTGTCTACGTCATAAGTTACTGTCAGGTTTTAATGATAGCATGTGGAAAGCACTAAGAAGAATGTATCATACACAGTAAGTACTATGTTAGTGTTTGTAGAGAAGAATGTATGATGCATAGTATTATGTTAGTGAGCATATGTAGAAAAATATATGATGTGGCCAGGCGCAGTGGTTCACACCTGTAATACCAGCACTTTGGGAGGCCGAGGGAGGCGAATCACCTGAGGTTGGGAGTTCGAGACCAGCTTGACCAACATGGGGAAACCCCATCTCTACTAAAAATACAGAAATTAGCTGGGCACAGTGGTGCATGCCTGTAATCCCAGCTACTTGGGAGGCTGAGGCAGGAGGATCACTTGAACCTGGGAGGGGGAGGTTGTGGTGAGCCAAGATCAGGCCTTTGCACTCCAGCCTGGGCAACAAGAGCGAAACTCTGTCTCAAAAAAAAAAAAAAAAAAAAAAAAAAGGAAAAAAGAAAAAAAAAATATATGATGCATAATAACTACTATATTAATGTTGTAAAGAATATATGATACATAGTAAGGTCTGACTTCTTTTGCTTCCCCTCATCTCTCTTGGCATGCCTTACTCCTTCTGTTACCTCAGTATCAGGTTGGCTTAGGCGTAGTCTGGCAGTACCTACCTCAGCTATGACGTACATCTCTCACTTTCTGCCCTGAACACTCTCTGACATTATGGGGTGGTTACTCTACTGGTACCTACCAGGAATTGTATCTGGAAGTGTGAGTGAATTATCTCCCACGTGGCAACACCTGGCCAATGAGAAATGGGAGCAGGTGAATAAATGCCTCCCCTCTTCATCTCTGAAGAGAGACTCATTTCACATTGGTCCTTGGGAGTTGAGGGGCATGGCAGTGGATAGAGCTCTTAGGATAATCAGTCCAAGCCTCTGGAACTTCATAAAGCGATATGCATTCCCATGCTTGCCCCATGACAGTACTTTATTATTGATACCAACATGCTTCTCACTCCATTTCAGGTATTATACGGAGCTACGTAAAACAGAAAAGCACAGAAACAAACCCCATTGTATCACACATTACATGGATGGGATCTTGTTTGCTTTAGCCTAATAGGACCTAAGTAATTTGCCTCCAGTAAGCAATGAATTCAATTCGACAAATAAAATATGATTCATGAGAACTCAGCTGATGTGGGCTCTAATTTCACATCTATGTTTAATTAGTTCTGAGACCCTAGGAAAGATACTAAATCACTTTAAGTCCCAAACATCTTATTATAAAAAAATAGTAGATGTTAGTTGATTTTTAGATTCTTTTCTTGTAAGATTAAAATTCTAATTATCAGTGCCTTTTCACAGCACTTCCTACACTGTACAAATGATTTGCAGCATATGTAAAGAAAATAGATTCAAGATTATTAAAAATCTTATAGTCAATCTTATTGGAAATGGATTTGATAACACTTTTATTCATGTATTTGCAAATATTTTTTAAATTTAAAATAAATTTAGCATAATTAAAATATTAAATGTAATCTAACCATTATCCATAGTTACATCCATACAGGCTATAGTTTGAAAAATGCTTCTTATAACAGCATTCCTATAATTTGATTCTTAAACACTTCATAGTATTAATACTATTCATAGTTCCTATTTGGGGAAAAATAAACTAAATTCAAAGTGACCCTATGATTTTCTTGCAGCTACATGTTTAGTAACTAGTGGACACAGAGCTCTTTTCATTAAGAAACTTGTCTTCATAAAAACTGGTTTTCTACTAGAACCATAAAAAATAAACAAAAACATTTACTGAAAGCTAGGAATTAAAAATGTTTAACTAGACAGATAAAGATAAGATAAATATCAATATGGAAACCACTCTTATTTGTAGAAATATGCATGCTTCTTGCTTGTATATTAAAATCCTTGAGGTGAGAAGTGTCATATTTAATGTTTTGTGTTCTCACTTCTGACTTGCACACAGTAAGTGCTAAATAATTAACCAGATATATGAATAATTAAGAGATAAACTGAGAATATGAGAATGAGAATTAAGTGTGTTTCCTTCAGGATTCTTTCTTTAACTCCCAAGCCCCAGTTAGGGCAAGGTGCTTCTCTGCTTCTCTGCTCTGACATGCTGAGATCATGATGACATTTGTCGTGGGATATGGGAACACTCTCTTCTATGACCATGTCTTGATAGCTTGAGAACTACATGAATGGAAGTACTGAGACTTAATTACCTATTTGTCCTGTGCCCCAAGCATGTGGTAAATACAAGAAGTATGTGGTGAATCAACAAAGAAATGGACAAAAATAATTGGGAAGAGAGAGAACAATTTTGTAATATGGGATTTATTAATATTGTGACATTATTTGAAGCTGGGGAGATAAGTGGGATTAAAAACACAGGAACTAGACCTCAGGGAATGTTCAAAGTTAGTAGGAGAATGGAGAGGAGTCACTGAAGATAAACTGGGAGAACCACAAAACGTAGGATTATGCAAATATTGAAGATGGTGGTAAACCATTCTCCTGGTCTTTCCATTACAATGCACTTCTTTTACCTTATAAAAATTGGTATTTGGCATGGATACTTAGAGCACCGCCTAAAGTTGTGATTTCATTTCAATTTGGGCTTGTATAGTCATAGCTTCCACCTCAGAGATGCTAAAGCAAGTGAGGCTCTGAAAATATGTAACTTTGAGTCTGAAATTTCTAATCTTTGCTGTGTGGGCTGGAGCAAATGCTTAGCCTGAGTATGCTTCAGTTTTGTTTGCATAGTGAAAGCATTTTCTCTCATTGGGCTGTTGTGTGCAGTCACTAATAAAACACTGTGATAAAGCCCTTTGCAAATATGAAGTGCTATTGAAATGTAGAGTAATACACTGGACATCTTTGTTTTCCATCAGACACATCCCACGAGACGTTTCCTTCCTTCCAGAACATGTACACTCGATGAAGTGTCCATCTGGCAAATAAGACTCTGCCAAGAGTGGAAAGGCAAATTATTATAAGGTAAACAGCTGAGTGCTAGTGTGCAAAGGTGGTAAAAGACTTGTAGCCCTGTCTGTATAAGGGTTAAGATAGGGATTAGGATGCACCAGAATGTACAATATACTCGGTATTTTCCCCAGGGAGAATGAAGGCAGGGAAAATTTCTGGCTACCTGGGCCCCTTTGCCTTCCCTCTAAAAACATTACACTTGGCTAATGGAGCTGTAACTTTGTTTTGATTTCCTGAGTGGTCTTGAGTTACCTAATATCTGGCCTGCTTCCCTAGATGCATGCCTCTTAGATCTCTACAGTAAAATCATACTTAAACCATTTTCATTAGGAACGGAATACTACATGATCATAAAGTGCCCCTATGAAATGCCTTGATTAGTAGAGATCAAAGGCCAAGCTTCATTAGTTTTGCTTTCTTTCCCCTCCTACTTTGCCTCTGTGTTAAACTGCATTAACCTGACTAAGCCAAGCTCTCCCAAGTTTGTACAATCTGGAAAAGATAACTTCTCCTGAGCAGTCTGGCTTTTCTTTGGAGCACATGGCTTGCAAGTTTTCTGTGGCCCAGGGCACAGTCAACAAGCTATTTGGTGGAGGGAACCAGCCCCTACTCCAAAAGTAGCATGGCTGTGGTTGCTTCTGTAATCACTTCTCTGGTTCAAAAGGACTTGGATTAACACTATGGCCAAAGGTTAGGAATCTATGAACCTGGCTTTCCTCACCAAATTGAGTCATTTCAAATGCAATCAAGGGCCAAATCCCTTAACAAAACTGTTCACCACAATGTGGTGGTAAAGGGTGCTCTATTTGCTAAGGCAGACTTGAGTTTAAATTCTGGCTTCTTCACTTATCTGAGCATCGGGTTTCTCATATGTAAATCTGGATATCATTGCTGACTTCACAGGATTGTTGGAAAGACTAAGTGAGATAATGATTACAAAACACCGAGCACAGTGCCTAGCATACGAAAAACACTCAAGAAATGGTGACTGTATATACCCACCAAGTCAATGCACCCTTACAGTTCTAGAGAGGAGAAGAGCTGATGCAAACACTGTGACACACTATTTTCTGGAAAGTGTTTCCAATTGCTCAGCTCCAGCAGCCTCCAAATTTCTTTTGGATAAATATCCAAAAGTGAGGAATGGAAGATGTTTCCTTGGATTAGCTATTTGGAGCCAGGCAAACCTCAAACTTTCCCACAAGCACATAGAAAAGGATGTGTACCCTTGGTCTAAGTGCAAGAGACACAGTGGAAAATCTGGCTTTCTGCACTGTGGGGCTGAGACACAGAGTAGAGGCATGGTAAGCTGCTTCTTTTTACTCCATTTCTTTAAACTGACAAATAAAAATTGTGTATATTTGTTGTGTACAACACGGTATTTTGAGATATGTATAAGGATAAGGGTTTTTTTTTCTATATAAATCTAAAGTAGAATTTGGCCATTTCACAATTGGAAAGTGGAATCTCTTCCTGACATGTTGGTTGAAGTCTCATTTAACAGCATCAGTTCTTTCCCCCATCTCTGTAGTAGTCATAAATTTTCTATATTATGATAATAGTACAATAAAATAAAAGCAGCTGCTCTTGTTATATTACCCGAATTTACTGTCATGCACTTTGTTTACTCTCTAGAGTACATACTGCCCTGTACTATTGAAGTGGGCATTTTCATTTTATTATTTGAAAAGACGAACTAAATGTGTCTACTACCTTCACTTCCCATTCCCACTGCCCTAGATACTTGTGGAGAAACTGAAGTGAAATCTTACCCTTATGCCTCCAATTCTCTCTCTCGTAGGAGGTAATTAACAACATATCCAGAGTACTATATGGTCAGTAACATTAATCTAGAATAATATATTATATAGAATTATATATTGTATAATTATATATATCTAATAATTATATATTATAACATATAAAAATATATTACATAATATATAATTCCATATATTAGTCTAGATTAATATTACTGACTATATAGTACTCTATTTATAGGACTATATATTACTAATATATATAGTTCTATATAGAGAGTATATAATCCTATAGAGAGTAATAGTAATATTAATACTAATTAGCAATATACAGTACTAAATATTACTAATATATAATCAATAATTTTAATCTATAGATATAATTTATAATAAATTATTATTAACGTTCTTTTTGTTAGGTTAAAATACATTTTTATTAAATCTTAGAAGAGATTTGTACACAATTCACAAATTCTTTACAAAGAATTGCCAATCCTTGTCCAATTTTTTAGTAGTCTCTACACAGATTTGGAAATTCTGCTGTGAAATAGGATTTATAAGATATTCCTTTTAGAAAGCATCACAATGCTAATTTTAGGCAAAACAGTGTTTAAAACTGAAGTCCTCATAGAAGTGAGTTCAACACCTTTAGCCTTTATCCCAGTGACAAAACTATATAAAATAAACATTAAGCTGACTTACTCAGAAAACAGTGAATAAGTATTCTGTAAACTTCTCAAATTCACCTACAATTTTTGATTACTTTTAGAAGCAGTACTACTGCAAAGTATCAACAACCACACTATGCACCCAAATAAAATGGGTGTTAAGAATAAAATATATAATTCTACATAATAGAATTATATAAGGTGTATATACGTGAGAGGTGACAACATGCTAGCAGCCCTCGATCTCGGCACCTCCTCGGCCTCCATGTCCACTCCGGCAGTGCTTGAGGAGCCCTTCAGCCTGCCACCGCACTGTGGGAGCCCCTCTTTGGGCTGGCCAAGGCCACAGCCGGCTCCTTCTGCTTGTGGGTAGGTGTGGAGGGAGAGGAGCCTGCAGGAACCCGGCTGTGCCTGGTGCAGCAGGCCAGCGTTCCAGGTGGGCGTGGGCTTGGCAGCCCCATACTGGGAGCGGTCAGGGCTTGGCACCCAGGCCAGCAGCTGCAGAGGGTGCGCTGGATCCCCCAACAGTGCAGCCCGCCTGCGCTGAGCTCTAATTCTTGATAGGCCTCAGCTGCCTCTCCCCAGGGAAGGGCTCAGGACCTGTAGCCCACCATGCCTGAGACTCCCCTCTGCCGCCATGGGCTCCCGCACAGCCTGAGCCTCCCGGATGAGCACTGCCCCCTGCTCGGTGGCACTGGGTCCCATCAACCACCCAAGAGCTGAGGAGTGCGGGAGCGTGGCGTGGGACTGGTGGGGAGCTCTGCCTGCAGCCCTGGTGAGGTATCCACTGGGTGAGGCCAGCTGGGCTCCTGAGTCTAGTGGGGACTTGGAGAACCTTTATGTCTAGCTAAGGGATTGTAAATACACCAATCAGCATCCTGTGTCTAGCTCGAGGTTTGTAAATACACCAATCAGTACTCTGTATCTAGCTAACCTAGTGGGGACTTGGAGAACTTTTCTGTCTAGCACTCTGTGTCTAGCTAAAGGATTGTAAACACACCAATCAGCACTCTGTCAAAATAGACCAATCAGCTCTCTGTAAAATGGACCATCAGCAGGATGTGGGTGGAGGTCAGATAAGGGAATAGAAGAAGGCTGCCCCAGCCAGCAGTGGCAACCGGCTCGGGTCTCCTTCCACACTGTGGAAGCTTTGTTATTTCGCTCTTTGCAATAAATCTTGCTGATGCTCATTCTTTGGGTCTGCTCTGCCTTTATGAGCTGTAGCACTCTCTGCGAAGGTCGGCAGCTTCACTCCTGAGGCCAGCGAGACCGTGAACCCACCATAAAGAAGAAACTCGGAACATGTCCGAACATCAGAAGGAAAAAACTCCGGACACACCATCTTTAAGAACTTTAACACTCACCACGAGGGTCTGCGGCTTCATTCTTGAAGTCAGTGAGACCAAGAACCCACCAATTTCGGACACGTATGGACTGTTGTTTCTATTTCTCTGAAGAATTCTAATACAGTAACTTTATTTTGTTTGTAAATAGAATCATCCATAAGCTTATGTAATAAATTCATAACATTGTTTATTATTATATTGTGACTAATATTACTAACTCAGGCATGCCTGTGTGTCTTTGAAAGGTGATATTAGAGTTGATGGCAATTTAATTGGAATTGCAGATTGAAATCTTCATTTTTGGTTTCCTAGAAATTTGCTTTTTTACAAATCACAGATTCAAGCCAATGTTTCTGAATCCTGTGGTGTTGCTGTGGTGGTTGCTCAGACACACAGACCCCTCACTTTCACTAAAACAGACAGGAAGGAAGAAAGTCACAGTCCTTGTCAACAAGAGGGCCACATCTCTGTAAGAATGAAACAAGTCTGAGTAAGCAAGTGAACTACTGTTGTTTGAGAGAGATGTGTGCAAGGTTTGATTTGAAATTAATGAGCCTCCCACTTGGGGCAGGCTTGCTAACACAATGGGCAGTGGTAGTGGTGTTAGCTGCCTCTAAGCTCACCCCATTATGCAGAGAGGGTTGGAAGAAGAAAAATAAAGTTCTTGGAAGGGAATGTGTTAGGCAACTCTTACGTACCAGGTTCTATATCAAGCATTTGAACACACACTAATTTATGTAAGCCTTCTGATAACTTGAATTGTTTTTCTTTTTTTTGCAAATTAGAAAAGTGAGATCGAGGGAGATTAATTATATAATCTCATGGATCTGAGAAGAGAACAAGCCAGGATTCAAACTCAAGGTTGATACCAAAAGACAGATTCTTTCCACATCACCATTAAAGGCAGACAGGCAAGTGAAAGGGCCAAGGTACAACGTTTAGAGTCAAAGACACTGAGGTTTAAATCCTGGCTCAACCAATTACTACCCAATGTGTCTTTAGATAAGTTCTTGAGACACATCTTCATCTGAAAATGCAAATAATGCTGTAAGTCATAGATCTGTCGGCAGGACTAAATATTTTCAAAGCACCATAAATGCCAAATGATTCTGGCTTTAAAAGCGACTGCAGACTCAGCAATGACCTCACTTGGACCTCTTTTCCCAGGTAGAGAGTATGCTGCCATGGACTGACCTCGTGCCTGATGCTCCAGCAGAGGCTAGTTATGACAGAGTCAGTTTCTGCACACCCTATGGTGTGTCAATAGCTCTGCTATTGAAAGGAACATATTTGCAGGGGAATCTTGCCAAGAAGCAAACATTAGTTTGTGCTCCTTGAAAACTGTAAAAATAAGATTAGATTAAAAGGACTCCAGGGGTTGTTTGGACCTCAGGAGGGAATGGAAGTTTGTAACTATTTGAATGACTTAGTACATGTTCCACTATTATCTTCTAAG
Source organism: Macaca mulatta (assembly GCF_049350105.2). Classification (NCBI taxonomy): domain Eukaryota; kingdom Metazoa; phylum Chordata; class Mammalia; order Primates; family Cercopithecidae; genus Macaca; species Macaca mulatta. The sequence goes on along the minus strand of NC_133413.1, from coordinate 131,832,142 downwards.
ACCTCTAAGGCTTCCTTTACCCCACATTGTCTTGATATCTTTTAGGGCATCATAATAGGTGACCTACTTATTCATAAGTAATAATTGTTTTGTGTGTAAACAGAAAACTCTCTCCTCCAAAATCTATACATGTTAAGAAATATCAAGGGAAATCTGAGGGAGGGAGAAGGAAACAACAGAGAAATTTTAGAAAATTTTTACTAGTTTGTGGATATTTAAAGAATGGGCACATTCTTTGTCTTCTTTCATGTATCTTCTCAGTGACTGATTTTTGAATTTTAAAATTATGACTAACAATGATTGATAAATATCCCTTTGAACATGATTGAATTTTATTTGCTGCAGCTTCAAGCTACAATTCAGTAAACTGTTTATATAGCCAAGACTTCTTATTCCTAGGAGGTGTCACTTCTGGGAAATATAAATGGGAAAGCCAAGCCTCATAAAGAAAAAAGAAACGCAAACACTAAAATACAAACTGCTCAAACATTAGATGCAATGAGAAGAAATCTTCCAGAAACTATCTCTTCTTTCACTGAATACTGATGAAACTAAATGTCTGTCTTACTCAATTACCAACATGTATCAATTTAAATCCTCCATTAAATTCAGAATAAATATTCACATTGTTTATTCATGTAATCCTCACAACACTGTGAGAAGCTTTTATTAACTCCCTTCTATGGATAAGGAATATGTGGTTCAGAGATTTTTAAAGATTTACCAAATCTGCACTGGCAATAAATGTAAGGTTACAAACATGCTTGTCAGTTTCCTAATTGCAAGTTCCCTTTCTTATTCCATGCTACCACCATTCTATTGTAGGATCTCTCTTATTTGTGCTTGTTTCATTTCCTTATTTACAATCTAAGCTCTCAAAAAGTAAGCCAAGTCTTCACTTTCGTTGTATGCTCCCAAGTGTCCAAAGTGATTGGTTCATGAGTATTTGTTGATTGATCTGTTTGATTTTAAAAAGTCTTGCTATTTTCATGGTACAGACACATGTTTTGTTAGATTTGTACCTAAGTATTTCATTTCCTTTAGAACAGTTGTTAACTGGTCTTCTGTATTTAATCTCAGTTCTACATGTTTGTTTTTATTATAAAGAAATACAATTGAATTTTATGTTTTGATCTTGTATCCTATGACCCTGTTGAATTTGCATAGTTCTAGGAGGTTTATTTGTAGGGGAGTAGATTTCTTTGGATTTTCTATGTAAAAAATCATGTTATCTACCAGTAGTGACAGTTTTATTTCTCCCTTTCCCATCTGTATGCACTTTTTTTTCTTTGCCTTCCCTATTCCAATGGCTAGAACTTTCAGTATTTTGTTGAATAAAAGTGATGACAGCAGATATCATTGCCTTGTTCCTAATCTTCAAGGACAGCATCCTATTTTTCATCATTAAGATCGATGTTAGCTGTAGGAATTTTGCAGATTCTTTTCATAAACTTTAGGAAGTTCCTTTCAATTCCTTTTATTTATTTATTTATTTATTTATTTATTTATTTATTTATTTAACTTTATTTTTTACCATGAAATGGTGTTAAGAGTCTCTCAAATCCTTTTTCTGCACCAATTAATATTATATTATTTTTCTTTCTAGCCTATTAATATGGCAGTATACATTGATAGATTTGTGAATGTTGATGGAGGCTTCATATTTAGAGAAAATCCCACTTAGTCATGGTGCACAATTCTTTTCAAGCATTGCTGTATTTGGTTTGCTAATATTTTAAAGCATTTTGGGTCTAAGTGTATGAGATATTGGTTGGTAGCTTCTGTTTCTTTTTTGACCATCTTTGTCTGCTTTTGATAATACTAGCCTTATTAAATGAAATTAGAAGTATTCCTACAGTTGATGATTTGTTGATTTGTATTCCCCTTCTCCTTCTCTCTCTTTCTATCAGTCTTACTGGAAGTTAATCAATGCTATTTTTTCAAGAACCAGATTTTTCCTTCCTTGCTTTATTATTTTCATGTTTTCAACATCATTGGTTTCTGTTATTTTGATTTCCTTCCTTCTGTTTATTTTGGGTTTATTGTGCTCTTCCTTTTCTTCTTCTTTTTTTTAGTTTTTTTTTTTTTTTTTTTTTTTTCAGGTAGGACCTTAGATTATTTATTTGAGATACCTCCTCATTCTGATGTAAGGATTTAGTATTATAAAATTACCATTCAACATAGTTTTAGCTGCATCCCACATGTTTTGATAGTTGCACTTTTACTTTCATTCAGTGCTATGTGTTAACTGTTAATAGTTCCACTGAGATTTCTTTTTTTGGTTATTTAGAACTGTGTCACTTAATTTATAAGTATACAGTGATTTTCCTGTAATCTTTCTGTTACTGATTTCTAGTTTGATTCCATCATGGTCAGAGAATATACTAAGTATGGTTCAATTATTTTAAATATATTGAGGCTTGTTTTATGACTCAAGATATTGTCTATCCTGATGAATATTCCATTGGAGTGTAGAAAAAAGGTGTATTCTGTTTTTGTTGGATGGAGTATTCTATATATGCTAAGTAATTGATGTTGACTGATAAATTTTTTCAGATCCTCTATATTCATGCTAATTATCTGTCTAATAATTCTACAAGTTGTGGAGCAAGAGGTGTTGAGGTTCACCAGCTACTATTGTAGACTTTTCTGTATTTCTTTTCAGCTCCATCAATTACTGCTTCATGTACTTTGAGGCTCCATTGTTTAGTGCATACACATTTAGGATCATTATGTCTTTCCCAGTGGATTATTTCTGTTATCATTCTGTGATGGTTGTCTTTGTTTCTAACAATTTTTTTTTTTGTTCTGAGTCTACTTTATCTGATATACTTATAGCCACTCCTGCTTTTTTTTGAATGTTTGCATGATATATCTGTTTTCATCCATCCTTTGTCTTCAACTTACCTATGTCATTGAATTTGAAGTGAGAACCTGTTAAACAGAATATAGTTTGGGGTCAAGTTTTTTAAATTTACTCTCCTTTATCCACTTTCCTTTACCCTGTAATTGGCATATGTAGACTATTTACATTTACGTTGATGTATTAGGGCTCAAGTCTGCTATTTTACTATTTGCTTTCTTTCTGTTTCTTATTCCTTTATTCTTCCCTTGTCTTTTCTTGCTCAGAAATTCCTGTAAATGACCAAAATATTTTTTGAATCCCACTTAATCTGTTTATCTTATTTTTTAGTGTATTGCTTTGTAGTTGATTTTCTTGGTAGTTGCTTTGGGTATTACAATATGCTTATGTGACTTTGAGTAAAGTATGAAAACCTTACATTGATTCAGGTACTTTTATCCTCCCATTTTAAAATATCACCGTTTTGAGTGTTAGATGGTGCTATAATGTTTGTTTCAACCATCACATATAATCTGGAAAATTCATGAGGGAAAGGGTAGTCTATTGTGTTTACTCATATTTCTCAACTTTCTGTTATTCTTTCTTCATTCTAGATGCTCCAAATTATTTATCATTTTTTTGTTTGAAGAATTTTCTTTTGTCATTTTTTAAGGGTAGTCTGCTAGTGACAATTTTTTTTAGTTTTTATTCATCTGAGAATAATTTTATTTAGTCTTCATTGTTGAAGGATATGTTTTCTTGGATACAAAATTCACGGTTCACAGGAGTTTTATGTTTGTTTTTTTCAGAAGTGGAAAAATATTGTGTCAATGCCTGCTGGCCTCTATCAGTTCAGAGGAGAAATCCGCTCTCATTCGAATTTGTGTTCCCTTATAGACAATATGCTGTTTTTGTCTGGTTACTTTTAATTTTATTTCATTGCTTTTAGTTTTCAGAAATTTAATTATGATGTGTCTTTATGCTTCTTCAGATTTATCCTGCTTGGAGCTGTTTTTAGTCTTACAATTTCCATTTCATTCTTTATTACAACATAAACATTTGCTGAGATTTTATTACTCTTTTTGTGTTTAAGAGAATTAGTAACTGCTTGTTGAAACATTTTCATAACGGTTGCTTTGAAATCCAAGTCAGATAACTTCAACATCTGATTTTTCTCACTATTAAATGTTATTTGATTGTGTTTTCTTATTAAGACTAGATTTTCCTGGTGCTTGATATAATGAGTAATGTCTTGGAACAGTTAAGCTACTATGTATGTTAGGGAACTCTGTTAACATTTTCATTTAGCAGTCAGTCACCGTGTTTTGGTTTAGCACATGAGCCCTGTTCTACTTAGCAAGCTATGGTTTCATGACAGCCTAATTTTCAGAGTCTTCCTGGTGCCATTTTGGTCTGCTCATCTTATCTGGTGCCACTGTGGCTCCTATTGGTCCTTGCTGCTTTAGGAGAAGTTACTGGAAGTTACTGCTGGTTGGGCTACCTGGTGCCTCTAGGTTGGGGAAGGGAGTTTCTGTCCTGCAGGAACAAAGAGCCATTCCCAAGTGGGGTACTTGTTTTTGCTGACTCCCTATACTTGTGGGAGAAGAAAAATGTGTTTCCCAAGGTAGGGACATTTGTTGTGGCACAATTCCCATTGCTGATGACCCTGGCTACAGAGTTCCTCTGGTTTGGGGAAGAGGTGTCAGGTCCAGGAGGAAGGAGTGTGCTTCCCAATGGCTGCTTATTGCCAGTGGAGCTTCCCATTCAGTCTCCTTGCCAGTTCTGCTAGATTCACCTGGTGTAGTTGGCAAGCTTGTATTCAGTAGGGGAAGAAACAGGCCTACCTCAACCACCTTGTGTTGCTATGTTGGTGGATGTGAGATGTCCCACCTGGATCACCTTCTGATATCGTTTGGACTATTGCCTACATTTCATGATGAAATGTAATCCCGGCCGGACGCAGTGGCTCACGCCTGTAATCCCAGCACTTTGGGAGGCCGAGACGGGCAGATTACGAGGTCAAGACCATGGTGAAACCCCGTCTCTGCTAAAAAAATACAAAAAATTAGCCAGGCGTGGTAGTGGGCGCCTGTAGTCCCAGATACTCGGGAGGCTGAGGCAGGAGAATGGCGTGAACCCGGGAGGCGGAGTTTGCAGTGAGCCGAGATCACACCACTGCACTCCAGCCTGGGCAACAGAGCAAGACTCTGTCTCAAAAAAAAAAAAAAAAAGAAAAAAAAGAAATGTAATCCCTGAAGTGGAAGGTGGGGCCTGGTTAAAGGTGTTTGGAAAATGGGGCAGATCCCTCATGACTAGCTTACGCCATCCCCTTGGTGATAAGTGAGCTCTTGCTCTAAGTTCACATGGAATTTGGTCATTTAAAAGTGTGTGGCACCCCTGCCCCTGAACTCTCTCTGTTACCTGCTCCAGTTCTCACCATATGATGTACCTGCTACCCATTTGCCTTCTGCCATGAATGGAAGCTTCCTGAGGCCTCCTCAGAAACAGATGCCACTATGCTTCCTGTAAAGCCTGCAGAGCCTTGAGCCAATTAAACCTATTTTCTTTTAAATACCCAGCTTCAGGTATTTCTGAGGCTGGTTATAGGACACTCTTCTGTGGTGCTCTTCTTCTCGTGCTGGGATCCCTATCCAGACTGTGCTCTCCTTTCCACCTTTGAAAATTCTCCTTTGGTGTTTCTTGCATTATTTTCTGGATTTAGGGTTGTACTTAATGGGGAAAAGCAGAAAGAGACAAGTCTATGCTATCTTGTTAAGACTGGAAGTGTCACCTTCATTTTAAAAACTTATTTTCAATGATGATGCACATTTATTGACTCTGACCAGAAGTCGGCTGCCATTCTTATCTTTGTCCTCTGTATGTTTAGCATGTCTTTTTCGCTCTGACTAATTTAAGATGGGTTGTTTATAAGGAATTTTAAGTAACTTGATAATGATGTGCTTTGGTGTAGTTTTCTTCATGTTTCTTGTGTTTGGAATTCACTGAGTTTCGTGGATCTGTGGATTTTTGCTTTTCTTCATGTTTCAAGTGATTGAAATTCATTGAATATTTTGGACCTGTGGATTTTTACATTTCATTGAATTTTGAGAAATTGTGGCCCCCTATTTATTTAAATAATTTTTCTAGTCTCCTCCACAGTCTCTTTTCTTTTGGGAACTACAGTTACATTTTTGACAGCCTGCTTGCAATTGTCCCACAGTTCATAATGCTTTGTATTTTTCTTTGTGTTTCAGTCTCTACTTCTCTTTGTGTTTCATTTTTGATAGTCTACACTGTTGTATCTTTATTTTATTTTTTATTATTGTTATCCTTTAAGTTCTAGGGTACACGTGCACAACGTGCAGGTTTGTTACATATGTATACATGTTCCATGTTGGTGTGCTGCACCTATTAACTCATCATTTACATTAGGTATATCTCTCAATGCTATCCCTCCCCACTCCCCCCACCCCACAATAGGCCGCAGTGTGTGATGTTCCCCACCCTGTGTCCAAGTGATCTCATTGTTCAATTCCCACCTATGAGTGAGAACATGCGGTGCTTGGTTTTCTGTTCTTGCAATAGTTTGCTGAGAATGATGGTTTCCAGATGCATCCATGTCCCTACAAAGGACATGAACTAATCATTTCATATGACTGCATAGTATTCCATGGTGTGTATGTGCCACATTTTCTTAATCCAGTCTGTCACTGATGGACATTCGGATTGGTTCCAAGTCTTTGCTATTGTGAATAGTGCCACAATAAACATATGTGTGAATGTGTCTTTATAGCAGAATGATTTATAATCCTTTGGGTATATACCCAGTAATGGGATGGCTGGGTCAAATGGTATTTCTAGTTCTAGATCCTTGAGGAATCGCCATACTGTCTACCACAGTGGTTGAACTAGTTTACAGTCCCATCAACAGTGTAAAAGTGTTCCTATTTCTCCATGTCCTCTCTAGCACCTGCTGTTTCCTGATTTTTTAATGATTGCCATTCTAACCGGTGTGAGATGGTGTCTCATTGTGGTTTTGATTTGCATTTCTCTGATGGCGAGTGATGATGAGCATTTTTTCATGTGTCTGTTGGCTGTATGAATGTCTTCTTTTGAGAAGTGTCTGTTCATATCCTTTGCCCACTTTTTGATGGGGTTGTTTTTTCCTTGTAAATTTGTTTGAGTTCTTTGTAGGTTCTGGATATTAGCCCCTTTTCAGATGAGTAGATTGCAAAAATTTTCTCCCATTCTGTACTGTTGTATCTTTATATTCATTCATCTTTTCCTCATGGTGTCTAAATACTTAATTCCATCCTGTATATCATTCATCTTAGTCACTGTAAATTTTATGTGTAGAATTTCTATTTGAGTCTTTTATATCATTCATGTATCTCCTTAACATGTTCATAATTTTCTCTGCTTTCTTAAACAGACAAAATATAATTGTCTGGGTGTGGTGGCTCACACCTGTAATCCCAGCACTTTGGGAGGCTGAGGCAGGCAGATCATGAGGTCAGGAGATTGAGACCATTCTGGCTAACATGGTGAAACCCCGTCTCTATTAAAAATACAAAAAAAGGCCAGGCGCGGTGGCTCAAGCCTGTAATCCCAGCACTTTGGGAGGCTGAGACAGGCGGAGTACGAGGTCAGGAGATCGAGATCATCCTGGCTAACATGGTGAAACCCCATCTCTACTAAAATAAAACATACAAAAAGCTAGCCTGGTGTGGTGGCAGGCGCCTGTAGTCCCAGCTACTTGGGAGGCTGATCAGGAGAATGGCGTAAACCCGGGAGGCGGAGCTTGCAGTGAGCTGAGATCCAGCCACTGCACTCCAGCCTGGGTGACAGAGCGAGACTCCATCTCAAAAAAAAAAAAAAAAAAGAAAAAAAATTACCCGGGTGAGGTGGCAGGCACCTGTAGTCCCAGCTACTCGGGAGTCTGAGGCAGGAGAATGGTGGGAACCCAGGGAGGCAGAGCTTGCAGTGATTGGGCTATTGCACTCCAGCCTGGGTGACACAGCAAGACTCCGTCTCAGAAAAACAAAAAAGAAAAAGAAATATATTTACAATAACTGTTTCAGTCCCCTTTATCCACTAATTTTATCATCTGTTTAATTTTGGGGTATGTTTCTATTGGTTGAACTTTTCTCCTTGCTATGGGTTCTAATTTTTTTTTTCTCTGCTTCTGTGGATATCTAGTCATTTTTACTGATACATTTTACTTTGCTGGGAACTAAGTTTTGCATGTGCTTCTATCTTTTCGAACTTCATTCTGGGACACAGTTAAGTTACTTAAAATATTTTATTTCTTTGTTAGGTAGAAACAGAGCAACCTTAGGTCCATGGCTAATATTGTCCCAACTACTGAGACCACATTTCTGAGTACCCTACATGATGCCTATTAGTTATAAACAGCTTTTCCACATTACCTACAGAAAGCTTGAAATATCCTGGATCCCATTTCGGCTCCAGGGACTGTTTGTTTTAATTTTACCTGTGGTTCTTCCCCCCAGTTGTCGGTAGTTTCCTCACACTCAAGCAATGATCAGCACTAAACTGAAGACTCAAATAACTCTGCAAATTTCTGAATCTCTCTCTCTCTCTCTCTGCAACTCTCTCTTTACTGGTACTCTGCCCTGTGAATTTTAGGTATTTTATCCTGTGCTCTGAACTGTATTTAACCCAAGAAGACTTAATTCCAGTGCCTGTTTGGGCACCCTTTCTTCCTGCACTCACTGGAAACTCTCCTATACATTAGACAGGTAGGTTAGAGATGGTGGTCATACCCTCCCTTAAAGAGGAACAAAAAAACTTGCCAAATAAATGGAGTGAACAAACTGTTCAACATTGCACAAACTGCATCTAGGACTTGTGGTTAAATTATCCCGCAACAGAGAGGAAGTATAGCAGAAGGGAAAATACCCAAACTCGTGCAAGCAGAGAAACTCATGATTAATGTCCTTAGGTTGACCTCTGTTTATTGTGATGGCAGAAGATACACCACTGGGTGGGAAGTTGAGATGCTAACAAGTCACGTGATGTATGTGCTAGCATGTACAATAATTGCACATGTGCACTCAGGAGACCAGTCACAACAGGCTTAACAGCAATGCCCATCATCACCCTCTTATGACTGATCATATAAGCTTCCCATAAAGGAAATTTCCCCAGTGTCAGACATGGCTGTCTCATTCTCTAGCAGCCTGCTCTGACCCACCTATCAGAGTATATTTTTGCTTTGCAATAAAGTCCTTCCCCTACTCTTACTTTGGATTCTCAAATTGTTTTGTGCAGCAAAATCAAGAACCTGAACCAGCCTAAAGGACAACATTAGGGCAATCAGCAGTCACCTTGTTTGTTTCCCTTTGTCCAGGGATCATTGTTCCGTGCAGCCTGCTGTAGGTCTGAAAATCATTCCTTTGTCTATCTTGACTAATTTCATGGTTGTTTAAGATAGAGGAAAAATATAGTTTCAGGTTTTTTTTCATCATGGTTGGATGAATATATGAATGGCATTGTGATGTTAAAAGTTGCATTCTGGTTATTACTTAACTGCTAACAGTAGTTGGTTTCCTTTATTAATAAAATTAACAATATATTTTCTCTTTAACCGTGTTTTTAATGATGAAATCAGATACTCCTATAAATTGCTAACCATTGTGTCTGATGTTTCAGTGAGAATTAGTTAGACTTCATTCTGACACCAATAGGGACTATCTGTAATGTATTGTACACTTAAAAATAACTAAAATATAATTGGAATGTTTGTAACACAAAGAAATGATACATGTTTCAGGTGATGAACACCCCAGCCTTGCCTCAAACATGCTTCCACCAGTGCTTCCATCACTTTGAAAAGGGGCAATCATGGATACTTGTATTGCATCATGGAAGAATTCAGAAAGCAACCCGGGGAAGCTACATGTGAAGTAAGTAATGTAAAGATCTATAAGAAATTATGGTGGATGTTTGAAAGTCCACATAATCAAGTGGTTAAGAATGAGCTCTGTTCAAGCAACCCAGTAAGAAAATGTCAACATTTTTCAATGTCTGATTATAAATGGGCAAAAAAATCTGAATAGATGTTTCTCAACAGAAGACATACAAATGGCAGACAGGTATATGAAAAGGTGCTCAACATCATGGATCATCAGAGAAAGGCAAATCAAAATTACAATAAGATAACATCTCACCCCAGTAACAATGACTTTTATCTAAAAGATAGACAATAATGAATGCTAGAGAGGATCTTGAGAACAGAGAACCTTCATATACTGTTGGTAGGAATGTAAATTAGTGCAGCCACTAGAGAGAACAGTATGAATGTTTCTCAAAAAACTAAAAATAAAACTACCATGTGATCCAGTAATCCCATTGCTAGGTATAGACCCAAAAGAAAGGAAATAGTATATCAAAGAGATATCTGCACTACCCTGTCTATTGTAGCACTGTTCAGAATAGACAAGACTTAGAAGCAACCTAAGTGTACATCAACAGATGAATGGGGCCCGGCGCAGTGACTCACGCCTGTAATCCCAGCACTTTGGGAGGCGGAGGTGGGCAGAACACGAGGTCAGATCAGACCATCCTGGCTAACATGGTGAAACCCCATCTCTACTAAAAATGCAAAAAATTAGCTGGGCATGGTGGCGGGTGCCTGTAGTCCCAGCTACTCGGGAGGCTGAGGCAGGAGAATGGCGTGAACCCGGGAGGCAGAGCTTGCAGTGAGCCGAGATCGCGCCACTGCACTCCAGCCAAAAAAAAAAAAAGAAAAAAAAAAAGAAAAAAAAACACAGATGAACGGATATGTAGTACATATATACATAACGGAGTACCAATCAGCCATTAAAAAGTGAGATCCAGGCCAGGTGCGGTGATTCACGCCTGTAATCCACCACTTTGGGAGGCCGAGATGGGTGAATCATGAGGTCAGAAGTTTGAGACCATCCTGATCAACATGGTGAAACCCTGTCTCTACTAAAAATACAAAAATTAGCCGGGTGTGGTGGCGGGCCCCTGTAATCCCAGCTACTCAGAAGGCTGAGGCAGAAGAATCGCTTGAACCCGGGAGGCGGAGGTTGCAGTGAGCCGAGATCGTGCCATTGCACTCTACCCTGGGTGACAGAACGAGAGCAATTTTCAAACCTGAGTAATTAACAGATACCTTTTAAAAGAAACAAAAGTTATGTTTAACACCAGTGTTGCCTTAAATGATTTTTATTAGCATGTTGCTAAAATATGTGCAAATCAAAACCTACTTATAACTCCTTATGCATGTAAATGATTTAACATTCAAACACATTTACTAATTAAATGCAGATGAAAGATGCAACACAGTAAAATTCAGTTTTCTAACATTTATTTAACATGATGGATGTTGTTGTTCTCTTGAAACTAAAAACCACTCACAAATGAACATCATACTCACAGTTAAGGTTCAAGTTCTCTTGCGGTCATCATACCCATACATCTGTGTGCCATGAGATCAGTCAATTTTTCCACCACTTTCCTCTGTTCCAACTACTGCAAAACCATAACATGATGTCATTTGGCCCTCACTTAGCAGAAATTCACCATTTACACAGTAATTCTCCCTCCATTTTTTTTTTCCCTTAAGCCCATGATAAAGTAGAACTACTTGGGTATAACATATTCAAAACAACAACAACAACAACAAAAAACAAAACCCACTATTAAGATTCCCCCATATAAGGGCAATTATTGATTTTGAGATTGCCATCGGGTGCTCAAAAATGTGCTTATGTAAATAGTTTTAGATTACCATTGATATGAAATTCCTAAATTGAAAAATCTCATGAACCCTTGGGAATATGCCTGGGGATCCCCAGAGGACCAAAGATCCTAGTTTAGGAAATTCTGAGTTGTTCTATCTTGGCCTAACTGCTGTCTCCTCCTGCCTGGAAGAAGCTTTAGTTTCTTCCACACATGAATTATTAATAAAATAATGCTTGTGTCATGATGCTAAAGTGGAACTGGCTAGAAGGAGGTAAGAAGCAAGACTGAATTAACTTCTCAAACTTTTATTTTTATTTATTTATTTTTTTGAGGTGGAGTCTCCCTCTGTTGCCCAGGCTGGAGTGCAGTGGCACAATCTCGACTCACCGCAACTTCCACCTCCTGGGTTCAAGCGATTCTCCTGCCTCAGCCTCCTGAGTAGCTGGGATTACAGGTGTACATCACCACACCTGACTAATTTTTGCATTTTTAGTAGAGACGGGGTTTTACCATGTTGGCCAGGCTCATCTCAAGCTCCTGACCTCAACTGATCCACCTGCCTGGGCCTCGCAAAGTGCTGGTATTACAGGCATGAGACACCATACCTGGCCTCAAACTTTTATATGACAGAAGGTGACAATGTTATTTCTGAAAACATAGAGTCAATGATGTTAGAAAGGAATGGTTTTCACTTATGGTTTGAGAAAAAGGGAGTCATGAACCTGGATGACTTTTATTAGTTCACTCACTTCAAGGAGACAATCAATAACTAATGCTTATCTAGCATGTTTTCATTTACAAAGAGCTTTCCCTCACTTGATTATCTTCCATCTTCAGCCACACACAGATGAAGACCCTTCTCAAAGGAATAACCATAACCTGGGAGTTGCTGTTTAAATTATGTATTCTAAACTCTAAGTTCTCTACTTTCTGCTGTACACCAAACACCAAACCATCTTCCACAAAGAATACTGCTGCATGAACTCTCACCTGAGCACAAACAGGAGACAATGCACCGTATACTCTACATCATCATCAGTTTCTCCCTTAAACTAAAAATATTCTTTATTTGGAGGCAAGGATGCCTGCATTTTCACAAAAGTTGTAACAAAATGTTAGGAGCATGGGGCTCTGGAATTACATTACACGTTCATCACTTACCAGCTCTGTGACGGTGGGAAAGCAATGTAAACTCTCTATACTGCACTATCATCCTCTGTAAAATAGGGATGATCGTGAGTTTCTCATGGATTTATTTTAATGATTAAATGTGTGGGTAAGGCATGAAATCCTAGGTTACAATCCAAGTATCCAAGTGATGGATACACTAAAAGTCCACACTTGACTCTGATACAAATATCCATGTAACACAACTGCACTCATCCCACTAAATATATTTTAAAACCTAAAAAATGAAAAATGTATTTACACCCCCTCCCCACAAAGAGTTTGCTATCATATCTCTGTGTAGCATGAATATGTTTACTCTTTGTCAGATACTATCTTTCAAATGCTTTACACATTAAAGCAATTAATCCTCATCTTTGCATTAATCTTTTCTTTTTCCCCATTTGACAGATGGGGAAACTAAGGGGCAGAGTAATGAAGCGGGTTATCTATACTCACACAGCAGGTAAGTAATGGAGGTGGAATTTGAACCCTGACCCAAAACCTGTGTTCCAGAGTCTGTGCTTCTTGGAAGGCTGGATACTCCTTCTCCATGATTGTAAGCTTTTATTATCATAAGGGGAGCAAGAAATTCTCTTTAGTCTTCACATCTTGCCATATCATCTCAACTGCTCTGGCCATCTTTTAAGAGCTTCATCAGTTCTTGTTTTGAATACTGCAACATCACTCAAACTTCTTACTCTGCCTGTAGGCTGAACCCCATCTGATGCATTCTCCACATTGCAGTCAGCATGATACATATTAATAGTATAATCACTCATTTTCCTCATAACAATGTTTCTGAGGTTAATCATCATTTTCAAAATACTGCCATGATCTGAGCCCCGCTTTCCTTTCCAACTTTATCCCCTTCCACTTCCTTTCAGGTTAGACATTTTGGAAATCCAGAATATCTGAAATTTCCTAAGTATCCCATGCATTTTTTTTTATGCTTTGAAGTATTTTTTTCCTGTTGATTTGATCATGTTTTTATGCGTGGCTAAATCCTTTATATCCTTTAAACTCATTGTAAGCATCCTCTTCTACAGAGTGTTTTCTGGTATCTTCACTTGTACCTCCTGGATTCTAGATGTGATTATATTCACAATTACTAAGCAAGAAAGGTATAGAAAGTATTCTGATAAAAAAAAAATGCAGCCAAAGTCATATCAATTACTATGCAGAACTGTCCTAGGGGGTCATGATATCAAACTTGCTTTGGGCAAATATTAAAGAGCAACTGAACCAAATATGGTCAGAATTCCTGCTGGAGTAATAGCAGTGCTGAGTGACCCTGGCTGTAGTTGCATTCATGTATTAAGAAATTTTTGTATAACAGTTTGTGATCAGCAAAACTCAGTAGACGTTTTCCTAAGACCTCCCCACCATTTTCTTCTCCCTCTTGTTATTAAGCTCATGTTTGTCAAGAAAAATTTGGCCTCTGTGTATCTGATTCACTTACACTTGACTCATCAAAATATTTTGTAAGAGAGGTTTGAAGTCCAAGAAGCCTCTTGAGCCTCCTTTGTGGATCCTTAAGACATTCTTTTCTGAGAACCAATAAGTTGTTTCTGGCCAAATCCAAGTAAATGGAAACTCCAAATGACTTAGAACTGTTAAAGGGGTTGAAATATATGAACATGCTATCCTGTCCTTAAGTGATGTATCCATGCATGAGGAAGGTTTTCAATTTCCCCTGAAGGTAAAGTTGAGGAAGTGAGTAGTTGCATAACATGACTCAAGAAACCCTGCTTAACATATTACATATTTCCCCATGCCCTACTGGGATTTCCTTGTCCTTGGTGTCTCTGACATTTCAAAATCAGAAGGCACCACCTGCCAGACAACAGCTAATCTGAATTAAGGATTTCTGTCAGAATGACACTTGGCTTACTGCCAGCTAAGGTAGGTCAGAGTCTTTCCTGCCAAGCCACCTGGATTCCTGTTTCCCGGCTGTACCAAGCAGACCGGTGTATGCAGGAGCAAGTGAGCCTTAGAAAAGATAATGCAATCCATGTGTCCCACCATAAATATCTGTTTTTACTACATGGCCGTAAGTCATTTATTCAAAGATTGCAAATTTTATTTTAAAAGTACAACAAATAGTTCATTGTACAACTGACTTGGGCCCTTAATTAGAAACTGCAGTACTTCGCTCATTGTATATAACATTATAATGGCCCTTTTCTTCCATTATCCAAATGTTGTAGCTAATTTATCTTGTAAGATTGCTTATGCAGTACACTCAGAAGTACTGTGACTGTACAACTGACTGAATATAGACAATCATAGTCTCATTTGACAAAAGAGTTTTCAAGAGCATTTCATTAATAGTTCTTCTTGGCCACTTCCTCTAATCCGTACCAAACCACAGGATGTCCTAACTTGAAAACCTACCACAGCAAGAACAAAGCCCCTGTCTGGTTACTAAATGCTCTTGGAGGCTTCCTTTTTGGAAACTCATTATCAGTTCTCTGCCATTGCAAGTCACTAGAGGAAAATTATCTCATTGTTTCAAAGCCAAAGAAATGGAATCCTCACCTCTTTAGATGTGTTGATACCACAACATCCTGATTTACCGGTTCTGAGCCTTATTACCTTCTTGTAGCATTTACTAACCCTTAAAAGAGAAAGATATGGCCACATATTCTCTGCCCCTAAATATCTGAAGGAGAACTAGAAACTCAGTTACCTAATGCCAAACAGCTGTATTTGTGATGTTTCCCTTCTTTATTTCATTTTCAGCCAGATGTTTGGAATCACATAGACAATAAGACAATACTTAATATTTCTAAAAAGAGTCTCAAAAATGTCATGACTCTTCAGATTGGGAACACGGGAAGACAAAGACATAGAAAGATATAATTGGAGCTTATACAATCATGAAGCGTCTGAGTAAGTTGAATATAAACCCATTCATAACTTTTCAGAATACCAGAAACATTGTCTGAAAATTGAGAGGGACTTCAAGCTACAAACAAAAGGACAACTCAGTTACGAACAAACATATGGAACTTGTTACCCCAGAGGTACAAAATGAAGATACACATACTAATTTGAAAATATTCATGTACATTCACAGATGATTGACGGAGATATTAAAGGTAATGAAAATATTTTGGATTCGGCCGGGCGCGGTGGCTCAAGCCTGTAATCCCAGCACTTTGGGAGGCCGAGACGGGTGGATCACAAGGTCAGGAGATTGAGACCACCTGGCTAACACGGTGAAACCCCGTCTCTACTAAAAAATACAAAAAATTAGCTGGGCGAGGTGGCGGGCACCTATAGTCCCAGCTCCTCGGGAGGCTGAGGCAGGAAACTGGCGTGAAACCGGGAGGCGGAGCTTGCAGTGAGCTGAGATCTGGCCACTGCACTCCAGCCTGGGCGACAGAGCGAGACTCCGTCTCAAAAAAAAAAAAAAAAAGAAAATATTTTGGATTCATTGCTAACTTTTTAACTTTGGTGTCAGAGAGGACAAGTCTGACTTTTAGCACATTTCCTATATCCATACACAGTTTGTATCCATATGCTGGGTTGGTTGAAATCCAATGTGACAATTGCTACTTGCATAGTATCTGCTTATAATTATTTGTTAAATGAATATTAATATTTAAAGTACATAAACTCTTTCATATGCATCCTCATTTTATCCTTTTTATAATCCTTTGATGTTGAAAATGAGGAAGATTCCAAAGAAAACTAAAATGGAGGTAGTATGTGTAGAGAGGGACCATGGGAGAATAATTACAAATTCAAACTCTGGAGTCAGATCTGTTCAGAATCCCAGCTCTACAAATCACAAGGTTTAGCACTTTGCACAAGTTAACTAAACCCTCCAAACCTTAGTTTCTTGATATGTACAGTGAGACTAATGACAAAGTCTACATCTAAGGGTGTCTGTGAGAATTAATGAGATATCTTATGTAAAGTTTACTTACCAGCGGCTGGCACATAGCAAATGTTCAATAATTACTATTTAGAGTTAAGAAAAAATTCATTTGTCAATATATCATGTTGTCTAATTATCCTACAATACATAGCTGGTTAATTCTAGTACTGAGAATCAAACAGCATTCTTCTGACTAAGCCTTATGTTCTTTCCATGTGCATGGTGAATGCTGTTTTGTCAAAGACAAAAGAGTAGACTAAGTAGACTAAGAGTAGACTAAGAAGAAAGAAGCCTGGCATTTGGGGTCTGAATGAGTTGCCTCATACAATCATAAATATAAAGTCTATAACTCACTAAGTATTGTGTATTTTAAATCGGCTTTTTTTCCTGTATGATAAACATAGCCAATTTATTTTCGATTGATGGAAGTCAACTATGTTTGAATTTATGAGCTCACCACAATTTTCTTGGCAACGCCTGCCATTTACTAAATACAGTCTATCCGGAGTTACTAGCAATAACAAATATTTGCATTTATATTAGATGTTTTATGGTTAGAAGAGGATTAGACCAAACGACCTGGAGGAAGCATAATAGAAATGTTCCTTAACATCTATTCTTTAATGAGGCTTACATTGCCAAACGAGTTTAGCATGGGAAGTAGTTAAGGTTCTTTCCAAGAAGTTTTACAAAATAAGCTAAGCAGTATGTTTAAATAATAGAAGAAAAGATCTTCAATAACATTCTCTTCAGTAAAAAGCCATCACCAAAAAATATTTTATCTACAACATAAATATTTGCTGTTAAGTGTAGACTGTGTTTAGCCACAATTGATTTAATATTTCCTTCCCTCAAAATACAAAGTAAATAAGGTGATTGCATAGTGCTGGGCAACTTGATCCCAGTTGCTTGTCTTATCTTCACTATTACCACCTCCTTCTCTGCCACAGCCACAGCCACAGCCACAGCACGGAACTTTTATCCAGTGGTATAAAGCAAAAGAGAATATTATAGGGAAATCAAAAGCGGGAACTGTGTCAGTTAATTCTTACTGTGTCACGATCACCCCAAAACATTTTGACTTAAACAACAAAATATGTTGTTTTTGATAATTCTGAGTCAGCTAAGCAGTTCTAGTCTGTGCCCACTTAACTGCTCAGCTGGGTCAAAATGCCATTACTCCTAGGTCTGGTGGTTGATTCCATGTCAGTGGTAAAAGGCCATGTATCTCCCATTATCTCACAGCATTGCCCAGTCTTATTCACATGGTGATGGTTGCAGTATTCCTAAGAGCAACAACCAGACAATTTCTGACAAACAAGTGATTTTCAAGGCTTTATTTGTGTCACATTGTTCATTGTCCTGTTAGTCAAACAGGTCATAAAAGCAAGGTTGGATTTGAGAAATGGTTAAATAAACTTCAACTCTTAATGAGTTGCAAGCCCTCAATGCAAAGAACGGGATATTGAGCGGTGTGAAGAGTTGAAGTGATGTTTCCTTCCCATCACAGATAATCTATGACACTATTCCATGAGCATTCTCTACCAGAGGTTGTCCTATACTTTACGAAGAAACTTCAAAATCTTTCTTTATTTCATTCTTTTAAAAATTATCTGAGAAAGGTTAGCAATGAAGACATGTATTTAAATTCTAACCCTTATACAAATTAGTTCTATGACTTTGGTCCAGTCATTTAACATTTCATAGTAGGTCGAATTAAATTATAATAGCTTCTATGTCATGGCACTGCCAAGAGAATTACATTAGATAAAGGCATGTAAATTATTTATTAAAAATTCAAAATATTAGTTTTAAGCTCTAATTTATTCACTTAAAAATAATATTCGAGCACTTATTACATTCCTATTAATATAGAATATTTCTAAGAAGCAGTTAAGAGAACCATGTTGAGTCAAATTATCTGCACCTTATTCTACCTTTTATTTTGGAGTAAGTTACTTACTGTTTTGAACATTCTTATTTTTCCACACCTGTGAAATAAGCATAAAAATAATTATGTCTACCTCATAAAGTTGCTGGGAGAATTACATACAAATACCTAGATAAATGTCTGGCACATCATCAATACCCAACAAATGATAACAATTATTATTATGTCACAGCCCTGGAGTAGACATTAGATGTATTAAAAATTCATTAAATGTGTCCTCGTATATTACAGTATATTGAAGGAATGAGACACTGAAAATGGAATAGGTCAATAAATAAAAAGTTCAAATTGTGATTAGTGGAATGAAAGAAAATAATACGGTGGCAAGGTAACATAGAAATGAACTTCTGATGAAGTGGTAGCAGCAGTTCTCTCTGCAGAAATGATATGCAAACTGGAAATTTAAGAATTAAAGAAATTTGAGATTTTTCAGAAAAGAAAGATTGTGGTCAGAGGGGTAAAGCAACTTGCTCCAGGTTGTACAGGGGAGATGTCAATAGCTCGGAAAGATTCTAAGCAATAATACAACCTCTGTAAACCTTCCTAGCCCTTGAGGATAGATGTTGCCAAAGTGAGTGAGCCTGACAGTCTCTCGGGAGGTAAACTCCTCTCCTCTGTGTGTTGCTCTCCTATTCAACTAATCCTACTTAGGAAATCTTTAACCTGATGACCAAATACAACACAACACAACAAAACAAAACAACCAAAAAAAAAAAAAAATCCAAAAAGCAATTCATTGATTCTGGCTTTTGAAATTAAAAACCAGTAAATCTGTGTTTTGTTTTGGTTCACAATTCTACCATGTAAAATTTCAAAATATGCTTCAGACAGACATCACAGAATATTGCATTTGTAATTAAAAAGGCAATCAAAAGCTATCCTGGCATGGGCAAGTGTTTCAGTTCATTTTCACACTGCTATAAACAACTCCCTGGGACTGGGTAATTTATGGAGAAAAGAGGCTTAATTGACTCACAGTTCTGCAGGCTTAATAGAAAGCATGGCTTGAAGGCCCCAGGAACTTACAACTGTGGTGAAAGGCACAGGGGAAGAAGCAAGCACATTTTTGCCATGGCAGAGCAGGAGAGAGAGCGAGGAACTGCCACACACTTTTAAACCATAAGATCTCCTGTGAACTCACTTGCTATCATGAGAACAGCATGGAGGAAACTGCTCCCCAATTCAATCTCCTCACACTAGGGCCCTCTTCCAATAAGCAGGAATTACAGTTCGAGATGAGATTTGGGTGGGGACACAGAGCTGAACCATAACAGCAAATAATATCCCAAGCCACAGATCATCCTACAGATGACAACTACAACTTCTGGAGAAAATATAAAAACAACTATCAGAATTCACAGGAGGATGAAGAAAAGTAAGATAATTGTAGAGGTTAATGGTTTGGAAGAAATCAATGATACAAATTGGGATTTCTTTCTTTTCTTTGGACATAGGAGAATGCTACAGTTGGCATGTCATAGAGTAGCTGAAACTTGGATAGAGAGTCAACAGTCTTTTCTGCCAAGAGGACAAAGTTAAGACATCACAGCTGCTGGAGCCTGAAGGTGAAATACCAGAAGGGAGAACAAAAGAAGGTCCATAATCTGTATATAAAACTTGCCCAAATCTGGCCGGGCGCGGTGGCTCACTCCTGTAATCCCAGCACTTTGGGAGGCTGAGGCGGACAGATAATGAGGTCAGAAGTTCAAGACCAGCCTATCTAATATAGTGAAACCCCGTCTCTACTAAAAAAATACAAAAATTAGCCAGGCGTGGTGGTGTGCACCTGCAGTTGCAGCTACTCAGGAAGCTGAGGCAGGAGAATCGCTTGAACCCGGGAGGTAGAGGTTGGAATGAGCCGACATCGTGCCACTGCACTCCAGCCAGGGCGACAGAGTGAGACTCTGTCTCAAAACAAACAAGCAAACAAACAAAAAACTTGCCCAAATCTATGACTAATCTCAGAACTGCATATGAAATAAAGAAGACTCAAAAGAGTCCATTTGAGGATAAAATAACTTAGATTTGAACTGCTATAGAAGAGACAGAGTTTATAGTTATGTTCCATCTATGTTAATTACCTCTTTAAAGAAGAATGTACACTCTTTTGAGGAATACAATGAAATCCAGAGTTACCATTTTATAATATTTAAAATCTCCAGAATAAAATCCCAAATTACTCAACATATAAGGAATAAAAAAAAGTGGCTCATTTTCCAAAGAAAGATAATGAGATGATTTAGATGCTAAAGTTTATTGAAAAGTATTTCAAAGTAACTTTTTTTTTTTTTTTTGAGATGGAGTTTTGTTCTTGTTGCCCAGGCTGGAGTGCAATGGCATGATCTCAGCTCACTGCAACCTCCGCCTCCCAGGCTCAAAAGTTCCCCTGCCTCAGCCTCCTGAGTAGCTGGGATTACAGGCATGCACCACCACACCCAACCAATGTTTTGTAATTTTTAGTAGAGATGGGGTTTCTTCATGTTGGTCAGGCTGGTCTCAAACTCCTGACCTCAGGTGATCCGCCTGCCTTGGCCTCCTGAAGTGCTGGGATTACAGGCGTGAGCCACTGCGCCCAGCCTGAAGTAACTATTATACTCAATGATATAAAGAAAAACAAGAAGCAATGCTTTCAATTAAAGACATATAGTAAATCTCAGCAAAGAAAAACTATAAAAAGAACCAAATGGAAATTCTAGGATTAAAAATTATATCTGAAATAAATTCACTGTTTGAGAGTGAATGCAGATAAGGAAAAGAGTGAACACATTTGAAGATAGATTAACATAAATTATTCAGCCTGAAGAACAGAGAGGAGAAAACCATTTTTAAAAATTAACAGTCTCAGGGACAATATACAAATGTGTCATATATATATTTGGAGTCCATGAAGAAGAGGAAAATGAAAAAAATTTGTTTCAGAGAATAGCTTAACACTAACCCAATTTGTTGATTGATATCGAGAAACTCAATGAATTCTAATTAAGAAAGTGAAAGGGCCAGGCATGGTGGGTAACACCCATAATCCCAGCACTGTGGGAGGCAGAGGCAGGCAGATCATTTGAGGTCAGGAGGTAGAGACTAGCCTGGCCAACATGGTGAAACCCCAGCCCTACTAAAAATACAAAAATTTGCTGGGCATAGTGGCCTGTGCCTGTAGTCCCAGCTACTTGGGAGACTGAGGCAAGAGAATTGCTCGAACCCGGGAGGCAGAAGTTGCGTTGAGCCGAGATCTCGCCACTGCACTCCAGCTTGGGCAACAGAGCAAGACGTTGTCTCAAAAAAAAAAAAAAAAAAAAAAAAAAAAAGGAAAATGAAAGAAAGGCCCACCTGGACCCTGCATAGTCAATAGTCCGAAAAGCAAAAACAAGGAAAAGACCTTGAATCAGCCAGAAAACAAAAATACAGATCAAATACAGGAAAACAATGATTTGGATTATCCCTGACCTTTCAAGAGAACTATGGTGAGAAGACAATGGGACCACACCTTTAAAGTGTGGAAAGAAAAAAAAAATCAATCCAGAATTCTAAATCTAGCTAAAATGTCTTTCAAGAAGTAAGGAGAAATGAATAATTTTAGATTAAAACAATAGAATTTTCGTCAGCGGACAAATACTTAAGGATTTCTTCAGACCAAATGAAGGTGATACCTGGTAAAAATGACATTTTTCAGGGAAGAATAAAGAGCATCAGCAAGGGTAAATTTCGCAGTAAATGAGAATGACTACTTTTTCCTTCTTCATTTATTTAAAATAGTATTTTAATGAAAAAATTATAATATTGGATTGTGGAGATTTAAAGCACATAAAAGTAAAACAAATGGCAACCATATCATAAAGGTTGAATAAGGGTAAATGAACATATACAGGCTTTTTCATATTTTATGTGAAATTAATACAACACTTATTCTAATTAGACTGTAAAGTTAAGGATGCATATTGTAGTCTAAAAAGGATAATGGAAAAAATATATATAAAAAGTAGCAGATAAATTAAAATTGAATTATAAAAATATGTAAATAATTCAAAACAAAGCCGGAAACAGGGACAGAAATACAAATTAGAAAGAAGAAACAGAAAATAAATAATAAAATAGTAGACTGAAACTCAAATGATTATATTTAAATAGACTAAGCACTCCAATTAAAAGGCAGGAACTATTTCAATGCATAAAACTGTAAGACCCAACTGTGCACCATCTACTCTATCAGAGATACATTTTACTTAAAAAGACAAATGAAATGAAAATATATATACCATGAAAATAGTTAGCATTAGAATGTAGGAGTGGCTGTGTTGTTAATATCAGGTAAAATACATTTCAAGGCAGAAAAGATTACAAAATTAAAATAGAGATACTTCATAGTGATAAAGATGTCTATTCATTGCAGATCATCAATGTTTGTGTCTCTAATACCAAAGCTTCAAAAACGGAAAGAAACAGAAAAATCTACAGTCATAGTTGGAGATTTTGTTATGCCTTTCCAACAAATCAACCAGACAAAAAACTTTAGTAAAGACAGAGTAAAATGAACAATATTAATATGAACCTAACCAATAATTACACAGCAATAAAGTCAGTAATTGCAGAATACATGCTCTTCTCCTTTGCTCATGGCACATTCATCAAGATTTTAAAAATGTACTTAAAAAGGCTCTTCAAAAGTGGCATTATACAAGGGCCATAGTACATTTCAATAATTTTTTAAAAATAAAATTATTAATTGTATATTCTACTTACCCATAAAATTGAATTAGAAATTATTAGGTGTATATTCAGGAAATAATCCAAAATATTTGGATAGTATATAGCAAGTTTAAAAAGAATCTTTTAGTAAAAAAAAAAAATCATGTATAAGTTCAGTCTATTCATGAGATAAATGTCAGCCAAATCTCCATCATGGACATTCTGTAAAATAACTGACTAGTACTCCCCAAAACTGTCAAGGTCATCAAAAGTAAGAAAAGTCTGAGAAACTGCCACAGCCAAGAGGACTCTACAGAGGCATGATTACTAATTGTAATGTAATATCCCGTGGGATCGATCTTTTTTCTTTTCTTTTCTTATTTATTTATTTATTTATTTATTTATTTATTTATTTGGAGACAGAGTCTAGCTTTGTCATCCAGGCTGTAGTGCAGTGGTGCGATCTCGACTTACTGCCTCTGCCTCCTGGGTTCAAACGATTCTCCTGCCTCAGCCTCCTGAGTAGCTAGGATTACAGGCATGCGCCACCACGCCTGGCTAATTTTTGTATTTTTACTAGAGATAGGGCTAACTTTTTGTATTTTTAGTAGAAAAGAGGTTTCCCCATGTCGGCCAGGCTGGTCTCGAACTCCTGGCCTCCAGTGATCGGCCCAACTTGGCCTCCCAAAGTGCTGGGATTACAAGCAAGAGCCACTGCACCTGACCCTGTGGAATCCTGGAACAAAAAATAACATTAGGTAAAAACTAAGGAAATTTGAACAAAGGATTAACTTTAGCCAATAATGTATCAATAATGGTTCAATACTTGTAGCAAATTTACCTATTAACATAGAAGTTAATATTAGGGAAAACTGACTGTGGGTTGTATAACTCTCTATACTATCTTCTTAATTTTTCTGTAAATCAAAATTTTCCCAAAATAAAAAAATTAGCTTTGAAAAATAAGAAAGTATTTTCAACTAAACAATAATGAAAATACACATCAAAATTATGGGGCCTGGAGTGGTGGCTCATGCCTATAATCCCAGCACTTTGGGAGCCTGAGCTGGGCAGATCACTTGAGGTCAGGAGTTCCAGACTAGCCTGGCCAACATGGCTAAACCCCGTCTTTATTAAAAATACAAAAATTAGCTGGATATAGTGGTGCTCACCTGTAATTGGGAGGCTGAGGCAAGAGAATCGCTTGAACCCAAGAGGCAGAGTTTGCAGTGAGCCGAGGTCGCACCACTGCACTCTAGCCTGGATGACAGAGACTCCATCTCAAAAAACAAAAAGCAAAACAAAACAAAACAAAAATTGTGGGATATAGCTAAGGCAGTACTTAAAAGGAAGGAACTGTATAGCTTTACATACTTTTTAAAATAGATCTAAAATCAGAGACTTAAGATGCCACCCTAAGAAGCTAGAATTAAAAAAAAAAAAAAAAAAGAAGAAGAAGAAGAAAAAAAAAAGGAGCAGAATAACCCAAGACAAGTAGAAGGAAGAAACTTCTGAAGACAATAGCAAAAATCAATGAAAAAGAAAATTCAGGCCAGGTGTGGTGGCTCACGCCTGTAATCCCAGCACTTTGGGAGGCCGAGGTGGGTGGATCACCTGAGGTCAGGAATTTGAGACCAGCCTGGCCAACATGGCAAAACCCTGTCTCTACTAAAAATGCAAAAATTAGCCTGCCATGGTGGCAGGCACCTGTAATCCCAGCTACTCAGGAGGCTGAGGCAGGAGAATTACTTGCACCTAAGACATGGAGGTTGCAGTGAACCAAGATGGCACCACTGCACTCCACCCTGGGCAATAGAGTGAGACTCTGTCTCAAAAAGGAAGAATATTCATATAATAGAGAAAATTAACAAATCCAGCTGAACTCTCCTATGTTGTTTGTGGAAATACAAAATGAAGCAACCACTTTGGGAAAAGATCTGGCTATTTTTAGTTGTGTTAAGTATACGCCTACCCTATAACTAAAACATTTTACTCCTAAATAGTTCCTCAAAAAATGCGAAATACATTTTCACAAAAAAGACTTGTAAAAAAGCGTTCATTTCAATTTTATCATAGCCAAAAACTAGAAATAGCCTAAGTGCCAATCAATAGGTTGATGAATATAATGAATTATGACTCATCAATGAGAAAGAATGGACTCAGTATACACACAATCTATGTTTCCATGTATTATCTCTTTCCATCTTCATAACAATCTCTTTCCATCTTCATAACAACCCCGCTATTTGAGATATGAGGAACAGATACACAGAGTTCTTTAACTTGGTCAGATAGCTAGTGAGGTGTACCAGGACTCAAATACTGGTGGTGTAGTGCAAAATGCTTGCTGTTAAGGAATATATTGTACTTCCCTATGTTCACCTAAAACAGTCAAATCCATGGAGTGGTGTGTAGTACGAAATGGGTATCTTGGAAAACTGTGCTATAAAATTTCTATCTACACATTGCTTCCAAGCAATCATAAATAAAGGGTGAAGACAATTCTGCAGAATAGAACCTTAACTTGCTCATAAATGCACAGACCTATTCAGCCAAGGAAATGCTTAAGAAAGATAGAAATACTGTCAGTTGTTTTAACTTTGCTGCTACAACTACCAGATAAAGACTGCAGGAAGAAGATGTGCTAGCAAACTGGTGGATTAGGTATCAGAAGACCGAGGTTCTTATACCAGCATTGTGACAAGGTAGCCAAGAAAGAGAAGACATATCACCTCTCTGGACTGCATCGACTGATTAAGGAGGCTGGACCTAATGAGCTTAAACTTTCCATTAAATTAGATTCTGTGCCTGTCTTCCTAATAGATGGAATCCTACTTAAATTTTTTAAAAATTGTTATTGCCAATCTTTAATAACTCATTCATAATAAATTATCATCTACGAAAACATAGTTTACATAGAACACGAAGAGTTATTTACAATTCAATATCCAAGAAGTCTTTATTGAGAGGTATTTGTTGCAAGGAGGTGATAAAAATAAGGACCAGCTTGGGAATCAGATATACCTGGTTCAGATCCCAGTTCTGAACTGCCTAGTCATATGAACCTGAGCAATGCACTTCCTCCCTGGAACTCAGTATCCTCATCTGTAAAATGGTAATATATAAATGCATATCCTGATGGCCTGTTTCCCACTCTGCCTAGGCAGCCATTGCCAGAGTTTTTCTCTGACCCATTCTTTCCCAAAGTAACTCCCACTTGCTGCCAGGAAACTGCCCTTAATGTATCTTCAGTCCAGGTCCCAGTGCCTTCTGTCTGATTTAAGTTAGAAGGGTTCTAAGGGAAATGTAAAAGAACTTCATTAATAGTGTGTATAAAACCAGGCAGGCATATTGAAAGCAGGGAGATACACTGCAAACCCAGCAGGTGTAATCTTATTTGTAACATCACATCTTTAAGAGTTAATAAATAATTTTAATTTAAAAATAAAAGAAATAAGAAATGGAAAACTTGTGTGTCCCACTACTGTTTCAAAATTGAGTAGCAAATTATTGTATTGTTACCTATAATACAGGTACTATATAGTATATATTACCTATAAAGTAGGTAGCTATAAATTAGGTTCAAGAAAAGAATCCTAGCTTTCAAATGCTTAAGCTATTTAGCTCATAGCTCCTCCTCTTCTGTTGCAATTTGTTTGTTCTGCTGTTATAATGCTTATCTCTGTGGAAGTCATTTGGGATCCCTCTCCTTCCGTATTTCTCTCTCCCTGACTCTCCCCTGCCCTCCCTCTCCCACTCTTGATCTCTCTCTCTTTCTCTCTTTTTCTTCTTTCTCTACAACTGCAGTTTGAGCCTTTAAAAGGCTGATCTAATATTTGGTTCTTTGTTTTGTGTCCCACAAATTAGCACAGACTCAGTCATATAATAGGTGTTCAATCACTGTCCGCTCATTTAAATTAATCATTATAAACAAACATGCCACTGATATGGACCAAAGCCTTTTCCATCCAGAAGTTCCTTCTGAGAAACACAGAGCATGGGGAAATGAGGACAGAATAAGTAATCTAACCTAAAAGATTGTGAAGCTTCATGACCACGCCCAGAATGCAACAGTCCAAATATGAATTCAGTCCTTTGTTTTTCTTTCTTTCTTTTTTTTAAATTGGCTTCAAAACTGACCATGAGTCATAGGCCAGACTGTCATACAAAGAGGACAATTTTTCATTCTCATATTTTTACATTCTACACTAAAATCCAGAATGTCTTACACTAGAATATTATGGTAAAAAATCAAAATAAATAAATACATAAAAATACACATATAAACGATGTTACTTAAAAAGTAAAACACTCCAGGGTCTTAGCAGAACCTTCCAACATCTTAACTGAGACCCACACTTGGACATCCATACCCTTACACTCAGATTTGTAAAGTATGAAAGAGACAACAGATATCATTTGCATTAGAGGATTTCAGTATGAATGGCCTAAGAATCAAGATACTTAATTTTTTTTTTTTTTTTTGACACGGAGTCTCGCTCTGTCGCCCAGGCTGGAGTGCAGTGGCCGGATCTCAGCTCACTGCAAGCTCCGCCTCCCGGGTTCACACCATTCTCCTGCCTCAGCCTCCTGAGTAGCTGGGACTACAGGCGCCCGCCACCTCGCCCGGCTAGTTTTTTTTGTATTTTTTAGTAGAGACGGGGTTTCACCGTGTTAGCCAGGATGGTCTCGATCTCCTGACCTCGTGATCCGCCCGTCTCGGCCTCCCAAAGTGCTGGGATTACAGGCTTGAGCCACCGCGCCCGGCCGATACTTAATTTTTTGAATAGAATAAAATTTTTGAATCTTTCTATCTATCTATACATATCTATGTATTTATGTATATTTTTCTACCCTATTCAGTAGTACTAATCATAGATCTATTAATAGCAATAATGTAAGTAATATATTAGGTATACATTGTATGCAGGCATTGTACTCAGCCTTGCATATTATATTATTTAACCCTCAAAATGAATCTATAAACTAGAAAATTGAATCTAAAGAACACTAAATAAATTGTGAAAACTGTGCACATACAAAATAGGAAGGCAGTATTCAAACCTATAAATTATAACTTCAGGGCCCCCGGTCTTAATCACTACAATATATTTACTAGATACAATAACATTTTACCCAAAGTATTGTAAAATCCAGTTGGAAGTTTAGGAAATTCACTGTGTACATGAATACTATGAAGAATGGTTACTTCTTTTTTAACATCAAGCTGGATGGACGTTACAGCACGAGACCACACTTGTTTTTTTTTTTTTTTTTTACAAAATTTGTCTGTGAATGGGCAGTCAAAAGCTGAAGCAACCTTGATTTTGATACCTGGGTAGAAAATAGCCTTACTGACCAACACCTGCCCCATGCTTTATCCCTTATGCTTCTTCCCCCTCCCTTAAACTTTTCACTAAAGAGATAATTCACCCAGGCTAAGATCTAGGGCCATATTAGGACTTGAGGATACTTAAATTCTGACAGAGTTATGATACACCATGTAGTGAAAATAATATCAAACTGAAAAACTAATATTCACACATAGGCAACAACAAACAGTTTGGTTTATTTTTCAAGCATTTCTGTGTAAAATTTTTGGGATTAATCCATTGTAACATCTTTTATCTTTTAAGACAGATACCCATCTGCTGGTTCCTAAAGCTGAGTCCTCAACCATGGGGTGTACGTACTCAGAGAATGTTCAAGATGCCCCACTGAGTTAAAGGAAGAAAATGTTAGAACTTCTATTTGTATTTATTTGTAATCAAAAGTCAATTATTTTATACATATTTAAAACATAGATGGACATGGAAGATCTCATCCAGGCCACATATCAGAGGGCCACATATTATTCACTCAACCTCCAGAGGGAAGAGTAGGATGCCCAAAATGTGTAGGGATTGGAAGTGGAATTTTCACTCATTTTTCTCTCTTTTAGTGTATAGCAATCATTTGTAGTTTACTTGTATTCACCTAAGTGAATTTATAAATTATATTATCTAGTTTTAAACAATTTAATGATAATAAAATGAGTAAGTGGTTTAAAATGTGTCTATTAAGAAATTGCAGATTGAAGTTAACATTAACAATGCAAGCCCAACAAAATTGAGAACACAGAGAATCTAACCATTTAATAGAACAAGCTCCTCATTAGCCATGCTGTAAAGTAAAAATAAGGCATTAACCTGAAAGCATTTAAAATTATTAGGGAGACTAATCTATGGATTTGTGTTTATTCTAATTAATTATGAACCTCTTCCTAAGGACATATTGTGCCTTGATGGTTTCTAAGTAAATAACAGTATGATGCCATCATGACTAAGAAGAAGTTATTTAATTTCTCCAACAATTGCTTTAAGATATAGTACTAAAACAAGTACTTTGCAAAATTTCCCTCAAGGTGAAATAAATGCTTAGGAATCACTTTTGAAATTCCTTCATCTCAATTAGAGAAATACTTATTTTGCCTGCTGCCTACAAAAATATGGTCAGAAGCTAAAATACACTCCTTGGTTGGACAAAAGAGTTTTAAGGCCCATAAATCATCAAAATATAGTTTTCAAATTATCTTCCCCCATTTGAATCTACATATCTTCATAAAGTAAATTTTTCAATAATCACAGCCTTTAAAGACAGTTTAGAAATAAATAGAATTTAAACCCTGATCTTGGAATTTCTGTAATATAGTATATTAAACCAATATTTTTTTAAAACCTTAAGCTTGTTAATTTTTTTGCTCACATTAAGTTAATAAAAAACACGTTAATAATATAGTAATAATATTTTCAAAGTGATGGTGTTTACTTTATTATGTCTTTTTCTTGGACACGTAAGACTTCATTTTTCAGCCTCATTTGCAGTAAGATCTGGATCACTTGACTGAATTCTGGGTGCTGAAATGTAAGTTGGAAAGTTGTGTATCATTTCTGAGCCTAGCTCTTAAACCTTCATGTACAGTATTTCAGATTTTACTTTCCTTTTATAAAGTGACTTTGGAGGCAAATGTGGCAACATTATAAGATAAACTCATCTGGAATTACACAAGAGAAAATAACCTATGGAAGCACAGCCCACATTGGACTTTAATGTGAACAAGAAATAAACTTTGTATTGATAAGCTAGCGAGAGCTCAGTATTGCTACCACGAGTGAGGCAATTCTACACAGACTAATGCAATTATTAATAGCATATTGAGACCCAAATTTTTTGTACCATAAAAGTATTTATGTAATATTGTTTTTTTTTTTTTTTTTTTTTTGAGACGGAGTCTCGCTCTGCCGCCCAGGCTGGAGTGTGCAGTGGCCGGATCTCAGCTCACTGCAAGCTCCGCCTCCCGGGTTCACGCCATTCTCCTGCCTCAGCCTCCGGAGTAGCTGGGACTACAGGCGCCCGCCACCGCGCCCGGCTAGTTTTTTGTATTTTTTAGTAGAGACGGGGTTTCACCGTGTTAGCCAGGATGGTCTCGATCTCCTGACCTCGTGACCCGCCCATCTCGGCCTCCCAAAGTGCTGGGATTACAGGCTTGAGCCACCGCGCCCGGCCATGTAATATTGTTTATTTCATCTTTTTGTCACAATTTAAAATTTCCATTTTCCATGTCTTACATGTAATATATTTCTACAGTAGCGTAACTATACATCTGTTTGGGTTGCATGCCAAAGGTACTTTTTCTTGATAACTAAATAATAAAAAACATTTGGAGATAATTAAATTAAATATATGCTTTATTATCAAATTTTCATCACCAGCTACTTAAATAGCCATAGGATATCTTTAGACTTATTATCGCAAAACTGTATAATATATTTAAGCCCTAAGCAACAAGAAATGAATGACAGTTGCATCTTACATCCACACACCTCTCCTAATTTTTAGTTGATATGGATCACCACACCCCAAACCAATGATTTACTAAAAGTAGAGAGTAT
This sequence comes from Macaca mulatta, assembly GCF_049350105.2. Lineage (NCBI taxonomy): Eukaryota > Metazoa > Chordata > Mammalia > Primates > Cercopithecidae > Macaca > Macaca mulatta. The sequence goes on along the minus strand of NC_133413.1, from coordinate 131,800,943 downwards.
TAGTACCAAGGAATTAAACCAGTTACTCTTTGTAGCTGAAGAGAGTATTCTTTAAAGCAGTATGTCTGAGAAATACAATCACTAAATTTCACAAGGAAAAAAGTTAAAAACAATTAAACCCAAATCTTTATCTAGGATATATCTATGCATATACACACACACATGCATCTATATACATAGATAGATGGGCACATACACAAATGTGTGTATATGCTTAACATACATATATACATACAGTGGGTATTTATTTTTTAGAGTCACACCAACTTTTTTTAATCCTAGAGCCTATTTGACTATCCAGACTGAAAGTAACTAGAAGTGAAATTAAAATAAGCCTTAACTACAGAACAAAGTAAAAATCTTGGGCCTCATTTTGTTGAATTAAATCAAGATCACATGTTCACTTCAATGTCTCAATAGAAATGTTCTGTTCTTAGATACCAAAGCCAGACAGTTCATTTTCTAGTTCTTAACACCTATACACATTGCAGATGTAGCTGGTAAGCTCAAGGAGAATGTCTTCTTGTGGGCTGTCTTCAAAATGTACTAATTCTGAGAAGTTTGGGACTCTTAAAAGTAAGATTAAAAGCAGTAGGAGGCGTGGCCCTTGAAATATTTGAAACTGTTGATAGCTATGAGCTCCCTGGGACCTCATGGCCATAATATCTCCTGTGTGTGCTGTTGGCCACATACCACAGCATCTCTCGCCCTATCATTCAATCAGAAGTTTAGACTTTCAGGTCACTGTGACAGTTTCAAATGCTTTTAGAAAGCCAAGGCCAACATTTCAACACCACAAAACCTCCATGAAAGTGAGGAAAGTGATGGCTCCCTCTCAACTCCAGGGAAAACCCTTCAAAATAGCTCTTTTACTCATTATTTGTCAAACCAGTCATGCAATGGACAGAGTGTTTATGTTCCCCCCAAATTTGTATGCGATCCCTAATCCCTAATGTAATGGTATTGGATATAGGGCCTCTGGGAGGCAATTAGGTCATAAGGGTAGAAACGTAATGAATTGGGATTAGTGCTCTCATAAGAAGAGACATGAGAGAGATGATCTCTTTCTCCACCATGTGAAGATACAGCAAGTAGGTGACAGTCTGTAAACCAGGAAGAGGGCCCTCCCAGAAACCTCATTGACCAGCACTTTGATCTTCCACTTCCTAGCCTCCAGAACTGTGACAAATAAGTATTTGCTGCTTAAGGTGCATAGTCTGTGGTATTTGGTTATAGCAGCCTGAACTAAGACAAGTGGTGGTTAAGCAACCCAACCCTTTTAACATAGCAAGCTACGTGGGTATGAAATTTATGTTGTAAATGTCCTAGGTCAATAGCACCAAATGTCCTAGGTCAATAGTAACTCTGTCATCATTACTTCTTGGGGGTAATTCAGTCCATATCAATACTTCTGGCAAGGTGAACTCTAAATCTCCCCTTCATCTCTCTTGGTCAGTGGAATTGCCTATTGATTAGAGAGATGACATTTAGGGATGTCATGTATTATTAGTCAATGTAGGAATCTTTGTAATGCATAATGTAATTTAAGTCAAGGAAGGGATAAATGCTCTCTTGGAATAATAAGGTCATGGCTAATCATTCATAAGAACAAGTAACAAGTTTTCACACTAGAGTGCATGTGAAGTTTTTACAGCCTAGATTATTAGGGAAGATGTAAGCTATTTCAGAAAGAAGTGGCAAGATGTGCTTGATTTTAGGTACTCTATAAAATATCAATTGTAGCCCCAAGTGACTATTCACCTCATTCCGCACTTGCCCCTGTATACAGGAATAGGATTCACAAATCACTGAGTTCAGCATGCTTCTCTGGCACTTACGGAACTGTGATGATTAAGCCAGGAAGGAATAGCCAAGAAAGCCACCAAGGCTGTGGCGTTCTCAAAACAGGAATATGTGTGTTAACATGGACTGAGATGTTATTTGTGTAAAACAGAGTCACAGTCCTTAGGATTTGTCCTCCACACACCTCTCACTTTGCCCCACCCCACATTCACACAACAAGTACAAGAGGAAGATTTAGTCAAAAGGAAAGAGAATTTCTGAACATTAGAATGATCCAGACAAATCTCTCAGACGTATTTCCCACTCACACCAATCTCTTTAAGGTGGGGCTCGGGGGAATAAAGATATTCTTAGGGAGCAGGAAAAGAAGGGATGGCCAGATGGCTGCATAGTGCAATAGATCTCTCCTACTTTAGAGGATTGACTGCTGAAGAAAAAGATATATTGACCTACATAAACTGCTATAGCAGATTTCCACAGACTGGGTGGTTTAAACAATGGAGATTTATTATCTCATAGTTCTGTAGGCTGGAAGTCCACAACCAAGGTGCCAGCAGGCAGGATTGGTTTCTGGTGGGGTATGTTTTCTTTTCTTTCCTTTGTTAAATTTTACTTTAAGTTCTGGGATACATGTGTAGAACGTGCAGGTTTGTAACATAGGTGTACATGTGCCATGGTGGTTTGCTGCACTTATCAATCTGTCATCTAGGTTTTAAGCCCCACATGCATTAGGTATTTGTCCTAATACTCTCCCTCCCTTTGGCCCTCACTCCCTGACTGGCCCTGGTGTGTAATGTTTCCCTCCCTGTGCTCATGTGTTCTCATTGTTCAACTCCCACTTATGTGTGAGAACTATTTGGTTTTCTGTTCCTGTGTTAGTTTGCTGAGAATGATGGTTTCCAGCTTCATCCATGTTCCTACAAAGGACATGAACTCATTTTTTTTTATAGCTGCATAGTATTCCATGGTGTATATGTGCCACATTTTCTTTATCCAGTCTATCATTGATGGGCATTTGGGTTGGTTCCAAGTCTTTGCTATTGTGAATAGTGCTGTAATAAACATACATGTGCATGTGTCTTTATAGTAGAATGATTTATAATCCTTTGGGTATATACCCAGTAATGGGATTGTTGAGTTAAATGGCATTTCTGGTTGTAGATCTTTGAGGAATCGCCACACTGTCTTCCACATGGTTGAACTAATTTACACTCCCCTGATGGGGTCATTTTTCTTGGCTTTTAGGGCACTGCCTTCTTGCTGTGTCCTCACATTGCCTTTCCTCTGTGTGAGTGCAGAGAGAGAGAAAGATCTCTGATGCCTCTTTGTCTTCTTATAAGGGCATCAGCCCTATTGCATGAGGGCCCCACCCCATGACATCATTCACATTTAATTAGCCCTTTAGAGACTCTGTCTCCACATACAGTCACTTTGGGGGTTAGGACTTCAACATATAAATTTTGAGGGGACATAATTCTCTAGATAACAGGAGATATCATATGTAAATGATTTAAAACCTTACAGAATAAAAGGGCAAAATAGCAAATGAAGCCAGGGGTTAAGTTATGCAAATACATGTATCTTGTAAGGTTCTGACCAAACTTACATCGGCTCAACTTTAATTCTGAACCCAATGGCCAAGACCAAGAGGTAAACACCATCAGTTATAGAGCCCACCATGTCAATAAACTCTTATTTGCTGCTCAGGAGAAACAAAATTTTTCTTAGAGTCAAGGCCTGAAAGATATTTTCTGTATTTCAATTATACTTTTAAAGTTAAAGTAAAGCCTGGCTTAATAACATTGGGTCTAAGTATATTTCTTATTAGAAGCTTACAGAATAAATGCAAATCAATTATTTAGTAAAAGTGATTCTATGAAACATAACGTAGGCCAATCACATTTAATAAAACTTTCAATCAGTTAAACACCACAATTTTTTTTTTTTTTTTTTTTTTTTTTTTTTTTTTTTTTTGAGATGGAGTCTCGCTCTGTCACCCGGGTTGGAGTGCAGTGGCAACCTCTGCTTCCTGGGTTCAAGCGATTCTCCTGCCTCAGCCTCCCGAGTAGCTGGGACTACAGGTGTGTGCCACTACACCTAGCTAATTTTTGTACTTTTAGTAGAGACAGGGTTTCACCATGTTGGTTGGCCAGGATGGTCTCGATCTCTTGACCCCGTGATCCGCCCGCCTCGGCCCCCCAAAATGCTGGGATTACAGGTGTAAGCCACTGTGCCTGGCTGACAATTATTTTATAGCTCTAAAATAAGTAATGAATAGTATGAAACTGATTTTTATTTTCTAACCTTTGCTTATTAGAAAGGTACACTACCATGCATGCTTTTAACCAAAAGAAAATGCCAACATTTTCAGATAATATGGATACAAAGAGGCTTTTTCTTCCTACGTCTGTTCGCCATGCAAATGCTTAATTTTGTTTTTATTTTACACATTTTAAAAGGTAGTTTGAGGACTTCAGAGCAACAACGACTTACTTAAACCATATCTGCAATTCTTAGAGTTGTGTAAAAGGGTAAAGAAATAAATATACAGGTAAAATAATTTATCACAAACAGACCTCATCATAAGAAGGTATGACTGTATGGTGCAGCAGCCCTGTTTGTAAATTAAAGCTTCTGAACTCAAGGATTGGCTACCAAAAAGAAAATGACTATTTCTGTGTTAGTTTAATAAACCCCACATTAAAATGTTATGTCAGTTGTCATGTGTGCTTAAAACTTCAGAAACCAATAGGTACTGGTATAAAGGGTGGTATTATGCACAAAATAGGCTTCTGAATATAACCCAGGGACCTCAGGAGGGTCTCTCTAACCTCAACATTTTACCACCTCTTTTTCAAAGGTACTCATCTTCCCTGCCTATGAATGTTTTTATCAGTGAGTACATGGCTTCCTAGTCTTTTAACATTTAATCTCTATTTATTCAGCTAACAACTATCATCTCAAGATGCAGGGAAGTTGGCTGGGCACAGTGGTGCATGCCTGTAATCCCAGCACTTTGGGAGGCTGAGGTGGGCGGATCACGAGGTCAAGAGATAGGGACCATCCTGCCAACATGGTGAAACTCCGACTCTACTAAAAATACGAAAATTAGGTGGGCGTGGTGGCACAGGCCTGTAGTCCCAACTACTCAGGAGGCTGAGGCAGAAGGATCGCTTGAACCTGGGAGGCGGAGGTTGCCGTGAGCTGAGATCGTGCCACTTCACTCCAGCCTGGGTGACAGAGCTAGACTCCATCTAAAAAAAAAAAAAAAAAAAAAAGCGGGGAAATCCTTGACTGTAAGACAGGCAATCGAGAATATGCACAGACGGCTCCAAAGTAAGCATTTCCCAAGTCAGCAGGATGCACCCATCAGAAATTTCAGATCCGAAGTGATGGATCAAGGCTTTCCTTAGTCCAGTCCCAAACTCTCTCTTCTCTCTGTTCTAAGTCAAATATCAGTTAGGAATTAACCTATTTGAATTTTCACTTCCAGAACATATATTAAGTATTTTCCACAGTCAGAATTTTCTTTGAAATTTTGATGTTTAAAGACACTTCTGCTGCTTTGTGACATTTTAGACTATTTCAATATTTCATTGTTATTTAATCAATATGTGTTTACATCTTGTCTCCTGAATAAGAATGAAACCCCTTTAGGACTGTCCTCTAGCTCACACATCTTTTAACTTGCTGAAAAACTCAGAATGTTTTGTACATAGAGAAACAACATGGCAGACAGGAGTAGGCTTGGGTGTTGGGATAGATTCTCATCCTCAGTCTGTTAGTCCAGTCTCTAGCTATATGATTTCTGGCCACTGATTTAACTCTCTTGAGACATAATTATTATTCTAAGAACACACTGGCGTATGTGGGGGAGTGGAAGTAGCTGACTGGCTACTAGTGGGAAACAGATTCAGAGCAAACAGCGGATCCCATTTACACGGGTTTGAGGTTTTAGTGTTCTTGGCCTTGTTTGCAGAAACCTTTCTTCACAGAACTTCAGCTTTCAATACCTTTAAGAAAATGCATTGAGAAGATCAAGGGAAGGATCACTATTAAGCTGAGTGCAAAACCCAAAGCTCACTTAGATATCCCCAGTTTATTTCACTATTCGATAGACTTATGTTCTTGGGCAAACACAACTGTTTTTCCTGGCTCTCCTTCTCAAATATGCAGACAAATCCTCGATGGCAGTAACAGCTAGAGGAGAGTTTATAGCCAACACTGTTAAAGGGAAGTCAGCAATATGAGTCCTGTTTACTGGTGCCAAACTGCATAGTCAGACCAATATTAGAAAAAAAAAAAAATAGTTCAGCATTCAAGGCTTGCTGTTGATCACCTGAGTGGTTTTATTCTTTTATGAATTGGACTTGTTTGTTGCAACGGTTAGGGTAGGGTTTGTCCAGAGTAATTTTGAAAAAAATAATGAATAGGGGTTGTTTTGTTTGTTTTAAGACCGGCTTGTGCAAAGACAGCATTATAGCTACTAACCCACAAAGAGAGATTCTGCTGGGTATACAGGCAGGGCTGCTGGAAAAGATGCATTAAAAATGAAAGACATAAAAAAAGATGCATAAAAAAGACATTAAAAATGAAAAAAAAGTGTAGAAGAAGAGGTGGAATATGCTATACAATGGTACATTTTATATTGAACTGGTATAAATAACCGATAAGAAATGGCAATTCTGTGAAAAATCTTTATTTTTGTCTTCTGGACCCAGTCTTCCATACTCTTTCAGCCTTGGTCTTAAAAATTCTCCCTTCCCCCACCATCATTTCAGTTGTTGCGTGTTATAACTATGAGGGTTCTGCAATTATAGGTTAAGCACGTTATGGTAGTTTAAGATTGGATTTTTTTCTTTCTGTAACTATTATGTTGTCATAGCAAAAGTCTTGTGTAATATGAGAACCATAATTTCAATTTCAAAAAGAAAATAATGACTCTTCAAGCTGACTTAAAGAACTCAACAATTTAAATGAAGAGCAAAGAACCCCTACTTAGGTATGGAATACACCTGGAATACACTTGATTTGTATACATCTAAGGAAGTATGGATAAATGGTCATTAATCAATGTCCTATGTTATAACATAACCTAATCAGCCTCAGCATTTTTGATGAAAGCATTTGTTTATCGTTTCATATCATTAGATCTTTTAACAATATGGAGATTGTTTTATTAGGAAGTTCAGAACTTTCTCTAGGATTCATGGAAAAATGCATTCCTTAATGCACTGGTTTCAAAATTTCTTACAGAACTGGAATCAGTGGAATTTTCAAAGCTGAAGCAACTGTTGTAAAAGAAACATAGTATACTCCTTGATAATCAATCCACTTTGTGTGCTGGAGGAATGAAAAATTAATGACTTTAGTGACAAATTATCATATTTGGAATTTATGGATATTTTGCCAAAAGTACTAACTATAGATGTAAACTAAAATAAAGCAAACATTGCTTTTATTATGCACGGGATAACAGGGTTCAAATAATTTTTTGCCTCCCATTTGTTTGGGGTAACAGACTGCAAAGAGATCTATTCTTTAAAGAATAATTTATTTTTTCTCATAACCCTGTGAGTTGAAGGGTGGTTCTCCTGGTCCTGCTTGGAATCACTAGGGTAGTTACTGTCAGATGGCAGCTCTATGGACTGGGCTGAAAGGTGCAAGGTGGCTTTATTCATATGACTGGTAGTTAACGCTGTCTGTCAGCTGAGGTACCTTAGGTCTTCTCATCTGGACTCCATCTGAAAGATCTCACTAAACAGTTATCCTTCTTCCCACATCCTCTTCTTCTACATTATTTTGAAGTCTCTTATTCCTCAGGTTGCTTGGGATATTTTGAAACTTTTCTAGTCTGTTTCTTATCTAAAGGATGTAGATACCTCATTCTTCAAAAATTCTTTTCCTCTAGCACTATGCTAGAGCCATTCTGGTTTTTTAGCTACATTTTTGCCACTTACTTTTATAGCTGCTATCATCTTTGTGACCAGTTTGTATTGCTGGTTCGTGTATATTCATACTTTGGAGTTAATCAGCAAAACAGAATAACATAGCAAATTCTCCATAACAAAATGTTTAATTTACATAGTCCTGAATTATGCACTGTGATTCTTTGCAGACGACCTTTTTACTTCTGTGCCCTGTAATAGAATCTCTTTTATTTTGTTTGTTTCTTTTTTAATGTCAAATACATCTGTCTATTTTATTTTTAAATGTATACTTCTTGATATCAACTAAAAACATCCTAGAGTTTCACTGTCTTCCCTATATATTTTTTCCTTTCTTAGTAGAAAAATACAATCCAATGATCCAATTCCAGAAAAACTCACTGGATCCAGGTGAACATAGCCTCTTTAAATCTCTTGCCAATGAGCTGCTGGTCACTTTTTGCTGCTTGTCATTCAAGCACTTTGACACGGACCTGAAGTTATATAACAAGTGCCTATTCCATACTTCATTCAACTTTTGGGAGTCTACCAATGGTGTCCAGGACTGAGTGTAATCAACATACCAAGAAGCAAAAGAGATGCACCTAGCAGAAACATCTTGAAGGTGTACTATATCTATTACCATGAAGTCTGCATTCCCATTTTTTTTTTTTTTGGATTAGGAAGATAACTGCAATTTTTTTTTTTAAGATCATGTTTCTAACTAGCAAATATCATGAAAACCTCAGATTATTGAATAACAATAGAATTGTTAAGCACTGTAAAAAAGTCCTGTTAAGTAATATTTCCTCTAATCACAATTAAAGACAATAAATGGAAATTACTTCTTTGAATTAATTGTAGTGATATGTCGTTTATATGATCTTATCTGAACTTTATTGTTGCTATTTATCTTTAAATTTCCTTGAATAAACTGTCCATTTTCTCTTGAGTATAATTCATTTCTCAATTCTCAATGAAAATTTTGGTTTAATTTATTATTAAAATAGCATGGATAATTAAATGTATGCCTTTCATCTAGGGTCAAAATAGGTTGAGGAACAGTAAAAGCGAGAAATATTAAACTTGACTTAGTTTTAGTCTATTGCTTGGAAACTGCAAAACAACTTTATCTTGGGAATTTACCAAGTACTTATTATTATTTATGTTTGTCTTTTTCTGAGTGACTTTTTTGAAGAAGAACATAAGGATCTCACAACAATTATATTTTCTTTTCTTTTTCTTTTTTCTTTTCTTTTTTTTTTTTTGAGACGGAGTCTCGCTCTGTCACCCAGGCTGGAGTGCAGTGGCCCGATCTCGGCTCACTGCAAGCTCTGCCTCCCAGATTCATGCCATTCTCCTGCCTCAGCCTCCCAAGTAGCTGGGCCTACAGGCACTGCCACTATGCCAGGCTAATTTTTTTGTATTTTTAGTAGAGACGGGGTTTCACTGTGTTAGCCAGGATGGTCTCGATCTCCTGACCTTGTGATCCACCTGCCTCGGCCTCCCAAAGTGCTGGGATTACAGGCGTGAGCCAGTGCACCCGGCCGACAATTTTTTATTTTCTTAGTGAAAAAATATTAAATATGTTAGTGTCTTTGGTTTGTGCTACTATAACAAAATACCACAAACTTGATAATTTATAAACAATAAAATTCGATTTGACACATAATTCTGGAGGCTGGAAGTTTAAGATAAAGGGGCTGCATCTGATGAGAGCTTTCTTGCTATGTCATAACATGGTGGAAGGCATTGAGAGGTGACAATGTGCTAGCAGCCCTCACTCTCCGCACCACCTCGGCCTCGGTGTCCACCCTGGCGGCGCTTGAGGAGCTCTTCAGCCTGCCCCTGCACTGTGGGAGCCCCTCTCTGGACTGGCCTAGACCGGAGCCACCTCCCTCTGCTTACCGGGAGGTGTGGAGGGAAAGGCGTGGTCCGGGACCTGGGCTGCGCAGGGCGCTCAGGGGCCAGCGCCAGTAACCGCAGGTGCAGGTGTGGGTGGGCTCAGTGGCCTGCACACTGAGCAGCCGGCCAGCACGGCAAGCCCAGGGCAGTGAGGGGCTTAGCCCCCGGGCCATCAGCTGCAGAGGTTGTAACGGGTCCCCCAGCACTGCCGGCCCGCATGCACCATGCTGGAATTCTCACAGGGCCTCAGCCGCCTCCCCATCGGGAAAGGCTCAGGACTTGCAGCCACCCATGTCCAAGTCCCCACTCCATGGTGGGCTCCTGCACACCTAAGCCTCCTGGATGGGCACCGCCCCCTGCTCCATGGCACCAGGTCCCATCTACCGCCCAAGGGCTGAGCAGTGCAGGTGCCACTGAGGACTGGCTGGCAGCTCCGCCTGTAGCCCTGGTCCAGGATCCACTTGGGGAAGCCAGCTGGGCTCCTGAGTCTAGTGGGGACTTGGAGAACTTACCTCTAGCTAAGGGATTGTAAATACACCAATCAGCACTCTGTGTCTAGCTCAGGGTTTGTAAATACACCAGTCAGTACTCTGCCTCTAGCTCAAGGTTTGTAAATACACCAATTGGTACTCTGTATCTAGCTAACCTAGTGGGGACTTGGAGAACTTTTCTGTCTTGCACCCTGTGTCTAGCTCAAGGATTGTAAATGCACCAATCACCACTCTGTCAAAACAGACCAATCAGCTCTCTGTAAAATGGACCAATCAGCTCTCTGTAAAATAGACCAATCAGCAGGATGTGGGCGGGGTCAGATAAGGGAATAAAAGCAAGCTGCCCTGTCTAACAGCGGTAACCTGTTCCGGTTCCCATCCAGCGTTGTGCTATTTGCAGTAAATTTTACTGCTGCTCAATCTTTGGGTCCACAATGCATTTATGAGCTGTAAGGTTGACCCTGAAGGTCTGCAGGTTTGCTCTTGAAGCCAGCGAGTCCACGAACCCACGGGGAAAAATGAACAACTCCCGACACGCCATCTTTAAGAGCTGTAACACTCATGACGAAGCTCTGCAGCTTCATTCCTGTCAGCAATACCACGAAGCCACCAGAAAGCAACAGCTCTAGACACATCTGAATGTCTGAAGGAAGAAACTCCGGATACATCATCTTTAAGAACTGTAACATTCACCGTGAGGCTCAGGGGCTTCATTCTTGAAGTCAGAGAGACCAAAAACCTACCAATTCCAGACACAGCATCACAATGGCAAAAGAGAGTATGCAGGAGCTGCATTCATTTTTACAACAAACTTCCACCATAATGTCATTTATCCATTCATGAGTGCACAGCCCTCATGCACTAATTACCTGTTTAACAGTTCACCCTGTTGCACTGGGGGTTTAGTTTCTAACACAAGAATTTTGTGGGACCCATCCAAACCGTAGCACTTAGGACAAGGAAGTTGACGGAAGGAGATGTTAAGAGTATAGGAGAAAAAGAAAACAAAACTGTCAGCAAGACAAAGAAGAGTTTTAAATTCAGTGGTGATTTAGGTTGGATACTGCCCTAAGAATGAACAAAGCTCTTGAGTGGATGGCCTCTCAGAAGTCACTTAGTCTCCAAATTGAGAACAAGACCTTAGTTAAGTTTCCTGCGGGATAACTGAACCCTTTCCACATCAGACTACACTGCCACCTTGGAAGTTATATGACACTTTCATGCTAAGCACTAGCACACTTCTGGAGTCTAGGGTTGCCTTCAGGTCGCTAAATGTTGTGGGTGGTCAGTATTATTTTACAGAAAGAGAAACAGAAGCTCCAGAGTGGTTAAGTGGCTTGCAAAATGTCAAGCAATACTTCAGAGGGCTGATTCTGAAACTCAGGGCTAATCTCCTTATTCAGATGTTCTTTAGAAAAGAATAATTTTATTTTCAAGAAAAATATTTTCTTATTTTCAAGAAATATTAAGAAAAACAAATGTAAGAGAATTCTATGTTTACAAGGGATTACAAAACAGAATAATGATGACTTTGCACATAACTTCCTTAATTTAAAACGTGTGGGGGTTGCACATTCAAAAATGCCAAATTAATAGTTTTCTCAAGCTTTTGAGGAATGATATACTTACGTGGAGAAATTTACCTATGACAGTCATCATTCCCATGACATCTGTTTTGGTTTACAGAGCTGGAGAGTGGAGAAGACACATTACTTACTATCTTACAAGAAAACTGGAAATATCTTAGCTTTGAGTTCAAATATTTCCAGATGGTAGACATCGAATGCAGGCTTCCTCTCCTTGCCTGCTCCTCCAAAGTTTTATGCAGCAGTAATAAGCTCTTATTTGACTGTGCTACATTTTATTGCAGAGAACAGAAGGATTGAGGCAACATATTTCTCAGGGAATGATTCTTTGCTGAGTGTACTTTTAACGCTGAGTTCTGTTTCTGTCTTAAAAATGAAATACATAGCTCACAATTTTAGCCTCAAGAATACTACAGAATTGTGTTGATTCTTCGGTTTTTTTAACTTTTCCAATAAGACATTTCTAAACTTGTAGAAAATGCTCTCAATTTCTATTTCCACAGAATATGGTAGAAAAGCACAATGATATTTCTTGCCCATAATCTTTAAATATTAAAATTGCTCTCATGTAAGTAAAAACTTAGTACATTAATTTTTCTTGCATACTGAGTAATGAATCTCGTGGCAATTTTGGGAAATATCTTTGGAAATCTAAATTAACTCAAAAAAATCCTGATTTCTACTTAGGAATGTGATCATAAAGGAAACAAAATTGACAAATGAATTGGGGAGAAGTTTACTTTGTTTACAAATATTTAATTTCAACTCATTTTCCCACTTGTAATTTCTATCACATGTATCAGTAGTAACTGTATTTCGGCCATGGTCTTTACTGGATAGTGTTCCTGGGCTTTTCTTAACATACTGACGAGAGACTATGTCCTATTTATTCAGAGGAGGTGAAAAGAATCTGCTTATTAAACACCCAGAATGTATGTAAAACCTGGTTCCAGAATATGACAAAATATAATAAAATTGTTTCATGCTGCATTATGTGTTCAACTCCTCCAACCTTTGACATAAAAAATAGAAGGCAATATTGTTGCAGAATCATTTCAATGCTTTTTCTTTTACCACTATGCCTGCTGCAAGTAAAAATTGTTTTTTGTATCTCCAAATGTGTGGATAATAAGTATTATAAAGACCAAGAATTTTCCCAGACCTGTGGACTTGAGGTGCCTAATCTGGGGTGAAGCAAGAGTCAGCATTTACTGGAGAATGGTACTTGGAAAAAATATTGATTATATTCACTAAGACATAGCTATAAATATCCTCCTTCAGTAGGCAAGTGGGAGAGAAATGGGATAGGGACTACTGAACTGGGAGAGATGATAGAATCTGCTGATTTCTCTGGTTCATTTCTGCAAACACATGCTGAGTGTCAATTGCATTCTAGGTATTGCCCTTTGCACCTCTATGCAATGATGAAACTAACACAAAGACACAATACTTGATCAAGGAATGAAAACCCCAATGTTATTTGCTTTTAGTCCTTCTTGCGTTGGGTCGTCCTCCTAGAAGCAGTGATTCTTGAAAAGTAAACATCAGACGGGAGATGAAGGGTGGAAAGGGGTTCAAGTAGAGAGAGCAACCTGCACAAAGGCACAGAAATAGGAACATGTTGTATGCATAGGAGAGTACTGCCTACCGGGAATTCTAATGAATGTAGCATAAAATCCAGAAGCAAAGAATATGGGAAGTAACTGAAGAGAAAAGTAGAAGCCAGTTACCAGTAGCTTAGATTGACCCCTATGAGTGATGATGGCAAAGGGGCATGGGAGACTTTAAGCAAGATCATCAAATGGTCAAATTTGCTTTTGGATGGATCAGACTGCATTTTGTGCTCAACGGATTGAAATGGAGCAATACTAGAGGCAGGCAGATCAGTGAAGAGATTGTCACAGAAGTCTACGCACAAGATGATAGTGGCCTTTGCCTTCATAGCACTTGTCACTGTCAAATAATTATTTTCTCATTCTGTACATATGCATTCAATGTTGTCTTCCTTATGGAAATAATAAACACCACTGTGGTAGTGAATGTGACTTCTTCACCATGATGCCCTCTAACATCTCACACATGTCTGATGGTGACTGATTACTGAATAATTGTTTATAATGTAGGAGCTAGTGGCCTGAATGAAAACAATGGGACTAAATTCAGAGCAAGGGTTAGGTTTTTAAAATATTCAAGAGGTAAATGTTCTAGGACTTGCCAACAAAAATTGACAATGACATCCGGGTGCCTGTATTTTTAAATTATTTACTTATTTACCTTTTTTTTTTTTTTTTTTTTTTTGACACAGGGTCTCACTCTATCACCCAGGCTGGAGTGCAGTGGTGCAATCTCGGTCACTGCAAACTCCACCTCCCGGTTCAAGTGATTCTCCCATCTCAGCTTCCAGAGTAGCTGGGATTACAGGTGTGCACTGCCACACCCAGCTAATTTTTGTATTTTTGGTAGAGATGGGGTTTCACCATGTTTGTCAGCCTGGTTTCGAACTGCTGACCTCAAGTGATCTGCCCGCCTTGACCTCCCAAAGTGTTGGGATTACAGGTGTGAGCCACCACACCTGGCCCTGGGTGCTTGTATTAATTAGACTGAATGAACCTCCAGGGCTAGGCATAGCATAGTGTTAAAAATATTAACTATGAACTTCCTTTAGTTCAAATCCCAGCCCTCTGACTCCCTCGCCATGTGTCCCTGAGTCAATGATTTAATCCACTTTGGCATTCAATGTTCTTCGGTTTTCTGAAATGCAAAATGAGAATGAATATAGTACCTGCCTCATCATGTCGTTCTGAAAATCACAGGAGTTAATGCTTGTAAAGCACTTAGAACAAAGCCTGGCAGACAGCATATGTTCAATGAAAAGTTCAGATTAAATTCTCATGAAGTCATTAGTCACTAGTGACGGTTTCATTGCAGGGAGGTGCTTTTGCCTTTAAATCTCAACCATACCGTCTCATTTGATCTGCACTCCTCCCCGAAAAGTTTTACTGTCTTTACTTGACAAACAGTAAGCCAGACGCTCCAAACCAAGTGGTGTGATAAAGTTCACACAGATTGTCATCGCCCAAACTAGCCTCAAAGCAGGGAGGCTTTGATCCTCCAATAGCGCTTTCTACTGAATATCTCCAAGGGAGAACTTACTGCTGGCTGTGTAGTTGTAAAGAGCTTAAAAGCTAACCTATCTATAAAAACATATGATTGATAAATCATGTCACACCTAAGACCCATTTAACTAGCGCAGACATGCCTAGTTATCCGATTAAAACACTGAAGCTTTAGGAAAGTCCTTCAGACATGGGATTTTTCTTATAGTCCATTAAAGATGTATCTTCCACAAATTTTAGTGAAAATGTTTCATATGTAAAGTTAATTTTTAGGTAATTAATTTTGTTAACCATAAGTTCTTCCTTAAGATTCTAGTTTATAGAGGTTTTCATCAGTTTACATCTTCAACTGGAACAGTTTCTGTGTTCACTAGGTACTAATTTTTACGTTCCTTTTCTTGTAGAGCATTAGAAAAAATGGAAATAAAATATTGGAGAGATAAAAATGGAGGGAAAGAGAATAGAAGAGTGGGGGTAATGGTTTTACATTTCAGCTTTGGGAAAAATAAAATAAATTAAGTAAAAATATTCCTGAGTCCTAGAAATGCCATTGAGGGTCTGTCTGGGGTGATGAACTGAGGATGAATGGAGGGAGCCTGATAGGGCTGCAACATGTGCTCTGTGGCTTTCCAAAATCTGCTGGTCAGCAGAGAGTCAAAATTGGGAAAAGCATTTGCCAACTAAATTCCAGCTATTGGATTAAATCAAAGTCATCCAAAGCTTTATGTATCACAAGTTAGTTTCAATTTCTAGGATGAATAAAGAAGGAATTTAAACAGTGTCCCAAAGGTGACAGTCGAAACTTCATAGAAAGTCTAAAAGGAATGGAACATATGGACAAGGAATCCAGCTCTGGAAGATGCCTGTGCTCTGTGGATCAGAACTGATTTCTGAAGGTTTGTTATCTGTCTGCTGGAGAAGAACAGACATCGAGAACAAGCTTTAGGAAAATTATAGCTTGTCTTTCTCTTTCTGCCATCTTGGATCCTGTGGAGGCCTGCTGGGAACAGGACTTCTAAAAGGAAATATTGTCTGGAAGCCTGTGGTCCAATGCCATTTTTGCTGTCTTTATAAGTGGGGTCTCCAGAACCAAAGGGCGCACAAAGCTCTTCCTAAAATTGTAGGTGTTTATGCCTGAAATGAAACAAAATTCTATTTGGGCAAGAGATGTACTTATGTATACAAAGCAAAGAACAACAGTGACTGCTGGCGGCAAACCAAGCAAAACCAGAGTAATCTGGGGAAAGGTAACTCGGGCCCATGGAAACAGTGGCATGGTTCGTGCCATATTCCGAAGCAATCTTCCTGCTTAGGCTATTGGACACAGAATCCAAGTGATGCTGTACCCCTCAAGGATTTAAACTAGTGAGAAGTCCACAAATAAAAGTGGATTTGTGCTCTTGTGAAAAGAAAGAAAAAATATATAATAACAGTTCGTTTCTTCCGATTATAAAACCTATTGACACAATTTGTATGTCTTTTTTCTTTGTCATTTTGTACCTTTTATATTTTGTGTTTCTAGTGACTCATTCCTTTGTTTTACAAAAATATTGATTAAGGATGGATTTGTGGATAAAAGTGACCTTTTCCACAGATAGTTTGAGAAGTACTGTCTTACTTAGAATGAATGTTTTTTTTTCCCTACAAAATGTACCAAATTTACAACCATCTCATTAAAACTGTAGGAAAAGGAAATAGAAAAGTTTCTTCAAAGTAAAGCATAATATATGAAAATAAATTTTATATTGTCCAACATTCCTAATTTAAGATGGGCAAAATGTCATTGACAATTTTATTGGGTAATGTGTTGAAAATGTATCCTTTTTATTTTGACATACATGAAATGTATAAGGGCTTTTTTTGATAGTTGCAATTATGTTTCCATTTACTAATTATTGCTTTATCTTAAAATTATGTAATTTTTTACAGCAATTTGTTTTGCAACAATACATTTGGGAATACAGTCCCTCAGTTGAGAGGAATATACAGCATTTTGTATTATCAAACTGTACCCTTGGGGTAAGAGGTCCCATATATTAATTACCTACAAAGTAGTAGCACACTAAATCATTTGAATTTTTTCTGAACTTACTGGCTTTAAAAAGTATAGTAATGTTCATATTAAAGAAGACATTTCCTTCATTTTCTCCAGTGTTTTCAACGTCTGTAAACACTGCTATTTTGTTTCTTGTTAGGAGCTGTGAGGGAACTAGGCTTGGTGCTCAGTGATTTATTTCAAAAGAAAGACATACATGAAAAATGTTCACCTCAGCTTTAAGGAAAGAACCTAAAACACTTTCCAATATTAGTAGTATTGAAATTAGACTTGGACAAGTAGGATCCCTGTTCTTGGCTACCTCCAGGCGATGTGCTCACCCAGGGGACACACACACACATTCAACCTTTTAGATCATGCTCTGGGAATGAGGGACCCTGGGGTTCCCTGCCCCAAAGGCCAGAGCCTGCTTCCAGGCCTGTGTGGCCACCATCCCTGAGTCTGTCATCTAGCAGGCTACTGGGTTACCAGGGTGAGCACCACAGTCCCGCGGGGAGGCCAAGGAGATCTGTGAGGTGAGGGAAGTTGTGAATAGGGATATGAAGTGCTAGAGGTAAAGGACTTGGTTAGTGGGTGGGAAAAAGCTTTTGACCCTGTAGTATTCAGCATA
Organism: Macaca mulatta; assembly: GCF_049350105.2. Taxonomy (NCBI): domain Eukaryota; kingdom Metazoa; phylum Chordata; class Mammalia; order Primates; family Cercopithecidae; genus Macaca; species Macaca mulatta. The sequence continues at coordinate 131,783,449 of NC_133413.1, read as the reverse complement.
AAACTGCCTGTAGGATTGGCAAAGATCAAAAAGTGTTGTTACAGGTTGAAGGCTCACCAAAGTATGTGACCGGTTAAAGGTGTCCAGGTTCTTGCCATCTTGAACAAAGAACTGGACAAAATGCACAAACAAAGCAAGGAAAGAATGAAGCAACAAAAGCGGAGATTTATTGAAAATGAAACTACACTCCATAGGGTGGGAGCAGGCCCCAGCATAGGGGCTCAAGAGCCCTGTTAAAGAATTTCCTGGGGTCTAAATACCCTCTAGAGGTTTCCATTGGTTACTTGGTATATGCCCTATGTAAACAAAAGGATGAAGTAAAGTTACCAAGTCATTTACTCGGTGTACACCCTATATAAATGGAAAGGATATTTCCTGTCATAGCTGAAGTGTTTCCATTTGATTTAGTTCTAGTAAGTCAGCGTGAACTGGCCTTATGTTCCTTGCCCACAGACCCTATTCTCCTGCCTCAGTGTCACATAAGGGTTAAAAAAGATGACTGAAAACAAGCCTTCTCCAGCATTCACGGTAAACTATACATTGGCACAGCCTCTCTTAAGGGACACGTGGCAATACCAGGAAACGTTTTAAATTCCATCCCCACTTATAGGACTTTATCGCACAGGTCTACTCTAAATTATATATAAGAATGTCTTTCTTCATTGATTCATTTATTCAAAAAACTAACTTAATATATCCTTTATTCCAGACACTCTTTGGGTTTCCAGGAATATAGCAATGAAAGAAAAATAAGGTTCCTGCCTTTAAGGAGATTACAGTTTAGTGGAGAAAGCAGAGCATCAATAAATGAGTTAAGAAATAAATAGGGTGGGCATGGTGGTTCACACCTGTAATCCCAGCACTTTCAGAGACCCAGGAGGGAGGATTTCTTGAGCCCAGGAGTTTGAGAGAGTTTGAGACAAACCTAGGCAATGTAGTGAGACCCCATTCTGAAAAAGAAATAACTAAAAATAAAAATTAGCTGGGCATGGTGGAATGTGCCTGTCGTCCCAGCTACTCAGGAGGCTGAGGTGGGAGAATTGCTTGAGCCTGGGAGGTCGAAGCTGCAGTGAACCATGATGGTGCCACTGCACTCTAGCCTGGGCGACAGAAAAAGATGCTGTCTCCAAAAAAAAAAAAAAAAAGAAAAAAGAAATGTGATTACATAAGCATATAATATAAAGGGAATACAGAGAACGGAAATTGAAACACTGGTTAGAGACATTATATATATATACATGTGTATACAAACACACACAATATATAAAATATATTTCCTAAAATAATGATATCGTAGCAAAAAAGCAACAAACAACTTAAATGTCCATTAATATGGGATTTATTTAAAAAGCTAGGGTACAGCTAGGTAAATAATGCTCTTTAGATGGCTGTTAAAAAGTGAGGCAGAGCTTTCTGCATATGCTAATAAGATAATAGCTCCAACACAGAGGAGAAGGAGGGATATGAAGGAAAAGAAGAAGAAGGAAGGATATGAGGGAGGAGGTTAGGAAGGGGCAGAGGAGGAGGACAAGGAATAGCAGCATTGTATAAGGCAGACAATATGTGCATATCACTCATTTAATGCTAGCATCAAAGTGAAAGTGAAATATATTGGTCTCTATCCCTTAGTCATCTGACAGAAGCAGAAAGTACTAGAACCGTGGGTGAGTGGCAAGAAGACGAAGCCAGCTGGAGTTCTTGCAATCTAGCCATCTAGCCAATAGAAAGAAGCCATAAAATTATTATTCCTAGCTCTTTTCACCCCACCCCACCCTCTACGTTCTTGTATCCCCTGGCTGGGAAACACCTGTTATGTAATAATTCTCATGAATGTGGGAATATAGCTGTAGTTTTATGCATTGTCTCCTTATTATCTATGACTATACAGAGCAGAAAACTAGCTGTGGGTTATCATGATTAATCTTGCTAATTAGATTTTCTATTTCCTTTGATTCCTTCTTTGCATTCCTTCAGAACTGACACTGGGAAGTTTAGACCAGGAAATCGCAGCTGTATTCACATGCTATTATGCTTCGGGTACAGAGAGGCCTTCTATGCCCCATGAGTTCAGAAACCTAATTTCCATGTATATTAATCCTTACTTTGTACTGAAGCAAACTCAAGCTTTCTGCCTGTCTGTGTGTTCAGTGAGTACTCTGTTGCTTGTTGTGGTTTGAAGATAGTGAGACAGGGTATTTTCTCATGGTACTCACTTGTCAAGACAAATTTCCTAGGGAGTTATTAAATTGTAGGTTAGTTTTCTTTTGTGGCTGTAACAAATAACCCCAAACTCATAAGTTTAAAAGAATGCAAATTTATTATTTCAGGTTTTGGAGGTCAGAATTTGGGCACAGTATGGGTTAGCTGGTTCTTTCCCTAGAGTCTCACAAGGCTGATTTCAAGTTATCAGCAGGGCTGTGATCCTTTCTGGAAACTCTGTAGGTAAGTCCACTTCCAAATTAATTCACTGTGTTGGCACAATACATGTAGTTGTAGAACTGAGATGTTCCAATGATCTTGATAATTGTCAGCTGGGGGCCATTCTCTTCTTTTAGGGGCTACACACTCTTTGACTCATGGCCCCTTACCACCATCTCCAAAGTCAGCAACGGCAAATTAGATTAAGCTTCAGGTCTCTCTAACTTCTCTCTCTGCCTCATCCCTCCTGCCTTCTTCTGTCACATCTTTCTGCCCAACCTTCAGTTCCACAGCTCAAAAATTTTAATGTTGCCATTTCTTCTTACATTCAAGATCCAACAAATTAACAAGAGACTAAAACAGGTATGCAACTAGTTTCATCTCCAACTCAAGTGCTGCAGGTCACTTAGCATGCTATGTATGGAAAGATACAAGTCTACAATGAGATTCAAGTCTACAGTGAGATGTAACCCACTAGGAGTATGTAGTAATGCTGTCTATGTGTACTTGGGTGGAGCTAGCGTAGGTAGGTTAAGAAGAAGGTCTCAGAATGTGTTTCATGCAAAACTCACTAGGAGTACTTAGTGATGTTGTCTGTGTGTACTTGGGTAGAGCTAGAGTCAGTGGGTGAAGAAGGAGGTCTCAGCATGTGTGTCATTCAAAACCCACTAAGAGTAGGTAGTGATGCTGTCTGTGTGTCCTTGGGTGGAGCTAGAGTCAGTGGGTGAAGAAGGAGGTCTTAGCATATGTGTCATGCAAAATCCACTAAGAGTATGTAGTGATGCTGTCTGTGTGTACTGGGATGGAGCTAGAGTTGGTGGGTGAAGAAGGAGGTCTCAGCATGTGTGTCATGCATTTGCAGCACAGCACCTAACATACAACTATAATGTCCACAAGTATCTCTGGGAACAGACCCAAATGTTTATGTTCATAAAGCTCTGAATTCTCTTCTATATTGGAGATACTTAGAAAATTAAATCAAAATAAGGTTTCTCTAGCGATGCCGAGCAGCTATATAGCTTTTCTCTTGTATCTCACTGTAAGATTGTTTAGGTTGACACTTTTTTTTTAAATCATTGTCTGTGGTATAGTTCTATGATGCTGATACAACCAGCTCACTAAACTACATTATGGCACCTTGATTGCAACTTTGGTATTCCCAGACCCCATTCTTAGAGTCGCACCTGCATTTTACCTTTTTCTTCTGTGTACCCAACCAAAAAGTCTTCGGTTTTATTGTTCAGTCATCTATAATATATTTTACCCACATTTTCATCTGCTATAATTCTTTAAGAGTTCATCTCAATGTCACGTTTTCAGGGAAGCTAGATGCAAATAATGATAATAGTTACTATTTTTAAAATAAAGGGTAGGTCAGACACTAGTACCTTTACATAACACACAGAATGTAACTTTTTAATTAAGTTTATAAGGTGAGTATTATCATACCTTTTTTTTTTTTTTTTTTTTTGAGATGGAGTCTCGCTGTGTCACCCAGGCTGGAGTGCAGTGGCATGATCTTGGCTCACTGCAAGCTCTGCCTCCCGGGTTCACACCATTCTCCTGCCTCAGCCTCCTGAGTAGCTGGGACCACAGGCACCCGCCACCACGCCTGGCTAATTTTTTTGTATTTTTAGTAGAGACGGGGTTTCACCATGTTAGCCAGGATGGTCTCAAATCTCCTGACCTCGTGATCTGCCATTCTCAGCCTCCCAAAGTGCTGGGATTACAGGTGTGAGCCACTGTGCCTGGCCTATCATACCCATTTTAAAGTGAAGAAACAGACTCAATGTGATTAACTTGTTTCCTAGAGAGCAAAGTTTGCAAACCCATGATGGTTCAAACACAAATCCCTTGTTCTAAATTACGTTGCAATGATAAATTTCTCCATGACTATGGCTTCTTAGGTTTAAATCCAGTCATTTCTTCATGACCCATCTCAAGGTCACTTTCTGCACAAACATTTGTAATTCCCTCAAGCACATCACTCCTAGATTTCAAACCTCTTCTTTCCTTACTTACTTCACTCGTGAAACTCTTATCATTTCTCTTGCATTATTTGTCCTTACTTTCTACATTCCTTGATGAGTTGTCTGTGACCTCCCTGAAGACCAGGACCAAGTCTCATTAACTTTATCTTGTTTAAAAGGCCCAGCATTCTACCTAATAAATGATCAATAAATAACTGAATTGATTAACACTTCTCTCAGTGGAATTTCAAAGAGCCTGACATAAGAATGGCTCTGCTCATACTAGAAGAGAGTAGGGAAGGATGACTTAAGTCATGTTTAAGTTACCTTTAATCTCTCTAATTGAGGCTTCAACTTTGAAGCTAAATTCCAAAATGATTAAAAGTGCATTACTGACTTCACACACTATTTCGTCTGTACGTCAATGCTCACCCACTGGGAGTATCAACCTTCCAAAGGCTAAAGCTAATGTTTGAGGGAGGAGCACCAGCAGTTAGTGGTGCCAGAAGATTCAGGCCTTGGGGATCTTCATAAAACAACCCACCCTTTTCTTAACACAGTGATGTTACCACTTGCTAATCAGTCAACAACTGGCCTCTGTAACAGAACTTCTCTAGATTCACACAGTTCATAAAAGCAGAAGCATCCATGAACTTTCCTTTACTAAGAACCATCTAGTTCCATGAAACTGTTCAGCTTTGGGACAGGAAATTATCACAGCCCTAAAGATGGGGAGATGGGGCTATGCTGCCATTTTCTTTTTATTATTGGAGGCAAAATTGAGAAAATAATATACTTTCAGATGTCATTTCAAAAACCTTTTCATACTAAGCAAATATATTCAATGGCTTGTATAATAACTTTTTATATATTTAGAGTAATTCACAAGATGTTCCCCAAACTCCGTCCAAAATAAGAGAAGGCTCACCTAGAAGAGACTCAAACATCAAAGAAAATTTGTGTTCTCATGTAGCAACATAGCCAGTATACAGGGTCAGTGGTTCAACACCACCACCAAGGACTCAGGTTTTTAACAGCTCTTTGCTCTGTCTCTCTGAGCATGATGGACTTTGTCCTTTAGTTCCTCTCCTGTAATCACAAGGTGAATCCTGCAACTTCCACCTTCATGTCTTCCTATAACCAGGTCAGAAAGGATGGAGGGGAAAAGAGGATACATCTTGTCTCTAAGTTCCTCATTAAAGGCAATGAATATTTTCTAGAAACGTACAGCAGAAGTCCCTCACTACTCATTAGCCAGAGGAATTAATTACCATTATTGCAAGACTAATTGAGATTCACCTCCGGGAGCAAAAGATGATTTGTCTTCTCTAATCATATACCTGTATATACCGGAATAAATCCTGTTTCAGTAACAAGGCAGAGGGAATTAAATACATTATTCATTTTTACCCTTTACAATGGTCCAGCAAGGAAGGTTAGTGTGGTAGATATTGGTGATGCTCACCAATATGTATGGTTCTATTCCTTTTAGCCACAGAAAGGAATTACAATTTCATGCCTCTTGAGTCAGGTCAGGTACCTCCTTTTAGTCAATGACATTTAAGTAAATATGACATGTCCTACTCCTGGGCAGCAAGTATTTAATGATTAATTGATAGCGTTCTCTTAGCTCGATGACATGTGGTGGTAGCTAGTGTTGAAATGGAAATACAAAGGTGAGCCACCTTATGAAAGACATCTCCCTTGGAGAGTCTTCCAGAAAGACATACAGCGGAACATAAGCAAGTGCGAAATAAGCCTTCACTGTTTTGAGCCACTGAGATTGTGTTTTTACAGCATATCAGCTTATGATTGCTACAGGTGGTCAAGCAGAATTATCTCCAATTTGTTTTTCTGATTCAGTTGGCCAAGGAAATGATAGAAGTTATTCAGTTCTGCCTCCTAGTACAGCCCCGTTCTAACTTATAATCCCAAATTATTTAAAGCACCATCAGTTCACACATCAGCTGTGAGTGTATTTGCCTAAATTCTTTAATATTATTTACTCTCACTCATGATGTCTTTTAAAGTAGTATGTCATTTGGACCTACTTTTCTTTTAATGAATCTTTTTCTAAATCGGCACTTCGCCGATTTAGGTAAGATTACTTTTACTATAGAATATAGTAAGCTTGGCCAACTTGTGGCCTGTGGGTGGCATGTGCCCCAGGACAGCTTTGAATGTGGCCCAACACAAATGCGTAAACTTTCTTAAAACATGATGAGATTTTTGGGGTGATTTTATTTAGCTCCTCAGCTGTCGTGTTAGTATATTTTATAAATGGCCCAAGACAATTCTTCTTCTTCCAATGTGGCCCAAGGAAGCCAAAAGATGGAACACCCCTCTGGAAACTTCCTGTACTCACATCAGCAAAGGCCAAGTGGGAAATGTAAACTTCCACCTTTGTGAGGCTATAGTGAGGTTCCCAGCAGCTCCACCAGTGTGGGGTCAGAGAAGGCTGGGTAGGGACTGTCAGTGGAGACTCCTGGGGAACCTGGACTTCCACTCCCACATCGCAGTCATGAGGCACCCTGCTGCTTAGCCACTGAGGTGGTGTCACATGAGGCCCAGTAAAGAGTCAAGATTTCCACTATCACCCAGTGGTCATGAGGCCACTACCATAGTGGTGTCAGTGGGGGCCAGATGGGAATCAGGAATCCTCACCTCCGACCAGCAGTCACGAGGAGTCCTCCTTCTCATGTGTGAGGCTGAGTGAGGAACGTGGATTTCTATCTCCATTGGAAGTAATCATGTGCCACTCCTCTTCTGCAGCCAGGGTGGTATCAGAAAATGCCAGGTAAAACCAAAGCTTCAAATGAAATCCAGAGTCTTATAATACAGACATTTTCAGATTCTAATACAAAATCATGGGGCATACTGAAAACCAGGAAGATCTGAAACCAAGTGAAAAAAGACAATTAACAGAGGCCAAAATAGAGATTACACAGATGATAGAACTATCTGACAGGGATGTTACAGCAGCTATCATAAAAATGCTTCAATGAACAATGATAAATATGCCTGACACAGAAAGTGAAATCCTCAGCAAAGAAACAGATTAGATAAAGAAGAACCAAAGTAATATTAAATTTGATACTAAAATTGACATATATAATAAATTTGAAATGTCCTCAATTTATGATAGGGTCACATACCAATAAACCTATCATAAGTCAACTTAGGAATGGTTTATCAGAACTTAGCCCCTTAGTAAGTGGAGGAACATACTAAATGTGCATCATTTTGGCACCATTTAATCAAAAAATCTGAGTCAGGAATTGTCTGTAAAGTATCAGTGGATGTGTTCGACAAAAGAATATAGGAGACAGAGGAAAAGAATCCGTAAACTGGAGGAAAGAACATTAGACATTACCTAATCTGAACAACAAGACAGAAAATAGACTGAAAAGAAAATGAACACGGAGTCTCAAGGGTCTGTGGGACAATAGCAAATGATAATACTGGTATCCCTGGAGTTTCAGAAAAAAAGGAGAAAGAGGGCATTATTTAAGAAGTACTAAAAGAAACTTCCCAAATTTGCCAAGACATAAACCAACAGACTCAAGAAGCAAACGCCAAATAGAATAAACCCTGAGAAATCCATGCCTAGACACGTTGTAATTAAACCTCTGGGAACTAAAGACAAAAAAATCTTGAAAGCAGTCAGAGAAAAATGACAACTTTCCTAAAGGGAAAATAGAATTTGAATGACAGTGGAGCAGAATTCTCATCAGAAAGCATGGAGGTGACAAAGCCATGGCACAATGTTCTTCAAATACTGAGAAATCCTACACCTTCTGAAGATATCTTTCAGAAATGAAGTGGGCAATCGACACATTCTCAGACAAAGGAGAATAAGATAATTTGTCGCCGGTAGACTTGCCTAAGAATGACTAAAGGATGGAATCTAAACAAAAAGAAACCAAAAGAGAAGAAACCTTGGAAGGGAGAAAGAACGCTGTTAGCAAAACTATATGTAACTACAATAGGTTTTTCTTCTCCTCTTGAATTTTCTAAAGTATGATTTCTAAATTATGCCGGTTGAAGCAAAAATTATAACACTCTCTGCTATGGTTCTAAATGTATGCAAAGGAAATATTTAAGGAAATTATTTTATAAATTGGGGAATTAAAGGTAAATAAAGGTATAATTTCATAGGAATTAGTAAAATGATGACACAAGTAGACTGTGATAAATTCATATATATATGTATTATATATATAATGTAATACACAGACCAACCACTTAAAAATTGCACTATTTTGAGTGTAAAAGATATACTCAAAAACAATGTAGATGAATTAAAATGAAATTTGAGGAAATGTTCAGTTACTACAGGAAGACAGAAAAATGCAAACAGAAAAACACAAAAACAGAGAGAACAAACTGAAAACAAAAATAGTTGTGAATTACATTATGAGACAATGATTCCCTTTTCAATTTCTTTCAAATCTCTGATCAAATCAGGCAGAAACCTCAGTCTGGTGACAGGAGTCTTTCACAATTCCCTGGCATTGCTAAACTCTCTTCTTTAACCCAGAGGGAGCAGATCTCAGATTCAGAACCTGGGCAGGTGACAGCATTTAGCCAGAACTCTATAACACTGCTTGCATTGCGATTATTTTTAAAGTCACTTTTCTTTGTGGCAATTGATATGTTTTCACTCACAGGTGTTATACAATATTTCTTTTATGACAGAAAATACAAAATCATGGGTCTATATATGGAAAGAATGTTAAAGAAATTATAGTTCATATATCCAAAAAGAACAAATATCGGGAAGATGGTATCCAAATGACTGAAATTGGTGAACTCATTTAGGCAAAGTGCCTTATCTACTTTAAAAAAACATGTATTTTTAAAAAATATTTATTATTATTTATCTTGCTCTGTCACCAAGGTTGGAATGCAGTGGCATGATCTCTGCTCACTGCAACCTCCGACTCTCCAGTAAAAGCAATTCTCTGCCTCAGCTGGGACAAAAGGCGCCCACCACCACATTCAGCTAATTTTTGTATGTTTAGTAGAGACGGGGTTTTGCCGTGTTGGCCAGGCTGATCTCCATCTCCTGGCCTCAAGTGATCCACCTGCCTCGGCCTCCCAAAGTGCTGGGATTATAGGTATGAGCTACCGTGTCCAGCCTTACTATTCGTTGAAGTACTTATTTAGCCCACTATAATGTGAGCTCCTTAAAGTCAGGAAAGATGTCGATTTTGTTTCTTTAGCATTTAGCACTATATTTGTCACAACATTCTCAATGTTTGGTGAAGGTCTGGTGAATGGTGAATGTTTGATTGAACAGCTCTAAAGAAAGGCATAGAGAAATAAGAGTAAATTCGGCCCCTTTAATAAGAGTAAACTTGGCCCCTGTGCTACACTTTGTTCATGGTGGGCCAAGGAAATAAAAGTTGTAAATAATGTATTTGTTTGAACTTTTTTCTAATCATGTGTTTATGTATGCATTGGGGTAGTGGGTATAAAGCTAAAGGACGTGAAAATGGGTGGTGTGATGTCATTTCATCAAATTCAACAACAAATACATGACAGTACTGCCAGATATTTCACATTCAGTTTTCAGTAAACTACATTTTGCTTTCAGAAAGATTAAAATTTTAGCATAGGCATGTGCCTATTTATTTGTTTTTGGGTTTTTGTTTTGCTTTGTTTTGTTTGTGGAGACAGAGTCTCGCTCTATTGCCCAGGCTGGAGTGCCGTGGTGCAATCTCGGCTCATTGCAACCTCTGCCTCCGGGGTTCAAGTGATTCTCCTGCCTCAGCCTCCCAAGTAGCTGGAATTACAGGCATGTGCCACCATGCCTGGCTAATTTTTGTATTTTTGGTAAAGACACGGGTTTCACCATGTTGGCCAGGCTAGTCTTGAACTCCTGACCTCAAGTGATACGCCTGCCTTGGCCTCTCAAAGTGCTGCAATTATAGGTGTGTGCCCCATTTACATTACAATTTTTACCAACTATTTTACACCAGGATCTTAAATTTATTTTTTTGACTTCAGATACAGGGTTTATTCTTGAGAAATACTGTCATAATTTTACAAAAATTATTAGCAAAGTTGAAAAAAATTATGTGTATGTTTTTATATGTATTTGTATGCATGTATTTTATCTGTATACTTTAAAAGTGTTAGAGCTCTTCTTTTAATCTTATTCTTTTTACCTACCTACCTAACTTGAAAAGCTGAAAGAAAATACCTCAAAGGCTTGGCTCCCATTTTTTTCTGGAAATTACACATTTTCTCGCACATGTGAAAAATGCTTTAGGAGATGAATAGTCATTGTTTACGCACACTCAATGAAGCCTCACTTCTCTTGTGCATGTGTGTATGTGTGTGTGTAAATAGCAAAGTTAAATTTATGACTTAGATTATATGGTAGGACTTTCTTACTTAAACTTATTATTCTCATACACAAACAGTAACAGGGACTAATGATTAAATTTTCCAGATGTGTCTTGGACAGATATGCATTGGAAATAGATAAGAAACATAGAAGTTGGCATATTGTCTTGCTGTACAAACAGCTATTGAGCAAGTGAAATCAGTCGTTTTTCAAAATTTCCTATTTGAAAATAATCTTGACATTGTTACATTTTTAGCAACCTCCTATTTAACAGATAAATACAAAGCTAAATTTTGGGTTGTGCTTATTCAAATGATCACAGATTTGGAGTCTGTGGTCTCCCTGAAATTTACTGTATTGTTCTAAGAACTTTTTGATGTCTTAGGGAAACAAAATTGGTATTTTTTTAGTTTTTAAATATTTTTAACTGATAATAATTATACATATTTATGGTATACATGGGATATTTTGATACATGCACACAATATATTATATAATAATTAAATCAAGGTACTTAGGTTACTCATCACCTCATACATTTATCATTCATTTTTTAAATTTATTTTTTATTTTTCCAAATTTTGGGGGATACATAGTAGGCATATATATTTATGAGGCATATGTGATGTTTTTACACAGGCATGCAATATGAAATAACGACATCATAAAGAATGGGGCATTCCTCCCCTCAAGCATTTTTCCTTTGAGTTACAAATAATCCAATTACATTCAAGTTATTTTCAAATATACAATTAAGTTGTTATATTACTAACTATAGTCACCCTATTGCGCTATCAAATAGTAGTTCTTATTCATTCTTTTTTTTTGTACCCATTAACCATCCTCACCTCTCCCCACTCCCCTCCCCAGCCTCTGGTAACTATCCTCCTTCTTTCTATGTCCACGATTTCAATTGATATGATTTTCAGAATATTTCAAATCTTCTCTTCTATCTATTTTGAAATATATAATACATTGTTATTAACTATAGTCGCCCTACTGCACTATGTAATACTAGAACTTCTTCCTTTGGTCTATGTTTATAGTCATTCACCGAACTCTCTACATCCCCTGCTCCCTACACCATTCCCAGCCTCTGGTAACTATTTTGAATATTTTTGAAGAATAAAGTAAGAAGTTATCAACTCTTATATTTCACTAGTTTGAACTTATAAAAAACAAGGAAATCTTGTGATATAATTTATATCAGGAAGAAAAATGGTGCATGACGCCCCCCATCACATATTCTGACAATGTCATATCCTCTTACTTCAAGCTTCAAGGAACAATAGTTTGCTTCATCTTTCACACTAATACCCATTTCAGAAGAATGAAAGGCCATATTCGTGGGAAATGACATTTGAAAACTGGAGAAAAGGGAAGAGCATATTCATGAGGAGAGAATGATTCATTTTAGGGGCGTTGTTCTTTCCGATGAACAATAAATCAAAGTTAAATGTAATTGATTTCTTCATTCAATAAACATTTAGTGAGAGTCTAATGTGTGGCAAGCTTTGGGTTGTCATAATTACTTTGGTGAACACAGAAAAAGTGTCTCCTCTCATAGGAGTACTTATGTTTTATTGAATGGAGTCAGATTATAAACAGGGAAAATTATAAGGTAATTTCACATGAGAAGTACTATAAGGACAATACAAGAGAATGACAGAAAGTGACAAGGAGACAGAAGAAGTGACAGTTGTACTGAAGGTCAAGGAAGGTACTTTGGTCTGACTGTAGTAACTTATACCTGGGCAAGAGGACCCCCTGCCTTAGGCTCTGTGCTTTCGAGAGCCTGCATATTGTAATCCATACGCATACATACACGCATTTATTTAAACACACACAACTAAATGAATGCATGTCTAACTTTGCATCTATCATTGTAGGCACAATGTGAGCTTTAATTTTAAAAATCTACCCTCATGATTAATGGCATTCAGTATCTTTTTTCTTTTTTTCTTTTTTTTTTGAGACAGAGTCTTGCTCTGTAGGCCAGGCTGGAGTGCAGTGGCACAAACTGGGCTCACTGCAACCTCTGCCTCCTGGGCTCAAGCAGTTCTCCTGCTTCAGCCTCCCGAGTAGCTGGGATTACAGGCGTATGCCACCATGCCTGGCTAATTTTTTTTTTTTTGTATTTTTAGTAGAGACAGGATTTCACCATGTTGGCCAGGCTGGTCTCGAACTCCTGACCTCAGGTAATTCGCCCACCTCAGTCTCCCAAAGTGCTAGGATTACAGGCATGAGCCACCGCGCCCGGCCAGCATTCAGTTTCTAGGAAAAGGCTTCTCTATCTCCTTTGGCTCTATGTCCTCAAAAAAAGACAGTGGAGATTTGTGCATTGCTCACTGTTGATTTCAGAAGTGGACACCGTGTTAGAGTCTATAAAATATTTGAGCATCTGACTTGCTTAGGTAAGAAAAAAGACAAATTCTTGTCAGTTAAAAACAAATGTCCAAATTCTCTGCATAGAAAAAGAATTACTTCCCTATACTACAATAGGTCCATTTTCTTGCTATATTTTTCTTCTAAGTTTTCTAGAGATATTTGCAAAAGCTCTAGAAAATTTAGACGAAATTAAGAATCAGGATAGTATTTTGCAATATATAACTCATAGCTATATAACTCATATATATATATGTTACACAGATGAGTGTGTATGGGGGTGTGTGTGTGTGTGTGTGTGTAGGTTTAGATGTAATATACATGGAATCTTATACCATTTCTTTATATTGGTAACTAGATGGTCATTGAACTTTAGAATTGCAAAAAGTTGTATTTTTATTTAATATTTATTTAAATATATATTTAAAATTATGTTTATACAAATATATTTAAAAGTTATATAATTTTTATTTTAAATTGATCATTAGCCATTGTTTGCTTCTTGTCTAATTTTCATAATTTTAAATAGTGAAAAATCACTCTTCAAAAGAATGACTATATTATTACTGATTTTTATTCTTTTTTACAATTTTGAAAGTATATTCACATATATTCAAATACTGTATACTTCAAAAAAATTGAATTTTATTTTTGATCCTTGTAATCATTACTATCAATATATTCCAAATTATGTGAACATATTAATTAAAACAATACAATGAATATTATTAAAGTGAAAGCAAGAAATTTAAATTTATGGAATTATTATACAATAGTTTATAAAGTATATATACCTTTATTCTATTACTCACCTAAACATTGTCAGCCCTTCAGCTCAAACACTGTCATATGTGTAATAATAATTAGATTAGATTCACTTGTTTCATATTTCACCCACCTGCAATCAAATTAACTCTGTAGCTCTCTATGTACAATTTAATTTCTTTGTTACAAAGCTATGTTTGGAAGATTAACATGATATAATACATTCCATTTAATAGTGTGTTAGCTGCTCATTTGGACATGATGTCTGTGGCTTTCCATGTATCCTCTTGTCCTAACCCCAAGGAATGCTTGGTGTGGGTCTGTCTGAAAGGCAATAAATACATCAACCATGCTCAGTGTGAAGAGTGATGAGAGAAAGATGCTTGATACTAGAGAAGCAGCAAGAAGAATATGACTAAAGTCTGGATCACAGGGGAGAACAGAAAAAGGTCAAAATGAAGTTATTATAGTAATCCAGGTAAGACATGACAGCAGTTGGCACTGAAGTGGTAGCAATATACATGGAAAGAAGATAGAATTAGCAGGTAGTCTGGAAATATTGTTAGCAGTATTGCTGAAAGATTCCATATGGGATATACATGAAAAACCAACTTGATTCTTAAGTACTGTTGTATGAGTAAATGGGAAATAAACTAGAATAATGCATCCGTTTACTGATACAGAAGAAACAATCATGCTGAAGATTGTCTTACTATAACATGGTTATTGCTGAGTAATATTTCATTATATAATTTTACTACAATTGGTCCATCCTTTGTCCTAATGGTAGGCATATGTTTCATTTCTCAAGAAATGGAATTTCTGAGTTAAAAGATTAATGCAATGAACTATGAAAATAATTTTGCAAATTATTGTACAATTTATCGTATCAGTTGTTCCAAATTTTCACCAAGGCTTGATATTGCCAGCTTTTACTTTCAGCTATCCTGTTGGGTGTGAAATGGTTTATCATTTTATTTTATTTATTTATTTTAATTTTATTTATTTATTTTGAGATGGAGTCTTGCTCTGTTGCCCAGGCTGGAGTGCAGTGGTGTGACGTCCACTCACTGCAGCCTGCACCTCCTAGGTTCAAGCGATTCTCCTGCCTCAGCCTCCCGAGTAGCTGGGACTACAGGCACGCACAACCACGCCCAGACAACTCTTGCATTTTTAGAAGAGACAGGGTTTCACCATGTTGGCCAGGCTGGTCTCAAACTCCTGACCTGAGGTGATCTGCCCGCCTCGACCTTCCAAAGTGCTGGGATGCAGGTGTGAGCCACCATGCCCAGCCTATTGTTTTGTTTTGATATGCATTTCCTGGATGATTAATAATGTTGAATACTTTTTTGTGCAGTTATAGGACACTCATATATCATCTCTGAGAAGTAATTCTTCAAGTATTTGGCCCAGTTTTTTTTTATA
Organism: Macaca mulatta; assembly: GCF_049350105.2. NCBI lineage: Eukaryota > Metazoa > Chordata > Mammalia > Primates > Cercopithecidae > Macaca > Macaca mulatta. The sequence goes on along the minus strand of NC_133413.1, from coordinate 131,768,131 downwards.
GAGTTATTCTTTTAATTGTTGACTAGTAGGCATTCTTTACATTTTCTGGATACAATCCTTTATCAGATATTTGTCTTGCACTTTTTCTTTGCCCCAATCTGTGGAATGTGTTCTCATTTTTAAAGTGTCTTTTGATGAGCAAAAGTTTTCAATGTAGATAAAATCAAATTTATCCTTTTAAAAAATACTTTATGCTTTTTATGTCCCATCTAATGAATATTTTCCAACTCCAAGGTCACAAATGCTTTGTCTCTCTTTCTTTTTCCTAGAAGTTTACAGTTTTGGCTTTTCATTTAGTTCTAGCATTTATTTCAAGTTAATTTTAATGTACTTTTGTAGTGGAGGTTGAAATACCTTATTTTTTCCATATGGAGATTTATCCTTATTCCAGTAGCACTGGGTTGAGAAAACTATCATTTCCCTTTTAAATTTCTTGGCATCTTTTTTTTTTTGAGACAGATTCTTGCTCTGTTGCCCAGGCTGGAGTGTAGTGGCATGATCTCTACTCACTGCAAGCTCTGCCTCCCGGGTTCACGCCATTCTACTGCCTCAGCCTCCTGAGTAGCTGGGACTACAGGCGCCCGCCACCACGCTGGGCTAATTATTTTTGTATTTTTAGTAGAGACAGGGTTTTACCATGCCAGCCAGGATGGTCTGGATGTTCTGACCTCATGATCTACCCGCCTCGGCCTCCCATAGTGCTGGGATTACAGGTGTGAGCCACCGCGCCCGGCTTCTTGGCATCTTTATAGAAGTAAGTTGGCCACATATGATGAGATCTATTTCTAAACTTTCTATTCTCTTCTATTAAGCTAAAATTCTATTGTCTTGATTACTGTAACTATATACTAATTTTTGAAATCAGGTAGTGTGATACCTCCAACTTTGTTCATTTTTTCTGTTCTTTTGGTTATTCTCAAACCTGTTTTCCATATGCATATATTTTTAATTGGCTTGTCAGTTCCTGCTTGTCAATTCCTGGTACTGAATTGAATACTTAAAGATCAATCTGCAAAGGAATGACATCTTAATATTTAGTCTCCTGATCCACCGACACAGTATATTTTTCCATTCATTTAAGTTTTTTCAATTTTCTCTCAAAAAATGTGTTTTAAAAGCTTCAGTGCACTGGCCTTGCACACATTCTTAAAATTTTATCCCTAAGTGTTTTATACTTTTTCATGAAGTTGTGAATAACATTTAAACATTTTGTTTTCTAATTGGTAACTATTATTATATAGAAATACATTTGTTATTTGATTTTATTGTATATTTACCTTGTATCCTGTAACATTAATAAATTTGCTTATTTGTTCTGGTAGATTGTATGTGGATTTCCGAGAATTTTCTCTACACAAGATTATTTCATCTATGAATAAAGTTTTAATTTAATCTTTCTAATCTTTGTTTTGCTTGTTATTCTTGTCCTATTACATTGGCTAAAATCTATAGTACAATGTTGAATAAAAATAGTGCAAACAAACCTCATTGCTTTTTCCCAATCTTATGGGAAAAACACTCTATCTTTTTCTCTATTAAATATCATGTTAGCTTAACATTCTTTTGGCGATCCCCTTTATAAGATTAATAACGTTTCTTGTTATTGGTCTTTGCTGAGATATTTAATCATGGGTAGATGTGGACATTTTAAAAATGCTTTTTCTTCATCCAGTTGAGATGGTCATTTTGTTTTTCTATTTTTTAACCCCCTTGTTATTTGGGGAGTTGCATTAATTAAATGTTGACTATTAAGCAAAACTTGCATCCCTGGAATAACCCCAATTTGGCTATGATATATTCCCCTTTAAAACTATTGTTAGGATTAATATGTTCATATTTATTTAAGAATATTTGCAACTATGATCATTAGAAATATCGGTCTGTGATTTTTCTTGCTTGTAATATCCTTGTCAGATCTGGTAATCTAGATTTGGCTCGAATTTAAAAAACTAGTTGGAAAGTGTTCTGTACTGCTATATTTTCTAAAAGAATTTATCTAGAATTGATGTTATTTCTCCCTCAGATATTTTATAGAAAAACCAGTGAAACTCTCTGACATAGCAGTAGCAGCTTTATTTTAAAATTCCATTTTCGAAAATCAGAGGTAGAGCTATTCATGTTTTTACTTGTTTTTGCATCAGGTTTGATGTCATATTCAAATAATTTGCCTATTTAATCTTAAGTTTTCAAGCGTATCAACCTAAAGTTCTTTATAAAGTTATTTTAACTTTTAAATAGGATCTGTAGTGATGTCTTTTTTTAATCACCAAAAGTAAACATTTGTGTTCTGTCTTTTAACTAGTCTTAAGATTTTTAAACTTTTTTCAAAAAACTAATTTTGCCTTTTCAAAATGTCTCTTATTTTTCTACCACTTTATCAATTTTGCTATTTGTTTAAAAGTATATTCTTCAGTTTGTGTAATTTCTACTAATTTATCTTTAAGTTCAATGGTCTCTTCTTCTATAGTGCCCAATCTTCTGAAAATTCATCCAGTGAATTATTTAGTTCTGATATTTTTGTATTTTAATTTTAGTGGTTTCACCAGATTGTTTTTCATATAAGCCTCCTAGTTTTCAACTACATAACAGCTAATTCTAGAATATATTATATGCCTTATCTAAGAGAATTAACAGATAGCTGATACTGATTTAAGTCAGAAGTGGAGATGCTGACTGCTTGTATCGATGTGTATTAGATATAAAACAAACAATAGTTCTTTTCTTTTCTTTTTTTCTTTTTTTTTTTTTTTTGAGATGGAGTCTCGCTCTGTCGCCCAGGCGGGAGTGCAGTGGCGCGATCTCAGCTCACTGCAAGCTCCACCTCCCAGGTTCACACCATTCTCCTGCCTCAGCCTCCTGTGTAGCTGGGACTACAGGCGCCCGCCACTGCACCCGGCTAATTTTTTGTATTTTTAGTAGCGACGGGGTTTCACCGTGTTAGCCAGGATGGTCTCGATCTCCTGACCTCGTAATCTGCCCGTCTTGGCCTCCCAAAGTGCTGGGATTACAGGCGTGAGCCACCGTGCCAGGCCCGCAATAGTTCTTTTCTAATAACTACGTTATACTCTGTTCAGGAAGGAATTGAAGCAAGTAGCATTTTTACCATACTCATGCATTTTCAGTGTTGAATGTACACCAACATATACCAAAAGGTGAGAAGTTAAATCAATTTTGAGAAAGAACATAAATGAAACAACAAAAAAAGATCTTGCAGGATGTAAAAAACGTCTTTAGGCAATGGTTTTTACAAATGTCTGTTTCTAATACGAGATACAGCTTAACAAACCATTTACATTAGCAACAAGAAGTTTTTTTTAAAAAAAAAACTTTTTGTGAAAAACTCATATATGGCCCAACACATAACAAACAATGCAAGCCAACCAGACCTAACACATGAAGGGTAAGTATGCATTAAAGAGAAGATGATTAATTTCAACACAGGCTATAAATAAATAAAAACATCAAGATTTATTTAGTTTTTATCTAGTGGAACTCAAACTTGAATCCAGAGAAATATCTGGAGAGTTTATCATGCAGATTCCTGGGCCCCCTCAACACAGAGTGTGATTCAGTGGTTCCAGAGAAAGGTCCAGGAATATTCACTTTTCACCAGCTCTCCAGGTTATTGTGAATCAGGGGTTCTCAAACCACATATCCTCCAACAATTGAGCCAGAGGCAGTCAATATCAGATTTCTTTAAATAGTTGTAAAAATCACATGAGATTAGCAGCACTGCCTTAAATTTAACATAGACCAAACTGAGACCAGGGCTTTAAAAAGGAAAAGAAAGAAGAAGAAGAAAAAAAAAGAATGTGAGCCCCAGACTTTTTGTTTCTGATGCCCATGCTCTTTTAGTGAATCACATACTTTGACCTTTAGCTATGTGTACACTGTGGCTAAACCTTCCTGATTTACCAGGAAGCCTTAAATCTCAAACCAGTTTAGACCTCTTATATGTGTCTATTTCCCCAAAATAGATATTGAATCATTTAAATCATTCTTGGCAACTCTTTCTCCCTCAGCCCCCATCTTTGTTTTCATTATCAAGTGGAAAGTTTGATTTTACATCTTAAATATATGTTGAGTTTCTCCACTTCTCTGTCTGTAACACCATCATCCTGGTGTAAAATTACAATTCATTTCTCTTTCCAGTGATCCACTGACATCCACTCATGTGCCTTTCCAGTCATTGTCCACATTGCAGCTAGATTGACCTTTTCAAAATGAATATTGGATTATATTTAAAATGGTTTAATGGCTTCCCATTGTTTGGGGATAAAAGAATGCAATTCTTAACATAGCCTTGCATAAATTGATCTCAACCTTTTTCTCCAGCCTCATCCATATCGAGACTCCTTTCTCTCTACTATGGACACTCTGGACTTTAACAGCTCTCAAATGTGCTGTGCTCCTTCCCACCATGGAACTTTGCACATGCTGTTCCCACAACCTGAGATGCTCTTCACCTCATCTCCATCTAATCATATTTTCATTTTGGGGGCCAGAACTCCATTATTACATCTTCTAGGAAGTCTTGTGAATCTCTCTTAGTAACTCAAATTACCCAGTTAAAATGTCACAGAACACCCTGTACCTATGCTTATTAAGGAAGCCATTTTTTATCTGCTATTTTGAGCAATACCTGTCTCCATATTAGATTGTAGACTTGTAAGACCAGAAAACATTTGACTTGGCTCCCCATCTTTAACACGTAGCTGAGTTATCTACAACTCACATAGCTCAGTGTCTACAGCACACATAATAAATACTTCATAAACAATTACACAAATTAATTAATTAGGTTAATAGTGAGTTTCTTGGAGAGAAGGGCAAAGTTGTCAAAAGAATAATTAAAAATGCCTATTTCAAATAGAAATTTCAAATTTGCCTCAAAAAACAATTTTATTAAATACTGTAATCCATGGAGGGAGCTGAAGGCCATTATCCTTAGTGAACTAACACAGAACAGAAAACCAAATACGGCATGTTTTCCCTTATAAGTGGGAGCTAGATGATTAGAACACATGGACACATAGACAGGAACAACAGGTACTGGGGTCTATTAGAGAGTAGAGGGTGGGAGAAGGGAGAGGATCAAGAAAAATAATTACTGGGTACTAGGTTTAGTACCCCAGTGATGAAATAATCTGTACAACAAACCCCCATGACACAAGTTTACCTATGTAACAAACCTGCACTTGCACCCCAGAATTTAAAATAAAAGTTAAAGAAAAATATACTTTAAACCAACACAAATTATTGCACCCCATGGGAAATCACCACTAAGAATAATTGAACAAGATTTGGAAAGTATAAAATATTTGTACTAATGGCACAATTTATTTTTTAAAAAGGTTTACGAGGGGCTAAAGCTATTGTAAAGAGAATTCTTATGATTTCCTAGAAAATACCATAGTGACTCAGGAGGCTTAGGTGGAAACCAAACAAAATCATCTTTCTGTGATTCAATATTGGATGGGGTATTAGAGTCTGTGACTAAAATACATCTGTGGACAAAAACACAAGCTCAGCCTTATTCTTTTCCTTGAGTCAGCCAAGCACTGCTTATAAATCACCCAGAAGCAACAATAATGGGGTATGTCTCTTCTGAGGGCCCAATGTTCATAATGAATTTTCCCAGTTAGCCCTTAAAATACCTATGAAGCAGATTTCTGTTTTTTTCTATTTTAAAAATAAGGTAACTGCCATTCAGTAATTTGAAAGTAGATACACAGCTCAAATAAAGTATGTAAAGCATTGTTTACCAAAATATATTTTGCAGAAACTGAGTGACAGGTTAGATGTTAAATAATCTTTTTAAAATTAAACTTTAATCTTTGATTAAATAAGTTGCAAAAAGAGGCCTAGGTTAAAAATATTAAAGCTATTTCTTAATTGTGGGACTTTAATTTAGAGATGAATTTAATATTTTAATGTTTATTATGATTATCCAAAAAGAGCTAAATAACATACACACAGAATTTTTTGTATGTATTTGGGCTTCTTTAAAAACTAATATATTTTAAGAAATATTTGAAGAAATTCTCATAGTTTGTGTGACATAGCTTGGGAAAATGTGATATAATGTATGTGGTTTTAAACCATATAAATAAAAAGTCATTATTTTATTTTACCTTAGTTTTATCTCCCTCTACCATGTTTGGAAAAAGTGTTCAGGGAGAGGAAAGTATTTAAATTCTGAGTTTTCAAATTGACACTGGACACACTGAGTTCTATAATTTTCTTAATAAGTTTCCCTGTCTGAAGCCCAGAGAGGTTAAATGACTGTGAGTACAAGGTGTACATAATTTGAAATAAAAAAGTTTAATGTTCAAATGAAATTATCGGAGAAATGTAAACCAAAACCATGATGAGATATCATCTCACACCTATTAGCAAAAAATGTGAGATAAGTGTAGGTGAGGATGTGGGGAAAGGAAACTTTTGTACACTTTAGGTGGGAATATAACTTAGTATACCTATTATGGAAAACAGTATAGAGGTTCCCCCACAAATAAAAATAGAATTACAATATGATTCTGCAATCCCACTACTGGGTACATAACCAAAGGAAATGAAATCAGTAGGTCTAAGAGATATCTGCTCTTCCACATTCATTGCAGCATTATTCACAACAGACAAGACATGGAATCAATCTAAGTGTTAATCAATGGATGAATGGATAAAGAAAATGTGGTACATATACACAATGCAATACTAGTCAGCCTTAAAAAAAAGAAGGAAATCCTGTCATCTGTGACAGCATAGATGAACCTGGAGATGATTAGGCTAAGTGCACAGAAAGGCATAGAAAGACAAATGCTTTATGATCTCACTCATTTATAAAATCTAAAAAAGTCAAATTTATAGAAACAGAGAGCAGAATAGTAGTTACTAGGGGCCAGGGGGAAGATTAAGGAGATATTGGTCAAAGAACATAAAATTTCAGTCAGATGAAGGGAGTAAGTCCAAGAAATCTGTTTTACAACATGATGACTCTAGTTAATAACTATATATTGTACACTTAAACATTGCTAAACGAGTAGACTTTAAGCGTTTTCCTCCCCCGCCAAAAGAATAAGTGTGTGAGATAATGATTTGTCAATTAGCTTGATTTAGTCATTCTAGAATGTAGACATATATCAAAACAACATGTAGTACACCATTAAAATGTTTAGTTTTTGTCTGTCGATTTAAAAATTTAAAAAAAGGTTTATCTGATTCCAAATATTGTTTTATTTCCATTAAAGCTTGGTTCTACTCATGCCACTATCTTTCACTGGGAGGCAATTGCACACAGTGGTTAGGAAGATAGGGTCTGCATGGGGACTACTCAAGAACAGAGCTTTGTTCAAACACTAATGAGATGTGTAAACTTGTGATTTACATTACCTATATAAAATTCTCTGTCTTCATCTATCCAAAGAGAAAAACACCAGTATGACCCTGAAAGTTAAATAAGATAATGAATATAAAGAGGCAAAGTGAGTGCTCAAATAGTCACCAGTGTAATAGCATTGTACTTATTGGATGTAACTGGAGAAATTATGTTACAATGGCAATTTTTACATATAAATAAAATATAAGATTGAGATATTAATTCCAAAAAGTCAAGTAAGTAATTTTTTAAAATTTGAAATATTTAGGGAAAAATGCTAAAGTATTTTATTTGCATGCAGTTTATTTTGGTCATTGTTTTTCGTTATTTGTTATCAGGGCTTATTAACCTGGATTAAAGAAGTTCATGACTGAATAGGAAATCCTTGACTCCTAAATCACAAGCAAATTTTTATCTGTACATAGATATATACATTTTCCCTCTGAGAGAAGGTTCGTAATTTTCTCCAGGTTATTCTAACCCCAAATGTGGGAATGAATGTACTACTTACATATCTGTGCACATTACTTATTTTGACATGGGCTACATGAAAAGATATGTTTGTCCTACATAAATAAAATAATTTCATGGAGATTAACAATGTCAAACTTCCCAGGTTTCTTTGTTTTATAGCCACATAAACACGTGCCACCTTTGGGTAACTGTTGTCTATATGGAAAAACCCAGGTGGCATTTTGCAAGTATGTAAATGACAGGATGTAATCATATGGAACTCACACACATGCATCTATGATTTATATATGCACACAAGAGTATTTGATAGTGTCACTACCGACTTGACCAATGATTGCTGCGAAAACATTGAAACCACAACTTTAAAAAGGTAAATAGAAGAAGGAAAGCATTTAAGAGGGAAAATTGATTTTATTAGTTAACAATATAATAAAATAATTTATCCTTATTGTTCATCTTCAAATGCATTCAAAAACTACATTAAGAAGTGAGTATAATGTGCACTTAAAACTCCGATATTATGCCAGATATTGCTTGTTGTTACAAGTATCCCCGCTCTACCAAGCTTTTCATTGTGCCTCATAGACATGATGCCTGGAAATGGTATTTCCCAGACTTTCTTTTTTGCTATCTGTGTCCTCTTAGGTTGGCCAATGGGATGCACTCATGTAAGATCTGGATGGCAGAAGATAGAGTCATTATTTTATGGCAGCAGCTATAGACAGTTAATTGGGCCATGGCAGACAGTGGGTGCAGTTTAAGAATCCATGATTCCTTCTTAGAATCTGCTACCTCAATGCTACAAAAAACTGAGAACATTGATGGCTAGTGGCTTCTACACTATCCCTGGACTTCCAGGGTTCCAGAAAGTGGTCTTTCTAACCATCTCAGCTTCTATTAACAGATATATGAATCTAATAAATTCGTACATTATTCAGATATTCAACATTTTGCTTAAGACACCTATAATCAGAACAAATCCTGATTTATATAGATAGCACAATAAAAATAGCACAGAAATGAGAACCAGAGTTAGCATAGTAGTAAACTGTAAGTCTAGAATCCTGGATTCTTATTTCAATTCTTCGATTAACTAGTTGAGTTACTTGGGGGAAATGATTTTACCTTCTAGGGCTCGATTTACACATCTGTGGTTTTGATGGTTTCAGTGGTGAATTTTTCCCACCATTTAAGGAAAAGATAAACTAATACTACATACCTCTTTTAGATAATTAACAAAAGAAGGAACATTTCCTAGTGAATCTTAAAAGAACACTACAAAATATGAAGATTAAAAATGAATCTCTCTTTTATGAACAAAAGGTGCAAAAACTCTAAGCAAAATATTAACAAATCAAATCTAGTGATATACAAAATAGATTGTACATCATGACACAATTGGGTTTACTGCACAAAAGCCATGGCTATTTAACATTTGAAAATAAATCAAGTCAACTCGTTATATCACAGAATAAAGGGGAAAAATCATACAGTCATCTCAATAAATGCAGAAAAAGAGTTGACCAAATTTATAATGCATTTATGATAAAAAACACTCAGAAAACCCAGGACAGCAAGTAATATCCTTATCGTATTAAATGGTAGTTAGAAACGAAAAGCAACAGCAAATATTACACTTTATAGTAAAGTTGGAATGATTTCTCACTGAGCTTGTAAGCAAGACAAGAACTGTTACTGCTACTTACATGCAACATTGTACTGGAGAGCATGACCAATACAACATTAAAAAGCAGATAAAAGTGTCAGAATTAAAGAGATAATAATGAAACTGTCCTTATTCTGAGATGACATGATTATGTAATGAGAAATGGCCAAAAAATACCTCACCAGGTAAACTATTAGAATTAGTGGATGTTATGAGTTGTGTTTCTATACAACAGCAACAAGAACTTAGAAAACAAAAATTTAAAAATGACAAACTTGGCCAGGCGCGGTGGCTCAAGCCTGTAATCCCAGCACTTTGGGAGGCCGAGACGGGTGGATCACAAGGTCAGGAGATGGAGACCATCCTGGCTAACACGGTGAAACCCCGTCTCTACTAAAAAATACAAAAAAAACAAAAAAACAAAAAAACTAGCCGGGTGAGGTGGCAGGCACCTGTAGTCCCAGCTACTCGGGAGGCTGAGGCAGGAGAAGGGCGTAAACCCGGGAGGCGGAGCTTGCAGTGAGCTGAGATCTGGCCACTGCACTCCAGCCTGAGTGACAGAGCGAGACTCCGTCTGAAAAAAAAAAAAAAAAAAAAAAGACAAACTTTATATCATCAACAAAATTTAAATAGATCACAATGTCTACATGCAACAGTATAGAAAGTAAAACTAGTAGAAATTAAAGAATACCCAGAAAATAACAAGATAAATTGTGCCCATGCAATGCAAGATTCATTAAAATAATTATGTAAATTATTTTCAAATTTATTGCTAGATTAAATCAAACCCCAAATCCAAGCAACTTTATTTTTTTCAAAATTGAGATGATTCTAAACCATCAAGGAAAGGCAAAGGATCTCCAATAGTCAATAACATTTTGAAAATGAAGAACAAAGGTGTAAAACTTTTACTATCAAATATTAAATAATTACTGTAATATGCTACAGTAATTAAAAGTAGAAAGGTATTCGTAAAGGGATAAACTGAAGCATGAAAGACCACAGAGGGTCCATAAAGAAATTCACAGTCACCTGATTGATGACTAAGGTACCACGGCCATGCAGTGAGTAAAGGATAATCTTTGCAATCCGTAGTTCTGAAGGAATTGATGTCCATCTCACCCTTGACCAAAATTAAATAAATAAAATTAAATATGTAAAAGTAAATGAATAAATTCCAGAAGGACCACAGCTCTCTCTATAAAAGGTATAATAATAATAATAATAATAATAATAATAATAAAAAAGAGGCCAGGAGCAGTGGCTCACTCCTATAATCTCAGCACTTTGGAAGGCTGAAGCAAGCAGATCACTTGAGGCCATGAGTATGAAACCAGCCTAGTCAACACAGTGAAACCCTGTTTCTACTAAAAATAAAAAATTAGCTGGGCATGGTGGCACAGGCCTGTGATCCCAGCCACCTGGGAGGTCGAGGCATGAAAATCCCTTGGACACAGGAGGTGGAGGTTGCAGTGAGCCGAGATCGCACCCCTGCACTCCAGCCTGGGTGACAGAGCAAGACGCTGACTAAAATAGTAATATTAATAATAAAGATAGGAGAATTTCTTTGGGTGTTCAAAGAATTTAAAAGTCTGTTTAAACAGAATTTTTAAAGTCCTAATCAAAAAGGGGAAAAATTGTCTTCACACAAAAAAGTTGACCACAAAAGTTGACTCCACTAAAATAAGACATTCTGTTCATCAAAATTCAAGAGTGAAAAGGCAAGTTATAGAATGGGAAAATATTTTTGCAGTAGTACATTCAACAAAAGACCCAGATAATATAAAGAACACTTATAAAACAGTTAGGTGAAGTCAGATACATTTTTTAAAAATGGGAAAGAAACTTCATAAAGCAGAACATTTAAATTGCCAAAACCCTAAAAATAAATAAATCACTAGTCACTGAGCAAGTGAAAATTAAAACCCCCCAAAAAGGATACTATACATATGTACCAGTATGGTTAAAATGTAAAATAATGAAGCTGAAAATACGAACTTTTATCAGAGACGTGGAACAACTGGAATTCTCAAATAGTGCTGGTAGATAGGTAAATTGGTATAACTCCTTTTGGACAACTGTATGGCAGTATTTCCTAAAGCTAAATACACCCCATACCTGACAATTCAGCAATTCCACTTGTGATAAAAGTCAATATAATGGTTACATCTGATGGGAGGAGTACTGATCATGAGGAGCATGAAAAAGCCTTTCTTGATTTGGGTGATGGCTACATGAATATATTTATTTTTTTTAAAAAATCATTGAGTTGTAAAAAGTTGCAATGAATTATGGTAAAGCTAAAAATCATGCAATGAGTAATATACATATATATTTAAACTCTATGAATATAAGAGTAAGATAGAAAATTCTAAATCACCCATCAGCATCTGGGAAAACCTTCATTATGAGTTTAAGTCATCAGTATGTGCTTATATAACTCCCTAAACTGTGCATTCATAGTAGTTATCATTGGTATATTTAGTTATTTATTTGTTAATTTTTTGAGACAGAGTCTTGCTCTGTTGCCCAGGCTGGACTGCAGTGGTGCAATCTCTGCTCACTGCAACCTTCACCTCCCAGGTTCAAGCATTTTTCCTGCCTCAGCCTCCTGGAGTAGCTGGGATTACAGGTGCATGCCACCATGCCTGGCTAATTTTTGTAATTTTAGTATAGATGGGGTTTCACCATATTGGTCAGGCTGGTCTTGAATGCCTGACCTAGGTGATCCACCTGCCTCTTTAGGAGGATCCCAGCCTCCTAAAGTGCTGGGATTATAGGTGTGAGCCACCATGCCCAACCATCATTGGTACATTTATGTATAGCATATTATGTATGTAATGATTTATCTAATATTTCTTACTATCCAGCCTATAAGTTACTAGGAATGAGACTGTGTCCTACTGTTTATGGCTTTGTTCCTATAATTGAGCCCAGTGTCTATCACATAGCATACATTCAAAAAATGTTTGAAGATGGGAGAGAGAAAAGGAGGGAGAGAGAGAAAAACAGAGGGAGAGAAGAAGGAAGGGAGAGAGGGAGGCAGGTAGGAAGGAAAGCGGTCTGAATGGACTTTTCCACCACCAAAACAATATGGTGCTTACAGATGGAAGTTGGGGATTTGGGGGGAGTAAAGGGAATAAATGTCTTATCAACTATTTCTAGATGGAAAAAAATAAACCAACATATCTCCATCTTTGTGCAAAATGTTAGTTCTTTTCTTTCAGAATAGATCATTTGTGTTTACAAAAATTGACCATGCTTTTAAATTTTAATTTTTATGTCTGGGATCTAATCTGCCTACATGCACATCGCTTAGGGATGGGTTGTGGGCAACCCCGGCTGAACAATAGCTGCTGGGATTTCTAAATGCACAGGCAAAAAGCTCTGGGGAAGGAAGAAGCATGAATTTTATTAACCTAGAGAAAGCAACACTAATATTATTAATTCCTTTTGCTTGTAAAATGGGAGGATATAAAGGTGGTAAAAAATAGTTTTGCCAGTCTATCTTCAAATGGGTAATTGGGAGGCTGGTAGGAATTTTCAAACATAATATAACAAAATCTAGAAACAAAAAAGTTCCTTTTCATTTGCACAGAGGCTCTGTTGAAGCTGAAATACTTGTGGGATATTAGGAATGAAAAATGTCAGCATGCACATTGCCCAGGCTTGCCTGGTTTATGGCTCCCACCTCGTGGCCGTCATTACTGCCCAGAAAAAGAACCTCTTTGTCCCTGGAGCATTACTTTTCAAAGACAAGAAGCATCCAGAAGCATCCTCTCACTTTGACATATAGGTCATGGCATTCAGAGAATAATGTGAGGAATCGCCAAGTGCCAGCTCCTTGAATCATTGGGCGACGAAGCTATTTAGTATGGGTTCTGCTTTTTTGCAAAAAAGCAAAAAAGCTCCTATGAATTTCCCTCCTTAATGGAAAGTCACTTTTCGAGTGAACAAGAATTGGATTCTTCAGTGGCTTGAAATGCAAGGCTTGTAAACAAATAAAAGGCCAAAAAAGGTGATAGTTGGCAGGGGGAGAATATAGGAAATGAAGAGAGAGGGAAACGTCATTTAATGTCTTAACCGAAAGTCTGTATTAGTGACTTGTGTGTGTGTGTGTGTGTGTGTGTTCTGAAATCCACAAGAGAAACAGCAATCCTCTAATTCAAAGCTAAAATGATCCAGACTTTACAATGAGCACATTTCCTCATTTTCTGGTAGACTGAGAGGCTTGTTGGATGGAGAACGAACACCCACTAATTCCTACCCCAAACCCAAGAGAAAGACAAGACTGGCATGGGTATCCTGCCCTCTGTCAGGAATCCCCTTACATCTCCAGCCTCAAATCAGGCCCAAGAGAGGAAAGATGAGTTTCTGGCACAGCTCTGGAAGCAGTGGTCTATTTCTTAGAGGTGAGGGTGCTGTAACCACAGCTTTTTCAAAGCAAATCATTTTAAGCCCGACTTAGTGGTTTGTATTTATTAAAATAGCGGTAATGAAGGAGAACAATTGGTTCTTTTCCTGGATGTCTTACATGAATGCCAGCCAAGTCATTTTGTTGAAGTCAGATGTAACTAGATTTCCTGTGTACACTGTGCCTAAAATACACAGCAAACAAGAAAAGCAGATTGTTTTGCATGAGATCAAGTCATGATTGACTCACACGGTAGGGCTTGAGGTGGCATGTACTTGTGACATGTGGCAGAGGATATGGTCACCATAAAACTTAAAATTTCGAAATGAAGGCCGGGCGCGGTGGCTCAAGCCTGTAATCTCAGCACTTTGGGAGGCCGAGATGGGTGGATCACGAGGTCAGGAGATCGAGACCATCCTGGCTAACCCGGTGAAACCCCGTCTCTACTAAAAAATACAAAAAACTAGCCGGGCGAGGCGGCGGGCGCCTGTAGTCCCAGCTACTCGGGAGGCTGAGGCAGGAGAATGGCGTGAACCCGGGAAGCGGAGCTTGCAGTGAGCTGAGATCCGGCCACTGCACTCCAGCCTGGGCGACAGAGTGAGACTCCGTCTCAAAAAAAAAAAAAAAAAAAAAAAATTTCGAAATGAATTAAAGAGCTAATAAAGATGCAGTGTTAGAATGAACAAGTACGCCCTAGGCACAAACCCTGAACAGCACTGGGCATTTTTGTATGAGTACCTTTAGATAGCCACTTCTCCATGACTGAGCTTTTATGCCCTCTCTTTCCAAATGTCTTGTTTGCTATGAGAAAGTAGAGGCCAGGGTTTCCATTCTGTTATCCTTCATATCCTAATATGTTAGGTGGGATATGTTAGGTTATCCTACCTAACATATTAGCAAACATTATGTACCAGCTATTGCCCTAAAATATTTAATCCTCCCTAAAACCTTATAAGGTGAAGTTCTTTGTTTACTGTTATTTTTGATTGACAAGCAATAATTGTGTATATTTATGGGGGACAAAGTGATATTTTAATACACACATACACCATGGAAAGAGCAAATCAGAGCAATAAAAATCAGGAAATTCTGTCATTTGCCACAACATGGATGAACCTAAAGGACGTTATATTAAGTGAAATACGCCAGACACAAAGAGTCTAATGTCATATGATCTCACTTATATGTGAAATCTAAAAAAGTTGAAGTCATAGAAGTAGAGAGTGGATGGTGGCTGCCAGAGGCAGGGTGGGATGGTGGACTGGGAAAGGGGAGAATTTTCTTTTTTTTTTTTTGAGACGGAGTCTTGCTCTGTCACCCAGGCTGGAGTGCAGTGGCCAGATCTCAGCTCACTGCAAGCTCCTCCTCTCGGGTTCACGCCATTCTCCTGCCTCAGCCTCCCGAGTAGCTGGGACTACAGGCACCCGCCACTTCGCCTGGCTAGTTTTTTGTATTTTTTAGTAGAGACGGGGTTTCACCGGGTTAGCCAGGATGGTCTCGATCTCCTGACCTCGTGATCCACCCGTCTCGGCCTCCCAAAGTGCTGGGATTACAGGCTTGAGCCACCGCACCCGGCCTGAGAATTTTCATCCATATGTACTAAGTTGCAGTTAGACAGGAGGAAGAAGCTCTGGTGTTCTATTGCACATCAGCATGACTAATGTATTGTATATTTCTAAATAGTAGGTTAATAATGTATTGTATATTTTTAAATAGCTAAAAGATAGATGGTGAACTCTTGTTCCCTCTATTTCACAAGTTCATAGGACTTATAAATGGCAGAGCAAGTACTCAGATCTAGGCACTCTGTCATCACAGTTTGCTCTAACAAATAAGCCGTAACAAAGTTTGTCATCTTTTTCTATAAAAACCACAATTACTTTTGCACCAACCTAATACTTTTCCCTTACTCATGTCATTAAAATCACCCTTGAAACTGCAATGCATCTTCATATATATAGACAAGGGCTATAGGTGTTGAGGTATCTTAAGCTACATTTACCATCTCTCTCCCTAAGTGAAAATCATTCATTCATTCATTTGTTCCTTCATATGCTAAGTCTTTTTGTAAAGAAGGTGTTACATGTTTTTCAGGTCTTATTAACTTGGGAAGTAAAGGAAAGATGACTGGATGACATTTAAATAAACAGCATTCAATCTGTTCTCTAAGTGGAAAAAAAGAATTGAAGTTGATAGGCTTAAGACAGCCACAAGACATTCTGGGTTTAAATAAATAGTCCTGGTATCTCTAGCAGGATTGAGGAGGTTCCCAAGCAGGAGCTTCCACTGATCTACTAGGGTAGGGAAGAAGAGGATCATGTTATGAGAGAGAACACTCCTTTTATTTTACCTAGTATCACAGGTAGAGAAGGTGGTATCTGGCTTTCAGAATGTTCTCGTCCAGTGAAGTACTAAACAGAATGACTGGGGGTATCTGGTCTGGTGTAGTGCAACTTGCAGTTTTTCCGTTCCTTAAAAGGTGTAGACAAGTCCATGTAAAAGGAAGAGCACACTGAATGTTCACCATGCCTAAATTTACATCCTGCTTACTACCTCATGTATTAATTTCCCCTCTCTTTTTGCCTAGTGACCTGACAGACTATCTCACCTCTCCATTTTCTAAATATTATCTCACTTCTACGTTTTCTCTTGGCTCTTTTGTCTACCAAACTCAGTAATCTTCTTAGACAGGTTTTCTTCTTTCTTTTTCAGCTCTGTGGTTTTACCAGGGACCCCTTGAGCAATACCTTTCCTGCCTTGATCTGATTGATTCCTCAGGATCTCTCCTCTTTGACTCTGTAGATAACCCCATTTAGTCCAACCCTGACTTATGGGTAGTGCCTGGGCAGTAAAACCTTGGGTAGAGGTTGGCCAAAATATGCTCAGTATTTATCAATTTCTAAATTTCTTAAAACAGGAATAATAAAGAAAGTACTGTCTTACACATCTAATTGAAAACATTCGACAAAAATTGTGCAACTACTATGTCCCAAATACTACACAAAGCCATAGGTAAAAATACTGAACATAGGTAAAAATACTGAACAGGTTCCAGTTGATGGGAAACTTACAGACTAGTATACTTGATCACTAGCATTATCTGGTTACTTGCAACACTTTTAAACAATTTTTCAAACGGCTTTATAAGAATTGGTGCTATAGAAATGACAACAAACTTATTTTTATTTTGTTAAATTTTCTTTAGATCCAGGGAGACAGATTGGAGACAACAAATTTAATAGTAGAAAACTATATGGCAGCTTTTACTTCTAGTCATTGTAAAAAATATTGTGAAGCTCTTATAGTCTTAGAAGTCTCAAATTAGGCCAGGTGCAGTGGCTCATGACTGTAATTCCAGCACTTTGGGAGGCCAAGGCGGGCCGATCACCTGAGGTCAGGAGTTCGAGATCAGCCTGACCAACATGGTGAAACCCTGTCTCTACTAAAAATACAAATTAGCTGGGCGTGGTGACATATGCCTGTAATCCCAGCTATTCGGGAGGCTGAGGTAAGACAATTGTTTGAACCCGGGAGGCAGAGGTTGCAGTGAGCTGAGATAGCGCTATTGCACTCCAGCCTGGGCAACAAGAGTGAAACACTGTCTCGGAAAAAAAAAAAAGTCTCAAATAATCAACATACGGCTTTCTCCTTTCCCCCCATCATATCCATGCATCCAAGCCTTGAATTAAAATGTTTTTTAAAATGCCTAATGAAAATACTTCTATTTACAGTTGGTTTAGTAAAGTTTAATTTTAACCAAATCTAATTTTACAAACCAAATTGAACTTTAAGTGGTTATTTTAGGTTTGTAATTTTATTCCCAACATAACAGCATAGCTGTGCTATTTGCTAAACTAACATAAAGAAATAGAAACCTGCGTAGATTTGCCTTACGAACCATCTGTTTTGCCTTGCATATTTTCTTGAAAAGAAACAAATAGACAAAAATGTAGGTCAGGGCATATAAAATGTTTAATTCCTTGACATTAGAAGTAGTTTTCAATTTTAGAAAAATCTATAGTTGTCATATAGGTTTTATGGAAATAGTGCAAAATTTCTTAGACATTCTCAGGGAATCCAGTTTTTCTGCTAGGGTGAAGTGGGGGATACCTTGGTATTTACTGAATTTTTCATTTCTTTATCTCTAGCATGGAACAGGGTGACAGGCATGAGGCAGGTGTTCAGCAGATGCTGGCTTCCTTTCATGCCATCTGGTTAAGGCAGATATTTGTTATGTTATACCTGCTATACCACAATATCATATTAAACACATTATACTAATACAGGTACTCTTGAGTTCTAGATTTCTTTGATTACCTTTATTCTGTTTCTAGCTTTTCTGCTATCTTTATTTGAACAGTGCTAGCATTGTGAAGACACTTGTAAATGTATCAAAGAATCCTGTTCATTCATTGTCCTACACTAGAAAATCCAAAAGGAGAGAAGTGGACAAGGAGGAGTCAGTAAAGGAATAGGTCTTCATTCACCTTTGTATACATCTCCTCTGAGTCCTGGGGCGTACAATGGCAGGCTCATTCTGTCTTGGATGAAATAATCAACCTTTCTCTGGGATTTTGCCCCTTCAGTTCTGGACTGCCTAATATGTCATTTTCTCTCTCCCAAGCTCTTCCTTCATATTTCTATCTCAGTTCTGCTTTTTCTTAAATTTCACCTTGGAATTTGTTTTCTACTAAGGAGCTTCTTACCCAATGTGTTTTTATAGCAATGCCAAAAGACCAATCAGATTCTTTCTAAAACTTGGTGCTCAGTAGCTATTAAACTCAATTTATCTCTGAAGATTTATGATCTGCAGGGAAAAATCACATGGGATGCCTCTGTCTTTCCTTACTTCTGCATTTTTTGGAAGGCATATGGCCTATTAGAGAGATAAAAAGAGAAGACTGAATTCAAATTTTGTTTCTCTCCTAAATTAGCTGGGCAAAGTCTAGGCAAAATACCTAATGGCTTCTTGCATTATTTTACCAATGGTGCTAGTTCTTTGTGTCCCAAGATAAGATTATTAAAATTTATAATATTGCATGGCTGTAAGATTCAAAGTGTGGTCTGGGCAGCCATACGTATCCTTGGGATCCTTTTATGGGAATTACAGGGACAAAAATATCTTTACAGTATTACTAAAACATGGTTTGCCTTTTCCACCCTCTTTCTCCTGTAAATGTACCAAGAATACAAAGTTCATTAATTTCAGATTGCACATTGTAATTAACCTTTAAGAAAATAACATCTGTAGAGTTTTGATGTAGTACCAAGGAAGAACATCTACAATCCTCTGAATGGGCTATTAAAATATTCTTTCCTTTTCCAACTATGTCTGTGTGGGGCCAGATTTTTTTTCAAATACTTTAACCAAAACAACACCTTGCCACAGATTGAATACAGAAGCAGTTACAAGAATCCAGCTGTCTTCTATTAAACCAGGAATTAAAGACATTTGCAAAAATGTAAAACAATGCCACTCTTTTTACTAAACCTTTTTTTATTTTAAAAAATGCATTATTGATATATATGTTATTTATGTTCACAAGTTATAAACTAGTATTATTAAAATAGACGAATAAAATTTTTAAAATCTCAGTTTTTAAAAATGTTGCATACACGAAATAGCAATAGATACAATTTATATAAACAAAAGATCTTTGGTTCCTTCATATTAAATATATATATATATATATATATATATATATATATATATATATAGTCCTGAACAAAAACCATGAGAACCACTGACATACTAAATAATTACACATAATTTATAATTTATATCATCTTCACATAATTATGAAGCAAATCTGAAAGACCTGAGCTAATATTTTGCCCTAGAGAGCAAAAGTTATTTTAATCTCTTTTTCTAATATCCCTCTAATGTCTTTCTACCACCTAATATTATCTAATACCATTTTACTCCTAATACCTTCTCATCTGTCAAATGTCTTCATTTAATTAAGTATATACATGCAAACACTCATAATAGGATTTTGCCTTATTTGAATCTCTATATGTTGTACCCCTAAATCTATTGAAATAAAAAAAAAAGAAAGGAAAAGTAAATTAAAAAAAATTTAGTGATGTATTTCTTTCTTGGGGTCTAACTAGGAACTATTATTTTGAAAAATAGTAAGATTTGAATTTTTGTTCCTGGGCATTGAATTAGGCTTTTTATTCAGCTAACTTAGGAGGGCTGCTCACCATGCAGCAAAACTCACAATAAAAATCATGCTTAAAAGCCCAATACGAGTAAATAAATAAATACATCTTTATATGTAAAAAAACAAAATAAGCCAGTACAAAACATCCAGATTTAATGATAAGAATAGGTCACTCAGTCTTTCTTGAGAAAAGCTCTGCAGCAAAAGAAAAAAAAGAGAATAGGTCACTCAGTTGTGTTAAAGAAGGAGTTAGGGACAATTCTCTATAAATCTGATCTAATAATACATAATATATATTATTAGTGAGATATTAATGAGATGAAATTGCACAACAGCTGTAGGAATAGAAAAACCTACCCCCTGTCACCTTTTAAAGGGAAATCCTTATATGGCCAATTCAATGGGAGAAATAAAACAGAAGGCATAAGATTAGAACATATTCTATTTGTTTCTCTACTTTAAGTACTAAGCAACTTCTGAAATAGCACCAGGTATTTGCGGAAGTAGAGTTCAGAAAAGAAGATCTTGGAGAAGGGAGATTTAAAAGCACTGGAATTATAACAGAGGAATTTTACGGAACTGTAAAACCAGTCAATAAACCTTTCTGAGAAGTCCTATTTGTCACATAAGCTAAGTGAAATGTAGTAAGGAACCTACTGACATTCAGATGTCACGGATATGTTGTTTTACACACACACACACAGAGGGAGACAGACATCCAAAAACTCCTACATCGTCATTGTTTAATTACTTATTTAGAAGTTCTTGTATTGTCTCCTTCTATATAGTATAATGAAACTGATAGATTAAATATAGTACAAAATAGGAAAGTAGAATAGAACTGGAACCCAAAGTAGTGATCAAAGGACACAGTGGTTACCAGAATCCTAGGACTCAAGCCATTCATCTATATTATTATAATATTAGCAACAGTTAACTGAGCAATTGATATGTTTTAGGTACTTTGCACATGTTATCTTTCTTTATTCTTATAGCTGACAAGCATCAAGTTTAATTATCCCTATTTCTTAGGTGAGGAAACTGAGGAAAAGAAATCTTTTGCAGCTTGCAGCAGCTCAAAGCATAGCTGTAAAGTGTTGGCCGTGAGCACTTAGTCACTGTACTATGCTGTTCTTTATGATCAAGTGTCTGTAGCAGGAGCTGAGATGCAGTGGTGGGGGTACCAGGGCCCTTACCTCAAAGAGCTCACAGTCTCATATACTAGCCAGCTCACCAAATAACTGATTCAGACTACAATTTGTCCTGTAATCAAATTATAAATAATAAGTTTTAGGAAGAATGAAAAGAGACTAAATAATCCTTTAAAGCATACTATGTATTTATTTGCTATAAATGATGACAAAGGTATTGGAGAATATTCACAGCAATAGATATTTGAATTTGATTTTTATGAATAAATTCAATTTCCTTAGACAGAGAAGGGGAGAGACCATTTCTTTTGGACATTAAGTATTGATAAAAATGCATATAACTACTACTAATAACCAAAAGGTAGTATTCACTGAGTCATGGCTATGTGTGCAATGCTGTCCTAAGAATTTTATTTCTGTTTTCTCATTTAACACTCACAATAAGGTAGGTAAGTACTATCATCACTCTTCATTCATAGACAGGAAATCTCAGGCTTAGCAACAGCTAATAATTAATTGTTCACAGCCCAGGCTGTTTGAATCCAGCATCCATACCCTTAGCCACAATGCTATGCATTCTTTTAAGAACATCAAGTTTTCTATCATTTTCTCTTTTCCTATTGACCCTCTAACCTCAACTCCGAGGTCCCACCACAGGGTTAAGTTGAATCTTGGCGTGCACCACCCCAGGAAGCACTAGTGCCGTCTCTTGCACATGGTATCAGATTTTTACATGTTAGTTATACTTTGGCTTGGATCCCTGCAGCTCTCCAACTGAAGGGGTTAGAATAGAATCAAGGATAGGGGAACCCCAGTAGTAGCAGGAGCAGAGCTGTTTAGTAACTGGAAACCAAACAAGCCATTTAGCTTTGAAGGCACAAGAAAGGCTTCATTTAGATACCAGGCAGAAAAGATCAAAGCCGAGGAATACAAACATGCCTGTTGTCTGAGTCAGGCAGCAAGTCACCAGAAGGAAGCCCACATCCTTTACTGCCGAGCAGATGCAATACATCTGAGAGGTTACCATAAGCCAAATAAATACTGCCACAGAACCTCCCCTTGAGGTCTCACGGAAACAAAAGCACGAGCTTTCACCTGAAACAGAGAAAGGCTTGCTCTCTCCACAGCTGGCACGTGGCCTTCTGCCCCATCGCGCATATCCGTGTCTTAATGAAAATTGAACATCTACTAATAAAATTTCCTAAAAGCACCAGACCGCTTTACATATGTCTTTGAAGAAAACAAAAAAAAAATTCATTCAAAACATTCCCTGGGCAGTGATAGATAAAGACTTCTTTGCAAATCACAAGGGTTTCAAGTTGATAGCGGGCAATAAAGAGAAATACTGTGCTCTGTGTAAGTGAACCTGTGGTTCTCACAAATGAACAGAGTGGAAGGAAGCAGTGTTTTTTCACTTTTCTAGTTGGGAAACTTCTTGATTAAAGACGGAATCATAAATGCATTCAACATCTACTATATGGCGAATGCTATTCTAGGTATTTTACATACGTGATGGTATCTGATTGCTATTACAGTCCTTTAAATTTAGTCTTAGGTCCATAGATGAGAGAGTATATTGAGTCTTTTTAAGATCATATAGTGAGTGGTGGAACTAAAACATGAACTTTCTTCTTCATGGAAGTACTAGATTTTATTAAAAATTACTTCCTAATAAATTCTACCACTTAGCAAACTGAAACCTCAGTCTGAGAATTCTGTAAAAATCTGTAAAAGTGACACAAAAGAAATTAACTGTAGAAATAAGCTATTTCATTTGTCAAATTTGAAGGAAAAAAGAGACGAGTCTAGGACCTTAATAATTAAAGATTGCTAACAAAAGCAGCAGACTGAGCAAAAGAGCTCCCTGCTCCTTAAACTTCATTTAAAAACCACATTTTTGAGTGCATACTAGAGTGACCAGCTCATCCTGACTTGTCCAAGATGGTTCCAATCAGACACTTTGTTTTGTGCTGGAGATACACATTGAGCAGGAATAGTTTGTTAGTCTATAATTAATTAGATGAGATGCAGGGGTGATGACGGTGATGAAGTTGGTCATATGAGTTCATTAACAAGGGGCCTTTAATTGTCTTGGGAGCTTAGGGGCACCATCCTATGGAGGTGACACATGAGAGGAAATGTGAAGGCTGAATAGATACCAGTCAGATATAAAGGGGGATGAGGTAGGGGATCCTACCGGCAGAGAAAGAAGCAGGTACAAAGCAAATGGCAGAGGAGGAGCGGCTTTGGCCTGCAGAAACAATTGGAGAAAATAATGATTGCAGGAATACAGAATGAGGATGCACCAGTTGCTCAGGTGGTACTCCCAGGTAGGCAGGGAAGACAATTCAAAGGCTTGTAGACTGAGTTAAAGGTTTGAGGTTTTGTCCTAAGAACAGAGACAAGCCTTCAAAGGGCATATTTCTGGGGTAAAAAGGTCACTGCACTGAGAAGAACAGAGTAAATGACAGGAGAACATTCAGCAGATGACTGCTGCAGGCCAGATGGAGGCCATGGTGGCCAGATTTGGTGGCCACAGGGGAGACCGAAAGAAGAGGATGGACTGTAAACACCTAGATAGAAAAACTAACTGCTTTCAGCAATAAATTTCACATGACCTGAAGTGGAGAAAAATGTCAAAGATAATGCCTGATGTTTCTAACTCTTGTAAATAGACAGATGGCAGAAATTTATATAAGGTTTAGTTTTATAGCTTAATAATTTCTATATTAACTGTTTAAATAAAGATGTTCTTGCTTTTGTAATAATACCAGAAAATGAATGGATCTTTTCCCTTACAAAAGATTTGTAGGCTCCTGCTACCACCTGTTGACTGTGTACCTTAATGGAGGAGAGACAACACAGAAGGTTGAGGGACTTTACCTCATCGAACATCAAGTTATAAATTACAGTACACATCACACATGAATGAGGATAAGGAAAGTACAAGGGGATAATTAATTTCAAAATCCACTCAAGCTGAGTTTGGAGGCAGATCCATATGAATAAAAACTTTTAGAACAAATTCATTTTAACTAATCTTCATGACTTCATGAGTGATATAAATTATAGAAGCCCAGTCTTTTTATTTATTCATAGTTGGCATTTTACTGTTATTTTACATATGCTTTGAAGATCTGTTCGTTAAAGTTTTTATTTCCATAGATTTTTGGGGAACAGGTGGTTTTTGGTTACATGAATAAGTTCTCTAGTGGTGATCTGTAGATTTTGGTGCAACTATCACCCAAGTGATATATACTGAACCCAATTTGTAGACTGAAGTACACTCTTTTTAGAGTATTACTTTTTGAATAGTTTTCATAAGATCCAACAAAATGATTCTATAAAGCTCTCTGCTCATCAGACTCTGCTACCATTAGTAAAATTACCACGTTCACACAGCTTATAAAAGTATTTGCTTTTATCTCATCAATAGTATTATTATTTTAAAAAGTAAAAGCTACTTTAAAATTATTTTGCCTCATCTCATGGTCAGATTGCCTGAAAAAATGCTATAATTATATCAAATAACAACAATAAATGTAATCATGCATATATAATATGCCCTCATATATAATAGATAACACATTAAAATATAATAAATAATATATTATAGGTTTTAATGTATAATATATAACATGTCATATATGGCACATATTATATCTACTATATAACAGAACACATAATATATAATTATTCATATTACGTTTTAATATATTAAAGAACTAATAACACTCATGATATATGCCTTATTTTATAGTTGACAAAGTGATTTTACATGGAGTCTCACTGAGTCTTTAACTGGATGTAACTATCACTATGCCTTCTAACATAAGGGAGGAAATAGTGGCTAGAATTAGGTGGTCATAGTGAGTTTGAGTGAAGGATGGATGATGTAATATTTCTATAATGTATACTACATAGTATATAATATAGGATACATGATACATTGTATATTACATCATATGCATTCCCTTGTATTCTCCCACTGAATGTGCCTTCACAGTGTGATGGAAGTATTACTGTGCCCTTTGAACAGAGGAGGAAAATGAAGTGGCTCAATCACATGCCCAAATTCTCTCAACTAAATTATTGGGCAGGTTTAGGACTCACAACCAGCTTTTTAAAACTGCAATTCCAGTACTCTTTCTACCACATCACAGCTGCATTAGATAACTGACTTTTGCTTTATAGCGTTTAACCAGTTTCTAACTGGCAGAATTCTGGTAAGATGCCTGCCAATATCTGATTAAAAACGATTCAGCTAATAACATCCAGAAGCAGTCAAAAAGACACTGAATGTGGTTCATGTGTAAGCCCTGAACAGCGAGATTGAAAAGTCCAGTAAGCATCTGCGTGCAGAGTCTTCCAGGCAAGGACCAGACTCCACAAGCCAGATTGTCAGGGCCGAACCGCATCTGGTACAAGTGATTTTCGTCATTCTTTCCCTTTCAAGT
Source organism: Macaca mulatta (assembly GCF_049350105.2). Taxonomy (NCBI): domain Eukaryota; kingdom Metazoa; phylum Chordata; class Mammalia; order Primates; family Cercopithecidae; genus Macaca; species Macaca mulatta. The sequence continues at coordinate 131,742,424 of NC_133413.1, read as the reverse complement.
AATATAAGGAGCAGCTATGCACTCCAGGCTCATGGGACCAGGACTGTCCTTGCAGATGGGAAGTAAGGGAGCAAGTGTCCTGGTCTGACAGCCTGGCAGGGTATACTCGTCTATGGAAACAAAGGTCATGAAGGTTTAATGACCTTCAAGGAGCCCACCCACTCAGAAGAACAAAGGCTTCTCTAGGTTCCCCGACAGATGAGAGCAGAGGAATCATGTGCACACTGGGTTTTTGTATGCATGTTGGGGTGGGAGGAGTGGGCTTAGAGTGACATCACTCTCTGACTTCATAGTTTAAGCACAGTTAACCCTCAAGAAAGCTAAAAGGTGTATTGAAGCATATAGGGAATTCATGGGCCATAAAGGAAACATCATTTATAACCCTGGTCCTTACTTTCACCCATATGGTGCTCACTTCTAATAGTGAAAAAAAAAAAAAGGAAAAACGAATTGAATACACACACTCTCTCTCTCTCTCACACACACACGTTTATATATATGTTTTTTGAAAAAAATTCCCCTTTTACCCTAACCTCTAAAAATGTAGATGATGGGCCAGGTGCAGTGGCTCATGCCTGTAATCCCAGCACTTTGGGAGGCCGAGGCAGGCAGATCACCTGAGGTCGGATGTTCAAGACCAGCCTGGTCAACATGGCGAAACCCCATCTCTACTGAAAATACAAAAATTAACCGGGCATGGTGATGGGCGCCTGGGGCACCTTTAATCCCAGCTACTTGGGAGGCTGAGACAGGGAGAATCGCTTGAACCCAGGAGGCGGAGGTTGTAGTGAGCAGAGATCGCACCATTGCACTCCAGCCTGGGTGACAGAGTGAGACTCCAACTCAAAAAAAAAAAAAAAAAAAAAAAGAGGTACATGATGTGTTTCTTTAGAAAAGGAACAATAATGTAAAAAACTCACTGATGGCACACCCTAACTTTGTTAAAGGTTATTGAGGGGATTAAGTAAACATTTTCTATGAAAAGGAGAGATGACTTTGAGTTATAGCCTCTGGTTTGGTCCTGCCTGCCTCCATTCTATTTTCTTTTCTAGGAGTTCTCAAGGTATAGTCCTGAGATGTGCAACATCAGCATCACCTGAGAATTTGTTACAAATTGTTTTCTCAGGTCTCATCCAGACACAGCGAATCAGAAATCCTGGGAGTAAGGCTCAGCAAACCATGGGTTAGCTAGCCCTTCCAGGGGTTCAGATGCATACTACAGTTTGAGAACAATTACAGTGAGTACTTTGTCTGAGTGTTCCTGTAAAAATACATATTTATATTACTTCCCTGCTCAGAATTAGATTTTAGCTACCCATTACTTTCAGGAAAGACTTTGAACTTTTAATGTGGCCTGTTTTTTTTTTTTTTTCCTGACATAAAACCTACATAACTCCCTTGTAATTATACAGAACTACTTACAGCTTCCTTAGACCTTTGGAAAGTCTAATCTTTCTGTTCACAATGCCTTTCATTCCTGTCAGCTAGAAAAGGTGTAACCTTCTACATGAGAAAATAAGCACTACCACCTCTGTGAAGACTGCTCTGAATCTGTAAGCACACATAAGTGTTACCAAGTGACCTTGCTTCATACCTCCATCGTATTGTTTTTATTATTTTAGCAAATTGTACAGGTCTCCTTCTCACTCCTTGAACTCTTTTAGGGCAGAGAGGGCATCTTTCACCCATAATTATGTCATCAGAGCTTTTCACTCGCCTTAGCACACAGTCAGTGATCAATAGTCATTGCATAACTCAATAGATAATTGAATCAAAGCTACGTACGAAACACTAAAATTCCCACTAGGTAGTTTATGGTTCTGGTGACGTTAAGTTACACCTAATGAAATTATTGAGCATTTATTTCCACCAAGGATTACAGATCTTTTGCTTTTTCTCTATTTTCTGAATCCCTTTGTATTCTTATTTATTTATATATTTTTACAAATAACTCTCCTTTTAAACTATGCCTTGGGCTTGCCAATTACACATAAAGGCTATGATACCACCCATAAAGAGAGGTTATTTCTCTGAAATAACTAGATTTTTTCCAACTACCATATCCCTGTTTTTATTTTTGTTATTTTTTTCTTGAGACGGAATCTCGCTCTGTCGCCCAGGCTGGAGTGCAGTGGCGCGATCTGGGCTCACTGCAAGCTCTGTCTACCAGGTTCACGCCATTCTCCTGCCTCAGCCTCCTGAGTAGCTGGGACTACAGGCGCCTGCCACCACGCCCGGCTAATTTTTTTGTATTTTTAGTAGAGATGGGGTTTCACCGTGTTAGCCAGGAATCCCTGTTTTTTAATCCCCCCTCTGCCCTCTGCTGTTAATGTTTTCACGTAATCTTCTACCACCAAAGTAGAACCATGAGACTAATTACTTTAGGAAAATGGAGGCCCGGGACTGCCTAGAACATGTGTTGCTTCATCAGCTTTGAGTCTTAAATTCTCTAGAATCTAAGCTACATGAGACGGGTGACCTTGTTTTTATGTTCACTGCTCTGTCTTAGCAAGTAGAAGAGTGTCCAGCACATGGTATGTGTCTACAACTTACTAAATGGATGAATGAATGCATGAAAGCTGATATTCTTGATTTCATTAGCATGACAAAAGTATGAACTGTGTTGAGGAAGAAAGGATTTTCTAACCTTTCTTCTACTTTCTCTTGAATGCAACAACAAGGCAGGCTCATTTGCCAGATTATAAGAAGAAATTGATGATGACATACAGGAAAGAGCTTAAAGCCTACCCTTTGTGATTCCAATAAACTGTTTGGAAGACAAGGGAGAGAAAACAAAGGGAGAAAGGTGATTGGAAGTTTTTGCCCAGGCTCCCTTGTGCCGGACAAAATTTGAGAGATAAAAGATAGGCTAGAAAGGTTGGTGGTCATCCCAAAGGCAAAAGAGCTTCTGCCCTCCTTCTTTTTGGATGTTGGAAGGCAGTCTTCCGGTAAGCTATCCCCTCAGCAGCCTGGAAGTAGTTGAACCAAATAGGGTGATTCACTGTGATTAGGGAAAGAGAACATCTGAGCTTAGTTATATAGACCTATTTTCTAGGGTTGCCAGATTTAGCAAATGAAAATATAGATCACCAGTTAGATTTGAGTTTTAGATCAACCAATGAGCCTTTTTGGTTGGTTGGTTTGTTTGGTATAAATATATCTCATGCAACATTTGGAACAGGTTTGCACTAAAAAAAGTTCCATGCACTTGCACTAAAAAAAAGTTCAAAAAAGAACTCTAACACATTGCGTATTACCTGAGTCACCTTAGTAGATAAATCGTTTATTTTTCAACTATTTTTCATGCCATGAAAAAGCGTACATATATAATACATTCCATATATAATGAATTCATGGCTTTCCATGGGGTCCCCAAGAGGGTATGTAAAAGTTATTTGAGATCTCTCTGGGGATCTCACCAGAGCATGACACAGCATACTGAGAGCCAAGGTAGGGCCAGATTCCTAGGAAAGATCAATAAGTCCTGACCAAGACAAAGGAGAAAATATCCCAAGTTATGCCAACCTCATTAAGAGAGGGCAGTAGACTTCCTAAGAATACTACCAGTTGCCCCTCAGCATTGTCATCTGTTAAAGGGAAAACAACTGAAGCAGAGAACAATAAAAACCCAAGAGTCCAAAGAACCTGTGATAGCAACCTACCTTCAAGAAAGAACTCTCCATTTTGAAACAGTGTGGAGATTCCTTTAAAAAATTTAAAATAGAATTTCCATATGATCTAGCAATCCCACTCACTATTGAGTATATATCCAAAGGAAATGAAATCAGTATGTTGCATGAGTATCTGCCCCCGCCCACCCCATATTCATTGCAGCATTACTCACAATAGCCAAAATATGGAATCAACCTATCTCCATGAGTGGATAAAGAAAACATGGCATATATGCACAATGAACTACTATTCAGACTCGTAAAAGAAGACGATTCTGTTATTTGTGTTGATATAGGTGAACCTGGAGGACATTATGTTAAGTGAAACACCAGAAACAAAAAGACAAATACAATATCATCTTCCCTTAAATGTATCTAAAAACTTTGAATTCACAGAAGTGGAAAGTAGAATGGTGGTTTCCAGGAGCTTTGGGAGAGGGAAGGGAATGGGGAGATATTGGTCAAAGGGTAGAAAATTTCAATTATACAGGAGAAATAAGTTCCGGATGTCTATTGTACAGCACAGTGACTATAATTAATAATAATGTATAATATACTTAAAATTGTTAAGAGAGTATATTTCAAATGTTTTTATCACAAATAAGTATGTGAAATGATGGATATGTTAACTTGATTTAATCATTCTACAAGGTAGATACATATCAAAACATAAAGTTGTATGCCACAAATATATACATGTTTTCATTTGTCAACTTAAATAATGAACCAAACTAAAATAAAACGTGCTTATTAAACCATCAAATAAAAAAGAACTCTCCATTTAGTTGCAAGAAATGCAGCTAACTGACAGCTTGCATAATAGATTAGGTATCACCTTTTTGAAACAAGAGAACACTCTTCCTGCGGAGCCCCTAGCAATGACTGAATGCGGCAGGGCCTGGTTATTTCTGCCAAATGTGGGATCCTTCTAACAATCACTCTTTTCTCAAGAACTTGCTGTTGAATTGCCAGAGCCTTTGTCTTCCTGCCCAGGCCTGCTTCCTTCCATCTTTCTTTTCAAGGTGTCATATGTCCAATCCTGCTTCCTCCACCTTTTCGTTTGCAATGGCTTTGCCTTGCAATAAATCCCTTGAACTCCTACTCTTATTCAACATCTACTTTCCAAAGGTTTCAACTAACACAATCATGTTATTTGCCGCGATGCTATTTAAATTTTCATCCTCCCATAATCACAATTGACTTCATGGAGAGAAAGGGAGGAAGAACCCTAAAATATTGTATATTACTTAAGTCACCTTAGATAAATAGTTTATTTTTCAACTAATCAGAAAGAGAATATCTGGCTGGAATAAATCTACCTGGAATAAATTGACCTCTCCAAGTCATCTACTCAGCAGAATTTGGATTCAGGGAGATCGGACTAGTTATACAGAAATTTTAAACTCACATTTTCTTTGTATATTTGATTGCAGTGTTGGGGAATTTACAACCTTGCTCCATCTACTTAAGATAGGCTCATAAAAGATTAATGAGACGGGAAAACAGAGTTTAGGGAGAGGTGGAAGAAGGAGATGAGTTACAGGGAGGAGAAGATAGGCAAACTTCACGAACATTTGAAATTTCAGTGTCTTTCAGGGGAGGATGCTTTACCTCTGACCCTTCATTAACTTCAGTGCTAATTTCCTATCTTGGGAAAACACTAGCCAGGTTAGGTTAAAAATCCCATCCTGTACTTTGTTCTAGGAAAATGACCAAATGTTATTTCCTAGCAAGTATCTAAAAAGGAGGAGGGGACTAACTTCCTGGCAGCTCTTAGAGTGTGAAGGCTCATTTTCCTTCTGTCAACTAAACTTCTTAGAAGTTTAGTCCCAGTAAGACTTTATTGGGGCTGGGTTGCTACCCTTTCAAAAAGTTTTAGTTGCATCCCATCCAAAACAAGGCAAATTTCTTGAAACCAAGAAGACTCTAGAATCTGAGTTCTTTAGCTGGCATCTCAGGGCACTTCGTAAGCTCAACCTAACCCACCTTTGTCCCTAAAGGCTGGCTAAAGTGATTTCTTACCTGTATTAAATCGTGTCTAAATCCCAAGTATATGACAAACCTGCTTCAATATTTATATCTTCTTTGGTCAAATAGTCACAGATTCATCTCTTTCTTTGAATCATTATTGTATTTATTTTCTATTTTTTTCATTTATTTTATACCTCCTTACATTTTGTAAGTACTTTTTCTGCATAAGTATCTTATCTCATCAATATATATTACATTTATGAAGGATATGAAGGAAAGATCACATACTTTTTTTCTAATGTCTAGTAAATGCTTTAAAGTAACTGTCAGGTGATGCTGGAAGTACTCTTGCCATCAAAACAATTATTGCAGGAAAAGCACAGGCATGAATGATCAAACTGGGGTCAAAGTTAAATAATGTCATTTTATAGTATATAAATACTGTGCTCCTGTGCTCTTATTCTTTGAATCAAAGAAGTTTAGAAAATGAACTTTACCCAACTTGATTATGAACACCACTCTGGTCTCCGCTAGTGACTAACAATGAATATGAGGTGAGTCAGAGCTAGTTACTCCACCTATAACCTTACTCCAGTTATAGTGAAACAGGATCTCAGTCTAAATTCTGCCTCACATACAAAACAATCCTTAGAAAGCAAGAACACAAACCACTCACAGAACCTATTCTGTTGTCTCAGGGAAATCTCGGCTCACTGTCCTCTTAGGCACTAAGATCACAAATTGTGAGAAAAGTTCCCTTAAAGCAGACAGCAATATTCTAGAAGCAGACATAACAACATTCCAGAAGCAGGACTCTGTCACCATGACAGCTGAATCAGACAACCAGAATCCTCCCGAATCCAAGGCTGGACATGGGAATCTTTGGGGATTTAGATTAGGACATCTTTTCCAAGGGTGTAGGCCACAAACCCTCCCTGTATTTCTATTCATGCATGTGTGGGAAGTATCTTCTAAATAGGTTAGCCGGTATACATAGATTGAATATTTCTTATTTCCCAAAAAGAACCCATTTGTTGACATTTATCATTCTTGTCAGCAATCCCCTTTTTTACCAATAAATGTCCCATTTTCAACATCCAGTCTATTAATTAGTGAAGTAGCAGTTATTGATCCAGATACAAGTAAAGCAGTTGAAGTAGCCACTTGTGAAGGCTAGGCTTCCTGAGGGCCAGGACCCAGTTCTGGATCTTGAAGAGCACATTCATTGACAATTTCTGGATTGTGCATTCTTTATTAGATACTAGAATCATTGAGTTACAGGCTAACTAAATAATATACATGTTCTTCCACATAAGATTTGCTAAAGCACTTTAAAATAATGTACAGATATCATAACATTTCTGCTAGTGTTTTCTTTCAAACTAGGTCCTCCAGAGCCCTAGTTTAAGCTCCCCATCCTTACCCATTTGGGAGCCACTGTATCCTTAAAACAAAGCTACTTTAAAAAATTTTTTTGACTCTTTTTATTGGGCCTTTGTGTAAGATTTTATTTGAAGGGTCAAAATGGTTACTGAAAAAAAAATGTTAGAACTAATTACTCTTCTATCCCGTACTGTTTTTCTCAATGAGAGAACTGCCACTCAGAAGGTGTAGAGATAAACTTTGAGGTCAACTATGCTGTAGTAGAGATAGGCCCAGAAGAGCATTTATAGTAGGAAAAAAAAATGATACATAAAGACACAGGGGGCTGGGCGCAGTGGCTCATGCCTGTAATCCCAACACTTTGGGAGGCCCAGGCAGAGGGATCGCTTGAACCTCGGAGGTCGAAGCTCCAGTGGGCTCTGGTTGAGCCACTGCACTCCAACCTGGGCAACAGAGTGAGACTGGGTCTCACTAAAAAAAATAAATAAATAAATAAATAAATAACAAAGAAGAAAAGAAAGAAAGAAAGGAAGGAAGGAAGGAAGGAAGGAAGGAAGAAAGAAAGAAAGAAAAGAAAGAGACCCCGGGTGCGGTGGCTCACGCCTGTAATCCCAGTACTTTGGGAGGCCGAGGCGGGTGGATCACGAGGTCAGGAGATCGAGACCATCCTGGCTAACACAGTGAAACCCTGTCTCTACTAAAGAATACAAAAAATTAGCCAGGCGTAGTGGCGAGCACCTATAGTCCCAGCTACTCGGGAGGCTGAGGCAGGAGAATGGCGTGAAGCCAGGAGGCAGAGGTTGCAGTGAGCCGAGATTGTGCCACTGCACTGCAGCCTGGGCAACAGAGCAAGACTCTGTCTCAAAAAAAAAAAAAAAAGAAAAAAAAAAAAAAGAAAGAAAGAGACACGAGAGCAGACACAAGATGTTTTAATAAAAGATAAAAGACCAGCAAATAAATGGTTTGCTGAATCAAAGTCTGTTAGTAAAGTGGGCCTGAAGGACCAACTGTGGTGTGCCTCTAGTATTTTGATACATCTTAAATTAGGTATATGTACAGCATCCATTCCATAATTGTAACTGACCTGGATGATCACCTAAGTCAAGATGCTGTGTTTACAAGAATAAATTCTCTGTCCTTGATGCACATAGAAGACAATATACTACAAGAAAAAAGCAATGCTAGGGCCACCTAGAAAGCAAGATTTGAAGCCATATTATCTCAATGACACCACTCCAGTTCCGTTTGACTAAGTGGGTCATGGGACCTTGACATTTTGATAGGCTGAGGGAGCAAGGGATACTCTGGCAATATCTTTCTTCCTTTGCCCAGGGGTTCTTAAACCTCTGCTTTGGTGGATGCTTAGGAAAGGGAGAGGGTTCTGCAGTGGAAACTGTTGATTCCTTCTCTACTTTTCTTTGTATCCTGGAGGGTTTCCTACATGCGAAAAAATTTCAAAAGCCACAGACACTAAACATGGACAGACAGTGGTCTACAAACTTTTGTATAGTTAATATTCTTTGCCATCCTACTAATACTTCTCAATTGGCAAGTACTTCTATGGCACACAATCTAAACAACTTGTTAGATGTGGGGCAAAGAAGTAACTCAACATCAAGATTTGAGGACCTCGAACTAAGTGTCAAACTAGTGGTTAACTCTATCTAAGCAAGAGTTCTTAACTTTTTCTAAGCTATGTTTCTGAGGACTAGTAAAACCTCAGCTGTTTCCCCAGGACAATGAACACATGCTTCCAATTTTACCAGCTATTCAGTTAGATGATGACCTCTCGAAAGTCCATCCACAGAGAGTTCTGCCTCCCTCAGGTGGCCTCATTCTAAAGAATAAGCAGCCTGAGGCTACATGTCCACCAGGAATTCGGAGGTTGTAGGTGGTAAGTAAATTCACTGAAAGGATTAAACTAAAGGTAGTATTGGAACAACAACAAAAAATATATATGACGGTTAACTCACCAAAAGTTCTCTGTTAGAAGATTTTTCTCTCCCACTTCCCACTGTGTTCCTCTGTAAAACTGCAAAGACTAAGAATACCCTACTACATCTCAGTTAAAATTTCCTTGAGTTGTCTGGGCGCGGTGGCTCATGCCTGTAATCCCAGCACTTTGAGAGGCCAAGGCGGGTGGCTCACCTGAGGTCAGGAGTTCGAGACCAGCCTGGCCAACATGGCAAAACCCTGTCTCTACTAAGAATACAAAAATTAGCTGGGCGTGGTGGTGGGTGCCTGTAATCCCAGCTACTTGTAAGGCTGAGGCAGGAGAATCGGTGACCTGTGAGGCGAGGTTGCAGTGAGCCAAGATTGTGCCACTGCACTCCAGCCTGGGTGACAGAGAAGACAAGTCTCAAAAAAAAAAAAAAATTCATTGAGTTAGCCCTCAGGCATATTTTGGCTTACATAAGGCTATTCTGATAATATAAAATAAACCACATGAAAGTAAAGTTACAAAGCTATTTGAATCACTTAATGACATATTTATTTCTAGATTTCATTTTGAGTTTACCACAACCTTTCTCAGATTATTTAAAATGCTTTCCTAAAAAATGATTGTAATTTACCACTTTACTGGGATTATAGTATTTTTCTTTTACCCTGTGATATTGGTAAATTTTATTAACCCTGAAGTCAGCCCATTATCATGTTGCCAATTTAGATTTTAATGGAGTACCTAGTGTAGGTTTCTTTGAGATCTCTAACACATAATCGACTATATTGTTTAACATTTCCACCTCTATGATGAAATGAGTGCACAAGGGAGGAGGTGAAAGTGAGAAAGGTCAGGGGAATAACACTGAATCCATCTTACCACCAAATTACATCCATGTCTTAGGAAGCCTTGTTCCAATGTGGATTGGGTTTCCTCTGACCTACAGAGAAAAAATAAACAGAAATGTTTTTCAAAGAAAAGGAAAATAATTTCCAAGCTGTAAACATTTAATTGTAATACAATAACACAAGTTAATTTGCAAGTAGAAAACACGTTTTAGTGATTAAAAAAAAAATTGAACCTGGGAAACCACCCAAAGCTTTCCTCCAAAGAAAGTATTCTAGTGAAGCCTGCACTGTGCAAACACACCCTGTGATTATCACCAACTGGGAACTGTGGAAGCCCCTTAATGCCAAAGCATGAAAAAGCATTTTAGCATCACATGCCAGCTACTTGTTCCAAGCTATTTCACAAATTCAAAGAGGGCAGTTTACAAAAACATAGTACATACAGTGCTTGTTTCAATGTCATTTATTCTTTCAGATATTTATTTGAGCTCAAACTCACTATGCTTATTAGACATAGCAAAAGCAGGGAAGGGACAGATGTACCTTTCCTTCTCAAAGCCATTATATGGTCAGTTTTACCAAACCAGTTGTCTCTTATAAGAATAATTGACTTGAACGGTTTTACTGACTTTAAAAAATTTGACATAATGGCAGGACTCCCAAACTTACCTTGATGAACACTCTATTCCAGTGGAGAACATCCTATATGCCACTTGGCTCTGGTCTGTTAAATTTTATACCATTATTACAATGCCTAGTTCTTTATAAGATGAAATAAAGATCCTGGTTCTAAATTATCATAGGTAAATATATGGACCGTGAATCATGAAGCCTATATGTAGTTATAAATAACATGACAATAATACAATCTACAAAGCCTCAAACTCAAGATTTTATAGAACTGTCCTCATAATTAAGCTCAAATATTATTATTTATTGGTAGATGAACTGCACAATCCTTGGCTTTCTTTGGTCAGTATTGGCCTGGCAGAAATGAAAAAAGAAATTGTTCTGGTAACATATAAAATCTGACCTCTTAAATAAACCTTCTAACTTCCCTCATCTTGAAAATAATTTTTTTTATTTTGATAAATTACATATATATAAATATTTTGTGGTGAGACAAGCTAATACACTCTAAGAACTTAAAAGTCTCCATCTTTTGAAAAAGACTCTGAAGACCAAAAAGGTTAAATACATTGTCTGAGGTTACATTTTTAATTAGTGGAACAACCAGGGTCAGGATTTAGGTCTTCTGATTCCAAGGTTAGAAATCTTTCTACATATCAAATACTAAGCTATATTTTGTATTCCTAATGACTTCAATTTTCTAAAACCTCTCAAAAGACATGGCCATATTTAACAACAGTACTATCACATAAAGAAAAAAAGTATTTCCTTGCATATTGAAATGTTTTTGTCCCTGCAAATGAAATAATTATCAAGCAAAAAATAAGCTCATAGCAGAAGTAAATATCACATGAGACAGTATAAAAGCCTAATGGATTCGATTCAAACTGCGAAAGTGAGGAATGAGGTATATGTATATTTAAGGAAGAATAAAAACAATTTTCTTACCCATAAGTTCCAAGTTACCACATTCTAATGACTGCAGTGTGAAAATCCTGGGTCTCTGGGAAGGAATGGAATAGTGGTGAGAAAGAACAGCTCATTTCCTAGTATAATCCTCTTCCATGCAAATACATGGCTACAGTCAAAGAAGAACGCCCATCTGCAGTCACTGCTTTATATAATAAGGTTTTTTGTTTTGTTTTGTCTTGCTTTGCTTAATAAAAATTCCAATGACAATGTCAAGCATCTTATTCTTCCTTTTTACTGAACTATTTCTCCTGTGTGTCTATAATCACGGAATAAAGAGCAGAGTCTCTTATAAAGAAGTATCCATTAGAAATATTCTAAGAGGCACTGCTATCTATGTCTTATACTTTTTTTGTGCCTGACAAAAGAAAGGAGAATAGGCAGAACCTACCTTGATTTTCCAGGTTTTATAAAATTGGCCTTGCCATAACAATATGAACTGTTCATTCATCCTGTAAAAATGCCTCATATTAGAAAGCTGCTTGGCTTTTGCTGAGCTTTGGAACTGGGGGCATGGTATTTACAGTGTCCTATTATAAACTAAATAGGCTCACACTCTAGAAACAGTTGTTGCTTAATGAAAGTAATATGCTCTAACCAAGACTGTATTAGTGTCTGACAATCTGATATATAGTCAGATACTATATTAGTATCTGACAATACTAATAATATATTAGTACTGACATCCCTTGTACTAAAATGTGTCTATTCTAATACATGTATCTGCAAATTTAATTCTATTTCTCTGGTTTTACTCCTGGGCAGTATATATACCATCACTCTTTTTCAAATGTTTCATCTGAAATCAAGAACAAAGCATCTGATGACCTTTCAAAATGTTCCCTGGTTTGGAAGGACGTCATAGTCTTTAGTGGCAGACACAGCTGGGTGAGGATTTGAACTGTACATTTAGTTGCTTGTATCATTGTGTAAAAAATTATTTAATTTCTGTTGGACATAGTTTTCCCATTTTATCATACATACCACATGGTATTTTTATGAGACTTTAAGGCAATGATCAAGTACCTAGCTCAGGACTAGAAAAATAATGGGTATTCAATGTGGTATCATGGTAAATAGCAAAGGTTTGGGAACCAGTTTAAGGTCACAGCCTTGTTCCACTATCATTGTGTCTAAATCTTTGATTTTATAAATTGGGCATACTAGTAATAGTCATTGAATAGGTTTTATTAGAAGGATTGAGTAAGATAATCTACATACAGCACTTAGAAGAAATCTAGCACATAATAAGTCCTCTACTCATTAACTCAACAAGTGTTTATTAAGCACCCTACTACATGTGAGACAATTTTTGAAGACTGGGTATTAAACAGTGAAAGAGTAAGAAAAATCTTTATCTGTATAAGCATAACAATTTCCTATAAAGAAATACTATAAACAAGGTAAGTAAGATTACTATTATATAAAATACTAAAAAATTCTTATGGGCCCGGCACAGTGGCTCATGCTTGTAATCCCAGCATTTTGGGAGGCCAAGGCAGGCAGATCACAAGGTCAGAAGTTTGAGACCAGCCTGGCCAATATTGTGAAACCTTGTCTCTACTAAAAAATACAAAAATTAGACAGGCGTGGTGACACACACCTGTAGTCCCAGCTACTCGGGAGGCTGAGGCAGGAGAATTGTTGGAACCTGGGAGGCAGAGGTTGCAGTGAGTCAAGATCATGCCACTGCACTCCAGCCTGGCCATAAGACTGACACTCCGTCTAAAAAAAAAAAAAAAAAAAAAAAAAAAAAAAAAAGCTTATGGGGACATTTTAAAAGTGGAGAAAGGGAGGCAAAGATAAGATAGTCAGAAGGCACTTACTAAAAAGATGTCATTTGAGGAAAGAACTAAATGTTCACAGTTGCTAATACTATTATTTCCTTTCTTATTTTTCATTTACCAATCCATAATAGAATCCAATAATCAGAACAAGAAGGAGAAAAATATATCAGCTACGATTAGTCAAGAAAATAGAAACCACTCAAGCTAGAAGGCACTTAATTCAGGGAACTAATTAGGTGGTTACGAAACCACTGACAGTATGAAGAAGTGAAGTTTAAGTTAAATTACTGTTTTTTTTCCCCCAAGAAATTTGGATACTACAAGATGTTCTGGAAACCACTGCCAATGATCTCAGCTACCTACCATCCCAAAATGATAATTTTAGGGAAAACTCCTGGAAATCACTGGCAAAATCTCCTATTTGTCTACTACTTGCTAGCAGTAGGTAGTAAATGCTCCTACCTGCCCCTGGGAGAGGAGTTGTATTAACTTCTCTTCTGCCTTCAAAACTGAATACAAATGAGTCTCACTAAAGGAATTTAAATTGGAGAACAGGCAGCAAGGGATTTGTAGTTTCTAGGCTTCCAGACCTTGTGACACAAAGGTGGCATAGGATGGAGTCTGTGTAGATATCTGTCAGAGAGAAAGAGAAGAAAAAACTGAAGGACAAAACTGTTTATTATGCGTTGGGCATTGTGCTAAATTCTAAACGTATTATGCATTGGGCATTGTGCTAAATGTTCATTTACTCCCCACAAAGGCATTTTATTATTGGTAAGTATATTATCTTCCCCTTTTCACAGATGAGGAAACTGGAATTTGAGTGGATTAATTTGTCCAAAGTCACACACTAAATAAGTTACAGAGCTAAATTTTATTCCTGGTAAATATGATTTTAGGACCTGCATTTTTAATCCTTTTGCTTTTATTTGCCTGTGTTCTTTATTCCTAGAGAAAGGGGAAAAGAATGTGGCTAATTATACAGTGGTCTAGATTAAATAACTAATTGTATTCATAGTATTTGTTGAAAAGGAGTTAGGGAAATTGCAACTTGAAAGGAAAAAGAGCTGATTTTGAGGGTTACAGAGGAAGAGACAGAACTCAGTAAATATTGCCAAGAGGACAAGTGAAGAAACACACAAGGACATCCTGCTACGGTATTTCTACAAATATTTTGAACTGTTCTTATTTTCAGACAGGACCCATTTTCCAAAGTAAGGTCCACAGACACTTAAAATATCAGACCTAGAGGGAATCTTAGAAATCAATTTACCCTGGATGGAGAAATGAGGCCACCAACAGTTTCAAAGTACAGAAGAGCTTGTTCCAGTTCTCACACAGGCTGACATTAGTCAAGAGCTTTTTCTTTTAGACCTCATTTTAGTCTGTTTTTTAAAAAAATTGTTTAATATCTATAAATGTTTGTGTGTCTGATGGTTAAAACGGTATAGCAGAAATCTTGTTCGCTATTCTTGGCTCATCTGCAAATTTGCCGGCAGCCGTGGCATGTCTCATTCACTTCATCCAAGGTTCCAGAAACTCCATGTTCCCATGTGCGGAATAGGAGTCTTGTTAATCCTCATTCAGAATTTTAAAAGGACTGGATCATGAGTTAATTTGTGTAAAGCACTCTGAGATTCTGGGATAAAATCCATTGCATAGGCTAAGAAAAGCGGGTATTTTTTTCTGAATTATCAACCAATATTTGAAGAATGGTGGAGTCTAGATTCAATAAGGAATGGAAATGTTCTTCCTCGAAATCTTGCAGTCAATGTTGGAACAATTTCAATATCCATGAAATTTTAAATGTAATCATAAAGAGAGTTTGTCTCCAAAATTTTCCCAAGTAAAAGTAAGAAGCATTTTAAAATTACTTTAGGGATATTCTTATCTTGAGGAAACCACTGGCTGTGCTCTCCATTTAACTACATATTCCCACGCCATCTTTGGAAAACTAAATACTATAATTTGCTTCAGCCACATTGTATTAACATTTATTATTCAAAGAATAAGAACAAATAACCACTAAATATTCTTTGTTCTTTCAGAAGCACCGTGTTTCTTAAATGTATGAGTGGAAATCTAAGTGTGTGTTTAGTTTTGTTTACCAATCTTTTGTCAGTCTCCAGAGACTGAATATATTTATATTTATTCTGTTAAACTCCATATTGGTCATTGCACTTCAGAATTAAATATTTTATTTTAGTTAGAGAAAAACACTTATCCTTAATAGCAAAAAAAATAATAGCCTATGGTCCTCACCAGATTGTATTAGAAAATGTTCCAATAATTAAAATAACCTAATCTTAATAAACTATAATTGAAAAGGAGAGGCCGGGCATGGTGGCTCACGCCTGTAATCCCAGAACTTTGGGAGGCTGAGGTACGCGGATCACCTGAGGTCAGGCGTTCGAGACCAGCCTGACCAATATGATGAAACCTCGTCTCTACCAAAAGCACAAAAATTAGCCAGACGTGGTGGCATGTGCCTGTAATCCCAGCTACTCGGGAGGATGAGACAGGAGAGTCACTTGAACCTGGGAGGTGGAGGTTGCAGTGAGCTGAGATCACGCCACTGCACTCCAGCCTAGGCAACAAGAGCAAAAATCCGTCTCAAAAAAGAGAGAGAGATAATGACATTTTTGCTTTAAATACAAATGATACTGGCTAACCTATCGCAAAACAACTTGGAGAATTCAGTTACTTATGATTAAATTTACCTGAAACATCTACATAAATCAACTCACGGATATTACATCTTATTGGGCTTACTGGGTCTCAACATCTAGCTATCTGGGTTCTTTTCTCACTGTGCCACTAAAACTGATTTTGTCAAAGTCATCAACAGCATCTTGGAAAGTAACGGCTATCTTCTCATGAAATGAACTCTCTCTTCGTTATTTCTCAGGATTCTGTCGTAAGCTCTCTTCTCAATTTACAAATCCTCCCTGGGCGAATTCATATATTCCTTTCACTTCAATCATGTATACTTCTCCAAATTTATTTATGTCCAGATATCTCTCCTGAGCATAAGACCTTTATATTCAAATATGTGTTATATATCTCCATTTTGGATATCTGTTAAGAATCTCATAATCAATATATCCAAAACTGAACTCATTACTATCCCCCAAACACTGCTTCTTCTGTGTTTTGAATATCAGTGAATGCCATCCATCAATCTGTCAGTTGCTTAAGCCATAAATCTTGCTGTTTTCATTACTACCTTTTGCTCCTTTCTCAACACCTACAACCGATTACCACATCCTCACAATACTGTCTTCTAAACACTTTTGTAGTCTGTTCATGATTTCTACTGCCTTTTTTGTTCAGGCCACAATCACCTCTTTCTTGGAGTATAACAAAAAAAAAAATTCCCGGTTGGACTTTCTATATTCAATCTCATCTTTCTCTGATTCATTCTTATAGTGAACTAAAATGATAATGTGAACATGGATTTTTCCTGGTTAAAATTTCAAATCTATCAACTTCAGGATAAATTCCAAATTATTTAACATGGCATAGACTGTGTGAAAGGTGTAGTCACACTGAATTTCCTTTTGGTTATTGGTCAAGCCACACATGCTCTCTTCCACACTCCCTCTCTTCATCTATCTCTGGCACTCTGTCTCTTCCTCTCTTCTCTGAATAGTATGAGGCATCCTTGATTTCTCTTTTCTCTTCCTTCTCCAAACCCAAGTCCCATTGACTCAACATTTTAAATGATCATAAATATTACTACTTCCCTCTGTGCCAAGTCTGTGTTAAATGTACTTGCTTGAGTACTTCCATAGCACACTTCACTTCCACTAAAAGTGGTAGTGGTAAATATCACTCTTTGGTAAATATCCCTTTACTTTTCTGTGATCTCTAACTTACTATAAACTCTTTAAGGCTTAGGGCCTTGTCTTGTTCAATGTTATTTACTTAGCACCTAGCTCTTTGACAAGGCATATCATAGGTTAATAGGCATATTAACCATTAATATGTGGTTTAAAAATGGAAGCAGGAATAAAAGGAAGGAAGGAGGGAAGGAAAGAAAAGGAAGGAAGGGAGGAAAGAAGAGAGGGAGGGAGGGAAAATGATAATTAGCAAAGTCATATTGTTTATTTTTTAGAAAAACAAGTTATGTTTTTCATCTTGAAAGGTTCAAGAAAAAAGTTATTTCTGATATGAGTAGATATAAAGTTGGATAAAGATGCAGTGCATGTATTAAAGACACCCAACAGTAGAGAGAAAAAAGGTGGAACTGGAAAGAAAAATGAAAAAAATCCATCATTCAAAGCCTTTAGTCCATCCCACCTTCCTTTTCCTTGTGCCAACAGGTATCATTGCCCTGAGTATTATGGAACATTTCTATCTCTAGCTGAAAGTCACTTAAAATGTTGCCTGTGACATAAGAAAAAGAGTTAACTATCACTACAAAAAAATATCATGAGAATGAAAACAAAAATAAACCTAAATCTTAGCTAACCCAACAATTTATGGTGACATAAAACTGCTGCTCTGAGCCATTCATTATTCATTCATTTACCTACTTATTTACTTATTAAGGTTAGTTGGTCTAAACTGTGACATTCCGACTGCAAGGAGGATGCCCAGTTCTAGATTCTGGCACTCAAATAAGTCAGGTTCCCTTCAAAGAAATTAACATGCAGGCTAATTGAACTATTTTATTTTATAAAGTTGACATATTACCAAAGCACAACTACCTCCGTGGAAAGGCGATTGAACAGTAAGCACTGAGGAAAATATGGCAGGATGCAATGCTTCATAATCATGAATGAGGGAACATGATTCACTTTTTTTTTTCCAACACAGTAAGCATGGGAAAAAAATATGCAATTTGATTGCAAAGCAACATCCATCCTCTTCTGTCTCCCTTTTCTCATTGTAGTTCTTTTCCTAGGGAAGAAATACCAGATGTGCAGTGACTCACAAGCAATGCGAGGTGACAGTTCTTCCTTGTCTTGAAAGACTAAACATTTCAAAGACACATTTTTAATTGTGGCAAAACCATTTGAAACTACCCTCCTTAAAAATGACATCTTTTCTTATTTAACTTTTTCCCCTTAGATTCAGTGTAACTCAGACAGATCTCTCTGGGTGTTTGAAACTGAAAACACACACAACAAGGGGGCAATTTTGCAACCAACTCTGGGAAAGTCAGCCCAATTTATGCAAATATTTATATTCTTTTATGTCCTTAGTTTCCTCTATTATGTCTCTCCACATATATTTCAGGATATCTGTACAAAGGAACACTAAGTATTTTTTTATCTTCATTTTTCTGATTATACACAGTATGAAGAACATTAAAGAAATTCTCAAATAAAAATGACTTATCCCATTAGCTACAAATAATTTTCTTCTCAGACATTCCAGTCATATATTTTAATGTAGTTAAGATTATAAAGCTCTCTATATAATTTTCACCCTTATTATTTTACCCTGAGTAATTTACATATCATTAAAATATCTTTCAACACATTATGCTTATTGCTAATGTTTGATTTTTAGACGGTTTTCATTTTTTTTTGTTTGTTTTTTTGACATGGAGTTTCGCTCTCGATGCCCAGATTGGAGTGCAATGGCTCCATCTCAGCTCCCGCAACCTCTGCCTCCCAGGTTCAAGCGATTCTCCTGCATCAGCCTCCCGAGTAGCTGAGATTACAGGCATGCGCCACCATGCCCAGCTAATTTTGTATTTTCAGTAGAGATAGGGTTTCTCCATCTTGGTCAGGCTGGTCTCAAACTCCTGACCTCGGGTGATCTGCCTGCCTCAGCCTCCCAAAGTGCTGGGATTATAGGCGTGAGCCACTGTGCCCGGCCAATTTTTTTACTATTACAAATTATGTAGTCATCTGCTTTTGTACATTTCCTGAGCACTGAGTCATAGATGAGGAATTGCCGTATCAAAGAATATATATTATACGTAATTTGAGGTAGTTGATTTCTATTTCTAAATAGCGTTTTAAAAGATGGTAAAAGTTGACTTTCTCACATATAATACATAAGAACAATCCCTCTCACTATATTTTAGAACACACAGGGCATTATTTGTTTACCTTTCAAATATGATGATCAAAATGTAATGTTCTTATTGTTCTAATCGGCTTTTTTGATTAATAGAATTATTGAAATTTTATATGGGTGTGTTATACATGCACATTTATAATAATATGTTTATATTTATCAGTTTCTACGGAATTGCATAATATATACACAAGTATGTCTCATATGGTAAATTTATTTACCTTTCTGAGACTTCCCTTAGCGTTCATGTTTCTATGAATGTAATCACAATCTCTGATTTGGTAGAGAACTCTACCCTGTATTTGAAGCCGGGATCAAACAGTCCAGAAAAATGATCCTTCAAGAATCTGATTCCTGAGAGGACACGCTATAAATAGATCTATCTGGGTCTCTCTGTTCTCAGGTATGCACAGCATTTACTCTAAGTTTGTTCTAAAAAGCTAACCCATGATTTACGGAGCCATTGGAAGGGAAAGCCTTGGGAGGCCGAGGTGGGTGGATCACGAAGTCAAGAGATCGAGATCATCCTGGCCAACATTGTGGAACCTCGTCTCTATTACAAATACAAAAATTAGTCGGGCACAGTGGGGGGCGCCTGTAATCCGAGATACTCGGGAGGCTGAGGCAGGAGAATTGCTTGAACCTGGGAGGTGGAGGTTGCAGTGAGCTGAGATCGTGCCACTGGACTCCAGCCTGGGTGACAGAGCAAGACTCCATCTCAAAACAAAACAAAACAAAAAAAACAACAACAGAAGGAAAGGGAAAGCCAGAGTTTATTAGTTAGTTATTCTCCAAGGAGGTGTCAGCCAATGCCAAGAGAGGATGAGATCACTCTCATTTCCTATCTGGCCTTTTGGATCAGTCCACTCTGTTCCTTTGAGGGGCAATAAGATAACGAACTGGAGTATCCTGAAAGACTTCACTTGATAGCCATGTGCCCCCTTGTTTATTGCTAAGTATGACATCAGGAGGCCATATGGAATGACTTGGGGGTGATTTTTGAAAGGAATTATTAAAATGAGTCATAGTAAGTACAACGGATAAACACAAAGACATGAAAACTTGGACCTTTAATAATTTGATAATGTTTTGGACAGAGTTACAGCTAATCATACACAGAGATACCAAAGAAGAAGCCGAAAGTGTTTTAAAATAGCAGAAGACATGGTACCATCAAACAAATGACAAGAAGAAACTCACAGCTATCAACAGATTCTGCCAAAAGCTCAGCTGTCCAAATTCAGTACCACTAGACTAGAGAGAGTAATTGTTAGCACTGTCAGCATGTGCCAGTGCTAGTCTAACCCCTCGTCCTTATAGTAGTAGTAGCACCTGCAAGACCAGTGTTGAGAATGTCTAAGCCTTTCCTATTTGCAGGACCTCTGCTGGACTCTTTCTGCTTGTTACAAACATTAAATCCCATTTCTCACACTTCAAGCGTGGATTCCCAATTTCACTTCCTCCATCTCAGGAGCAAGAAATTAAAGCATAGTACCAGCTTCTTCCAAAAATGCTTTTCAACTCCACATTCTGAATTTTTCTCTGACTGCACCCTAACCCATCAAGCTATTCTCAATGGTAAATTAATAGTAAATGGTAAATACTCATGATAAAAGCTCATTGCTTATATTTATTATATAATAGTCACCATTAATTTGCATTTACTACACACTAGGCATTATTGGTAGTAGTTTTTAGGAAGTACACATATATTTTTACAGTCTATAAAGTAATTATATTAGGGTTATAATTATTATTACTAGTTACTATTTATTTCATGCCTACTTTGTCCCAGACACTGGATTGAATGTGTTGTTATAATAATGTTTATAACCTTCTCAACACAAATCTACATGATAGGTATTAAAGTCATCTCTTAAATGATGAAACTAAGATTCAAAGAGATGAATTAACTTATATATGAAGTACTTATTACTTTGGTTGACACCTAGAAAATGCCCAATATTACCTACTTTATTATTAATGTTACATGATTTGCTATCGATATTAGTTTTGGGAAGTCATGGGACATGTCCCTTGAATGGAGATTTGGCTAGGGAAGGTATGCCATATATAAAAAAATTAATGTTTGTACCTTTGAGCACCATTGTATTGCCAATATTAATAATGGCTGGATACAGTGGCTCACACCTGTAATCCCAGCACTTTGGGAGGCCAAGGCGGTGGGTCATGAGGTCAGGAGTTCGAGACCAGCCTGGCCAACATGGTGAAACTCCGTGTGTAGTAAAAATACAAAAATCAGCCGGGCATTGTGGCAGGTACCTGTAATCCCAGCTAAGTGGGAGGCTCAGGCAGGAGAATCGCTTGAACCTGGCAGATGGAGGCTGCAGTGAGCTGAGATCACACCACTGTACTCTAGCCTGGGCGACAGAGCACATTCTGTCTCAAAAAAAAAATACTAATAGTATTATTGTTAGTAACATTAAAATAATACTAACAATACCATTAATGATGTTACTGAGATATACTGTATTACATTAGTATATACTATATTAATACTCTTATGTTAATAGTATTAATATTAATTTATAGTATTATATATAATATATTATACTATATTATACATAATATAGTATATTAATAGTATTAATATTATATTAATGCAATGATTATACTAAAACACTGCTACTATTAATACTATTACTACTATAACAATACTAATAAAATAGCTCAGTTTTAAGTACCTACTGTATGCCAAGCAGTAGGCTAGTATCTTTTGCAGTGTTTACTTTGTTTCAACCTTAAAAATCTTTGTGCAACAAACTCTTGTGTTACTTTCTGATTTACAAATGAAGAAACAAAGGATAAGAGAGATGAATTATATAAGCCATATAGCTTATAAGAAGAGAGCCAGGATTAGAATGTTGGCCCTCTGATTTAGAAGTCTTAGTTCTTAATCATTGTGCATTTGAGCTAGATGGAATCTTATACATCATTTTGTATTTAACTTATTTTACATATGAAGAAACTAGGACCCAATAAGGAAGTAAAACTGCCCATGATTATATAGCATTTACTGGTCTAACTAAAATTTGCTAATAATAATAGCAGCCAAGACGAATTGCCTGTTCATTGTGCATAGTCATGATGCAAATATTATCTTAGTTACAGTCCCAGTATCCAAGTAAATCAGGCTCCCTTGATCCCCATTTTTACTATAAAGGAAACAAAAATTCAGACAGGTTAAGTAACTTGAATAATGTCAGTAACATCTCTCATTCAGTGCCCTTTCCAGGTCATCATGATGGTTTCCATGTTTTCTCTGGGGATGTGCTGAATCCACCTCAGACCAATCGTTCAATATTCAGAAATTTTGTGAGATGGTGGTCAAACATAGCTATTATTTAAACCTATATTTTATAGACTAATGATTTAATACATTACATTAAAAACAAAGTTAAGCTCTTTGGTACATTTTTTAGTCATTTTATTCACAATACTAATAATGTTAACAGCATTAATAATAAAATTAACACATAATACTAATAATACCAATATCATTACTGCTAACACTGTATGCTTTATTAATATTAATTATATTATTAATATTAATAATTTGCAAATATTAATATTATTTACTATATATATTATTTTACCACATCTCTAAATCCTAACTATTGTACTACATTTTACTATTACCTAGACTCTTGAAATTATGCGTCTATTGTATCTGTATGATCAGAGCACTATGTATTGTTTGGTTTCCTATGAGACATTTTCTCCCACTCTGCCTTTAGTGATGTCATGTTAGTAGCTTGAAACTGGCCATGGGAGAATTATTTACACCACCTAAATGGGCAAATGCTACAAATCAGGGCAATTATCTCCCCCACATAATCAGTTACTAAATAAATATTAGTACTTCCATGGGTCATGAGGATTAAAACAGAAGTCAAAAATGTTTTCCTGAATAAGTTAGGTCATATAAAGAAAACTCAAATGTATGTTATACACAATCAAAGGATATAATATAGGTTCACTGAACTTTAAAAAACTAACTAGGTAATATGAGTAGTACCTTTTGAATACAAATACTTTAAAGTGACAATTCCCAGGAAATTCTAGCCGATATTCAAACTAAGAGGCTTTTAAGCATAACGAAACCTGTCTCTACTTCTGTATATCATGCAGACAACTTATTGTAAGACAAAGGGTGAAAGGAAGATGATTCTAAATTTATACAACATACGGCAAGGTAGAAACATGATCAACTACTACGGTTTCTATTGGTAGACTCCAACCTTACAAGGGACAATATAGTGAAGAGTAATGCTAAACCTAACAGTCAAAAAAAAAAAAAAAAATCCATTCAAGTGTGACAGTCCATTCATTAGTGGTGCACAGCCTAAGAGGTGGAAACCAGTCCATGTGACTCACCCCAGACTTTGCCTGGCTTGGTAATGTGATGCAAAGCATTTTACCCCGTGGGTCACTGGTTCAACCTGGCTTACACTGACAGTAAATGAAAGCTGCTGGCAGAAGAAGGTGATTTAATGCTCTGAATGAAATGAAGTAGTTATCTCAGCTCAATCCTGAATGTTCTCCTATTCCTTTCTGTAACACTTAGCAGTCATTAGCACCCTTGTTTGTTGACAGTTTTGGCAGAAAGGCCAAGATAATAAAATGCCCAGAGATTAAAATCACATCTCACCTCGGTGGTTCCTCCAGAACAGAGCTGGGAAGGAAAATCTTATTCTGCCACTTGTTCCCATTAGAGAACTTTAATTCCCAGTGTAATGCTTTTCTCAAAGAGCCTGGAATCAAGAGTTCAAAAGAGCACTAGAGGGGGAAAAAAATTGTAAAGCCTCTTGCTCTGTCATTTCCCTTTTGATTTTAGATAGGAAAATCCAACATTTCTAATGTCTCGCTCTTAAATCAAATTATTTGGAAGATACTTTCAGTAGGGGAAAATTTTGAACAGCTGAAGTTTGTTTGTGTTTGTAGGACCTATTTTGAAATTGTTAAGTTGGGACAATAATAAATTATAGTGTGGAATTTTAGAAAACCTCATAATGATAGAAAAGAGTAGCTGAGCAAAGTGATCTCTCTCAACTCTTTTAAATATTTAGATCCCTGGATAAAAGGCCAGGTGGTTGTCATAGAATCAGAGACTGGGACACAAATCCAAGTGTCTAAGAGGGCATTCACTTTCGTCCCTAGTCTACCATTTACCAGTACTATGATCTTCAAATGATACGCATGCTGAACTAGATGGACTCTGATTTCCTATAGTCCAGATCTGTTTTTAAGCAAATAAAATATTCTTACACTCATTTTACCAGTGAAGTACTTAAATGTGTTAATATATTTAAAGTACTTGAAGCAAGGTCTGAAACATAAGTCCTACATAAATCTGTGTCCTTATATTATTGATGTTATTATTATTTAAAGAATAAAATAAATTTCCCAAAACAAATTGTAGAGGAAAAACTAAAACTCCAGCCCTAGACATGTTTTATTTATTGATTTTTTTTTCATCAAAATACAGAATATTAAGCTGTCACATCCAATAGGTCATCATTTCCCAAACTGTTGTTTTTAGGAACAATAATCCTTCAAGACACTCCTTTGTAAAATTATTCCTTGCACAAAAATAAAATATGGGACATGCTGCTTACTATATCCCTTCTTAGAAAAAAAAAGTGCACATTAGCTTATTAAAGACTCTGCAGGCGGGCACAGTGGCTCAAGGCTATAATCCCAGAGGCTCAGGAGGCTGAGGTAGGAAGATTGCTTGAGTCCAGGATTCTGAGGTTACAGTGAGCTATGATTGCACCACTGCCCTCCAGCCTGGGCAACAGAGCAAGACCCTATCTCAAAAAAGAAAAAAAAAAAAGACTTTGAGTAGTCTTTCATGAAGTAAATATATTCAATTAGGCATATACTGTGGTTTAAATGTGTCCTTCCAACATTTATGTTGAAACTTAATCCTCAATGCAATAGTATTAAGAGGTAGGGTCTTTAGGAGATGATTAGGTCATGAGGGCTTTGTTCCCATGAATGGAATTGGTGCCCTTATAAAAGAGGCTGAGATAGCCTGTCTGGTCCTTTTGCCTTTCTACCTTTTCTAGCATGTGAAGATGCCAGAAAAAGATTCCATGGATGGAACAGGCTCTCATTAGTACCAGATCTGCTGGTGCTGTGATCTTGGACTTTCCAGCCTTCAGAATTGTGAGATATAATTTTATATTATATACAAATTACCCAGTCTAAGCTATTTCTGTTACTGTCACAGGAATAGACTAAGACAGCATAATTTGATATTCTCAAACTAATTTGACACAAATTTTATTAGCACATAATATCTATATGGCTCTCCAAATGAACTATATAGGCCTCCTTTTCCAGATACATAGAAATTAAGTCTTAATCACAGCATTTGACCATTTATACCACTTTAGACAAGCACTTACTAGGTGCTGGACTCCATGCTAAACTCTTTATAGCCATTACTCATTTAATTCTTATAACTCTGGAGGTCAGTGCCTTCATCATATCTTTACACAGAAGCAAGGGGAAGCTCATAGCTATTTAGCAATTTGCATAAAATAATACAACTAGTATTTGATTGTAGGTTTGTCAGGCTGCAGGACCTAGGCTTTTAACCTCTAAGCTCTTTTGAGTAACTATAAGTAAATGAGCAGATGCTTCCTAACTAGAGCTGGGGTGCAGGCTGAGGTTGGACAGAGTGCCCCACTGAGAGAAACCTTGAACAAATGCCTCCTAAGTGACCCCAGATGGTGGAGCTAAGAAAGTGAGAAGGCGAAGGGGAAGCCAGAGTACAGATTCCCTGTGTCACAGTCAGAGCCACTTAGGGAAAGGGCAGGCCACCCTGGTAAGGAGTGAACATTCTTTCTGGGAATAGTATAAGCAGGAGTTGGATACACCTCCACTTTCATACATTTCTCCCCATCTGTCAGCATGTGTGTTCTCTGTATGTTTGCACTACACTATTCAACCATTTTCCTACATATGGACATTGGTATTGTTTGACATTTCTTACAATTTAAACAATCTGCAATTATTTTTCAAATGCAATAAACTGATTCTAAAGTTCATGTGGGAAAAAAATGCAGGAATTGTAGGAAAGTCTTAAAACACAGTAATGGTGATATGGTGAGGGCTTTGTTGCTTGTTAAACTTAATATAATGTTACTATGTTCAAAATAATAAAGTACTTTTTCAGGCATATACAAATAAATTAAGGAATAAAATTCAAAACCAGGAAAAAATTCTATCTATAGAATTCAATAGAAAAAAATCTGAGCCCTGCAAGTCAATGAGGAAATGATAGATTTACCAAAAATTGGTTTTGGGAATGATTATTTATTAGAAGAAAATAAATGTAGTCAATTATGTGCTCATAAACAAACATGAATTCGAGACAAATTTCCAAACATAAAAATAAAAGTATTAAAAGAAAAAAATACCTATGTGTATTAACTTGGGGAAGAGGGAAGCCTAGTAAAGAAGATGAAAACAAAAAGTTGTAAAGGAAAAATAAAATATCAGAAGAACTTACAAGACAACAAACCAAAAATACCTTTGGATGGGAAGAAGCAACTTAATAAAATTAAAAGAAAAATTACGGGTTAGAAGAAAACATTTTCTACACAAATAAAACATGATTAATACTCTCAAGATACAAGTAGTTCTTCAAATTAGTAAGGAGAACATATGACTCAAAAAAATTGATATTCAGGGAATTTATAACAAAGGCAACAAGAAATGATGTTACCAAAATGACAGAGTAGGAGATGCCAGCCTTTATCACCCCATAATAAAGCAAACAGAGATAGCCATCCCAAAACCAAAATAACACTGAGAGGGCTCAAGGGCTTAATTAAGAATCTCCATCTACATAGCGAAGCCAAAAATATGTAAAATATTCATGCAGGAAGAATTTCTGATGAAATTAGCATATCTGAGATGCCAGGAGACATCTAGGAACAAGGAAGAAAGTTGGAGGATATTAGTTTCAGCCATGTGGTGGAAATCAACATGATGCCCAGTGACCTGCTCCACAGAGGAGGATCTTTTGCCATTGAGTTAAGCAACAGACTTTCCCACTGTTGAACCACAGAGAGAGAGAGAGAGATACTGCACATTCTTCCCCCACCAAGAAGCAGCCAGTATCAAGCCACTTCAGAAATAGAGTGACCACTTCTCCCAACCTCATGCATGCTGTAATTCTCAAGTCTTGGCCACCCCGAGAGTGCTCCCACTCCAAACAGGCTCTGTGGCTGCACTGAACCTACTCACATCTCAGAAGTGGGAGCCACAATGATAAGAAGTCAGGCCACATTCTAGGCCTCAAAGGCCCTGAAGGCCTGTCTGAGTACCTTTTGGAAGCAGCTCAGCTAATGTAGAGAGCTAGGCCCTGCCCTGATCCTGGAGCCACTATAAATCTGTGGATGCCTGTACTCCAGTTCTTGGCTCCCTGACCACTTTATAAGCACCCACATGTCACATACAGTTACCAATACAGTAGCCAGGTGCTGACACCAGTGACAATACTGCCCAAGATTCCAGAGCTGTAGTCCCTCCATGCATGCCCATGCTTCAAGCCTCAGCCTCATAGATGCTCCATAGGTGCCACCCATCAGACTACTGCCAACATGAGCAGGCCTACAGCAGGATGCAGTTCCAAGAGTGATCCACTCAGTCAGAACTTCCCCAGTGAAAGAAAAAGACATCAGGAAGACCTTAGTTGCTACTATCTCCAAAGACTCCAACAATTTTTTGCTGCCACTGCAGACACCCACAGCACTGATGCTGAGGATTCCTGGGATGTTTGTCAACAGATACCTTAGCAGACAGATCTGCACAGAGACTACACAGTAGGCACCCTCAGTGTTTCCAGAATTTTTACATCTCAACAAGGGAGTGCCCTTGCACCTACTGTAGGGGAACATCTTCCACAGTCAAACTGGTTTTTAAAGTCTGTAAGAGTTGACTGCATACCAAATGAGCAGACATCAATGTAAGGTAACAAGAAACATGAAAACAAAACAACAACAACAAAAAAAAAAACAAGGAGACATAACACCACACACATACAAACACAATCTCCCAGTAGCTGATCCTAAGGAAATGAAAATATACAAAATACTTGACAAATAAATAACTCAAAATAACTGTTTAAGGAAGCTCAGCAAACTTTAAGAAAATACAGAGAAACAATTTTAAAAATTCAGAAAAATAGTAAACCACCAAAATGATAAAGTTAAAAGAAAGATTCAAATTATGAGAAAACCCCAGAAATTCTGGATTTTAAAAATACAATAAATGTAATAAGAAATGCTGTAGAGAGTTTGATAGCAGAATCGATCAAGTAGAAAAAAAAAATCTGTGAACTTGAAGACAGGTTATTTGAAAACATACTGTGAGAGAAGAAAAAACAATGAATAGGAATGAAGAAAGTTAACAGGATTTATGGAACAGCATTAAAAGAACAAATATTCAAATTACAGGAGTTTAAAAAGAAGAGAAAGACAAAGGGACAAAAGCTGGTTAAAAAAAAAAAAAACTGAAAACTTTCCAATTTGGGAGAAAGATATAAATATTCAGGTACAAGAAAGTCAAGGGTCTCCAATCAGATTCAATCCAAACAAAACTACACCAAGATATAAGAAAACTACAAAAAATCAAAATAAAACTACATAAAATTACAAAATAATTTTAATGCTTCTAAAAGCATCAAGAGAAAAGAATCAAATTACATAAACAGGAATTTTAATAAGGCTAGCAGCAGATTTTTCAGCGGATATCTTAATGCTAGGAGAAAGTAGGATAATATATTCAAAGCAATGAAGGAGAAAAACAACTGCCAATTAAAAATACTGTACCTGTGGCTGGGCATGGTGGCTCACACTGTGGGATTAAACCTGTAATCCCAGCAGTTTGGGAGACCGAGGTGGGCAGATTGTTTAAGCCCAGGAGTTTGAGACCAGTCTGAGTAACATGGCAAAATCTCATCTCTACAAAAAAGACAAAAATCAGGCAGGTGTGGTGGTGCTTGCTGGTAGTCCCAGCTACTTGGTAGGCCAAGGTGGGAATATCAATTAAGGCCAGGAGATTGAGGCTGCAATGAGCCATGCACTACAGCCTGGGCAACACAGTGAGACCCTATCTCAAAAAAAAAAAAAATACTGTACCTGGAAAGGCTGTCTTTCAGAAATAAAAGAGAGAAATGATCTTTCTAGACAAATAAAAGTTGAAGGAGTTTATCACCATCAGACTTGTTTAAAAGAAAAAAATAAAGGGATTTCTTCAAGTTGAAAGAAAAAGATTAGTAACTCTGAAACATATTAAAGTATAAACTCACTAGTAAAAGCAAATACCCAGTAACATTCAGAATTATCTGATACTACAACAGTGGTGTATAAATTGCTTAAATCTTTAGTATGAAGGTTAAAAGACAAAACTATTAAAAACAATAGCTACAACAACTAAGGGATACACAATGTAAAAAGATGTAAATTGTGACAACACAAACATAAAATACGGGTGAAAGAAGTGTAGTTATTTTATTCAATAAAAGTCAACTTGTTATTAGCTTAAAATAGCTTGTAATAAGTACAAGATATTGTATATAATTATCGTGGTAACCATAAAGCAAAACCTAGATACATCAATGATTTTTTTAAAAGTAAAGAATGAAAGCGTACCATTACAGAAAATCATCTAATCACGAAGGAAGATGACAAGAGACGAATAAAGGAGCAACGGATCTATAAAACAACCAGAAATTAATTAAATGGCAGTAATAAGTTCTTACCTATCAATAATTACCTGGAATATAAGTGAATTAAATTATCCAATCAAAAGACAAAGAACTGAATGGACCAGAAACCATGACCCAACTCTATGCTGCATACAAGTGACTCGATTCTCCTTCAAGGACACATATAAATTAAAAGTGAAAGAATGGACAAAGATATTCCATGCAAGTAGAAACCAAAGAAGAAATGCCTATACTTATCTTGAATAAAATAGATTTTATGTCAAAAACTAAAATGAGAAAAAATTATAATATACATTATATAATGATAAAAGGGTCTATTCATCAAGTGGATCTAACAATTTTAAATATATGTGCCCAACACTGGAGCACCTAAATAAAGGAAATATTAATAGATCTGAAGAGGGAGAAAGACTATAATACAACATTACAAGGGGACTTCAATAGCTCACTTTCAACAATGGACAGATAATCTTAACAGAAAATCAATTAAAAAAACACATTGAATATGAACTACAATTTGGACCACATAGATCTAACAAAAATATACAGCAATGTCATTCAATAGCAACAGAGTACGTATTCCTTTGAAGCACACACAGAACATCACACACACAAATTCGTATGTTTTCTTCATGATGTTAACTGAACATCTACTGAGAACACCTGGACACAGAGGAGAACAGCACACACTGGGGCCTGTCAGAGGGTAGAGCTGGAAGGAGGGAGAGGATCAGAAAAAAAAACTAATGGATGTGTGATGAAAAAATCTTTTTTTTTTTTTTTTTTTTTGAGACGGA
The DNA here is from genome assembly GCF_049350105.2 of Macaca mulatta. NCBI lineage: Eukaryota > Metazoa > Chordata > Mammalia > Primates > Cercopithecidae > Macaca > Macaca mulatta. The sequence continues at coordinate 131,711,622 of NC_133413.1, read as the reverse complement.
GTCTCGCTCTCTTGCCCAGGCTGGAGTGCAGTGGCCGGATCTCAGCTCACTGCAAGCTCCACCTCCCGGGTTCACGCCATTCTCTGGCCTCAGCCTCCCGAGTAGCTGAGACTATAGGCGACCACCACCTCGCCCGGTTAGTTTTTTGCATTTTTTTTTAGTAGAGACGGGGTTTCACCGTGTTAGCCAGGATGGTTACAACACACTCCCATGTCACAAATTTACTTATGTAACAAACCTGTACATGTAACTCTGGACCTAAAAAAAAGAAATCAGTAGATCTTCTATACATTAACAATGAACTATCTAAAACAGAAATCAAGAAAATAATCCCATTTACAAGAGCAACAAATATTTAGAAATAAATTTAACAAAGGAAGTGAAAAATCTGTAAACTGAAAATTATAAAACATTGATGAAAGAAATTGAAGACACAAATAAATGGGAAGATATCCTGGGTTGATGGATTGGAACAATTACTATTGTTAAAATGTCCACACTACCCAAAGCTATATATACTTTCAATGAAGAAAATTAACAGGATCTCTATCAAAATTCCAATGATATTTTTCACAGAAATAGAAAAACACAATCCCAAAGTTCATATGGGAACATGAAAGACCCCAAATATCCAAAGCAATCTTGAGTAAAAAGAACACAGCCAGAGGATCACACTACTTGATTTCAAAATCTATTACTAAGCTATAGTAATCAAAACAGCCTATTACTGTCCTAGAATCAGACATATAGGCCAATGGAAGAGAACAGAGAGCCCAGCAATAAATCCACACATTTATGGTAATTGAGTTTTGACAAAAATTTTCAAGAATAGACAACAGCAAAACAACAATCTCTTCAAATAGTTCTGGGACAACTGTATATTCACATGTAAGAGAAAAAAAAATAAACCTTCATCTCCCACTGTATTAAAAAAATCAACTCAAAATGGATAAAGAGTTAAGTATAAGCCCAGAAATAGTAAAACTACTAGAAGAAAAGATAGGGAAAATCTCCATGCCATGGTCTGGGCAATGATTTTTTAGATATGACCCCAAAGGCAGAGACAACAAAAGGAAAAAATAGACAAAAGAGATTACATTGTCTAAAAAGCCTCTGAGCAGCAAAGTAAACAACAGAGTGAAGATGTAACCTATGGAACGATAGAATATATTTGCAGACCATATATCTGATCAGGGGTTAATATCCAAAATGTATAACGAATTCAACTCAAAAGAAAGAAAACAAATAACCCAACTAAAAAATGAACAAAGCAATTGAATGGACATTCCTCAAAAGAAGACATACAAATGGCCATCAGTTATATGAAAAAGTGTTCAACATTACTGCTTGTCAGGGAAATACAAGTTAAAACAACAATGAGATATCACTTCATACCTGTTAGAATGGCTATTTTCCAAGACGCGAAAGAGAAGTGTTGGCAAGGATGTGGGGCAAAAGGAATACTTGTAGGCTGTTGGTAGAAATGTAAAGTACTACAGCCATTATGTAAAACAGTCTCAAGGCTCCTCAAAAAACTAAAAAGAGAACTAGCATATAATTCAGCACTCCCACTAATGGGCATCTATCCAAGGGAAATGTAATCAGTATGTTGGAGAGAGAGAGATACTTCTCTCTCATGTTCACTGCAACATTATTCACCATAGCCAAGATATGGAATCAACCTAAGTGTCCATGTACAGACGAAGAGACGAATAAAATGTGGTATACATATGCAATAGAATACCACTCAGTCTTTAAAAAAGAAATAACGTTATTTGTGGTAACATGGATAAACTTAGTGGACATTATATTAAGTGAAATAAGGCACAAGGAAAGCAGATATTATGTGATCTCTTACATGTGGAATCTAAAAAATTGAACTCACAGAAACAGAGATTGAAAGTGGTGATTACCAGAGGCTGGGAAATGGGAGAATTGGGGAGATATTGGTCAAAGTGTGTCACCAAAATGTGTCAGGAACTGGAGGGTTCTTGGTCTCGCTGACTTCAAGAATGAAGCCGTCGACCCTCTCAGTGAGTGTTACAGTTGTTAAAGATGGTGTGTCTACAGTCTGTTCCTTCAGATGTGTCCAGTTTCTTCTGGTGGGTTTGTGGTCTCACTGACTTCAGGAGTGAAACTGCAGACCTTCGCAGAGAGTGTTACAGTGAGTATTACAGCTCTTAAAGGCGGCGCATCTGGAGTTGTTCCTTCCTCCCGGTGGGTTTGTGGTCTCGTTGGCTTCATGAGTGAACCTGCAGACCTTTGTGGTGAGTGTTACAGCTCATAACCTTTGTGTTGAGTGCTCATAAAGGCGGCATGGACCCACAGAGTGAGCAGCAGCAAGATTTATTATAAGGAGCAAAACAACAATGCCGCCACACTATGTAAAGGGATCACAGCAGATTGCTGCTGGTTGGTTCAGGCAGCCTGCTTTTATTCCCTTATCTGACCCCACCCATATCCTGCGGATTGGTCCATTTTACAGAGAGCTGATTGGACTGTTTTGACAGGGTGCTGATTGGTGTGTTTACAATCCCTGAGCTAGACACAGAGTGCTGATTGGTGCATCTACAATCCTCTAGCTAGACATAAAAGTTCTCCAAGTCCCCACTAGACTCAGGAGCCCGCCTGGACTCACTCAGTGGATCCTGCATCCGGGCTGCAGGAGGAGCTGCCCACCAGTTCCGAGCCATGCCTGCACTCCTCAGTCCTTGGGCAGTCGGGATCGGGCGCCAAGGAGTGGGGGGCGGTGCCCATTGGGGGAGGCTTGGTCGCACGGGAGCCCACCGTGGAGTGGGGGTTCAGGCATGGCGGGCTGTAGGTCCTGAGCCCTGCCCCACGGGGAGGCAGCTGAGGCCTGGTGAGAATTCGAGCGCAGCATCGGCGGGCCAGCACTGCTGGGGGACCCGGGGCACTCTCTGCAGCTGTTGTTGGCCTGGGTGCCACGCCCTTCACTGCCCGGGGCCAGGGACCCTGAGCCGGAGCCCGCGCACACGCTGGCTGGCGAGCACCACGCACAGCCCCGGCTCCCACTCGCGCCTCTCCCTCCACACCTCCCGGCAAGCAGAGGGAGCCGGCTCCGGCCTGGGCCAGCCCAGAGAGGGTTCCCACAATACAGTGGCAGGCCGAAGGGCTCCTCAAGCGCCACCAGAGTGGACGCCAAGGCAGAGGAGAGCGAGGGTCGCTAGCATGTTGTCACCTCTCAAAAAGACACAAAATTTCAATTACACTAGAGAAATAAGTGTAAGAAAACTATTGTACATCATGGTGACTGATAACAATATATGTTTGCTAATTGCTAAGAGAGTAAATTTTAAATGTCTCACCACAAAAAAACATTATTTGAGTTAATATATATATTAGCTTGATTTAGCCGATTTACAATATATACACATATCAAAACATCATGTAAGATACCATAACTACACTATTTTTGTCAATTAAAAATAAAATTAAATAAATAAAAGCAACAACACAATAAAACGTTTGCCCCTTCATATTGTCAAACATTTAAGATCATGTTAACACAAAATGCCCACGAGATTGTCAGGAAACAGCACTCTCATACACTAATGATGAGTCTGGCAATTTCTACACATTTTGGAATGTAAATCTCCCTATATTTATTAAACTATAAGTAAGCATATCATTTGATCTAGCATTCCACTTCTGGAAACTCTCATTTTCAGAAAATAAACTCCGTGTAGAATGATACTCTTTTCAAACAGAATTTTGGTTTATCACATCCTGTATAAAAAAGATAAATACTCAGAAAAGTATGAGCGAGTTTGAGCCTATTTGAGCTCCCATACTTCAATGTACTTTCCATTTGATGTTTCCACTTCTCTGGGTAAGAAAACCATAGGAGAAAAAAAAAAATGTCAACAAAGGAGAGCCTGTACTTTCTTTACTCAATGGAAAAGCTAGTGAGAAAGGGGTACCAAAAAAAAAAAAAAAAAGCTAAGAAAGAACAAATGAAGGTATGGGGGACTCAGGCAGGAAGCCATGGGGAAACAAATGAGTAAAGTAATCCTGCCCCCCAAGGTTTGCAACTTAGTGGGATACAAAGACAGATATTAAGCAAAAGGGATACACAAAAGATGGCAGTGGTTTAGGGGAAGAGCAATCACAGGACAAGTACAAGCAAATCTCAGGGTTAAATCCTCAGCAGTTTAATTTCCCACTATTTATCATGGAAGATATATAACAAAGGTCAGTCCAATTTTTGGTCTTACTTTGTATAAACATAAAAACAAAAATAGTTTCAATGTTCAGCCACACAGTGTTTTAGACCTGGGTATTAACTACATCTGCATAAGCTGAAGGGAAGAAGATTGAGAAACACACACACACACCCACGCACACAATTATGCACATTTCTTAACTACTGCCACCCCTCGTGGTGTCAAAAGGAAAGCATTATCTTTCTTAGAATTTTCTTACAAAGATAGTAAATAGATACACACCACACAACCTGATTTAAAACCAGTTTCTCCTATACAATATTTTAGTTTGATCTCCAATTCTCCAATTTCTCTTCAAGAAACCAAATTACCTAATGATCATTGAATAAAAAAGTGGCACCAAATATATTGTAGTGCTTGTATAAATGCAGTTGACCACATACTTATTGAGTAACTGTATTTCATGCATTTTGTTAGGCATTAAGGGAGAAATATGGAGAAATATATGATACAGTTTACCATAAAAGAGTAACATCAAAATAGAGTCATATATCCACATCTGCTGATTTCTGACAAAGGAGGAATTGAGGAGCTGGGACTCAGAGTTGTCAAGATCTAAAAATAAATTTACCCCCTTATTACCATAATATGTCTGATTTGACACTTTGCTCCATATGTATTTTTTAGGGACATAAGACACATTATTATTTTTTAAGAGATATAAGACAGCATGTGTCCCTCTCCTTGCCAAAAAGCACATTTTCTACAGTTCTCAATCTTTTACATGATTTACTGGTCACAAATAATGGTAACAAAACAGCTGCTCTTTATTGAGTGTTTACTGGGTATCAGGTGCTATGCTGAGCATTTATATAAGTGGCCTCCAGTTTTCACGACAACCCTGTGAGGTATGTATTTTTGTTATTTTACAGATTAGGAAACCTGTAGGCTCAAAGTTATTAATAAGTTGGGAAAGATCTTACCACTATCACATGGCAGATAAGGGTCTCAGACTCATGTGTGTTGAACTCCAAAGCACATTGTTATTCTACTGCCTAAAGACAGAACCTTTGGGAATATAGACATCTTACCATTTTTGCTACAATATTCACTTCTCCACTTTATGACATCTTTTTGTTGTTGTTACTCTTTTCTGCCTGACAGGGCCTACAGATCAGAGTTAATTTGCATGACTATTTCATTTAGGAGTCAAGAAACTAAATATTGGCCAGGCACAGTGGCTCACACCTGAAATCCCAGCACTTTGGGAGGCCGAGGCAGGTGGACCACTTGAGGTCAGGAGTTTGAGACCAGTCCGGCCAACATGGTGAAACCCCATCTCTACCAAAAATACAACAAATTAGCCAGATATGGAGGTGTGTGCCTATAATCCCAGCTACTCAGGAGGCTGACGCCAGAGAATCAGTTTAACCTGGGAGGCAGAGGTTGCAGTGAGCTGAGATCGTGCCACTGCACTCCAACCTGGGCAACAGAGCGAATCTCCATCTCAAAAAAAAAAAAGAAAAGAAAAGAAAAGAAAAAGCTAAATATTACCAACTGCTTATTTTACTTTTAGAGAATCTACCACTCAAAAATGTTACTGTATGTACAGGAATGAAAAGTGAAAATAACTCGAAATGGTAAATACAGGTCTTCTGTTAAGAAAGATTTGATTTGCCTTTGTCCCTGTTTCTGCAAAAGTAAGAGGGCATGGAATGCCTAGGCTGGTTTTGATGTCTATTAGATAGATTTCTCCTGAGAAGCTGGGATAATCTCTTATATTTATATAGTGGCTATCATATCCCTGGCACTTAGCAATTGTCAGAAAGTGATTAGATAAGAGAACCTTAAGAGATTAGTGTAATATAACCCAGACATTAATGCATCTGTTCTCTGTTGGCCTTCGAAGTCAGGCCCCACATGCCATTTTTTTTCCAGAGTAAATCCAAGGGTAACTGTAGGTTTCTATGCTACGATTTGTTTTTCTGTTCAGTTGGTTTTAATACTATCATCTTGGTGTGTGGATCTTCTTTGCCACACGGTGTTTAAACACTCGATTGTCCTTTCTTTTGCAACTTCAGTATCATAAAATGAAGGTTCTTCAATTATATACCAAAGTTTGACCATTATTGAGGTGGACTTCTATCTTAACTCACTTTTTTTTTAAAGAAAAGAAATGATTAATTAATCTCTTCTCCTAATCCCCAGACTCCACATTTTTCCAGAACACTCCATTTCTCTTCAACTCACTCCATTTCTCTTAAGTCCATAGGACTTGGGGCAAAAAGGATGCTTAGTGATTGGTTGTAAATATTGGGATAAAAAGCAAGCCTTTTTCACATCCCTTTGATTATTTTTACAGATTGCCCAATGTTCCTTTTTAAAGACTTAACATTTCTTAAAAGCCCCAGAATGATTGCTGATACTAATCCTAATGCATATCGAAGCATATTGGCCTCTTGGCTGGGTTTCAGTGTTTGAAATTGAATGCACATTGAACCTACCAGTTCCCCTTCTTGCTCTCCTATTCTTTTATATACCGATCCACACATATACACAGGTTTTTGGTCTTACATGGCCCGTAAGGTTCAAAGCATGTCATCGAAATACTTAGGCACAGTTCTTCACCACTACCACCTTTCCTTGATGTCAAATGAACACCTTGCCTTTCGTAGGCTTTTCTTACAAAGATACTAAATATATACACACTACACACTTGGCTTACAATCAGTTTCTCCAATATAATATTCAGTTTGATCTCTAATTTATTATCATCTCAATCCATGTAGCTCTTCCTATCTGAAACAATGTCTTTGATGAAATGTTTGATATGAGTTCTGAATTCTAATAATATTCTAATCCTTACTTCCAACTTACTTATTCTTTCACATGGCCCACCTCTTCCTTTGCGTTATACATATGAGGTATTTTGTTATTAATCAAAGAAGAGTTACTAAGTTATTAAGAGGAATATAGAATTATTATTAGAGTTACTAAGAGGAATATAAAATCATTAAAAAAAGATTATTCTGAAAATTCTTTATCTGCATAGACACCTCCCCCAACACACACACACACACACACACACACACACACACACACACACAGTCTCAGCATTTTCCTTTTAAGACTGAAAAATGGAAGAATACTAGAATCATGCAATTTCTTTTGTTGTCTTCACAGTACGTTTCCATGATTGGCTTCAGTTGTCTCTCAAAATTGAAATTTCTTTAATTAAATATGTGGAATTTTTAAATATAGAAGTACAATACACTAAGCAAAGTAATATTAACTGGTGTTTTTATATGGCTTTTGTCTTACATTAAAATTTTTGCCCTTAAAGATCCAGGAAAGAACTAAGGTCATAGTGGAAATATTTTTAGAAGAGGGTGGGTTGGAAGATGTTTAAAACTCTGATATGCAAAAGAACTTCATTGTGAAGAAAATAACTTTACTTCATTTTGTATTTTAATCCAGAGACAGATGATAGTATTCTCTTGAATACTACGCCTTTCTTGTCAACATGGTCCTGGCTGAACAAGCATGCCAAACTGGTCACATAACCTAATTTCAGTAGCCTTCTCAAGCTACTGGTAGTTTTGTAAGATTTTTCCCTGAAGATCTCTGCTTTCCCTATTGCCTAGTTAAGATGAAAAGAGAAATTCATGTGTTTGCAGTCCTAGTAAGTGGAGAAATCACTAGTGCAAATCAAGGAGGTCAGAACAAAGAAATTACAGACCTGGTTTGAATGAGGAAAATAGTCTATTTATTTTGTAAGTTCTCTGTATTAGATGTAAGCTCCATGTGATGTTAACTTCATGGAAGAAGAACATTGATTTAGAAGGAACTATACATTAGTTTTTAAATTTGTGTGTCTGCAAATCTTCAGGAATCTTGTTTTACTTCAGAAAAGATTAATTGTTTGTCTTTTTCATCAGCCATTACTTAGGTTGTCATTTAAGTTGTCATGGAAGTTATTTAAATTGTCATTTAAGTTATCAGTTCAGTTATCAGTTCCATATTTTCAGTGATATAATCTCAAATTTGTCCTTTCAGGAGTTCCATATTTAAGGTTAATTTTGCAGTAAGTTGTTCTACCAAAAGCTGCATTGTCCAGAGGGCAGTTCAGATTTAATTATTTTATAAGATTAACAGTAAGAAAAAAGCATGACCATAACATCGTATATGACTCACACCAACTTTGGATGTAAAAAATGAAACATCAAAAATGGATCACATCGAAGGAAAAGAAAGTCAATGTAGGAACATAACTGAGAGTGGACATCCTACTGGAAAAAAAGTATAACACTGTGTTCAGGTGCTTTTTTATTCCTAATAATTTAGTAAAGTACTGTGTGAAGTATAGAAATCACAACTATGACACATTGAAAATTTCCGGTTTGTCAAAGGTCCTTGGCTGAGTGGATTGGTCAAGTCACTCAGGTTTTATCTACCAACTAGAGTGTAAGCTCCTGTAGGTCAGGAATTACAGTAATTTTTCTGCACACCTCTTTTAGAAGGTGCTCAAAAGATACTCTCTGCCTCACAGAGTCCTAAAACGGCCCTGCCAAATCCTTCCTCACTCAAGTCCCTAGACACACTCTTGATTGGGAGCAGAGGGCAAATTGGACATCAAAGAGTTGCTAAAGGCTTTTCTGCTGTGGAAGGCTGAGGAGTTGATGATTCTTTGATCTCCGCTTCCACACACACACACTGCCCCCACACATACCTCACAGCTTCTTCCTTCAGGTCCCACCCTTCATCTCTCCTCTTCTCAGCTTCACTCACAGAAGACCCCTGACACTCTGGTCCACATTAAGGAACAAAACTAAACAAGAGTGCGAACAATCAACCTTCTAATCCAGACAAGTTGCTCTCATAGCCTTTGGCTCCCTTGTCTGAATAAAGAAAACATTTGGTGAGATCTTTTAAATCTCAGTAAAAAAAATCGAGGGCAGTTTTTATTCTCTTTTAATACAGAACCCAAATTGTATTGCTAGTGCTATCTTCATTCAGCTCACCTCTTGAAGAACCAAAAGGGAACATTTCTAGGAACCTAATCTGAAGTTTAAATTCCACAAGCTGTATAATTCTTGAAAACCAAATTTTTAAAATTAAAATGTAAGCTTGTTCTGAATGAATCTGTCCTAACAGTGCAGAATTTCATTAACTGCAATGTAAAAGCACATGGATGGCTTATTTTGAGAATCAACTGATAGAATTATGGTCCAAAAGTGTCTCAATGTTAACCTCTCTTACATACTCAAACACACAATGAGAATAATTGGAAATAAACATCAACTTCGTCAGGACAGGTGTGGTCCTTAATGTGCTATTGTCTTAAATGTATATGATATTTTCAAACATACATTAATGAAAGGGAATAGATAATACGAGCTTTAATGTTTTAAATTTCAACTGCCTAGAGAAAGGGAACTGAACCCACTGACCTTCTGGGGGCTCTGTGTGGGAAGGTCAACTAGGTCCTGGAATCAGCAGGTTGTGTCAACACTAGACTGAGCCCCTAAATGAAAGCTTGCGTATCGCATCATTCAAGTCTATTTTGCTAAATGGTAGTTACATCGTCTAAGTCATCCATACACGTCTCCAAAGTTCAGGCATTGATTACTCAATTTTAAATTCAACAAGCACGTTCGGATACTTTCTGTATGTGAAGTTCAATGATTGAAATGCTGTTAAATATAAGAAAGAATATAGCAAAATTGAGAAATCAATTCCCAAGTTATATTTACAATTGCAGTTTCATCTTTTGAGTTTTTCTATATCACATGAGAATTGAAGGTTCATAGAAGGCTCATGGTAGGTGATTAGTTCTTCCTGACCAATCTAGGGAGAAAATGGAAAATGCTGAATGGAGATTTACAGACCCTGGACCTAATTCTAGGCAGGTAGACATTTTAAATCAGATTTAAAAAATAGATTTTCCATTTCTAAGTGAGTAAAAAGTCCCTTCATTTGTTCCTTCTTAACTATTCTTCTACTTTTAAGCCATTAAAGATGGATGTTTACCAAAATTCTATTTTTGTCTACTTTGTCTGTTTTGCAGCTAATGTATTTAGAATGTCTAAATTTAGAATTGTAAATTTAGAATGTATTTAGAATTCCTGGCACACAGTAGGTCCTCAAAAGTATTCTTGGAATGCATAAACAAATCAACATTAACTTCAGAGCCAACTATTATTATTTTTGTTATGTGTGTTACTTTCTCATTAGGTTCAGTGTTTGGGTTCTACATCGGATTCCTTTTTCATTTTTCTCCATATATCCTATGATCAACAGGTTCTAACTTTGCTTCACCAATGACTCTCATAGCCTTCCTTTGAATTCTTTTTTTTTTTTTGAGATGGAGTCTGACTCTGTCACCCAGGCTGGAGTGCAGTGGCACAATCTCGGCTCACTGCAACCTCTGCCTCCCAGGTTCAAGCGATTCTCCTGCCTCAGTCTTCTGAGTAGCTGGGACTACAGGCGCATGCCACCACGCCTGGCTAAATTTTTGTATTTTTAGTAGAGACGGGGTTTCACTGTGTTAGCCAGGATGGTCCCAATCTCCTGACTTCGTGATCCACCCGCCTCTGCCTCCCAAAGTGCTGGGATTACAGGTGTGAGCCACCACGCCCGGCCCCTAAATTCTATGTGTACTGCCGGAAGCCTACTTAACTTTTCATTCTTTCTTGTCTGATGGAACACAATAGCCCCCTGCCTGGTTTCCTTTTCTCTAGTCTTTCTCTTTCATGACTCGTTTTATCTTCTATTGCATTCCTAAAACATAGCCTTGGCCATGTTATGGCAATTCATTAATTTCTTCAGCAAGTATTTATTAGGAGTTAGATGTATGCCAGGCAAGGATTGAAAAGACTGAAAAGGCTCTTCCTTTATGAAGCTTGTATTTCTACCTCATTAGTCTTTATAACCCCTCACTGTGTACAAAGTAGTGACTAGACTACTACATTGACATCAAAACTCTCCACAATCTGACCTCGTCAACTTTCAAGCTTTCAATCCCATTAAAGTCCTTTCTGTATTCATGTACTTGTCAAATCAGACTAAGCCCATGAATGATTAATGTTGTCCCATATCTCTGAGTTCACACTGGCTTATCTCTGGGTAATAGACTCTGCCTCTGTCTATCCTATAATAATCTTACACATATCTGATTTTGCCACCTTCATGAAACCTCCTTGGATTTGCCTCATTTCTTTGAAAACAATCTTCTTTTCTTTGTGTTTGTTTTTGCCTCTCTAAGGATACTTTCACATAATAATGTGTATGCTATTTATTAGTTTACATGTCTTACCTACCATAATACATTAGAACTTCCTCAAGGTCAGAGGCACTGCTTTTGTTTTGGACTCCTTACAGCAACTGGTACAATGCCTCATACTTGGGCACTCAGTGAATGTTTGTTGAATAGAAAAAAATATAGAATATCTTATAACTCCTTCACTTTATATTATACTCTTTTTAAAGTAGTGTTAATGCTTCACCTTTGAGTAAATATCACAACATCCCAATTCGCATATCCCGAAAGGCAATAATTATAGAGTGGTTAAGAATCCAAGTTTTGGCCAGGCACGGTGGCTCACACGTGTAATCTCAGCACTTTGAGAGGCTGAGGTGTGCAAATCACTAGGTCAGGAGTTCAAGACCAGCCTGGCCAACATGGTGAAACCCCACCTCTACTAAAAATACAAAAAATTAGCTGGGCGTAGTGGCGGGTACCTGTAATCCCAGTTACTTGGGAGGCTGAGGCAGGAGAAGTGCTTGAACCCAGGAGGCGGAGATTGCAGTGAGCCAAGATCACACCACTGCACTCCAGCCCGGATGACAGAGTGAGACTCCATCTCAAAAAAAAAAAAAAAAAGAAGAAGAAGAATCCAAGTTTTGTAAATCAAAAAAATTTCAGATTTATTCTGGCTTCATTGTTCATTATGTATCTTGAACAAGTTATTTAACTTCTATGTGCCTTATTTTCCTCATTAGTAAAGATGGGCAAACAATAGCTAACTCACAGAGTTACTTAATACCTAAAAGATGATAATGAGCATATGACAATTGGCACAGTATCTGACACTTATTTAGTAATTGTATTTATTATCACTGCAAAAACAGAGTGTCTGATTATCTCGTCACTCATCATCTCCTTCCTCGCATTGTTCTTCCTGTTTCCATGATTGTGTCCCCATTCTATCCTATCCCTCCTCCCTGCCCCCTCCTCAAACAAACAAGCAAACAAACAAACAGACCTTTCTTTTGCTCCTATTTAAGGCATATGGATCCAGTAGAAGCCACTTCAAATCTTACCTTCTTCATAAAATCATTTTGGCTTTTTCAGCCCATATCTAGTTTGCACTTCCGTAAACTATCATAATACTCAGGATATTATGTCACACAATCCACATCTTCGTACATCCACTCTGTTGTTAGTTACTTATTTTGGTATATTTATTTGACATATCTATTATCTGCATATCTACAGATACAGCTATTTCCATATCTATCTGTTTATCTTGAACTCCTCATGACATTTAGCACAATGCTTCATACAGTGGGAAGTATACATTAGACTTAGGAACAAGAGATGTTAGTTACAAAAAGCTAGAATTTGAACTCTGCTATTTTTAGAAAAACAAGTGATCATAGAAAAGCTATTTAACCTTTTTGAGCCTCACATTTCTTCATATAGGCAATGGAATGATAACGCTTACATTACTGGATGGCTGCTATGATTACAGTAGAAAATACATGTGAGTACTTAACACAGTATCTGAAATCGAGTAGAAACTTCATAAATAGAACTCGCAATCATGTCTTCATCACTGTTACTATTACCAGTTAATTAATTCCTAAACTCTCATAAAACAGATACTCAGTGAAGCCATAAACCCCATTTTAACTGAAAACAACTGAATTTGTGGTATGCTCTCTCTTGCATTCTCTGTTTCTGTCTCTCTCTATATCTGTAGATTTCCTAAATACTTCATTACATATTTCCTTCTCTTTTTCAGTAAGTCCACAAGGTTTTCAATTTGCTTTATAATGAGAATAAAAGCCAAAAAAAAAAAAAGAAAAAGAAAAGAAAAAAGGGAAAAAAAAACTGAAATGAATTACTTTGTGTCTGGCCTTAATTTAAAAATCACTTTGTCAAAGTGGAAGTGTTTAGAAGGACGAAGTCATTTTTTTCCATCAATAGATTTCAGTAAATCTGTCCTGAAAAATGAAACGTTTTAAAAGCAGCTAAAGTTTATTATTGGTTTAGAATCTTTTTTCTATGTTTACTAAGAATATTTGAGACAGGACTCAAAGACATTTTAATGCCCAGATCTTATGTGGAGCAATAATAACATCTTAGCCCTGAAAATACCACATTGTTGGTTTTCCACTGTGGAACTGAATGAATGCAAAGATGTTGTTTACTTGCCTTGTATATGTCTGAAGCCAGACCAAGCAGTATATGGAAGAAAGAAACTGGTGTCTTCAATTTTGAAGGGTTGGCTCATTAAGAATGCAGTGATAAGGTTGCTCTGTTAAAAAATTAGCTCACATTTAAATCCATGGCTGCGTTAATGCAGAAGGTACAAGAAATGCTTTACGGGCCTGAAAACCTGGAGAGACACCAGTTCAAATAACCCCCTGTAAGGATCCTGTGATTCTCAACTTTCAGACAATAAGATCCTGTGATTCTGAACTTTTAAACAGTAAGTTTCAGCCAAACAGAGTTTAATATGTCCCTTGATTAGCAAGTGCAAAAGTATCTTGGTTTGAAATTATATCATATTTCTTTTATGTGACTCTATTGATCACAAACTTTCAAAGTCTCTCATTTAGGGCTGATTTCTTCACTCTTCCATAACTCATTCAAAAAACGACTTGCAGCTTTTTACGTATCAGATAACTACGAAAATATCACCATAATATCTCTATAATTACAATCCTATCACAAAAACAATTCTGAATATGGTCAATTAAGGAGACTTTGTATTGAAGTTCATCTCTACTTTTTAGTAGCGACATTATCATAATCAGTTTATTTGCCCAATATGAGTTTTCTTTTTTTTTGCTTATTTGTTGATGAGCCATCAGACAATACTGCAAGGCAGCACTAGGGTGAGTGCTAAATGAGAACTCTAAGAAGAACAGAAGTAGGTAAAATAGGGAATATCATCTGCTAGTACACTTTGAGAAAGTTTCAAAAAGAGGAAAGAATCGGCTGGGTGCGGTGGCTCATGCCTGTAATCCCAGCACTTTGGGAGGCCGAGGTGGGTGGATCACCTGAGGTCAGGAGTTCGAGACCAGCCTGACCAAAATGGAGAAACCCCACCTCTACTAAAAATACACACACAAAAATAAATAAATAAATAAATAAATAAATAAATAAATAAATAAATAAGCCAGGAGCGGTGGCGCATGCCTGTAATCCCAGCTACTTGGAAGGCTGAGGCAGGAGAATTGGTTGAACCTGAGAGGCAGAGGTTATGGTAAGCTGAGATCATGCCACTGCACTCCAGCCTGGGCAACAAAAGCGAAACTCTATCTCCAAAAAAAAAAAAAAAAAGAAAAGAGAAAAGAGGGAGGAATCTGAGTGGGATTTAGAAGTAAGAATATGAATGGATTTGGTCATTGGAAAAGAGAAGGCAAAGAGTGAAAGTGAAGTTGAGTTGAAACTAACTCTGGCTGGCTAACGACATGAATTCAAGTAAGAGATTGGAAAGGCATTTAAAAACTTGAATATTAGGCTAGAAATATTATGGTTTCTGTTCACAAAGATCATAGATTTTAAATTCAAAAATACCTTAATTTGGGTCCTGGCTTTGCCAATTTCCAAAGACCTGAATTTATATAAGTTATTCGGCCCATATGAGTATCAGTTTCCCAAGCTGTAGTGTAAGGATAATAATAACTTTCAGGCTGGGTGCGGTGGCTCATGCCCATAACCTCAACACTTTGGGAGGCCAAGACAAAAGGATTGCTTAAGCTCAGGAGTTTGAGACCACACTAGGCAACATAGTGAGATCTTGTCTGTACAAAAAAAAAAAATGTTTTTTTAAATTATCTGGGTGTAGTGGCATGTACCTGTTGTCCCAACTACTTAGGAGCCGAGGTGGGAGGATCATTTGAGCCCAGGAGTTTGAGGCTGCAGTGAGCCCTGATCACTCTGCTGCACTCCAGCCTGGACAACAGAGCAGGACCCTATCTCAATAATAATAATACAATAATAATAATGATAAACTTTCAAAAATGCTGAAAGAATTTTTTTTTTTTTTTTTTTTTTTTTGAGACGGAGTCTCGCTCTGTCGCCCAGGCTGGAGTGCAGTGGCCGCATCTCAGCTCACTGCAAGCTCCGCCTCCCGGGTCTACGCCATTCTCCTGCCTCAGCCTCCCGAGTAGCTGGGACTACAGGCGCCCGCCACCTCACCTGGCTAGTTTTTTGTATTTTTTAGTAGAGACGGGGTTTCACCGTATTAGCCAGGCTGGTCTCGATCTCCTGACCTCGTGATCCGCCCGTCTCGGCCTCCCAAAGTGCTGGGATTACAGGCTTGAGCCACCGCGCCCGGCCAAAAATGCTGAAAGAATTTAAAAAACATGTAATATTTTTCACATATTATATGCGGAATATATTGGTTGTTTGACGTGGGCCCTCCACTTGTTCATGCCGCAGACCTATTTTCTCTTTCTTGCTTTGCTCTGTGCCCAAGGAGGCTGGCTTCTGTGGACTTTATCACCTGGTGCCCACACCCCCTGGTTTCGGGCTGGGCTTGACCAACGGAAGGCACTGGTAGAAGATTTGAGGGTGGGAAGAGGTACAATCCATGATATTTCTTCCCCACTTCCTCCCTGTTAAGGCACTGGTTGGTTGTATCCTTCCATGACATCAGTTCCTGCAGTGCAGGAGCTTTTCTATGGCTTCAGATCTTACTGGGCTCTGGTAACATGATTTATTCTCTCTACATTGGCAGTTTCCCTTGATGTCAGTCTCTGGTTGTCTCAGCATCTTTCATTGTTTCCCTTATCTTGTCCATACTTTAGAAGAAGTCATTTTATTAAAGCCCGTTATTCTGCTTCCTGCTGAGGCCCTGATGGTATATGCTGGGTATGTCTTAATTCCATTCTTATCATTCTAATGACAATGGGAGCCACCAGAATATGGACACAACATGATACAAACCATGCTTTAGGATGTTTAAGGATGGTGTGATATATATGAGCACCTCTAAAAAAGAAGTAGAGTAATACCAACAATAATTTTAATATACAAATGAAAATTCTAGCTAATTGTTCCATGGGGCAGGGAAAGAGTAGTAACCACAAAATTGCAAACTAAGCGATGAGTAAACTTACCTCTTAATGAGGGGTCATCATTACCAAACATGGTAAGCAATGAGAGAAAAGAACTAACAATGAATCCAAAGATGGTCTATTTGTTGTCTTATCAAATGCTTGATTTTTGCCCAGCTGTTTACCAATTAAATCAAACCTAACATCTTCTTAACTACTCATCAATATTTCAATTTGTGTGGAAGAGTGACTTGATATTTCTCATTGACTTTTATTACTTGAGTAGGCCCAAAAGAGAGAGAAGGCAACTATAAAAGAAAAGACAGATGGATAAACTGGTCTATACAGTTCTCACAGGGATGATTCACATTCTAGCATATAATCCCAAGTCCTGGTATCCAAACATCTGATCAATTCTCACTGCCATATTAACAGTCTTATAAAACATATTGTGTTTAATAATGTGTTATAAAATGATCCAAAATAACCCTATGAGTTAAAATTGTTTTCACCAATTTTAAGATGAAGAAGCTAAGGATAATGAAAGTAAAGCTATCTCTTTATCTACACTTGTGTGTTTTTGTTCTGTGTTCTTTCATATATATACATATGTATAAAAATATACTTTTTTTCTGTTATAGAAGCTCTGCTCAAAAAAATCTGAAAACAGAAAAACATAAAGAAGAAAAATTAAAATGGCCATAGTCGGCTCTGAATAATTTGGTGAATTTTTCTGTATTTTTGTGTTAAGAGAAATATATAGATCCCTAAAATATATAAGCACATCTACACACATATGTGCATACGTGCCTATATTTAAATAGTTAAAATCATACTGTAATAAAAACTATAGTACTTTTTATTATTTGATATCGTAGCTCAAGTCATTTTTAAAAATCCATGCATTTTATTCTGTGCCAGGTATTGACCTAAACACTGACTTGATTCTAATCACAGAGTCTAGAAAGAGCAGCTCTAAGAATTGGAAACATAATTATGACCACAAATCCTATGTTCTTTCTCGTATCTTACAAATGCTTTCCAGTCTAGCTCTCCCCATCCCCACTCCTCAAACTGGTAAGGAATTGCTTAATGCCAATCTTTCGAACTATGGGCTTCTTGTTGACCAAGGGTGTTTCTACATGACTTATAGTTTGTTAGTGATCCTTACCCTCCTCTTCCCCCACTCCACATACCCGCACCATGCTAAGTATCTGATCATCACTAATTATAATTCTTAGAGAATTTGATATTATCTTCCCCTGAAGCTTGTTACTACTTATCCCTCACCTGGAGGCCTACACCTATCTGTTTATGAGACAGTTTTAATTTAAAAAATAAATGTTTTTCCCATCTAATTATTTGCTTAGGCCCAACACTGTCAAATTTCATA
This sequence comes from Macaca mulatta, assembly GCF_049350105.2. Classification (NCBI taxonomy): domain Eukaryota; kingdom Metazoa; phylum Chordata; class Mammalia; order Primates; family Cercopithecidae; genus Macaca; species Macaca mulatta. The sequence continues at coordinate 131,693,751 of NC_133413.1, read as the reverse complement.
TGCAATGACCAAGTAATCAAACATGGTTGGGGCCATTAGGTGTGAGATCTGGGACTAGCTTGTGCCGACCGTCTCAAATTCGACTAATAATTTTTTCTCTTCTGTGGTGTTCGGACTCTGGCTCCTCAGAAAACATTAATACAGGAATATATTATAACAGTTTGGCTTTCTTGCATAACTACAATTGTATACTTCTAATGCACATATAGAGAAGACGGAATACCTACACTACTGGCAAGGCTGGATAGAAATGAGGGAACCAGGGAAAGGAGGCCTTAAAAAAGATAAGAGAATAAAAGATAAAACACTAGGTAGCTGTGTCATGTCAACACCATTTCTTTCTAATGAGCTATGACACTTAAACTATAGCATCTGGAAAATCGTAAACACACAGTAAGAATGAGCTATAAATTATCTCTGAATGCTAGCTATTTCTAAACATGCAATGTATTTTCGTATCAACATCACACTTTCGATAAAATATAAAACCTTGAGAAAGAAATATCACTCCTAATCACATCATCTGGGATAAAATAATGATTACCATTTTGCATATTTCTTTTTATTTCTTTTAAAAATATATGTACATTCACTTTAACATCACCTAAGAAATGTAGATGTATATTGTTTCCATCCTTTTAATACCTATTTCAAGTCACAAATATTGACTGTTGGGGCACAAGTGACAGGGTCAGTTAATGACATATTTCAGTGTCCAAAATACACTCCAAAGACACACAGAATGAGCTGCACTGGGCAGAGAACTTGACAGATCTGTGTTTTGTGTTTGTTGAACTTTCCCATAAGAACATCAGGTTACAGCTGTGGGTCTAAGACTGAGAATATATCCCCACACTCTAAAACTCTCCCTGCCCATTTGTGCCCCTCCCTCTTTGAGGTCAAAATAACAGTAGAGAATCCTTTCACCTGGGTTGAATCTTGGTCTTAGGTAACATTATAAAGAACTTAAGCTCTCTGAAATGTGGTGGCACAGACTTGGCTTTGAGCCTTATTTTAGACATAAAAATCTTAACGCTCTTCTCTTTTTTTCGGCAAATGTGGTTAGCAACCCTTGTAAGAGTATGTAAACTGAATTTGAGTAAGGTTAAGCATAGGACAAATTTAACTTTAATTATTAACTGACTGAAGTCTTAGGCTATTTATATATCATGTAAAAATAAGCATTGACATGTTTCTCAATGGTATGATATAGCATAATAATGAATATGACTCTAACATAGTTACCTCTTACATGCTATGTGACTTTAATCTGCCCACCTCATTGTGCTTAGGGTTGCTAAATTGAGAAATAGGACAATAATATTACCTCGCTCATAGGGCTGGTGTGGATTTCAAGTAACACATATATTGTAAATGCATTTTATATTTGTATATATAATATAGATTATATGCGCGCGCGCGTGTGTGTGTGTGTATAAAACTTCAACAGTGTGTGGTACAAGGTCATCACTATATAAATATGACTAAATATTTCATTATTTTTATAATTATTGCCCCTTTATTTAGTAATATCCTTTCATTCATCCTTTTATTCTGTGAAATATAAAATAAGTGAAACCCTCAATACAATCTGGGAGTTCCCAATACTCATTTTTATATTGGATCATAAATCCCTTCACAATATTGTTTTACTTATATCAGAGTTACACAGTGACAGTTCCATTGGTTATCAAATAGCTTTTTACCCTGTCTTCTTCCTTGCTTGCAGAAAGCCAATACTGATCACACAGCTCTCCTCCCTTGTACTTGGAAAGGTGACATTTCACTGTCCAGGTGTTGAATCATGGCCAGTCTAATTCAATCATCGTTAATTCAGTTGACTAGATTAGCGACTGGTCTGGTGAATGCCTTGTGGCCCAACTCGGGTTAATGAAAATGAAGAAGCCTGCTGTGGGAGTGAAGAGGGCTTAAAGGTTTCCTCTATAATAAAAAGGGATCATGTGTGAAAACGTGCTTTTTCTACATTGTCTTCTGTTGTGAAGTCTGGAACATATAATATAGAAGTTTCCTTTTTTTTTTGAAGTTCGTCTTTCCCGCTATCCTATAAGTTTCTTGAAATGAGGAAGGGTAACTTATTCACACTGGTAATGCCACCCTATATTCTTCCACCGCTCTAAATATGGTATTTGAGGCTCAAATGACTGGAATCCCCTTTTGGAAGCCTTCACAGATACCCAATAGTGTGAATATCTTCCTCCTCTGTGTTCCCTCTATATTCTGCTCATATTTGAATAGTAGTTGAGTAGGAAAGTGGATCAAGTGCTGGCTCTAGAATCAAATTGCTTGTGTTTAAATACGGATTCATCCAATTTTCTTTTCTTGTCTATACCTCCATTTCCTATTCTCCAAAATAAGGCCATCTATAGACTATCATTTAGGATTCATGTGAGGATGACAAGTATCAACTATTATAAATCATTTTAAATAGTGCCTGACATATAGTAAATTCTTATTAAATTTGAGTGATAACAATTCTGCTATGATACCTATATCATTTTAATTCAATTAATTGTTTACACATCTGTTTCCCCTGACTAAATTGTGAGAGTCAATTGAGCTGGGATTCTTTGTTTTCCATTTCCCCACTGGCTAGCAAAGTACCTGGTGCATAGTAGGTGTTCTGAGAATGTTTCCTTAGCTGAGTCATGAAAAACAGGAAGGAAGAAAGGCAAAAAGGAAGACAGGAAGGTAGGCAGACAGGCAGGAAGGAAGGAAGGAAGGAAAAGAGGAAGTAAGGAACAAAGGAAGCAAAGAAGGAAGGAAGGAGGGAGGGAGAAAGGGAAAAAAGGAAGCAAGGAAGAAACGAAGGAAGGAAGAAAGGGAGGAGGGAAGGAAGGAAGAAGGGAAGGAGGGAGAGAGGGAAGAAAGGAAAGGAGGAAGGAAAGAAGGGAAGGAGGGAAAGAAAGAAGGAAGGAAGGAAAGAAGGGAGGAAGGAAAGAAAGAAGATAAAATGTTTATATTGTTTTTGTGTTCCTTTTTCCCTTGGGATGAGGGAGAATTTAATGGTCTGTAAAGTTAATCTGGTTACCTGTTTCCACCCAGTGTCTTAGAGCCCAAATCTGTCCTGATCCTCTCAAAGCCACCTACTGAGAAGACTTAGTTAGCTATGAAGGCCTGTCATTTCTCTACTGTACAAATGATACTTTCAGCTGGACAGTGGCCATCATGAGACAATGATCTCTATATTAGGGTTGTGCAAAACCCACAGACATAGGGACATAGTGAGCCGTCTGAGGCCTCTGACAACATCTCTACTGTGTGGGCCCCACAGCCAGTCCGGAGCCTCAGAGGAACTGATTATACTAAAGAGACTGGCCCTCCACAGAGCATAGAACTCTCCCTGACACAACAGGCCACACAAAATGATCATATTCATGTGGGCCACACAATTTTACTTGTCTGAGTCTGAGAGCTCACCCCCCCCACCTGGATGCTTAAGCATTTGGTTTATAGCCTTTTAGACACTTCATAATAGAAACCTGAGGATCAGCCAGACTCCTCTCACAGGAAGTAGTTATCAAGCAAGTTCCCCAACACATCAAAACAATGAGAATAGATTGAACTTGGTGGATTTACAGTGAGCTATCTAGTCTTCTGATATTGTTTAAAATTGTTTGGGAATCTTTGAAAGCAAATTCCAGAGTTGTGGCCTACTTCAGGAATGCAAGCAAGACCATGAAAGCCCATCAGTTAGAAAACGTATTCCTTTGTTGTTCTGATACTGGTGGAAATGACAGCTTCTTAATTGTGTAAAGCTGAATATCTTTACACAAATCAAAGAGAACAATTACCTTTTTGAAGATAATTGCAACTCAGATTTTTGTAGAGTATCTGCAGTAATTTTTCATTCCTTGCTATTTTGTCTACAGTCTTCTCACAATCCTGGCATTACCCTAGCTAATTCCAACCTTCCTCAACGAAAATCAGTTCCCTGTTCTGATCCCAGTTTAAGTTATTTATCTCTTTTAATGTTTCCAAACCATCCGGTTCTATTCCTACAATGTATTTACAATTTGTAATTGAATTTATATTCTGGGTGTTTGTTTAAAATCTATCTCTGCTGGCCGGGTGCAGTGGCTCACACCTGTAATCCCAGCACTTTGGGAGGCCGAGGCAGGTGGATCACTTGAGGTCAGGAGTTCGAGACCAGCCTGGCCAACAGGGTGAAACCTGTCTCTACTAAAAATACAAAACATAAACGAGTAAGGTGGCATGCTCCTGTATTGAACCTGGAAGGCAGAGGCTGCAGTGAGCCAAGATTGCGTCACTGCACTCCAGCCTGGGCGACTGTCTCAAAAAAAAAAATAAATAAATAAAATAAAAATAAAATTTATCTCTTCGACTACGGTCCTGCGAACCCCTCCACAAATAAAGATCACTTGGAAGGCTTTCTAAAATAAAAATTCCTGGATGCCATACTAGAATTTCAGAATCATAGTATCAAGAGGTTGGTTGCAGGCATTTTTAATTGACACTCAAGTTTACAGAGCATTTTAATGAAGCTTAAGGTTTCTGAGGGCAGAAGTCATGTTAATTGTGCTGAACTCTCTTATTCCAGTGCCTGGCACATACAAGTTCATAACAAATTCTTTTTAAGTAAATAAAATAAAAATTATAGTATCAAAAAGACAATTATTCTTTTTAGATAGAAACTGAAAGACAAAAATTGAAGTACACTGCAATTACACACATATTTAAACCTAAAAATAAAGAAGTTATTTTTGTAAACACACTTTACCGCCTGTAAAAGGACTTAAAACCTTCTAAGCTGAAACTCCTGGGTTTTGGGCAAGAAGATGATATAGTGGGAAATAAATTGATTTTGCAACCCTGTGGACCTGACTCTGACACTCACCAGCTATGTGACTTGCTAATTTATTTGAACTTCAGTACTGGCGTTTTCATCTATAAAAATAATAGCTACGTTAAAATGTAATTGCGAGTGCAGGATTAACATAAGAAAATATAAACACAGAGCAGGGATTACACTGGGATTTAAAGAACAGTCAATGAATGATAGTATTTTCCTGCCTGATTCCTTGGTTTAAGCAAATTGTTTTAAAAACAACCAGGGAACACTTTGGCAAGCAGTCAGCATCTCTCTGCCCTTTAGTCATCATTCTTAGTAATGTTTAGGAAGCGCTGCAGGTCTTAATTTAAATAAAACGAGTAATGAATCCAGCCCTGAACTTGAATTGGCAGAATGTGTTTTCTTGATTATCTCCATTTTAGGAATATGCACGGTTTAAAACTCATCAATGTGCAAAGATCTGATTTGAAATCTGAGACTGGGGCTGGGAAGATTTAACCGCAGAGAGAATTTTTGGGTGGGGATTGCAATCTCTTGCTAATTTGTGATGACGTTTTCTTGAAAACCAGAAGAGACTTCATTTACAAAAGAGTGAGAAAGAGAGCAACCAACAGGCAAATTCAAAACTGCAAGAAATTCCATTTTATCTATATTTTAATAATTTAAATATGAATAATATCCAGCAATGGTGAAGGAATAGAGAAGAATTGAATTTTGTTTTTTTCCTTTGCTTAATTCCTTGCAGAAGATATTCTAATTGTTTTAGCTCTTTTACTGGGATGGAAAAAACAAAAAAAGATGAGACTGGAAAGGCATAAGAAAGCTTTGGCAACTCCATCTTTTCCAGCTGTGTTAACAAACTTCTGTGAAACAGATGGGTAACTGGCTAAAACCCTCTAACTGCAAACTCTCTTAATCAATGACACTTCCCAGCACTGCGAAATCTATAATAAAATTAACCCTCCCATCACTGTTTCAGGAACATCTGGGGTTTGTGACGTCTTGTTCACTTTCACTACAACTATTAAAAGGAAACTCATTTCAATAGCCCTTATCCTTTCTTGGTGAAATTTCCTCTTTTCTTTGTAGATACTGATAGCAAAGTCAGTTGTAGAGCTTTTCTTAAACATCCAATCCCTGTCACTTTGGAAATGGATGTTCTCTGCACTGACATATACTTTAGATGTTAAGTAACACTTAATTCACTATAGGTACTTGCTAAGTAAGAGAAATTATAATGCTCACAATAGACACGTTTCTTTTTTTCTTTTTCTTTTTTTTTGAGACAGAATCTCATTCTGTTGCCCAGGCTGGAGTGCAGTGGCACAATCTCGGCTCACTGCAACCTCTGCCTCCCAGGTTCAAGTGATTCTCCTGCCTCAGCCTCCCAACTAGCTGGGATTACAGGCATCCACCACCATGCCCGGCTGATTTTTTTTTTTTTTTCTGTATTTTTAGTAGAGATGGGGTTTCACCATGTTAGCCAGGATGGTCTCCATCTCCTGACCTCATGATCTGCCCTCCTTGGCCTCCTAAAGTGCTGGGATTACAGGCGTGAGCCACCATGCCCGGCCTAAGTACATAGGTATTATGTAACAATTTTCATAAATATTCCAGTACAAATGATTGTTGATAATTCAATCTGTAGGCTTCCCATTCTTTTTCTTTTGGTGGAATTCCTTGTCTTTCTAACCTTACCTCAGCACATGATGAGATTAAGGGATGATGTATTATATATGCATCAGTAGCACACATTGTCGTTTAGTTCATAATTATCTGTACATTACACTGTGGGAGAGGCTTTAATGTGAATACACTGGAACTGAAACTGGAACTTGGATGAAAAATTGGGTGACCAACTTGTCACCATTTGCCCAGGATTGTCCTGGTTTTAAAATTGAAACTCTAGCTTCCTGAGAACCTCCTTGGTCCTGGGCAAACTTGGATACTTGTTCACCAAAATTAATGATGGTAGCATCTTTGTTTTATAAAACTTAAAAATTGAAGACCAAGTTAATGTAGTTATACGTATTTGTCCCAAATGAAGTATCAGAAAGTTAAATGTAGAATGAATGCGTACTTGAGTAACTATGAGATTCATTTCAGTTTGAGTTGATAACTAGAAAGTAAATCCTATTTGACTATTCTATTGGAAAATGCTACTGTCTTCATAAACATGCCTATTTTATTTCCCTGTTGAGTTTTTCACATGTAAAAGCAGAAACTGAGACACAAACGTGAGAGCATTGTGAAGTGACATCACTAACGTCCAGAGTTTCTGACCAAGTTTTAACAAATACCTGGGGTTAACAACTATTAAAATAAATGCTGCTTTTCCCTTCTTAAGAAAGATTCAACCACAGAAAGGGATTTCACTGGGCATGTTTAGGTGGCTTCCTATAACCTTACCTCCAGACTTCTATCTAGAACCAGTGATAATATCTCATTCCTTCTTCTACTACCTGATTCTCTAAGCTCAGTTTCTTTAGTATTAATGATCAGGAAAGTAATTATCCTCTATTTAAAAACTAAGCAAAGCATATTCAGAATTTCTAGATAATAATGTTAGAGTTTTGTGTGAATAGATGTCCAACAGATTTTATCTATTATCTTTGTAATATAACTAAAAAGTAATTATTAATCCTATTTTGCAGGTAAGAAAACTCAGAGATAGAATTTGAACTCTGATCTTATTACATCAATACTAAAAGCAGACTGAAGTGAATTCTAAGGTTGCTTATGACAAACATAGAAAATTTGAGTCACCAAAAAATATTCTTATCATAGGGCTGCCTCTCCTCTCCCAGCCACACTTTAGCTGTCAGACCTAATGAAAAGAATTGCCAGGTTAACGAGAGGCCAAGAAATCCTTTTGGCTCTGTAATTTTAAATGGGTTAGAAATGATCACCCTGTTTGAAGGACATGAGTCCGTGTTTTAGAGAAATCCTTCAGGGGGAATCTGGTCTTCTCATGAGTTGTTGCAAGAACCTTCCATACTTTATCAGCTCATGAACCCCTTAAGTCTTGTTTTATAATAGTGTAGGCTAGTTGGCAGGTTAGTTAGCCATCCACTGTCAAAACGTCACTCACAAGAATCCTCATAATTCAGTAGTGTTCACTCCTAGCTCTGCATCAGAATGATCTGGAGAAATTTAAAAACAAAAATAAGTTCTTGGACCCATCCCAGAGCTACCAGACCTATTGAGTTTAGAGGTGCCCGTTACAGTTTCAAAAGAAGCAGTGGTGGTTCTGATGCCTACTTAAAGTTGAGGGCTGATGAATGTTTCATGAAATATATGGTTTTATACTAAGTAAGAATCTGGAAGTGAAGTCCATGACATATTTAGAGGATTTAATTTATATTTGTATTAGAGGTCATTCGGCCTAATTCGTCAGCTGTTTACATCATCTGGTTAGCTCCTGTCACACTTATTTCCATTCCTCTTCATCATTTTAAAATACTCTGGATGCTTTGTGACAATCAAAAGATGTTAGTTCATTCTTGAAGTAGAACTCAACAGCTTCTTCCTTCTTAGCAAAGAAAGCAAGGAGATTGTCTTCAGTGAATGGAAGGGCAGTGGGTGGCGAGAATGTGCAGGGGGCAGCGATTCTGGGTCCTTGCTCAGCTGTAAGGGCTGGAACTCAACCAAGAAGGAAATTCACTAACGTTCCAGATTTGATCTATGAGCCCTGCGTGGGCAGGGAGGGATACCCATATTTAAATACTGTGACTTTCCTTGTACATGGCCTTTAAACACAGTACTCAGAAGCTCAGCAGAGAAACCTCACTTTAGAATTTAGATTAAGAACAGGAGCTTTAACTTAACTTTTGAGTAAAAGCAGAAATTCAGTTATATTGTCATCACATTCTAACTATGGCTGGAGAAATGTCTTTTGATGCTACGTAGGTATAAAGTGGTAAATCAATCAAAGTAGTGCATAAATTACTAGTCCTAAGGCATCACTCTGATAAGATAATGTTTAAGAGAAATAATGAGAATAATAATAATATTATGTGAATAATAATGGTATTGACACCTACTATTCCCCAAATCTTTACTGTGGTAACCCTTGTTCTAAATACTTCATGTGCATTATATCAGTTTTTCTGATTACTATATGGAGTTAATATTACTATCTCCCTCATAAACATGAGGATCTTGAGACTCAGAGAGTTCAAGACACTTATCTCTAAGGTCACACAGCAGGGGAGAGTCAGAGACAGGATTCAAATACAAATTTATCTTGCTTAAAATGTTTGTAACTTTATTTCTTTCACTCGCTTCCAAAAGATCATGTTTTAGCAATCATGAATATCAAGGAAATAGCTCAAAAAATTACTGCAATGCTGAGAGAATTTTCAGTATGAAGAATTTTCTTAGAACTCACCCAAGATAGAGTTATTATGAAACTGCCAGAAAGACCTGTCACTGGCCATTCAGAAACATGGAACCCAAGAGAATTTTATACCTAGAGTCTTGCATGTTATTAAACTCTCAGTTATTTAGCTATTATTCATTTTCTATGTGGGTTCCAACACTAAGCAACCATTTTCTTCCAGCCATTTTTTTTTCTCTAAGAGATAGCCTCTCAATTTGAAGGGGAGTATGTTTTTCAAGTCAGCTTTTTATGTCTGTGTGAGATTATTTGCATCGTCTCAGTTCTCTAATAAACAGAATTAATAGTATTGGGATGAGCTTCTAACAAATTCCAAACAATATGCTTCCCTGCACTATAACTCTTCTCTGACAGCTTACCAAGATGGTGCATTTAACGGTTCCATAAATTTGTGTAATGGTAAACAAATGACTAATAAATGTCTGGATGTTCAATGAAAACATTCAAATGAACATATTGCAGAAATAAATAAATGGCCATTAAAAGCTTAACTGCCATACATGTTAACTGGGAAATTACAGTGGTTTGGGAAAATATACAGAGGGACCAGTTATTAATCAATGATTGTGCTTTTTAAAATGGATGCTTATTCAGCAACATAAATAGGACCTAAGTCCACAGAGGAAGTCTCTCAGCTTCTGGCAATAACTCTAATAATCTTATAATAATCAAATAATAAAACCACAAACTTCCAGTGAGTTTCATCAAGTTGCTTATTCTGCCCCTTTAATTCCTCGGGGCTATAATTTTTAAAAGTGTGTTTTATATCTCTACTGGAGCCAATTCAAGATTTTCCCCTAATAATAAGTTTCACTGTCTTAGAAGTTTAATAAATATGTATTGAATATGTCTCCCCCCTTGCCATCGTTTAATCAGCGATCACATCTAAATTCTCTATCATCACTCTTGTATCATGTATGTCCAATACACCAGATTAGTGTCCTATCCCTGCTCACCAAAGAATTTTTGATAGTCTTGTAATTGATGCACTCCTTTCTGCTTATTTATTTATTTTCAACTTTTAGACTCAGGAAGTACATGTGCAGTTTTGTTACCCGGGTATGTTGCATGTTGCTGAGGTTTGGGTTATGAATGTTCCTGTCACCCAGGTTATGAGCATAATACCCCACAATTAGTTTTTCAGTCCTTGCTCCTGCTTCCTTTCCCCTCTAGTAGTCCCCAGTGTCTATGGTTGCCATCTTTATGTCCATGTGTTTCCAATGTTTAGTTTCCATTTACAAGTGAGAACATGGGGTATTTGATTTTCTGTTCCAGTGTTAATTCACTTAGGATAGCGGCCTCCAAGGATGTACTCCTTTCCTAAATCCTTCTCCTAATGCACCCTCTTGTTAGCCTTCCTAGGTTAAGTCTCTAATCCCATTTCTCCTCTGCTCAGAAATCACCAATGATTTAAGACAGATTAAAATTCTAAATCCTTAGTCTGAAATAAGATATCTTTCATAATCCAACTCTAAACTATTTTTATAGGGAAAATAGGAGTCTTTAGGTTGTGAGTGGCCTACTTCAAAGTGGCTTAAGATGAAAGGAAGAGAGGAGGTGGGAAGAAGGGAGAAAAGGAGAGATGCAGGAAGGGAGGGAGGGAGAGAGGAAGGAAGGAAGGAAGGAAAGAAGGGAGTTCATTTAGTTTATTAATTTCAGTGTTGGTCTCAGCCACAGCCAGGTCCAAGTGCTTTAGTGATGTCATGGATGGTCATGGATGATCTTACCCTCCTTCCTTTGGCAAGGCTTCTTCATCTGTCCTGGCTTTGTTTGCAGGAAGCCTCTCCAAAGGAGAGGGAAAAAATGGCTGCCAGCCCCTCCAGCTCCAGATCCCATCCACAGAGCAACCCAAGGGGAAGTGATGTCTCTTGTAAAATCATGCCAACAAAATCCCAAGGCTGGTAATCTTTCCCTGAACCAATCACTGTTGCCAGGGAGAAGAAGCACACCAGATGTTCAGGCCTAAATGAGTTACTTATCTTTAGAGACTGGTATTGGATTAGCCTCACCCACATTAGAAGGGCTGAGAGTAGCTAGGGATGGTTTTCCAATGAGATACTGTTGATATTATGAAGAGATACGGGTCTTGGTCAAGGAAAACCAACAGATATCCATTATACTTTTCTATCTTTCTTTACTCCAACTTTACCTCATACTTATTATGGGGGGGGTCAAGTCAAACAAAAGTATCCATTGTTCTCTATCGTCTTCTGTCAGTGTTTCCCTTCTTTCTATGGAATTCTAAATTTGTCAATGATAAATTAAGGATTAAACAAAAAGGTAAACTGCTACGTGTGACTGAGTTTCTAACAGGGTTACCAGACAAGCTACACAATGCCCAAATAACTTTTTGGTATAAGTGTGTTCCAAATATTGCATGGGATTACACTAAGTATTTGCTGTTTATCTGAAATTCTAACTTAACCAAGTGTCCTGTATTTTAATTTGCTAAATCTTGGCATCCTACTTTCTAAGAAATATAGATTTTTCCAATTTTCTTTAATCATGAGACTTATTTTTTTTTTTTCCAAAAAGTGTCCTGCATGAGTATTGCATAGAAGTTGCTTCAGGAGAAGCTACGGTATCCCATATTTCAATATGAACAAATGTAGCACTCCCTGTCCAGTCTCTTAACTACATGTATATTTTTCTTAGCCTCTGCCCTGTGGAATAAAACCATTTGCATCAATTAAAGCGTTGGAAGAAGAAGGAAGGAAAAACTTGACATGCAAAAGATATTGCCCAGAAATGAAATTAATGACTTGTGAGCAATACAAACAAAATTGGGCATTATCTCATATATTTGCCCCTGAACTGGCAGTCATGACTAAGGCTGATGAAAAAAAATAATACTCCTAAAATGCGGGACAATTATATTACTTAAAAATGACACTTATTATGCAATGGAAGTGTTCATACTTCTTTATTTTATGTGTAACACTGAAAGCAGAGACCCACTAGCCACCTCTTAAACCATAAACTGTCATGTCAAAAAGATTCACTAAAGGCCATCTGCACATGTCATTTTAACTATCCTACAAACTAAAAGTGTGCATATATGTGTGTGCATATGAAAAAGACTAAAGAGATCTTCCCAAAGTTGTCACTAAGAAAGATATTTGTTTAAAAGAACACCCTTATGTGAGGTTTATCCTTTCACATTTTTCTTTATGTTATTGAAGCTACTTAATATCACATCTGGAAATGAAAGATCTGCAAAGAAATGTCATTCATTGTGGAGGGCAAGAAGCAGAAAACTGAGATAAATATGCCTCTGTTAAACAGAAGCAGGCAAAATTACTGAAGGAAAGAAACCAGACATCCCCTGGTGCTCTTTCAGACAATAATTTACAAATGCCAAAGCTATCATCAAATAATAATAAAATATACATTCAACTGAGTTATGCACATTAAATGGAAAAGGGAGAATATGGTATAATTAAATTATAAGAAAAAACACATCCTTTGGCATTTTAGTTCCCTGTTTTGATTAGTAAACTCTCCTTGGTATATAAATGTTGAGGTGACCTCTATGATTCTTCTGAGCTCCTGAAGCTCCTTGATTCTAAGAGAAGAATCACTTAAATAGTTGGATACAACCGTGTAATAGGAGCTTTGAAAGTGATAGTGGGTAGAAATGCTTGCTGTACGAATGATCAGTTTTAGAAGACCTTGCTCCCTCAACTTCCCTCTTTGCTTTATGGGCTCTGTGTTCTATTTACCACCTGCTCCTGGCCGTGCCCTTCAGGGGACTGCTTTGGTTCCTCTTGACATGATTGTTATTGTTGGGGATCTTTTAATGTGATTACAAATAAAGACAACTTAGCAAGCTTTTGATGGCCATTTTTTCCCCTTTGGAAAGACTTATTCTAATTTATTTATATTTTAATCTTCCTCTACCAATATAGAACACTAGGTGCTTCATCCTCTCATTAGTTACCACTCCGAAGAAGAAACAAAGTTATTTGAAAAAACAAAATCTTGTACAGAGGGACAATTGCATCTTAGCAAAGAGCTTTCAAAAGTAGGATATAAGAAACTATGCTTCCAAGAGTCATAGAATAGGAGGAAGTCTCCCCTTCATTAATTTTGCACTTGATACCAAAATGTTTTAACAGACCACAAAGTCCACGAGGGCAGGAATTATGTCTGTATTGTCACCAATAGCATCATTCCTGGTAAAAAGTAGGCACTAAATACAGTTTTCTTACATGAGTTAATGAATGAATGAATGACATGGAACCTGAATTTTTTTTTAATAACACAGTAGATTTAAAGAAATTGGTTTTGTAAAGCAATAGCTTTAATATGTTTAAGTAATTGTTGGTTATCTATGTTGTGAATTAGCAAAAACATTTTTTTAACTCAATTTCTTTCATTGTTCCCAACTGTCAATTCATCTGCTTCTAATTGGCATTTCTAAGAGAGAAAACACAAAGGCATACATGTTCTCAATATAATCTCCCACCAATCAAGCTGCCTTGAAACTTTTTTCTGGAATCCTTAAAGCAAACAATTACTAAAAGTATTATTTCATCTTTCAAATATAACTACATGAGTTGCCATAATCAATAAGTTTATTGAGTTTTTGCTAACATGCTAATTTATACATTAATGCATGTGCACATGTTTGTTATTTGTAGGAATATTCAAATGAACATCATTGAGTGATGAAATAAATGCACACTGAAATTAATGCTACTTTGGCTAATCCATATCAAGCTTTCCCTAGTCACTGAATTTTGGTTTTAGCATTATCACTTTTGTTTGAAAAAACATTAAAATATTACTTTGTTTGAGGAATTCTACTTCATAAACATGAGCTATAATACTGTGGTTAGTATCAGAGAAAATAATTTTTATGCTTTGTGGAAATCTGCAAACTTTATTAATATAAGCAGATCTTAAGACTATAAACCATTATAAATAAAATATATAAATATCATCAATAGATTTTATTTTTTCAGTGTACCATCTATTTTCATTTGTGGAAAAAAATCTCTGGTAATATTGACATCAATTTTCGAGAATTTGAGGAAATATTAAAGTATGACACTGAGGTACAGAGAAAGTACCTCTCTAAAATCCAATTGCATTCTAGTGTATTTGCAACAAGGTTTATGTCTTTAAAATGAATTGGTGTATTATATTTATCATATATTGGCATATATTTATTACATATTTTCACATATTATTTATTAGCAGATGGCATGTGTTATTTATCAGTTTCTTTTTTATTTAACACCCCACTGTCAACACTAGACAGATCAACAAGACATAAAGTTAACAAGGATATCCAGGAATTGAACTCAACTCTGCACCAAGCGGACCTAATAGACATCTACAGAATTCTCCACCCCAAATCAACAGAATATACATTCTTCTCAGCACCACATTGCACTTATTCCAAAATTGACCACATGGTTGGAAGTAAAGCACTCCTCAGCAAATGTAAAAGACCAGAAATTACAACAAACTGTCTCTCAGACCACAGTGCAATCAAACTAGAACTCAGGACTAAGAAACTCAATCAAAACCTCTCAACTACATGGAAACTGAACAACCTGCTCCTGAATGACTACTGGGTACATAAGGAAATGAAGGCAGAAATAAAGATGTTCTTTGAAACCAATGAGAACAAAGACACAACATACCAGAATCTCTGGGACACACTGAAAGCAGTGTGTAGAGGGAAATTTATAGCACTAAATGCCCACAAGAGAAAGCAGGAAAGATCTAAAATTGACACCCTAACATCACAATGAACAGAACTAGAGAAGCAAGAGCAAACACATTCAAAAGCTAGCAGAAGGCAAGAAATAACTAAGATCAGAGCAGAACTGGCGTCCTCCTATAATCCCAACTACTCAGGAGGCTGAGGCAGGAGAATTGCTTGAACTGGAGAGGTGGAGGTTGCAGTGAGCTGAGATTGTGCCACTGCACTCCAGCCTGGGCAACAGAGCGAGACTCCACCTCAAAAAAAAAAAAAAAAAAGGAAAAAAGAAAAAAGAAAGACTGCCCAGAACATAACTTCACATTTATTTTTAGTAAAGAAAACATAGCTTAAAAGTTTTAAATTTTAAAATCTCCAAATTTGTCTAATGGGGGTAGATAAAAATGAAGCAGAAAACAACCATCACCACCAAAAAATAATAATAGTAAACCAGCTGTATGCTGTGTTATGATAAGCAACCCAATAATGGAATTATTTGGAGTCCCTCCGACCTGGATTAAATTACTGCTTTCCCATTTATGTCTGTGTGACAGTGGATAAATTATTTATCTCTCTGAGATTATGTCTCCTCATCTGTAAAACAGAAATATGAATGTCTATCTCACCATAATTGTGAAAATTAAATTGGATAATAAATATAAAGTGTCTGACTTTGGGACCCTCCCCGTCATTCTGCCACTCAAATTATGTCATGAATTTAATTTTTTATAGTGCTAATTTTACTGAAATGAATAAATACCATTAAACATAGAGTTACCATGTGACTCAACAATTCCAGTCCTAGGTGTATACCCAAGACAATAGAAAACATATTTTCACATGAAAACTTATATGTAAATATTCATACATTATTTATAATAGTCAAAAAGCAGGAGAAACTCAAATGTCCATCAACTGATGAATGGATAAATAAAATGTAGTCCATCCATACAATAGAATATTTTTCAGCAATACAAAAATGAAGTGCTGAAACATGCCACAGCATAGATAAACCATAATACACTGCATAAAAGAACAGACTCAAAAGACCACATACTTTATGATTCCATTTGCATGTAATATACAGAACAGGCAAATTCTAGAGATAGAAAGTAGATTAGCAGTGCCAAGGGGCAAGTAGAAAGCGAACGCCAGCGGGATCAGGATTTCTTTCTTGGGTGATGGAAATGTTCTGATCACACCTCAGCTCTATGGAACCATATGTTATTTATGGTGAATATTATTAATATTCACAGCAAATAATCATTTTAAAATCTGCATTCAACAAAGCAGGCCAGGGGATTCAAAAACAATGCAACAACAGGTATTTCTTAAAATTTCCTTTTTAAAAAAATCCATCAGGAGAAAATTATAGTTATTAGTTTTTTCTCCACAGATATATTCAGCAAAGCATAAGTCACCTCTCAAATCACACAGTCATTTGAAACTAAATGAAATCATGCATTGCAAAAGCAGATAGAAGCAGCTTCTTTAGGGACAAAAAGGGCACTTCTTTCACCTTTGCATGAAAATGTTCCAAAATACGGATATGAGCCAACTTGCGTCTCCTGAAACATTTTTCTCAACCCCAAATGTCACATATCGCTTCCTTTGTTCAAGGCCCTGACATGGGCAGATTATATGGAAACCTGAAAGCCTTAGTAAGTGCCTGCATCTGCCTGCTTCACTGGAAGCTACTCTGTGGTGGGAGGAAGCTTTGCCCGTTAAAACGAAGAAGAAAATGTATCATCTTTCACTCAATCATTTCTATAACCCTGTGAAGTAGATGTTCCCGTTTCACGTATGAGCTAAGAACTCAGAGATGGGATATTACCTGCCAAAATACACCTAGTTAGGAGCTGTCAGAGGCAATATTCAGACCCACGCCAGACTAGAAGGAATAGCTTCTCCCCATAGCACTGTTAAGGGAATTATGTTTAATTGTATAGCTGATAAGGAGAAGAATCATTATAAAATGGTCAAGAGGATAGACTGAGAATCAGACTGCCTGGATTTGAAATCTTCTTTGCCATTTTCTAGTTGAGAATGTAATTTCCAGTGCCTCAATTTCGTCATCTTGTAAAACAGGCCTAATGATGCACTTCTCTCATAAGGCTGTTATGAGGATAAAATTCATTCATTCATTCATATGAATGAAAATCATATGTTCAAATATACGTTGAATGAATTTTTGATATATATTTGCATATATTTTACTGAGCACCTATTATGTGTGAGGAACTATTTTAGATACTAGGAATAAAGTGGTAGCCAGAAGAAAGAAAAAGGGCTAAGATTCTTAGATTGCTATTCTCCTTTTTTTCTTCACTTTAATGGTAGAAGGCATACAATAAATGAAATAAATACAATATATAGTGTATTAGATGTCAATAGGTTAGCTAGTAGCAGAGAAGACTTAAGGAGGAAAGGGTAAGACATGAAAAATACGGTAGCATAGGTAATGAAATTAACAGGGTGCCTGTCAGAGTAAAACTAGAAAATGTTATTGTAATTAAGAACAGAAAGGCCTGTTTCAAATTTGTCACACAAGAGGACATCCATAACCTTATGATACCACTGATTCCAGGATGAAAAACAAACAAAACCAAAACACTGTACAGAGAGACAACTACAAAGGATGAATTGGGGTGGCTTCTGCCTTTCAATTGGATCCAGAGAAAAGTCCTTCCAGGAGTGACACAGTTCCATTCTTCAAAAAGCTGGCCCCTGGGTGTTCTCAGATTGTGAGCTCCTATTTCCAAAGTTATCCTCGGGTAGTACTAGAGGGAAAAGAAGAAAGGTTGGACATTCACCCGGGCAAAGCTCACCTCTCCAGCAAGTTATTCCTATTGGCCCTGTCAATATTGGGGCACTGGGTAGAGTTACCTTGATGGCATTTCCTAAGCTCTTATACTCTCAAGAGTGTGTAGGTACTGCTAGATTAACTTCTGACTACAAACTTGTTTTGCTGCTGCATTGGTTACTCTCTAGCTGAAAAACAACAACAACAAAAGATCAGAGGATTGTTCAGCAAACAGGGTGCCATGTAGATTTCTTTCTTTCAGTAGGAATTAGGAAGAGAGCACACAGCTTGAAGGAGGAAAGAGGAACTCTTCAGGAGCAATTTTCAAACTGAAAAGCACATTGAAATAATCTGGGCAACTTCAAATTCGTTCAGCCACTATAGAAAGCAGTTTGGAGATTTCTCAAAAATAGTTTGTGAACTCTTTTTCAAAGAACTTATACAGAACTACCATTAGACCAAGCAATCCCATCACTGGATATGTATTCAAAGAAATATAAATTATTCCACCAAAACGGCATATGCACTCGTACGTTCATTCCAGCATTATTGATAATAGTAAAGACAAGAATTAACCTAGATGCTCATCAATAGTAGACTAGATAAAGGAAATGTGGTAAATACATATTATGGAATACTACGCAACCCTGAAAAGAATGGAATTATGTCCTTTGCGGCAACATAGATGCAGCTAGTTGCTAATAACGCAGACATTATATATTGCATAATGCAGCCATTATCCTAACTGAATAAAGCAGGAACAGAAAGTTACTTACCACATGTTCTCACTTATAAGTGAGAACTAAATGTTGAGTACATATGGACACAAAGAGGGGAACAATAAACATTGGGGTCTATTTGAGAGTGCAAGGTCGTAGGAGGGTGAGGGTCAAAAAACTACCTATTGGGTACTGTGCTCACTGACTGGTGACAAAATCATTTACACACCAAGCCCCAGTGACCTGCAATTTACCCATGTAACAAACCTACACATGTACACCCTGAATGTAAAATAAAAATTGAAAAAGAAAAAAAAAATACAGTGATACTTGGGTTTTCTCACCAAGATTCTGATTTAATTGGTCATGTATGTGGCCTGGACACTGGATTTTTGTCAGAACTCCCTAGGTTACTGTTGTGGGTAACCAAGACTGAAAATCACTGATCTGGAATAAAGATTAAAGTAAATGAACACCTGTGATAGAAAACAACTTTAACTTGTTAATGGATGAAAGATTTAAGCAGCAGATAATGTCCAGTAAAGCCAGGGGAGGATAGAGAGGGAAGTTCCTGCAAACTAAATATAAGAACAATTAAGATAAAGAAATCTTAGCTGCAGGGAAATGCAGTGATTACATTAATGCAAATCTTCCTTTATGTATTTTAAATAACCACAATGGTTGGTTTGCATATGCATGATTGTTTTAATACATTCTTCTTTAAAAAAATTAATGCTACTGAGAGCAATATTTTTTTGACACATTTAACCATAAGTGGCAGATAGAATAACACCTCTCCTGTCCCGAAGATACTCATGTCTAATCCCTGGAACCTGTAAGCACGTTTTCTTACATGGCAAAAGGGACTCTGTAGATGTGATAGTTAAGTATTTTAACACATGGAGATTATTCAGGATTATCTAGGTGGGCCAAATGTAATGTCTTTGCATGAAGGAGACAAGCAGGTCAAAGTCAGAAAAAGGAGATGTGACGATGAAAGCAGGGGTTAGAGTGACACTTCTCAAAGTGGAGGAAGGGCTGTGAGGCCAAGGAATGCAGGTGGCCTCTAGAAGCTGAAAAAGGCAAGAAAATGGATTCTCTGCTGGAGCCTTTAAAAGGGATGCAGCCCTACTGACACCTTGAACTGAACCCTGTAAGGCTCATTTTCGACTTCGGATCAACAAAAGTGTAAGATAATAAATGTGTTGTTTTAAGCCACAAGGTTTGTGGTGCTTTCTTACAGCTATAATAGGAAACAAATATCCCATGCCTTTAGAAAGGCCAGCTCTTTATAGACTACAAAGCTATCGCTATACTTCCAAAAAAGGATCCACCTATTTTGCAGCTAATACTTGCAAGCGTAATACTCAGGAGGAAATAGACAAAGACATGCTAGCTTAGCCAGGCAACCCCATAAAATGCTAGCAAAAGTCCAAACATCTTAGTTATTGTAGAAAAGTTCAGGTCTTGGATTGAATGGAGCTACTTAAGATAAAATGCACCTGGAAACAAATTCTGGGTCATTATTGTTAACTTACCAAACACGCTAAATCTCCTGCAGGTATTCAGACCATAGCAGAATAGCTCTGTATTACTGTCTCAGACGCCTTCACAGTGGAATTCCTTGAGGAACTCTTAAATATTTCAATGCCTAGGCTACACCCCAGACAAATTAAATCTGAAACGCTAGCGATGGGACTGAGCAATCTCTGTTTTAACAAGTCCTCCCTAGTAATGGTTCTCATCATTAATGCCTACACTGATCACTTGAGGATGTTGTTAAAGATAGCCAAGGTCTATATGTTTAACAAACACCCAGGTGATGCCAATAACAATGACTTTGAATGGCAAGGTTATGTAATGCCTTTTTTTTTCTCCATGAACCTTTCCCCAATTAACCAGTAACGCAGAAAGTGTTTAAATCAAAAGCTTATAGACCATTGTATTGGAGTTGCCGGTGGAAAGGCAAGCATCACTGTATTTAGCTCTGCTTTTCTTTGTCTATTTTGCATATTGCCTAATCTTAAAATCATCAGTTTTTAGCTCCCAGTTATTCATTACAACTAAAAGGCAAGATTTTTTCTTAATCTTACACGATTCTGGGGCATATAGCATTGGAGAATCTCCAACTCATTTTTCTGTTCATTTGGTTCTCTCTCCCTTAGTATATTGAGCAGAGTTTTATTAATAAAACAAAACTCATGCATTGTATTCCAAGTGACAATACATAATACAGGAAATGAAAAGCTTATACAAACATTGGATGGCTGGGGAAGCTGTTGCCTGATTTCCTGACATCAAGAAGTATCAAATGTAAGAGAAGATGTGGCTAATACTCTCAGGTGCCTGTGGAGCCTATGTGCGTGATCCCCAGGAATCTGCTGAGAATCAGCTATGAATTTCAGGACCCTCAGGAGAGTTCCCCTTAATATCTGCTTCCTACAGCATTGAAGCACCACTGCACTGCTCTCCTCTACTCTCTGCCCATGTATCTCTTTGCAATTGCAGCTACATGGAGTTAGCCTCTATGGAGAAACAGAAGAGGAAGAAGATGTAATTCTTTTCCTCCAGGTTTTCCTAGTTTAAGACAGGTGTTGGACACACAAAAGCAACTATGATAGACAGACTTAAAGTTCACTACTTGTGATGGTTAATTTTACATGTCAACTTGATTTGCTTAAGGGATGCCCAGATAGCTGGTTGAACATTATTTCTGGGTATGTCTGTGAGGACACTTCTGGAAGAGTTTAGCAATATGAATTGGTAAATTGAGTAAGATCTGTTCTCACCAATGTGGGCA
Source organism: Macaca mulatta (assembly GCF_049350105.2). Lineage (NCBI taxonomy): Eukaryota > Metazoa > Chordata > Mammalia > Primates > Cercopithecidae > Macaca > Macaca mulatta. The sequence goes on along the minus strand of NC_133413.1, from coordinate 131,672,486 downwards.
GGCATCATCCAATTCATTGAGGGCCTGAATAGAACAAAAAGGCAGAGGAAGGGTGAATTCTCATGCTCTCTCTTTAAGCTGGGGCATCATCTCCTCTTCTCTTTGGACATCAGAAGTCTCGGTTCTCAGGCCTGAGGACTCCAGGACTTACATCAGAGGGTCACACCCTCTAGTTTTCAGACAGCAGATCTTGGGATCTCTTAATCTCCATAATTGCATAAGTCAATTCCCATGATAAAATTCTTGATATCTCTATCTGTATATCTTTATATATCCTATTGATTCTATTTTTTTTTTTGAAAAAACCTAACTAATTCACCACTGTTATACTGTAGCTCAAAGGCTTAAAAAGCTATGCATGTCAAAAAGAAAGCATCGGGCATTATGTAAGATACCAGACGTCATTCAGATTTGACTAATTCAAGATCTTATGAAACACTGCATTTTATCAGGTCATCTACTACCATCCTCCTATTTCTTTAAAAGTACAAGAAACTGAGCTCATCAAAAATACTGAAACAAAGAAAAGAAAACAAACACAGGAGTTAGGTTTAGGCAAAGGCTTAGGTCCACAGTGTTTATCCAGAATCTCATCTTAGTCAAAATTATATCATACACTGTGAGTGTTCAGAGCACCTACAAATAGAGCAGGGATTATGCAGCAGCATTATTCTTACTATTATTTACTGATAATAAATGGGTAGTTTTCTTTCAGCCAATGAAACACAAGACACGATATAAGCAGATCCTCAAACAGCTTTTATTTAAGTTTGATCATCTTGTTTTTTAGAAAGTCCTTCAAATGTAAAAAGAGGTTAAGCTTTTTATTCAAACATCTCAAGGAGAAAACCAGCCCCAAGAATGTGAGTTTTCTCTGCAGTAGAGGGTTCCAGAATTTAGTACTTTGGAGGGACTTCTGTGAAATGAACTGAGCATCTCTTTAGAGTGAAGTTTATAACATAGCCTCCGTGCAGTGAGAATGTTTTCATGCTTCCCAGCTGTTCCAAAACTCAAGCTACAAAGTACAGTAACAGATGGGAAGAGCCCCTCAAGAGCATCTTTGGACTTACCAGAGTTAACATGTCTCCATGCTAAACCTGCCTGTTAGTAAATTCAGGACCGGTTGTCCCAGAGTTAAAGAAGCTTAGGATGCTATTAAAAATGAGTGCACCGTGGAGGATTCATTGGGAAAAAACTATTATATTTAATTAAGTATTCTGGTTATCTAAGCCTCCCACTCACACAGTAAAAGTGGTTTTTGGAAGCTTCAATGGCCAATAATTGGCTTGCAGTTGGAAAAACAAATGAAGTCCAAATGCTTTATGGAAACAGAGGATTAAGCCCATAGTTATTGACTATGTTGAGACCTTTACCACTCCAAATAAAGTCAGTAAGGTAAACAACACAGATGACTGTCAATACAAACAGTAAATTGGTGATCAAGATGGCATGGACAGACTAAACAGAGCCCTTGTCCTCTGAATCTAATTATGTTCAAATAGTTTTTTTTTTTCTTTTTTTTTTTTTTTTTTTTTTGAGACGGAGTCCTACTCTGTTGCCCAGGCTGGAGTGCAGAGGCACGATCTTGGCTCACTGCAAGCTCCGCCTCCTGGGTTCATGCCATTCTCCTGCCTCAGCCTCCTGAGTAGCTGGGACTACAGGTGCCCGCCACCACGTCTGGCTATTTTTTTGTTTTGTTTTTAGTAGAGACAGGGTTTCCCCATGTTAGCTAGGATGGTTTCAATTTCCTGACCTCATGATCCGCACCCCTCGGCCTCCCAAAGTCAATAGTTCTTAAAGGCGAACAATGGAAACCCAGACTGGATAAACTGAAGTGGTGTGGAAGTATTGCAGAGTTGCAGAGGTTTCTAAAAAAAAAATGGGTATTCTGATTCATATTTAAAGGCAAGGATACCAACTTTGCAATGAACTATATAACTGAACTCAGAAACAGGATCTAATAAATAAGCACTTTCATCTTTGCTTTCCTGTTTTCTTCATTTTAAAAGTATGTTCTGATTTTCATGGTCTATAGAAAATCCACACTTTGTAATACCATATCATTTACCATTTGGCAGTACTTTTTTTTTCTTGGCTATTGGTGTTATCTTCATGGTCAATCAATGTTTGTATAAATTTTCCATAAGAACAGGAAGACTGTATTTGTTTTCTCCTCAAAAGCAAAACGGCAGACATTTGGTACCTATATAAATTCATCCTTATGCAAGTCAGAGGTTTTCACAATATTAAACTTTCACAACCCCTTACAAAGAAAGAACACAGATGATGTCTGCATCTCTGTGTATCTTGTATACTTATTCCTCTCCTCTTAGCTTTTTTTCCGTTAGGCTCCTATAGCATAAAAGAGACTCACATTCCACATTTTCCTGACTGGGGAGTGTGACAATTGGCCATTGTAAGCCAAACTGACTGAAGCTTTAAATTATGTCTGATTTTCCAGTATGTGAGATAACACAAATAATCAAACGCAGAAATCAGTACATTATTATCAGAAAAAAAGTTCTAAACATACACACACATTTTTCTAATAAAATATGTTTGTTAACACTATCTTGTTGGGTGCATGCAATAGATAATCTAGTACAGTAGTTCTCAACCTTAAGTGTGCATCAGTAACACCTGGAGGGCTTGTTAAACCACAGATTGCTTCATCCCACCACAAGAATTTCTGATTCAGAAATGGGGTTGGTTTTGAGAATTTTCATTTTTAACACATTTCCAGGTGATGCTGATGCTGCTTGTCTGGGTACCAGACTCTGAGACCTATTTTTTCTATATAAACACTCTAGTGCTCCAAATCCCTTCTTCAAGGCCAGTGCGCCCATCCCTCATCCCCCAGGTGCCGGTAGTATTGGCTGCCGGCCACTCACAGCTGTGATACTTATTGGAAATTGCTCTCAGGCTCAGTGAATGACCTCTTCCAAGGTTATAAACCTTCCCAGAGTTTACCATGCAGCAAATTACTAGCTGAAGGAGGGATACAAAGGCTTTGCCAACTTAATTCAATTTCAGCCAACAGCTCAGTTTCAATTGTGTTGCGGGCCAGTTTTTTTCTGTTTCTTCTTACCTTACTTTCTTACCTTACTGCCTTATAGGCATGTCTCCCAAGACCACTTCCCAATCAACTTTTGCACAAAACTCCGTTTCAGAGGAATCCATTATTAGACAATATCAAATAATATTTTGCTCCAAGATTATCTGAATTGTTGCTTGGGGTAAACACAGTCCAAGTGTCCCAGGAGATACATTGACCCCTTTGCTTTCTAACACCATGGAAAATTATGTGTTTGACCATCTAGTCTGAGAAACATATTATTCAACTTTATGTTGTCAGATCAGTTTCTATCTTATACCCCAGAACTCCTCTTACGCATTAAGAAAATACTCAATAAAATAATAGAACGGGTAAAAGAATTTACACTGTTTCAAAGCACAGCCTTCCCTACTCCAATAGTCTTCCTGTTAATGATAAGTTGATGGTTAAGAATTGTCATAGCCTGAAATTTTCTACTTGTTTACTCAGAACTCAAAACTACTGGTAATGACCAAAAAAGCTGAATGTACTCTTCTAAGACACAAAACCCCCTGTTAGCCTTTTGCTGACCTTATTTTTCCCTATACTATACAATGTATTTGACGATAATAAGGTATTTTACTCATAGGAATAGAAAAGCATGATATGGTTATAGGAAAAGGATAACACAATTTTTAAAAATAAAACATCAACTAAAAAATACAGCTAATCTACTCAGCGTCAAAGTCTTTCTTGATTTACATCTTTTAAAGCTATATTAGATTTTCCTTGTGTATAATTCAGATTAACTGGAAACATACCGTTCCTAGATGGAAATTGGCAGTATCTGGAAAGAAACAGTCAGAAAAATGGAGATGTAGAAGACATGAGAATGAACAAGCAGTGACTTGAGGTCAAGTAGTTGCTCTGACTTATCCTATTTGTTTCTGTGGGGCCTTGAATTAAATAAGTACTGGGCAGTTGGTGTCTGCTGTGAACTAAATGTCAGCAACTCACAAGATCCCGCTGTATTTGGATGCAGGATCCTCTCCATTCTTCACAGCTCTGGGCAAATGTGCTTTGTCAAACGCACACATCAAGAAGAAGAAGGGGCAAGACCATGGCACAGATCTGGATGTCACTTCAGCTAAGTGAAGTGCTTTCTGTCCTATCTGGCACTCCTAAATCTCTGCATGCCCTTTGCCATGCTACATGTTTCATAATAGCTGGCACTCCATAGGAAGCATTCGCCAATGCAAATGGAAGCAGGTAAGATGCTCTGTATGATGTAAAGAGGACAGTTCACAAGAGGGAGGCAAATATTGGGCTAGGTCCTGCCTACTACTGACACTGACTATAGAAAGGCAGCCAAGGCTAGAGTGATTTAGATCAGACAACTACCATGATCAGAAGTATGGGATGTGTGGCTATGAGACTTGTGATTCTCTCACTGTCTATGCCAGTTCAGGAGACACAGCACTTGTGACCCAGTAGAGTGTCATTGAAACTGAGAGCAGGTGTCATCTCTCAAATAAGGTAACATGTAATTGATGTATACACTCATCAAAGGACAAGTCACCTTGAAACGGAGTATGACATTTCATAGATTACGTCAAGACCCAGCTGATATTTGTGGAGAATCAATTAACCACTAGGAATTTTAGAAAAGAGACAGTAAGACACAGGGTATGATTTCAAGGAACTTATATCTCAGTAAGGGAAACAAGACAAGACCAAATAATCATATTACAAGGCAGAACTGGATAAGAAAATTACAAGAGGGTAGAAGTTAAAAGAAAAGCAAAACCGTCCCCAGGAAAAAGTTGTATCTTATAGGTAATGCTTGATTTCTAGTATTAATCATTAGTTGTAAGGCTACCCACGTATTCATACACATAACATTCACGGAGCATTGAGCATGTACAGGCTGCCGTGCCAAACCTACAGATGTAATAATGTTAGAGTAAAATAACATGCACTAGAATCAGTGTTTGTTCCTATCTGAGGCAAAGTATAATCTCAATAGTTTGCTAAAATGGTGATAAAATGCCTCTGACTAATATAGTACACCTAATATGGAATTAGCTATCCTGGAAATATTTCTTAAATATTCTTTAAAATTCTAGTTGTTGGAAAGCAGGTACATTTTAGTAGACATCCATAATCTGTACCCCTTGTGTAAATAGGTCATAATATAAAGTGGGTCTTCTTCCCAATACTGCTAGTCAGAGATCAATAAAAATAAGGAATATCATTTGTAGTTACTTTTTATGCCAGAATCCATGCTAGATAATAGTAATTACCAACATTTCTTTGTGGTAAGAATTATTGTCTGCGTTCTCCATCTAAGCCAAGACTCAGATAAGTTAAGTAACTAGCAAAAGTGTACTTAGAAAGAAAGAAGGCGGGGTGCAAATGTCTGTCTATCTGTTCTCTGGCGAGCTGATGCCAACACCTCACAGTGTGGTGTTGCTGCTGTCCCAGCCTCTTGCACGCTCTTCATCAGGGATTTGGTGATTTCTATTTTCCTGAACTCACTTTATATACAACTAGTACAGACTTAGCCCACTGTTTTCATCTGCCAACACCCCTCGTTTTTATATGCGAGCTTTAGATATAAAGAATGGGAACCTTAGTTGCAAAGACGATACTCAAAATACTTAATATGTACTATGGATCAACACTTAGTTAATCAGAAGAATGCCTGATCGATCAGAAGAGACACCAGCAATAAACAACCAGTGCAGTCATACTCACATAAACATCAGCTCAATATCAACCATGCCTGCTACACATCTATATGAAGATTACATTTCCCATTTAGGAAACATCTTACATAGACATCTCACTTTGCCTATTTCATGAAACCATCATGAGCCATTACAGACCTCCAAGTGTACACCTCTTATCATATATTTATCTTTACCTTGTCTTAAACGTATGGAGATGTTTTATTAGGGGGGATAGTATATTTATCCTAAATGGGCTACCACATCTATGGGTATGCACACATTGCTCCAGAAACATAAAAATAGCTGAACTGTAAATAAAGAGCATGGGCCAGAAATTTACTAAACTGCATTAAACAATGGATGCCCAGCATTATAAATGAAGTCACAGGTTTTTGATGATACACTGTATAACAAAGCAGCTGGGTGCAGCTTTTTCCAAACCTTAGTTTGTTCATCATGCCAAAGGGAATTCATTCATAGTATTATTAGCAGCTGAAATTAGCTTTTTTGGGGGAGGCAAGAAGGGGGTAAAAAAAAGTATATAAATATGCCATGTGCCTGCCACTATATTAAAAAGTTCTTGTTTAAATCTTACAACAATATCATTGCATCTATTTTTTTTTTCAGATAAGAAAACAGAGGCACTGGGAGATAGCAGAACAAAGATTTAAGACCAAGGAGTCTAGTGCCCATGTTCTTAACCACAATGATTTACTATTTACCACATTTAGAAGCTACAAACTCATGATGTATGTGGTTTTAAAATGAACACTCTGGTCAAAATTATTTAATAATTCCCCATTGCAACAGGAAAAAAATACTTCCTATCTTAAATGAAAGGTTCTTTAAAATGTAGCACTGGCCATTTATTCAGCCTCAACTGTGTGCCTTATTTCCAGATCTTCCTATGACAGTTATTTCAAATGCCTTTTCCTCCAAGAAGTTCCCCTGACAGCCTCCATCAAGGCATATTTAGGGGTTCCTTTTTCCATGATCCCATTGTGCCTCGTGTATATTACCTGAATTTAGCATTTACCATGCTATACATTTATTTTCCATTTACATGTCTGCCTTTTCAGTACACCCTGTCCTCCCTGAGGGAAATAACTATCTCTGTCTTTATGCCTTGCAGATAGTAGATAGCTAGTAAATATTTATAGAATATAAGATTGGATGATTAATTAATAAATTACACCAGTAAGTATTATTTCTGCCAATAGTAACAGAAAACCCAATTCAAACTGGCCGAAATAATAAAGAAAATATTTCAGTTCATATAAAAAGCATATGGCACAAAAGGGGTCTTTGGTTTCATCTAGGAGCTTGTTTATATTACCAGTTTCTTTCTAGCTCTCTTTTCTTTTCCTTGGGTGTTGTCAACTTTGACCTAAGGCTGACCTCTCCAAGTAGTCACAGTATGGCTGTCTATAATTTTCAGACAAACATACATGTTTTTGTGTATCCAGAAAAAAACAGCATATTTTCTTAGCTCAAGTAATAGAATTCCTAGCTTCATCCTGATGGAAATGACCTAAATTTGGCCAGAAAAATGCTTTGTGCTAGTTGATTTAAGCCTGCCCGAAATGTCCTACCCTGACCATAAGCATCGTTCTGGGAGATAGGATTAGCCCAGAACCAGTGGTGAGCCTATCCTACCAGTATGTACTGGTGAGTAACCTACCCTACCGTATGGTTGCTATATAATGAAGAAGGGGTGGAATGAAGGCAAGGGGGCAGTTAAAGTCTATGGCATGCACGAATGGACTTCTTTACTCTGAAAAGTTGCATACGCTCATTTTTAATAGTCGTCTTTGTCTGTTTATACTGCTATAACACAATACCTGAGACTGTAATTTATTATGAACAGAAATTTATTTCTTACAGTTCTAGAGGCTGGGAAGTCTAAGATCAAGGGACCAACATCTGACGAGGACCTCTTGCTTCATCATCCCATGGTGAAAGGTGCAAGGATCCAGAGAGTGAGAGAGATAAAGGGTCGAACTCATCCTTTTATAAGGAAACGACTCTGCCTATAACAAATCTGTTATATCTATTTGCAAGGGCAGATTCCTCATGACCTAATCACCCTCTGAAGTTGCCACCTCTTAATACTGTTACAATGGCAATTACGTTTAAATCTGAGTTTGGGAGTGGGCATTTAAACCATAGCAGTAGTGTAGTAACCTGATATCCTTCTACTAACATTTCAAAATTGTCTACTGGACGATGATATCTGACAGTCAGTCTCCCGATGCTGCAGTCTGCTTTCTTGTAATACTACCAGTTCCTCTGCAGCTCTGTAGGCTACAGAAAATCTCCAGAATCTCCACTTCACTGACAAGTAATCTCAAACCAGCAGCCTTAGCAACCGACCCAAGAATTCCTCCCCAAATCAGAAGAGATCCAAATTTTCTAGGGGGTGTCTGGGACATACAGGAAGTTGTTATTAACCAAATGACTCACATGCTGAATCACAAAACAAGAACCATTTGGGGAAAGGTCGCCCCTCTTGGCTGTAACTCCGGAGTGTGTTTCCAGTTAAGTTGACATCCTGAGGCCTCTTTTTGAGAAAAAGCCAGCACTGGCCAACATCATCATAGTAGCATCACCAGGGGCTGAATGATAATGGCACACAACCCAAGGATTCCTCCACCCTTCTTAGTTTTATGCCCTTGAACCTCCCAGGAATACAATCTCTGGGAAATCCCAGACGGAGACTAGGGAATTTTCCATGTGCCAGGAACCCAGATTTTCTATGTAAATTTCAAGAAAAGGCCAGCGATTCTCTACACGAATGGCATTTGAAACACCCCTCCCAGAAACTGGATAGCTAGTTATTTCATTTCCTTTCTCTTTCCTAGTAATTTTCACATGAATTTTGACCACCCTAAAGACGGATATTTATCTGTGCTATGATTTACATATTCTGATGTTTAGAGTGATAAAGAAATTTTAGCTCAATGAAAGGAAAAACTTAGGAGATTAAGCTAACATTAAAGGCTCAATGTTGAATGTTTTAATTTTTTATCCAGATTTGCTGTTCCATGATATAGTGACTATTCAATGTTTTCTACTTCAAACATATCCACCAAGAATCCTCAAAGTGCATCAGTTGTGTCATTATTTCCCCACCCATTCATTTATCTATGTTTTCATTTAGTGAGCACATATTTATTGAAGGTCTTTTATGTGCCACATGCAGGCATATCCACAAAGGGTACTTTCACGAACCAAGTGGCTTGATTCCTGACCTCATGAAACCATGTCTAAAGCCCTGCTCCTCCTCCCATTGTGTGAAGGAGCTCTTCCTCCATTTAGTCTGAGAAGGGGTCTTTTTGGAGAGGAGGACTCTAATTGTGAGTTAGGCATCTGTGTTACTGCCATACCGATCATAGTTTCCTGTTGGATCAGGTCCAGTTCTCAGGGAATGAAAGTTCTCCTGACTGTGAGCATCTCAAGTGCCGGGGTCATCTCTACTTAATACTCATATCCAGCAGAGTACCTAACACCGAGAAGGTATATAATAAATGATGCACACACCCAAGAAAATTAAGGCAAAGATGATAAGGTAATTTGCTACTGGCAATACAGTTCCATTCTCTGCTTAGTTTCCATCGCTGGCTAGGGTTCTTCCTAATGGCTTAGACTTAGAGCTATATCTCCTACAAACTGGACTATCTTGATACATGCACCGTTATGGCATGCAGACATCGACATTGCTTGCCTTAATTCTGTCACAGACTCCATTTAAAGGTATATTGCTTTAGTAAGTCAAATTATTTTAACTACATTCCAGCCACTTCAAACATCTGTCTTTGAGTCTCACAGATGCCTTTTGCCTCTTTTTCAGTTCTCCTTTGCCCAAGATTAAACTGGTTTTCTCCACACTTGACCATGGTAAGTATTTACTAGCCCAATACAGAAAGACTTAGAATGTATCCTCATTTGAAGATTCAGCTGCTCTTGGAAGGAGGAGCAAGCTAGGGAAAAAGGGAAGGGCAAAGAGAGTTGTGGTTTTTTTTTTCCTCTCTCCATAGAGCAGGGACTTTTACAATGCACCACAGTGTGTGAACAGAGCTGCGTGCTGTGATACCATTTACTAATAATGGATGACTTGTGCTGCCCAGACTTAACAGGCCAGTGAGCAACATCAGGCTGCAGATGGAGTGCTCTGAGATTGCCATGCATTAAAAAAGGATAAAAAATAAAATTGTCTATGGCTATTGTCGACATATTTACCCCTTGTTTAGGGATTCCCATGGCAACGAAAAGCTGTTACCACTGGTGGAGGTGGGTGTGCTTCTTGCCCAGGAATGAACCCTATTTGCATGCAACTACCCCCTCTAGTGACGATGTGGTGAATGGCAGGGCTTTTCATAGTTTGCTTTGGCATCAACCTCTCCCGCCATATGTTATGGCTCTTAACTCCAAAAGCATAATATTGTTATATTAAATTAGCATGACTTATTTTTGAGGAGCCTTCTAAAACTTCATTATTATGGGTTTAATTCTTACTTTCCAAGGTTTCATTTTGTTTTCATATTTTAAACTAAACCTAGAAAATATCCAAGTTTCCGGCTTCAGCCAAGCTCTTCTCTATGGCCTGTTTGTGTCTCACATTTAGACCAGATACACAAAACAACTAACATGGAAGGGGTGGTTAGGATCTCTGAAGCCACTTTTCTTTCTTTCCTGGAAGAGGTGCTGGTATACAGGTCTAATCTTAGGGACCTTTCAGGCAAGCTATTATTGTGTCTCTGCCCTGTCCCCCACAACCTTTCTCTCCCCAGCTGTCACCTATGATGACATCCAGATTTAGGACTCATATACAGACCACCCGGAAGCTCCAGATTCTTCAGGGGCAAAACCTCTACACAAAATAGTACACTTGGAAGTGGTCACAGAAGGATTAAAACAATCTCTACTTCACCCCTAAAGTCCTCAATAACCTTATGGAATCTACAGAAGGCCCTAACTTTTTAAGAAATCACATCACAAGTCTTATCCCCTCATGTTCTTCTTCTTCTGAGATTTTATAGACCTTTCTTTGGGTGTTATAAGATGCCTTGTGCTGTTAATACTCTTTATATGAAAATTTGTCAAGTGTTTGCAACTCTGATATACATTCCTTGGGAACAAATACCTTCTTTGGAATGTTTAAATTATTTATTTAGTTTTGATGGTTGGTGGAATTATTTTTCTGCACACAACTTGTTGAAGCAATATTTGCATAAAGAGGCATTAGCCAATGGGGAATTCATGTTTCTAGTGTGATGCAGATCTCTGGAGGGTTGGTGCAGACATACCGTCCTGAGACATTGATACTGAGCAAGTAAAAAGGGAAGGTAACTCTATCTCTATTGAACTAGCAGTGTCTCTGTTTATTATAAAATAATTCATTAATCATAGATCCTGTTAGATCCCTATGTGGTAGCTAGAATCCTCACTTTACAGATAGGAAAACTGAGCCTCAGAAAGATTAATTAGCAAACTGAATGTTACAGTGTTACCAACTGATGCTGACAGGTTTCAAGTAAAAGCCTTCCTCTTATATTTCATTGACTTCAGAAGAGAAGTTCTCAAACTTTTAATGAAGAGAAACTACTTTTGATATTTCTGGCATTTAGAATCCTCTAAGAAAAAAAATGCGATATTCTCACAGAGCAGGTTACTAATGTCTGAAAACAGATAATGGTTAGCCACACTTCCCTTTCTACTGGAAATCAACCCTAAAAGAAAGTATAGAAAATAAGCACCAGTAGATATCTAGGTAAGGCTTGAAGATTAACTGATATTTCTAGGCCTTTGTAGAGTAGACTCTTGATCAAGAACTGAGGTCCCATTATGTCTTCCCCAAAACACTAGTATATGATGTTTTTCTCTGTTAAGAAGAAGGTGGGATCAAAAATATTTGAGAATTCTGCATGTGAAGATTCAGAATGTGTTCAGAGGAGTACTGTAGTTTAATAATTAAGGAAAAAATAAAAGCTGTTTAGCTTTGCTAAACTTCAAATTTTCCAAACACAAATAATCAAAGCTCCTATGTGTTTGATAAAACCCTACCAGGCTACATCTGTGAAAATAAATTTGGTAACGCTGATCTTGAAGCAAGTACGTGAAAGTGCCAGGCAAAGAAGGAACACCTAAAAACCCGGACTTAGAAGTTGTGGAGCTTAACATAAGGAAATGCTATGAAAGAAATTAGACATGACAACCACAAGCTTGGATATAATTTAAATACTTTCTATAAGGATTCACTTGGTCAAATAATCATGTTTTGCTTTATAAAGTTTAATAAAGAAAAGGTAGAACTTCATCTTAAGTTATAGTCTTGTTGATCATATTTTGTTATTTTATTGTAAGTGCACGAGGCATTTTTGTACTAATTGTTCTCAAAGTCAAAGGGTACGTTTCAAAAAATTCAGCCTTGGTAATCTCTTTTGGTACTTGCATTTTAAAAAGTTCCCGCTATGGAACCATCCTTGTTTCTCTATCTTTCTCCTTCCTTTTCTTCTTCCCCATTTTTTCCTCACATCCATCCCTGAATCACACCTACAATTTTGGTCTGTTTCATGTCTTAAAAGAATAGGTTTAATTTTTCTCAGTGCTCATGTTAAAATTTCTCTACTTTTTATACTCCTCTCTCTATTTTTTTCATTGTTTTGTTTTCTGCAAGATTTCCCATTTTGGTAGTGGTGGCAACCTTGACAAAATTTTTGTGTTATCAAAACTATTTGAATTTTGTCTCCAATAATTACTAAGTAGAAGACCTTGAGCAAGTAGTTTAGTATTTTTTAGTTTTTTTAATTTGTGAAGTAATCTTATAAAAATTTTTAAACATTTTAGAAATGCATTACACACATTTTAATATTAATCTTATGTCTATATAAAATGTAATGTTCCAGTAGGCTGGCACACAGTAAATGCCTAGTAAGTATTAATTTTCTCCTCGGGGAACAAAATTGTTTAGCATACTAAATTATTTTGCTATTTGTTTATAATCACTCACTGGAGAAGATTCAAGAAAATGGAGGTTCTATGTGATGATGCAGGGGACTCCATAGACCCCGACAAGTAGTATAGCCAGGACTAAATGTAAATAAAAAGCTTGTCATCAGCTACTCCTTCTGTCTTTACATCTCACAGTTTCATCCTGAATTTCCAGTGGAATATACTACATAATGTACTCATGGCTATAGTTTAGTTCTTTGACTGAAGTCTGTTGAGAGTCCCCAGGATATAAACCTAGGCCGTTACCTGTACAACACCCACCACATCCTCCCAGTTCACTATGATCAGCCAACGATAAACTAGAGAAATGATTCTGGTGGCTTTCATTGGAGATTTCAGTCTACACATGGAGGGGAAATTCATGGATTATAGGTAACGACACTTTTGGAAGAGGCAAATGGTTAATTCAACAGAAGAACCATGTATTTCAGATCATCTTTTATTCAAGAAAAGTTAAAGTTTCTCCACCTCTTTCAAACACTCTGGGGACTTTTTATTTGCATGGGGAATTGCCAGTGTTTAAAAAGCCCATATAAGGGTGTCTTTGTAACAAAAATACATATCATAAAGTCTAAAGATATGTAACTCTTGTTTATCATTAATGAAGGAAGTCATGTTGGAGAATTCAAGCAAGACAATCAGAAGAGAAGCATATTATAAGATGAACTGATTACTATCAATCTATAAATCTTCTTTTCCCCTTAACTTCTTCAACCCATGACCACCCCACCCCTGGCCCCACCATGCTTTCTTGTTATGGTCCAGAAAGCATATTTAACAAGGACAAGGAAGCAGTGATCCCGTTAACTTAACCAAAGTCCCCTGATTCTTATGTTTTAATCCTTGTTCAGTCATTCAATTCTGAGGTGACCTCTGGCATTTTTAGGAAAGGGGATTATGGTGCTGATGTAGTAAAGGACTGCTAATTACTCTTTCAAAAGCACTTTGAAACTATAGGGGGAAGATAAGTACTTGGCTGTAATAGGCTTGATCCTCATTTTTCTTCCTCAGATTGCCATTTGCCTACAACTTGAATTAAGTTTATAATTAGACAAATGTAAAAATATTATGGCAGATTTTGTTTCACCTGTTGATCTACTAGTTCAGCATTTACTGAACATCTGTTATCTGTGAAGGCACTATTCTGAAGCTTTAGTGATATAAAAAGATGGATTTGCAGCAACCCAGCTATCAATTTACTTGGTGTCTGTGAAAGGCTTCAAGCTGGTAAACAAATGGTTGCAATTTAATATGATAGGAGAGCATCCAGGATGAGACTGTCAAAGTACAGAGAACATGGGGAAAGGATCTGGATCAAGGAGGAAGGGCAGAGACAATATCAGGGAGAAGAACTAAGATTTGGAGAACAAATAAGACTTTGCCAGAAAGAAGTTTTGAAGCTAAAGTAGTAGGTAGCGAGAGGGGGTGCCTTTGAGTCTTCCAGATGAGAGAAATGCACATTTGAATAAACTGCCATGGAAGAAAGTCACTGTGGAAATCCTGGATGTCCTTGGGAGACTAGCAGATTGTGAATGTAATGTAGAGTGGCAGATGATGAAAAGAGATCAGAGGCCGGTTGAGATAAAGGAGTCAGTGTACAAGGAAACATTAACATTTTGTAAAGTGGTATAACAGAGGAGAGAGAGAGGAGCATGAGACAGGGAAAAATGCATCAATTTTTAAGACTCGAAGACATTTTAAAACTAGGCAGAAGTTCTCAACTTAGAGCCTCTAGTTTATCTGTGAAGAGCTCCTTCACTGGGATTCTCAATTGAAAGTATCCCTATACTTTTCTTTGTCTATCTCGTGACATAGCGTTTTAAAATTTATCCTATGCTGCATCAATAAATAATAATTTCTCAGCCAGTTGTCTCAAGGGGATCTGTCTCTTCAATTGAAACAACTACGGATTCATTGTTGGTTGTACTGCTGTGGAATGGTGATTAGATAATTATTCTACTAAATAAGACTGATATGTTGAAAAGCAAAAAGCAAAAAAAAAAAAAAAAGTCATCAAAGCAAACAAGCCAAAAAAAAGAAAATCACGAAAGATGCTTTCTTCTTTCTCCATCATTTTTCTACTTTGAAAAAAGTGTAGTTCTAATCTAAGAGTAAAGGATTTTAGAATTGCTATACCCAATCTAAACAACCTGATCTAGTATTGTTAATGGATGACGATGAAAGGCAAAGATTGGTGTAATAGAATGAGTCAGGTCTCTTTTTGAGACTGGAAAGGGAAAAGAGAGTTTCTGAAGGCTTCACCGCTTTATCAATAAAGCTTTCTCTTTTTATCCTCAGTGATTCAATCATGATAAAAGATGCTGTTTCAGGGTGGTACAGCAGGTTCATGCATAGTCATCAATTTTTTTTTTTTTTTTGCTGTAGAAATACCTCAGATATATGTCAGATTCCTCATCTCCATTTCCTATGTTAAAAAAGAGAAATGATTCTGTATCTTCAGGATAATTTCAACTAATTTGGGTTTTTTACAATTCCAACTATAAGTTAATTATCATTTTCAAAAAATGACATTTGATATTCTGATACTAGTCTAATATGTTATACATAGAAACATGATTAATTAGGGGCAGAGAGTAGGGTGAGAAAGAAGAATTAACTTGTGTAAAGACAAGACATCCATAAATAAAACAGCACATTAGTATGTTCAGTTTAAAGAACACAATTCAGACTAAGTCCTCAGTATCAGGTTTTAATGACTGCCATAAAAAATTTCCACACACTTGGTGGCTTAAAAGAATATGCATTTTTACAAATTTTACAGTTTCACTGGTGTTAAATCAGATTCAGTTCTCAGATGCAGATACCAATACAGATACTAGGCTAAAATCAAGATGTCAGTAAAGCTGTGTTTCTTGGAAGCTCTAGCAGTGAATCCATTCACTTGCCTTTTCCAGCATCTAGGGGCCACCCAGATACCTTGGCTTATGGCCCCATCCTTCCATCCTCAAAGCCAGAAACTGCATTTGTCTGACCATTCCTCAGTATTCACATCTCTTTCTTATGTCTCCTTCTACATTTAAGAGCCATCCTGATTACACTGGGGCTGCCTGGTTACTGAGGGTGCTCTCTGTGTCTGCTGATTAGCAGCCTTAGTTTCATCTTCAACTTTAATCTCCCTCTGCCATGTATTCACAGGTTCCAGAGACTAAGATACTGGCATCCTTGGGGGTCATTATTCTGTCTACTCCATCCTCACGTCTTCCATAGTTTGTAAAGCCATACATGGGATTTTACAATTGCCAGAAACGTATTGGGTTTTAACTGCCTGCCTGTGATTTTTTTTTTAATATGAAGGATATTGTACAAATTCTTATTCTAACATTCAAGCTGTGGACTCTGTATGGCACTGGTGGATTTATCATGCATTCCATGCACTTTAGGGTTTCAAGAGGAACAACAAAATTGTGTGCTTACTTTAGGCCATTTCTTTCCCCAGGGCAGAACATGCTCCCAAATAAGTTTTTTCAGATTGTGTTTGCAGTTCAATAACCCCTACATTAGTGTTTTCACCTTGAGTTTCTGTTCCCTATCATTGATTTAAAAAAAAAAAAAAGATTTAAGACTATGATGAGAATAGAGGAAAAGTCATCATTCTGACTCATCTTCCTTCTAAAGAATTATTTGTTGGCTTTGCTCAGTCCGTTTACATGCTGATCATGGTCAGTGGTGGAGACCTGTATTTGGAAAATCCATGAGATACTAAATCGAAGCACATAATGTAAAGGCTATGAGGCTTTTCGAGAAGAAAACATCAGTGAGAGAGAAGCAGCAGAAGACGACACTGGGAAAGAGGAAAGGCAACATTTGGGGAAAACAGAGACAAAAAAGGAGTTGTCATGAGATAAAGACTTTTGGGGATATAAGTAAGCCAAAGGTATTTTGGGGAAAGTCTCACGGTTTAACTCAGCTCTCAAAAAATCCACGTTATCTTTCAGCATTTTCACAATTGAATCTGTTTCTATTGAGGGTGATGTGTTGAGACTGTTCCCCAACCTGGGTTTGTGTTAAATAAAGATGATCCACAAACATTGCTTAAATATCTACCAAGTAGGGAAAACTGGAACCAAAACAAAGCCTAGTTCTTGACTCAAGGGTTTTACAATCTGCCTATATTTAAAGTTATAAATAAATAAATTCATATGTTGTAGACAAAACAGTAAATTATGATGAATAGAGCTGATAAATTCTACAAGTGATCAGAGGAACAGGAAGTTACAAAGAAACTGCCACCTTATTTTATATTGAATGATGATAATGATTATAGCAGCCATTTGTTGAGTATCTACTATATGCTAAGCATGCCCTGATACTTTATAGTATCCTATATAATTTACTCATAATCATGCAATATAGATACAATTATCTCTATTTTATAGGCAAATAATAGTCAAGTATTTGCCTAGAATAGGTGAGGGAGCCAGTATTCGAACCCATCCTATGCTTTTCTTTTTCCCTAAGAAGTCACGTCATAGATTGTGTGCAAGCCGTGTGACATCTTTAGTCATTGTCTTCATAGTCTTTAAAAAGAGCAGAGTGAGTTTTCTGTTGCTGCCTGTGGTAGGCTGAAAAAAATTGTTCCACAAAGGTAGATGCACTTCCTGATCCCTAGAAGCTCTCCATATGACCTAATATTGCAAAAGAGGCGATGAAGTTATGGATCTCGAGAAGAGGAGTTTATCCTGGATTATCTGAGTGGGCCTTAAATACAATCGCAAGGGTCTTAGAAGAGGGAGGAAGAAGGAGATCAGACACAGACATACACAGAGGAGAAGCCTATGTGAAGAGGGAGGCAGAGATTAGTGCTAGGGTCACAAGCCAACAAACATCAACAAATGCAGGAGAGCCACAAGAAGCCGGAAGGATCAAGACACAGATTCTCCCCGACGGCCTCCAGAGGGAGTGCAGCTCTGCCAGCCCCTTGATTTTTGAACTTCTGGCCCGCAGAACTGTGAGAAAATAAATTTTTGTTATGTTAAGCCTCCAAGGTTTTTGTTATTTCTTACAGCAGCCTTAGGAAACTCATGCATCGTCATAACAAATCACCACAATGTAGCAGCTTAAAACAACACATATGTGTTATCTCACAGAAATCTGAAATGAGTCCAGGTGGGCTCAGCTAGTTCCTCTGCTTCAAGTCTCATAACGCTGAACTCAAGGTGTCAGCTGGCCTGGCCTTCTATCTGCAGGCTCTGAAGACGAATTTTCTTCCAAAAGCATTCAGAGTTCTTGGCAGAATTCAGTTCCTTGTGACTGTAGGGCTGAGGTCCCTGTTCCATCTAGGAACCTCTCACAGTTCCGTTAAGCTGGTCATATGGCCTCCTTGTCACATGACCTCACCATCTTCAAACCAGTCATAGTGCATTGAGTCTTTTCCGCTTTTCTAACCCCTCCGGCTTCTCCTTCAGCTGCATCTCTTCTGTTTTCAGGCTGTAAATCTTGGATTTTAAGGGCTCATGAGATTAGGTTGTGCAGACTCAAATAATCCAAGTTAATATTCCTATTTTAACGTCCTCAATTTTAATTACATTTGCAAAGTCCCTTTTTGGCATGCAACATAACATATTCACATGTTCCATGGACACCTTTGGGTGGGGCGGGGAGCATTCTGCATAGCACAGGGAGCTGAGAATGGATTATGTCCAGATTAACGTGCTGTGAAAACATATGTATTACTTAGGGTATGGATTTAACTCCTAGAAAAAGGGACCCAAAGTACAGTGACTTAAATAAGATGGAACTGTATTTTTACCTCACCAGAGAGCCCAAGGAAGGCCAGCAGACAAGGCTGGAAGATAACCAAGTCCTAACTTTGTTTCCTTTTTCTGCTCTTCCCTGGGGACTTGTTTTCGCCTGCAAGGTTGAAGGTGAATTTCCACCATAATCATTCACATTCTAGGTCAAAGTAAGAGTCCAACAACTTGAAGTGGAATGCAAACAATTTCCTTTTGAGCACACGGTATGGAAGTTGCAGCATCACACCTACGCATTGGCAAGAACGTAGGACACGCCCACGCCTAACAGCTAGAGAGGCTGGAACATGTGGTCTTCAGGTAGAATGTCATGCACTCTATTAAAATCTACAACTGGAAGAGAAGAAATGGTTCCAGGGACTACTAGAAATCTGCTACAACATGGAATTCAAACAAAATTGTAGGAAAGGAAGGAAGAAAAGAAAATATCTGGAAGGATGACATATTTTGATCAAAAAGTATTGCAGGGTGGATCGATGATCTATGCTTAAGAAACAACAGGTATAATATAATACATGGTTGGAACAGGGAGATAGTAGACAAAAATTGATTATAAGTCTGGAAACGAACAGAATCATCCCTCCTGACAGCATGGATCTTGAGTCTCATTCATCATGTTAACACAGGGATTTAGAAATATTTCTGGCACATCGTATGTTTTCAATACATTTTTGAAATTTAATTTAATTTGCCCATTGCAGGGAGATAAGTCTTCCACAAACGTTAGGATAACTGTGCTAGCTACTAGGAACATATAAAAAGGGCAGGACAAAACATACTCCTGCTATTTAGAACTTCTGGTTTAGACAGAGGTAAATAGATAGTAAAATGATAATATAAACATTTGTAATTGCAAACTCTGTGAATAGTATGAATGAAAAGGAGAGGGAGAAAGTAGTCTTAGGGAAGTCTTCCTAAGAGAGGGGACTTGGAGCTGAAATATGAAGGATGGAAAGATGCTGAGTGAATGATGTGTAGGTAGGTGCAGGATGAGAAAGGCACGACCAAAGCGTGAAAAAGCACTCCCGTGTTTCTTACAGCTTGTGGACTCATTATCTGGTGATGTTTATTTTATTTGTTTATGTGTTTATTATCTTCCCTTCCAACTAGAAAGGAGTATTATGATGATGTATGCAGGTATGTAAACATGGTAATTTTATTGCATTGGTGAAAGATTCCAAAGACCTCCAATTACATCACCGTTTTAGCCAATTGGGCTCTCACAAAATATATAAACTAAATAGTTTATAGACCACAGAAATTTATTTCACACAGTTCTGGAATCTTGAAAATCTAAGAGCAAGTGGCCAGGAGATTCAAAGTCTATTGAGAACCTGCTTCCTGGTTCATAGATGACATCTTCTCATTGCGTCCTCACATGGTGAAAAGAGCAAGGCAGCTCCCTGGTGTCTCTTTTATAAGGGCACTCATTCTATCGTGAGGGCTTCATTCTCATGACCTAATCACCTCCCAGAGGCCCTGTCTCCTAACGCTATTGCCTTGGAGCTTAGGTTTCCACATATGAATTTGGGAGGGACATAAGCATTCAGACCATAGCAATCATAGAGTCCTCTTTATATAGACTTCTAGAAGAAATTTCTCTGAGTTTTCAGTTTCTGGTATCAAGGTCAGATGTGCTTCTCTTAACTAGGGTGTTACGTTTTGTTTTTAGCCTGCAGCCTTTATAAACAGGGCCAGCTTCTTGGGTTTGTAAGCTGTGTAGTTCCCCAAGACCCTGCCCTCAAAAAAGTCCTTTGCTTGAAGTTTAATGCTCACAAGTCACTGTTTGGAACTTCTTAATGATTTTATCTTTCAGTTTGTATTCTGTAAGAGGAGTTGGAGGATGCATGCAGGCTTAGCGCCTTATCTCACAGCTCTGCATCCCATGGCTTCCCTGGAATGGATCCTTGGCTTCCCATTGCCTTGGTTTCTGTTGCTCTGGCTGTAACTGATCTCCTCCATCCCAGACCCACTATGCACTGCTGATGCCTCCTGATCCTTTGCACCCCAGGCACTGCCTGTCCTCCTTCTCCCAGGCCAGTGACCACTTTACACTGAGAGGGTTTGTGCATAGGCATATGTCATGGGGAGGGTCGGGGTCAGGTGGTGTGTACCCTGTGGCATCTCAGGGTGGGGCAAGGCAGTGGTGATCTGTGTCCCTGGCTGACAGCACGATATGCATTTGGGAAGGCAAGCCTATTACTCATTCCCAATTCAGGATTTTCAATCCCTAGAAGCTTGCCCATTCATTATGGGTTGAGATAGAGGGCCACGGAAAGGCAGACAGTGTGTACGTCTGGTGGCTAACAGGAAGGAGAACTTGGCAATACCTGGGCCTCCTGAGCCAAGTCAGGAGTGAGGCTCCCAGTGCCTGTGATAGTCTGCATTCACCCAGCTGGTGTCCTCACACCCAAAGGAGTCCACCATTAAATAGCAAACAACAAATACCATGACAGGTCGAGAATGAAAGCATGGAATAAACAAAAAAGGCTCATGTTTTATTACACTGAGTGGCATTTTTCCAGCATTTTGAATAAGGGGGCCACATATTTTCATTTTGCACTGGGGCCAGCAAATTCTGTGGCTGGCCCTGCCTGTAAATCACATACTAAATCATATTTTACTAATTATGAAAGCTGCTAGGAAAGCCAGAACAAAATTTACAACCCCACTTTAGCACAATATCAGAGAATTTATGGTATATATTTTGAGTAGTAAAATAAACTCATACTTGTCTTTTTCCTTATTTTTCTTGATTTTATTTCTCTTTATCTCTCCATATATCCATAGGGGGAAAATCTTATGTTTCATTTATCTTTGAAAACATGTTAGGTATTCATCTAGGGTATAAACAGTTATGAATTAAATAATTATACACCTAACACACTCTCACATGACCCAATAAATCTTGGTTGACATGACTTGTGATCATTTGCTTAAGATATGACTTTTCCATCATTGCAGATGGTACTGTTTTAATACTTCCTCCTCTTGTAACACATATCATACTTGTGATATCTGAATTCATCACTGGCTAGCATGTTCAATGACAACACCATGAATAGAATCTGTCCTCTAAAAAGACAGTATCTTCAGCATTTGGACTTCTCACTACAATAATCCATCAACAGTAATTTTTTTTATTGATTAACTACTATATGCCAAGTTTTTCTAGGCATTGAGGAAATTAGTGATGCACAAGTCAAAAGCTATCACTAGCCACAAGAGAGAGCTCGGTACTAGCAAGAGAGAAAGAGCATCAACAAGCAAACAAACAAATAATATCAGTGTAGATCACAATATGTTATAAAGGAAGTAAGCAGGATTGTTTATTGCAAGCAGAAGTCAAGGGAGTGTGCGGCCTTAATTTCATAAAAGGACCTATGATCCCAGCACTTTGGGAGGCCGAGATGGGTGGATCATCTGAGGTCAGGAGTTCGAGACCAGCCTGACCAACATAGTGAAACCCCATCTCTACTAAAAATACAAAAATTAGCTGGATGTGGTGGTACACTCCTGTAATCCCAGCTACTCAGGAGGCTAAGCAGGGAGGATTGCTTGAACCCGGGAGGCAGAGGTTGCAGTGAACTGAGATCGCACCACTGTACTCCAGCCTGGGTGACAGAGCAAGACTCTGTCTCAAACAAAACAAAACAAAAACATAAAAGGATCTATGAAAGTGATCTAGGGATCAGAGGTAGGCCTCTTTGAAAAGGTGATAAACCAGAACTTTGATTCCAGAAGTCAGTCATCCGAGATGCTGGGGGAAAAGAGCCAGGGTGGAAGTGTAAAATGGACAGGAAAAGAAAGGAGGAAGTCTGGCTGAGGCATATAAAGAGAGGCTAAGAATGGTCCATGATAATAATTACTTAAGTTTCCCAGCACGAGCCCTTACCATCCTGCAACTCTCATCCTTTGTCGCTGAAGGGCTCCCTCTGGTGGCCACCGTGTGCACACATTCTCCCAGGACAAAATCACAACCGGTGGAAGAAATCTATGGAAGAAATGAAAGATACCAAGAAAATGTTAGCCAGGTGGGCGGAGAAAAAGTGAACCAGGAAGAGTGAGGACAGGCCCAAGATAGTTTGTAGTCACCAACTGGCCCAAGAAGGAGCAGAAGGACAAAGGTAAAACCAATTAATGCTGGCAAAGAACCAAAAGTATGTACGCTTCATCCTGCTGCTTTATTACCCAAGTATTTCTTGTCACCCTTATAAACCCTTATAACCTTTATTATCACCATTAACCAAACTTAGGAGACGCAAAGGCTCTTTTCCCTGATGTCCTGGCCCCAGCTCTTACACTAAGGTATCTCTCTGCCCGATAACGCTAAGTAGGCTCTAAACGATTCCATCTTGAATACTCGGTGCAGGGGGATGTTATGGCCAGTAAATGCGATGATTAACAAAGGTGTTCTGAAACTTTAAAACACTAAATAAATGTGAGGTTGTGGATGATGGTAATGAGGATGATGAGAATGATGCCTGTATAATTCTACTCCTTTTTTATTTTTTTAATTATACTTTAGGTTCTGGGATACATGTGCAGAACGTGCAGGTTTGTTACATAGATACACATGTGCCATGGTGGGTGGCTGCACCCATCAACCTGGCATCTACATTACATATTCCTAATGCTCTCCCTCCCGTAGCCCCTCACTCCCCAACAAGCCCCGGCATGTGACGTTCCCCTCCCTGTGTCATGTGTTCTCATTGTTCGACTCCCACTTATGAGTGAGAACATGTGGTGTTTGGTTTTCTGTTACTGTGTTAGATTGCTGAGAATGATGGTTTCCGGCTTCATCCATGTCCTTGCAAAGGACCTGAACTCATCCTTTTTTATGGCTGCATAGTATTCCATGGTGTAATGTGCCACATTTTCTTTATCCAGTCTATCATTGATGAGCATTTGGGTTGGTTCCAAGTCTTTGCTATTGTGAACAGTGCTGCAATAAACATATGTGTGCATGTGTCTTTACAGTAAAATGATTTATAATCCTTTGGGTATATACCCAGTAATGTGATTGCTGGGTCAAATGGTATTTCTGGTTCAGGACATAGACCTGGGCAAAGACTTCATGACTAAAACACCAAAAGCAATGGCAACAAATGCCAAAACTGACAGATGGGATCTAATTAAATGGAAGAGCTTCTGCACAGCAAAAGAGACTATCATCAGTGTGGACAGGCAACCTACAGAATAGGAGAAAATTTTTGCAATTTATCCATTGGACAAAGGGCTAATTCTACTCCTTTATCCAAGTGGTAGTTTTCTAAAATAAAATGAAATGAAATAAATGAAATGAAATGAAATGAACCTGATTTGCACTGGCAGAATTTTTTTTGTTATGCTAATACCTTGTGAATGAAAATGTATGTTGCAGAAAGTGAAGTCTTCCACGGATTGCAATAGGTGGTTAGTGTTGTGATCGAACTAACATAATCACATCCTTGCCTTAATTCAACCCTATTAAATAGAAGAAAACCACGTGAGAATCTTTGGTTGGGGAGGGAAGAGTGGGAGGAAGAGGGGAAGGCTCTCTAAATGCCCTTTTTAACTCAGTGAAGCATTTCAGGAACTCAAACCACTCCAGGCTTCAAGATTCTACTCAGCCATGGTGTGACATTAACCAAAGTTTTGAATGATTTTGAGAGGAGGAAAAGAGAGCGGAGGGGTATATTGTGGGGTCAGATAAATCAAAGCACATTTGGCCAGACACTACCCCCCTTCATTTCCAAGCACATGTGAATTTCCAGGGAAATTGAATCCATGTGTTCCTGATTCATTTACATTTAACTCTTCACAATGCTTTGTAAGCCCTCCAAGAAGCCTTCAGTGCGTTGATGCCAGAGGTTGGGCTTTGCTTGCCATGCAGGGATCTAATATGCTGAATGAATGGGGCTAGATTTTAAAGACAGAACTAAGGAAGGTCGAGTGGCTTGAAAATTTGACCCAACATATTTCCCTTAATTTCTGGATCCAAACCACCCAACTTTTGCAAAGTATACACAGAAATAAACATTTATCTCCATGGCTCTCATTTTGCTGAGAGCTGCTGGCCTCGAAACCCATTTCCACACAAGCCTAAGCCTCTTCAATGGCCAGAGACAGAGTAAGTGACACTTGACAGCAGTCTTGTGCTTTCTTTTCCTGTAAACCACTTGCTTTCTTCTCTGAAGTTGAAAAGTGGCTGCTGCCACCCCTGCATCTTTGATAAGAATTGACGAGACCCAGGAGAGTGTGGGAAGAGTCTCTGACTCTAGCAGCTTGGCAGAGGTTCCGCAGGACTTTCTGATCTTTTTCCACATGCTGGAAATCCCAGAAGTCCTTTGACAGAGAGGACTTTCAGAAGGACAGTCTTTCTGTCCTCATTTCTACTGAAAAAAAAAAAAAGCATAAAAATAAAAGAAAAAAAAATGAGGGTAGCTACCAGATTCTATCCTCTGAGAAAGCAGACATAATAAAAATGTTCTCTTCTTTGAGTGGGATAGGGAACACGTTGAGAGCAATCACTTCCTCCTGCCCACACATGTGAATACAGTCATAAGAGGTCCTACCCACCTTCAAATTGCACAAATATTATGGTAAAAACTCATGCTTCCTTTATTATTTGATAATAGCTTAGATGCCTAGCTCACAAATGAGTCAAGCTTCTGCAAAAGAAATGGCCAGAACTCACAACGAATGGTATTCCAGATTCTTTCTTCCACCTTTCATCTCTGGTGCTTCTTCATTTGCTGTGTATGCACAAGGCAGGGGCATTGTGAAGAGTGGCAAATACTTCTGAGATGGTTTGGCCAAATTCTAGTAAGGTCTTTGTGAATAGGTCAAACACTTTTGTAAGCTCTCAGAACAATTTTACATTTGCTGATGCGATTATGCCAATAATGACCTCTGCTAGAGACCTATGAGGATAGGAATGGTATTGTGTCTTATTTTTGTAGTGCTTAGACCTGCTACAGTGTAGATACTCAAAAATCTTTACTAAATCATTTTAAGGAGGTCTTAGTATATACAAGCCATGGTGTATTAAATTATATTTAATGTTCACAGTAAACATAGAAGATATGTGCTCTTAGGATCTTCATCTTACAGGCAATGAAATTGAAGGTTAGAAATATTAAGCAGCCTCCTGAGGCCATCTATGTTAACAAAATGTGGAACTAGGGCTCTAGGGCAGGTTTATTTCATTCTATTGACCTCTGATCTTGTAAGCTCACTCAAGACACACCTGGTAAATATGAACTTCACTTTCAATAAGAAGCATTTCAATTTACATAATAGAAGGAAGTACCTAACTAATGTTTGTAAGAAGCTGCCTCACTAATTAGCAAAACATTCATCTTGGCCCTCTTTGTCTGGCACATATTCTCTGAATTCCCTGCAAAGATGTCTTTAGACATCCTAAAACATTCACTAACCTCTTTAAGTGTGCCAATATTTATATGTTATTTAATGCATATACTCATTCAGTATATGACCTATAGTTTATTCTGAAATCTGAAAACTGGAAACACTAAATAACTATGCAATTTAAGATCTCTGTCAGTTACAGCTTTCTTTTCTTCGATTTTAGTCTGCTTTGCCTTTTGAAACGTTTCTTGAAGGTTACAGCCACATTAGATTCCTTGAACAAGCTCACTGCCAGTTAGTTTATAGAAGGGCAGTGAAGTGATTCGTAAGCAAACATAGGACTTTACAGATACCTAAGAGACTGTAATCCTTGGTAAATATTCCAATTTGAAGTATTTCAACTTCAAATTATATATGTGTGTGGGTGTAAAATTTTATTGTAAACTGTAAAGCACAGTGCAAATATTAGTTATACTTGTTTTAAGTAGGAAAGAAACTGCTGGTGAAGTCTGAGGCTGTGACTCCTGCTTTTGTTACTTTGTGTCTATTCATTCTCTGAGACACTGAACTTTACAGCATGTGCCAGGATGGTTCTTTCCTTGAAATCCATTTAGGAGTAGAGACAGGACCACCTTCAGGAAACACTTTAAAAATTGAGTGAAGAATTATAATCCCTAAAGGGATTTAAGAACACCATGGAGTGATCAACTTGACAAGATAAGCTTGGAAGCACATAATTGAACCTGAAAATATCTTTGGAGCTTTTCCAACAAAGATTGTTATCTCTCAGTAGACATATTTCATGACCTAGTGCAAAAGTGTTAGTGTTCTGAGCTTCTCCACAGTAGTGCTTCTCAAACTTTAATGCCTATCTGAATCCCCATGGGATTTTGTGAAAAATGCAGATTTCAGTACAGTTGGTCTATGTTGTCACCTGAGACTCTGCATTTTATCAGGCTCTTAATTGGTGGTGATGATGCTGGACTATGGGCCACACTTTGAATAGCAAGACTCCATGGGATGATAGAAGTGTAAATACAGCCTTTACACTTAAGAATTAGGGCTCAGACTGAATTTAGACTGTGTGGCTTGGAATTTGACCTCAGTCACTCACTGTGTGATCTTGTTCAGTGTATTGTACTCCTTTTTGCCTTGTCCATATCAGAGAATGAGGAAAATATTAGTATTACTTCGTAGGCTTTTGTAATAATTGCATAACATATTCATGAAAATGTGTGGTTGGTATTACCCATTACACATAGTAATTGTATTAGTCCGTTCTCATGCTGCTGATAAAGACATACCCGAGACTGGATAATTTATAAAGAAAAAGAGATTTAATGGACTCATAGTTCCATGTGGTTCTGGAGGCCTCATAATCATGGAGGAAGGTGGAAGGCATGGCCACAGGCAAGAGAGAAAATGAGAGACAAGTGAAAGGGGAAACCCTGTATAAAACCATCAGCTCTCGAGACTTATTCACTACCACGAGAACCGTATGGGGGAAACAGCCCCCATGATTCAATTATCTCTCACCAGGTCCCTCCCAGAACACCTGGGAAGTATGAGAGCTACAATTCAAGATGAGATTTGGGTGGGGACATAGCCAAACCATATCAGTAATCATATAATAAATATTATTTATTTAACAATTGTATCCACAGAGGATGTTGCTTCTCTACAGGATCTCTTCTTAGGCATTCAAAAGAAATTTTCTCAGGTAAAGTATTATAAAAATCATGATAATTCTTTTTCTGAATTAAAATGGGATACATAAAATGATCTTTTCAAATTCTCTTTGTGTAAAAATTAGTCAATGAATTAGTGTGTTTAGTAGACATGTTTATGATAACATGGCTTTTGATGACTTGGCATTCTCCAAATTCTATTTTGGTGCTTGTAACTACTTCTTTATAACCAACTTTTCTTACTAGTTCTACATTAAATTTAATTCATTGTGTTCTCAACGTCTAACAGGAAACTCTCACTGAAGTAACACAGTTTGTCATCTTGATCACATCACAATCTGTTGTAGGAGTAAATAAGAGAACCATATTTGTTCTTTACTACATTCTATTTTGGCTGTGTGCATTTTTCTATTACTCAAACACAGTAGGAGTATTGTCATCCTTTTGTTCTGTTTTATTGGTTTGACCGTAAGAGTGCTTCTGCCTCTTTCACAATAATATATTTTAAAGACAGAGAGTTTAGTGCAGGCTTGGGAATTCTTGATATTCTCTGACTTCCCACAAGACATTCCATGAAGAGGTTCTGAATATCAGAACCACTGTAGTCATAGTGTTTGCTTCCTTACTGTCATTCATTTACATGTAATTCCCTTTTCTCAACTGGTGAGTTTCTTCAGTATGGGTCATTCACCTTCACACTGTCAGGGCATAGTAAAAATTCTGCCTCATTGTATGTGCTTCATGAATGCTTGAGGGCTGAAGGGAAGAAGAGAGGTAAGAAGGAGAAAGAGAATGAGGAGGAAGAAGGAAGGAACAAGGGAAGGGAGAAAATAAAATGTTGGGGAAGACAGAGAAAAGTAATATTTAATATTCACGTACCACATGCCACACCCTCACTCCACTAATTTTTTTATTATTACTGATTAGAAAAGGTGTGTAGACACTTTAACTCAAGTTTACCCTGTCAACAAGGGGTAGAACTTGCAATGATGCTTAGACATGTCTTAGTCCCACACCCGTACTGTCATACAGCACGCAGTCTCCGAGGAAGCGATTCTCAGATTTACCTCTATAATAAAATCACCGTGGAAACTGAAAAAAAATTACTGATGCCTAGTTCTCTCCCTCCAAGATTCTAGTTAATTTCTCGAATGCAGCCTGGCCATTGGGATTTTAAAAATCTTCCTAGAAATATCTAATGTTCAAGCAAAATTAAGAAACATTTTTGTAAGGTTTATGTGAAAATTACAGATCACAAAATCAGAAATGAAACTATGTCTTTCATAGAGGTATTTGGCAGTGGGAGGAACATGTATGTGGAAAAGACATACGTGTGGCATTTAATGATAGTGAGGTACTACGCAGCACTACCCACATGCTTTGGGTTAACATCAGAACAGACAGTCCTAATTCTCAGCACTGACCCTTTTTAAAGTACCTGCTATGTTCAGGGATTATTTTATTTATTTTAGATATATTCATGTTATTAATTCATTTAGTCCTCACAATCCTTCTATGAGGAAGGATTATTTTTATCTCCATTTTACAGAAGGAAACATTGAAAGGGCAGGTTTATTAACTTGCCCAAGTTCTGACAGCATGAATAGAGAGAGCTACAACACAGAGTAGTGGGGTTCAGTTCAAGCACTGGGATCCAAAGTCCTCATACTTAACCACTACTAGATCAGGTTATTTCACCCTCCCGCCCCATTCAGCACCTAAAGGGAGGTGAATAAAACAGGTACAAAATTTAAAGAGACAAGAAAAACTCAGTAGTCAAGACAAATAATATTTTAATGAAAAATGTTAAAATACAAAATAATGCAAAAATCACGATGAGCGAATTTAAATTTCTAAATAAAAGGGTTCCATGCAGAGTCATATTGGAAATCTGAAACAACAGGAAAATCAACAATGCTAATCCTCTTCTTATGCAAAATTTTAATGTTTTATTCATCATAGGTTTTTTTTGCATTAATTTTGACATTTTTAATGTATCTTATAAAAATATTATTCGTCTTGATTACCAAGATGTTTTTGTGCTCACTTAAAATTTGCACCCAAGGTAAATGCCATATTCACCTCCTCTTAGTCCTGGCTCTGCCCATCTTTTCCTCCTATTTCTAGACATGGTAGGTGCAAGAAAGTGTTGAGGACAAAGCCCAGGTGTTGCTTAAAATCTTTTCCTGCTACAGAACAGCAACTGTGTTGGGTCTCCCTTCTCTTTACCCCTTTACTTTCTACTTTCCACTTTTAATTTTCTCCTTCTCTCACTATCTGTGTTCTCCCCCTCCTTCTTGCTACCTCCCCTTCTCTCATTTATTTTTTTTATCTTATATGTTCCTTTCCCTGCTTCTGAGATCTCTTAGATTTGTGCCTTCCAGTTTACAATGTCAATGACCTAAATATTGCTGTGCTAGGTGAGGTCCTTCCACAGTCAAGTCAAGGCAGCTTTTAGCATCACAGGCTGTTTCAACAGCAGTACCATAGTTATCTTTGCCATATTTGCTCCGTTAAGTTTGAACTTTCTCTTCTGGTGATCTAAGGAAGGAGTCCAACCTTTTAAATATTTTACACTTCTGAATTAGTATATATTTGATCTACTATCCATGTAACGAAGGATAATTTTATGATCAAACAATGGTCAGGCCAGGTATCCTAAGGAGACTGAGACTGTGCTCACCTACAGTGTTTTTGGAGTAAATCTGAGACTGAATTCAATCTCATTCTCCTTTCAGATTGATAATAGCAGAACAACTTTCAACTTAGAGAAAAAAAAAAACATTCATTTTTAAAGGAGCAAAAGAGACATGAAGCCTTATTTGATTATGAGATATTTTTGTCGTCTTAAAGAAACAAATTCCCTGAATCTCTAAATGTTCTCCCTTCTGCCACCAAAGGAACGAGTCTGGTCCAGCTTGCTGGAGTGGGCGAGAGCTCATGAGCAGTCAAGTAACTCATCTCAGCCGAGGCCCCTGCAAGACCAACTGGTTCCCAGATGACCTGGGAATTGACCTCAGACACATGAGTCATCCCGCCACATCCAGCTGAGCATAACCCAAATTGATGACTCAAATTGTAAACCAAATAGATGGATGTCAGTTGAAGCCATGAAGTTTTGGGGTGGTTTCTCGCTACACAGCATGAGCTAACTAATGCAGAAACTGTTTCATGAAAATGTTTGGAGTCTTCTATCATTCCAGAAGGAATGGAGTTGCTTTCCCAGCTGTGGGAAAACCATCGGTCTCTGGCTAATCGAGAGCGCCTCTGTGGGCTCCTTCTGAAAAATGCGAGAAGTTTTTCTAACACAGTACACTTCTGGGATCCACTCTAATCATTGATGACCTCCTTTCTACAGCCACTTTTGTGTGTGTGACAGACCTGAAATTGCTTAGTCCAATAATCAGATTTTTTTTCACAAAATGTCCAGGGGTCCAGCAAGTAGTTGTTATCAGTTTGAGGGCTACACACCCCTCATTTCCTAGAAACATCCCTAAGTAAAGCACCAACCACAGTCCTTGGAAAACCATGCTTTCAGAAGCTTTGATCAGTGGGCTGGCACTGTAGAACTCTTCCCAATGTGTGGAATTGGCAAATTTAATTTTACGTTTCTATTTCTTGCTGCTCTCCAAGCCTGATTCTATCATACCACATCCTTTCACAACCTTCCTCAAAAACAAGGGCAGAGGTGAAAGACTAAATTCCAGAGGAAAAGAAAGAGGAAAGAAAAATAGCATCTATTGAGTTGGTTATATGCCATACTTTTTCTATCTTATTTAAATCCTAAAATTATGAAATACTAAATATGCTAAGTAGATAAATGTTCTTTCCTGAAACTTCTCACGTATGTTTAACTCAAACTGTCCGAACAGACCTTCTGAGGTAAGTAACACTCTTTTCCATTTTACAGATTAAGAAATTGAGGCAGAGACAGTTTAGGTGATTTACCCCTTACAAGACAACATCTCAAGAGGGGACTAAGAGACACTTTGGATGACCAAATCAGCTCTGATACAGAATCTGAAGTTTATGTTGGTAGAATATTTATGTAAAATGAAACTTAAAAAGTGGAGGAGATTGCTACCTTGAATTGGCATGCTAAAGTTTTAAAGTTTTATAATAAAGTTTTAAAGGGAGATTGAAGAAGTTTATTAAATACATAAAAAGTATAAAAGTTACTTTTTTCTCTTCTGTTTCTTCTTCTTATTTTTGCAAATCTGAATTGTATATATCATCCCACATCTCATCTCTCTCATGATAGGTAAGTAGGCAATGAGTTCTGGGTTCACATAATAGTTATGTGTACTTTCTAAAGAGCATTTATCTTGCAACTTAGGTTTTCCTTTTATGTCAGATATTTTGTTAGAAGAATAATAAAGAAAAAAGTAACAAAAGGAATGATGTAAAATAGAAGCCTGCATAAACCACTAAAGACACCATTGGTCCCTGCCTGGCCAAGTGCTGGCTCTGTCATGCCCCTTCTCCTGGAAAGAACAGTCTATTTCTAATATGCACTGGAATCGTGCTAATCATCACCATCCTCCTCTCTACAGCTGGTTTCTTATGTGTGCCTCCCATGAAATTAACCACCCTCTTCCACTCATTCACATCCTGGTTCACTTTACCATCCTTTCTGTTGTTCAGGTTTTTTTGTTTTGTTTTGTTTTTGGTAAATGCTCTATCCCATTTTGTATTCTGTTAAGTAATTATCTTTAATCCAACATTGTTTTTGTTTTTATAATCGCACGTTACTTTTGTCAGAGAAACACTTCACCTCAAACTGGGTCCTATTTTGAAGAAAAATGTAAAAGCCTGCTGTTACAGGTGTCTGTCTTCTCCTTCTCAACTTGCTTGCTTTCACACTTTATCTTCTTCCTTTTGAACACAGTATGAGAGTCAGGTGCTTTAGCATTTGAATTCCAGCTACACCACTGTTATAACTGTGACCAAATTACATCAGCTGAGTCTCATTTTACTTATCCACAAAGTGGGAATATGATGATCACAGTGCCAACAGTTCAGAATCACTGTGGGTGTCAAATCCATTTAGGTTGTACGGCCCAGTATCTGGCACTTACTAAACACATATTGAAAACTGATTGTTTCTCTCATTCTCTTCCTTCTAGGTTTATGGACAGGTCACTGTAGTTAGTAACTTACAAGCATTTATCAGGACCCAGTAATCCTGACTGCTCCGCATCTGTTTTCCGTATGCTTCTGCGTCATCTTCAAAATTTCCCTCTGCCCACATCTATGAAATGATTCATAATAAATGAGGCTTGCAATTATTGAAATATTTATATAGGTGTTCCCAGTTCTTCAGTGGTTTAATCAAATAGTCCGTTTATATCATCTTGAGATGATAAAGTTTACCCTCTGTATCTTCTTCAGCCACCATTCCCAGCACTGTGATTACCCTCGTCATCAAGTTGTATTTATTATGATTGCTTTTTTAATGTCCCAGAAAGAAGAAGGGGAAGTACATCTAAACTATCAAGGCATGCACACTTTGAAACCACTCAATATTGCCATTTTGCAGGGGCAAATGTATAAATCCCACATCTAACAATTTTTTTCCAGATTACTGATGCATAAATCCTTCATGGCAGTATTTTGTTAATTGCTTGAAAATTTGAAAGTAGCCAAAGTGATAATCAACAGGAATACTGTTTAATAAATTTATGTTATATTCATATTACAGAATAGGATGCAACTTGTAAAAGAAATGTACTAGCTTTGTGTGCTACTGATACAGAAAAAAAATTTCTATGAGGCCTCGTGTGGTGGCTCACATCTGTTTTCCCAGCACTTTGGGAGGCCGGGGTGGGAAGATCAACTGATGCCAGAAGTTTGAGACCCACCTGGGCAACCTAGCAAGACCCCATCTCCAAAAAAAATTCAAAAATTAGCCAGGTATGGTGGAACAGCTTGTAGTTCCAGCTCTTCAGGAGGCTGAGGTGGGAGAATTGATTGAGCCCAGGAATTTGAGGTTACAGTGGGCTATAATGATGCCACTCCCCTCTATCCTGGGTGACACAGTGAGAAGGAAGGAAGGAAGGAAGGAAGGAAGGAAGGAAGGAAGGAAGGAAGGAAGGAAGGAAGGAAGGAAGGAAGGAAGGAAAGAAGGGAGGGAGGGAGGGAGGGAGGGACGGAGGGAGGGAGGGAAGAAGGGGAAGGTTATGTATTTATGTGCCTGAAATAATGGGTGTTCAAAATATTGGCTATGATATATTCACTATTCCCTAAATAATAAGTTCGTATGCTGAGTAGAACAGTCTCCAAGGCATTGTTTACATCACAAAAGAAACGAAAGGGAGAAAAGAAAGACAATCTCTTGCCCTTTATACTGTCGCCCCCATTCATTTGGGGAGACTGTAAGCACAAGAAAAGATTTAAGAATAGTGCAATATAACATCCCCATCAGTGTACTCCAATGGTTTAAAATGAGAATGTGGAAATGAGTGATAAGAACTTGATAGCAGAGTAACAGACACAGGGCTTAATTCAGGGATGGTTTCACGCATGGAAGAACTGAATCAGGATTTATATGAGGCAAATGGACATAAAACAATGTTATGTAAAGCAAAATAAATCAGAGTAAAAGCACATTGTCAAGGAAGAATTGATGGAAGACATTGATAAATATTGCAATTTGGTTGGAGAAGAACAAGAGATGGGCTTGGAGGGATATGGAAAGTATCCAGTGCAGGAGGTGCTAAAGTGAGTAGGCAAAGAATGAGCCCCAAAGAGGCAAACTTGGTAGTGTATGAGCAACCATTGTGCATTCTCAGCAGCAAGTGACTTATGCTATTGGCCCTCATTGTCTACCTGAAATCTTTCTATCTAATAACTGATAAAGGAATAGTACTGGGTATTCTACGATTAGTGGGTAAATTGACTAGTTTTTGTGATTTTTATAATGAATAATTTATTCAAAGTTGGAGAATTAAAAACAGATTTTAAACAATCTTGCTTCTCTTGAGACTGATAATAGTAATCAAGAGGAAAGGACAATGTCAGTGAAGAAACACCAAATGGGGTTTAATTAAAGCACAGAACACTGGCACCTCCCAGTTGCGAAAACAAAAATCAATCATCAATAGAAACTAGTGGTTTATCTCAGCAGTCATTAGTAAACTGCGTAAAATCAGATGTGCACTTGATAAAAAAACCTCTGGCTACTGTGGAGAAATTGTTTTGTAGGTGGGGATACATAGAAACAGGAAAAAGCATGCTTTCAGGTAATTAATACAAGAGTTGACAGTTGCTTGACTAAGATGTTAATACTAGAATCTGAGAAGAATAATTGGATTCAAGATACTTTTAAGAGTAAAAACAAACAAGAATACTTCAGCTTTACAAAAGAGGAAATTTGTATAACAAAATATCAAAGGCTTATTGAGATCAACGAAAGTGCTCAAAGTCACACAGTTAGTAAAGCGAAGATCCGGGATTTAACCTCTAGCTTATCTGTTTCCAAGGCCCTGGTCTTCTGCAGTACACAACTTCAGCTCCTCTACACAGTGGAAGGACAGAAAAGTTCATGTCAACTCATACTTTCCATTTAGGCTTTGAAATGAAGAAAAAAAGTAACAAGCATTCAAACACATTGTTTTTCTAAGGAGTTTTAAAAGGCAGAATCCAGAATACACACAAAAACCCCCACAATTTTAATAAAAATATAGTTTCCCCAGAAGGTATACAGGGGCCCATTTCTTTGAGATCTTTCTAATTAAAAATTAAATGTTTGGTTTTAGTTGCTTTTTAATGCAGAAGACCCTATTTTTTTCTACATGAGCACACACTGCCAATTTTCAGTAAAGTAGCACTTATCGACAGCCCATGTTGGGCAGAAAAGCATACATGATATCAATAGAATACATGAATGTAATATGTATACTAGAATACATCATATGATAGCCAAGGTCCATGGGCTCTATTCTGAAAGTTTATCATCAAACAGGATGAGGGACCATAGGAAAACTGCTGTAAAAACCCATATGTTAGAAACACATAGACTACACACACACACACACACACACACACACACACACACACACCAGGAAAACCAGCTGTAGAAGTCAGTCTAGAAAGCTATGCTGTCCAAAAGGTAACCATTAGCTACTAGCTACTGAGTCCTTGAAATCTGACGAGTCCAAATTGAGATATGACAAAAGTGTAAAATACTCACCAGATTTTGAGGACTTAGCGCGATAAAAATGTAAAAT
This sequence comes from Macaca mulatta, assembly GCF_049350105.2. Classification (NCBI taxonomy): domain Eukaryota; kingdom Metazoa; phylum Chordata; class Mammalia; order Primates; family Cercopithecidae; genus Macaca; species Macaca mulatta. Next base: position 131,636,669 of record NC_133413.1, on the reverse strand, counting down.
ATTTATGAATTTTTACATTGATTACAATCTGAAATTATATTTTCAATATATTTGGTTAAATAAAATATATTATTAAAATGAATTTAATCTGTTTCCTTTTACTTCTTCTTTTTTTTTTTTTTAGACAGAGTCTCGCTCTGTTGCCCAGGTTGGAGTGCAATGGCACAATCTTGGCTCATTGCAACCTCTGCCTCCCGGGTTCAAGTGATTCTCTTGCCTCAGCCTCCCAAATAGCTGGGATTACAAGTGCCCACCAACATGCCCGACTAATTTTTTTTTTTTTGTATTTTCAGTAGAGACAGCGTTTGACCATGTTGGTCAGGCTGGTCTCGAACGCCTGACCTCAGGTAATCAACCCGCCTCTAACTTCCAATCCTTTTTTTTGTTTTTTAATTGTGGCTAAGAGAAAAATGTCAATGACCTATGTGAATTGCATTTGTAGGATCACCTTACATTTTAGTTGGACCCCACTGTTCTAGACATACGTACTAGAGGCATTTTAGAGAGTGTTGCATTGAGAGGGGTAAGAGACAGGTGGATGGGATGCATCTAGATGTGTCCAGGCTTGTATATCTTTCCTTAAACATGGTCTTTTCCAGCCACTGTCAAATTTTGAATTCAAATGAAACTCTCCCCCCAAAAATGTTGCAAAATATTATTTGTCCATAAGTCTGCATTTTTGCATTGCTATTATTTATCTATTTCCAGCAAAGCTCTGATGTTACCATAAAAGGTTTTAATTCAGATGTCAGCTCTGCGTTCACATCAGATGACATTTTATTCTTTCTGTGATATTTCAATAGGAAAAGAAACGTGCATTATTAAAGATCTAGATAATCCCCAAAATGCATCAGAAGGTACAACTATAGTGTCTTGCCTTGGCCTAAGGATATGAAAAAGCATGATACCATAGGTTTTGCCCTCAAGGGGCTCGGCAAAGATAAACGTAAAAGGTGAAAATGCACAGTATCACATAGCGTGACAAATGAAAAAATCACACTGCAGTATGGGAATTAAAGATTGATGAAATGGCTGAGTTGATAAGAGTTAATTGTGAGAATTATGGAATCGAAGAATGGTGGGGGATGAATGCAAGAAAAGATCATTGAATTTATTTCCTTTCCTCTGACTATGAGTTATCTGGCAAAAGATTTAACCTTCTTGAGGATCAATTTCTTTATCAGCTTCTATAACCCAGTACAGTGTCTGACATTCAGCAATCTTCGTTGAATGAATAGATGAATATGTCTAGAAAATTGAGATACTAACACATGTATATCAAGGTTTTGTGGGTATTCACTTCAATGAGTGTGTAAAGTTTCAATCACAATGAATATGCTAGGTGTTTATTCAGCAAATAATATTGAACATGTATTGAGTTCCAAGAACTATTCTAGGCTGTGCCTATTTATTAGGCTTTGAAGAAAGGATAGAGTTTAGGCTAATAGTGAGAAGGGAAAAGTCTTCCAGGCAGAAAAAGGTTGGAAAGATATCAAAGGGATAAGTCCTTTATTACTTTCATATTCTAACTGGCTTCCTTGCTTTCAATCTTGAACACCTTTGGACATCTTCTGTACTTCTAGCAGGTCTCTTTGCTGCTCTGTGCCATAGCCTTTCAGCTTTCCCTGGTTGCAGCTGCAGCTCTGATGCACATTTCTATGGAAGCTTATATTTACCTGGAGATGACGTTTCTTCAAATACACTCTCCTCTCTTCTGCTTGCTGCCCAAGTGTCATCTCTGATGTCACAAAAAGCCAGTTTGACCATCCCATAATTGCATCCAGAAATACAGGGGAGTTAAGAATCACAGGAACATCATTCAACTAATGTGAAACTGAAAACAGAGGATAACTTTTCCAGCTTCCTGTCCTTTGAGTGGACAATTCAAGGTCAAAACTGTACACTTCTCAAAGATTCGGGTAGAATTGAGTTCTTGTTCCTTGCAGCAGCAACCTCAATAACGCTCTCTCATTTTGCTTTTTCTCCTTTCCCATTGCACTCCCTTTACTCCCTTTCTCCTGCTTCCTGGGGTCACTTCCTAAAACTACTTTTACTCAAGTCATGTCTCAGGCATCACTTTGGAGGAAACCTAACTAAGAGGAAGAAGCCCAAACTAAGATAGCATTACCAAGACATCATTCCTAAGATATAAAATATAGCCATCTTTAAGCAAAGCTCTGCTCTCCCTCCAAGTCTCAATCCCCCAGGGGGCTTCCATAATCTGCAGCCTCCCACACTTAATGATTCAGCACCATCTTTGTTCCTTCATACCTCTACCTTCACGTTGTTCATAATCTGTTTTGCAGAGGAACTATTTCATTTAATGTGTGTCTTCCCCATTCAGTGGTATGTTCAAAGACAGGACTGTGCATGTTCATATTTATGACCCCAGTCAACAACTAGCATACAGATTTGAACATTATAGATGCTCAAACACTGCTGACATTGTTGTAAATACAATCTTTCATGATCCAGCATACACATCCTGAGATGAACAAGTCTCCGAAATATGGGATGATAGAATTCCAGAATAAATGGGTCATGGTTGCAATCATAATTTTTTTAAAAAAGCAGCTTTTCAGTATTATACTACAGGACACAATTTTAATGAGGCAGAAAATAAATAATTTATCTTAAGAAGAACTTACTATATTTGGGGGAAAAGAAAATGCTCATATGGGCCCCGAGGCTGTTAGACATTCTAAGACGCTGAGAAGAACAAAGTGTGGCAGAAAGGTTCTGATCCAGAAAATAAGGAAAACTTACTTTACTGTTCTGAAATAAGGGCACTACTGGGTATCTACCCAGAGGAAAGTAAGTCATTATACAAAGAAGATACTTGCACACGCATTGTTTATAGCCGCACAATTCACAATTGCAAAAATGTGGTACCAACCCAAATGCCCATCAATAAACAAGTGGATAAAGAAACTGTGATATATAGATGACAGACTACTACTCAGTCATAAAAAGGAATGAATTAATGGCATTAGCAGCAACTTGGATGGGACTGGAGACTGCTATTCTAAGGAAAGTAACCCAGGAATGGAAAACCAAACATTGTATGTTCTCGCTCGTAAGTGGGAGCTAAGCAACGAGGATGAAAAGGCATAAAAATGACACAATGGACTTTGAGGACTCAGTGGGGAAAGGATGGGAAGGGGGTGAGGGATAACAGACTACAAATTAGGTTCAGTGGATCAGTGTGTATTGCTCGGGTGATGGGTGCCCCAAAATTTCACAAATCACCACTAAAGAACTTACCAAACACCACCCGTTCCCAAAAAACCTATGGAAATGAAGAATTTAAAAAAAAAAAAACTAAGATAAAGTAAAAAATAGAAATAAATAAAAATAAATAGGAGATGAAATAGAGAGGACACTGTAGAGGAGATAAGAAGGGCATGCAAGCTGATGGAAGACTGTGTGGTGTCAATGTGATTTATATATCTGACCTCTTGAATATTTTGACAAAAAGTATTTTTAAAGTCTCTACAATCTTAGAGTGATTTCATTTCTTGTGACAGTGATTATCACTGTTGGTCCTGCCTGGTGTGGATCCTAGCCCCTGTGTTTATAAATCCCTTGCTTTATGTGCTAGGTTTTAACATACACAAACACACACACACATTAAATATATAAACATATACTTATAAACATACACAGTGGGTCATTATTCATGAATTTCATATTTGCAAATTTATTTATTCCTAAAATACATGTGCAAGCCCCGAATCGATACTTACTGTGTTTTCATAGACATGTACTGAGCTGTAAAAAGACTGAGCCTCCAGACACACATTCCTAGCTGAAGTCAAGCAAGGCGATGCTCTGCTCTCGTTTTACCTATCATACTGCAAATGAGTGGGATTTTCTTGCACTCGGTTTTGTGCTGCATTTTCTTTACATTTTTGTTATTTTGGTTGGTGATTTTGCTTTTTTTTTTTTTTTTTTTTGACATGGAGTCTCACTCTGTTGCCCAGGCTGGAGTGCAGTGGCGCCATCTCGGCTCACTGCAGCCTGCGCCTCCCAGGTTCAAGCAATTCTTCTGCCTCAGCCTCCCGAGTAGCTGGGACTACAGGTGTGCACCACTACGCCTGGCTAAATTTTTGTATTTTTAGTAGAGACGGGGTTTCACCATGTTAGCCAGGATGGTCTTGATCTCCTGACCTCATGAGCCACCTGTCTCGGCCTCCCAAAGTGCTGGGAGGTTTTGCTTTTCAAAATGGTCCCCAAACATGGTGCTGCAGTGCTGTCCTAATCTTAAGGCTGTGATGTGTCTTCCAGAGAAAATATGTGTTAGATAAGCTTCATTCAAGCATGAGCTACAGTGTTATTCAATGTTAATCAACCAAAAATATATATTAAATAAGGTGTCTTTAAACAAAAGTATATATAAAACAAGGTTATGTATTACTCAGTTAATGAAAATATTATGATCAGCCTTTCACAGAAACTGAATTCTGCATTTCCCTTAGGAGCAATGGCTCAGTAATCCTGTGTTCACAGCAACTATAAAGAACATAAATATGGGGCCGGGCGCGGTGGCTCAAGCCTGTAATCCCAGCACTCCGGGAGGCCGAGACGGGCGGATCACGAGGTCAGGAGATCGAGACCATCCTGGCTAACACGGTGAAACCCCGTCTCTATTAAAAAATACAAAAAACTAGCCGGGCGTGGTGGTGGGCGCCTGTAGTCCCAGCTACTTGGGAGGCTGAGGCAGGAGAATGGCGTGAATCCGGGAGGCGGAGCTTGCAGTGAGCTGAGATCTGGCCACTGCACTCCAGCCTGGGCGACAGAGCGAGACTCCGTCTCAAAAAAAAAAAAAAAAAAAAAACATAAATATAACACATAATGAGAATAGGCGCTCTCTCTGTGTGTGTGGGTGTACATACAGATAAACAGATATCTACACTATGTATCTATATCTATAATATATAGAGAGATATATAAAGATATATAGGTATACATATTTTTCTCAGTGCATGCATGTTTGTGTGTATATAGAGATATCATCTATATATCTATATACCTGTAATTTATATATGGATATAGATATATAGATGTACCTATCTATATATAAATATATAACATAACTTGGTATAAGTGTGATTGCCTGTTTCTCTTGGATTTTTGCCCTAAAGTGGAACTGTTGAGTCATAATGATTGTGAAAATTTGACTTCATAAAATAATGTCGAATTGATTTTCAAAGTGGTTATATCAATGTATATGCCCATAGCAATTTATCTAGTTGTAATTTTGAAGCTCGTCCTTCAAAATGTTGATTTTTTAAACTTTCAAACAAGTAAAGTTTCTACTCATTCAAAATTTATTACTATGTTACAAAGAAATGTGAAACAGTTTATAATACTGCCTTTAGTAAATTTAGAAAGTTAATAACCTTTTTATATAAAAGGAAAATTAAAATTAGAGAGAAAAATCAGAGAACATATAGAACCCACGGTTCCATGGAATAATGTCAGAAGTTCCTGAATTGTATGCAAAATTTGTGGCAAATGTACATTATTCTGGGAGTTTTTTAAATTCTCAAAGATTTTTGTGACCTAGAAAATGTTTAGAATCATGGCAAAAAAATAAATTGAAAGACAATTGTACTAGCATTTTGTAATAAGCTATTTTAAAAGAAAAAATATTCCTTAACTACCTAGAAATTACAGCCAAGGAAGAGGCATGGCTTGTTATATAGTTTTCATGGGACAAAATAAAACACACTGGCCTTCATCTTAATACTTAAGCCTTGCTCAGGGTCTGATTTAAAAATCACAGGTACTTTTAATAACTTATACTTCAGTTGAGCCTTGAGGAATAGTGTAAATTTAAAAAATAGCCATCAAGAATGCACTAAGTAAAACTCCTGACTCAGTAAAATGGAAAATTACCTATACGAAGAAGAGAGATGATGGAGTGGGCAAGAGGCAAAACTTGTAAGGTGTTTCTGGCTAAGGAGTGTGAAGGAAGAAGAGAATTATTAATACACAGCACATTTTTTCATCCAGAGTTAGGTAACTGGTAAAGGAGGGCCTCATTCAGTGGGGACTGTATGTTTTGCTAGGAAAAACAGCTACGTTTGACCACCCTGGGAGAAGCTTATAAAACTCTTCCAAGCTAGTAAAGGAAAAGATCCAGACAGTTAAAACAGGAAGTACCAGCTGGGGAAGATCTCCATTGGTATTCATGCGTACACCAGATACATAATGAACAACAGAAGAATGGAAGTGAGGATGGCCTAGGAAACCTTCTATGGGAAGGAGAGAGCAGGTGGCCCTCATCAGGAAGCGTCTGGTAGTTTGTGTTCTTAAAACCCATCAAACTGCTGAGAGGCTATTTTCTCTTGAAATGAAAATAAAAATTGGTGTTTTGCCTTTATCAACAGGTTAGCAGGCATTTCCACTGGGATTTAGATACTTCTTTAGTGACTCAGGTTTTTGTGATACATGGTTGATAAAATTTTATACAGAAGCTTTTTATCTAGTTTTCTTATCTCCTTACCCATGTGGATTGAACAAAGAGTTCCCCTTAAAATATTGCCTGTTAATACCTGGAGTAGTTTAGTAAAATTTTAAATTGGGTAAAACTTGAAGAAATGTGATTGTGGCATATGTCAGTTGTTATGGAAGTGTAAATATAAAATAATATGGAAAGGTGATCACTCAACTTAAGCAATCTCCTTTTATAGAAAAAAATTTATTATCAGTCTACCTGACAAGAAAAAAAAATGTCTACAGTTGCATGTCCCTCAATATTACTAATATATTTTATTGGTCAGATTTAATCTCTCTCTGCATCCTTAGACTTTCAGTCTTTTAGTGTATTGTGTGGTCTTTCCATTGGGCATTTCTGGATCTCACTGTACAATAGGTTATACCAACTTTCCCTGATTCTAGAATATTATTTCTGCAAACACACAAAAAGAAAGCACCACATTTAATCAGAGAGCAGGAATGAAAAACCACATACATGGTCGAGGTAATTAAGTGATCATTAAATACCCTCTGGTTCCATGATTCCAAGATTTAAACCTGAGGTGAAGAGAAGAAATACAATTTTCAAAAGATTGATTTGGTATATAAATTCTGGTAAGATTATTTACCACCTGATAGCAATCAATTTGAAAATAACGTTACAATGGTTTGTAATATCAGTTAGTATGTCAATTTACCAAGTGTCAATAGCGTAAACCCAAGAATATGGTAAAAAATTAATATTCTATGATATGTATTAGAGTATGATCACACAGTAGGAAAGGATTTCTCAAAATTACAGAGGAAAAATTAATAAAGTAGAATATATTAAAACAAAAATCGTTTTTTCATCAAGGCACATGACAGGGACATGAGTAGGAATGGCAGAATAAGGAAATCCAAATATCTGCTCCTCCATTAAAGCAATGAGAATACATGCAAAAATTACCAAAATCAACTTTTTCAAAACTCTGGAAACTAACCAAAGACTTTTAACAACCTAGACAGCATTTATTCCAGAAAAGTGGCTGAGTCCTGGTAAGAATAGAAAGCCATCTGGCATTTTAATTTACCCTATTCCAATACCTTACTCCCTAATTCCACAGGTGTTTTGAATACTAGCAGTCCCATAGTCATGGTGATAACCAGAACTTTAACAATCACTAGATGGGCAGAACATATTTGAACCTCCCCAATAGCAACATTTACAGAACTGTCATTATTTGACCTGTCTAAAAGTTTCCTAGAAACCCTGACTCCCATAAACTGTCTTTTTTGTATCTCTTTATTTTTCATTCAGTGTGAGCAGCCTTTCAGATGAAAAGATTTGTCAAATTATTTAACACTGCACCTGTGTGCATGACCTGTGTTCATGTACAGAACCATAAAGGCAATGGCTCTTACTTCTGACAGTATTTACAAATGCAGAAAATAAGAGCTAAGGCAGAAATATGAACTACCTGCTTGAGCACTGAAGATGTGCCCCAACATGCATACAGAGCATCTCAGCAATAGCTGAGAGACTTACTGGTTCCAGGCATTTAAGAAATATCTGTCCAGTCATTAACTGACCAGTAGGCTAGCAAAACAGAGGCCTCATGGACAATATATAGGAAAGAATAAAGACTTCGCAACGTTAGTTCAGGATGGTAACCAAACAAATAGGTGCAACAACAACAATAATAATGGCCATCATAACAGCAATGCCAAAACCAAAAACAAACAGTGACAACATCAAGCCCTAAGGAGGACTGAATTATTTTTAGAGCTGCTATGTTATATTACTTAAAATGTCCAGTTTTCAATAACAAAAAATGAGACATGCTAAAAACCAAAAGAGTATGCTCTATGCACAGTAGATCCTGTCCCTGAAGAAGTCAAGACTTTGACTTACTAGACAAAAATGTCTAAATTAGCTACTTTAAATATGTTCGAATAACTAAAGAAAGACATCTCTAAAAAAAATCAAATGGAAATGATGTCTCACCAAATACAGGGTATCAATAAAGCGGTACAAATTATAGAAAATAACCAAACGAAAACCTGGATTGAAGAATACAATAGCTGTAATGAAAAATCCACTAGAGAGGTTCAATAGCAGATTTGAGCTGGCAGAATAAAGTAGCAGAGAACTGAAAGATTAGACATTGAGATCATTTAGTCTGGGAACAAAAAGAAAAAAGAACGAAGTTAACAGAGTCTCAGAGACCTATGGAACACCATCAAGCAGGCCAACTCATAAATTTGTATATATAGTATGATTCTCAAAAGTAGATGACAGAGAAATGGGCAAAAGACTATTTGGAGAAATAATTATCAAAAAATTTCCAAAACACATTGATCTGTACATCTAAGAAGCTCAACAAATTTAAAATGGGATAAACACAAAGAGATCCAAATCTAGACACATGATAATCGAACTGTCAAAGGTAAATCCAAAGAAAAAATTTTAAAAGCAGCAAGAGAAAAGTGACTTATCATAACATACTCAATAAAATAGGTGCCTCTCTGTCCTACAACTGCAAGGAATTGGATTCTGCTACCAACCACATAAACCTGAAATGGAAATCTGAGATCCAGAAAAGAAAGGCAGTTTGGCCAATGCTTTGCTTTCAGCTTTATGAGACCACAAACGAAAGACAAAACTAATGTATGTCCAGATTCTTCAACCATGGAAACTGCAAGATAATACATTTACATTGTTTTAAATTGCTGTGTTTGTGGTAATTTGCTACTACCATTAGAAAGCAAAGGTGTATAGAAGTTTAAGAGGGAAGTGAAAGGGAGTTATATTGAGAAAAAAAATGCCCAGGGTAGAAAGGTTGGTTCCTGGGGTATTGTCACTATATTATTTCTTAACCTTGGTGATTACTACAGGTATTCATTTTACATTCATATGTTAAATGTATTTTGTGACCCTAAGTAACTATGTCATATCTCTTAATTAAAAAATATATTTAAGTACTTTAAAAATGTATGAAGTAAAAGATATGATAATGGGTCAACAATTTCAGGTCAACTAACCAAAAAGCTTATGCTTGTTAAACTAAGTAGAAATGCAAAACACGTTTAAATTAATTGACACTTCAGAGAGAAATTTAAGAGTATACACACCCCATCACCATGAACCAAAACCAAGAAGATAGATACAAAAATAAAGTTTCAAAAAAAGGGAAAGAAAACAATATAACAATTAAGGTGCATGCTCCCAGTAAAGCCAATTCCTTCTTAATCATTGGTATGGATTTTCACTTATCACTTTTCTGGACTCACACAGCAGCATTCATTCGGAAAATAATAACTTTTGAAGCACATGTTAAAGCGGAAGATTTTTACCACAGCAAGAAAAAAAAAAGATTCTAACCCAATGTCCATATTGTGAGCATATGTTAAATTTAGAGCAACTGAATCATCAGAATAAAAGTGAATGGCAGGTGTGTAGTTTTTTCATATTTTAATGTCTCTACCTGTGCACAGGCTTACCTCAACTTTCTCCATATCTCATTTGTAGACCTAGTGATACTTTTCCTTTCCATACTACCACTTCAAAATAATCAGCACTTCAGCACAATCAGTGATTTGGCATCTACTATGGTATGAATGTGTCCTTAAAAAATTTATGCGTTGGAAACTTAATCCCAATGCAACAGTACTGTGAGTTAGGGCCTTTTGGGAGATGTTTAAGTCCTGAGGGCTCCACCCCAATCAGTGAAGTAGTGCCATTATAAAAGGGCTTGACAGAGGGAGTTTGGCTCCTTTTTACTACATCTGTGATGTGAAGACACAGCCTTCCTTCACTCTGGAAGATGCAGCAATGAGGTGCCATCTTGGAAGCAAAGAGTAGCCCTCACCAGACAACTGACCTGCTGACACCTTGCTCTTGTCCTTCCCAGCCTCTAGAACTGGGAAAATAATAAATACCTGTTCCTTATATATTACTGTCTTAGGTATTTTGTTATAGCAGCATTAACAGACTAAGACAGTATTCAGGTTTTATTTACTTAAACAAACATTTTCTGAGCATCTCTTATGTGCCTGGCACTGTGCTTAGTCGAAGGTTCAAAGATGAAACATACATGACTCATTCCCTGAGGTGCTGCTATTCCAAAGAGGAGGGGCACCATAACAGATAATTTAAATATTTATGCAAGAGGCCAGGCAGACTGACTGACTTAGTAACTCACCCTTTGGTTATATTATTGACCTAATATTTAAACAAGAATAATTTTGTAAATGAAATGATTTAATACTTGATGCCTAACCATGCAATAGAGTGTTTTCCAGATATATCTTTCTACTTCAAATAATTTAAAGTAGGGACTGTGTGTTTAGAGCCTTGTACTTGTCTTTTCAGTGTTTTTTTATTTCTCTCAAATAGTATCCCTTCTCATCTATCTTGTAATCTTAGCAAAGAGTCCTGAAAAAGTGTTGATAGAAATTAAGGGCTTGAGGAGTCACCACTTACCTAAGTATTTATGCATATAAATAGGAAATAGTTAAACCCTAAAAGTGATTTTGAGGAAATAAAACCTGTTATAACAATGGCTTGACAACTGTAGAAGTGATATTTTTGAGCTATATAGTTTAACAATTTATTGCAAACAAATGCTACATGCCTGGTAGCATTTTAGGCTCTGGATATCTCAAATAAATGAGGTATAGTACCTACTCTCTAAGTGTTACAAATGGGTAATTCAGCCTTAAGATAAAAGTGAATATCGAGTGCCTTGAGAGTTTAAAACAAGGGCACTTCAGCATAGCTTGTGGATACAGGGTGAAAGATGGGGACAGAAAGAAGGAAAGGTTTGAGGCACAAGACAATGAACATAGAAATGTTAATTAGAAAATCACTAAAATAAATATCCATGCATGAATAAAAGGGCAGTAATGGAGACAAAAGGCATAGCATGGAAGAATTCCCAGTGATTCTTCTAACAAGTTATAACTGGAGTCTCAACTTGGACCAGCTTCTTCCACCATAAGGCAATTATATCTTTGGTGTTTATTACCTCACCAGAATGTAGAGATAGATGGAAAAGACCTTAATTATATTTCACTAGTTGGTGACCATTCAACTTGCCTTACTCAGTCACACAGTCAACATTTATTGACTGCAAACTTTATGCCACATACTTTCCTAGGAGCTGCAGATACAAGGCATTTGAATTTACTAAGTTAAGGGATCATTTTTTAAAATAGTCATTGTGAAATTTTCTCTCTTATTCTAATTACTAGTGATCTGAAACTTACAGCTTTGGAAATTTCAACTGTTACTCAGCTGTCAGCTCGGGTCACTCTTATCTTTGCAACTTAAATAAGATGGGTTTCAATGCCCTCTCCTAAGCCTAGCATACTTACTGGGATTTACCTAAATTTAATTTTGTTATCTCGCTGATTTCTTCCTCTCTACTTGTTTGTCACCGTCCAGAGACTTTTTTGTTTCAGTCTGTCCATGACCAGTTCAGATGTATAGTATAGTCCTTTTGAATGATTTCTCCATAACACTTTTCAAATAAGTTTGTGTGGCAGGTCTGACTCAACATTTTGTACAATAGAGCCCACATATAAAACATCACATAAAAAACATAAAATACTAAACTCTTCTGGTAGTCCCTTAGAAAGTAACAACTTATTCCGAAATTAAGTGCCTTAAGAGAACCATTGTATTGGCTTATAATATTTTAGGCCAAAAATTGAGGAAGCATTGACAGTTCATCTCCGACTAACATGGAGTCCATTGAGCAGCTGTGGATGAAAGATCTTCTTCCAAGATGGCTTCTTCACTCAAATATCCAGTCCCTTTATGCTCTTTGACCTCTCTATCCACAAAGTCACATCTCCCAGGGCCTCTTCACAAGGCTTGAGCTTCCTCTAGCAAGGTGATCTCAGGGTAGTTGCACTACTTATGTAGTGAATGTTTTCTGTGGGGAAACTGAACTTAATATTACCTTACTCAGGACTGTTGAAGGAAGTGATAAATTACGGGTGCTACATATACTGCTAGGGGAAATCTTTGGCAATACTGATACAGAATTGTGAAAAACACAACATCAAAGTAAGCCCGATAAATAATTAAGGAAAACAGGTCCTAACTAGTGATATAAATTGAGTGTGTGCTGCCTATTTACTAAAAGTAGAATAATGTCTAACAATGATAAAGCTTTAATTCCATATAAATACAGCTGAAAATCTACTACATCTCACAGACACTTGCTGTTGACTTGCCTGCATTCAAGGTATTATTTTTACTGAATAAAGAAATCAGCTACTTGTATATTTATAAATTGGCATCTTTCTCTTGGTCTTGACTTCTGTCCCCTCACCCACCCCTCACTGAAAATGCTTTCAAGAGACAGGAAACAGACATTGTTAGGCTACGTAGGGGCTATGCTGGAACTTGCTCCACTTCAGTCATAGAGGATTGATAGAGTTGCTGTAGAGCAAATGAGGGAAGAGATATTCTTGCAGCTGTATTAGGAAGTCTATCTTCCACATAGGCATCCATTCTTAAGAATTTGCCAGTCACTCTTGCCTCTGAAATTACCCTCTGATTGATATTTCTGCTCAAGTCCTCAACATCATTGTTCAGCCCTCCTCTCCCTCTTACTTTTCCTCTGTAATAAGGTTTGGGTTTATGTCTCCACCCAAATCTCATATTGAATTGTAATCTCATAATCACTGTGTGTCGTGGGAGAAATCTGGTGGGAGGTAATTGAATCATGGGGCCTGTTTGTGCCACGCTGTTCTCATGATAGTGAGTTCTCATGAAAGCTGATGGTTTTATAAATGTCTGGGATTTCCCCTGCTATTACTCATTCTCTCTCCTGCCATCCTGTGAAGAGGTGCCTTCCACAATGATTGTAACTTTCCTGAGGCCTCCCCAACCATGTGGAACTGTGAATCAATTAAACCTCTTTTCTTTATAAATTACCCAGTCTTGGGTATTTCTTCATAACAGTGTGAAAACGGACTAATATAGTAAATTGGTACCAGGAGTGGGATGTTGCTATAAAGACACCCAAAAATGTGGAAGCAATTTTGGAACCAGGTAACAGGCAGAGGTGTGAACAGTTTGGTGGGCTCAGAAGAAGACAAGAAAATGTGGAAAAGTTTGGAACTTCCTAGAGACTTGTTGAATGGCTTTGACCAAAATGCTTACAGTGATATGGACAATGAAGTCCAGGCTGAAGTGGTCTCAGATGGAGATGGGGGATTTGTTGGGAACTGGAGTAAAAGTAACTGTTGCTATGCTTTAGCATTGTTATGCTTTAGCAAGAGACTGGCAGCATTTTGTCTCTGCCCCAGAGATCTGTGGAACTTTGAACTTGAGAGACATGATTTAGGGTATCTGGCACAAGAAATTCCTAAGCAGCAAAGTGTTCAAGAGGAAGCAGAGCATACAGGTTTGGAAAACTGGCAACCAGACTACATGAAAGAAAAGATAAACCCATTTTCTGGGGATAAATTTGAGCAGCCTGCAGAAGTTTGTATAAGTAATGAGAAGCCAAATGTTAATCACCAAGACAATGGGGAAAATGTCCCCAGGGCATGTCAGAGACCTTTGTGGCAGCCCCTCCCATCACAGGCCCAGAGGACTAGGAGGGAAAAATGGTTTTTGGACTGGACCCAGGGTCCCCCACTGCTCTGTGTAGCCTTGTGACATGTTTCCCTGCATCCCAGCTGCTTCATGTTCCATGCATCCAGCCATGGCTAAAAGGGGCCAGGGTAAAGCTTGGGCCATTGCTTCAGAGGATGCAAGCCCCAAGCCTTGGTGGCTTTCATGTGGTGTTGAGCCTGTGGGCACACAGATGTCAAGAATTGAGGTTTGGGAACCTCCATCTAGATTTCAGAGGATGTATGGAAATGCCTGGATATCCAGGCAGAAGTTTGTGCAGAGGTGGAGCCCTCATGGAGAACTCCTGCTAGGGCAGTGCAGAAGGGAAATGTGGGGTTGGAGCCCCCCACCACAGTCCTCACTGGGGCACTGCCTAGTGAAAGTAGGAGAAAAGGGCCACTGTCCTCCAGACCCCAGAATGCTAGATCCACTGGCATCCTGTACCATGCCTGGAAAAGCCACAGAAACTCAATGCCAGCTTGTGAAATCAGTCAGGAGGGGGCCTGCACCCTGCAAAGCCATAGGGTCAGAGCTGCCCAAGGCAATAGGAGCTCATAGCTTTCATCAGCATGACCTGATTGTGAGACATGGAGTCAAAGGAGATCATTCTGGAACTTTAAGATTTAATGACTATTGGATTTTGAACTTACATGGCCCTGTGGCCCCATTGTTTTGGCCAATTTTTCCCATTTTTGGAGGGTGTATTTACCCACTGCCTGTACCACCATGGTATCTAGAAAGTAACTAGCTTGCCTTTGATTTTACAGGCTCATAGGCAGAAGGGACTTTCCTTGTCTCAGATGAGACTTTGGACTTGACCTTTGGGTTAATGTTGGAGTGAGTTAAGACTTTGGGGGACTGTTGGAAGGACATAATTGTATTTTGAAATGTGAAGACATGAGATTTGGGAGGGGCAAGGGGCATCATGATATGGTTTAACTTTGTGTCCCCACCAAAATCTCATCTTGAATTGTAATCCCATAATCACCACCTGTCATGGGAGAGACCCAGTGGGAGGTAATTGAATCATAGGGGTAGTTCCCACCATGCTATTCTAGTGATAGTGAATGAGTTTTCACAAGATCTGATGGTTTTTTAAGTGTCTGGGATTTCTCCTGCTAGTGCTCATTCTCTCTCCTGATGCCCTGTGAAGAAGTGACTTCTGCCATGATTGTAAGTTTCTTGAGACCTCCCCAGTCATGCAGAACTGTGAGTCAATTAAACCTGTTTTCTTTATAAATTATCCAGTCTCAGGTATTTCTTCATAGCAGTGTGAGAATGGACTATACACTCACCTTCTCTATTCTGTTTCCTCCAATCTCAAAATTATTGTATTTTTCTTGGACAAGTTTGTTTCATTGATTCATGAATGAACTGATGTTCTCATCTGCTTCATTGAATTATCTCTGCTATTTCTAGAAGGCCTTATCTTTATAAACACATCTATTAAATTGTGTTTAAAACAAAGACAATTGTCTTTCTGAATGAAAATCTGTGCTAGATATTAAAATACAATGTCCACTTTGCCACATTTAAATCTCTTATAGTAACCAAAAATACAAAACCCCAACTTCAAGTTTTTGGTCTTTTTGTAATTTGTTTTTTATTAGTATGTAAAGTTTATTAAATATCTCTTACTTTATTCTTTACATATAAGAAAAACTATTTTTGATTACTGAGAATTCAAATCAAAGTCTAAACTGTCTTTGTTCCTTTTTCTCTCTTCCATCTCCAAGCCTAAATTTACTAAAAAATTCTCCATGTGTAGCTAAAAGCTAAATTCTGCAGAGAAAAAAGCAGACCCGAAGTTTGTATACTTGGGGCAAAGCTGTTTGTTATCAGCTTTTGCTGTTTTCAATCTATACCACAGTTAAGAATGGGGCAATTATGCAGAGTAAGGTTTCCTTTCAAAGTTAAAATACAAAAGAAGCCCTTGTCAAGAATTATTAATGTCTTAAGTAAAGTTTATCATAGCCAAAGCCATTCTAAAGAATAAATCTACCAAAAATAGAAAAGTGTGTATGTAGTTATTTAGAAATAGTGGGGATGTGGGTGAGAGAAGAAGGTGAAGGACTCATTTTCTTATAAGGTACAGAAAAAAATGGATATTTTGTTGGATAAAAGAAAATGCAACCATAATAATAAATAAATCTTCTTATAAAAAATAAGCTTAAGTGAAAAGGGAATGTAGAGGTCAGAAATAAAAACCCAAGTTTAATTCAGAAAATAATGGTATAGAAAGAGCCCTGGGCTTAGATTAGAGCATAGGAATCAATGGCATGAAGACAGAACATAAGAAGGTTATTTGACCAGAACCACTCTTTTAAAAGGTGGTACAAATATATAAATTCTATGTTGCTTACAAGGAAGCTTGTTAACAACAATATCTCCAAATTAATTTACATAATGTTCAGTATAAATATTTTCTTTGTGTTTTGGCATGTAAAAGGTACGATACGTTAAATATAAACATTTAAAGTATAGCAACATTTTTCAATGTTGATTTTTCCTTCTTTCATTTTTTTATATATTAGTCAAATAATTCCAGACCTCTGATACTGCTGCCACTTAGTAACTATATAAACTTGGGAAACACATTAAGTTTCTTTGCATCCCAGTTTTATCTTATGGAAGAGAGAATAACAATACCTGCCTTACCTAAGTCACAGGGTTGTTGTGAAATCTTATGTGTAAATCATAAAGAACAGCAGAGAGGTAAGGAGCTGCTTTTGTTTGAATGTATCCCCAAAGTCCATGTGTCTGAAATTCAATGTCATATTGTTGAGAGGTGGGAGCTTTCAGAGGTGACTAGGTCATGAGGAGTCTGACCTCATGAATGGATTAATGCCATTATTTTGGGAGTGGGTTAGTTATCCCACAAGAAGGTTCCTAAGGTTCCTAATAAAAGGATTAATTTGACCCCTCTGTCCTCTTCTCTCTCTCTCTTGCATGCCCTCTCACCACATGGTGCCTTCTGTCATATTCTGATGCAGGAAGAAGGCCCTCATGTGGTGCCTCAATCTTGGACTTCCCAGCTTCCAGAACCATGAGCCAAATAAACTTCTATTGTTTATAAATTACCCAGTCTGTGGTTTCTTGATATAGCAGCAAAAACAAACAAACAACACAAAACAAAACAGAAAAACAAAAACAAAAAAAAACAGACTCAAATGGAGGTCCTGATGTGATTGTTAGAACTGTTAAAAAATATATATAGTCAACTTTTAAGTGTAATTTTTGTAGTAATTCAAGTTGTTTGTTTAGGAAATGCTGAAGCCAGAGTTAGAACTGAATTTTCTATCATTATCAGAAAAGCTCACATTTCAGAGACCTTTGGTCTCAAAGTCACCTCCAAATCAAATGCTGAGCATGGTTCTCCAGGATCTCTCTCCAAAAGGTCTTTCAAGAAAGTTTTGCTGAAAATGAAATTTTTAGTTAATTGATTTGCTTCTCCAGTGACGTTGATAGTGAGTATATGTACACACACACACTCACAATACATAAGAATAAAATATTAGTAAAAAAAAAAAGATTTATTAGCTGCAATATTATCCTAAATGTAAGGATGTTACAAGGTTGAGTTTCCCAGGGAGTAGACTCAGAGGGAGGTTTGCTTGCAGGATTATTTTGAGGCACTTTCAGGATTGCCACCCGCAGGGAAGTTAAGAAGTCAGGATTCACCTCCCTAACTCATTTTATGAGGCCAACATCATCCTGATACCAAAGCCTGGCAGAGACACAACAAAAAAAGAGAATTTTAGACCAATATCCCTGATGAACATCGATGCAAAAATCCTCAATAAAATACTGGCAAACCGGATTCAGCAACACATCAAAAAGCTTATCCACCATGATCAAGTGGACTTCATCCCTGGGATGCAAGGCTGGTTCAACATTCGCAAATCAATAAACATAATCCAGCATATAAACAGAACCAAAGACAAGAACCACATGATTATCTCAAGAGATGCAGAAAAGGCTTTTGACAAAATTCAACAGCCCTTCATGCTAAAAACGCTCAATAAATTCGGTATTGATGGAACGTACCTCAAAATAATAAGAGCTATCTATGACAAACCCACAGCCAATATCATACTGAATGGGCAAAAACTGGAAAAATTCCCTTTGAAAACTGGCACAAGACAGGGATGCCCTCTCTCACCACTCCTATTCAACATAGTGTTGGAAGTTCTGGCTAGGGCAATTAGGCAAGAGAAAGAAATCAAGGGTATTCAGTTAGGAAAAGAAGAAGTCAAATTGTCCCTGTTTGCAGATGACATGATTGTATATTTAGAAAACCCCATTGTCTCAGCCCAAAATCTCCTTAAGCTGATAAGCAACTTCAGCAAAGTCTCAGGATACAAAATTAATGTGCAAAAATCACAAGCATTCTTATACACCAGTAACAGACAAACAGAGAGCCAAATCAGGAATGAACTTCCATTCACAATTGCTTCAAAGAGAAT
The DNA here is from genome assembly GCF_049350105.2 of Macaca mulatta. Lineage (NCBI taxonomy): Eukaryota > Metazoa > Chordata > Mammalia > Primates > Cercopithecidae > Macaca > Macaca mulatta. The sequence goes on along the minus strand of NC_133413.1, from coordinate 131,618,105 downwards.
AAAATACCTAGGAATCCAACTTACAAGGGATGTAAAGGACCTCTTCAAGGAGAACTACAAACCACTGCTCAGTGAAATAAAAGAGGACACAAACAAATGGAAGAACATACCATGCTCATGGATAGGAAGAAACAATATCGTGAAAATGGCCATACTGCCCAAGGTAATTTATAGATTCAATGCCATCCCCATCAAGCTACCAATGAGTTTCTTCACAGAATTGGAAAAAACTGCTTTAAAGTTCATATGGAACCAAAAAAGAGCCCGCATCTCCAAGACAATCCTAAGTCAAAAGAACAAAGCTGGAGGCATCACGCTACCTGACTTCAAACTATACTACAAGGCTACAGTAACCAAAGCAGCATGGTACTGGTACCAAAACAGAGATATAGACCAATGGAACAGAACAGAGTCCTCAGAAATAATACCACACATCTACAGCCATCTGATCTTTGACAAACCTGAGAGAAACAAGAAATGGGGAAAGGATTCCCTGTTTAATAAATGGTGCTGGGAAAATTGGCTAGCCATAAGTAGAAAGCTGAAACTGGATCCTTTCCTTACTCCTTATACGAAAATTAATTCAAGATGGATTAGAGACGTAAATGTTAGACCTAATACCATAAAAATCCTAGAGGAAAACCTAGGTAGTACCATTCAGGACATAGGCATGGGCAAAGACTTCATGTCTAAAACACCAAAAGCAACAGCAGCAAAAGCCAAAATTGACAAATGGGATCTCATTAAACTAAAGAGCTTCTGCACAGCAAAAGAAACTACCATCAAAGTGAACAGGCAACCTACAGAATGGGAGAAAATTTTTGCAATCTACTCATCTGACAAAGGGCTAATATCCAGAACCTACAAAGAACTCAAACAAATTTACAAGAAAAAAACAAACAACCCCATCAAAAAGTGGGCAAAGGATATGAATAGACATTTCTCAAAAGAAGACATTCATACAGCCAACAGACACATGAAAAAATGCTCATCATCACTGGCCATCAGAGAAATGCAAATCAAAACCACAATGAGATACCATCTCACACCCGTTAGAATGGCGATCATTAAAAAGTCAGGAAACAACAGGTGCTGGAGAGGATGTGGAGAAATAGGAACACTTTTACACTGTTGGTGGGATTGTAAACTAGTTCAACCATTATGGCAAACAGTATGGCGATTCCTCAAGGATCTAGATCTAGATGTACCATATGACCCAGCCATCCCATTACTGTGTATATACCCAAAGGATTATAAATTATGCTGCTATAAAGACACATGCACACGTATGTTTATTTTGGCACTATTCACAATAGCAAAGACTTGGAATCAACCCAAATGTCCATCAGTGACAGATTGGATTAAGAAAATGTGGCACATATACACCATGGAATACTATGCAGCCATCAAAAAGGATGAGTTTGTGTCCTTTGTAGGGACATGGATGCAGCTGGAAACCATCATTCTTAGCAAACTATCACAAGAACAGAAAGCCAAACACCGCATGTTCTCACTCATAGGTGGGAACTCAACAATGAGATCACTTGGACTCGGGAAGGGGAACATCACACACTGGGGCCTATCATAGGGAGGGGGGGGGGAGGGGGGAGGGATTGCATTGGGAGTTATACTTGATGTAAATGACGAGTTGATGGATGCTGACGAGTTGATGGGTGCAGCACAGCAATATGGCACAAGTATACATATGTAACAAACCTGCATGTTATGCACATGTACCCTACAACTTAAAGTATAATAATAATAATAATAATAATAATAATAATAATAATAAAAAGAAGTCAGGATTCAGCAGAGAAAGAAGTTGAGAACTGTGATGAATTTGTAGCAAAGACTCTGAAAATCATGCAGAGTCCTAGACCTAGAATGGACCTTCATAGTTGTTTCAAATTGAGGTGAGGGGCACAGCTTTTATATTCCCATATCAAGTTGTCCCAGGCTCTCCCAGCAAAGGGGGTAACCTTGAGCAATGCAGCTTTTTAATGCCAAGGACGAGTGCCGGAGAGGGACTCAGCTTAGAGATATGTTACCAACACTCTTGAGATGAGAAATTTATTTCTTCAGTTTTAAAGTGTGATCTAGGTGAACACCACAGAATTCACTCCTTATGCTATTCAGATCCACATACATCAGGTCTGGGATCAGGGTTATTGTTCTTGGAGAAAGCTTACAAGAAGATGGTCAATGGGATGAACACTAGGTTCCACCAACGAAGCTAGTTTTGAAGGTACAACTAATATTCATCATACTCCTCTCTTGCCACCCATTCAAGATTCCTTCACCCTCAGCTGACACCTCTGTTAGCCTCAACGGCTGACCTACTAAAGCAATTCAGAGCCTTATCTCTGAGGCATTAGTATGTCCTTCTCAAGTTTTGGCTGCTAAACTTGTTCAGCTATTATCAAAATTGAGTAAACAATTACCAAGAGATGCCCAAATGGATCACCTGAGTGTCAAACATATTATTTGCTGCTCATGTAAGAGCAGTCCTTCCTCCTCTTGATAATCAGAATCACTTACCAGGTTGGTGAGTCCTTTCTTTATATGCCAGTATCATGGCACAAGAAACTTAAAGTGATTGAATAGTAGTTGCTGAAGCTTGAGCTTTAATGAGAATTTTGTTGCATTCCCTGGTGGAAGCTTTCTCCCTCTGGTAACCAAGGCATCTAAGCCCACAAATCCCAAAGTTTTCAAAATGAGAAGCACAAATTCCCTAAGTGGATCACTTGGAATGATAATTAAACAGGCTACTGTTACATTCACTGCTTAGTTCTAGGACCTATGTGCTCTATCATTTGGGGGACATAGAACCATACATGCTTGCTGACTTGGGGTATATAAAGAATTTCCAAAGTATTCTCTCCAAGCTGGTGCATCAGATGTTCATTCAGCAGCCTGCACCATTGCTAAAAAGACGGCCAATTCCTGTGAGAAGTGGAATGTGACAGAACTAATGGATCCCATGGAGATAAACTGATGTCAAATCTACTGTGCTGTGAGGTTGGTCACTTCATCTGATGTTATATAAAATCACGTGTCAATGGGTCAAATACTCTGTGAGTCCTCTAATCATGCTGAGCCCTACTGGCAGGAAAGCTGAGCCCTACTGGCAGGAAAGCTGAGCCCTACTGGCAGGAAAGACAAACCCAAGCTCCAAAGAGCATGGATTAACAAAGTAAAAGGGGTCTTACATATTGCCACCAATGGGCTGGTTTGTTTGTTTAATGGATGATGCTGTATTTGAGGCTCAGAGTCGATCTCTGTTGCTAGCAGTCTGGAATTCATTAAAGGCAGTAGTAAGATCAGACTTGATCATGGAAAACAATGCAATCTGGCCAATGCACAATCTCCATCCCTGCTGCCCAGCCTACTCTGTTCCATGTGCACAATGTGCCAGTATTAGAGTGGTTGACATTAACTGAGTCAGTCAGTCTACTTAGTTACTTAGTGTCTCTCCTATGGTGGATCTTCTCTTTTCAGCATTAATAAGCAGTAGAGAATCCAGCACAATTCATGCCCATGCCCAATAGGTTATCCAAATCCTTCTTCTCTAGAACTCCTTGCCCCAATCTTGTACTCTTTCCGGTACCCTGATTAACCAGCCAAACAATTTTCGCTGCCCATGTGTCTGTATTATTATTACCTCAGGCTACCTCTCTTTCCACAGAAAAGACATCCAGGTTTACTTCTCAAAGTCCTGGCCATTGGGATGATTTTCCCTGAAAATTGTATTCAGTGCCACTCCTAAGTAGGCAATAATGCACTACAGTTCATTTTCAGTTTGCACCTATATACTGAACTGACCTATCTATAGGCTAAGCTTGGTTTTTTTCCCCCTTGCTTGTGCCTTCTAGCCCTATTCTTGTCTAAACCCATCTGTATCACTTCCATCTTAGAATGGATTACTGCTGGCCCCACCTAATATTACGATACGGTGAATTTACCTGAACCCCGATCACGGTGGGCAGTTCTGATTGTGTGATCATTGGATGTCCCACGGCCAGTCATTCTGTATTTACCAGGGTCCAGTATCAAAACAGAAAGTGTTTTCAGAAAGTTATCATACGTATTCAATATTGACAGCATAGTCTTCCTATAAAACTACCATTTTACTTCAGGATGAAGGGTTATCTGTCACCAATGATGTATTTCTCAGCCCTTAGAGCCTCTATAAACACTCCAAAGCAAAATAAAAAGCCACATGTAACAACTTGTTTCACATATGTGCTTGACAACATTATGGTGAAGGGATAGATCTTAGGAGCCCTTACTGATAGGACAAATACTTATCTAAGTTTAATGTAGTATGGGCTGAAAGGAACAGAGGACATTTTTGCAGATTTCAATGACCCTTTTCCTTCAAATCATTCTGAAAATCTAAAATAAAATGTTTATATAGTATTATCAGAACCCTCTAAGGATTTCAGATTCTAAAAGACATTATCTACTTCACCTAAGCCTTTAAACTTGGAGAGGGCACAAAAAAACAACCCAAGTAATTCTGTTCAATATAAGAGAAAGTAAAAGATAACAAAATCAAGTTCAAGTCAGAACTGGGGCAGATATTGTTCCTGATTTCTCTTTTTTCTCCTTAAGAATATAAAAAACGAACGGGTGCAGTAGCTCACGCCTGTAATCCCAGCACTTTGGGAGGCCGAGGTGGGTGGATCACGAGGTCAGGAGATTGAGAGCATCCCAGCTCATACAGTGAAACCCGTCTCTACTAAAAATACAAAAAATTAGCTGGGCGTGGTGGTGGGCGCCTGTAGTCCCAGCTACTCAGGAGGCTGAGGCAGGAGAATTGCTTGAATCTGGGAGGTGGAGGATGCAGTGAGCCGAGATCATGCCACTGCACTCCAGCCTGGGTGACAGAGTGAGACTCAGTCTTAAAACAATAAATAAATATATAAAATTAAATAATATAAAAAACATATATATATTTCCTTCATTGTCTTTATTAAAGGGCTGCTTTTCTTTCATTTAACACTGAATAAGGAGACCCTTTCTGTTCTGTTTATTTTAAAATGAAGCATTTCTAACCCAAATAAGTGATGTTATTCTCCTCTAATAGGAAATGCAATTTGTGCTTACCACAGGTACAGCATATCTTAAAAATGTAATATAGCAGAAGCCTAAATGAGTACTTGGAGGAAAAGCATACTATTGTTTAAACAGGAATAACATATAATATTGTATTATAGAACTCATGACTGAGGACCAAACCTTTTAAGGGGAAGGGATTTTCCTGTTCTTAAAGAAACATAGATGTTATTAGAGAAGTCTGAACCCTGCAGACTTCAGTTCACTGTAGCAAAAAGGCTCTGCAAAGATGAAATCATCTGCATTATATTATGAGCAGGCAGGCCAGTTGAAAAGGGACATTGAGTATGCAATGTGGTAGATATTAGCAAACACTTAAGAGAAACCACACACACAAAAAAAAACCTCATGCATTGGCCTGGAGTAAGCCTTCAACATCTGCTCAGGCCCTTCAGAGTCTACACTGCTGAGAACATAAGTCAGTTTGTTGGTCATTCTTCTGAACTTGAAGCCAGATGAGCAAATCCAAGCCATTTTATGGTAAAATCATTCAAATCATTTCAGTATGTTACAAGACTTTTGCCTTTGCCTTGAGCTTCAAAAAGAATTAGGCGGCATTTGTAACACTTCACACATTCCAAGGAAACGATTGGATCCAATTGTGAAAGTTTTCAAGTTCTGGTCAATTTTTTAATGTATAATTTATGTTGAGCATCCAACTTAAAATGATGTTTTGCTGCAGAGCCATTGCAGAATAGCAATATGCCATTTTTATGTTTGCTATTATTTTATCATTTTTATGCTATTTGCTTATATTTGTTATTATATGGTTCTAGTCCTTTGACAGCTTCATCCAAAAGGATTACATTCACCAATAATCTTAAAATAATAATCACCAGTAATCTTAAGACTCACGAGTAATCTTAAACTAATATTTAAGATTAATAGAAGGGCATATAGAGATGATCATACAATAAGAGGAATTCCATTACAATAAAATTTTCCACAAGCACTTTTAAAATATATATACTTATAAGCTCCTGCATAGCAAAATAAATAATCATCGGAGTAAACAGACAACCCACAGAATCGAAGAAAATATTTGCAACTTATGCATCCAGCAAAGGACTAATATCCAGAATCTACCAGGAAGTCCAATAAATCAGCAAGAAAAAAAGCAAATAATCCTGTCAAAAAGTGGGCATGTGACATGGATAGACATTTCTCAAAAGAAGATATACAAGGGGCCCATAAACATATGAAAAAAATGCTCAACATTGTTAATCTTTGGAGAAATGAAAATTAAATCCACAACGAGATGCCAACTTACCCAGTCAGAATGGCCATTATTAAAAAGTGAAGAAACAGTAGATGTTGGCATGGGTGTGGTGAAAAGGGAATGCTTATACACTGCTGATGGGAATGTAAATTAGCACAATCTCTGTGAAAAACAGTATAGAGACTTTTTTAAAGGACTAAAAGTAAATCTACCATTTGATCCAGCAATCCTGCTACTGGGTATTTATCCAAAGGAAAATAAGTCATATATTAAAAAAAAAAAACCTGCATGCATATGTTTATTGCAGCAGAATTCATAATTGCAAAGATATGGAACCAACCTAAGTGCCCATTGACCAGTGACTGGATAAAGAATATGTGATATACATGTACCATGGAATACTACGCAGCCATAAAAAAGAATAAAACAATGTCTTTTACAGCAACTTGGATAGAGCCAGAGGCCATTATGCTAAATGAAGTAACTCAGGAAAGGAAAACCAAATAACATTTGTTCTCACTTCTAAATGGATCTAAGCTATGGGTACACAAAGGCATACAGAGTGATATAATGGACTTGGGAGACTCAAAAGGGAGGAAGATGGGAGGGGGATGAGGGATAAAACACTATGTATCAGGTACTAAGTACTCTACTCAGGTGACACGAGCACTAAAATCTCAGACTTCACCATTATACAATTCATCCATGTAGCCAAAAACCACTTGTATCCTAAAAGTTATTGAAATAAAAATGTATATTTAAAAGATACAATTTATAATATATAATGGCCATTCTGACTGGGCAAGTTGGCATCTCACTGTGGATTTAATTTTCATTTCTCTGAACATTAACAATGTTGAGCATTTTTTTCATATGTTTATGGGCCCCTTGTATATCTTCTTTTGAGAAATGTCTATATTTTGAGAAATATATATATGATATATATATATATATATTTAAATTTGTGAAGTTAAAAACTATAGACCAGGTATTTGGATCATTTTACTGCAGTTAAACACATTTTCTTGCTATCCATGAACTATCTCTTTATACATAGTCTTATTTCTAATCATCTTTATTAGAGCATCTTTATAAGCAGGGGTGGAAGTGAATACCATCCTTTCATAGCCGAATTAATCTTACTTTCAGAAGCAAATTATTTTATGGCAAACCTAGAATGTTTAGCATATGCCCAATTGCCTCAGACTTTTCCTGTTACGGTTTTGCCTATCAGATTAGAGTTTTGCCTATTATATTGGTGCTACCTGGGTAGGAGAAAAAGGGGCTGGGAAGAAGGGCTTTGAAGAAATGTTAAGTTGACTCACAAACGCTCTTGTATGTTTTCCTAAAATTCTGAGATGTTGAGTAAAATTTTTCTCCCTTGAGAGTTAAGAATTGCCCAGAGATGTAAAATTCTCTACTTTGCTAAACAAAAGAACAATTCAAAGAGGTCCTGAGGGCAGACTTTTAAGAATGCCAAGCATAAGATAATTTTCTCAAGCATCTTTCACTCTGATACAAGGATGAAAAAAGTGAAAGTTGGAGAAGTTAGGTGAACTGCAATGATCATGTACCTATTAAGTGCAGGATCTAAGATTTAAAGTAGAACAGGCCCATTGCTATGAAGCCTGCCTCTTTCCCTCCTTACAATGTTGCATTAAAGCAACTCAAGATTGGTAAGTGTCTGGCACTCAATCATCTAGGGGGTGTGTGTGTGTGTGTGTGTTTTCCCTTTTACTTCCAGTAGAAAAGTCTCAAATAGAAAAGGTCATGAAGTCAAAATCTCAACTAGACTCAAAACTACAACCACTCTCCTTCAGTACATGTAGCTAGCCAATGTACGACATTACCTTCTAGACTAGTATTTTTTTCCTTAAAAATATAAGATAGAATTTCAGTGGGTCATATTACACATGCTATAAGTATCAACTGCAAATGGTAGTTTAATAGCTAATTTTGCAATATGGCAATTTTTGCAATATGGCAATTTTTTTCTTTTCTGTAGTTTCTGACCATTTTTGTACCGTAATTTGGTTTTCAAGCAAATTGTACATTCAAGTGATTTCAGTTAGCATAAGCAGGTAGGTAGTTAAGAGTCATTTAAAATTTATTTCCTGTTGTTTGCCTTTTGAAGAGACTTCCCTGAGCTGTTTCCTATGCCCTGCTTCTAAAATTTCATCCTTTCAGGAAACCCCTGACTAAACTTAGAAGTGAAGGGGTTTTCCTTAAAAACCTGGGCACCAAGCTGGGTTTTCTGACTCAATATAAATATAGGAATGACTCCTTCTTCAGTGACTTATTGCATATACAATATGATTTTAAAATGGAAGGAAGGAAGGAAGGAAGGCAGGAAGGAAGGAAGGGAGGAAAGAAGGAAGGAAAGAAGGAAAGGAGGGGAAGGAAGGAGGGAGAAGAATTTAAGCTTTTTCACCAACTCACTGCATGAACCTGAACTCTTTTCACTTTTCTAATTTTCTGTCTATATATGTAAGACAGAGTTAATAATTCAATTTTCATAAACTTGAGAGGATAAGAAATTAATTACATAAATTAATTGCAGAGTTCAGTTTCTTACACAGAATAAACTCTCAATAAATTATATTCTATAGCATTATTAGAGACCTATTGATAATGTGACTGCAATGAATTTCTCATTTACTAAGTAGAACTGACTTCAGAGAATACATTTGGCTCCTATCTGGCTCCTCCAGGTGATGGGGTAGTTCTTTATCCAAAAAACAGACTGATCTTCCCTTCTCTCCAACTCATACATTATGATTCCTGGAAGAATTATTGCTTAGCAGATCAAACTCAAACTTCCATTTCCCAATGGAGAGACACAGAGAATGGTGAGAACAGGAGAAACAAGGAGCAGACACACAGCCAAGCTATTATCAAATTTATGAATGAATATTCAAATAAAAGATTACTAAACAAAACCAACCCAACCAAATGCAAAGAATATCTTTTCACATATGTTTAAGTTGAGTTTCAAAGAATTTATTCAGTCACTGAGCTTTTATTTCAAATATATAATTTCAAATAATAAGTGATATTTACTAATAAATTGCTTTTTATTAGGTTTATTGAGTTCTTATTTATGTTAATTCATTTAATCTGTACAACAACTCTTCGAGATAGGTAAATAATATTGTTACCCATATATACAGGGGGTTTATAGCCCATGAAGGGTATGTGATTGGTCTAATTTATACATCTCATAAGTGGTGGAGCCAACATTTGGATTGGGTATTCTGGGTCCAGAACAAATGCCTTAACCGACGGGATATAGTTTGCATAATTTTCAAGATAATTAGAGAGAATGGAACAGAAGAGAAAAGAATGATGCATATCTGAAAGCTTGTCTATGCAGCAATTTTTATTAAGATACATTCTAAGTGAATATCATAATAAAGTATTTTATGAAAATGAGAAGTTTTTTGCTGTAGGAAACTTTCATGATCATTTCATTGAAACAGACTATTTTAAAGACAAGGAGAGAGGCTGAAAGAGGCTAGTTGACTTGACAAAGTTTACCCAAAGAATCAGCCTCAAACTTCCTCCCCCAACCAGGCTGGTATGCTTTCAAAGGAAGTAACATACCTCAAAAGTAAATTTAAGATTCACTTGTGTGGGAATGGTAATAATAATAATAATAATAGAATCAATAATAATAATTCCTCTGACAGCATGGAAGTCACAATATTCCTATTTCACTTACATTGCCTCAAATTTATTACTGAGTGTCAAGGATATGAGAGACTAGTTTGGTTATGTCACCTTGTCCTAGGCCAAGATGGAATTGCTCTCTGTAGAGTATTCTTGGAAAGCATAGAAGAAAAGTTATTGTAGCAGAATCATCTGCTAAAGGAAATGTACCTAGAGCCAGATATTGGATCAGGGACACTGCTATACAGACTGAGTCAGAATCTATTAAAATGGCAATGGAAGAACATAAATTAGACTGTTAGACCTTGTCCATACCTTGGGGAATAAACTGAACACACACTGCAGCTGTTTTCATGGAATGGGTATAAAGTGCTATACCTGTGCTTTCACCAAAAAATATGAAAGTGCTAACTGATTCATTAGTTAAGAAATAAAGCCCTTGCAGATTTTTTTCCAATTGTTTTGATATGTTTGTCCATTATGTTAGATATTTTAAAGAATTTTCCAATAATGTAACCTCAGTTTGGGATATAACAAATTGCTGAATTGAATTAAATGAAGAGAAAAATTCCAGTGGTTTGGAATCATTTCCTTCTTATTTTAGCATTTCCTAATGCCTTCAGACCAAATTTGGCAGTGAATTTCTAAAATAAATGAATTTCCAGAAAGTTATATCCAACAAGATTCAAGCATGTCTTACCCAAGGATAGAGCATGAATTTCTAGGTTCAGCCTAACCCCTTATCAACTGAGTTACCTGGAGAAAGAAACCTAACCTTCCCTAGCCTCAGTTTCCATCCCTGTAAAATTATAATAAATTAAAAACTATCCCCAGAGCTCTTGAAGATTGGATGGAATAATAATAATGAGAGTCCAATGCCTGGCACACCATAAGAACTCTTATATTACATCAGCGAAGTGGCTTTTCTAGTTGATCATACTTTCCCTTTGGATCTACAAACTATTTCACTGTATATACAAAACAATCTTAACTCCCTTGTACTTATATTTTGAGACTTCTTTTATTTTTTAAGAGGTGGTATGCTGGTGTAAAGATAGTTCTGAATTAAAGTGAAATACTGGGCTCTACTTGGGGTGCTGTCACCAGACAGAGGATATGACGAGTTATTCTGCTTTTCTTGGTCTCTGATTTCCTCATATTTAGAATAGAAATCATGCCATTGCACATATCTTTTGGAAAGTTACATTAAATAAGAACAATCAAACCAGTGGTAAAATCTGTAACCTGTGACCGACAAAGACTAATGACTAACACAGATGAGGGAGAATAGTCATCTAATTATCCACAGTTTCTAAACCACTTGGTCCAGTAACCAGAGACTCATGGTTGGCTGGTGTTAAGCATGCAATGAGTGGATATGGAACATAGGAACTCTAACTGGACTGCATGAGAACCTAATTATGATTCTTGAAAACTTCTTTAGCTAAGTTTACTAAACCAGTGGAAACATGGTAAGATGTAGGGAAATGGGCATGGCAGGCATCTCTTGGCAATTCTCCCACTCTGTAAAGGAAGGGGCACACATACCACCGTAACCTAAATGTTCTTAAAGCTATTGCAACGTATCTGAGGTCTGCACAATATAATGAATTGAGCATGAGATCCAAAATTCCAGATTCAAGATGCAAGAACCAGTTCCCACATTCTGAATTGTGGAAATAAATAATATTTACTCAGAGTGTTGCTATGAAGATTAATTGGAAGAGCACATATAAAGCAGCTGATCAAGTTACAGCTCTTAAAAGACAGTCAGTTCATGTTAGTCTCCTTCCTTTACTACTAAGCAGGGCTTCTCATTTGAGAGCTGCTGACTCTCACCATCCAAGTTTATGGAAAAGTAAAACATATTAGACCTCAGGATAAAATATAATGCTCTAAATTAACTTAATTTGGTTGCATCAAAATTTCAGGGCTGAAAATTATACATTTTTGGCCTTCATCTAATGGTTCATAAGCAGAGAGAGATTGTTGCTGGTTAGTTATAAAAATGATTAAACTTCTTTGGGATGTTATATACAAGATTTAAGCATTAGATAGTTTAGCTAGATGCTCTGCATATCTGGAGGCTCTGTCATCTCATTTTTCTATCTTGAGCCCTCGTAACAAGTAATACTTTGCCAACCCTGATACCCAAATAATACTCCAGCAACTCAATATAGGACAAGTTTCCCAAGAATATTACAGCACACACACATACAGACACACACGCAGGCATACACACACACATTGCTCCACCTTCTCCTCATACTGTGCCTGTAGTGAAGGAAAGGCAGGATTATCTTTCATCTTCATTCTGCTTATTTATTAATTGATGTCAAATTCAATTCTGTCTCTTCTGTTTGGAGGTTTTTCCAGAATTATTCACATATTTCTTTTTTAATGACTAATTTAATGTAAATCAGTCTTTCCCAATTGGTCAAAACAGTAGTAGTATTACTAACTTGTACAATGATCTTTTGTTCATCTTTGAATTCTATCTAAAGCTTAGTATAATACTTGGGATATATTGTATTCAGAATATGTATTTGTTGAATTAATTTAATTACAGACTCATTAGAACTGGAAGGGATTTAAGGATCATTTAACCCAATCTTCCAGTCATTGATTGACAACTGTGTTTTAGAGCTGTATCATCTAATATGGTAGCCATTAACAACATACAGCTATTAAGCACTTGAAATTTGGCCAATGGGATTGAGAAAATAACTTTTAGTTTTGTTGAATTTTAATTAATTTTAATTTTAATGTAAAAATAAATCCTTTTACTATGGCAGAAGTTTTAAGCATTGCTGGAACAATATGACTATTAGAATCTACTTTTTCAACTGTGAATGTTATAACATTAGATATAGATCAAATATTTGGGATAAAATGTAGCATCCTAATTGATATGTGTTGTAAGTGTAAAACAAAGGTTGGATTTTGAAGATTTAGTACAACAAATGGGTAGAATATATCATTAAAATGTTCACATTGGTAACACGCTGAAATAATATTTTAGAGATGGTTAAATAATATATTATTAATCTATTTTTTCCTTCTTACATGTGACTACTGGAAATTTAAAATTTTATATGGGCTAGCATCATATGTCTATTGGAAATACTGGGTAGAGTATCCCAAGTGGAAATTCACTCATCCTGGGCTTCCTCCAGTGAGTAATTTAATAATGATGTGAATAGCTTATTTCATAAAATGGCTGTACTTGTTGAAAGGATTTTTATATTTAAGGAATTGCAATTATTTGCATTCTTCTACCCATGGCTTCTATTTTAGTATCTGAAAAGAAAAATCTAAGATAAGAATTTCCTGTTCCATGTGTCAGTCCTCCAGAAACTGAAGGAGTAATTAACAGCAATAATAAAGGTAACACTAAGTATTTATCATGTGCCAGGCACTGGACTAGATGCTTGACATAAATTACCTCATTTGAGCTTTGAGATAGCTGTGAGATCATCCTCATTTTATGGATGAAGAAACTGAGGCTAAGAGGAAATAAGCAATTGCACAGGAGAAGTGCTTAGCATGCTACCGGGTATACAAGAGACACTTAATATGAGTTGACACTATTATTGTCACTACTTCTGCTGCTTTTTTATAGCAATAAAGATTTTTTATTAATACATAATAGTTTTACATATTTATGGGGTGCATGTGATATTTTGATACACTCATACTGTAATGATCAAATAGGGGTTATAGGGATATTTATCACCTCAAACATTTATCTTTTCTTTTTGTTGGGAACATTCCAATTCTTCTCTTTTAGCTACTTTGACCTGTACATTATTGTTAACTATAGTCACCCTACTGTACTATTGAATATTATATCTTATTCCTTCTATCTAAATGTGTTTTTATGCTTATTAACCATCCTGTCTTCTTCCCCACCAACCCTCTGCTCTTCCCAGCCTCTGGTAACCACTAATCCACTCTCTATCTCCATGAGATTTACTCTTTTAGTTCCCACATATGAGTAAGAATATGTGGTATTTGTCTTGCTGTGTCTGGTTTATTTCACTTAACATATGACCTGCAGTTCCATCAACGTGGCTGCACATTACAGGAGCCTATTCCTTTTTTATGGCTGAATGGTATTCCATTGTGTGTGTGTGTGTTCTTTATCCATATATGTGTGTGTGTGTGTGTGTGTGTGTGTTTGTGTATTTTATCCATTCATGTTCTTTATCCATTCACCTGCATTAATCTGTTGATAGATGCTTAGATTGGCTTCATGTCTTGGCTATTGTGAATAGTGCTTCAATAAACACGGGAGTGTAGATATCTCTTCAATATGCTAATTTTCTTTCTTTCTTTCTGGGTTTTTTTTTTTTTTTTTTTTTTTTTTTTTTGAGATATACCCGGCAGTGGGACTGCTGGATCATATGGTAGTTCCACTTTTAGTCTTTTGAGGAAACTCCATGCTGTTTTCCATACTGGCGACAACAATTTACATTCCCACCAACAGTGTGCGAACATTTCCAATTCTCAGCATTCTCACAGCATCCATCATTTTTTGTCTTTTTGATGAAAGCCATTTTAGCTGGGGTGAGATGACATCTCATTGTGGCTTTGATTTGCTCCTTCCCAATGATCAGTGATGTTGAACATTTTTTCATACACCTGTTGGCCCTTTGCATGTCCTCTTCTGAGAAATGTCTACTAGATCCTTTCTCACTGTTCAATCAAATTATTTGTTTCCTTGCTATTGAGTTTTCAGAGTTCACCATATATTGTGGTTATTAGTCCCTTGTGGGAGAGATATTAACAGTTCACAAATGTTTTCTTCTATTTCATAGGCTGTCTCCTCACCTGATCAATTGGTCCTTTGCTGTGCAAAAGCCCTTTTACAATTTTTAATTGACAGAAAATAATTGTACATATTCCTTCTATTTGTAGAACTGAGAGAGAGAGGAGTCCTTTTCCCTTGGGTTCCCAATGAAGCATGAATTTCCTTGCATTTCCAGGTTTCCATTATGAGCACCAGCCAGCCTAAAAATACTCTAGTTCCATGGGGAAGAAAGCTGAGGTACACATTATGGACGTAAGTCAAGGTGCTGTTGCATTTTGGCTGCAAGAGTTTGGCTCAAGTCCACGTTAGGTGAGTCGCCACAGAGGTAGCTGGGGTTAGAACAATCGGCGAAAGGCTCAGCAGACCAGTGAGGCTGAAAAGATCTGAAGTGTGAAAGAGGCGTCTGATTCAAATGAGCAACTCATTGGGTAGAACATCACGCACACGTTGCTGTAATTTAGAAACATCATTGTTATGCTGCTATTGGCAGTGTTATATTGAGAATATGGCTTGATTCCTAATATTACTTTTAAGCTACCATATAACTTTATTTTCTCATACCTATGACTCATTTTCTATTTTCTAAATCAGAAACAATATTTTTAAAATTACAGGCTGATTGAACAAGTGAGATTTTGTTATATTGCCTTCAATCACGAAAAACTTTCCCCTTGAGGAGATGGCCATTTGTGGATCAATTGGATATAATCATAAAAAAGACAAAATGAAAGAGCTTAACATTTAATAACTTGACACATACGTAGCGAAGAATCAAATGACAGTTTTGGTTAAGGTCCCACGAGGGTCATTCAGCATATGAATACATGAACTCCATCTCAGTGTACCAGTCAAAATGGAATTTAATTTATCAGAACACATGTGGGTCAATGACATCAATAAAGAAAGAAAACATGACATATTAGCAGGCATTGTTAGAAGAAAGCATTGTACCTACAATGAGTTGACAAAACGGGGACCTGGGTAAATAATTTAGCTTTGTAAAAAGTTGAGCAATTGATTATTATATAAAGAGATATATGGAGATACAAGTGTGTGTGTGTGTATATATACACACACACGTATACATATATGTGTATGTATATACACACACGTGTGGTGTTTGTATGTGAATATAATATATAAATATATAGTTACCACATAGTGAGCACTTACTATGTACCAGATAGTGTGCACTTGATTTTTTTTTTTAAATAATGCTATTTTGTTTCATGACAAGTCATTATGTTGGTCTCATTATTGTGCTTTGCTTACAGACAAGAAAACTGAATGACAGGATATAAATAATTTCCAAAAACCCATGAGTAATAAGTAGCGAAGTCAAGAGTTAAAAGAGGTATTTTGTGGGGAAAAGAAAGAGAGATCAGACTGTTACTGTGTCTATATAGAAAGAAGTAGACATAAGAGACTCCATTTTGTTCTGTATTTGAGATGCTGTTAATCTGTGACCCTACCCCCAACCCTGTCCTTGCAAGAGACATGTGCTGTGGTGACTCAAGGTTTAACAGATTTTGGCCTGTGCAGGGTGTGCTTTGTTAAACAAGTGCCTGAAGGCAGTATGCTTGTGAAAAGTCATCACCATTCTCTTAATCTCAAGTACCCAGGGACACCTACACTGCGGAAGGTCGCAGGGACCTCTGCCTAGGAAAGCTAGGTATTGTCCAAGGTTTCTCCCCATGTGATAGTCTGAAATATGGCCCCTTGGGAAGGGAAAGACCTGATTGTCCCCCAGCCTGACACCCATGAAGGGTCTGTGCTGAGGAGGACTAGGATAAGAGGAAAGAAGCCCTCTTGGCAGTTGAGATAGAGAAAAGCATCTGTCTTCTGCCCGTCCCTGGGCAATGGAACATCTCCGTGTAAATCCCGATTGTATGTTCTGTTTACTGAGAAAGGAGAAAACCACGTTGGGGCTGAAGGTGGGATGTGCTAGCAGCAATGCTGCTCTTTATGCACTAAAAAGGTTTATGAAGATGTTTGCATATGCATATCGAGGCACAGCACTTTTCCTTAAACTTATTCATGTCACAGAGATCTTTATTCATATGTATTACTGCTGACCTTCTCCCTACGATGATCCTATTATCCTGCCATTTCCCTTTTTCTAAGATGGTAAAGATAATGATCAATAAATACTGAGGGAACTCAGAGACCGGTGCTGGCGCGGGTCCTCTGTATGCTGAGCGCCGGTCCCCTGGGCCCACTTTTTCTTTCTCTATACTTTGTCTCTGTGTCTCATTTCTTTTCTCAAGTCTCTCGTTCCACCTAACGAGGAATGCCCACAGGTGTGGAGGGGCAGGCCACCCCTTCATATTTCAGTCTCCCGAGTCCCCGCCCTTAAATGGACTTAAATAGCACGTGTCGACTCTTTGAAATAGAAAATGATTAATAGTTACCTATTGACTGAACACATTACCAAGCCAGCAACTGGGCTGGAAATTTTGTGCATACTAGTTCTAAATCTTAGAGATAGGTTTTAATATTTCTAAATTACACACAGGCAAACTGAGCCTCAGAGAGTTTAAATAACTAATAAAATATACATAATAATAGTAAAAATAATCTTCCATCTGAGGAACCACACAGGCAATTTACAGAGGGCATGCAAAACGGGTGAGATATTTATAGATGTCTGCTGCTGTTGGCAGGCTAAGACCAAGAACCACATGAGCATACATTGGAGTGCCCACTTCAACTTGTAAAATATTTACATCCACATGGGTGACTATAGATGGCAACCAAACTACTGATAAAATGTAATCCTTCTTATGTGACAAAATGAAATCCCTAAAATCTAAAATATTCCCATAACTTTAGGATAATAATATGATTACAATCACAAATGAAAGCAACTGGAGGAATTGCATGTTCAGAGTTGATTTTTCTGAAAATCTAGAGGACTATTTTGTACATTAGTAATGGGCTTGGAGCTGAGTGTGGTGCGTCATGCCTTGTAATCCCAGCATTTTGGGGAAGCTGAGGGAGAAGGATTTCTTGAGCCCAGGAGTTCAGTAGCAGCCTGGGCAACATGAAGAGATACTTTCTCTACAAAAAAAAAAAAATTAAAAAATTAACCAGGTGTGGTGGCACACACCTGTAGTCCCAGCTCCTCACAAGGCTGAGGCAGGAGGATCCCTTGAACCTGGGAGGTTGAGGCTCCAGTGAGTTGAGACCGCATCACTGCACTCCAATGACAGAGAGAGACACAGTCTCAAAATAAATAAATAAATTTTAAAAGAAGTAATTGGCAGCTGGGCGCCGTGGCTCACACCTGTAATCCCAGCACTTTGGGAGTCCGAGGTGGGTGGATTATGAGGTCAAGAGATCAAGACCATCCTAGCCAACATGGTGAAACCCCATCTCTACTAAAAATACAAAAAATTAGCTGGGTGTGGTGGTGGGCGCCTGTAGTACCAGATAGTTGGGAGGCTGAGGCAGGAGAATTACTTAAACCCGGGAGGTGGAGGTTGCAATAAGCCGAGATTGTGCCACTGCACTCCAGCCTGGTGACAGGGCGAGACTCCATCCCAAATAAAAACAAAAACAAAAACAAAACAAAGAAGAAGAAGAAGAAAAAGTAATTGGTTTGACTTGGGCTGGTACATTACATTTTTGAAAAGGAAGGGAATTTCTACTTCCCCAGACATTCACTGAGTACTTATGCTATAGGAATTAAAGTTAAAGAACAATAAAACACATTTCTGATTCAATGCTTTGCTATCTTGCATTCTATCTAATTTAAATATTAGAGGGAAAATACAGCATACATGTTGTAGAGTCTCTGACTGGTCCATGAATTTGGCTGCAAAATAAAAGAAAATTATACCTTCCATGTGTACTATGGCATTGTTCCAATCCTTATTCTGCAGCATTAGCAGAGGTCTACCATTTGAAAGCACTGGGATAGGCACTGCTTTGCAAAAATTCCAGGCAGTACCTGCATGGTCCTTAGCCTAAAGGACACAATACACTGGCAGATACTAGGTCACTTGATAGTGCTAAGTGTATTCATTTAGGTGGGTTAAAAATTAGACGAAAAATATATATGGTGTCAAAAACAGTAGTTTATTTCTTGCTCATGATACAGTAGCAGGTAGGCAAAAAGATCAGAGGAGTTTCCCACAGGCTGATGAATCTGCCATTTTCAACAAATGACTTCCAAGGTTGTTTTGAAGATTTTATCTATTCTGATCAGCCAGAAGGGAAAGAGAGCATAAAAAATGTACATCTAAGGTACAGGCCTCGAAAATACACTTTTCACTTCTGCTCACATTTTTGTGGGCTATAACTCAGTCGTAAGGCCACATGAAGTTACAAGGAGGGTGGAAAACGTAATCTACCCGTGTGCCTAAGAAAAGGGGAAAAACACGGATTTGTGTGAAAAGCTTGAAGTTACCTCCAAATTTTGTGTCTCCAGCTGTCACCTGTCATGAGTGTTCTATTTCACACATAAAAACACACCCTTCCCCAAGGACACAGCCCAAAGTCCCAACAAATTGGTACATCTAACTCAAAGTCTGGGATTTCTGAGCACTGTGAAGTCCTTTCAATCAGAAATAGATGTACTTCTTCACAGTCCAATATACTATTAACTAAAAGTACATTATCTGCTCTACCATAAGCACCCACATCCAATAGACGATGGTGTAATAAAGACAGGATAACTGTAATTAAAATTCATATTTCGAAAGTGGACATATGTGAGCCATTAAGATGTCATTGGTACAGGTTCAGTATCTACTCTCTGAAATGCTTGGGATGGGGAATGTTTCAGACTTGACCTTTTTTTTTTGGAATTTGGAATCTTTGCATATAGACAATGAGGTATCTTGGGGATGGGATCCAAGGTTAAGCACAAAATTAATGTAGTTTTCACATACACCTAATACACATGGCATGAAGGTAATTTTACGTATTTTTGATAATTTAGTGCATGAAACAAAGTTTTGACTGCAACCCAGCACACGAGGTCAGGTGCAGAATTTTCCACTTGTGGCCTCATGTTGGTGCTCAAAAAGTTTCAGATTTTGGAGTATACCAAATTTTGGATTTTTGAAATAGAAATGCTCTACCTACACATGTCAGTTATGAAATCCTGCTGGGAGGCCAGGTGCAGTGCCTCACACCTATTATCTCGGCACTTTGGGAGACCAAGGTGGGAGGATCACTTGGGCCCAGGAGTTCGAGACCAACCCGGGCAACACAACAAGACATCGTCTCTATTAAAAATTGAAAAACAAAACAAATTAGCTGAATATAGTGGCATGCACCTATAGTCCCAACTACTGGGGAGGCTGAGGCAAGAGGATTATTTGGGCCCAGGAGTTCAAAGCTGCAGAGTTATAGTAGGGCTACTGCACTCCAGCATGGGCAAGAGAGAAAGACCCTGTTTCTCAAAAATAATAACAAAATAAAAATGACGGGCAGACATCATGAAGCACCCCTCTACCAAGAATAGAGAAACTTCTTTGATTAAACCCAGATTCTTCTATTTGGGAGGAAATCTCTGGACCAGTATTCTCTCCAGCCTTGACTCTACCCACTGGACATTTCTTCCATTGTCCTCCAGCACCAAATCTGAAGGAAAGCTTGCCTTTAAACAAACCCTAAGGGCTGCACAGATTTCAGGACATGCTTTCTACTTTTGAAGGTTTCAAGGTACAAGATTGTTGTGTAACTGGAGGCTTTTTTTGAGGTCAGGCCTGTGTTTTTATCAACTAACTAAATGCAAGGTTTCTTCCTGGGCGTGCTCTAGGAATCCTTTCCTTACCCATGTTTCTTCTTTCAGATTAACGATGGTTTCCTTGAGGCCAGGGAAACAAATAGGCTTGGGGGAAAGGTAACACCATCAATATGAACTTTGCTGCATAGCTGAAATACTGAGAAGTTTTATTGGGCTTTTGATGCTCAAAGCCTTTTTTTATTTACTTTCCACAGTTCAGGATCTTCAGCACTCAGATTTTCCAACTCTTTGAGAACCCACATTTCTGAATTCTGTCTTTTCCTTTATTTCTCTGTGTAAAGTTGGAAATTCTGAGCTCATCTCTTGTAGTTCTTTGTTTAAACATAAGAAATTATAAACATAAGCATGCTAATTTATTTCAATAATTTCTTTTAGAAAGCTCAGTTGGTTTGCTTTCCAAGTGATTTTTTAATGACGGTTTTTACCAAATATTTCCCCCAATGTGAGCATCCTATTATGAAAATATTCACCTCATCTCCTCCAACTCAGCAGAAAGACTATACTTTTCCAGCCCATTGATATTGGGCATAGACATACAACTTGCTTTACCCAGTAGAATGTTAGCAGATGTGTCATAAGCATTATATGAAATGTGTTTTGCTGTTGTGTTCATAGTCCTGCACCACCACCATCACCGTATAAAGAGCTTCCTCTAAATAACTGCTGTATCTGTAGCCTGGGCTCCAGAATTAATTTGCATAAAGTATACCAGAGCACAATCTATAGTAAGGAGCCAAAACCAGCTATGCTTGCAGATTGAAATAGAGTTTCCAAGCCAAACCATGTCTTGAACAGCTGTTTCTCAGCTAAACCACATTTGTGTGAGAGAGTGAAAATGATTGTCATTGAAATCACTGGTTTTTTGAATAGTTTGTTATTTAGGAATAGCTATCTGATACACTCTACATAAAATGGGTCTTCATCTTCATGGATTCTAGTATCTGCTTCTTTGTTGTTGGTTACCTACTGCATTACTATTAAGTAAACACCACAAGTTTAAGGCATGAAATCAGTACTACTAAGTGTGGGTTATCTGCTTTAACAAAGAGACTCCAACATGTATGATAGCTCAAATTCATTCAATAAGAATGGGCAAGCAATCAAGTTGATGATTACTATGTGGCTTAAGAAGTTATTTTGAAAGCTATCTTCATTTCCTCAAGCTCAGAAGTTGAAAAGAGCATAGAGAACGTATCAGAAGTTTTGGTGATCCAGGGCTACAAGTGGTGTACATCATTTCTGATCATATTTTATTGGCTAGAAATTATTTGTATAGCCACATCTAACTGCAAAGTGCAGTGGGAAATACATCTAGTTGTGCATCCAGGGAAAAAAAAAATAGCAGATATTGTTGAAGGTCAGGTCCCAACCTCTGCCATAACATGCATAGCCCCTCTCTGAGATAAGGAGAATAACTGACAAAGATATCCTTCGCTGCTTCACTTATGGATTTTTATTACTATGATCAATATCACTATTGCTACTGCTGCTATACCTGCTACTACTCCAGGTCCTATTTCATACTACATTTTGTTGAGCTCTGTTTTCTGGTCACTTAATATATCTTTATTATAGTTGATCCTTATATTACAGAGGAGAAAAATAATACTCAGAAATAGGTAGAGAAGTCAGGGAAAAACTGTTATATCAAATTCCATCATATTACATTATATGTCTGTATATAATCAAGCTCTTCTTAGATAACCTCAAGTGTTTAAGAGGATAAACTATACTTCTTCACACACACACACACACACACACACACACACACACACACACATGCACACACACATAGGCACACACACAAATGTTAAAATCCCTGACAGTGGTAATGACAAGCTTGTTCGGGCTAAGAAAACACAACAGATTTTGAAAAATGTATTTTTCTTCAGCAAAATGTTGTATTTCTCAAAACGTCTAAGAAATGGGAGGTCATATTACCTGTTTCCAAAACGTCAAATTTTAGTAAATGTAATGAAAGTTGATCAAATCAATGAGAAACAGAACTCAGTTAAAACAAGTCTGCAAATCCCTTAAAAATAAACAACCAATTATTGATTGCTATTTGCATTTCAATTATGTACATAACTATAGTCTTAGACATACATTTAATTAGTAAGGCAAAATTACCCTTACTAGGTAAGGTTAGTATAATCCTATCCAGGATTACGTACTGTTTTGCTTATTTCTGAAGATTGACACAAGTAGAAGGTATGGGAAGTAGCAACATACATGTAGGCAGAAGCCTGATGTTATTAGTACATGGCTTGTCACTTATTCTTGTTGGCTGTCTCCGGCTTCCAAATTGGTTGGAAAGGAAGCAATTGAGTTCAAGAATGGCATGCCCCACCCCCGCCCCACCAAGCTGTTCTCTTTGAAAATTCTTTCACTGTACTTGGATGACACTGAAGACCAAATACATAACCTTATCATTTTACTTTAGCTTGAAGATCCAGCCAAGAGAATGCAGAAATGGCCCTTTTTCTCTGGCCTTCATCTCTTAAATCCAGGAACTCAAAACAGCTTTCTGTAGCATAAGTCCTGACCACCTCTGAGTTTCTCATTACTCCTCTGGACCTAGTTCAAGACAAAATGATTTGGAGATTTTTTTTTTTCAAGAAATTGGAGACACCTAAACGAAACATTCATGCAATGTCCAATATTCAATTTTATGTTAAAGACCCAATTATGGTATCATGGCAATAGTTTATATGATTTCTTTAGGGTGAATTTTTCTACACTAGCTAGGAGATAAGCCCAGTGATATAATCATGTTTTCACATTTAAACCTACTAGGATAATTAAGGAAAGTAAACCAAGAAAACAAAGCTTTGCTTGGAATACTATACTTGGGGTTCTTACTTTTATGAGATTTGATGTTGCTGGCTCCACTTTAAAAGCGAATAATATTAAATAACAATTGGAGACATAACAGAAAGATATTGAGCCAAATTCCAGACCATGGGGCAGTGAAGAGAGAAGAAATAAGAGAAAGATTGTAAGACAGAAGAATTGGATGATTAGCTTTTCCTCTACCATTTCCTTTCCAGGACACCCTAGGGATCCCACACCTGGGCATCAGTTGCCTCATGTGTAAGCCAAGGTTAGTAACACCACACCTGTCTAAAGACAGAAGGCTGAACTCAGCGTTTTCTGAGGTGGTTTTCAGTTCTAAAATCTAAAACTCAGAAGTTCAAGGATGCCAGTGACTAATAACCTGGGTCTCCATGACAAATGGAAAGTAGAGCCCTGATGACTTCCCCATGTTTCCTCCACACTCCCTCTGTGCTGAATCATGAAGTGTACGTATTTCCAGTCATGGTGGACTATAGTAATGACCCCGTGTTTCCCTCCTAGTAGGATGACTATGTATCTCCCTCTTAGTGAACCCAGGATGTTCATGTGATGTACTTTGGCCAAGGATACGTAGGCAGAAGCATCTGATTCCTTCATAAAGGTAATGCTCTCCAAATAGTGAAAGATGTAAGGTTTAACTATAGGTTGACCAATCACCTGCTTTTTTTTGTGGGTCTGAGGGGTTTCCCAGGATGTGGGACTTTCAATGCTAAAACACAGAAAGTCCCAGGTAACCTGGTGATATGGTTTGGCTGTGTCCCCACCCAAATCTCATCTTGGATTCCCACATGTTGTGGGAAGGACCAAGTGTGAGGTAATCGAATCACTGGGGCAGGTGTTCCTTGTGCTGTTCTCGTGATAGTGAATAAGTCTTACAAGATCTGATGGTTTTATAAGGGGGAGTTTCCATGCACAAGCTCTCTTTTTGCCTGCTGCCATCCATGTAAGATGTGACTGGCTCCTCCTTGCCTCCCACCATGATTGTGAGGCCTCCCCAGCCATGTGGAACCGCAAGTCCATTAAACCTCCTTCTTTTGTAAATTTCATAGTCTCTGCTAGGGCTTTATCAGCAGTGTGAAAAAGAACTAACACACCTGGCATGAGTTGATTACCTTTGGTTTCACTGATGAAAGCTCTGCAAGGTGCTTAGATATCATGCTTTCCCATGGCTACTTAGGATTTCCTGGCAATTCCTTTTGTATGTGTTTTCCATCCAACTTTAACATTCCTGTGCCTTATTTCTTCCCATAAAAGGTTGAAAAACAAATCTAATAAATAACACTAAACCATGTACACCAATATGGTACAAGAGAAACAGCTCTCGATTTGCATATATAAGAAATACCTTTGGGCCTTCACTCTTCTACATAGTAGTTCTATAACTTTGAAGCAGCCACCTAATCGCATTTAGTTTGGGTCCTTATGTTTTAGAAATAGAGCAAAAATATGAAAAACACCTTGCAAACCCCGAAGACTAAAAATAATATTGTTATTGTTATACACGGAAAAAGATTGATCATGCTATTAAATCACATTCTATCCATTTGCCAAATTAATTTCTTATTTAATGGTCATTTCCCTTTATCCCAACTCACACCCCTGTGTAAAAAGGATGGATGGACAGGTGGCACTTACCCTGGGACCACACATATGGAAATAATGGTAACTTATACCAGGGAGAGATTCCTACTTGGTCAACTGAGCATGGGTAGTAATTATTGGAAATGCACATTTGGAAGTATAGGACATGAATATGGTGTTGATAATGGGAAAGAGCTAGGGAAGTACAAGGAAAAGCAACTTGTCACT
Organism: Macaca mulatta; assembly: GCF_049350105.2. Lineage (NCBI taxonomy): Eukaryota > Metazoa > Chordata > Mammalia > Primates > Cercopithecidae > Macaca > Macaca mulatta. Next base: position 131,592,863 of record NC_133413.1, on the reverse strand, counting down.
ATTTTGAATCTCTGAACTAGTAGTATATACCTCTGAATAGGGGGCAAAGAAAAGAAAACATACCATAACTACTAATAAGTGCATTGTCACTTTACAGGAGAGCTGCTAACCCCAAAGTTACTCCATATTCAGTTGTAGTAGAGCCACTGTGAAAGATGATTAGCCCTCCAAACCTATACCCTATTTTCTCCTCTCTCCTCTATGCCTATGTATAAATTACACCAATGGGTATCTGCCTTTGGCTTAAGATGGGAACACTAGCAGGAGCTTGGAGGAAGGAAAGCGAGATTAGGTGTTTCACCTTGACTACACCATCATTCTGAATGGTTGCTGAGGGGTTGACTGTATTCCTCAACCTAAAGTCATAGCTCTAGTCAAGGCAGCCGTCTACTCATAATATCATTCTGGGTTCCTGTTATCACTGGTTTAAGGTGACAACAGCACTTTGGATGTTACTCTCCCAGGGACACCATGCCATCCACTTGTGGTCTGCCTACGAATAACCCATTTTGAGAGTCCATTTGTTTCTGGTTTTTAAAATATGAATCATTTTCATCTATGTATCATAACACTTTATCTTGATTATTATTTCATTGCAAGAGAGTGCCTTGTTTGACTCTGTCTTCTTTACTCATGATGATAAATAAATTTGACTTACAAGACCAAGTCACTATGGAACAGACTCTTGACTAGCCTCTCTGGACCCCGGTTTTAATGAAGGCTACCGAACAGTTCAAAAAGAGTCTCCTGTCCTGTGCTTTTCTGCAAGATGAGCGAAGCTGAGCGCTGGGCAGCTTCCAAAGTGTTTTAAAGGCCTGGCTTCTCTCTCGTCTTAGACCATTTCCAACATCTGTGACCATAACACATGTGAGCAATCTGAGTCTTGCCAGTGCATTTCCTGGCAGACACAGTGCGTGTCAGTTTTATTGCTCATTCAGACTTGGGAATTGAAATCAATGCAATCAATGCTTATGGAGCACAATTCTGTGTAAAAAGCACTTAGTTAGGTGCTGTTGAGAATACAGAACTAAATTATTGTTATCAAGAATGGAAAACTTGGAACTTGGGGAAACATTTAAAAATTTAAATAGTAACTAACAATTGTCACACACTTACGATGTTCCCAAACATTACTAGATATTCATTCATTATTTTAGCCCATTTGATTTTCAGAAAAATGCTGCAAAGGAGCAATTACTTCTTTTTGTGTGAATGAAAAACTCTCAGAGGCTCAGGGATGTTAAGTGTGTTCCCTATGATCACACAGCTAATAAGTGGGGCAATCACCATTTGGAACCACGTGTGCCTGGTGCCAAAGCCCATGTTCATCACTGTAACCCTTGAAAATAGCACTAACCTTATTCTAGATTACAAACAGCTGAAGAGAATGATCTTCAAAAATGTCAATGGTCAATGTAATCTTAATGCCCTCCCTTTTTAAGCAGTTGCCAGAACACAAGCAAAGTTGTATCATAAAATGTGTATTTACTCCTGCAGGTGGAGTCAGGAAGAAGAGGTAGACAGGCATGCTCCCTGTTTGAGCCTGCCAAAAAAAAAACTGGATTGTTTTTACATCGATGGCTTGCAGACATGGTGAAACGAAGAGACTTGGGGAAAATTCAGTATGCTTTTGTTTTGTCCAAATGGAAAAGGATAGAAATCTCCCTATTGTGAAGTCTTCTTGGATGCAGGGTCAGTTGTAAACAGATAATTTGAATATTAAAGTCTCTTTTTAATGCAGTAGGGAATATTATGAATTAAGGGAAAATACAGTGATTTTCTTCAGTTATATAATATTTTTTAGTATAATCAATTATCTGCTTCATTAATTGTATTTCAAGTTGTTACAAATAAATGTTTCTTTACTATTATTACACTTTACTAGTGTGCCTTTTTCTGGTAATACACTATATTGGAGTGCAATCATGACTCAGAAATTTCCTGCTTAAGAAAAAGGATCCGAAAATAGAAGAATTAAATAATTAACACCATGATAAAGCTACCGCTCTCTCTGTCCCAGGACAAAAGACTGTTCATGGAAAAAACCAATTGCTAGTCCCTTCCTGCCACAGGATTCTGGTTGTGTCTGTATCATAATTCAAGCAATAAATGATCTAAATTTTTATGGAGAAAAAAATCTCAAAGAACCCTCTCTTCTGCTCCACTTTTTTTTTTTTTTAAACAGGAAACATTTTGCTCTTTAGCCTAAATGACCACATCATTTGCATCTTGGGAAGCAAATAAAGTTTCTTCCTGAAGCTGAATATAGTTTCTTAAAGCTTAAAGCTCTCAGCACAGCCAGATGGCTTGCTACAGGTCATCCTTTTCTAAGGTGAAATGTGGCTCAGACAGCATCAGGTGCATGCTGGAGATAGCCAAATGTGCACATGATTCAAGAATAGAAGAAAAGTAAATCGTTACTTAGCTTCTGTGTGTTCTCATTTTCATTCACTCATTTTTGAGACAGGCAGTTGTTCCAGTGTTTTAACAGTATTAAGAACGGACCAAGTACTCCGGTTGTGTTTGAACTAAGGAGCACAGAATCCAGTGAGCCGAGAAAGGCTGATGATGATGGTTCCATCCAAGTCTTATCAAAACACACAGTTTAAGCCGGGCGTGGTGGCTCACGCCTGTAATCCCAGCACTTTGGGAGGCTGAGGCGGGCGGATCACAAGGTCAGGAGATCGAGACCTTCCTGGCTAACACGGTGAAACCTCGTCTCTACTAAAAATACAAAAAATTAGCCGGGTGTGGTGGCGGGCACCTGTGGTCCCAGCTACTCGGGAGGCTGAGGCAGGAGAATGGCGTGGGCCCGGGAGGCAGAGCTTGCAGTGAGCCAAGATCGCGCCACTGCACTCCAGCCTGGGCGACAGAGCGAGACTCCGTCTCAAAAAAAAAAAAAAAAAAAAAAAACAACACACAGTTTAATCCTCCTTCTTAGGTTCTGTGAGCTTCTTCTTACCTGACAAGGTGTGCGATGGAAGCGTTCAAGACAGGAGCTATCTATGCAAGTTTGGGTAAATAATTCCCCTAAGTCATTTCCCTGGGTCTCAGGTGTTTCCTTTGTAAGTTGAATGAGTTGAGATTAAACAAACCTCAAGTTTTTCTCAAACTCCAATATTCCATACACTAACAAGCAAAAGTTTTCATAGAATTCTTTGTCATAGCAAAGCCTTGTCTTCAGGGGAAGTTTCCAAGCTGCCAATGTAAACATCAAAATTTCTTAGTATGGGATATGATTTCTATCAATATAATGATGTCTGAAATACTGTTGTTCTGGTCCCTGAGCTCATATCTTGTTTCATGTGTAGCAGTGACCAAAGTTCATATTTGTGGAAGAGCAGAGATAGTGATGACCACCCATGGTGAATCTAGGCTATTGTGTCTGAAATAAAATAAGATAAACCATTGTACCGGGAACACAAGTGTCTGATATATGAGATCATTTTGCCAAAGGGCAAATAACATCATTTGTAAGAGCCTGTAATAGTCTTGCTAGACTAAACAGTCTCCAATACTAAGACCGGCCTGGTAACATATATTCTCCAGACTTTGGGTACTACAGTTGTGATGTGTCACCATTTGACAAGACAGGTAAGTCAGTTTCATGTTTCCCAAATATCAGTCATTCATGTCACCTGCATGAACTTAGAAACATCCAAACTTTTAAACAGCTTCATAGTTTGAATGTCATAAATTTATTTAATTTTTTTACTATTGTGAAGAGTAAACCATAAATAGAAGTAAACCAAACAATAAAGGATTAAATAATATATTGCTACTAAATTTTGAAAACTGAAATCAAGCAAATATGATCTTTTAAATGAGGACTGAAAAACTCTTGAGCACTGTTTTTAAAACCTGAGAGGGCACGTTCTACCCTCCCAACATACTTTCTTGCTTGTTCCACTCTAGCTATAGTGATTCATTATTCTGATTTTTCTGCATCAAAGCTTTCACAGGATCCTTTCCCTACAACATCATGCCCCTTTCCACATTTCTACTCAACCTTCAGACTCCAGACTTCAGCTCAAAAATTACTACCTCAGGGAAGAATTATCTGTCTCTGTGACTAAGGCAAGTCCTATATTTCAAATCACTATATGCTACTCCTTTGTATGCTAGACGCTGTGGAAATTCTCCATTTCATTCGCATTTCTTTGTTAAATGCATGTCTTCCCCAGTAGGCTGAAAGTTCCAAAATGCAACCCCTGGTTTTTCTCACCCCATTAGTACCTGATAAGTAGAAGATACTGGGATTCTTATTGCAGGTCAAGCAACAATAAGGACAAGAGAGAAAGCAGTTTTTCCTTGCAAGAAAAACAAAAACAAAAACAAACAAACAAAAACTGTTTCTCCAGTTAAAGGGACACAAATAGGAGTGATTCAGTGAGGGTTTGACTGTCAGGATCCTTCACATTCCAGAAATGAGTTTATCCTTTCTCAATTCTAATTTTTATATATAAATAGCCTAATAACTGTGAATTGAACACATGAAAATTGATATGGAACTATTAAACAAATATTCCTTCAGGAACCATCTAAAATCATCATACTGGCTGCCAGTGACGCTTACACCACACTTTGGGATACCACGTTAGGATTGGTGTGAGGTTAATATTCTCAAAGTCCAGCTTCCATTATATTGTCCTTCCAAACAGCATAATTCAAGGGTTTCCCCTTGCCTACAAAATTGAAAACCTGACTGAGTTTTAGGGCTCCAACTTGTCTTTTCAATCTTATTTTCCAATACTATTACTTATCTTATGTTCCTGACAAGCTGAACATCTCCTAAACACTCCCTCTGCTGACCTCATTCCGATGCTGCTACTCTATTGAGAACACTGCCATTACTCTCATTTTCTCATAATGTATAAATCCTATTAATCTTTCAAAGTCTATTTCCAACATCTCTTCTTTAAAGCTTTTTTGAATTCCGCTAAATAGATTTAATGTCTCCTTTCGATGAGGGATGTAGAATGTTATCTAGTTTCCATTATAAAATGTATCAGTTCTTATTTTGCATTGCATTTCTTTATTCTCATACATAACTTCAACAATAAACAAACACATAATTGAACTATACAATCCTTGAGAGGTAGGTTTTTGTCTTCATCGTATTTGAATTTCTCACAGTTCCTGGCATAACATAGGCGCACAATAAAATACGTGTTCACGGTATAAATTAATCTGATGTGTTTCATTTTAAAGAAACACTTTGATTTTCTGGGTTTGACTTGAAAATCTCATCTCACTCCCTAAGTGGGATACTTTGTCATGGGCAATCTTTTTCATCTTTCTTTAATGTTAGTTTTTTATACAGAGTTCTAAGTAGAGGAAAAGAAACTCTCCTTTAGCAATTTTTAATCTGTCTAAGGCAACAATGTCAAGATATGGCTTGAGAGCAATGTCTAACTGTGAATACACATCAGGTCAGAGGAAGATGATGAGGCAGAGAACACACCATAGGATGTTGTAGATCAATCAATGGCATTCATGTTCATTTACAAGCTATCATTTGATAAAGTTTAGGAAGGATACTGCAAAGTGAGATGCCCTTGTACTCAGATAAGTTTTTCTTTTACTGATATACTCTGAAAACCAGGATTAAATGGTGGACAATAGTGATAAGTAGCTGTTAGTTGTACAAATCAGCTATTTATGTTTCAATGACATTCAGCTGTCTTGGTGAACGTAACTGCTGTCAACCTGGCCATCTTGCCTGCTCTTTCTCTCATCCCCAAACCATCTGTGGACTCCTACCAAACTGATCATTCTACAGCACAGCAGTCTGCACACCACTGCTGAAAAGCCTTCAATTGCTCCTCTTTGTCTAACAATTAGGTTGGTGCAAAAGTAACTGCAGTTTTTGCCATGAAAAGTAATGGCAAAAACCGCAATTCCTTTTGCACCCCTAACAGAACCGTCTCCGGCTTGTCATTCAGTGTCTTCCACTTTCTAGACCCAGTTGACTTCAGTTTCTTATACTCAAGTTCAGAAAAGCAAAACGACAGCCTCTTAGACTCAATCATTTCCGAAATATTTTGAGTTGTTAGTATGATTTAAAATATGGTATGAGTTGTCAACATTTAAAAATCAGAACAGAGTACATGACAACCTAGATTTTCTTCATTTTCTTTCTTATTTATTTAATTGGCAAAATTATAATGTATATATACAGTGTACAACATGTTATTTTGAAATATGTATAAATTGTGCAATGGCCAAATCAAGCTAGTAGTAACATACGCATTACTTTACATAAGTATCATTGTTTCATAGTGAGAACACTTACAACCAGTTTTCAAGAATACAATACATTGTTATTAACAACAGTCATCATGTTGTATAATATGTCTCTTGACTTATCCCTCCTATCTAACTGAACCCTCATCTCCCCAGTTCTTGCATCTCTCTTGCATTCTTCTGCCCCAGACTCTGGAAACCAACCTTCTGCTCTCTGCTTCCATGAATCTAAAAAATCTAGCCTTTTTAGATTCCACATACAAGTGAGGTCCTGTAGTATTTGTCTTTTGGTGCCTCATTTATTTCACTTAACAAAATGTTCCCTAGGCTCATTGATGACACAATGATAGGATTTCCTTGTTTTATGAGGCTGAATAATATTCTATTGTGTATGTATACCACGTTTTCTTTATTCATTCATCCATTGATAGACACTTAGGGTGATTCCATATCTTGTCATGAACATGACAGGCTGCCATGAACATGAAAGTGCAAGTATCTCTTTGACATGCTGATTTCATTTCTTTTGAAGGTATACCCCAGTCATGGGATTGCTGGATCATATAGCAGTTCTATTTTTATTTTTTAATGAAATTCCATACTAATTTGCATTTCCACCAACAGTGTTTCCATTTCTCCACATTCTCTTCAATACTTTCATCTTTTTGATAAGAACCATTCTAACAAGTGTGAGGTGATATCTCATTGTGGTTTTAATTTGCATTTCTCTCATTATTGATGTTGAGCATTTCTTCATATATCTGTTGGCCATATGTATGTCTTTTTTTTTTTTGAGACCGAGTCTCTCTCTGTCACCTAGGCTGGAGTGCAGTGGCGTGATCGCAGCTCACTGGAGCCTCCACCTCCCGGGATCAAGCGATTCTCCTGCCTCAGCATATGTTTGTCTTCTTTTGGGAAGTGTCTATTCAGGGTTTTTGCCCATTTGTCTATCAGATGTATGGTTTACAATATTTCCTTCTTTAAAAATTCAGAATTTCTGGCAACACTGGTTCTTCATTCTTGTGTGACAATACTCACTGTAGCCAAGCAGCAGCTGCTCCCTTCGAATGGGCAGAACCTCTCCAGTTCTTCACAGGCGCCATCATTCCCTATGACTCTTGCATTCGCCAGCATAGACTCTGGTATGAAATCAACTTGGATTCAGTTCTCTACTCAGCCACTTACTGGCTTTGCATTCTTGAGTAAGTTCTTTAATGTTTAAAAATATCAGCTTCTTTGTCTGCCAAATGTGAAGCTAAGACTCTTGCTCATTTCAGACAGTTTTATGAAGATTGGGAGAGACAATATATGAAGAGGGCTTAGTACAGCCCCCTCATACTTAAGTACTCTCTAAATGTTACCTACATAGTTCTTCTTATTAATATAGAAGCATTCTCGGCATTTATTTTTACTGTACTTTTTGAAGACAAAGAGACTTGCAGCTGAATAATCAAAAGGACAATGACCCACTCTTATTTGCAGCCTATGAAACAAGCAGCAACAAAAATCTTATTTCATCTCTTTTACTAGATAGTAAAACATTAATATTTGACATTTACATAACACCTGCAGAATGTAAAACAGCTGGGGTTGGTGTTTCATAAAGGAGCCCTCAAAGGGTTCTACCTTCTGAACAAATCTCATTAAAATCAAAGCAACATGACATTACCACCTTCCTTAAAGGAATGGCAGAATTTCACATTTTAACAGAGAAATTGACCATAAGAGAGCACAAGAAATTATCTACTCCTTGTATAAAATTCTGTAGCCCTGTTGCTCCTTCCTGGCATACCATACGTAGGCCAGATCGCCCTCCTTCAAGAAAGATAATCTGAAATCAAATCATCAAAAACATAAAGGATCTATTATATATGACCAAAATAATTAGTTTGATGCGATTTGGACAGCTGATTGAAGAAGAAGAAAGAGGAGAAAAAGAAGGAGCACACTTATTGACCCTAAGCTCTGTGCTTAGTGCATGATCTCACGCAATTCTAAATATAAGTAGGCACTACTGCAGTCTCCAGTTGCTAGACATAGAAACTAAAGTTTGAGGCTAGTGTTACACAGCTAGTGAGTGGTGGAGGTGGGATTCCAATGCAATTCTTATTTTTCTGAGAGCTTCATTCTGCTCTTATTCACTGTGCTCTAATACTGAAGGGGCTCTATGAACATATCTAAACAAATTAAATTCATCTATTCAATAATCATTTAGAATCTCCAAGACCTTTACTAAATTCCACATTCCTAGAATTAAAGAAAACTTGGCTACTGAGAGAAGTAAATTAAAGGTGTGCAAATGGAATTTCTACTGAATACTCTAGTCAGTGATCATTACTTACAATATGGAACGTTTTCTCTAAATTTTACTGAGATCAAAGAATAATAACTGGTCTGGTGCAGTAGTTCATACCTGTAATCCTAGCACTTTGGGAGGCTGAGGTGGGAGGATCACTTAAGCTCAGGAGTTCAAGACCAGGCTGGGCAAGATGGCGAGACATCATTTTTAAATAATAATAATAATAAAGAACAGAAACCTATTGATAAAGAGCTTTTAAGAATATAAAAATATGCTTGAATGTCCTTATTGCTTTAATCTTAAAATTCTATGTCAAATATTCAGACGTCTTATTTGGATGATTCTTGGTCTGCTCCCCTGATGTATTGCTCTTTTTAATATGGTCTTATTAAAATGAGCAATCATTACATCAACTGAGCACAATCATATCAATAGTAAATGTAATTTAAATTTGAGACACACCCAAGTGTGATCCCACTGACAAGTAGATTTAAGGAGCAAAACAACAAAAACTAATTCTGCCTTTCAGTGGGAAAGACAGACTAATATGAGTATCCATTACATGCCAGTTACTTATATATGAGATATTGCTTTATTATCAAAAAGCCCAGTGAAGTCAGAATTATATCCCCAAAAGTTAAAACTGAGGCACAAAAGAAAAGGATTTGTTCCAAAACACGTTCCTCATGTGTAAGTGGGCCAGCATTCAAATGTTGGACTCTCAAACTGCAAAACTTCTAATAATCTTTCAAGGTCAGAAACATATTATTTTTCCCTCACAGTTTTGGAAGTATAATTTTAATAATAAAAATATTTTTGTTTGTTCCTTTTTTAATATTTTTCCATTTCTAGAGAGATAAAAGAGCAAAGAAATGTAGTGTAAAACTTCCACCATTTCTATGATCAAGGGTAGTGACAGCATTCACTACAGGTAGAAACCTCCTGTTTGGTTTGGGAAAATGCATCAGTGGGTCTTTGGGTTATGGATGTCTAATATGCAGTTGAAAGACACAGAAGAAAACTTTACCTAATGAAGACAATAGGTGTGTTCTTAGGTGGAGAGAGTCTTCTAACAGGAATTGGTTTTTTTGTCTTCTCTGCATTGAAAGTGAAGTAACAGGAATTGGTTTTTTTGTCTTCTCTGCATTACAGGCGCGGTGGCTCATGCCTGTAATCCCAGCACTTTGGGAGGCCAAGGTGGGCGGATTGCCTCAGCTCAGGAGTTTCAGACCAGCCTGGGCAACATGGTGAAACCCCGTCTGTACAAAAATACAAAACATTAGCCAGGTGTGGCAGCGTGAGCCTGAAGTCCCAGCTACTCTGAAGGCTGAGGCAAGAGAATTGCTTGAACCTGGGAGGCAGAGGTTGCAGTGAGCTGAGATTGTGCCACTGTACTCCAGCCTGGGTGACAAAGCAAGAGTCCATTTCAGAAGCAAACCAAACCAAACAAAAAGGTGAAGAAGTAATGAACTTGGGGTCACCGATCTGATAATTGAGAAAAGAGTGAAATGTGAGATGAGTACGCCTGTGACACTAACAGCCAGCAATGACTCCCGAAGAGGGAATGGAACTCTGGGACTTTTGAAGGAATAATATGTGGCATTGAGCTTAAAGTGTTTTTCTTTTTTCTTCTATTTTATAAATCCCTTACGCTATCCTCAAATTCACAAGAAATCTGATACATCTTGTAATGTATCACACAGGGATTAGTGGTTCATGTAATCCCAGCGTTTTGGGAGGCTGAGATGGGAGGGCTGCTTGAGTTCAGGAGCTCAAGATCAGCCTAGGAAACATAGTGAGACCTCATCTCTACTAAAAATTAAAAAAAAAAATTGGCCAGACGTGGTGCACACCTGTAGTCCCAGCTACTCAGGAAGCTGAGGCAGGGATCACTTGAGCCCAGGAGTTCAAGGCTGCAGTGAGCCACAATCATGGGATACGGTGGGGGACCCTGTCTCAATAAAAGAAAGAAAGGAAGGAAGGAAGGAAGGAAGGAAGGAAGGAAGGAAGGAAGGAAGGAAGGAAGGAAGGAAGGAAGGAAGGAAGGAAGGAAGGAAGGAAGGAAGGAAGGAAGGAAGGAAGGAAGGAAGGAAGGAAGGAAGGAAGGAAGGAAGGAAGGAAGGAAGGAAGGAAGGAAGGAAGGAAGGAAGGAAGGAAGGAAGGAAGGAAGGAAGGAAGGAAGGAAGGAAGGAAGGAAGGAAGGAAGGAAGGAAGGAAGGAAGGAAGGAAGGAAGGAAGGAGGCAGTCTGATAACTTTATATTAGACACGCTCTCAAGCCCTGCCCACACATGAAACAGGTCAAGCACTATTAATACTTACTGAGTACTTACATTGTGCTGAGCACTGTCCTCTATCTATCTATCTATCTATCTATCTATCTATCTATCTATCTTCTATCTATCCTCCTTAACTCTCACAGAAAACATAGGAGATAAGTAATTTAAAAATGTACATTTTTAAAATGTGGAAGCTGAGATGCAAAGAGAGTACATAACTTGGCCATAGTTACATAGCTAGTAAAAGTTGGGTCTGGGATTTGAATCTGAGTCTTCATTCTTAACCAATTTAAATGACAGTGATGCAACTACTCCTACATTTCTTTTCCTGGGAGGGCAGTGCATTGGTAAAGTTGCACCTCAAACAAACAAACAAACTAACTAACTAGTGCTTTTCACAATGCATGTAAAGGCCTGAGATGAGGGGATAGTGATAAGTAGCAAGAAGGTGACAGTGAAGAAACTGGCTGTAGCACAGATGTGACACAAAAGCTCTTTTCCCCAAAGAGTTTACAGAGAGTAGTGAGTTATTCAGTATATAGCAGTGAACCAAGAAACCTATGCCAGGTTTATAGAAGGATGGTTAGAGTAAATAAAGTTTTTCACCACTTCTCTCATTTATTTTTCATGGCATCTTGCCTGACCTTGCCTGGAGAATCCCAGACCATCTCTTCCTGGTTAGGGCACATGCCAGTGCTTTCTGCCCATGGACCTGTCATCATTTGTTCCAGCTGCGACTAAATCAATCAGGGATGAAGGAAGCAGAGTTCTATTACCAGAAACAAGTCCGAAAAATAATTAGGATACCTGCCAATCTTGACTTTAACATTCACCAACCTCTCATTCAACTAACCCCTCTTGATTCTTCTACTTTAGTCTTTTTCTCCCACTCGTACCCTGTCTGCATAGACAGTACCCTAAATCACCCTCCCAGTGCAGGAATTCTGTAATCCAAGTATTACAATATGTTACAAATATATAATATATGTTTATCTCATTACTAACACTACCTTTGATTAAATAAACATGTATTTTTGGAACGACTTCAGATACATTCCCATAAAGTACCTTTTATATTCACTAGCTAGGAAAGTTTTAAAACACCTTCAAACCTTTGATCTCCTCCTATTGAGAAGTTAAGAATATGCCATGCCTCCTTGCTTTCTTTTTTTAAATGTAAAGTTGCAGCAATTTATTCAATTGTGATATGACTGGAGTGACAAGTAAAGGAGCAATTAAAATCTACTCCTTTAGCAATTTTCAAATATATAATATTACCTGTAATCATCATGATACACGATAGATCTCAACTTATTCCTCCTAAATGAAATTTTGTGTCCTTTGACCAGTATCTCCCCAAACTCCTGGCCTCCAGTAACCACCATTTTACTCTTTGTTTCTATGGGTTTGATGTTTTTACACTCCCTATATGTGAGATCATGCAGCATTTGTCTTTGCTTGGCTTATTTCACTTAACATAATGTCTTCCAGCTTCGTCCATGTTTTCACAAATGACAGGATTAGCTTCTTTTAAAAGGCTGAATAGTATCCCATTGTGGATATACAACACAGTTTCTCCATCCATTCATCTGCTGATGGTCAGCTAGGCTGATTCCCTTTCTTGGGCATTAAAAATAATGCTGCAATGAACATGGGAGTGCAGACAGCTCTGTGATATACTGATTTTACTTCCTTTCGATATATTCCCAGTTGTGAGATTGCTGGATCACATGGTAGTTCCATTTCTAATTTTTCAAGGAAACTCCATACTATTTTCTATAATGCCTATACTAATTAACATTCCCATCAACAGTGTACAGGGTTCCCCTTTTTTCACGTCTTCAGAAACAATGTCCTCTTTTTTTTTTTCAAATTTTTATTTCCATAGGTTTTTGGTAAACAGGTGGTGTTTGGTTACTTGAATAAGTTCTTTAGTGGTGATTTGCGAAATTTTGGTGCACCCATCACCCAAGTAGTATACACTGGACCCAATTTGAAGTCTTTTCTCCCTCACCCCCTTCCCACGCATTCCCTGAGTCCCCAAAGTCCCTGCTTGCTTTCTGAGTGGGCTTTTAATTGCATCCACCGATGGAATGTGGCAGAAAAGTTTTTATGTGACTTCCAAACCTAGGTCTTAAGAAGATGCAGCTTCCTCCTAGCTCACTGGAACAGCTTCTCTGCAAGCCCTGAACTGCTGTGTCAGAAGTCAGATTACCTTGAAACAACCAACTGTATGCATTCTAGCCAACAGTCTCAGTAGAGTCCATTCACTCTGCCATACCTACCAAGCAAGACACGATTGCAGAAGCTGCCAAATTATTCCAGGCTTCAGCCATGCAAGTCACTCTTAGTCATTTGTGTCCTTACAGTCGAGGTCCCAGAGATGGACATGACATCATGATGTACACTAATAAGATATCTGTTATTTTATGACACTAGTTTTGGGGTGGTTTTCTCTGCAACTGTAGATAACCAGAACACCAGCATTTTAATAGAATTTCAAGATAGGAGAAAAATAAATGGAATAACAAGTACTATTCACTTGGAACCGGTGCATGGGAATATGTCTCACCAAAACACATCAGCTGTCATTTGTATTTCAACAGAGAAAAGATTTAAAGCTCTTGTCCTAGAATCTTAGAGTCTTTACTAAGGGAGAACCTTACTCACACCTACCAACACACCTCTTAAAAATCATCTCATCTCATGATGGGCAAGATGTTCAATTTTGAGTTCTAAAAATCTAATTAAAACAACTTTAAACTTAACAAGGGGATACATGTATGACTTGGAAAAATACAAAAATAGCAGACAGAGAAACAAAGAGCTTCAGGGATCAGGACATGATTTCAGGAGACTCGGTTCATCAGAACTGTCTCACTCTCATTCAATTATATCTGATCTCTGTCTCTGCTTGGCTTTATTCAAATATCATTGAAAATGGTAACCAGCATGCAATTCCATAGCCTCCAGTGCAGCAATATCAGCAGAAAGATTTCCTGCCCTAGAAGTCACCAAATAACACAGAAAAGAATCCATGCCTATCCTTTGGGATAATCGTTGTGTCTGGATGGGGTGCTATGATTAATTCATCCTAAAGGACAAGACATCCCTGTGCTTGAGCCTAAAAGGGATAATTTGACAGTCTCACACAGGCCACTTTGCAATGTGGAGAAAGATTTCTAAAAGAAAGGAGACACTTTTGGCGGGGCGCAGTGGCTCACGCCTGTAATCCCAGCACTTTGGGAGGCTGATGCGGGCGGATCACAAAGCCAGGAGATCGAGACCACCCTGGCTAACACAGTGAAACCCCGTCTCTATTAAAAATACAAAATCTTAGCCGGGCATGGTGACAGGCGCCTGTAGTCTCAGCTACTCGGGAGGCTGAGGCAGGAGAATGGCGTGAACCTGGGAGGCGGAGCTTGCAGTGAGCCGAGATCCGGCCACTGCACTGCAGCCTGGGTGACAGAGCGAGACTCCGTCTCAAAAAAAAAAAAAAAAAAAAAAAAAAGAAAGAAAGAAAGGGGATACTTTGGCTAGAAGACAGAAATTGGAACATTGTGATGAGAAAACAAAAATCTGATGGCAATCCTAGCCTACTATCCCTTTTCTTCCATAAGTAAATAGAAGATTTAAACTCAGTATGGAATGTTTGGTTCAGGCAGTCTACAGTGTTAAGATTCCATAAAATGTAACATTTTGGAAAACTATACCATGCTTACCTCATATATGCCTTAAACTGTGTACTCTAAGTAATTTTAAAAGTAAGGTCAAGGTATTTGGAAAGCAAAGTTGCTGAGGAGTTGTCAGAAGAAATTATAGAGCAAATTAAATTTATTAAAATTAAATACGTTTAATTTTCCCTCTTAAATTGTGTGCAAAATAAATTGATTCTTAACAATTTTATACTAAAACAGAAAGCAAAACCTCCAAGTATATTCAACAAGCATTCCTATATGTATTATTCATAGAATAATTTATTAATAAGTATGAGTATGCTTTTGTATTGACATATTCATCCACATGCCTTGGAAATGAGGAGTACAAAGTACTTTCTTAGCCTGCAAGAATTAATTGCATATTATATAAGTACCTATATGGTAGAAAAGGAATCGTGATATAACTAGAAAAGTTCTGAGCACTGAATTTAGAAAGACCTCAGTACAGGTATTTCACCTCTTTCATCTAGTTTCAGCCTTCATGTAATGGGGGTCATAAAGGAGTCATGACATATGTGAGTAAATGATTAAGTCAATCAAGTCAATTTAATTGATTGCTTATGTCCAACTTTTACTTAAGATAGAGATTGGCTAAAAGAAACGGGAACAAGTTAGAAACTACATTTTCTCAGATCCTTCCATGGGTCAAATAGAACCCATTGCTTATTTTGTAAATAAAATCTTATTGGAACATAGCCACCCTCATTCATTAACATGTTGCCTACAGATGCTTGAGTGCTTCAAGGACAAAAGTGAGAAGTTAGGACCAAATTACACAGCTGCAAAGCCTAAACTACTCACTACCTGGCCTCTTCAAAGAAAAAGTTCAATCCTTGCTCTAGTTCAAACTCTTAAAGAAGGAATTCTTATGAATTCTAGATAACTCCACCCTTTTTTCTTTCCATCTTAGTGAGTTAGAACAGAATTTTGATCACTTATCTTTTCAAAACAAACTCTTGACAGTGAAGTTTATTGGACCATAAGACTACATTTAGATTGCTACCTCACCAAGGACTGGGCAGGAGTTCCTGGTCTTACTGCTGCTGTCTATCCAACTTTCCCTATATGAACTGGATATTTCTTTTTTCATCTTCTTTTCTTCTTCAATTTCTATTCTAGCGTGAATGAAGGTGTACACAAGTTTGGATCAAAGAATCATTAACTCCATGGTAGTTCCCCTTGACTGTGGTTTCACTTTCTACAATTTCAGTTACCTGCAGTACTAAGATATTTTGAAAGAGACAGAGCACATTCACATAACTTTTATTACAGTACATTGTTATAATTGTTATATTTTACTATTAGTTATTGTTATTAATATCAAATTATGCCTAATTTATAAATTCAGCTTTATCATAGGAATTATGTATACTTAAAAAAACATAGTATACAGGGGTTTGGTACTATCCGTAGTCTCGAGCAGCCACTAAGGGTCTTGGAGCATATCCCCCCATGGACAAGGGAGGCTATTGTATTAGTACCTAGGAAAACAAGCTGTTAATGATGGTCACCTGAGAAAATGACCATTGATGTTGGAAAGGTAGGAAATATTTGAGAATGCAAAAAATCCACTTCTAAAAGTGGCTGGCTAATATAAAGGAAGTGGAGGTGCAGAGTGGCTGGGTAGCTGCTCAGGAGAAACCTCTCCCACTCTCTGTGGCTAAAAGCAAAAGGATTTACTGAATATTCAAATCCCAGTCTGTTAAAGATGTAGTTACTAATTTATTTCTATAGAATAACACATGAGGCATGCAGAGAGCCGAAGACAACAGTGGGCACCAAGAAGACAATGCAAAGTGCTCACAGAGTGACCCAGGCCAAGAGACCAAAGTGATATATAGATAGAGAAACAACCTATGGAGGGCTAAATGAGCAACCCAACTCAAGATGATTTTCGCCAGCAGGAGTGGAGCAAAGGAACTGTCTACAGATGGCTCTACAAACCTGGGCTTAGAGAAGTATGGTAAGCACCTGTGTCATCCAAGGCCTGAAAGTAACACAGAAATGGAAAAATCTTAATTCATTTTTTTAAGTCCAAAGCTAACCCAAGAGGAATATGATTATGGGAGCCTTAGTTTGGAGCATCAGTCCTATGGGCAGCACTGGGCTAAATGACTTCCTCGGTGCTTGGAATAATAATAATTTTAAAAAGCAGAGCAAGTTATAAGAAAAGAAGCTGCAGGTGGAAGCCAGAGAAATTCCCAGAATTAAGTCCAAGGAGTGAAGTTTTAAACAAGAAAGAGGAGTTGAGAAAGCTGAAACCTGTCAGGAATCAGAGTAAACTGCACGGAGAGAAACCATTAAAATAGAGACAATGCTGAAAAGGGCATGCATCGTTGAGGACCCCACTCTTAATAAACTGGGTGTAGTCTTTAAGGAATGGAGACAGGCCAGCTAACCTAAAGGCATGGGACTGAACGTACACTTACAACGTTTCATATCATTTGATTTGCCTATTTCTGCAATACCTGATAATGTGGGTTTTATTTTGTTTCCATGAAAAGTTATTTTTGTACATTGTAGCCAGTAGCATTGTTGAAGAGAGACTGTTCCAGGTATCCAATAAGAGGCTCAAGACTGTGGAAACCTCTATAAAGGAAATAAAGACCCTCTATGACATGAGCCTCTGAGAACTATGGTATACACCTGATTCTCCCACAAGTTGATTTATGAACTGGTTACCCTATTCTTACAGCAGGCTGCTTCTCACATAGGTCTACCTTATTTGTTATGTTAACAGCATCTAGTTAGCCCCAGCTGTTCCCAATACTAGTACACTTCATATTCTGTAAGTCTATCCCCCTTAAACTTTGACAGACAGCAACACTGCCTTGCAGAAACCAGGACTGGCTGTTTAAGAACAGTCTGTGTAGGCTGGCTAACACATCCTTTTCTACATATTTAACATCATCTGGAAGCATTTTTGTTTTCCATGAAAAACACACATCACCTGATTATTCTATGGTTCATTGCTATAGAAAATGTTTCCTAAATAAAAATAACAGAAAAAACTTTTAAAAATACAAGAACAGAAGAAATCTATGCAGTTCTTTATTAGCATGATTTCAGTGGCCAAGAATTTAGAAAGATCGGCTCCCAAATAAATCGACATAAAACTGATGTATTTGAGCCAGGGGGTATTTAAATACTAATTGACAATATGGCAAAGATTAAGGAGAGTACACTTGTAAAAAATTTCTTAAAATGGATTTAATTCCCCAAAGCTACTACCATAATCAAATCCAATCACGTAAAAGTCATGTTTAAAAACACTTTAAAGAAAAAGGCAGTAGTCATCATTTGCCTGCTTCTTTACTTCAAGACTTTCAAAAAATAATGCCAAAAGGATTTTTGCTCATGGGTTTTGGTTTATTCTACTAAAGACAGTAGAAATTTCTTTAGTTTTTCATTACTTGAAAAGGATAAAGGTGGAAATGGAAGGATTTTATCTGTAAGTAGTTTCAACAATTGATGACCAAAGCTGCTAAAATATGAAATTAATTAAGAGAGAAGGGAATAAGTATAAACTACATTCTAGAACAGATCTTAGAAACTCAAGATCTAGGCTTAAACACATGCAATATCAAGATGCAAGCAGTAAGGAGAGGTGGAGACTGGAAAACTGGAGCGTGTCTTCTCTTAACAAAACTCAAAAATCACAGCACTTTAAAGCAGTATGAGGGAATAAGGTCAAAGTCTACTGTATTTTGAATGTCAGCAATGGTCTACAGCCATACCACCCTGAACACACCCAATCTCATCTGAGTATCAGCAATATTTGATATAATTGGAGACATGTTTCATTTGCTACAGTAGATAAACATTAACAGGAATTGTGAAAAGTCCTCAAATTCTTTATTTCATTTAATCCTAACTCTCTGAGATAGGCATGATTATCCCCACTTTTCAGAAGAGGAAACAGATTGCAGTCTAGGGCCTAGAATAATTCCTGGCACACAGTAGGCATTCAATCAACATTTGTTGAAAGTCTGAATGAATGACAGAACTTTTCCCATCTATATTTTATATTATGATGTGAGACTGAGACTCTGTAAGCTTTATTTTCCTCCTATTGGGTTTTGTCAGTGAGGGACACTAGAGGGAACAGGTAAGCAGGAGGAGGGGAAAAGGAGCTTCTTCCTGGAGCTTGCTGTTCCATTCACCATCACATCAGCCACAACCCTTCTCCCAACAGCAACAGCTGGTTCTAGTCTCCAGCTTCTTCGACACTGACAGAACTGGCCTCACTGCATCCCCGCAGAGCTACCAGCAGTAGCTAGACAGCACCTCCTGTTCCAAGGTCTGAGCCCTAACTCTGCAAAGCCTCTCCTCCAAGCTCTTGATGTAGTAGCATGAGCCAGGTGGCACTCCCTCCTTAGAAGCCAGAGTCCTTAGTTCCCAGGGACAACTACACGTTCCTGAGTACCAGGACCAGCCGGCCAGCTTCCTCTCCTCCGAGGTCTGCATCCTAGTTCTGCAAAACCCCTCACTTGAGTTTTCAGATTCTGAAAACCCCAACTCCTTTTTATTCCTCCAGCTGAGGGATGGAAGCTCTTTCTTGTGTTTCTTCTGTTTCTTATACTACGTCAGTATTTTTTTTTTTTTTCCTTTTCTCCAGTTTCAGACTTCCAATCCCAAATTAACCAATTCTCAATATGTTTTCTGTCAAAATATCTAATATGGTTCTAGTTTCCCGTCTGGGCTATGACTGATACAGGATAGCTACCTCATAGAACTATTTTGGTGATTAGTTTATATCTAGTTCATAGGAGATTCTTACCAGTCATTATTTGATTCCTCACTTAGAGTATATGACTCTCTCCCAGTTTAATATCTTCTACATATTTGATCATCATCTTTCTATGCCTTCACCCAGGGTAATAGGGTTTGGCTGTGTCCCCACCCAAATCTCATCTTGAATTATAGCTCCCATAATTCCCACATGTCGTGGGAGAGAACCCATGGGAGGTAATTGAATCACAGGGGCGCGTCTTTCCCATGCTGTTCTCATGACAGTAAGTCTCAGGAGATCTGATGGTTTTATCAAGGGGAGTTCTTCTGCACACACACTCTTGCCTGCCGCCATGTAAGCCATGTCTTGCTTCCTCTTTGCCTTCTGCCATGATTGTGAGGCCTCCCCAGCCACGTGAAACTGTGAGTCAATTAAATCTCTTTTCTTTATAAATTGCCCAGTCTCAGCTATGTCTTTATTAGCAGCGTGAGAACAGACTAGTACACAAGTTAATGCCAACACAGCTAACTAGAACAAGCCTGAGACTGAAACCCTGTTTTATATCAACAGAATTCATCTTCAAAATGGACTTCACTCTTTTAGGTATGTTACTATCTTTCTACAATGAGCATGAATTATTTTCATCATTGGATCATGAAAAAATTAAACCAATTGTCATTTTGAAAAAAAAACACATTTAGTGCCTTAGACTAGCTTTGACTGCAACATGATGGACTGAAAAGACAGAGGGCTTGGGAAATGTAATCGAAGCTTACTGCTAACTAATTAATGTACAACTGCAGGCAAGTCACTGAACCACTCCACTTTCCAGTTCTCTGGAAAAGAAAATGAGAAGCTTGAACGAGACAATGTCCAAGATCTCTTTCAGCTGGCTCACTCTAAATAAAAGGATGAGTGTTATCTCCGCATATTTCATATCACTAAGATATTTTTGACAACGAAGTGATTTTAGACCTACTACATTTCCAAAAACAAGAAACTGAATTAAAGGAATGAGTACTTCTTTCTTTATGCTGATGTGAAGCTAGTAATATCAAACCTGGAAAAAAAATCCAAGTGAAATTAATTTCTCAAAAATGTCAGTACTTCAATGGTCAATTAACTTTAAGCCTAAGAGAAAGGGAAGCTAGTCTAGCTGAAATTGTAATTGTAAGGAAGCTATACATGCCTTCTTACCAAGAAGGAGTACCTCTATAATAGTGGCAAGACTGGTGGTATGATGTGATCACAATGCTATCCAATTTTGTGGGTGTAGAGTATGGTGTTAAACTTGCCAACTAGAACATCAAGTTCAGTTAACAATCCTTTGTGGCCTCCAAATTGCCACTGTGGCATCCAGCTGTCTCTTCACCAGGGACTTCAAACAGTACAGCTGACACCACAGGCAGCAGCTAGCTAAAGTCTCCCCTACACGTTTAGAAAGAAATAACCACAACCACGAAGGCCAAAGAATTTTTTGCAGCTGCCCTAGTGTCCAAATAAAGATCCTCATTCCAAAGTAGTAAAGTGACAAGAGCCTGAAATATCTGAAGAAGGAAAATCCCAGCTCAGAAAAGAAAAATGTTATCCGCATGATTACCTCTATAATAAAACACTTTTCCTTCTCCTTTTCTTCTGTCTTCCCTTTTTCCCTTCCTTTCTCTCTCCCTTCCTTGCTTCCTTCCTGCCTTCTTGCTTCTCCCTTAAAAAATACGGTCCCTAAATTTATTAAGCTATTATAGTAGTGAAGACTGTTTAGAAAAAGATAAAAATCATAGCCCCTGAATTCATTTAGCTCTCAATCCACAAGGTAAAAATAAGAATCACGTACAATAGTAGAATTGAGTAATATATAGTATAATAAAGGTATGTACAAGATTCTGTAAGAGTACACAGCAAGTCAGAGTGAGAATTTAATGTCACAAAAGGAGAAATTCTTGATATGAATCATGAAAAATGTGTGAGAGTGACGTGATAGGAAAGAGGGGAAAGCGGGGGCCATCTGGGCAGCATGAATAGAATGTGAATTGTCAATCAAATGAGAAGCAGCCCAGCACCTCCTCAGATCTGTGAATCAGGGCGTTGTGTCTGAAGTGGAAGGTATATGAAGAAGCAAGGACAGATGAGATGAAGGAGACAGCAGAGGTAAGACATGGTGCAAATGTATGTGAAACTAGTGTTTGGATCAGTACTGCACATAATGAGAAACCTTTGAATGAAGCTTGACATGATAAGATTTACATTTTAGAAAAATTATTTGGGGGTCAATGTAGAGAACAGATTGGACCAGATAACATTGGGCAGAAAGCAGGGAAAACATTAGAGATTACTGCAGTGTTTCGGGGATGATCTAGGAGCATTTGGCTTCAGATAGCAACAACTGGAGAGGAGAGGACAGACACAAGACACCAAAGAACTGGATTAGAATGACTGCATACTGGAGGGTGTGAATGAAATAGAAAAGAGGGTATAGGGAGTGAGGATTCTTTCTAAGACTTTATTTTGTTGCTACTTATGTTTATCTTTGCTGGGTCTCAATTATACAGGCTCAGAGGTGGAATCGAGTCCTATGTTTGTGGAAAGAAAAAAAAAAACTCTAATTTTAATCTTTTATCTGTGGTTGTGGTACCTGAAATTATTTATCATGGAGTTAATTCCTGTGGTTTCAAAGATATATTATCCCACAGGAATCCCAAATTACAATGCCTATTACTCCGGGTAGGAGTAATACCATAAGCCTGTCAGAAAAGTGCTCTGAAAAGAACTTCTTCAGAGAAGTACTCCTAAAAAACGAAAACAAATGTTTTTTCTTGGAGCAACCTTGGGCATAATATTTGTCTTCTATGTTAACTTTAATATATAAATAGCATTTTAAGGACATTTTCAATAGCACCTGAGAATAAGTTATACTCTATGTATATATGTCAATGTTACAGTATTTTCTGTGGCTCAATATACTACCAAACTTCCACAAAGTTAAGGATTTCCATTTGACATGCACAGTCTTGAGTGCATCTCAGAAGAGTCTCTGTGTTAAGGAGAATGAGCTTTGCTAGACAAGTTGGATACAAATTGTCTGAGAGGAGGAATATTGGGTATTAGTAGTCCAACATCAGAAAATGGGCATGAAAGGGGAGGAAAGATGGAAGAATATTTAAAGCAAATTCTTCCTTAGGATTTTTCCATAAGTTTAGCACATAAATTAAAACACGAGGAAGAAGTCAAGGCTAGAGATGTACATCTGGGAGTCAGAAATTGCATAAAGCGAAGACAAAGAAATAGGGAAGCATGAAACCCTGAGAAATTCTAACACTTAAGGGGCAAAAATAAGGAGGCTATGAAATCGGCCAGAAAGGTAAAGGGAATAGAGACTTTATTTAATAGTATGGTTACTTAGATCAGGCTACATTGAGGCGATGACCTTTGGCACAGACCTGAAGGATTTAGAGAGCCAGCTATGTGGGCATCTGATATAACATCATCTCTAGCCTAAGGAACAACCACGGCAAAGTCCTTAGGAGGTGCCTGG
Organism: Macaca mulatta; assembly: GCF_049350105.2. Taxonomy (NCBI): domain Eukaryota; kingdom Metazoa; phylum Chordata; class Mammalia; order Primates; family Cercopithecidae; genus Macaca; species Macaca mulatta. Next base: position 131,570,061 of record NC_133413.1, on the reverse strand, counting down.
AAAGTTCAAGGAAGACCAAAAGGTCAGTACAGTCAGAGTGGAGTGGGCAAGTGTGGGAGCCGAAAGAGATGAAGTGAAAGATGTGACGGGAGAGGATGATGCAGGGACTTAAAGGCTCTTGTCTTGACTCTAGCTTTTACTCTAAGGGATCTGGGATACTATTTCAGGGTTTTAAGCAGAGGAATGAAATACTCCTGCCACTATGTTTAGAGTAAGCTATAGGGCAGGCAAAGACAGACAGAATAACCAGCTAGAACACTATTAGGTGAAAAATAATGTTGGCTCAGACTAAGATAATGATGGCTCAGAATAAGATGAACTAGAGGAAGTGAAGTGAGAATTGACTGGATTGTGAATATATCTTAAAGGTAGAGCCAATAGTTCCAATAGTTATATATTAATTATATGTAGGATGTAACAGAAAGAGAATAGTTAATGATTACTCCAAGTATCTTTGCCAGGAAAACTTCAAGAATGGATGCATCAACTGAGATGGAAAAGGCGGTTTTGGTAGAAGTTCACGATTGAGGTTTGGACATATTAAAATTGAGGTAAGTCTTATATATTCAAAAGCAGATTTCAAGAAGGTAGTTGTTATGTAGGTCTGCTTTTGGGGATGATAGAGCTAGGCTGGAACTATACATGTGAGAGTTGTTGGTATCATAGAGGGAACTTAAAGCTCTCTAACTAGCTGAGAATAATAAAAAAGCAAGAGTAAGTCAGAACAGGACCATTGATTGAGGCCTGGAGTTTCTATCACCAAGAGTTTAGGGAGAAGAGGAACCACTAATAAAGATAGGAAAAGAGTGGCCAATTAGGTAGGAAGAAAACTAAGAAAGTGTGGTGGTCTAGAGCCTGACTATACAAAATACACATAGAAGGAGAGAGGGGAGGATCTAATGTATCAGATGCCACCAACAGATCAGAAAGTAGCCTAAAATTTGCAATTGGATTTAATAACATGGAAGTAATTTAGTGAACCTGACAGGCAGTTTCAGTGGAACGGTGGTGGTGAGATCCTGAATGAAAACAGCTCTTTCAAGGAACACCAAAGGCCAGTACCTTTTGGTGCTCTAGACTTCCCCTGTAAGCCTGTTCAATTTCTTCATGGCATTTACACAATGGCTACAAAGATTTCTTTATAGCCATTTACACAATAGCTATAAAGAAATCGGACAGGCTTTCAGGGCAAGTAGTGTAAGAAAAGTTTATTTGTATTTTAAAACAGGAGAAAAATAGTATGCTTATATGTTAATGGGAACATGTGGAAGAACGAATGGGAAATGAAATAGAAATAGTGATGGTACAAAATGCACAAGAAGTTTAATCTGGTAGAAATAGTACAAACAGTGTTTGTGCAGAGGGACCCTGAGTCAAGGGGAGGTTCATAGTTTCTTTTTAGGGTAAGATAAACAAGTGTGGAACAGAAACAAGCCAGTAGAATTAAAGTGATTTAAGACAGGGAAGAAAAAGAAATTATATATAGTGCGCATCTCAATGGAGGTGAGAAGAAGGATTAAGAGTACAGATGGAGACTTGACCCATGCACACAGTGATAACTCCTCCCTCTAATCCCCGAAGGAAGGATGACACAGACGAGATGCAAGGTTAAAGCAAGGGAATAAAAGTGAGGATGTGTGCATTTTAGTGGTAATGTAGAAAGCAAGGACAGCTGAGCAAGGGAGTGTATGTGCTCAGTTTAGAAAAGGAGTGAATTTTGGAATATCTGCTGAGAAGAAGAAAAAGGATCATGACTAAAGATACAAGTAAAGATGTGTCAGCTGGCTGAGGTCAATGTCTACATGAAGTTAAAAAAATCTTACGTTAATAGTGGCACCAACTCATACAGTATAGTGATTATTTTCTGCAGTTTTTTTTTTTTAAATAGCCCAATTGTAAGAGGTAAGAAGGCAGATGGGGGATTGATCTAGGGTCCTGGCTTGTCAGGCAGATGCTTTAGAAATAAAAGAAGGCAAGAATTGATGGTGCTGGTGCTTGAGTTGTGACACTGGTTAACCATGAAGTCCAGGCTGTGTAGAGATGCAAATAAAGGCAAGAGGGGACAGAGAGAGAAACAAATAGAGGGCAAGGAATAGATGGTTCCTTAAGGTAGAAAAGCAAGTAGATGGCTGGGTGCAGTGGCTCATGCCTATAATCCCAGCACTTTGGGAGGCTGAGGCGGGTGGATCATTTGAGGCCAGGAGTTCAAGACCAGCCTGGTCAACATGGTGAAACCCCGTCTTTACTAAAAATACAAAAATTAGCCGGGCAGTAGTGGCGTGTACCTGTGATCCCAGCTACTTGGGAGGCTGAGGCAGGAGAATCGCTTGAACTCGGGAGGTGGAGGCTGCTATGAGCTGAGATCATGCCACTGAACTCCAGTCTGGATGACAGAGTGAGACCCTGTCCCCTCCGGCCCACACACACACACACACACACACAAAGAAAGAAAGAAAGAAAAGCAAGTAGATGTGAAAACTGAAAGAGGGTGATGTGAGCTAATTCCAGATAACAATTTTAGGATATGGATAACTAAAGTGGAATATTGGGACAGTAAAGATGCCTTAGAGTAGAGTTGGATGGGTCATTTTCGTTGATGCTTGAGTCACTGAGAGTACTGGCAGGATATATCATAAAGAGGAAAATTGTGACTGAGGTATTCAAGCCTTCTTTTTTCCTCTTCAGCTCCTAAGTTGGCCTTCAACCCATGGTACCATTCATGGTGTTCGCTTAACTGAGAGTTTGCTGATCCCTGATATAAATGTCCTCTTGGTGTGTGGTAATAATTCAATTTCTTCCCAAAGCACCTAACCTATTTCTAAGACAACAGTTAGAAAGAGGAAAAAAGAAGTTTGGTAACTCTTCCTGTAAGTACTGCTTCGTAACTATCCCAAAACGTTCTGATGTAAAATAACCATTTCATTAAGTTCAAGGTTCTGAGGGTCAGGAATTCCGAGAGGGATCAGCAATGTCTAGGACCTCACTGAGGCAACTTGATGGCTGAGGGGTGACTGGACATTTGGAGCTGGAATTATCAGGAGGTATCTTCGCGTATGTGCCTGGTGGTCGATGCTGGCAGCTGGGACCTCCGCTGTGTCTGTCACCTACAAGTGGCTGCTTTTTCTTGAGATGTAGCTTCTCACAGCATGGAAGCCTCAGGGTAGAAGACGTCTACCATTCTGGTTAGGGCTTCCAAAGTTAGCATTCCAAGAAAACCAAGTGGAAACTCTATGACCTTTTCTGACCTGGCTTTGGGAGTTGCATAGTGTCATTTCTGCTACTGGTGACAAGCAAGTCACCTAGGTGAGCCCAAATTGAAAGGAGGGGAACCTCACTTCTCAACTGATGAAGTATCAAGAAAATTACAAACATGTTTTAGAACTTCCAAGTGGCATTCATGGGGCTTCCTTAACCCGACCCCCAAGCCTAGTGTGTCCTGTCATAAATGTTCCTTACGTATTATAAAAATGTAATCCCTTTTCTAAACATCGAGCCTATTGCTAGATAGGAGATAAAAACAAGGGAGAAGAAAGTTTAATAACTAATGATAATATCTTTTTACATTTAAAAAATATAGAGTCTGTTAGTCTTTTCATCCCTTTACTTACTTCCTCTGTTAAAGGATCTAAACAATTCTGAGCTCTTGTCTCATGAGAGAAAAATTTTAGGGTAAAAAAAGAACAGCCTGCCCTACTTTGATCTTCTAAAGGTAGAATATTGGGGAATCAAGGGGCAATGACAAGTGTTGAAGATGTAAAGGCCTGGCAGGGCACAGGTTCTTCATGCCATCCCCCTTCCTGGCTTAGGAAAATGAGAGAAAAGCAGAGGAAGGAGGCTCTGATGGTGATGGCCCTAGACACAGAATATTCATCGTGCACTGCCTTACCAGACCCCGCCTTAGGGAGTGAGGAATACCCTAAGGGGGAATGGATACACAGTCATTGTGGAAAGACAGTGTCATAATTAGTCTCAAGGGGATGTCTAGGTCCTATAATGGCTTGAAAGAAACAGAATAGAGTTCTTTGCTTCTTAGTGTGGCATGGCATGAAAAGAGAGTTGTCATACTGTATAGTAAGGATGACACTGAAAGCAAATGTCCCTAGGCCTTAGTATAAAGTGGTATCAAGCAAAGAAAGAAAATCCCAAATTAATTGAGGCATAATGGATGTTCCCACCCCTCCCCATGAAATGGGTGCTTAAAATAAAATTTAAAATGAATTGAAGACAGTTTAAACATATTTATCACACTTGAGCTATGAGCTAGGCTCAAATCCATTTTAACTTTTTCAAAGCTATACATTGTATACATTGTACTCAATTTATTTTACCCCAAAGGCCATGAGTGCTGAAGGACCTGAGGAAGGACCTGCTAATAACATGCCAAAGCATAAAACAGACACCAGGTGAGATTTTATTTGTACTTTTCCTACATAGGTGGCTTTTTTTAACAGTCCATTTTCTGAGAACTTTTGCTTCACTTTTCCCCTCCCCCAAAAATAATCAGAGCTAGCCAAAAAAATTACCCCAGATAAGTTAAAAAAAAAAAAAAAAGAAAGAAAGAAAGCAGATGGGCTTCTCTGAGCTTCAGGATGAGGAGTCACACTGAGTTATAAACGCCTTGAATGAAGGTCCGCTGTTTTGTTCAGCTCTTAATTCCCACAGCAACATGCACAATGCCTTGTAAATCAAACATGCCTAGTAAAAGGGAATTGACTTAAACTAAACTGGAGCTTAAAAATATGAACCCTGTTCCATGAAGGTCAAGCAGGAAGACCTCTAGAAGTGCTAATGTTAAGCTACTTTGCTCTATTCACTTGCAGACAAGACTGGTTAACTCAGACTTTGGTTAGCTTCCCTGGATGTTTTCCTTAAGAATCTCCAGGGCAGGGGCTTCCTGATGGCAAGGTGGCAAAGGTCAACCCCAGCATCTGCACAGCCGATATAAAGGTTCTGCCAGCTACTTCTCGTTTCCTGTCAAGCCAAGGAACAAATTACATGTCCCCAGGAGTTCTTCACACAAGGCTGAGCTCATGATGGATACCCGATAAATTCTTGGGAATGCATATTGAGTTATCTCATTGCAAAGCAACATTGGCAAGAAGGTAAGGGGTAGATAATATCAAATTTAGGCTGAATTCCTTTATTTAGGCTGAATTCCTTTTTTTTTTTTTTTCTTTTTTTGAGATGGAGTCTTTCTCTGTGGCTCAGGCTGGAGTACAGTGGCGCGATCTCGCTCACTGCAAGCTCCGCCTCCCGGGTTCACAACATCTCCTGCCTCAATCTCCTGAGTAGCTGGAACTACAGATGCCCACCACCAGGCCCAGCTAATTTTTTGTATTTTTTCTTTTTAGTAGAGATGGGGGTTTCACTGTGTTAGCCAGGATGGTTTCGATCTCCTGACCTCAGGATCTGCCTGCCTCAGCCACCCAAAGTGCTGGGATTATAGGCGTGAGCCACCGTACCCGGCCTCTTTCTGAAGCCCAGGCTAAAGTGCAGTGGTGCCATCTCAGCTCACTGCAACCTCCGCCTTCCGGATTCAAGCTATTCTCTTGCCTCAGCCTCCCCAGTAACTGAGATCACAGGCGCACACCACAGTGCCCGACTAATGTTTGTATTTTTAGTGGAGAGGGGTTTCCACCATGTTGGCCAGGCAGGTCTCAAACTTCTGACCTTAGGTAATCCTCCCACCTTGGCCTCCGAGAGTGCTGGGATTACAGATGTGAGCCACGGCACCCTACCTAAATTAGGCTGAATTCTTAACTCTACCACCAGTGTGGACTTGTCAAACCTGTAAAATATGGCTAATGAAACACATCCTGAAGGGAGATGAAAGAGATGATAGAAAACATGTGAGAAGTAACAGCCGCCACTGTGTATTGGATGCTATGGTCCTCCCTCAGGTCCCCACTGCAAGAATGAGAGACTCATTTCAGTTGCTTGTAGTGCTGGCACCTGAGTCTCTCTCCAGGAATTGCCCTAAGCTGAAGACAGCCACTTTGCTCTAGGTCACATTCTGTGGTGCACGCTCTATATGGCGCTGGCTGAGGCCCTTGCTGCAACTACAGGGAAGCTCAACTCCTCTCTCTGACCAATCCACCTCTTTCTACTACCCCAGAGGTTATTTGTCCCATAGGCACTCTCCAACAAACTTCCTGCTTGCAAGTCTCTTTCTCACAGCCTATTTCTGGAACTGACCTACGACAAACTTGTCCAAAGAAAATGATTCCTGTGACTCAAATAGAGATGAAAGACTTTATTGATGGAGCTCCTAAAGACCAGGTGGCTTCCAACTGAAGCAGAGTGAGGGTTTTTATAGGATGGTAGGCACTTGAGTACCTGGCCTTGAGGTTTTTGACTGGGCAGCAATTTAGCCAACTTTAACCCACACTCACAGTTGAACATCCTTCCTGTTTACATACCCCTTGCTTAGAGTCCTTGGTAATTACACAATCGCAATACCCATCAGAACATTTTTTACATTTTTTCGAAGCCTTGTGGTTTATCAGCTAGTCAAAGTTTATGAAATGAGTGAATTAGATAGCAAACGAGAAAGAAAGGGGGACAAAGAAGGCAGTGGGAACATGAGGGAACATCAGTGTTGGTGGGTTTTTTTTTTTAGTCCTTTTACACACATATTGCATACTTATCACATCTCAGACTCTGTGCCGAGGTTATGCATGCACCATCTTCAATCTTTTCCTTAATCACTAGGGGTAGGGATGCTTGGCTGCCATTTTCTGCTTAGATTTGATGATCCACAATGCTAATGAGCAAATGCCATAACAGAAAAGTAGTAGAGAACACGAGACTGAGGGTGCTCTCCGCTTGCTTCAGCGTTTTTACCCTCAAGTCCTGACTGCCTGGGTTGTACTCTGATGCCTACAGTTTTGTTTTGCCATATGTATTTTATCCATATTTTGTATCTGTTCTGTGGTAAGAGGATGAGTTTGATATAAAGAACTCCACTGGACAGATAAGGGAACTGAGGCTCAAATAGAGTAATTCCTTAAGGCGAGGCAGCTTGCAAGCAATGAAGCTAGCAGAACCACCCAGAACTCTCTGATTCCAGTAACTATGCTTTTAACCCACTGGTTTAATTTAACTTACTGGCCACTTGCAAACTTCAGAATAGAGTGGAAATTTTACATTTTAATCAATACTTCTGTATGAAATAAATTAGTTGATTAAATTCTCCCATAAAATACAAATATGGCTGCACAATACTGTGTAGTATTTTGTGTTTAAAAGACCTTTGATTCAAACCGTTATGTTCACTTACTTGTTCTATTTTTAAATTATATCGGCATAAAAATAAAGGCATAGTCACTCAATACAGTAACCTACACTTAGCAATAAACATTAGGCAATTCTTAAACACACACAAGGAATTACTAGGACAACTGAAATAACATAAGCTTGCAACATGCCAAGGGGTCACATGGGTTGAAAAGGGATGGGAAAAGCAATTCTGTATTGTTTACTGCCATTTTTGTTGAAATAAACTCTGGATGTACAATTTTTCCTATGAAGAACTGTGGTTTTGCGGAGGTTTTAGTGAATCTGTACAGCATATAATTGATGGTTTTTCAGTTATGAAGAGAATTACTAATATGTACCCAAACATACTAGGAGGGTAAGAACATTCAAGCACTGACTAGAACACTGGAAAATTTTAAATATAACAAAGATACTCAATAGAGGAAGAATAATTCTTCTTTTCTATTTAATTCATGTACATGTTATTTTGTGATTTAGTTTTAATAATGATTATTTGCTAAGGGACTCTTGGCACTTGACGATTCATCTCCAGTATCTCTTTTAATACAACTAGCAATCTTCTAGTTGAGTATTGTTATAACCCAATGTAAAGGCAGTTGTAGCTCCTAGATAAAGGTTTGGTGCCACTTACTAGATGTGACTGTAGACATACTTAACCTTTAAAATAATGCTTCAATTTCCTTATCAATGTGACAGACATAATGATGAGACCTGCTTCAAAAAATATTTTTGAAATTAAATATGATGTGTGAAATGTATGAATAATTAATAAGTATTATAATTCTATCTATGTTATATGAAATACTGAGTCTTTGGGAAGTTAATAACCCAGTTACACATAATTTGAAGGTGTCAGAACTGTGAGTCACTCACTCACTCTCTGATCCCAGAATTTGTGGACTTAATGACTGTAGCGTATCTTCCTCCAAGTCTGGGGGTTGCATTTCTCCAAGCAACAAATCAAGTGTTATAAGACAAAGCTAACAAGCACACCAAATCTTGTGTAATGAGTTAACTGGTGGCCTCCGACAGATACATTCATGTCCAAATTCCTGAAACCTATGAATGTTACCTTGTTTGAAAAGAGTCTTTGCAGATACTGTAAGCTGAAGATCTCCTGGATTATCTGAGTGGTTCCAAATTCCAGTGATGAGTGTTACTATATTGTGAGACAGAGGGAGATTTGACACATGAACCCATACAGAGGAGACCATGTGATGGCTGAGGCAGAGATTAAAGTGACATGCCCACAAGCTAGGGAACACTGACAGCCATCAGAATTGAGAAGATGCAAAGAACAGAACTTTGCTGGAGCCTCTGGACTAGAAAATTATGAAATCAAACACTCCTGCTGATTGATGTCTTGATCTCAGGTGATCCTGCTGAAACCCTGATCTTAGAATTTTGGCCTCCAGAACTGTGAAGAATAAATTTCCAGTTATTTGTTATGACAGCACTAGGAAACTTGTTTAACATAATACAACTTGTTTAACATAATTTTAAATTTAAAATTTATGCGTTAATTTCCTCAAATCCCACGTCTACAATCTTGTCTAATACAACTAATTTATAACAGCCTTGCCTTTCTCTACTTTCTTTTTTCAATGCAACCAGTAACTTAATATACATGTTGTCTGATTTTTGGCCATATGTATCACACAAGTTAGCATTTTATCCTATTTTCTTATTTCTTCATAGTTAACTTTGTCTCTCCAAGTAGGATGTGGATTCCCCTGAGCTGAAACTATCTACTGATTTCTTTACGGTACATTCACTTTGGCCCCCAATAAACACCTTTTTATTGATTGAGATTGATCAAATAAATGGGAAACTAGAAACTTCTATAAATAAATAATATAAAAACAAGGGACATGCAGGAGGGAGAAGAGGCTTTGATGTCAAACAGACCTGATTTTTAATCTTGTTTCAGCTATTTACTAGCTTTGTGACTTGGTGTGAGTTACTTAGACTCTTAATTTCAATTTCCTCATCTGTAAGCAATGATAACCCTACTATCTAAAGCCATCGAAAGGAATCACAACCTGTGTTGTCTCGATATTGGTTGATTTTTTTTCTTCCCAGAATACATTCATACCTTTGTGGTAATAGGGTAGGGTGCCCTGTGATGATAGCCAAGGTGCTATTTGCTCCTTGTGCCAAGGTTGGGAAGCCCTGCTGTAGAGGAAACAGCATAGCACACTGTAACCTCCAAGAAGTAAGTGGCATTGTTTAGAGTAATTAATACATGTGTTTTGAATCAGTTAATTTACTCCAGAAGGAAAATAAATAAGACAATGATTGCCACGAAGGTTAAGAAGTATTTGAATTCTTTCTCAGCAATGTGCCTACCAATGGCTGATCAATGTGCTTAAGCCATGTGTTGCTCTGGGTCTTTGATGGTTTCTTTGAAACATTACATTAATCAACAGTGCCCTTCCTCTTTTCCTTAGCCCTCCCTATGTCCTCAATTTCTTCAATTGAAAAAACCCTCTTGTCCTTGAATGTGCTACCACATCTCTAATGAATCTCTGGCATCAATTGATCTCCCTTTAGGAAATGACCTAATCAACAAGATCATTATATATGAAACCAAAAAAAGGGGAGGAGCAGAGAAAACCAAATATTATTTTACATTCCAAGTAATCTATTCCCTAGTTTCCTTTCTTTGTAACTCTTTTGCCCATCAGCAATATGTGGTTTCAATAATAATGGGGATAATGAGATGAACTTCAGGAGAGGTTACAAAGCAAATAAATAATCAGAGAAAAAAATAAGACCTTCACTTTGGAAGGAATTTGGCTTGTATGACAATGAAGCTGAATTATGTGACTGGAGATTGGTAACTAAGCGAGCTTTATTAAAAATGAGTCTCCGGCACAATATCCAGTTCTTGCAGTGGAGTGGCAAAGGTTTCATATCTTGGGTCCTCTCGCCTGAGGATTTTTTAAAAATTATTTTATAATCTGGCAAACTGTAGTGATCTACAATTTATATGATTAAGAGGTGTTTTTTGTTTTGTTTTGTTTTGTTTTTTGAGACGGAGTCTCGCTCTGCCGCCCAGGCTGGAGGGCAGCGGCGCGATCTCGGCTCACTGCAAGCTCCGCCTCCCGGGTTCACGGCATTCTCCTGCCTCAGCCTCCCGAGTAGCTGGGACTACAGGCAAGTGCCACCATGCCTGGCTAATTTTTTGTATTTTTTAGTAGAGACGGGGTTTCACCGTGTTAGCCAGATGGTCTCCATCTCCTGACCTCGTGATCCGCCTGCCTCAGCCTCCCAAAGTGCCGGAATTACAGGCGTGAGCCACCGCGCCCGGCCAAGAGGTTCTTAAAAGCTTAGTGGGCTTCACCAAACTCTGATAGTTTTAAATAATCCACTCAATAGAGAAACACTAAATGAAACTGCAGGATAAAAATAGCTTTAAATAATTTCCTAGCACAGGAGACATCTCCTAGTAATTATTTTCACTGGTTAGAATGGTTAGGATAGTTACTATCTTGATTGTCTTTAAAGAACAACTATAAACTCATCTTAATTCCTTTAAACAACATCCAGATTTGTGAAATGTTTGGTTATTTTCTGAGCTAACCGTACCCAAATGAATATATATATATATTTTTTTTAACTAAAACGATCTTTCCTAATGCTCTGACACAGTCAAATTCCAGAAAGTAAGAAACAGCCCCTATTTCTCATTACCGCTATTGACAATAGGCAATGAGATAAGGGCGTATCCTGGAGATAAGAGTTCATTAGCGCTACCGAAAGCAGTAATGTGGGGATTAGCAATGTAGTTCTCCCTCCCTGAGGAAGAAACAGCTAGAGATTTTGTAGATAGTGATTTTCTCAAAGAGGCATCCTGGAAAGAGGGTGGTGGAACCAACTGATTTTCAACTGTAACTTCCGCTCACCAGCTGTTTGACCTTGGGAAGCTACTAAAGTTCTCTGAACCTAAGTTTCCTCATCCGTAAAGTGGGAAAATAATATATAAATAGTAATGCCTCTCCTATTTTCAGCTCAGCATTGCTAATATTCAGAAGGGAATGTAGTGTTTGTAAAAAACTTTTAAAAGTTGTACCAAGGTCAATTGCTATAATAATTAATAGTTATCGGTGACAAAAAGATACAATTGATTCATCTGTTTACACTGAAGTACATTTCACTTACTGTAGTCAGATTGCTCTTTGATGATAACTATAACAACTCAATAGTTGTTTTGTGTGTGTGCCAATAAACAAATTACCATCAGCATGCTATAATTTTCAGTGAATTGCTTTCCACTATCTCTTAAGTTTGGGAACCAAAAATCCTGGGGTTAAATTCCCAATCTGTCACTTAGTAGACATATAACATGGCATAAACCAATTAAGCCTTCATTTTCTCACATGTATACAGTTTATAAAACATGTAGAGTATTGCAATGAAGAGCAAATGTTATAAAGAATTTATTATGCCTGGCATAATGTGAACACTGAATAAATGTTAGGGTTTACAGAGCATCATCAACGTACTCAGAATTCACTCTAATTATATTTTCTTCAACTTTCCAGTGCAGACATGGTCGAAATGCCATAATGCCATGAACTGACAATAATCAAGCAACGAATAACATTCATCATGGTCTTTTGGCTGCCAAAATCAATCAATCAATACGTAAACTTTCTTACCTAATATTTCCTCTGAATGATTCTTCTCATTGAAAATTCCTGTCCTACCAACATTCTGATTCCACAATCAGAACCCACAGTTAATTGAGCTCATAATACTGGTAAGCAAGTACCAAAAAAGTTATCTCTTCAGCCAGAAAAAAAATGCCACAAATGTTCACCACAGTTAAATATGTACAAGCATTGTTTCTTGATATCTTGCAGAATCAGACTAAATATAACAGCTGAGGCTTAAAAACTCACTTTCTCTGTAGAAGGAACTATTTTGGTTATGCTTGGATTTCCACTGAACAGCATTTGGCTTTGTTTTACTAACCACATATTGTCTGTTGCCATCCTCTCTCTAAGACTACCCACAGAAATGTGAATGCTTCCACCAACGGTAAACCACCAACATCAGTGCAAGCACAGCAATAATTCCATAGCCAGTCCTAGATCTTAGGACTCCAAAGGGAAGAAATCAAAGGGTTTTCAGAACATAAATTATTGACACTTAGTGTTTTCAACAACTCTATTATCCCTGTACAGGCCACCAATGCAGACAGGTTGATGGAAGCTTTTTTTTAGCATCTCCACATGATTGTGATTACATTCATGTCAAAAATTATTTTGTGAATTTTTATTTTGGCGGTTGCAGGATAGCAAGATGGCATTAATATTGTGGGCTTGACCTGGATGCTATATTTGGAATGTTTAAATTTTTCAAAAGATTGAAAAACAATCTCCATCATGTAGAGAAGCCTAGTCATGTTTGCTACACCTGATACTCATATACTTTTTAGGTAAGCATCTAGATTGAAGGAAAAACCAATATTATTATATTTATATATTCCTAGTGAAAGCATTTTGTGTTTTTTTAAGGTGTTTTAGGTGTTTATGACAAATTCTAAAGTAAGAGAATTGTTTTATTTGGTGGTTATCTTTCTTCACTCTTCCCCCAAATGGGCATGGTTCTGTAGTCACCATATTTCTCTCGCAGTTGCCAAGATAAGCGTGCGCATGTGCGCACACACACACGCACACACTGACACACTCACACACTCTCACATGCACTCACACGCCCTCACACACACACTTATTCACACACTCTCACACTTTCACACTCACACACTCTCACACACCCACACACCCACACACTCTCACATACACCCACACACTCACACCCTTACACATTCTCACACCCACACTCTCTCACACACACATTCTCACACACTCACACTCTCACACACTCACACTCACACTCACACACCCACACACACTCTCACGCACAAAATGCACACACACGCACACACACACGCGCGCACGTGCACACTTTCTCTTCTCCAAACCTGGTACAAGTCTGCGGTTACTCAAACTCAATCATTCAGGTATAATTTACATAAAGTCAAAATACACAAGTCTTAAATGTGTAATTCCATCAGTCTTGGTAAATGTAGACACCACACCTCTATCAAAATATAGAGCGTTTTCATCATCCCAGAGGGTTACCTCGTGCCTCTTCCCAGGCAGTCCCACCCTTTCTTCCCATTCATACACAAAAGCAGCCACTGCACCATGGAGTAGTTTCATCTCTTCTAGAATTTCATCAGAATGGAATCATAAGTATGAAAGTACTCATTTTGTATCTTGCTTCTTTCACTTAGCATGTTTTTGAGATTCACTTATTAGAAGTTCTGTCTTATTGCTAAATATTTATTTTCCATTACATGAATATTTTACAGTTTATCCATTTTCCTCTAGATGGACTGATTGGGCATTATGAATAATGCTGCTATAAAAAGTCTTGTACAAGGTTCTGTAGTGGTATTGTTTTATGTCTCTTGAATACTCAGAAGTTGATTTGATTTGCTACCACACTAGTAGATGCAGATTTAACTGCTAAACTATTTATTTTTTTCTTTTTTTTTTTTTTTTGAGACGGAGTCTCACTCTGTCGCCCAGGCTGGAGTGCAGTGGCGCGATCTCGGCTCACTGCAAGCTCCGCCTCCGGGGTTCACGCCATTCTCCTGCCTCATTCTCCCCAGTAGCTGGGACTACAGGCGCCCGCCACCGCGCCCAGCTAATTTTTTGTACTTTTTGGTAGAGACGGGGTTTCACCGTGTTAGCCAGGATGGTCTCGATGTCCTGACCTCGTGATCCACCCGCCTCGGCCTCCCAAAGTGCGGGGATTACAGGCGTGAGCCACCGCGCCCGGACAGTAAACTGCTTTTTAAAGAAATTACTAAACAGTTTTCCAAAATGGTCGTATTAGGTTGGTGCAAAACTAATTTCAGTTTTTCCCATTAAAAGTAATGGCAAAAACCAATATTATTTGTTTTCTTTCCCCCAGCAATATATGAGTGTATCTGTTGTTTCATATATATACAGCATTGGCTTTGATAATGTTTTTTATTTTAGCCATTCTAGGGGGTACGTGTCTCGTGATTTTAATTTGTCTTTCCCTGGTAAATATTTATGCTGAATACTTTTCATGTGTTTATTAGACATTCATACACACACATTCACATGCATATATATAATTAAAAAAATATATTACATATTTATTAAATAGATGTTTGTGACATATCTGTTGAAGTCTTCTGCTGATATATATACATATATACGCACATATATGTTGTGTCTATGGTGGCTATTTGTCTTTTTATTATTGCGTTTTAGAAGTATTTTTGATATGATATGAAAAGTCCTTTGTCACATATGTTTTATTAATATTTTCTCCAAATATATGGCTTATTTTCCTTTTGGTGTCTTTTGATAAAAAGATTTTAATTTTAATAAAGTCTAACTCATTAATTGTATTACTGTCCTGGTTAGTACTTTTTATGTTTGCTTCATAATGTCCTTGCCTATCCTAAGTTTGTGAAGATATTTATTTTTTGCTTCTAGAAGCTGTACAGTTTTAGCTGTTATGCTTAAGTTTGTGTTCCATCTTGAATTAATTTTTGTGTCTTGTGTGTCTGCATCAAACTTGACTTATTCTCCTGCTATGGTTTGCATATGGCTAGTCTGTCCCCATCAAAACTCATGCTGAAATTTAATCCCCAATGCTGCAGTGTTGAAAGGTGAGGCCTCATGGGAGGTGTTTGGGCTGTGAGTAGGTAGATTTTAAAATTTTCTGATTGGCAGTAGGTTGAAAGAATTATTATCAATAGAAAGGAATGTCTGGGTTATGATAGGGGGTTGTAGAGTCCAAATTTTATCATGCAGATGAAGCCTCCAGGTAGCAGGCTTCAGAGAGAATAGATTGTAAATGTTTCTTAACAGAATTAAGGTCTGTGTTGATGTTAAAGGCTTAGTGGCTTTTCCTGAATTCCAAAAGGAAGGAGGGTATAATTAGGCACATCTGACCTCCCACTGCCCTCCACAATCTGAACCAGTCTTTCAGGTTAAATTCGGAGCACCCTGGTTGACAGGAGGGAGTCCATTTAGATGGCTGAAGGGCGACCTTTGCATTTTACTTTTGGTTTGCAAAGCAGAATGGGCATCATAATAGAAGCTACCTCAGAAGGCTGTTGTGAGGGTTACACGTGTCAGGACATGTCCTGGCACATAGTAAGTGCTATGAGTCTGTGCTGCTGCTGTTGTGCATATTGCTCACTTAAATGCATTGAGCACTTCATTTTACATAGACCTAAAGGATCTAGGTCCCTCTTTAGAGTGGGTGCAGATCAGGGCCCCAGAGCTGCAGTTTGATAGATATAAGGCTTGAGTTTATCTTTGGATGGGATTCTTTAGATAGGAAATAATGTAGAACCAATATAGACACATAATCTTAAAAAAGATCAGCATCCAATCTACTTTCATCTCAGTATTGGCTTTTCCTGCTGAGTGCCCTCTATGCTCCTTAAGAGCAAGACCATTCTTGTTCATCTGCAGTGCTGATAATACAGGGGAAAAGAGGCAACTGCTTTTATCTAAGATGACTGGCTGCCTTTGGGAAAGGAAGATAAAGGAATAAGTTAAAATCAGCTCACTTTTGTAAGAAAAATTATTATTTATAATCCCTTGCCTATTTATTTATATTTATTTGCATTTAATCCCCAAACAACTCTAAAAGATAAATTTTTAAACAATATTTCTCCCTTGAATTTACAGACAAGGAAACTGAGTCAGGGAGAGGTTGAAATATCACCCACACATTCATAGGCTGTAAGTAGTCTACATGGGACTGGAGTTTTTCTACCTTTAAGACCAGTTGTCTTTAAACTGTGTCATCAGATACCATGTTTGAATTTGTGCTTCTCCATCCAGTGGCTGCCTCTCAAAGTTGTTCTCAGGATTAATACATAACACAGTTGAAAGCATCTAGCTCAGAACTTCAGAACTTGACATTGGAAATGCTCTTATAGTATGAGCTAAATCTGAATGTAAGCAGCTACAGGATGATGGGATAGAGTAATATTTGAATAAAATACTCTCAAATGCAAAGTTCCAGTTATCTATATTTCCCAGTCAATAAAGGACTAACTAGAAAACCTTTTTCTCAATTTATTTTAGATAATAATCTTTCTTCCTTTGTTTAAATAATGAGTCACTAAACTTCCTGCCTTAAGCAATCAACTGCAGTACATTTTTTTCCCCTTTAAGGCTTGAAGTTTTATTTTGGTGTTTTCTGAATATTAGTAATTTTGAAGTATGTGACCTCAAATTATTTATGAAAAAGATGTAAATATTTGAGCTTTGTAAATATTTGAGCTTCGTGTAAACAGGTCCCAAGGTCCATCCTAATTTTTAAAAATAAATCTAAAATTAATCTGTTTGCTTAGATTGGCTTTCTTCAGATAATATGAAAAAAAATCTAGGCAATTAACAGTTTAATTTGTTTGGTTTAAGATAATCAAGCTTTCCTATGCTAAACAGATAGCATCAAGGGGGAACATTTCAAGAAGTAGTGGATTAACATTACATACGTTTTAACTTGGAGGATCCTGTTTTGATTTTATAGCACATTCAGATACCCAGCCTTGAATTAAGCTGTTGCTAAAGCTCAGGATAAATGTTCTCAACAGCAAAACTCTTCTAGAGACTATGCAATTACTTTGATTTTGAAAAACAAGCTAATGGATTTGGAATCTAAAACCTGAAAAGTTTTCACTTGGATCCATCATTATGTGAGTTCTGGGAATCTTCCTGTGGCTGGGTCCAAAGGGCAAAAGTGAATGGAGACTAGGTCCGCTGTACCTGAACCATATATTGTTTAGACAGCAGGAAAATGCTCTGTGGGAATTTAGTGAAAGGAAGGAAAGAACGAAGGAAGAGATGGGAAAGGAGAGAAGGAAGGGAGGGTAAAACTAAATCAGAAACAAGAAAAAGAAAAAATAGAAAATAGCAAACTAATGCAAGAACAGAAAACCAAATACTGTATGATCTCGCTTATATGTGGGAGCTGAATGAGAACACATGAGCATATAGAGGGGAACAGCACACACTGAGGCTCTTCAGAAGGTGGAGGGTAAGAGGAGGGAGAGGATCAGGAAAAATAACTGATGGGTATTAAGCTTAATACCTGGGTGAAGAAATAATCTGCACAACAAATCCCCATGATGTAAGTCTACCTATGTAACAAACCTGCACATGTATCCCTGAACTTACAAGTTAAAAAAAACAGAAAATTAAAAATTGTTTAAAGTTTTCTGTGTCTAACCTCCAGTCCTCGAGATAACTGTTCTCTGATATTTTTGAAAGGCACTTTGTAAACTAGAGCAGTTATTCTCAAAGTGAGGTTCCAAAACCAGCGAGAGCAACGTTATCTGGGAACTTGCTAGAGATGCATATTTTTCATATTTATACTTCTCATCCCAGATGTACTGAAATTAAAACTTCAGGAGTGGAACTCAAAAATATGTGTTTTTAAAAGCCCTCTAGGTGATTCTGATGCACCCCAAAGTTTGAGAACTAGAGGAATTTCAAATATAACTATAAGATAATAGTGTTACATCCTAGGTGTCAATTAGGACCATTGCAGAATTTTGAATCTTATCCTGGAATAAAGTTTCCAGCAGAATTTCTATTTATTGAGGCACAAGCAAAAGCAAGTACAGATGTGTGGGAAGCTGCAGATGTCCAGGCAGAATGGGATTACTGTTAGATACCCAGTGTCAATAAACAAACTCCAATTAAAACAAAAACAAAAATGCAAATGAACCATCACCACCATAACAGAAGATAAGATGAAGATTTGTCTAGGGTCATCACAGACGAATGCACCTGGATACACATTTCTTTCTGATGGGTTTCCTGTGAAGGCCCAAGTTCCTACTCCACAGTCTCTTCCTCAGAGCGGTAGATAAGCCACAGTCAGTCTTAAAAAATAGAGCCCTCCAATCCAAGATTTGATACTGCCATAACCTTTCTAGAAGCAGCAGTTACAGCTGGAAAGTCTGCAGCCCTCCTCCTAGTAGTTTAATATATGAGCTGAGTGTTGTGCCTGCAGCCAGAACACGTGTGAACTAGAACACATGTGAACTACCCTAACCCTGAGGTCGTTTAAGAGCACTTGTTTCACGTATTTGTAAAAATGGTGATATGATCTAATTTTACCTAAACTTCACTAACCTGCAGTTCCATATGAGGTCATACTGTAAACAATATTTAAAATGACTTGCCCCGATCTGCATAATACATATCTCCAGCCACCTGGAAATTCCCTTCTATCCCTACCTGCTAATGTGTATGTCTAGAAATTCACATGATGTTTACATAAAATCCTTGTTGATATGAACCATTGGCATGTGCATACGTTCCTATGTTCTCACACTCCCCCATCATCACTGAAATCTATTGCCATGGTGGCAGATTACTTTTATGACAATTCTGTTTCCCAAAGTTCCCAGGTTTGTAAACCCAGAGAGTGTTTTCATAGCAGATACATACTCTCTCTTTTGTTTCTTTCTGCCATGAACGGGTCCAAGGCACAATTTCTTCTTGAAGCCCACCTGGGGGAGTTTCGCATGCTCCGCTGACACTGCCAAGGGATTTACCTGCTTGTTTAAAGTCCGGGTGGTATAATGACATCCCATTTCCCATGGCTTCACATCTTCCCTGCTTTGTAAAAAGGTAGCTTATGCTTGCTTCCTAGTAAGGCCTTGACAAATATCAAAATGATTAAGAAAGGCTGGAGGGATGGGGAGAGAGATAGAGATGATGGGGGCTGGGGTGAAAGGGAGAGAGAGAAGAAAGAAAACTGGAGGAATGAGGAAAGAGACAGTGTGAAGGAGAGGAGGAGGAGGTAGAGCCAGGCCAGAGGAAGAAGAGGGAGAGGAGAAGAAGAGAGAAAAGCTGTAGAGAGAAATAGATACCAGCTCAGAAAATTTGAAGGTCTAATTTTGTGCTTCAATTCCTAGAAAGGGAAAAAACAACAACTTCAACTCTTAAATCCTCTTGTTGACTAGCTGGCTTTCCACTAAATTCTAGGCCTGAGGTTTGGTCAAAGAGAATGCAAACCAAGGAGAAAATTTAGATCACACAAGCATTCCCAGGCTGGGAAGTTGCAGTGTATTTCACGGTGGAAATCATGAACAATCTTGCTTGTCATTACACTGTACATTATTTAAAGCATCCCGAAACAGAAACATGATAAGGTATCATTTTCATGTCTTCTTACTACAAATAAATGTATACAGTGAATATGTTATTCTGAGCAGATACGTGATGAGGACTGGAGTCAGCATGGAATAGTTAAAACATTAAACTAGATAGGTAGAGTTACATATACTGTACTTGCATTTGAATCTATTTACTAAGCTATATGACCTTAGGCAATTAAGTTATCTGAGTCTCAGTTTTCTGTATCTGTAAAATATTGCCAATAATATTTATATGTGTCTACAATAATGACAGTAAGTATCAGCCAGGTGCAGTGGCTCATGCCTGTAATCCCAGCACTCTGGGAGGCCGAGGTGGGTGGATCACCCAAGGTCAGGAATTCGAGAACAGCCTGCCCAACTTGGTGAAACCCCGTCTCTACTAAAAATATTTAAAAATTAGCCAGACACAGTGGCAGACACCTGTAATCCCAGCTACTCAGGAGGCTGAGGGAGGAGAATCTCTTGAACCCAGGAGGCAGAGGTTGCAGTGAGCCAAGATCACACCATTGCACTCCAGCCTGGACAACAAGAGTGAAACTCCATCTCAAAAAATTAGTAAATAAAAAAATAATCATAATAATAGTAAGTATCTTAGAGAGTTGTTATGAGAACTTAAACCCAATAAAGGGTTTAAATACTACAGTGGTTTGAACAGTATTTCCCTAAGAATTTGTTTCTACCTGTAACTTCAGAATGTGACCTTATTTGGAAACAAGGTCTTTGCAGGTACAATTAAGATGAAATCATAGTGGCTTAAGATGGGCCTTGGACCCAATGACTGCTGTCCTTATAAGAAGAGGAGAGGACGCACAGAGGAGAGAAGGCCATATAAAACAGAGGTGGAGATCAGAGCTATCCTGGCACAACTCAAAGAACACCAAAGACTACCAGAAGCTGGAAAAGGCAAGGAAGAATTCTTCCCTGGAGCCTCCAGAAGGAGTGTGGCCCTGCCAACACCGTGGTTTCAGATTTCTGGCCTCCAGAACTGTGAGAGAATAAACTGTTGTTCTAAGCCATGAAGTTTGTGGTAATTTGTTACGGCAGCCCAAGAAAATTTGGCTATTACCTTGCAGTTCTTGAACTGGTAATTTAAATTGGTCCTACTTTAACAGCTTTAACCTCTCCAGGTCTCAGCTTCAGCCATTTAGTCCACTTTTTGATTCTCCCAACCTGAGCTAAGGGGGATCCTGCATATTCTCCCATTAAATCTGCCTTGGCTGTGAGCCCCTAGTTACCTGTCTCAGCCTATCCAATTCATTTATCCATTTGATACTTCTCTACTAAGCAACTACTATGAACCAGTCAGTATGCAAGGAACCAGGTATGAAGCAGTGAACAAAACAAATTTCTCTTTTCATAAGATATACTTTCTGGTGAGAAGAAAAAAAAGGATAAACAAGTAGGCTAGTGAATGTACATCAGATGGTGTGGTGGTTACTGCTATGTAAATAAAATAAGGCAGGATGCAGCAATGCAGAGCTAGCACAGGGTGAACTAATGTCGGTGAGTCAGGGCTGATCTTCCTGATGAGGTAGTATTTTAGCAGTGACAAGAATGAAGTAAAAGAGGAAGTCCTTCTGACTATCTGGGAGGAGAAAGGAAAGAAGAAATGGGGGCTCAGTCACCTACAACCGTGTAAGCCATGACTTGGACTTGGACTTTTGCGCTGAGTGATAAAGGAAACCAGAAAAGGATGCAGAATAGAAGAGAGTGTGATCTGCCTTATACTTTTTTTTTACTTTAAGTTCTGGGATACATGTACAGAACATGCAGGTTTGTTACATAGGTATACTTGTGCCATGGTGGTTTGCTGCACCTATCAACCTGTTATCTAGGTTTTAAGCCCTGCATGCACTAGGTATTTCTGCTAATGCTCTCCCTCCCCTTGCCCCCCCAACCACCGACAGGCCCCATTATGTGATGTTCCCCTCCCTGTGTCCATGTGTTCTCATTGTTCAACTCCCACTTATGAGTGAGAACATGCAGTGGCTGGTTTTCTGTTCCTGTGTTAGTTGGCTGAGAATGATGGCTTCCAGCTTTATCCATGGCCCTGCAAAGGACATGAACTCATTCTTTTTTATGGCTGTATAGTATTCCATGGTATATACATGCCACATTTTCTTTATCCAGTCTATCATTGATGGGCCTTTGGGCTGTTTCTAAGTCTTTGCTATTGTAAATAGTCTGCAATAAACATATGTAGGCATATGTCTTTATATTAGAGTGATTTATAATCCTTCGGGTATATACCCAGTAATGGGATTGCTGGATCAAATGGTATTTCTAGTTCTAGATCCTTGAGGAATCACCACACTGTCTTCCACAATGGTTGAACTAATTTACACTCCCACCAACAGTGTAAACGCGTTCTTATTTCTCCACAGCCTTGCCAGTATCTGGTGTTTCCCGATATTTTAATAATCACCATTCTGACTGGTGTGAGATGGTATCTCATTGTGTTTTGATTTGCATTTCTCTAATGACCAGTGATTATGAGCTTTCTTTCATATGTTTGTTGGCCACATACATGTCTTCTTTTGAGAAGTGTCTGTTCATATCCTTTGCCTACTTTTTGATGGGGTTGTTTTTTCCTTGCAAATTTGTTTAAGTTCTTTGCAGATTCTCGAGATTACACCTTTGTCAGATGGGTAGATTGCAAAAATATTCTCCCATTCTGTAAGTTGCCTGTTCAGTCTGCTCATAGTTTCTTTTGCTGGGCAGAAGCTGTTTAGTTTAATTAGATCCCATTTGTCAATTTGGGCTTTTGTTGCAATTGCTTTTGGTGTTTTAGTCATGAGGTCTATTTATGACAAACACATAGCCAATATCATACTGAATAGGTAAAAGCTGGAAGCATTGCCTTTCAAAATCGGCACAAGGATGCCCTCTCTCACCACTCCTATTCAACATAATATTGGAAATTCTGGCCAGGGCACTCGGGCAAGAGAAAGAAATAAAGTGTATTCAAATAGGAAAAGAGGAAGTCAAATTGTCTCTATTTGCAGATTACATGATTGTATATTTAGAAAACCCCATCATCTCAGCCCCGAAACTCCTTAAGCTGATGAGCAACTTCAATGGATACAAAATCAATGTGCAAAAATCACAAGCATTACTTTACACCAACAATAGGCAAGCAGAAAGTCAAATTATGAGTGAACTCCCATTCACAATTGCTGCAAAGAGAATAAAATACCTAAGAATATATCTTACAAGGACATGAAGGACCTCTTCAAGGAGAACTACAAACCACTTCTCCTCTTCAAGGAGAACTACTGCTCAAGGAAATAAAAGAGGACACAAACAAACAGAAAAAAAATTCCATGCTCATGGATAGTAAGAATCAATATTGTGAAAATGGCCATACTACCCAAAGTAATTTAGATTCACTGCTATTCCTATTAAGCTACTATTGGCTTTCTGGGCAGAATTAGAAAAAACTACATTAAATTTCATATGGAACCAAAAGGGAGCCTGTATAGCCAAGACAATCCTAAGCAAAAAGAACAAAGCTGGAGGCATCATGCTACCTGACTTCAAACTGTACTACAAGGCTACAGTAATCAAAACAGCATGGAACTGGTACCAAAACAGATATACAGACCCATAGAACACAATAGAGACCTCAGAAATAACACCACACATCCAGAATCATCTGATCTTTGACAAATCTGATAAAAACAAGCAAAGGGGAAAGGATTCCCTATTTAATAAATGGTGCTGGGGAAACTGTCCAGCCATATGCAGAAAACAGAAAATGGACCCCTTCATTACACCTTATACAAAAATTAACTCAAGAATGGATTAAAGACTTAAATGTAAAACCCAAAACCATAAAATCTCTAGAAGAAAACCTAGGCAATATCATTCAGGACATAGGCATTGGCAAAGATTTCATGATCTGCCTTATACTTTAAAATAATCCCTCCAGCTACTCTTTCAAGAACATATTTTAAGCAGGGAACTTCAAAACAAGATCAGTTAGGGTGTGATCATAAGAAGTCCAGGCTAAATACTACTTCTTACTCCTTTCTCACTCTTTCTTCAGACTCGTGGTAACAGGCAGGTAGAGTGGAAATGTTCATTAGAAGTTACTGGAGTCTGTTTATATTTTGCAGAGAAACCAATTGGAAATTTTTATAAAACATTATGGTTTCTGGGAGAAACAGAAATTAAGGAACCCTCCAAGCGTTTTACTGAGATAGGAAAGACTGGAAGAGTAGAGGAACGAGATAGTTTAAACGTGAGGAATCCAACAAGCTGTGGGTATGAATTGATGAACTAACTTCCTTTCCCTTGCCATTATGACCTGGCTATCAGCTGGTGGAATCCAACCTTGTCCAGCAATGTTACGGGAATTTAACTCTTTTATAAGACCTTTTATAAAAACTCTTCTATAAAACCAGGCCCAGCTGTGCCTTTCTAAAGCACATTGCCTTAAATATGTATTTTAAACTTTATATTATCATGTAGGCCCTTAGAACATCAAGTACATAATGTTCCCCTAAAAGAATAACAGAAAAGGAATCATAACACCCTTTTTTTTTTCCATTGCTATCTAATTCCCACCTGCATGCAGCAGCTATAACAAGTAAAGCTGGCAGAACATTTTAAATGGGAATGGACCTTCCCAAATGCAAGTCAAATCCAGATCTGTAAAGACAGAGCTTATGGAAGTGATAGGGCCAAGTACTGAAGACAGATCTGAGCATCTTGAACTACCATTGATTTTATTATTTTGCTACTTTGAAACAAGGAAGCTACAAAGCTCTCTCTTGCTCAGAGTCACCAACCCCTTTTACCCGCTTTGCCAGGTACCTGAAAAAGCATGTAAAAAGGGCTGCTGACTTTGGGCAAGGGTGGGCTTTGTAGCTTCCTACAAAGAAGAGCACAAGCAGTTAAAAAGTAAAGTATTGCCAATGGTTTAGTGGGTGAGCTGGGGAGGGCGGCGGAGAGAGGGGGATTATACAGCACGATTTTTCACACCAACCCTGTCTTTAGTAGACAATTCCTCAAACCATGAAAAATTCTTCAGGGAAGCAGGGCTACTAGTATGAGGTCCTAGGTGGTAATCTTTTGCAACTCCCCCTGCAAGAAAATGGATAGAGAACAGGGGATTGCTTAGAAACATATGTTCTTCAGGGAGTCTTGCAAGTCTTGCTCTAAACTCTGAGCCAACCCAGCTGTAAGGGAGCAGAGGTCAAGACTTCACAGAAAGCCAGATGCTGCAGCCAGCACATATTGTTTCACAGACATACATATGTATGGATATGTGCGCTGAATAAATATATACATCAACGTGTGTATATACACTGGCAAATGCCCTTCCCAGCTTCCCATCCTTTTAGGTAAACTGAAGGAGGAAGGGAAGATTTCCTGTGAAAACAATGTGTAACTGTGCTCATCTGGTTAATGTGTGTGTCTGGATTCAATATAACCAAATGAAAAGAAGGAACAGGGAGAAGATTTTTTGATTAAAAAAAAAAAAACTTTACACAGAGTATTCAATCTAACTGAATTCAGTTTCTGACTACTATTTCTTGGCACTATTGGATACTATGTACAATGTAGAAATAATTAAAAG
This sequence comes from Macaca mulatta, assembly GCF_049350105.2. NCBI lineage: Eukaryota > Metazoa > Chordata > Mammalia > Primates > Cercopithecidae > Macaca > Macaca mulatta. The sequence goes on along the minus strand of NC_133413.1, from coordinate 131,544,949 downwards.
ACCAGTTACTTTTATCCATTTATAAACAGCATGACCTTGAGAATGGTATTTAACCTCCTGGAGAAATAACTGAGTGGGAGCATTTTGCTGTTCAATCCTCATTACAATAGATACTTAACAGAGATGCTCACAATATGACATAATAGAAAGAGTAATGGGCTGGGATTGCAGGCGCAGCTCTGCCCCTAGTTTGCTGTGTTACTGTGACCAATTCATCTCATCTTTGTCTCTGCCCCCAAAACTATTGCTAGAAAAGAGATGGTTTCCTCTTCTATGAAATAAGGTGGTTGGATTAGAAAAAGGGTCACAAAATAACTGTCTGTGAAAGAACTGATCGGGTTCCAAGTATTCCACCAGGGCATGAGACACCTGTCTAAAGGAGGCAGGGACTCTCATCTGTCGCCTACTGCTGTCATGTGACAACATTCATCTGTGGCCTACTGCTGTCATGTGACAACATAATCTGTTCTAATTTTTCAAGAAAGGGTGGCCATCTGTATTCTTATATGACACTAATTCTTTTTCTTTTTTGAAACAAATATATTAGTCTGTTCTCATGCTGCTAATAAAGATATACCAAAGATTGGGTAATTTATAAAGGAAAGAGGCTTAATGAACTCACAATTCCACACTGCTGGGGAGGCCTCACAATCATGGGGGAAGACAAAGGAAGGGCAAAGGGACTTCTTACATGGTAGCAGGCAAGAAGAGCTTGTGCAGGGGAACTCCCATTTATAAAACTATTGGATCTGTTGAGTCTTATTCACTAACAGGAGAGCAGTATGGAAAAGACGCACTCCTCCCCGATTCAATTACCTCCCACCAGGTCTTTCCCACAACATGTGGGAAATACGGGAGCTATAATTCAAGATGAGATTTGGGTGGGGACTCAGCCTAACCATATCAACAGAGTCTCATTCTATTACCCATGCTTGAGTTTAGTGGCATGATCATGGCTCATTCCAGCCTCAATCTCCTGGGCTCAAATGATCCTTCCACCTTAGTGTCATGAGTAGCAGGGACCACAGGTGCCTGCCACCACATCAAGCTATTTTTTGTATTTTTTGTAGAGATGAGGTCTCACCATCTTGCCCAGGCTGGTCTCAAACTCCTGGGCTCAAGCAATCCTCCTGCTTTGACCTCTCAAAGTGCTGAGATTACAGGCATGAGCTACCACACCCAGCCCGGAGCAATTCTTAAAATACTGTAAAGGACAAACAAAACACTTTAGGGTGTCCAATCCTTGCCCACAGCCTGCCAGTTTGCAATCTCAGGACTGAATGACTCATAAACTTTCTTTTATTTCAAACAATGGGTAAGATTTTGGCACAGATGTCTCAAGAGTGCCCACATACCTCCTCCTGCTGAAATAAATTGTGTCAGAAAATTGTGTCGGGGGCCTTCCAAGGGTCACTCACTGCCTCGCCTAAAGCTGTTTTGAAGTCATGCTGCCTAGTTTCATATCCAGAGGAATCTCTAGCCTTTATGGCATTCACAGCTCTACAGAAGTCAGCAACACTCCCTATAATTTATAAGAGAACATCTCCTGACCTGGTCATTGAATCTTCTCTCAAAGTCTTTGACTCCATATCCAGCTACAACTCCGGAGGCTACTTTTGCCTCCCTGGGAAAAACTCAGGAACCTTGAAATAACTCAGCTGCACTCAGATCCCAGAAGATCTAAACATTCTGTGTATCAGAATTGTTAAAATAACTAATTGGGAGGTCATTAGATTGTAGGTACTCCAGCATCCTGAGTTTCTACATAAGTAAACCAAAACCCAACTCAGCAAGAACTGTCATAGCCTAGGAAAACAAAACTTAAGTTTAACCAATCAGAAACTGCCAATTAACCTCTTTGATGGTAAATACTGAATGTCAACTTGATTGGATTGAAGGATGCAAAGTTTGTTCCTGGTTGTGTCTGTGAGGGTGTTGCCAAAGGAGGTTAACACTTGAGTTAGTGGACTGGGGAAGGCAGACCCACCCTTAATCTGGGTGGGCACCATCTCATCAGCTGCCAGCATGGCCAGAATAAAAGCAGGCAGAAGAACGTGAAAACACTTGACTGGCTGAGCCTCCCAGCCCACATCTTTCTCCCGTGCTGGATGCTTCCTGCCCTTGAACATTGGACTCCAAGTTCTTCAGCTTTGGGACTTGGACTGGCTTCCTGGCTCCTCAGCTTGCAGACCCTATTATGGGACCTTGTGATTGGGTGAGTCAATACTCCTTAATAAACTCCCCTTTATATATACATCTATCCTATTAGTTTTGTCCCTCTGGAGAACCCTAATATAACCCAAACAGAGATTTAAAACTATTGTTCCACCTTAACCAAGCACATATTTTCTTTGTCTTGCTTCTGTGAATACCTTATAAAAATGTTCCCCTCACACCTCTTCAGTGGAACCCCAAACCACCTGAGGTCAAATTGGAACTGCCCAATTCATGAATTGCTGTCTAGTGAAATAAACACCTGAAAATTTTGATGCAGTTAAATTTATCTTTTACCATTATTTAAAAATAAAGAAACAGAATCTATCAATATAGAGCACCCCCATGTGCCAGGCCTGATGCTGCAAGCTTGGGCATAACACAACAAAAGAAAAACCACACATAACATGTGTAAAACTAGACAGGATATTGTCACAGAAGAAGATAGCTGAATGAGAAATAATTAGGTATACGTGAATGATAGATATTGCCAAGAGATGGTGCTCAAAGTTTTCCTTTGTTTTTAATCGATGCATATGTAATGACCTGATGGGTTCATTTAGCCTGTTGCCCAGATGGGGCCAATTTATCAAGACAGGCACTTGCAATAGAGAAAGATGTTAAGTCACACAGAGCCAGCTGAACCAAAGACGGCAATTTTATTATCACTCAAATCAGTCTCCCTGAAAATTCAGAGGCTAGGGGTTTTCAAGTATAGTGTGGAAGGCCAGGGAATGGGTGCTGCTGATTGGTTGGGGATACAATCAAAGGGGTATGAAAATTGGCCTTTGCGTGCTCTGAGTCTGCTTCTGGGTAGGGTGATAGGACCAATTAGTGGGTCCAGGTGGAGCCGTTGGTAGCCAGAAATGCAAAAACCTGAAAAGACATCTCAAAAGGCCTATCTTAAGTTCTGCAATAGTGATGTTATCTGCAGGCGTAATTGGGGAAATTGCAAATCTTGTGACCTCTGCCACAATGGCTGGTAATTACGTCTACACCTTAGCAGAATTCAGGTTCCCCTCATTCTCGTAACTTGGTGGTCTTTCATTAGCTTTACAAAGGTGTTTTAGTTTGGGGGAAGGGCTATTATTAAACTATAAACTAAATTTCTCCCAAAGCTAGCTTGGAATAAGCCCAGGAATGATTAAGGGCAGTTTGGAGGTTAAAGACAAGATGGGGTGGGATAGATGAGATCTCTTTTCACTTCTATAATTCTCGACACTGTTACAATTTTTGCAAAGACAGTTTTACATATTTTATTTAGTTTCTACCCATTATATACCATGCCCTGGACATACCTACCTTCACACAGGTAGTGGTGAGAGAGACAAGCAGACATTGAAACATGAATTATAAAAGATATTTAATTGAATACTGGATTGAAGTAGAAAAATAGAGTTTCATGGGACCATGTAATATATCTTGGGAGTGGGGTTTGGTTTAGAACATTCTTTATGGAGTGTAACAGAAACCTAATGTTGCAATAATCACATCAAGTCAGTTTAGCCATAAACCACTTGCACTTAATGTTTCCTTTTAGAAATTTTCTTACCATTGACCTCCACCCTGCAACTTAGTTATTAATCTCCGCTTATTCTTGTTGGTGTCAGAAATAAGCCCAATCTATCTCTCCCATTGCAAGACACTTTTGTAGAAGTTCCTACATCTATGGCCATTACATCCTTTGAATAAAGTCTGCCTTACCACCTTTAACAAGCGTCATAAATAATTTTTTAACAAGTGAAAACCTTTCTGACAATTTTATAATTGTGCTTAATCTTTAGCAGTTTATAGATTTCTCTAGTATACACTTAATTTTTAAAAAGGTTTTAATTTTAGGTTTGGGGGTACATGTGAAGGTTTGTTACATAGGTAAATTCATGTCATGGGGGTTTGTTATACAGATAATTTTGTCATCCAGGTATTAAGCCCAGTACCCAGTAGTTATCTTTTCGGTTCCTCTGCTTTCTTCAATCTTCTACTTTCAGTAGACCTCAGTATTTGTTGTTTCCTTTTTTGCATTCATAAGTTCTTATTATTTAGCTTGCACTTACAAGAATATGTGGTATTTGGTTTTCTGTTCCTGCATTAGTTTGCTGAGGATAATAGCCTCCAGCTCCATCCATGTTCCCACAAAAGACATAATTTCCTTCTTTTTTATGGCTGCATAGTATTTCATGGTGTATGTGTACCACATTTTCTTTATCCAGTCTGTCATTTTCAGACATTTGGTTGATTCCATGTCTTTGCTATTGTGAACAGTGTTGCAATGAACATACACATGCATGTGTCTTTATTGTAGAACGATTTATATTCCTTCAGATATATACACAATAATGAGGTTGCTGGGTCAAATGGTAGTTCTGCTTTGAGTTCTTTAAGAAACTGCCAAATTGTTTCCACAGTGACTGAACTAATTGACATTCCCATCAGCAGTGTATAAGTGTTCCCTTTTCTCCATAACCTCGCCAGCATCTGTCATTTCTTGACTTTTTAATAATAGACATTCTGACTGATGTGAGATGGTATCTCATTTTGGTTTTGATTTGCATTTCTCTAATGATCAGTGATACTGAGTTTTTTTTCATATGCTTGTTGGCTGCATGTATGTCTTCTTTTGAAAAGTGTCTTGTTCATGTCCTTTGCCCACTTTTTAATGGTGTTGTTTTTATCTTGTAAATTTGTTTAGGTTCTTAATAGATGCTGAATATTAGACCTTTGTCAGATGCAGAGTTTGCAAATATTTTCTTCCATTCTGTAGGTTGTCTGTTTACTCTGTTGACAATTTCTTTTGCTGTGTAGAAACTCTTAAATTTAATTAGATCCCACTTGTTAATTTTTGCTTTAATTGCAATTGCTTTTAGTGCCTTGTCATGAAATCTTTGCCCATTTCTGTGTCCAGGATGGTTCTGCCTAGGTTGTCTTCCAGGGTTTTTATAGTTTGGGGTTTTACATTCAAGTCTTTAATTCACCTTGAGTTAATTTTTGTATATGGTATACACTTGATTTTCATGTGTGATGAGTAGGTTATAGCTTATCATTCCCAGTTTTTAAAATGTGAAAAACAAGTTTCAGATAATATAAAACATTTACCCCAAAATCACAGAAATAGAAAGTGACAGAAATAAGACAAAATTTTAAGCCATCTATTTTTTAAACCAATGTTTCTTTCCCCCTACTCCATTTTGTAGATGGTAGAATTCTCAGTACAAGAGAATCTAGAGTTCTCATTTTCCCCAGGGGAGAGTGACTAAAACGAAGGAGTTCAAAAACCTTGAGCTAAAGAGAAAGAAGGGTCTTCTATAATCTCAGTTCTCTAGAAGGGCATTAAGTCTCTAGAAGGGCATTCACAAACCTGAATTTTATGACTATCTGTTTCTCAGAATTTATTAATGATGTTGCATTATAAAAGCATTCTGTCGTTATATGACTTGGGGAAGCTCTGGGTTTAAAGTTGATTTAACTACAGGGAATTGAAATACATTATTAATCGCTCAGGGGGAGTATACTACAATTTTCCAACACTTATTTTCACAGATTGCGGTGTTCTACAAAAGGCAATTTAGTAAAATCTGCCTTACAACAAAAGGAAGACTCAAGGACATGTCTGACTCTTAGGTCCTGGCCATGTGTGAGCCTGGTCTCCAGTGTGAAAGAGGATCTGAAGGAAGAAGTGGCAGCTTGTTCCCCAGCTGAGATGCATTTGCTAGCTTTGGCAACTCTCCAGGACAAAGATGGATCCTTAAAAGTGATTTTTAAACTACAGAAAATTAGAATCAGTTCAATAAATCATTTGTTTAGCATCATAATAAGATTTAAATACAGAGCTAGCAATTTGTTATTTTAAACTACAAGAACACAGTTGAGTGCCTGGAAGCATTCCCTGACATTCTAGTGACTTTTTAAAGGAAATTCTAGCAAAATGGAAAAAAAAGACATGTAATGATCAAGAGTTCAGGGAGAGGTTTTGATATATGAAACTCAGGTTTGCCAGTGTTAACAACTATCAAGTGGAGATAAGAAATATCAATTTTTTTTTAAAGCAAATTTTCATCAATTAAGTGACAGGAAAAAAAATGCCAAAAATACATATTAATTTGCTTTTGTATTTCCTCCAGACTAACCAGAACCAGATACAGAGACCAGAAGTATCAGTAGGAAGAACAGAAAAAGAATCTGTTCATTCAACATTTTGTCCCAGCTTTTTCTGGATGCTGACGATTCAGTGATAACAAAGAAAAATCTATGTCTCCACTGGAACTTATATTATTGTGGAATACAAGAAATAAACATTTTACATTTTCAATAATTTGTTCATTCATCAAACATTAAGAAAATAAATGAATACATCCTTTGTGTCAGATACTGTGCTAGATTTTGTGGATAAAACAGTATTTACTTTCACCCCAACCTACTCCAGCCACATTCTTTGTAATAAAAAACTCCAGCCACACCCAGTAATAGAGCACTCCATTCAACCATATAATCAGACTAAATATCTTAGGACCCTTGACCATCTTCTGCTTCTCATAAACCATATTCAAACCATCAGCAAATCTTATTTTCATCAAAAAATATATACATATTAAAAAATTCAACCATTTTTCACCTATATCCACTACTGCCTGCATGGTCCAAGCCACCATCACTGTTCGTAACAGTTTCCTACTCAGCTTCTGTATTAGTCCATTTTCATGCTGCTGATGAAGACACGCCTGAGAATGGGCAATTTACAAAAGAAAAGAGGTTTATTGGACTTACATTTCCACATGGTTGGGGAGGCCTCACAATCATGGCAGAAAGTAATAGGCATGTCTCACATGTTGGCAGCAAGAGAGAGAATGAGAGCCAAGCAAAACGGGTTTCCCGTTATCAAACCATCAGATCTCATGCAGCTTATTCACTATCACGAGAAAGTATGGGGGAAATCACTTCCATGATTCAATTATCTCCCAACGGGTCCCTCCCACAACATGTAGCAATTATGGGAGTACAATTTAAGGCGAGATTTGTGTCCAGACACAGGGCCAAACCATATCATTCCACCCCTGACCCCTCCCAAATCTCATGTCCTCACATTTCAAAACCAATTATGCCTTCCCAACAGTCCCCCAAAGTCTTAACTCATTTCAGCATTAATCCAAAAATCCACAGTCCAAAGTTTCATCTGAGACAAGACAAGTCCCTTCCTGCTATGAGCCTATAAAACCAGAAGAAAGCTAATTACTTTGTGGATACAACGGGGGGTACAGGCATTGGGTAAATACAACCAATCCAAATGGGGAGGAATTGGCTGAAACAAAGGGGCTACAGGCCCCAGGCAAGTCTGAAATCCAGCAGGGCAGTCAAATGTTAAAGTTCCAGAATGATTTCCTTTGACTCCATGTCTCATATCCAGGTCACACTGATGCAAGATATAGGTTCCCGTGGTCTTGGGCAGCTCCGCCCCTGTGGCTTTGCAAGGTATAGCCTCCCTCCCTGCTGCTTTCACAGGCTGACGTTGGGTGTCTGCAACATTTCGAGGTGAAAGGTGTAAGCTGTCAGTGGATCTACCATTCTGGGGTCTGGAGGATGGTGGCCTTCTGCATTTCCATACATCTTCTGAAATACAGGAGGAGTTTCCCAAATTCCAGTTCTTGACTTCTGTGCACCCGCAGGCTCAACACCACGTGGAAGCTGTCAAGGCTTGAGGCTTGCACCCTCTGCTGAGGCCACGGCCCAGGCTCCATGACCCCTTTCAGACACAGCTGGAGTGGCTGGGATACAGGGCACCAAGTCTCTATGCTGCACACAGCACCGGGACCCTGGCCCAGCCGGTGAAACCATTTCTCCTAGGCCTCTGGGCCTGTGATGGGAGGGGCTGCAGTGAAGACCTCTGACATGCCCTGGGGACTTTTTCCCCATTGTCTTGGGGATTAACATTCAGCTCCTTGTTACTTGAGCAAATTTCTACCACCCGCTTGAATTTTTCCTGAGAAAAACAGTTTCCCCTTATCAAACTACAGAGTGGGGGAAACCGCCCCCATGACACAATTATCTCCCACCAGGTCCCTCCCACAACATGTGGGAATTATGGGAGTACAATTCAAGATGAGATTTGCTTGGGGACACAGCCCAACCACATCAGCTTCCAATCATTTTTTCCTAACACCTGTATTCAACAGGTTATCCAGAGCGAGTCATAGAATATTATTTTTCTGTCCTTTGCCCACTTTTTGATGGGGATTTTTCTTGTAAGTTTGTTTGAGTTCTTTGTAGATTCTGGATATTGGCCCTTTGTCAGATGAGTAGATTGCAAAAATTGTTTCCCATTCTGTAGGTTGCCTGTTCACTCTGATGGTATTTTCTTTTGCTGTGCAGAACCTATTTAGTTTAATTAGATCCCATTTGTCAATTTTGGCTTTTGTTGCTATTGCTTTTGGTGTTTTAGACATGAAGTCCTTGCCCATGCCTATGTCCTGAATGGTATTACCTAGGTTTTCTTCTAGGTTTTTCATGGTTTTATGTCTAACATTTAAGTCTTTAATCCATCTTGAATTAATTTTTGTATAAGGTGTAAGGAAGGGATCCAGCTCCAGCTTTCTACATGTGGCTAGCCAGTTTTCCCAGCACCATTTATTAAATAGGGAATCCTTTCCCCATTTCTTGTTTTTGTCAGGTTTGTCAAAGATCAGATGGTTGTAGAAGGGACACTTCTCAAAAGAAGACATTTATGCAGCCAACAGACACATGAAAAAATGCTCATCATCACTGACCATCAAAGAAATGCAAATCAAAACCACAATGAGATACCATCTCACACCAGTTAGAATGGCGATCATTAAAAAGTCAGGAAACAACAGATGCTGGAGAAGATGTGGAGAAATAGGAACACTTTTACGCTGTTGGGACTGTAAACTAGTTCAACCATTGTGGAAAACAGTGTGACGATTCCTCAAGGATCTAGAACTAGAAATACCATTTGACCCAGCCATCCCATTACTGGGTATATACCCAAAGGATTATAAATCATGCTGCTATAAAGACACATGCACACATATGTTTATTGCAGCACTATTTACAATAGCAAAGACTTGGAACCAACCCGAATGCCCATCAGTGATAGAGTGGATTAAGAAAATGTGGCACATATACACCATGGAATACTATGCAGCAATAAAAAAGGATGAGTTCATGTCCTTTGTAGGGACATGGATGAAGCTGGAAACCATCATTCTCAGCAAACTATCGCAAGGACAAAGAACCAAACACCACATGTTCTCACTCATGGGTGGGAGCTAAACAATGAGAACACTTGGACACAGGAAGGGGAACATCACACACCAGGGCCTGTCATGGGCCCTATAGCATTAGGAGATATACCTAATATAAATGACGAGTTAATGGGTGCAGCACACCAACATGGCACATGTATACATATGTAACAAACCTGCACGTTGTGCACATGTACCCTAGAACTTAAAGTTTAATAATAATAATAAATTATTTTTCTCTTTGAAATCTTCCTTTATGCTGCCTCTCTTAGTCTGAGATGCTATCACAGAATGCTATACACTAGGTTACTTATAAAGAACAAACAAACAAAAAAATGATTTCCCACAGTTCCGGAGGCTGGGAAATCAAGGGGTTGGCAGATTCAATGTCTGATGGGGGCCTGCATCCTGGTTCACCGATGACTGCCTTTTCACTGTCTCCTCATGTAATGGAAGGGACAAGGAAGCTCTCTGTATTTCCTTTTATAGGAACACTAATCTCATATGAAGATTCTACCCTTATGAACTAATAACCTCCCAAAGGCCCTACTTCCTAATACCATCACACTGGATGTAAGATTTTCAACATATGAATTTTGAGAGTATACATTCAGTCTACAGCTCTGTCTTAATGCATTTGTAACAACCTGCCATGTTGTCTAAGCTCATCTGTTTGTGTATTATTCATCTCCCTCCTCTTAAACATAATTTTAAAAAAAAAGGAATGAGTAGGTTTGTTTCTAATATCTAAATTATCATTTTGTCTATTATAGTAAATTTTACAACATGATAAATATTCATAAGATGCAAGCAACAGTGATGTCATAGATGATAGATGAGGGTTTGATCAATGGTCTGTGGGCTTTGATTGTAGAAAGATCAGGGAAAATTTTATGAAGGAATTGAAGCTTGCTCAAAGAATTGAAGCTTTCTTAAAGGAATTGAAGCTTGTTCAAAAGCTACTATCTTCTGAAGGGAGTACTTCTGCTCCCTCTATACGATATCAACAATAGCTTCCTAACTGATAAGACATGTCTTTAGTAGCCCAAACAGCCTCTTCCTTGAGACATTTTTCTTGACTTTTTGTTTGTGTATTTAATAAAAATTGATTGAGTGTCTTTTGTTTGCAGGCCATAAGGAATGCAATCATGGATGAGATAAATGTGAAGACCACTGGAATGCAGTGTGGTAAGGGCAATCAGAGGCAAGTAAACAGGGCTGTGAGCCTTTGAGTCTTCCATTTTATTTCTCCCTTTCTTCTTCTCAATTCTCTGTTTTGCTTAAAGTTGTATGTTTCTCCAATATGCTTACAGCCCCCATTTCCAGCAAAGCTAATTATTCTAACATGGGTGGATTTTGAGTTTGAAATGTAGTTACTCCCATATACCTTTGCTCTGCTCAATCCATTTCAGCTGCCTGTACTGAAGGCCACAAACAGCCTCTATTCTCTACTTCTTGGATCCATTAGCAACAAGAAGTTGAAGCTGGAACCATCTTGCTTCGCTAACCTGCTGTGTGGTGTGATGACCACATTGACAACACCTGACAATAATAATGGTGCAGGCAAATACTTGAGAGGCAAGGCAGGTCATGTAAGTGAGAGAAGCATGCTGGCTAAAATGTAGTAATGAGTAGTGGGGACTGGATGTGGTGAAGAGAACTTGCACTCAATGACTGCAGAGCCAGGAGTGACCATCACAGAGGGAATGTAGGTCAAGGGTAGGGAAGAAACCTCTTTTCCTCTTTCTTCAAATACAGGGACACACTAGCCTCTCTCCACGCTCTCATCCACTCCTACCCTAGAGATAAGTGAAGGATCGGGCCTCTCCAGTTAAGAGGAGGACCTGGACTTCACATCCCAGCCTTTTCCTTGCTTTTTCTCTCTGGCATTTACCTGTCTGCTCTTCTATGCGGTATGTGTTACAGAGTCAGGCCACATAGGAAGGCCTGCAGTTGTTTGGTGTTGCCTGTGACTGGGTGAAGAAGCCTATTTCTGGGATTTGGTATTAAGAATCCCATTGTTTCTGCTCATGTAAGCCATGTCTTTTGTCTTAGACTTTATCCATAGTAAATGAGATATTTTGATCTTCACCGGCCTTAATCGTTTATTTTTTTCTCATTTTTCAGTCTATTCATCAACTCAAGTGAGGAAAACTGGGGTGCGATTTATTGGGCCCCACAAATTATATGGCTGGTGTTGCTTGATTTTCTAATTTCTAAATAAAATACAAGTTCAGATTTTTATATGTAAAAGTCTTCTGATTCTAAACTGTTGGCAAAATAACTCATGTATTTATTTTCTCTTTAACAAATTTAATGAAGAACTTTGCTTGGGAACAATTAGGAACATTCCTTCAATAAACAGAACTTTTTCTAAACATTTTAAATTTATTTATTTTAATTGACAAGTAAAAATTGTATATATTAATTGGGTACAACATGTTGTTTTGAAATCTGGATACACTGTGGAATGATCAAATCGAGCTAATTAACATATGCATCACCTCACACACTTATATTTTTGTGTGACAACACTCAAAATCCACTCAGAATCCCGAATTCATGTATTTTTAAAATAGGTTCCAAATGAAATGTATCTGTAAGCCGATTTTCACCAGAGGTCACCAGTTTGCAATTATGCTCTAAACCCTGTAGTTGAGGGCAAGTGTCAGTATCTAGGTTTCTGTCCCAGTCCCTTCTGATAAATCCAGTTCTCATTTGAAGTTGGAACCCTGCTTTTTTTAGATTTTTAATTGATAAGTATGAATTATATCTCTTTACCTGAGTTGATTAATCTGGATTCCTGATATCTTAACTACCCAACCATCCCTGTTCAGCATCTTGTCCTAGAAGCTAGCTCTCATTCTCTTCACCCTCTTTTTCCTCCCAGCTGCAAATTATTTAATACCAATATTCCTCTCCATTCACAGATTATTTCTCTCTCCCAGCCTACCTTCCACTGAGATCTTTAAAATGCATGGTATCAACATGCACACTGTAAGATCTGAGCAAATCTGATTTCTTCTTTTCTCTCTTTCCCACTTGGTCTGTGGCCATTAATACAAATTTTTCTCCTCTTTCTCTTATCACATAGGAATACCTGATATACCTATAATACCTGGTATAAGGTATTATATGTTTCTTGTTTCCATTTTCATTGCCCTGTTATTTATTCTCCTTGCTTTCTTTCGAGTAACTAGCTCCACTGACAATCTCTTTCCCTAGGTCCTTATTCAGCCAGTCTGATAGCAGCCTCCTGGGAAGAGCAAACTGAATCAATTTTTTTAAATGGCTGATTATTTTCCAAAGGTTGGGCTACTCAATAAGACAATGTTTCAATCTCTCCTGGGACCACCCATTCAGTCTTCAACACAGCTTATTTGACTTCTTTCCAGCCATCTGTTTTACTTGGGCAAAGAGAGTCAGTTTTAATGTCTACATGTTTTTCTTTTTATGTATATTTTTGGCACCTTTAGTTAATTCAGAGTTAGCTCCAGAAAGGAAACATTTGCCATCTCTCAGCAGCTGTTTAGTCCTAGAGGAAAAAAATGCAGTCTTGTTCTTCTTTCCCATTGGCTTGTTCTTCCTTATTCTGGCCATAACTTTTCCATCACCCTTGCACTCCAATCTGCCTGACACCTGGATGCAGATTTTTGCTTTGGAATGAAAATAATAGCTTCTGAGTTCAATTCTTGTCAATTCATTTTTCAATGTGTATGAGTTCTGAATTCCATTATATCATCCAAGGCTCAGAGTTCAGAGGTGGACTCCACCAGTCATCAAACTACATCATCAAGATATACCTCACTTTCCTCCTCTGTGAAATGATCTGTAATACAGACCCTAAATTCAAATGTCATGAGATACCCATAGATAAAGGAAAGGAGAAACTACTAGAGGCACTGTCGGATACAAGACAACTGGATATGACAGGGATTTAAAACTGAGAAGGCATGTCCTACCCAAAGTCATTTATTAGCTCAGCAAAATCTATCTGCAAGCTCCTTAACCGAAGACCGGCTTTAGCTGACAGTTTGTAAGCTGAGTGATACCTTAAGCCCTGCCATTCGAAAAACCTTAGTTTCTCCCAGCTACAGTTTTATCCCCTGAAAAATTTCCCCTTAGCTAATCAATATTTAAAACAGAATAGTACATATAATATGATGAAAGGTGAGATATGGCTTTATAAATCACACCAGTCAGCCTTTTGCTCATAGATGGAGATACCACGTTAGCATGGAGTGGATTTGTTAGTACGGGGCATTTGCTTGAGTAGTAGCAGATATGTGAACGCATCCCAGGAAGGATGTAACAAAACTTTTGTGGCCCGAAAAAACTACATATTCTTAAAATACTGTTTGCTTTTATAGTGCTGGAATTCAGAGAAAGTTGGGGAAACATGCAGAGATGACAATGACTTCAAGGAAGATGACTATCAACATGTCTTTTCCTTGATCTTCACCAGTATTAGACTATGTCTGATGGTTTGAAATGGACTGTGCTGGCAGAAAAGGCCAAAAGAAGCATGAGGAGTCTTAGCCGTTGGCCTGCTCTCAAACATGGGCCCAAGGGTTGTGAGAGCAGACCAATTACAACACAGTGTGTTGAGGTTGTAGCCACATTGACATGGTGGTATATGCTTGAGAAACAGTGGCTGAGGAGGTAAGTATGAATAATTATAGAATAATCTATACTGTTAAAACCTAAACCTCAAGAATCCTATGGTCAGTGCAGGAATCTACATCAACAAGGCTATCATAGATATTTTTCGAACTGTGCTAGACAGGCTTCAACAGCAACAACTAGTGGCAGCTACAGCAGTAGTAGATTGATCTCACTCTCCAATCTCTCATTACTTTGTATCTGAAGGACAACTAATCAAATACCATTGAAACTATGTAAGTCCAGGTGTTCTCGGGAAATTGAAAGTGGAGAATGCCTCTAGAAGAGGAAAAAATGATCCTTGTGATAATGTGAGAATGTTGGCTCTCGAGCAAAAATTTTAAAACTGAAATAGGTTGGATCAGTTAGCTATTGTCACAATAAGGTTGTGCAATCCATGGCATTTCAATAGCATTCAGCAATAAGCATTCTCACAGGTTTATGTGCTCACTGGAGTTCAGCTGATCTAGGCTGAGCTCAGGCCACTTTGCTTCTCATTGCAGATCTGCAGGTGAGCTGAAACAGCTTTATTCTACATGACTCTATATGCTACATGACTTCTTGGACTATCAGGCTAGCCATGGCATGTTCCTCAAATAGTAATGGTAGAGGTGCCAGAGGGAAAATTCAAATGCACAAGTATACTTTAAGACTCTACTTGTGTTATGTTTTCTAACCTCCTATTAGCCATGAAGCCCTGTGGCTGAGCTCAAAGGGATGGGGCAGGAGAGTGTATTCCTTCAACAGAGGAAGAGAAAAACTTGTATGGCAAAAGCATAAAAACTCAAAGCCAATAATTGAATCTATAACAGATGTGAACATATTTTATATCCTGAATTGAGGAAAAGGGCTTAACAGATAATTACAGATTTGGATGAGCTTCAAGGTTTTATACAATGCTTGTAAAATAAAACACATTGCTTTTTGCTATATTGATATGAGGTTTAAAAAAGTATAAAAGATCTGATGTGTGATGTGCATTTATGTTTATATACACGTATATACTTAGAACAAATGTAAGTTGAATTATTCTATGGATGAGGCCACAGAGGATCACCAAAGATCCATGCTTCCCCTTTAATATATAGAGTTGTTACTAGGAAGTGGCTCCATATTCAGGAACTAGATTTTCCAGTGCTCCTTGCAACTAGGTGGTGTCATGTGACTAGTTTCTGCCAATGTAATAGAAATAGAAGACACGTGGTAGCTCAGGTAAGCAGAGTTGAGAAGTAGAAATCATTTCTCTACCTCTTCTTCCCCGTTTGCCAAGTAAATGCAGAAGACCCAATCTGACAACTTAGTCACAAGATGGAACAAGTGGAGGTCTCTCAATCTTATGGAAGCCCACCAGAAACTCTGTTACATGAATAAGGAATGAGCCTTCGTAACCAAATACCCCATTTTCCTAAAAATTATTTTTACCCCTTCCCTTTTCCCCTGAGTGCTCGCCTACCTCTTATTTAGCTCCTTAGAAATGCAATTGTAACCTTTACGTTCTCTCCACCAGGCACTCCCTGCACTGCTAGATCAACTAATTATCGGTTTGCTTAGAAGTTCCAGGGACCAAATCTTAAAACAAACCAGGCACCCTCCAGAATTCTCCCCCACCAAGAGATTGCCTCACTACAATAATAATTTTACAACCCAATTCTGCCAGCAGTGGTGCTGGCCAGACCATCGGATGGCCCATTACTGAGATAAGCCATTAGAGCCAGTCACGTAGATCCCACACCTCCTCACCCCTCCTGCATGCCCTGTGTACCAAAATTTCTCTTCTTAAACCTCTGCTTTCTGCCCAGAAATCTGAAGTGGTTCCTTTAGATGCAAAACTGGCCACTTCCCCAATGCTAAGCTCTGGAATAAAGTTGCTTTGTTCTTACCACATTTCATCCTTATCATTCAGCTTTACCAGCAGCGAGCAGCTGAGCCTGCGCTCAGCAACACCTCCACTGTGCTTATTTTATGCCACTCAACTGGAGTAAGAATTTCTTACAGCAACTTAAAAGTTATATGGAGAAGAGGCTGAAGCTCCTCTTCCCACTGTCAAGAATTTATAAAGAAGATAAAATAAAGTGAACACTTTCTGCACATTTCTCATGTGTAAGGCTTTTAACTAAATATATCACACAGTTAAATGTTTCAGACCTGTGAGATGGTTTAATGGGGTATAGCAATAGAAAGAAGCTGATTGCTCCAACATCTGCTACGTTGAACTGTGCAAATAGTGGATGAACAAAAAATAGTAAAAACTCTTTATTTTGATATGGTGAGATATCCATGGAGACTGCAGAACCATGATACAAGTCAGAAACAGCAAATTCAGGACACTTTACAATAGGATCTGTGAATAAACTTAAACAAAGGAGATGTCTGATGCTCCTAGGAGAGTGCAAGTGTAAACATACAAATGTTCAGTAATTATTAGGATTGGGCTACTGGAATCTTGAGAAACTATCTTAGGGAACCCATTCTTATTCATGGTACCTAAACCCTAGACCACACCAATGGGTAGAGTTGACTGTATTATGGATGGAAGGTTGTAGGTTATATGGTTGTTGAGGCAAATGTGAGGACTGGAGCCCATATTTTCTAGAGAGCCTGAGAGAATTAAAACTTTCTATTAGTGGTGGTGGTGGTGGTGGTGTTAATTGCCAGAGATGCTAGAAACTGCGAAAACTTTATGTATAGAAAGAAAAAAGTCTTGAAGTATTATTTTTGTGATTTTCTTTATTTCTCACATTTCTGGGCGTGACTGCAAGTCAACTTCAAGAATTAGCATTTCTATAGGAATGCAAAAAGGAAAAAGTAGCCTTTTATTTTTACTAGCCAAAATGGACACTTGCAATCAAAAGGCAAAGCCCTGAGTTGAGAGAATGGAACTTAGAAATACAGGAAAGATCTGTGTATTGTGTGTGTATAGAAAGTGGACACACAGCAGGACCAAGGAGGATCTCCCTGAGCCTGAATTTGGACTTAAACAAGAGACTACTCAGTGTGTTACCTCGTATAAATATTTTCCCAAGAAAACAACGTAAGAGAAATTCCTCATTTATTCTGTCGGTGGCAATTCTAAGCTGAGACTGTCAGAGGGAGGGCTAAGGATAATTCTCTGTTTTTAACCAAATCAACAGCTATTCTGGCATTCTAGTGTTAACAATTGCCTTTATGCTCATTCTCTCCAGAAGAAAACCACATGAAATTTGTAAATTAATGGAATGTTCCTCTCTTAAATGTGGACCCAGAAGTCCAACCAAAGTTTTTAGTTCCCAGGACCCAGATGCTTTCAGCATTCTCCTTTACAAATAGGGAGAAATCAGCCAGCCTCACAAAGAGGGATGACGCCATTCCAAAAACAATTTAATAGTGGGCATTCTCAATTTCTCCTCTGTCATGCCTTTGGCTTGGAGAATTGTTTTGAAACTTCAACAGAATGAGGTCGACTGTGTCAGGGGAGGACCCCTTCCTTAGTAGCAGTTCGAATTTTAAAGCAAACAGACCAATTCATTTTGTAAGAATTACGGAGAGGCTTGCTTAGAAGATAAATCAAGTTCACCAAAGGGTAAAATATAATAGATGATATCCCTTGCCAGAATTTTTTCTCTCACATAATTGGCACAGGCCATATGGTCCTTTAACACATATGTAACTTAGATATAGTAAGGAGTGGCAGCAACCAATTTTGTTATTTCTCTTCATTTCCTGAATTTAGTTTCCTAAGGCTACTGTAGCATACTGGTACAAACTTAGTGGCTCAAAACACACACATTTATTATCTTAAATTCTGAAACTAAGGAGTTCTAAATAGGCCTTTCTGTACCATTAGGGCTGCATATTCTCTTTTTTTTCTGGAGGAACTATAGAAAAATCCATTTTCTTGCTCTTTACAACTTTTAGAAGGTGCTTACATTCCTTGGCCCATGTCTTCCTTCCATCTTCAAAGTCAGAATTGGTCAGTTGAGTCTTACACTGAATCACTCTGACACTGACTCCTCTGCCTCTCTCACAAACATTTAAGGATGCTTGTGAATACACTGGGTCCACCTTGATGATCCAAGATAATCTCCCTATTTTAAGGTCATTTGATTAGTAACCTTAATTCCATCTGCAATCTTAATCCCTCTTTTCCATGTAATACACCATATTTATGAATTCCAGGGATTAGGTCATGAATATCTTTGAGAGACCATTATTCTGTCTACCACATTCTGCTTGTCAAATGATGCTATACAATTTGTTCTTCTCTTCCTTGGTTGAAATCTTAGGCCACATAGGTTTTTCCAGTTTCTTAGTAATTTAAGTAATTTTAAAGTATATGCCCTATGAGTTTATTTTCAACACTCCTAACTGATGTTGAATTTTAACCTTTCCTATCTCCCTAATTATGCCTGCCACAGGCCTAGAAACTTGGAGTGGGAAAGGAGATGGGTATATGACTAACTTCAATTTGCTTCTTTATTACCTTCTCCCCATGTCTATAGCTGCTGTTTTCTACCTAGCCAGGTTCATGGAGGAAAAGTACTGTATTACAGACTTGTAGAGTTGTCTTCAGGCATTGATGCCTATTAATGTCAGATGCACAATTACTAGCTCTCTGTTTCTTTGGTTGCTTGTGTAGGTTCCCTGGAGATCCTCTACTGGGAACCTCCTCCTGCAGTTCCCATGATATGGTCAATGTGTCCCCTTAGCTATTTATAACTCCGTTTACAAAATCGGAGTTCTAGAATTCTTCCTCCTCCTGTTGGGGTCACATGGAACCTCCAGATAGTCAAATTGGACAGTTGACCCAGGCTAGCTCCCTTTCATGGTAGAAATCCAGGTTGGTCCCAATGCTGCCCTTAAGAAAATCCAGTCATATCTTATGACATTTAGACTTGACACATAATACAGAAGTTTACCAAACTCCAAGAGGCTTTTGTGAACCACCCTAAGTGGTCCCCTTGAAATTCTTTTCATTGGCTTAAGGTAAGATAAAAGAGCACTTCCTTCTTGAACATGGAACAAAAAGAAATAAAACAGAAGCAATGCTTTTTAGAACTGTCCCTTTTACTTACTTCTATCAGTTTCTTAACATGCAGCCAAGAATGAGTGGGATAAGGATGGGCAGAATGTGTTTTGCAATTCTTTTAGCATGCCATGAATAAGCAGTTCAGCATACGCACCCAACTTATGGGATTGTTCCTGGCACCCACTGAATTGCTCTTGGGCTTTGGTACCTCCGTGGAAAGTGATAAATATCTATATCATCACTGTATCTATTTTATAACAAAATTATATTTATGTAAGTATAACAGGGCATATTAAACAAATAGGACATTGGCATTGCTAGTGTAGAGAGCCTTACCCCAAGAATATTATTATTATTAAGTATCATTAGAGATGGGGTCTTGCTATGTTGCCCAGTCTGAAGCACAGTGGCTATTCACAAGCATGATCATAATGCACTGCACCCTCGAACTCCTGGGCTCAAGCAACTCTCCCACCAGGCCTGGTCCCAATAATCTTTTTTGAGACCAGTGGGTTACATAAACCTTTTGTTTATAACCAGAGAAAGAGGAAGAATTTTGGTACAAGGCTGGGAGAAGAGTGGAAATGAGAGAGAAAGATACTAAAAAGCAGAAGTATGAAATGGTTTCTGTCCCCTTTCTAGCCCCCGTACTACTATCCTGCCTCCCTAGTATTTAGAAGGGTGTGGGCAGAGAAGATATTGTGTTGAGACACATTTTTTGGAGACTCTGATCAAAAACAATGTTCATCTAGAGCCAAGTTGACAAATCTTGGCACAGAGTAGAAAAAAAAGTCATCTTTGTCACCTCTACTTTGAACCGAGCACCACTTTGGCATTTTATGGACTAGTGACTCTGTAATTGCAAGATAGCACTCCAAGCATGGTCACTGTTATTCCCACATGGGTGCAAAAACAGTGGCAATGAGATAAGCAGCCCACAACAAATCTGAAAAAAAGAGGATTTGGTAGATCCTGTATGCTGAATACATGCCAAGGAATAAATAGATTCTATATGCTAAGGTAGGAAGCTTAGTGGTGTAGACTAAGTTAAAATACTTTGGATTATTGATGTGAACATGACTTTATTTGTACCACAAAACTAGAAAGGGTAGGGACATTATAGATACATAGGATTTTACAGTTTACAAAAGCTTATCACATTATTTCAAGTAACTAAAGAATAGGCAGATTGTTATGCAAGTTGGATGAAAGACAAATTAAGAAGCTATCACACTTAGGCATAAGATTGTACCACGCATTTAATACACTGAACTAAACATGCAAGACTTTCTCTTTTGTACATTCAGGAGTTCTTCCTAAGGATTATGTTCATAGAACCCGCAACTCTGAAATAGAGAAACAATTCACTGAGTGATTTAAGTACTATTCAAAAAATAAGAATCACTTATAATACACACACAAAAATCTCTAGTCACTGGACTGAATTTTCAGTTTGTGTCCAGATACGCAGCATAACACAGCAGAGATCTGTTCTGAATTATCGTGAGCAGGAGTCACGAGACTCAGATACACCTACATCACCCACATACTGTTTAAGAGCCTTCCCTTTGATAATTGCATCATCTAGAAACTGAATGGCTTGGTAGAGAACTGAGGAAGCAAACGGAGTTTGTAAAGTCTATGAGGTGTTCTGAAGAATAAGCAGAAAGAACACAGGAAAAAGAAAGTGGAAAGATCAGATTATTTTTAGCACTAAATACACATTTTGAATAGAGTACCTGTCTATTAATGACTATTAGATATTCCTGAAACTGTAACAGTTGGCCTTGTTTCTTTTGAATTTCCACTCTGCTACTGGATTTCCAGTTTGCTTATCTCTTCTGCCTCTCTGACTATATTCTCAGTGCTGTGCCATGACCCCTTTTATTTTCTGACCTCCTGTTAAATATAAAAAGTCCTCAAAGTTCTGTGCTCTGTTTTTTTCCTCTTCCTTCCTAAGCAATAGTTCTAGTCAACATTTCACACCAATGATTTTGACGATTGGATGATCCATAAAGATCTCATATCCAGGGCCGGGTGCGGTAGCTCACGTCTGTAATCCCAGCACTTTGGGAGGCTGAGGCGGGTGGATTACGAGGTCGAGATCAAGACCATCCTGGCTAACACGGTGAAACCCCGTCTCTACTAAAAATACAAAAATTAGCCGGGTGTGTTGGTGGGTGCCTGTAGTCCCAGCTACTTGGGAGGCTGAGGCAGGAAAATGGCGTGAACCCGGGAGGGGGAGTTCGCAGTGAGTCCAGATAGCGCCACTGCACTCCAGCCTGGGCGACAGAGTGAGACTCCGTCTCAAAAATAAATAAACAAAAACCTCATATCCTATCATGTGTTCACAGTCTCCATCCTGATTCTATCATTTAGCCATTTTCACAAATTAGAAACCTCCAAACAGCTTTAGGTATTTCCTTGAATCCCCATATCCAGTTAACCAACTGATTGATCTCATCCCTGCATCATTTCCTGTAGCTGCTTTTATTTTTCCATCCCTGCTGTCTTTCCTTTGTTATAACTTACCTTCTGCAATAACTTCCTAAATACCTCTCTGCTTCTCACCACCTTCCTTTAGTAATCATCCACATCCCCTCTAGTCATCCTTCAAAAATACAGTTATGGTCAATACGATCTGCTAAGTTAAAACCTTTCCATCTTTTCTAATCAAAAAGCCTAAGTTATTTGATATAATCTTCAAGATCCATCACAGTTGAAATCTAAACTGCTTTGTTAGTATTCTCATCAGTGCTTTTATTTGTTCTCCTTATTACTATTGGAGTATTGGGCACCTACCACCTCAGCTTTATTCTCCTACTTGCCCACCGTCCCCTGAACAAAAAAAGATGCATAATACCTCACATCCTCTGAGCTCATGTTATTATCTTCATGTGGAATATCTTATTAGCACACAATGAATAGTAATGACAGCAATGGCTACATTTGTTGAGCAATTTCTATTGAACTATTCTAAGAGCTTGTCATTTATTACATAATTCAATCTTCACTCTACTGTCTGAGCTAAGTAGTATGATATCCATTTTATAGATGAAAAAACTGAGGCGCAGAGTAGTTAAGCAACTCACCCAAAGTCACAGGGTGATATACTATGAATGTGTGTGCCCACCCGAATCTCATATTGAAATGTAATCCCCAATGCTGGAGGTGGGCCTAGTAGGAGATGACTGGATCACGAGGGTGGATTTCTCATGAATGGTTTAGCACCATCTGCTGGCTACTGTCCTGCTGATAGTGAGTGAGTTCTCCTGAGACATGGTCATTTAAAAGTATGCAGCACCTCCCCCATTCCCTCTCTTGCTCCTGCTTTTGCCTTGTGACGTGTCTGCTCCCCGTTTGCCTTCCACTATGATTGTAAGCTTCCTGAAGCCTCCCCAGAAGCCAAGCAGATGCCAGCATCATGCTTCCTGTATAGCCTGCAGAGCCATGAGCCTATTAAACCTCTTTTCTTTATAAATTACCGAGTTTCAGGTATTTATAGCAATGCAAAAATGGACTAAGACACAGGGCTTACAAACTTTATTGAAATTCTAGTATAAGGCTTTCCATTTCATTTTGTCTGATTATTAAAGCAACATTTTAAAGCAAGTATTACATAAATTTCACAGGAAATTGTGATTTACAGTGGTCTAACTCCAAAATCTTTGCTATTTCCAGAATAAAATGTTTCCTCTCATCTAAGGAGAATACACAAGTTGTGTTGTTAGACTGAAATTTGGGGATCTCCCATTTGGCGTAGTATTACTTTCTCCATGAAGCTTTTAGTAGGCCAGCCAAGTGATGATGCTGTACTGGCTTGGGTTACACATTTTATGAGCTGCCAGCTGGAACACAATCAGCCAAGGGAAGGAAATTTGTGAGAGCAACTAAATTATGAATCTGCTTGTGACATCCAACTAGCATAGCTCTGATAACATCATTGGCTGAGATAAATGTTACATAATATCCAGTCTATGGACTACATACAGGCTGTTTCTAATCTTTACATAGTGTTTCCAGATATCCTTTGAAAATCCATACCTGAGACATTACTTGGAGCAACCGACTTTGGATTTTTAGATTTTCCTATTTTCAAATATCTTTCTGAGTAAAACAGTGTGCTTGATTACAAATAAGAACGTTATGGCCTTAATGCTGATGAGAAGCATTTTCTGCCCTAGTCATGTGGGAGGCTGCTCTTGCCTCTCCTAATGCATCTGCAGAGGATATCACGCCATTCAAACATTGCACAACCGCACTTTTTTTTTTTTTCCAGGATGCTTGCTTTTGCTAGGTAACTAAAGAGGACATTTTGCAGCTCTGTGTCAAAGATCAAAACAAAAACAGCAAAATCACGGCTCACATTCTTTTTTGTCTAAAACTGAACAGCTTAAATTCACCAGCAATGTCCTGCCTTTGGGTTAGTGGCCAAAATTGAAACAACACATCTAGAAAAAAAAAAAAAAATCCATTATAAAAGTAGTCTGGGAGATTGTAGATCACTTGAAAGTTTTAGAAAAGTACCTCTTCCCAATGTTATTATTTGAAAATGATGTTATTGAGGGGCAGTGAGTGTTGTGCACTTTAGTTACACCCACAATTATTGCTGGCAGAGGTATATAATTTCTAGTCAAAATTTCAAACTGAGACATTTGGTTTGGTCCTACGGATAATGAGGAAGTTATGCAGCAATTGTACCTCTGGATACTGGTTTGCATGCTGAAAAGTGAAAAGTTCCATCAAACCACAACGTAGACTATAACCACCACTATATCAGCCTCTGCCATGAAGAAGTCCTATTTCTGGGTAATGGCACATCTATTTTTCAGTCAACCAGGCTCACATCTTCTGCCACCCTTGAAGCCTTCTTCTGCCTGCCATAGACATTTAACATCTGTTTTAGCTCATCCAGGCTGATAAACTACCATAGACTAGGTGGCTTATAAACAACAAACATTCAGATTTCAAAGTTCTGGAGATTAGGAAGTTCAAGATCAAGGTGCCAGCAAATCTGGTTTCTGGTGAGGACTCACTTCTGATTTATAGCCAGTTGTCTTCTTGCTATGACCTCACATAGAAGAAGGGGTAAAGGATCTCTTTGGCACCTTTTTTATAACGGTGCTAACTCCATTTATGAGGGTTTCACCCTCAAGACCTAATTATTTCCCAGAGGTTCCACCTCCAAATACCATCAAATTGAGAATTAGGTTTCAACACTTGAATTTTGGGAGGACATCTTCAGTGTATGTGGCATTATTCTCCTTTCCCCCCAACCCCCACCAAATTTATGTCATTCTCACATTACATCAACTCAAAAATCTAAGTCCAAAGTCTCATCTGAATTTCACCTAGATTAGATGTGTGTGAGACTCAAGGTATGATTCATTTTGAGGCCATTTTTTAAAACTTTTATTTTAAGCTCAATGGTACAAGTGCAGGTTTGTCACATAGGTAAACTTGTGTCATAGGGGTTTGTTGTACAGATTATTTCATCACCCAGGTATTAAGCCTAGTACCCATTAGTTATTTTTCCCGATCCTCTCCCTCCTCCCACCCTCCACCCTCTGATGGACCCCAGTGTGTGTTGTTCTCCTCTATGTGTCCATGTGTTCTCATCATTTAGCTCTCACTCATAAGTGAGAACATGCAGTATTTGGTTTTCTGTTCCTGTGTTAGTTTGGTACGGATAATGGCCTCCAGTTCCATCCATGTCCCTGCAAAGGATACTGTCTCATTCTTTTTTATGGATGCATAGTATTCCATGGTGTATATGTACCACATTTTCTGTATCCAGTCTACCATTGATGGGGTTTCAGATTGATTCTATGTCTTTACTGTTGTGAATAGTGCTGCAATGAACATACGTGTGCATGTGTCTTTATAACAGAATGATTTATATTCCTTTGGGTATATACTCAGTAATGGGATTGCCATCCTAAACAAGTTATGCATTTCCAAAAACAATGATGGGACAGTCACAGGACAGACATTCTCATTCTAACAGAGAAGAGGAAAGGAAGAAAGGAGTGACTGGTCCCAAGTAGTCCAAAATCTAACAGGGGAACAACACTAAGCCTTAAACAACATTAAAAACTGAGAATAATCTTTGTTTGACTCAATGCTCCGCCCTCCAATCCTACTGTGCCAGAAGTGCTTCTTTATAGACACACCAAGATAGTGATCCTGCCCCCACAGCTTTTCCAGATAGGAATTAGGCCCTCAAGGATCTGGCAACCCTGCCCCCATGGCTTTGTCCAGCCCACTCCCCACAGCTTGGGCAGATGACCCTGTAGCAGCTCTTTAACTGAAGTTTTGCTCCTGCAGCAGCTCTGTGCCTAGCTCCAGAGCCTATCCAGGGCAGGAGTCCCTGAGCCCAGAGCTTAGTTAGGAGGCCCTGTCCTTTTATATGTAGGTGGAGTTAGCCATGCAGTTAAGCGAAAATACGATGTATGCATCAGTATCAATCCCTGGAAGAAGAACACCAAGCACCAATTATCAATCCCAGGAGAGGACTCTTACCACTTGACTAATTTTTGCTAAAGTTCTTAGATCTGGCAGAAGGTTTTATATAAATGCAGCTGCCAGAGATTTTGCACAAACCCAACTGGCAGAGTATAAATCCAGTGAGACAGAACACTTACAAAGCCCATCAGGCAAAGCAACTTTATTACTCACAGATAGGCAATAAGAATCAATGGAATGCCTAGGATCCATGGTAAACTGGTTCCCCCAAGGCTCAGGAAAGCTTTCCGGGACAGATGAGATCTTGTCTGCAAGTGCCCTGCTTTGCACTACAGATGAAAGACCCTGAAACCATTCTGCTCTGGGTTTTATACCCCAGGGGCTAATTGGATTGCTGGGCTGAAATGCTGCAGGAGGTCCTCTTCCAGGAGGGATGCAAAGATAGTCCAGGCTGTATTGAACTCTTCCTCCTTATCTCAGGATGTTGCATTCTCAGTATATTCTGCCCAAGAGTTGCAAGCAAGAAGGGGATTGGTTGGGCCAGCCAAGATCACCCAGGAACCCATCTTCCTGCATATGACCCCCAGGCTCATGCACTTTACACACCTGCAGAGACTACACCCATCCAAGGCACAACCACTGTGGCCTGTGCCACATCTGAACCCACCAAAGCCACAACTGGGGTGGCTGAGGAGTACAGTGCTGTAGTGAAGGGAGCAAAACCTGCAACGTGAGTGTCACTGGGAAGTGTGTCCCCACGGTCCCAGAAGCACAGGGGTCCCTCCTTTACATTCTTCTCTTGTCTTGAACAATAACTTCTGGCCACTGTTGAGATGACTAATCTCTATCAGATGGTCATTTGTCCACACCCTGAAAGTTCTCTTCTGACAATGCTTTCTTGATTTTTGTATTATGGATAGGCTACAAATTTTCCAATATTAAATTTCTGTTTCCATTTTGATTAACAATTCCATCTTTAACCATTTCCCCTCTTCTCACAATTTTCTATAAGCAGTCAGGAGAATCCACTAAAGACTTTCAACACTTTGCTCAGACATGTCCTCAGCAAAATACTCAATTTCTTCACTCACAAGTTCTACTTTCCACAAAACACTAGGACACAAACACAAATCAGCCAAGTTCTTTAGTACTTTATAACAAAGATGGCCTTGCCTTCATGACTCAAAAACATGTTCCTCATTTTTGTCTGAGATCTCATAAGAATGACCTTTATCAGCCATATTTCTACTAACATTCTGTTCAGGGTCACTTAGGTTTGTTTTGTTTTGTTTTGTTTTGTTTGAGATAGAGTCTTACTGTGTTATCAGGCTAGAGTGCAGTGGCATGATCTCGGTTCTCTGCAACCTCTGCCTTCCAGGTTCAAGCGATTCTCCTGCTTCAGCCTCCTGACTAGCTGGGATTACAGGCGCTCGCCACCTGCCCAGACAATTTTTGTATTTTTAGTAGAGACAGGGCTTCACCATGTTGGCCAGGCTGGTCTCGAACTCCTGACCTCATGTGATCCGCCCGCCTCAGCCTCCCAAAGTGCTGGTTTTACAGGCATGAGCCACCACCCCTGGCCACTTAGGTGTTTTCTAAGAAGATTTGGGCTTTCTCTAAACCCCTCCTCCTCTCGATTTCTCTTTAGAATTGCTCCTAAGAATCTATTCCTGGCAATGTAAGTGTTTTCTTTATGCACCTCAAACTCTTCAGCTTCCATCTTTTACCCAGTGCCAAAGCCAGTCCTCCATTTTTATATACTTGTTATGGCAGCACTCCACTTTTCAGCACCAATTTTGCTGTAGCCTCTCCTGGCTGCTACAACGAATTGCCATAGACTGGTTGCCTTAGGAGCAATAAACATTTCTCACAGTTCTTGAGGCAGGAAGTTGAAGATCAAGATGGAGGTGGATTTGGTATCCTATAAAGGCTCATTTCATATTTCACAGACAGACAGCTGTCTTCTCACTGTGTATTCACATTGTAGAAAGGGAAAAGGAACACTTTCAAGAACTTTTTATAAGGGCTTTAAACCTATTCATGAGGGCTTGGCCCTCATGACTTAATCACCTCTCAAAGTGATTGGCCCTCATGACAAATCACCTCTCGAATCCACCTCCTACTACCACCACCTTAGAGGTTAAGATTCCAACATATGAATTGAAGAGTGGGCAGGGAGGGAACACAAATATTTAATCTATAGCACCTAATAAACCATAGTCAATCTCTTTTTGATTGTCAGCTTTGTTTCCTCCCTTGCTCTAGGATTAGGACTTCATTATACTTTTCAAAAAGCTTTTCTTTTTCATTTGTGTTTTGCAATTATTTAAAAGAAATTTGGATTAGAAGTCCTAATGTTCACCATTGAACAAATATCTTTAGTTATTTTCTATTTTTCCAGCGTTCTAACAGCCTTATTACAAATATAAAGGAAATATTTTAACGAGAAAAGTCTATCTCCACCTTATTATAAAAACGTCTCAACTTTTTGTTTTTTTGAAGTCCCCTACCAATTCTATTTTATACACATAACTAGCTGTACTCCTATATAAATCAGTTAACACTGGGAGGCCGAGGTGGGTGGATCACGAGATCAGGAGATTGAGACCATCCTAGCTAACATGGTGAAACCCCGTGTCTATTAAAAAAAAAAAAAAAAAAAAAGCTGGATTTGGTGGCACACCCCTGTAGTCCCAGCTACTCGGGAGGCTGAGGCAGGAGAATGGCATGAACCTGGGAGGCAGAGCTTGCAGTGAACCGAGATTGTGCCACCGCACTCCAGCCTGGGCGACAGAGCGAGACTCCATCTCAAAAAAATAAATAAATATAAATAAATAAATAAATAAAAATCAGTTAACAAAATGAGCTTTGGGTAGGCCCAGAGAGCCAAACCATATCATTTAACTCTTTAGTTCATTTGGAAATTTCTTAGAGTGTGTTCTGTGGTCATATTCCATAAATATAGATAATCACATGGAAGTTTTCGGTTTTCCTTAAACAAAAATTAGTAGAACCAACCCCTAGAGATATACATTTAGTATGTCTAGGGTTAAATATATATGTACATATAAAATTAATTAATACAATTATATAAGTATAATTAGCATAAACATTTTATGATTATCTATAATCATATATTATCTAATTTTTAAAAGTTTCAAGTTGAGGAAGAGTAAATAAATAATAAAGCAGAGTATTGTTTAACAAAACAATGTTTGACTCATTATTTTCTCCAAAATTGGTGGTCTCTAATTTCTTTCTTAATTAATATATTGTATAACACTCATCCCCATTGTTTCAGTTATTACTTTAAATACGAATATTTCCCGTGTAAAAGTGAGTCATAGAGTCCAATACGCCTGGCTAGCAGCACCGACTACAGGACATCTCCAGGCAGGGTTCGCTGAATAGGGGAGACAGAGCTACCTGTCTAGTATGATGATCGGGCTCTATGGAGGATAGTAATCTAGAGCTTAAGATGGGAGAACAAGACCTTACAGCAAAAACGAAACCTGATGAAACCCCTATATTTGACCAGAGTACTCAAAGTACTAGCCTGGAGTCAGAATACAGCTAGATTTTCTCCAGCCACTTTCCCAATGCGTCCTGGAGGAGACCTGTTTTGAGACCTGTTTGTACTGCTGACTTAAGTAGAGGGGTGTGTGTGTGTGTGTGTGTGTGTGTGTGTGTGTGTGTGTGCGCGCGCGCGTGTGTGTGTTAAGATAACGGGGCCAGCTGACAAGAGAGACTGGAGTTGTGAACCCTGAACAATTTATGAAATCTTTTGAGCATATAAAGAAATCTGGGGACTATCATGTTACAGATGTGGAAGATGCAACTCTAGGACAGATTGTTGCTACAGCAGCTCTGAAAATAGAACACAAATTCATCCATTTCTGTTCTAAGAGAGGAAGAATAGAAGATGTTATCATTAACGATGAACGCAGAGAAAAGCAGCTTGGCAAGTTGTTATTATCAACCCTGACTTTGCTAAGCTAGAAACTGAACTGTTATAAGATTTCCCTTGAATTTCTACCACAAAACGTTGGTTTGTATAAAAAGCTTGGATACACTAGATCTGAGGAAAACCGCATGGGCTGGAGGTTTCTAAACTAAAAATCTTTTCTAGAGAATTGTTAAAGGGGCTAATGCTGTAAGTCTATACTCTTTGCAGAGTTAAAATAATGTACTGCTGCAGCCCAGTAACCTCCATAAGTACTGGACTGAAAAAAAACATGGCAATACTACAAGTATAATGACATTTAGAAGATTATTTTGGGCTGGTGGGATGTGTGTGAATTTAGATTACAAATGAATATTATAAAGGGAATGATTTTTAACCAAAGGAATATATTTTTAGCTTGAATATTTTATTGAATGTATTTTTTTTTAAGTTTGGCTTCATTTCTTGGTAGTCAAGATGATGGGTAGTAAGGAGTCATATGTCTGCTGTGTTGCTCATTTTTAAAAAGTGTATGTTGAATAAGGCTGTTTCTTATCACATGCAAAAAATTAAATATTTTTGTTTCAAAGAAACATATCTCAATACACTTAGGGCTGTATCATTTCCCACATATTAAGTGAGGATGGATAAATTAGTTATTACAACTAAACATAGTACAGTCCAACATGTGGTGATACTAATGCAGGCAAACTTGTTCAGCCTTTTAAAGAAGTGTAGAAGAAATGAAAATGCTTCATTTGACAAGATTCAAAGTAAAATAATTTAAAAGTTTTACTAGAAGTTTGTACGGTTCTGTGTAGATAAAAAGCACAATTTTTCTTATTTGTGAAATATAATTATTCATTTGTTAAAAGTACTGAAAAGCAATTATATTGGGAAATCTAAGGTACTTTTAACAGTGAATTAGCAAATCTCAGCATATGTATTTCTACCCCAGCGTTTCTTTTCATGGGCATCTGAAGCCTCTGTTCTGAGTAACATTTTTATCAAAAATGTAATATTAGAGAATTGAGTGGAACACAATATTTTAAAATGTATTGATATTGTTTGTAGGCTCCACCCAAATCTCATGTTGAATTGTAATCCCCAGTATTGGAGGTGGAGTCTGGAGGGAGGTGATTGGATCTTGGGGCCAGATCCCTTATGAATTACTAATCCCTCATGAATTATTGATTGTGCTCTCCATTCACCTTCAAGTATCCTGAGGCACCTTTTGTCACCTGCTCTCTATGCTCAGAATATCTGGCTGTAATCTAAACTTCTGCAACATCCAAACATCTTTTGGGATATAGTGCAAGTGTTCTTGTCTTCTGCATGATGCTTTCTCCGAGGTTCTCAACCAGAAGTAATCCATCTCCATTTTCCACAGAATTTTAATTTCATGCATTTGATTTATACTTTTTTTCCTTCTCAAGTTTGTGAGCAAATATCACTAGAAAGAAGACTCTTGAATAGGAACTCTTTTCTTTCTAGTGATATTTTTTTATCTCTGTATTCCCCATCAGGCTTACAACAATGCTTTCATAAAAGCAGAGATATGAAAATTATGCAATATAAAATGGTGCTTTTTCTTTGTGTAACTAATAACTACAATCCTGTAGGAAATTGTAATTCATAGTGATTTTTGCAACTATTGTCCTAATACAATCTTACAACAAACCTGGAGGAAGGAATTAATAGCATGGACATTTGGTAGATGAAGAAATTGAAGGTCAGAGAGGCTGGTTGGTAGGACACTTGGGTTTTCAACCAAAGCCAGACCCATAGGGTCTGATTACTTCCCTCCGCATTTCCTCTCACCCTATTCATTCCCCAACACAAAAACACAAATTCTATTCCACTCTGTCAGCTGCACTTATACTTGGTTGACACTTATTCTTCATCTTACAACTATAAGCAAGCTTTCAACTTTATCCACGACATTACTCTAAGTATTAAAAAACATCATAAAAACATTTATATTAATAAGTATGAGATTACTATTAATGTCTAAGAGGCATCCATAAGCTAGGATTTTATTTCCTTTCTTATATACAATGTTATGATTCCTGGAGCACTCAAAAGAAATTTGTTTTACCATTAATGTCCAAAGGACTATTTTTTGATGCCCAACACTTGCTTAAAAATTATGTTTACTTTATATTTGAATCATGACTTTTTTTGAATAGCTCTTTGTTCATTCTGGTGATTTCTATTGTCTTTTAAGAACATTATTTGCATTTACCAAATCTTCAGCTTTCCATGTTTTAAATGACTTTATTCAATGCCACATTTTTTTCTTAAAATATTTCACCCCTTTTCCCATAACATCATCTTTCTGCTTCAGTCTGAGTTATTGGGTCTGACAGGAAGTACCCTGAAACCTACATCTCTTTAATGCTAAATTAGACCTGCTGTAACATGGATCTGATATCTTCTAATTTTTGCTTCTACTCCTGATTTCTTTTAGTTTATATTTAAGTAACTTCCTAAGACAAGAGTGAATGAAAAGTAAACTTTATGAATCATGAATGCCTTTATGGCACACTCACACTTGATTTATAATTCATGGATATAGAATTTGAAGATTAAAAATATTTTTTCTCATAAATCTGAAGAAATTGTTTCATCTACTTCCACATCTAGTATTATTGATGAGGATCATAATATTAGCCTGATTAATGCTTCTTTGGTAGTGATTTTTTTTTTTTTTTAATTTCAGTCTTCAAAATTTTAGAAGCTTTTCTTAATTTTTAGTGCTTGGATAAATAATCAGAATGTACACAGGGATGTATGTCTTTTTTTAATTTGTGGTCTCTTAAGAGACTTATTGATAACACTTTTCCCTATGCAGATTCTCAGTCAATAGATTTATTTTTTGAAGTCTAGTTACAGGACATAGTATTACGGCATCATTAGAGAATGTGCTTGAATATCAGAGTCAAATGGCTTCTTAACATTTAGACAAAATTAGGAGGATATAGTGCTGCTGCACCGGAACAACCTATTCTGCCCCTCACAGTGACACAGTATCTCCCTAGAGGAGCCAAAAGGGATACCAGCCAACTTTACATGGAGAATTTGCCCCTAAGTAAAAGCAAGACAGAGCTGAGCAATTGTTGATTTTATCATCACAAAGTTATCCATAATATAAATTACTCCATGTCCCCTGGGACAGAGCAACAGGTGAAAAGAAGCTTTGAGTAACAGTAAATGTTTTTTTCTTAGAACAAAAATATCACAAATAGGAAAGAAGTGTTCCTCACTAACAGACCTGAGGTGGGTTCTTGAATCTGAAGTGTGTTCTCTATTAACTGTGGGAAATTTTTCTATAATTTAATAAATCTTTCATTTTTGTTTTCTTCATTTTTTCTTTCTGTGCCTTTTATTTACAGGATATTGCCTAATAGGACTATTTCTATTTATTCTATTTATGTATATTCCATGTCTATTTTTTTGCTTCATATTTTGGAAACTTCATTGACTTTCTTTGCAATCCTCCTATTGAGTATTTTCAAACTGTCACAGTTTAAATCATTAAGATCTTTTTTCTTATTATGGTGGTTTGTTTTTCATGATGCATTATATTTTTTAACACATTTGAGTGTTAATTCCTACCAGCACTAGTATAAAACAAAACATACCTCACATATCTAAAACATACCAAAATTATGACCATTCTACACAATTTAGTCTTTCTCTAGTGTTTGCTATCTTAATGACAGGCTGTCAGATTGGTTTTCAATACAGTTATCTCCATCTCATCTCTTGGACTATCTCATTTTTAAGGGACACCTTTCCTAACTTCTGCAAAGCCTACTTCTCCATCTTTGCACTTTTCCCAACATCAATTTCTCATTTGTCTTCTTGATGATTTTATTGGTTGTCTCTGCCACTAGATGTAAAGGCAGAAACTGCACCTATTTTTGTTCACCATGTATAGTGCCTGTGACTTGACAGACAACAGACAGTCATTAAATATCTGTGAATGAATAAAACAACCTATGCATGCATATATAATTATGATATCTCATTGCTATAAAATTTTAGAGGCCAGGTTATGTCAAGGAAAGTTGCATTGCAATGAAAACTACTTATGATTTTGTTAATATGTTAGTTTAAATTATCCCTTTGAGGAATTTGTATTTGAGTTTTAAATGAGTTAGAAGTGGTTACTTATAATTTTTTTTTATCTGTAATGAGATTCTGTGTTGGAAATTAGCTGTTTTAATTTTTTAAAAATATACTTTATTTTTAAAGCAATTTTAAGTTTACAAAATAAATTGAAAGGAAGATACAGAGATTTTTCATATGCCCCTACCCACACATAGTCACAGCTTCCCCCATTACCAGCATCTCCCATTGCAGTAGTACATTTGTTATAACTGATTAATTTACATTGACATATTACCAGCCAAAATCCATAGTTTACCTTCAGGGTTCATTCTTGGTGCTGTACATTCTGTGGGTTTAGGTAATTCATAATGACATGAATTCACCATTTGAATGTCATACAGATCAATATCACTGCTCTAAAATTCCTCTTTGCTATGCCTCTTCATTCCTCTCTCTCCACTAAGCCCTGGCAACCACTGATCTTTTTACCATCTCCACAATATTACCTTTTCCAGAATGTCATATAGTTAGAATTACACAGTATATTAGTGTTTTGGATTGGTTTCTTTCATTTAGTATAATATTCATTTAAGTTTCTACCATGTGTTTTCATGACTTGATAGCTATATATTTTTTTAAGGCTGAGCAATATTCCATGATCAGGATATACCATAGTTTATTCATTCACTTATCAAAGGACATGTTGGTTTCTTCCAAGTTTTGGTGATTATGAATAAGGCTGCTAGAAATATCTGTATGCAGGTTTTCATGTGGACTTAGTCTTTATCTCCTTTGGGTAAATACCAATTATCACAATTTCTGAATCATATGGTATGAGTATGTTTAGCTTTGGAAGAAACCTCCAAACTGTCTCCCAAAGTGGCTGTAGCATTTTGCCTTTCCATCAGCCATGAATGTGTGTTGCTGTTGGTTCACATCTTTGTCAGTATTTGGTGATGTCAGTGTTGGATTTCGGTCATTTTAATAGGTGTGTATTGGTATCTTAGAATTATTGTTTTAATTTGCATTTCTGTGATGACATATGAGGTAGAACATCTTTCATTTGCTTATTTTCATTCATATATCTTTTTTGGTGAGGTGTCTGTTAAAATCTTTGGCCATTTTTAAATCAGGTCATTTGTTTCTTGTTTTTCTATCTTTAATTTGTATTGTTACCCCAACCTCTATGCCTATATATGATCTCCTACCTCCAAGAAGCAGACTATATGCTATTAAGAGGAAGAAACAATAATATTTACTATGTAAATACATATTTGGGATGATGTTGAAAAGTGTTATGGAGTAAAACAAAACAGCACAAAGGAAACAACATGTGCTAGAGGACAGGTTTTGCTGTTGTCGTGTTTAGTAAGTTTTAATATTGAGTGGTCAGGGAAGGTGTCACTGTAAAGATATCCTTTGTACAGAGTTCAGAAGGAAGGGGGCAAGCCATGTAGCCATCTAGTTTAAAAGTATGTTGGACAGCTTTTAAAAAATAACTGCAAAGACCATTAAATAGAAACAAGTTTGACATCGTTGAGGAACATTAATACCTTACCTGTATGACTGAAGCAAAATAATTAAGGAAAAATATAATAGACAAGTTTAGGGCAGTGGCCAGGATGCATATCGTGTGTGCCTTTGGTAAGGGTTTTGAGTTTTATCCTGAATGAAATGGGAAACCATTGAATATCATTTTATACACCAAGCACTATTAAGCCTTGAAGATAATTAAGTTGTATCTCTAAGGAGCTGACAATTCAATATTGGAGACAGGCATGTAGTTAAAACGGCATTATAGACGATGAAACACTATGCAGAGGAAATTTTCAGGGAGTAACAATGAAGTCCATCTATCCCATCAGAGGATGTCATAACTTAGAAAGAAGTAGAGATGTAGAAACAATCTCATCCATCTTTCTTTGTTTCTCAGAGTTCTGATTTTTAATGGGCTCCAATAACAGGTCTCGGAGTCTTCAAATTGTTGGGTCAATCCTGGGAGGACAGCCAGAGCTTATTTACAGAGACCTAGAAAGACTCAGAATAAATTGCTGCTACAGTGCCGGTAACCTGAGTCTTCATGCATTCTCCTGGTTACATCATCCCTATTCTCTGACCTTCTGCCATCTTGGAAAAATCTATTTGATTGAGCTTTTTCTACAGTTTTTCTAATTAGCATTTCACATCCCAGCTAACTGTAGTTGCTCCCTTTATTCAGAGGCAATCTTTCAATGGGGCCCTCTATCAATGTCCAATCAGGGAAATAGAAATCACTGAAGGTATTTCAGGCAGAAGGGGATTTAATATAGGGTATCATTTACAAAATATTAGAATGTCTGGAGAAACAAAAGAGGAAAGCTAATGTTACACAGAAGTCTGCAGCCACAGGGAGCCTCTATTTTCACTACAGATTGCAGGAGCTGGCATTCTCCATGACATTCTTAGAGATGCTGCTGCTGCTGCTGCTGCTGCTGTTCATTGGGAAACCATAAGCCTGTCAATGCACTGCCAGTAATTGAAATGTCATCCACCTTCCTCAGGCCTTCTAATCCCATGTAAGTGCTTCCCACTCATCTAACATAAATGTAACTGGCAAGTAAGATGATCAATTCATCCTCATTTGCCAAGGAATTTTCAAGTTTTAGCAGTGAAAAACTTATATCTCTGGAAACCCAGGCAAACTAGTCCTATTGATATCTAACAGGCAAAGGAAATTGGGCAACGTAGTTTTCAGGTTTCCAGTCTCAGCAGTACAAAGGAGAGTAAAGAAAAGTTGCTCTGGGGCTGAGTACCAGCAACAGTTCTCGAACACAGTTGCTTTAAGGAAAATACAGATGACTTACAACCAATATGCCACCCCTACTTAAATGTGAGCATGCCGATTATTCAGAACTCCTGTTGTGACTATGATGATTGACCACTGACCATGAAAAGGCCAGACTTTAAGTCTAGGATTTTTGTAAGATTAAGATGATTATTATATAGCACAAATTCAATAAAAGGTTGAAGTTACTATTTATAAATACACAGTAGTAATATGTTACTATTACTACTGCTACTACTAACAGGAACAATAGTAACTGATGAGCAAAAAGAGGCTGTAAAGAGAATAATGAAATTGAGGACAGACATGGAAAAAGAATAACAAAAACAAATTCACTAGTTGACTTCTCTAGTTTCAAAGGGCAGAGCTTACATTTTGTGACTATTCTCATTCCTCCCAAAA
Organism: Macaca mulatta; assembly: GCF_049350105.2. Lineage (NCBI taxonomy): Eukaryota > Metazoa > Chordata > Mammalia > Primates > Cercopithecidae > Macaca > Macaca mulatta. Next base: position 131,508,065 of record NC_133413.1, on the reverse strand, counting down.
TGTAGTTCTAGACATTTCTAATGCCTCCCAGAGGAGGAAGTAAACCCATTTTCCTGGTATAATTGTGGCTATGGGGCTTAGCTTATTTAAGGAGCCAAGAACCACCTCACTCCTATCCCTGCCCAATGGCTCTTGTTATGCTAAAAGGCAAGGAACATTCCACTGTCAAAACACACAATAAAGCAAAGACTAAATATCATTTTAAACATTAAAGAATGTCATGCAAGTTTTTGGTAGCAAGAGGAATTCACTACACATTCACTGGGAGCAGAATCTTTGCTTGGCTATGATTTTGCTTGGATGGCTTTCAAAATTTTCCATAAAATGTATTTAGATTTTATGCCATTATTTTGGATTATCAAGTAAACATTTAATAGTAAGACTGGTAATAAATTGCCCTTTAGGCAGGATGGTGAAATCTAGAAATGGCTTCCCTGACACTGAAGAGCAGATAGCAACTCCAGACCTCTGTGTTTCTCACAAAATTGTGTAGAGAGGGTTTTCAGAGTTCTCAGACTACAGCCCAAAGTTCATCCCTTAACAGAGCTTTCATCATGTGTTCTTGTTTACAATCCTGTGTTCTGGCTGCCAGACAGGGCACTCACAGCTTTCTAACCTGAATGTATAGACACTGCATGTTTATCCATCCTGGGGCTCTGACATCTGATGCCCAGCTGTGCTGACGTCCGAAGAATGGACTCCAGAGGCAAGGCTCCAGTGACTGCTCCCAGGGAACAACTCCCAGGGAGGGACACAAATCCATCAAGATGACAGAGGAGGGAGGCTCCAGGGAAAGGCAGCTGAGACTGCAAGGAAGTTCAGTAGGGAAAATTTTTGCTGGGTGTGCACATATGATTTGGGGATTGTAGAAACAGCTAAAGAGTTGCTAATGGACCATTTATTTCTCAGAGCAGAAAATGGCAGAGTTCTATATTTTTTTATGACATGTTACATTTGCTCTCCCATCCTCTTATGTGGAATGCACATCTACATGTGCCCTCTTTGACTCTTTCACAGTAATGCTCTTTTTAACTCTCCTTATTCATGCATCCATTCATTTCATTCATTCATCTAGTTATTTATCCCCTTTTTGATATTAAATGCTTGGACTGTGTCAGGCACTGTGCTAGGAACTAGGAACACAAGAAATAAAAGGAAGTATTTATTCAAGGAGATTTCTTCTCTCTTCCATGGTCAACAGTAAGCATGTAATTCAAATGCATTTTGAAAAGCACATACAGTGGTTCAATATATTAAAAGCCACTATGAGAAAACCTCCATTTTTCCTGATATCCTGTCCAAGGGTAAGCATGCTTGTTTTTAGACCCCCTGAGACTAATAGACGTGGCTTTTGATACAGTGGTGGAGTTGTGGGTGAAGAAAGGCACAAATGAGAGACAGTGGTCAGAAAAGAGAAACAGTTACTTCCCGTGGGCCAGATATTTTACCAAAGACTCTGCTGATGAGTGAAACATTGGCCCAGGCTTAACTTGTGGTCAACTAAATTATGACTACATCTACCATCACAACATTCGGGGAATTTTTTACAAGCTGTGTCAAAAATGTTTACCTCTCTCTCTCACTTTCTCAACTTATTTACACACACACACATACACACACACACACACACACACAGACCCCAAATGCGGAATTTTATGTATATATTTTTCCTGTTGAATTTTGTCCTATTGGTTAAATTCATTATCTAAATCTGGTGAAATCATTAGGAACGTTGCTTTTGTCATCTATTATTGCAACTACTCCACCCAGCTTTATGTCTTTTAAACATTTCACAATCATGTCTTCTTTCTCTTTTTTTCTCTGTGCAATCCATCTACCACATGGCAACCAGAGTGATCTTTCTAAAGTAAAAGCAAAACAACAACAACAACAAAACCAATCTTCTTTTTCCCCCACCCACATATAGTTTTAATGTGGAAAATGCCTCAGTGTGGATCAAGACTTTCAAAATTTCCCCCTTGTTTGCCTCTTCTTCAACTCCTGACACTAACTCTCCCTTACTTCCAAGTGCATTGAACTACTTAGAAGCTCTCAGAACTCAGCATACACCTGCTGTCTACCTACTTGCCCCAATCTTCCTTTTACGATGCACTTTTCTTTTTAATCATCCTTAAAAAACACTATTCTTCTTTCAAGCGCCTGCCATATTGCACCTTCACTGGAAAAGCCTTTTTTGGAAACACGCACATCCACATCCCCTCCTTCAGGCTAGTGTTTCATTCTCTGTGTTTTCATGGTAATTTACAGATACTCTAATATGCCACTTGTAACATCCGTTAAAACTCAGCTTGTCAACTCTATAATGCTCATACAGTCACCTCAGTATTCTGGTAAGATGCAGATTCTGATTCAGTTGTTCTGAGATGGTGAGGTCTGAAAGCCTGGATTTCTAATAAGTTCCTAGGTTATGCATGCTGATGCTACTATCACAGGCCACTTTGAGTAGGAAGAATCTAACTCTTTGTATATGTTTCCTTTCTCCACTGTGAACTGCTTGAAATGAGAGCCTGTGACTTACTCATCTTTGATTCTTTAGGTCCCAACACACATATGAAGATGAAAAACATTTTAGATGAATTGGTTTTGTGTTATTGTCCAATAACAGTTATTTGTTGTTTTGTTTCATATTTGACATCAAACAGTTTTGAGATTCAGAGAATTTCTGCTTTGGAGTATCTTTTTTTTCTGTCTTTTTTTCTTTTAAGTTTGGGGGTACATGTGAGGGGTTGTTACACAGATAAACACACATCACAGGGATTTGTTGTATATGTTATCTCATCACCCAGATACAGTTTTTTAAAATGTTGAACGGAGCTATAAGAAACTAATCTTCATGTTGACATTTATATGATTCCAACATTTCATTCAAAATAACTCGGCTTTTACATTTTTGACACAGGTTGAAAACTAATTGCTGAAAGGGGAGCTCTAGACAGCACCTTTTCTAATGTTTGCTGAGATACAGCAAAGGATGTAAAAATAAGTTGGTGACAAATACTAATATTTATGTTAGGGTACTTGCATAAGCCTTATGGAAACCACTTTCCCATATATATTTCTTTCAATGTTCATTTACAACCACTGTGTAAGATAGAGTGTATATGTTAAGGACACATAGATTCACTGGTTTTGATGCCTGACTCTGCCATTTACCAGCTGTGTGATCTTGGGAAATTACATAAAATCTTTTAGCTTCTATTCACCATCTGTAAAATGGAGATGGTAATAGTTTTTCTGCCTCATAGGGTTTATTGAGAATAAATGTGTTAATATGCATGAGGTTTTTAGACCAGTGCTTGCATGTATTCAGTGTAAGTATGGGCCATTATTATTTACTTATTTATTCAAAATATTTGAGTCCCTGCTGTATGTCACACGCTGTGTTCTATGCTGGAACTACAGTGATGCATAAGATAATACATCTCTTCTCAAGGAGCACATTGTCTTGGAAAATCAGACAATAACCAAGTAAACAAACAAATAAATAGTTAAAAGTTGACATGTGTGCTGTATAGTAGCCAAACAGGGCCATATCACAGAGCAGAAAGGAGAGTGGAAAGCTAGTTAAATAAGGTAGTCATGATCAGAAAAGCCATCCCTACCAATGGGACTTTGAATTTAAGACCTGAAGGGGATTAAGCCAGTCAGGGATGAGCAGAAGTGAGAACATTCCAGGCAACAGAAACAGCCTTTGCAAAGATCTGAGGTAGGAAATAAATATATGACCATAACCCTCTTCTATGGGATGAAACTGAAGCAAAGTGAGGTTAAGTGTTTTGCCCATTGTTCAATCCTAACCTCCATCAAAGAGGAGATCACAACCCAAATTCTTGATTAATATGGCTCTTATCATTATACCATGTTGTGTACCCACAACATGGAAGGAAAAACAAAGTGGCCAGCTATATGTTCATGAGATTGGTTCAAACACTTCCCAGTCTGAAAGAATTATACATTTAAACCAGCCTTGTCATCTATAGGTAGAGATGGATAGAGGATGACAGGAAAGCCCAGGTCTTCTTCATAAAGCTATCCAGAAAAAACCTGAAATATTCTAAATTCTCATTTAAACATGTTTCCATAGTGTATTAGCTGGTTTTCACTAGGTTATGCAAAAATAAATTACTCCAAAATTAAAATTATAATGTTCAAAAAATTTTTATTTCTTGCTTGTCTTGCATTTTGGTGATGATTTTGTTGTTGCTCTGTTCATCCCAGGGTGCAGCTGAAGAAATTAGACCCTATGGGACATTCTGACCTATTAGCAAATGGAAAAGAATGAGGGCATAATCATGCAATGGCTCTTAAATATCCTTGAAGAATTTCATACCACTTTCACTCATGCAAGGAAAAGTAGTTTGGCCAAAATCAATTTGATGGCCAAATGCAACACCAACAAGGTAGAAATTGGAGGGGATATATAATATTCTCCCAACGGGATGCAATATATAGAACAATAATATGATATACCACATGTACTAAACAGAGACATTTAAAATGTGTCTCATCTGAATTTAGAATAATTCAACAGCTATTGAAATATTGAGATATGCGAAGTGCTTATTATCAGGATTTTGAGAGGAATTTTATTCTACTTGATCCACATATTTATTCACTAATTATTGAGTGCTGCTATAGACAAGAATCTGTGTATTTCCTCTTTACTTTCAAATCTATACTTCTCTATATGAAAAATGAAAAACCCTATTTGCAAGGGAGAACTAATGCAACTCAGGCAAATATTTGTTTGCAAACCATATGTAGAGAAAAAGAAAGAAATTATATTCTTTAAAATACATTTTATTATAATAAAATATGGAGATGGAGTCTTGCTATGTTGCCCAGGGTGGTCTCCAGCTAAGCTCAAGCAGTCCTCCTACCTCGGCCTTCCAAAGTGCACGAGCATGAACCACCACACCCAGGCATGAATCATATCCTTTGCCTTAGTTATAATATGTAAAAACATATGGTTAAATTTTAACTATTGTTTACACCAACATGGAGAGCCTTCTCTTTTTTTCTCTTTCTGCTTTCTTCCAGAATCTCTGCTCAACACCTGCACTGGTAACAGTATCCTAGTTTGACCATAAGAAAAACATATGTGCTCATTAGCTATCTCAGATAAGCCAAGGACTAAACCTTATAAGGTATGCTACAAAATTGGAAATGGTGAAAGCAGCAGCATTCCAAATGCACATGATTCAGAAGAGCTGAAAGGTTTTTAACAACCCTCCACAAATATATTTTTCACTTAAGATGTAAATTGAGGACCCAAGGAGACTTACTTTTAAGTTGGTGTCTTAGAGACCCAAAGGATAATAGTGTTGGGTGTGAATCTTATGCTATGGGACAATCTGATAAAAAGAAAATAATCTTTTATTTTTGTCTTATTTTCTACTTTTCAATAATACGCTGCAAAGAAAGGTAACTTTCTTGAGATTAACCCTTTGCTAGACAAAGCTAGAGACTTTAACTTAATGCAATTAATCTATAATTCCTGAAGTCATATTCTCTGGCACATACAGGACTGATATATTTAGCTGGCCACACTGATATGTTAACTACTATACACCAGTAGTTAAAATTGTGAAATGCTTCTATATCTGTTAGTGAAAAGCTGTTCCCTGAACTTCCTCCCTGTTGATAAATGTTTTTGAAATTCACCTCTGTTGAAGTGTTGGTGTTTATGATCAAGTTGGAACAATGGGGTAAGGAAAAGATCTGGGGTTCAAAGAGTAAAGTTTGAGCCTCAGCTCTGCCACTGATTTGGAGATTCAGTACTCAGCCTCTTACCTTCTCACTATTTCTTTTTCTTTATTAAAAAAATTGAAAATGGCAATAACAACTTTTTGCCTACCTCATAGGACTGACTGACAATCAAATGAATGCCAACCATAACATAGATAACCTGTAGGTGGCTTATTATGCATTAGAAATTCTAAATGCTTTACATCCTTACCTCCCCTCACCCCACACTCAACACTATACGGGAGAAGTTATTACCACTCCTATTTTTTAGATGAAGAAACTAAGATTGTGCAAGTGCACTTTACCCAACGTTATACAGATGGGATTTGGTAGAGCTAGGACTCAATCCAAGATCACTTGGATTCCAGGGCTTATCTAGTTAGTAAAACATTAGAAAGGGTATTAAAAATGCAAGATTTTCTCACACTTTTACTTTCAAGCACCAACATTTGGATGAAGGTAACCATGGTCATGTTCTTGATTGCCAGGTAATATTATACCTTTAAAAAATCTGATCCTGGCCTCCCCCAAAAAATTCCAAAATAAAAAATCCAATTTCTTGCTCCATAGACCACATGTCTTACGTCAGCCTTCTAAAACACATGTGATAGCTCTTTAACAAGATCAGGACACACAAATGTTTTTGATCAGGTTTCCCAATATCTGTGCTCCTCTGATGACAAAACATGCTATAGTCATTTTCCAAGGCTTGGTAAGATTCTCTCTGGTCAAGTGTGCTGAAAGGAGGAGGGCTCACTGGCAACGTCTGTGCACTTAATGGAAAGGAAGCAGCCTGAAGCATTGAGCCCATATGTTTACTCAGCTGTTGGTTTGTCTCCCCATCTGGAAAAAGATTGAGGGCATGCAGAGTCTCTGACCTTGAAATAGAGTAGTAAGCAATAAACCCATGCCGACCACAGACTCCCAATAACCATTCTGAAATAAACCAGGAAAAATGGCAGAGAATTCTGGACAAAGCCTAGCTTAGACTAGAGCCTATCTTTGAGAAAAAATTTCCCCATTATGGCTACATTATGTAACAGTTATCTATTCTTGAGTGTTGTACTTTTCTTCACATTCCTCTCCAGTCTTGGTTATTTTTTTATCAGCAACAGGAAAAGGGACTAATTCAGGGTTCAATAAGCTTCAGTAAACCCAACAAGCCTAATATCAACTGAAGCTGATATTATCAACTTCCCATCCTTTGAAGAAAATAATTTAGAATTTTTTTTTCTGATCTTGGAATATATATGTTGGTATGGTTCGGCTCTATGTCTCCACCCAAATATCATGTCAAATTGTAATCCCTATGTGTCAGAGGAGGGGTTTGGTGGGAGGATCCTTGGATCATGGGGGCAGATTTCTCCCTTGCTGTTCTCATAGGGAGTGAGTTCTCACAAGATCTGATTGTTTAAAAGTGTGTTGCACCTTCCCCTTCTTTCTCTTTCTCTCTCCTGCTGGCCGTGGTCAGATGTGCTTGCTTTCCCTTTGCCTTCTGCCATGATTGTAAGTTTCCTGAGGCCTTGTAGCCATGCTTTCTGTATAGCCTGTGGAACTGTGAGTCAATTAAACCTCTCTTCATAAATTTCCCAGTCTCCGGTAGTTCTTTATAGCAGTGGAAAAATGGACGATATACAGAAAATTTGTACTGTGAGTGGAGTACTGCTATAAGGATACCCAAAATTGTGGGAGTGCCTTTGGAACTGGGTAATGAGCAGAGGTTGGAACAGTTTGGAAGGCTCAGAAGGAGACAGGAAGTTGTGGCAAAGTTTGGAATTTCCTAGAGACTTGTTGAATAGTTGTGAACAAATTGCTGACGGCGGTATGTACAATGAGGTCCAGGCTGAGGTGGTCTCAGATGAAGATGAGGAACTTATTGAGAAATGGAGTAAAGGTTATTCTTGCTATGCTTTGACAAAGAGACCAGTAGCATTTTGCCTTTGCCCTGGAGAACTGTGGAACTTTGAACTTGGGAGAGATGATTTGGGGTACCTGGCAGAAGATGGCAGCAAAGAATTCAAGATTTGGCCTGACTGTTTCTGAAAGTGTACGCTCATATACATGAAGAAAGAGATGGTCTGAAGTTACTTATATTTAAAAGGGAAGCAGAGTATGAAAGTTTAGAAAATTTGCAGCCTGACCATGTGGTAGAAAAGAAAAACCAATTTTCTGAGGAGGACTTCAAGCCAGCTGCAGAAATTTGTGTCAGTAACGAGGAACCAAATGTTAATAGCCAAGACAATGGGTAAAAATGTCTCAGGAAATGACAGCGATCTTGGTGGCAGCCCCTCCCACCACTGTATCAGAGGCCTAGAGGGAAAAATGGTTTAATGGGCCGGGCCCAGGGCCTCCCTGCTTTGTGCAGTTTAAGGACATGGCACCCCAAATCCCAGCTGCTCCAGCTCCAGCCATAGTTAAAAGGGGCCAAGGTACAGCTCAGGCCATGGCTTCAGATGGTGCAAGCCCCAAGGCTTGGCAGCTTCCACGTAACGCTGGGCCTGCAGTACACAGAAGGCAATAATTTAGGTTTGGGAACCTCTGCCTAGATTTCAGAGGCTGAATGCAAAGGCCTGGATGTCCAAACAGAAGTCAGCTGTGGGGGCAGAGCCCTCATGGTGAATCTCTACCAAGGAAGTGAGGAGGGGGAATGTGGGGTTGGAGCCCCCACACATAGTTCCTACTGGGGCACTGCCTAGTGGAGCTGCAACAAGAAGGCCACAATCCTCCAGACCCCAAAATGGTAGATCCACCGACAGCTTGCATGGTTCCTGGAAAACTTCAGGCACTCAACGCCAGCTCATGAAAGCAACCAGTGGGGCTGTACCCTGCAGAGCCACAGTGACAGAGCTGCCCAAGGCCTTGGGAGCCCACCCCATGCATCAGCATGCCCTGGGTGTGAGACATGGAGTCATAGGAGATTATTTTGGAGCTTTAAGATTTAATGAGCTCCCTGCCAGGTTTTGGACTTGCATGGGGCCTGTGTTCACTTTGTTTTGGCCAATTTCTCCCATTTGGAATAGGAATATTTACTCAATGTCTATACCCCCATTGTATATTGAAAGTAACTTACTTGTTTTTGATTTTACAGGCTCATAGGCAGAAAGGACTTGCCTTGTCTCAAATGAGACTTTGGACTTGCTCTTTTGAGTTAATGCTGGTATGAGTTAAGACTTTGGGGGACTGGTGGAAAGGCATGATTGGTTTGGAAATTGAGAAGGACATGAGATTTGGGAGGGGCCTGGGGCAGAATGACATGGTTTGGCTTTGTGTCCCCACCCAAATCTCATGTAAATTATAATCTCCACGTGTCAGGGGAGGGACCTGGTAGGAGGTGATTGGATCATGGGGGCAGATTTTCTGCTTCCTGTTCTCATGATAGTCAGTTCTCACAAGATCTGATCGTTTAAAAGTGTGTGGCACCTCCCCCTTCTCTCTCTCTGTCTCTCTCCTTCTCCACCATGGTAAAGCATACTTGCTTTCTCTTTGCCTTCTGCCATAATTGTAAGTTTCCTGAGACCTCCCAGGCATGCTTCCTGCTAATCCTGCAAAGCTGTGAGTCAGTGGAACTTCTTTTCTTTATAAATTACCCTGTCTCCGGTAGTTGTTTATAGCAGTGTGAAAACAGACTAATACAGATGATATTCTAAGTACAACACAAAAGCCATATGAGCCAAAACCCCAAAACTCTTATATATAGAAACTGGCAAAAAGTTACAAAAAATAGCAAAAATTCTGATAGAAAATATGTATATATTTGCAAGATGCTAATTTCCCCCCAAACATGTAGGGTTTTCACAAGTAACAAGAATAGTACCAATCACCTTCCCTAGGTAAAAAATATATATATATATATATATATATTCTGCCCTATTTAGATGTGCCATGAACTCTATTAAACCCAGCCTACTTCATTTATTACTTTTAATGACTGACCTTTTAGCCATTTGATTTTTTCCACTTTTGAAGGAGCTTTGTACTGTATCAACTAAGCACGACTATGTTACTCACAAATTCCTTTCCTATATGTTTCAGTATTAGGGTTTGCCAATAGAGAAATTCATGTGAAACCAGGAAGGCTGAAATATGGCAGTTCCTGTGTGTACACTGGGCCATCCACTGCTGCAGCTCACTGGCAGGTCTGCTGACTCATCTTGTTGGCATGGGACAGCAGTCGGAAGCACAGTGCTCCTGGCTGGATTAGTTGTTGAGCAGCTCCTCAGTGAAATATAGCAGCTCTTGAACTTAGTGGCTGGTTGTCGGTGAAAGACCAATGTAGGTTCCAATCTGTCCTCATGGATTCCAGCTCAGGTTCTCAGGCTTCTGTTAGATCTCCCATACCTCATATCTATCTTCCTTCCCTGACTACCAGCCTTGATGACTTCAGGATGCAGCTTTTGAAGCAGAGGCAAAAGACAAACTAATTCATAAAATACTTAGCCAGCTCCCATGATTGCATAAAGCAAAACTCCTATAATAAGTCACAGTGGTTCTGGTTCTGTTTCTCTAATAGAGCCTTGATAGTAAAACTGCCTTTGCAAAATTATAACAGAGAAATCTGACATAGTTGACTTCATCTTGCTTCTGACTTCCAAGCTGTCCTTGGTCATTCTTGGGCATAGGTCATGGTAACTTTGGGAGAAATTTAGTTTATGGTTTAGCTTGAAAGCCAGGCTGATAACAGTACCTCCCAAAAACTAAACCCCTCCCTGCTCAGGGTTCAAAAACCACCTTTATAAGACTGATGAAAGACTGTAAGAAAAGGATTATGGGAGGAGCCTGAACTCTGCTAAAAGATAGGTATAGTTTCTATAATCTCACTGCTCAGGAGTCATGTAGCCAGAGGTCACAAGATTTTTGACCTCCCTAATTTCTTCTATGGATAACATCACATTATAGAACCTAAGATGGTTTTTTTGAGATATCTTTCAGACTTATCCCGTCCGGATGGTGACTCATGACTCAAGTGATCCTTTGGCCCTACTCAGATGTGAACTGTGCACACGAGGACCGTTTTCCACACCCTTACGATTGCATCTCCAACTAGTCAGCAGAACCCATTCTCTAGCCCCCTGCCTACCACATTGTCCAGAAAAACCCCAGCCTCCAAGCTTTTGGGAGACTGACTTGAACGGTAATTCTGGTTCTCCCACATGGACTGGCCTTGGGACAATTAAACTCTTTTTTTACTGCAATGCTGTGTCTCAGTGAATTTAGTCTGTACAGCATGCAGGAAGAACCCATTGGGTGATTAATACACATCTACCACAATCCTAAATTGGCATGATAATCATGATAGTTGGATCCCCACTTCATAATTCAAATATAGGATAATAATGATAATAGCAGGAAAAACTAACATTTATATATCATATTATGATTTACAAATTTTACATATATTATTAATGCTCAAAAGAAATCCTCCATGGTATTTTAAACAACTCCTTCTGACATTTGATGAAATTGAGACTACCAAAGTCAAAGTCATTTGCCAAAGATTAATAGCTAGACTGAACCAGTGCCAAGGTCAAACACTGAAGGCAGCTGGCAAAATTGTACAATACTGCACCCAGCTGAGAATTTTAGATCTCCTCTCTACCAGATGTTACCCTTGGAGACATATTTCTTATGGAATTGTTATAAAAATTAAATAACACATGAAAGATGCTTGGAAAGGTATCTTGTTTATAGTAATGACTCAAAAAAATTAACTATTATTATTATCTGTTGTAGTAATATTAATGGCAAAAGAAGAAGCTGATTCAAAATGTAAATTAGCAAATAAATATTTTAAATAGATAAGATGAAAAGTAACAAAGAAGGGTCTACTTGCCATATCACTACGGACAGGTTAATATCTATAATCCTTGTTTTTATAGATCTGTAATGATCTGTAAATGGGGAATGACACTATTACCCTATTACTTTTATCATCCTGGTTCTCAATTACTCCATTTCACACTTTCTTTTCTTGTTTTCTTTTTCTTTCTAATCTTATTTAATACACTTTCACATAAAGTAATTACTGACATCCTTTTCATTCCTTCTGGAACCCCAAATCATTGCTGTCTGAATCATCAACTAGTATTTCCCCCATGGACCTCAGGTTTTCTATCTTTCCTCTCACAAGATTGCCAGGAAAACTTTTTCTTTCCTGTTAAAAATATAGATTTAACATATTCACCTCCAACCCTTCAGTGTAACCGAAAATTTTTAGGCACCTCCACCCTATGCTGTATTCACTAAGGTGGCAGTAACTCTTACTGATGCATCACACAGGACCACAATGACAGACCTTGCCTTGGAGAAGTAGGATGAGCATTCAGTAGCTGGTTTGACTAGTGCCTGTGGCTCTGACCTTGATGCCATTTGCCCTTAATTTCTACAATGAGATTTTAGTAATTTTCCCTAGCAGTGTTACCTCCACTACAATTGCTATTGCTTTAATTCTCATTACAATGCTGCTAACAAGTCACATGACAGAAAGAATACCTCATCTACCCCATGGCAGTTTAGCCTAACCAGCTTCTTCTCAGCTCAGCTCATGCCCCAGAACACACTCATGCTTCCAACCCTCCCAAAGATCAGGAGCTCCCGGAATCCCATTAGAGCTCCTTCCAGCCTTAGATTCCCCTGCTTTCCTTTGGCATTGGGCCATCTTTTATTTTGACATTTAGAATTTCTTTTCCTTTCTAAATGAGTTCCATTTTTGCTTTGTGCAGTATAAAGTCTTCTGTTTCCAATAGATTTTCTTTTGTCAATCATCCACTTCAAAATATTCTTTTTGGCTTTCACTTTATTTCCTTTCATCTTTTCATTCATAAATCACAAAGGGTGTTTTATATTAGTTATTTTTAAAGTATAATCCAGTCCACTCTCTTTGTCAATGTACTGCAATATCTCCTCTGATCACACTTCACTTTATGATACTTCCCACATCCTGCGTTTTCGAAGGTTCATGGCAACTTTGTGTCCAGCAAGACTATGAGCGCCATTATTTCAACAGCTTGTGCTCACTTCATGTCTCTATGTCACATTTGGATAATTCTTGAAACACATTTTCAATATTATTTTATCTGTTAAGGTGATCTGTGATTAGTGATCTTTGTTGTTCCTGTTATAATTGTTTTTGAATGCCACAAACTGCATCCACATAAAATGGCAAACTTAGTAAATGTTGTGTGTGTTCTGACTAGTCCATTAGCTGGCCATTTTCCTGCCTTTCTCCCACTCCTTGAGCCTTCCTATTCCCTGGGAGATAGCAATATTGAAATTAGGCCAATGAATAACCTTGCAATGACCTCTAAGTGTTCAAGTGAAAAAGAGTCACAAGTCTTTCACTTTAAATCAAAAGTTAGAAATGATTAAGCTTAGTAAGAAAAGCATGACAAAGACCAAGAGAGGATGAAAACTAGGGCTCTTTTGCTAAACACTTAGCCAAGATATAAACGCAAAGGAAAAGATTTTGAAGGGAATTAAAAGTGCTACACCAGTGAACACACAAACAAGAAAGCAAAACAGTCTTATTATTATTAATATGGAGAAAGTTTGCATGGTCAAAATAGAAGGTCAAACAGCCACAGCATTTCCTTAAACCAAAGTCTAATCTAGAGCAAGGCCCTAATTCTTCAATTCTATAAAGGCTGAGAGACATGAAGAAGCTTTAGAAAAAAATGTTTGCAGCTAAGAGAGGCTGGTTCATGAGTTTTAAGGAAGTAAGTTGTCCCTGTAACATAAAAGTGCAAGGTGAAGCAGCAAATACTAATGTAGAAGCTATCAACAAACTATCCAGAAAATGTAGCTAAGATCACTGATGAAGGCAGCTACCTTAAACAACAGATTTTCAATGTCATTGAGACAGCCTTATATTGGAAGAAGATGCCTTGTAGAAATTTTATAGCTAGAGAAAAATCAATGCTTACATCCAAAGCTTCAAAGGACAGGTTGACTCTTACATTAGGAGCTAATGCAGCTGGCAACTTTAAGCTGAAGCCAGTGCTCATTTACCATTCCAAAAATCCCAGTGCCCTTAAGAAATTATGCTAAATCTGCTCAGCTTGTGCCCTAAAAATGGAAAAAGAAAGCCTGTATGACAGCACGTCTGTTTACAGCATAGTTTACTGAATATTTTAAGCCTATTGTTGAGACCTACTGCTCAAAAAAGTATATTCCTTTCAAATATTACTGCTCATTAATAATGCATCTGTCACCCAATAGCTCTGATGGAGAAGTATAAGGATATTAATGTTGTTTTTATGCCTGCTAATACATTATTTATTCTACAGCCCATGAATCAAGGAGTAATTTTGACTTTCAAGTCTTATGTAAGACATATATTTCAAAAAGCTATATAGCTGCCACAGATAGTAATTCCTCTGATGGATCTAGGCAAAATAAACTGAAAACATTCTGGAAAGAATTCATTAGTCCAGATGTTATTAAGAACATTTGTAATTCATGAGAGAAGGTCAAAATAGAAACATTAACAGGAGTTTAGAAGTTGATTCCAACCCTCGTTGACTTTCAGTGGAGGAAATAACTGTAAATGTGGTAGAAAATAGCAAGAGAAACTCGAATTAGAAGTGGAGCCTGAAGAAATTACTGAATTGCTGCAATCCTATAATAAAACTTGAATTAATGAGGAGTTGTTTCTGATGCATGTGCAAAGAAAATGGTTTCTTGAGATGGCATCTCCACCTTCTCCTGGTGAAGATGCTACGAACATTGTTGAAACAAGAAAGGATTTAGAACATTATATAAACTTAATTGTTAATGTAGCAGCAGAGTTTGTGAGGATTGCCTCCCATTTTGAAAAACTTGCAACTGTAGGTAAAATGCTACCAAACAGCATCATGTTACAGAAAAATCTTTCATAAAAGAAGAGTCAATTGATGAAGTAGACTTCATTATTTTTGTAAGAAATTGTCACAACCACTCCAGCCTTTAGCAACCACCACCCAGAGCCATCAGCAGCCATCAACATTGAGGCAAGACCCTCCATAAGCTAAAAGATTATGACTTACTGAAGGCTCAGATGATTGTATTTTTTTTTTTTTTAGCAATAAAGCTTTCTAAATTAAGGTACTATTTTGTTTTTTATGCGTAATGCTATTGCACATTTAATACACCATAGTATAGACTAAACATAACTTTTATATGCACTGGAATACCATAAACATTGTGTGATTTGCTTTATTGCAATACTTGTTTTACTGTGGTGCTCTGTAACTGAAAAGATATGCCTGTATTTGCAGTATAGTCAGCAGCTAGCTTCACCCTTTCTTATGAGGAAGGCTTTTTTCCTAAGGCAAATACATATAAGCACTTAAAGAAATATCTAAAACTGTCACTGAACTCTATTTAACACGTTTGGGAAAATTTCAGATAGTGAGTTGGTTTAAAAGTAGCAGAAACAGGTTACATGCTCAGATTAGATTAAATTATAATTATTTTTAGTTCCTTATCTCCTAGTAGATTCATTTCATCAACACGCATTTATTGAAAACTTAAGGCTTAAAGCAACAAAGACTTGTCACTCCCATTAAAGACCTTTAGCAGGTTGGCTGGAGATTTGCTCTTCATCATTCTGTTTGGAATTCAGGCCAACAGAGTAGTCAACACCATGGGTATTTCTTTTCACCATAGGAAAGAGAAGGAGAAAATGATGAATCACACTCTGGCTCTAAAATTTCTCCTGAAAGAGATGACTCACATCTCCTCTGCTCACGTTTCTTTGGTCAAGGCAAATCATGTGGCCATCCCACAAAAAAGGGGATGGAGGTAATAAAAGAAATGTAATTTTATCACATGCCAGCAGGAGAAGAAATGAAAAGCTTTCGAAGAACTGTAATCGATACCACAAAAAATGTCTGAATGTTAAACTATTAGAATGCTTTGATTGTAAGTAGAAAACTACCAAAGTCAAGCCGTCTGAAATAATAAGAAAATTCATTTTCCCCACATCGGAAGTCTAATAGTAGGGTGGACTCCAGTGTGTATTTAGTGGCTCAACATATCATCCAGAATCCAGATTATTTTTATTTCTCTAATCTATCATCTTTAGAACGCTGTCATTGCCCTCAGGCTAACTCTTCTCTTAGTCTCAAAATAGATTTAGCTGTTTCCAGATAATACGTTAAGCAAGGAAATATGTAAATGAAGAATTCAAAAAAGTTGATCTCTTTCTATGTCTCCTTAGGTATGAGAAAATCTTTTGTTAGACTCCAGACTTTCCCTCAAGTCTCACTGGCCATGGTTGGATCTTATGCCTGTTGCTGATCCAATCCTTGCCAAGAATAGTAGAGTTGCTCTGTCAGTCTTAGACCGATCATCTGATGCATGAATGTTAAGGAATGTGCCATCCTTTGAATTCTCTATGCTGGCCATACCCTTTGGGACATACCAGGCATTTATAAATGCCTGTTACAGTCATGCATAAATAAATAAGTGGGTGACAATGACATTTTATTCTGGACTGCCTTTCATGATCTTCTCTAAAACTTCTATTTTTGACGTTATTCCCTTAGTTTATAAATAAGGAATTCCAAATTCATTTTCCAGGAGTGTCATGGCCAAGTACTACAAAATGGGTGGGTGGCTTAAGCAACAAAAAAATATTGTGTCATAGTTCTGGAGGCCAGAAGTTCAAAATCAAGGTGTCATAAGGCTAGCTTTTTTTCCGAGCACTATGAGTAAATTATCTGTTCCAGGTGCCTCTCCTTGGTTTGTAAATGGCCGCCTTTACATTCAAGTGGCGTTCTCACTGTGTGCATGCCTACATGCAAATTTCACCTTTTATGAAGACATAAGTCATATTGGTAGAGGGCCTATCCTTATGGCCTTATCTTAATTAATTACATCTGTAATGATGCATTTCCAAATAAGGTCATATTCTATGGTACCAGAGATTAGGACTTCAACATATGAATTTAGAGTGGGGGAATTACAGTTCAACCCATAACAGGTGCTATAGCAAGTAGTCATAGGAAGCTGTCATTTATTTCTTTGGTATATGTTTTAAACATTTTCTCTTATGATGTCTCGCAAAGAAAATTTTATTTCTTAGTGCCTGTGTAAGCTCATATACTACCCAAGAAACTGATACCTGTATTTTTATCTTATTAATGTTGTGAATCTTTTAACTGATTCCATGAATTTTTTCCTGCAAAATATTTTATATATTTCTCTATATAACATTATTCTTGATTCATTTTACTTCCACTTTTAAATGTTGATCTTCATATTTTTATTTTTACCTATTATCATTTTTAGATAAATCATTTCGATGTAAGTAGAATAAGAAGAAAGGAAGGAAGGGAGGAAAGAAAAAAGGAAGGAAAAAGAGAAAAATAGAATGAAGGGAAAAAAGAAAAGAAGGAATAAAGATTAATAAACAAAATTCAGAACTTCTGGAATTATAAAAATAATGCATCTTGTAAGAAATCAGCATTAATTCTTCAAGTTTTTAGCAATATTCTAAAAATATCTACAATTTTTTTTTAATTTATCTGCAACAGACAGGTTGGGTTAAGATATAAACATTTAAGAAAGATTCAGTAAAAATACAATAAATTCTTGTTTCAAATTAATGGATAAAAGTGAAATGAAATGGTGACATTCTAATTAGGATGCATTCACAAAAGGTAATAGCTATTTAAAATCTAATTTCCTATAATGCCTTGAAATAAGACCAAGTTTTAGCAAATAGAGATTGCTTGAAGGCGTGCTTTAATGAATGCAGAGGAATAATATTTAATTAAAATATCAAGCTAATTTATAAGTGAAAGTTTCAAGAAATAGAACCATTTAAGTTGTACCAACAAATAAGAACCACTAGTATTTGTTCAGCACATTCTGCATGCCAGTCAATGTATACTACACACTCTACTACACTTCATTAAACATCAAAATGAGCCTATGACATGTGCTGCTAGTATTACCATTTTACAGATAAGGCTCTGAAGTTCAACTAGTTAAGTTTTGTCCCAAAGTCACTGAGCTAGTAAGGAATAGAGTAGTAATAGAACTAGAATATACCTCACCCAAAGCCCATGCTCTTAAAATCATCCTAAATAAAGGTCACTATATTTTAAGTTTCTTTCCTAAATTATCACACATTTTGATTAACTGCATCTTTTATAATATCCTGTGGAGCTCACAACTGAGTAAACTAGAGATAATTTAGAAACAGTAATCTTAGTGGAAAAAAAAATCACACTATTTACTTTGTATTTTATTATTATAAGAAAAATATACAAAATATTACATATCATTAAATGTACAAAATATTAAATATTAAATTAATGCAAAATTTTCAAATAAAATATTTTTAAATCATTAAATAAGAAATGAGTTTAACATATTTTGAAAGTAAGCTGATGCTTGGTATGTTACTCTGTATTTGTTGACCTGTTGCTGTGTAACAAATTACCCCAAAACTTAACTGCTTAAAGTAACACACATTTATTATCTCACAATTTCTGTGAGTCAGAAATCCAGCCTTGTCCAAGTGACATATTTCTGGCTAGGTCTCCCACAAAGTTGCAGTCAAGCTGTCAAACAGGATTGCAGTCTCATCTGAAGTATCAGCTAGGGAAAGATCCATTTATAACCTCTCACATACGTTTGTTGGCAGGATTACATCTTTGCAGATTGTTAGATGGAGGGTCTCAGTCACTCCTCTTGGAATGGAGTTCCCTTCAGTTATTTACAAGGTGGGCCTCTTCATAGAACAGTCCACAAAAAAGCAATTGAGTTTTCTTAGTGTGAATGAGCAGGAGAGTAAGAGAGGGTATGCAAGATGGAAACCACTCTTTTTGCAACCTAATCGCAAAAATGTCATCCCTACCTGTCTCCTGCATTCCATTCCTTAGCAGTGAATCAATAAATCCATCCCACACTTTAGGAGAGTAGAGTAGATACAGGTGTCAACACTGAAAGACAAGGATCATTGAAGGCCATCTTAAAGGCTGCCTATTACAGTGGTTCTATAACATTACCATTCATGATCAGAGAACCACTAGTATTAATCTTCTCAAATTCTGGATCATCTTCATTGAAAAAACTTTCTTCACCCACATGGGTAATGAAAAATTTTAAATCATTTTTATATCTATTTAAAAATTTATAGTAGTTGCACTTAAATTTAAAGATTCTAATTTCTTTTTTATTATTAATATTATTTTGTTATACTTTAAGTTCTAGGGTACATGTGCATAACGTGCAGGTTTGTTACATATGTATACTTCTGCCATGTTGGTGGGCTGCACCCATCAACTCATCAGCACCCATCAACTCGTCATTTACATCAGGTATAACTCCCAACGCAATCCCTCCCCGCTCCCCACCCCGTGATAGGCCTTGGTGTGTGATGCTCCCCTTCCCGAGTCCAAGTGATCTCATTGTTCAGTTCCCACCTATGAGTGAGAACATGCGGTGTTTGGTTTGCTGTTCTTGCGATAGTTTGCTGAGAATGATGGTTTCCAGCTGCATCCATGTCCCTACAAAGGACACAAACTCATCCTTTTTTATGGCTGCATAGTATTCCATGGTGTATACGTGCCACATTTTCTTAATCCAGTCTGTCACTGATGGACATTTGGGTTGATTCGAAGTCTTTGCGATTGTGAATAGTGCCGCAATAAACATACGGCCTGTGTGTGCATGTGTCTTTATAGCAGCATGATTTATAATCCTTTGGGTATATACCCAGTAATGAGATGGCTGGGTCATATGGTACTTCTAGTTCTAGATCCTTGAGGAATCGCCATACTGTTTTCCATAATGGTTGAACTAGTTTACAATCCCACCAACAGTGTAAAAGTGTTCCTATTTCTCCACATCCTCTCCAGCACCTGTTGTTTCCTGACTTTTTAATGATTGCCATTCTAACTTGTGTGAGATGGTATCTCATTGTGGTTTTGATTTGCATTTCTCTGATGGCCAGTGATGATGAGCATTTTTTCATGTGTCTGTTGGCTGTATGAATGTTTTCTTTTGAGAAATGTCTGTTCATATCCTTTGCCCACTTTTTGATGGGGTTGTTTTTTTCTTGTAAATTTGTTTGAGTTCTTTGTAGGTTCTGGATATTAGCCCTTTATCAGATGAGTACATTGCAAAAATTTTCTCCCATTCTGTAGGTTGCCTGTTCACTCTGATGGTACTTTCTTTTGCTGTGCAGAAGCTCTTTAGTTTAATGAGATCCCATTTGTCAATTTTGGCTTTTGTTGTCATTGCTTTTGGTGTTTTAGACATGAAGTCCTTGCCCATGCCTATGTCCTGAATAGTATTACCTAGGTTTTCTTCTAGGGTTTTTATGGTATTAGGTCTAACATTTAAGTCTCTAATCCATCTTGAATTAATTTTCATATAAGGAGTAAGGAAAGGATCCAGTTTCAGCCTTCTACTTATGGCTAGCCAATTTTCCCAGCACCATTTATTAAATAGGGAATCCTTTCCCCATTTCTTGTTTTTCTCAGGTTTATCAAAGATCAGATGGCTGTAGATGTGTGGTATTATTTCTGAGGACTCTGTTCTGTTCCATTGGTCTATATCTCTGTTTTGGTACCACTACCATGCTGTTTTGGTTACTGTAGCCTTGTAGTATAGTTTGAAGTCAGGTAGCGTGATGCCTCCTGCTTTGTTCTTTTGACTTAGGATTGTCTTGGAGATGCGGGCTCTTTTTTGGTTCCATATGAACTTTAAAGCAGTTTTTTCCAATTCTGTGAAGAAACTCATTGGTAGCTTGATGGGAATGGCATTGAATCTACAAATTACCTTGGGCAGTATGGCCATTTTCACTATATTGATTCTTCCTATCTATGAGCATGGCATGTTCTTCCATTTGTTTATGTCCTCTTTTATTTCACTGAGCAGTGGTTTCTAGTTCTCCTTGAAGAGGTCCTTTACATCCCTTGTAAGTTGGATTCCTAGGTATTTTATTCTCTTTGAAGCAATTGTGAATGGAAGTTCATTCCTGATTTGGCTCTCTGTTTGTCTGTTACTGGTGTATAAGAATGCTTGTGATTTTTGCCATTGATTTTGTATCCTGAGACTTTGCTGAAGTTTCTTATCAGCTTAAGGAGATTTTGGGCTGAGACAATGGCATTTTCTAAATATACAATCATGTCATCTGCAAACAGGGACAATTTGACGACTTATTTTCCTAACTGAATACCCTTGATTTCTTTCTCTTGCCTGATTGCCCTAGCCAGAACTTCCAACACTAAGTTGAATAGGAGTGGTGAGAGAGGGCATCCCTGTCTTGTGCCAGTTTTCAAAGGGAATTTTTCCAGTTTTTGCCCATTCAGTATGATATTGGCTGTGGGTTTGTCATAAATAGCTCTTATTATTTTGAGATACGTTCCTTCAATACCGAATTTATTGAGCGTTTTTAGCATGAAGGGCTGTTGAATTTTGTCAAAGGCCTTTTCTGCATCTCTTGAGATAATCATGTGGTTTTTGTCTTTGGTTCTGTTTATATGCTGGATTATGTTTATTGATTTGCGTATGTTGAACCAGCCTTGCATCCCAGGGATGGAGCCCACTTGATCATGGTGGATAAGTTTTTTCATGTGCTGCTGGATCCGGTTTGTCAGTATTTTATTGAGGATTTTTGCATCGATGTTCATCAGGGATATTGGTCTAAAATTCTCTTTTTTTATTGTGTCTCTGCCAGGCTTTGGTATCAGGATGATGTTCGCCTCATAAAATGAGTTAGGGAGGATTCCCTCTTTTTCTATTGATTAGAATAGTTTCAGAAGGAATGGTACCAGCTCCTCCGTGTACCTCTGGTAGAATTCAGCTGTGAATCCATCTGGTCCTGGACTTTTTTTGGTTGGTAGGCTATTAATTATTGCCTCAATATCAGAGCCTGCTATTGGTCTATTCAGGGATTCAACTTCTTCCTGGTTTAGTCTTGGAAGAGTGTAAGTGTCCAGGAAATTATCCATTTCTTCTAGATTTTCTAGTTTATTTGCGTAGAGGTGTTTATAGTATTCTCTGATGGTAGTTTGTATTTCTGTGGGGTCGGTGGTGATACCCCCTTTATCATTCTTTATTGTGTCTATTTGATTCTTCTCTCTTTTCTTCTTTATTAGTCTTGCTAGTGGTCTATCAATTTTGTTGATCTTTTCAGAAAACCAACTCCTGGATTCATTGATTTTTTGGAGGGTTTTTTGTGTCTCTATCTCCTTCAGTTCTGCTCTGATCTTAGTTATTTCTTGCCTTCTGCTAGCTTTTGAATGTGTTTGCTCTTGCTTCTCTAGTTCTTTTAATTGTGATGTTAGAGTGTCAATTTTAGATCTTTCCAGTTTTCTCTTGTGGGCATTTAGGGCTATAAATTTCCCTCTACACACTGCTTTAAATGTGTCCCAGAGATTCTGGTATGTTGTATCTTTGTTCTCATTGGTTTCAAAGAACATCTTTATTTCTGCCTTCATTTCGTTGTGTACGCAGTAGTCATTCACGAGCAGGTTATTCAGTTTCCATGTAGTTGAGTGATTTTGATTGAGTTTCTTAGTCCTGAGTTCTAGTTTGATTGCACTGTGGTCTGAGAGATAGTTTGTTATAATTTCTGTTCTTGTATATTTGCTGAGGAGTGCTTTACTTCCAATTATGTGGTCAATTTTGGAATAAGTGTGATGTGGTGCTGAGAAGAATGTATATTCTGTTGATTTGGGGTGGAGAGTTCTGTAGATGTCTATTAGGTCTGCTTGTTGCAGAGATGAGTTCAATTCCTGGATATCCTTGTTAACTTTCTGTCTCGTTGATCTGTCTAATGTTGACAGAGGGGTGTTGAAGTCTCCCATTATTATTGTATGGGAGTCTAAGTCTCTTTGTAAGTCTCTAAGGACTTGCTTTATGAATCTGGGCACTCCTGTATTGGGTGCATATATATTTAGGATAGTTAGCTCTTCCTGTTGAATTGATCCCTTTACCACTATGTAATGGCCTTCTTTGTCTCTTTTGATCTTTGATGGTTTAAAGTCTGTTTTATCAGAGACTAGGATGGCAATCTCTGCTTTTTTTTGTTCTCCATTTGCTTGGTAGATCTTCCTCCATCCCTTTATTTTGAGCCTATGTATGTCTCTGCATGTGAGATGGGTCTCCTGAATACAGCAGACTGATGGATCTTGACTCTCTATCCAGTTTGCCAGTCTGTGTCTTTTAATCGGAGCATTTAGTCCATTTACATTTAAGGTTAAGATTGTTATGTGTGAACTTGATCCTGCCATTATGATATTAACCAGTTATATTGCTCGTTAGTTGATGCAGTTTCTTCCTAGCCTCAATGGTCTTTACATTTTGGCATGCTTTTGCAATGGCTGGTACCGGTTGTTCCTTTCCATATTTAGTGCTTCCTTCAGGGTCTCTTGTAAGGCAGGCCTGGTGGTGACAAAATCTCTAAGCATTTGCTTATCTTAAAGGATTTTATTTCTCCTTCACTTATGAAACTTAGTTTGGCTGGATATGAAATTCTGGGTTGAAAATCCTTTTCTTGAAGAATGTTGAATATTGGCCCCCACTCTCTTCTGGCTTGTAGAGTTTCTGCTGAGAGATCTGCTGTTTGTCTGATGGGCTTCCCTTTGTGGGTAACCCGACCTTTCTTTCTGGCTGCCCTTAAGACTTTTTCCTTCATTTCAACTTTGGTGAATCTGGCAATTATGTGTCTTGGAGTTGCTCTACTCGAGGAGTCTCTTCGTGGCGTTCTCTGTATTTCCTGAATTTGAATGTTGGCCTGCCCTACTAGGTTGGGGAAGTTCTCCTGGATGATATCCTGAAGAGTGTTTTCCAACTTGGTTCCATTTTCCCCCTCACTTTCAGGCACCCCAATCAGACCTAGATTTGGTCTTTTTACATAATCCCATACTTCTTGCAGGCTTTGTTCATTTCTTTTTCTTCTTTTTTCTTTAGATTTCTCTTCTTGCTTCATTTCATTCATTTGATCCTCAATCGCTGCTACTCTTTCTTCCAGTTGATCGAGTCAGTTACGGAAGCTTGTGCATTTGTCACTTATTTCTCATGTCATGGTTTTCATCTCTGTCCATTTGTTTATGGACTTCTCTGCATTAATTATTCTGGTTATCAATTCTTCCACTCTTTTTTCAAGCTTTTTAGTTTCTTTGCACTGGGTACGTAATTCCTCCTTTAGCTCTGAGATGTTTGATGGACTGAAGTCTTCTTCTCTCATCTCGTCAAAGTCATTCTCTGTCCAGCTTTGATCCATTGCTGGCGACAAGCTGCATTCCTTTGGAGGGGAGGATGCACTCTTATTTTTTGAATTTCCAGTTTTTCTGCCCTGCATTTTCTCCATCTTTGTGGTTTTATCTGCCTCTGCTCTTTGATGATGGTGACGTACTGATGGGGTTTTGGTGTGGGTGTCCTTCCTGTTTGTTAGTTTTCCGTCTAACAGTCAGGACTCTCACCTGTAGGTCTGTTGGAGATTGCTTGAGGTCCACTCCAGACCCTGTTTGCCTGGGCGTCAGTAGCAGAGGCTGCAGAAGATAGAATACTGCTGAACAGCGAGTGTACCTGTCTGATTCTTGCTTTGGAAGCTTCCTCTCAGGGGTGTACTCCACCGTGTGAGGTGTGGGGTGTCGGTCTGCCCCTATTGGAGGATGTCTCCCATTTACGCTACTCAGGGGTCAGGGACCCACTTGAGCAGGCAGTCTGTCCGTTCTCAGATCTCAACCTCCGTGTTGGGAGATCCACCGCTCTCTTCAAAGCTGTCAGACAGAGTTGCTTGCATCTGCAGAGGTTTCTGCTGCTTTGTTGTTGTTGTTGTTGTTTAGCTGTGCCCTGTCCCCAGAGGTGGAGTCTACAGAGACTGGCAGGCCTCCTTGACCTGCTGTGAGCTCCACCCAGTTCGACCTTCCCAGGGCTTTGTTTACCTACTTAAGCCTCAGCAATGGCTGGCGCCCCTCCCCCAGCCTCGCTGCTGCCTTGCGGTTAGATCGCAGACTGCTGTGCTAGCAATGAGGAAGGCTCCGTGGGCGTGGGACCCTCCCGGCCAGGCGTGGGATATAATCTCCTGGTGTGCCCATTTGCTTAAAGCGCAGTATTGGGTTGGGAGTTACCTAATTTTCCAGGTGTTGTGTGTCTCAGTTTCCCTGGCTAGGAATAGGGATTCCCTTCCCCCTTGCACTTCCCAGGTGAGGGGATGCCTTGCCCTGCTTCAGCTCGCCCTGGTCGGGCTGCAACAGCTGACCAGCACCGATTGTCCGGCACTTCCTAGTGAGATGAACCCAGTACCTCAGTTGATAATGCAGAAATCACCTGTCTTCTGTGTCGCTTGCGCTGGGAGCTGGAGACTGGAGCTGCTCCTATTCGGCCATCTTGCTCCGCCCCCCTATTTTCTTTTATTGGCAAATACAACCTCGAAATTTTTTGTGCTGCTGCAAATGAACTTTAGCTCCAAATTTTTTCTCACATTAAACAACATGACAAATCTTTAATCTGCAAAATATGCATGGATTGGGAAAGCAAGAAGATGGCTAAATGGGCACACCAGCCATAAACAGACAGGAGGAGACAATGTATAAGAAGGTAAAGATTTGTGGCTGAAACCTGGAGCTGCATTCACAAGGAACTCCTCCCTGACCTCTCCACATCACAGGTCAACCAGCCACATTGTGGCCTCTGCAGTATAGTGTTTTGGTGCCTAGGAAATATGCTGGAAATTCTCCAGCGACCCTAGGATCTCTTTTTCATGGTCATCAGTAGCCATTGTGCAACTGGCTGCTGGAATGTATCCAGGAGGTAAAGCACATACCTGAGTATGTTCTGTACTACCATTTCTCACACTTTAATGGGCATGCAACTCATGCAGACACCTTGCTGAAGTGCAGATTCTGATTAAGTGAATTCAACATGGCGACAGAGATCCTGCATTTCTAACAAGCTCCCAAGTGATGCTGACGTTCGTGAGCAGCAAGCCTCTATATAACCTAGTTAAAGACTGAGAACCACACATTGCTCATCATGTTTGCTGCCATTGAGGATGACGTGGGAGTAATGCTAGACCCACTCCTGCAGACTATAATATGAAGGTAGAGTAGATAATGTAGTTGTCCTACCCTGAAACTTTCAGATCTCTTTTACTGATACTGTATCCCCATTCCCCCTAGTTCTATGGGCTATGCCTTTAGGATAGGCACTCTGCAACTTTATTCAGAGGATTGTCCTCGGGTTACTGCCCTCACATACCCAGAACCAGTAGTGCTTGATCATCCCTGTCCCATGGGGGCAGCCTGTAGCCAAGACTGACTATTGTGGGAATAGGAAAGTTCAGCTTCCTCACTTCAAAGTGGGATAAAATCTTCTGTGCATTTATATTTCTTTATCTATTGCTCATCCTCATTTATGTTCCAGAGCTCCCTGTGGAACACAGTTTCAGATTGAGGCTGGGACTTCACTAGAAGTTTCTGTCTACTTAGCGTTGACCTGTTCTCTGTCCAGCTTCTTCCACTCTCTTACATTGGAGTGCTTTTTGTTAAACCACTTACACACAAATCCTTGTCTCAAGTTATACACTAGAGGAGGATACCTGCTGCTTGAGGCAACTGACTAAACCAACCTAGCTCCTGCCTTCCTCCTGGAGGGCCAAGAAAATCAGTATCTCTGGCAAGCCTATGACTGGCATACTCGTTGGGACGCTCTAGGCTGGAGAACCAATTTTTGAAGCTCTAAGGTTGGAGAACCAATTTTGTGTAAATATACTGCACAGCAAGAATCATGGAACCCAAATAGTTTGCAGCCTCCGTCCTATTTTCTTATCAACAAGGCAAGATATCCACCTGTTTCTGCATTTGTAAGCCTCATGTTATTGATAGAGATGTCACACAGAACCATGGCCTCTTTTATAATTTTCAAGAAGAAAAACTGTGTCAAAGATGTAAAATTATTATACTCTTTCAAGTCAATTTTGCTAGTGATTCCTAATTTTTCCGGTAATCAATTTTAGCTGGCATGTGTCTCCTTTAGCCTTTACAGTTTGGGCTAGAATGTGCAAACAAGAATTGTGAATTAAATTGAAGACATTAACAACTTAAAGGAGTTGCATTTTACTTCAAGGACAAAAGACGAAGTCCTTAAATTTGTTCATAGGCTTTTGGTATTTGAATTCTTTTTAAAGTGAAATATGAAAAAAAAAAAATCTATCCTGGACAGGAAGCTACAAACAGTTTCATGAGGCTTGTGTAACGGAATAACATCCCATTATTCTAATATGGGTTTGTCCCAACTAGTGGATAATTCAAAAGAACTGCTACTTCTCTAATGCTTTGTTATTCTTTAATAAAACAGCTGATAATTCAAAGTTAGTTCGTTGAAACTCACATATTTTTGTCTTTTATTTCCTGCTTTTTGCTTCTCCAATTCATTGGGTTTCACCATAAAGTAAAAATAGAGCTACGAATTGTGATAACTAAAAATCAGTAATAGACTGAAAACTGTAGCTTAAAGGGAACTGCATTTGAATGTGCGTTTATATTTCTTTATGTATTGCTCATCCTCATTTATGTTCCAGACTCCTTTGAGTTAACAGCTTTGGATCCACTGTTTCTGCTGCAGGTTTTAATAATAGTAAAGTTGGGTGTTTCTTTCTGCAGTTAATCAAAACTACTTCCCAACGAGACTGAGCATGGCTTTTCCACACTTAAACTGCAGCTGTTTTTCATATGCTGGTGTTCCAGAAACGATCTTACATCGGCTAGCCCCCTGAGAAACTGGGCAGAGTAAGAGAAAGTTCTGTTGTCCATTATTTCCTACCATTTCTGTTTCTGGAACACTCAAAATAAAATGATAGTTTTGTCCTTACGAAAATTCTTTCCTCCATGTTTTTTCTCTGTCTAAGTAGTTTAAACACTCAGAAACCAATTTTTTGGCTACCCATCTTTTTTTGGCTGTTTATTTCTCCTGAGGGAAAGGAATGCTAAGGAAGATTTTCTGTTACAGTTTCTTTTACCATAACAATGACAATGACAGAATCAAGCACCTCTTTCACTCAATAGGTTTTTGTCGGATGTCTATCGTAGTTTTCTGACAGATCCTTCCTGCCTACTGCACAAACAAAACCAATTTACAGAGACTGTGGTATTGTAGTAAAGAAAGAGTTTAATTAACGTGAGGGCAGTCACATGGAAGATGGAGTTAGTGCTCAAATCAGTCTTCCCAAAGGCTCTAAGGTTAGGGTTTTTTAGGGACAGTTTGGTGGGCAGAGGACTAGGGAATGGGTGCCACTGATTGGTTGGAAATGCAATCATGGGGATGTGGAAAATGGTCCTCATGTGCTGAGTTCACCTCTGGCTGGGGCCACAGGACTGACAGAGTCATGAGTCACGACTCCAGGTGGGGTAGTCTGGAAAACATCTCAAAGGTCCAATCTTAGGTTCTACAATAGTGATGTTATCTACAGGAACAACTGGGGAAGTTATAAATCTTTGACCTACAGAACAATGGCTAGTTATCATTTAACTATGCCTACATCTTAGCAGAATTAGGCCCGTCTCATAATCCTAACATTTTGGCCTTTTATTAGCTTTAAAAAGGTGGTTACATTTTGGAAAGGGCTATTATCA
This sequence comes from Macaca mulatta, assembly GCF_049350105.2. Lineage (NCBI taxonomy): Eukaryota > Metazoa > Chordata > Mammalia > Primates > Cercopithecidae > Macaca > Macaca mulatta. The sequence continues at coordinate 131,479,722 of NC_133413.1, read as the reverse complement.
TCATTGCTTTAAGGTTAAACCTTAAACTTAGTTACTCCCCCAAAGTTAGCTTGACCTAAACCCAGAAATGACTGAGGACAGTTTGGAGATTGTAAGTAAGACGGAGTCAACTATGTCAGATTTATCTTACTGCCATAATTTTGCAAAGGCAGCGTCACCATTGTAGGTCTGTGGGCTAAGACAGAGGAAATAAGTTCAACAAGGCTAAGTTCTCCACTTAACAAGTTCATAGTTTTGGGGTGGGGGGGGTAACAGAAAAATCAGCCAGTGTTTTCAAAACAATGAGGTTAATTACTTCAAAGAAATACATGTGACTTGGGCACAGAGTTTAAGTAACTTGCCTAAGTGACATATTTTTAAAGTGATAAATCAAGAACTTGAATCCAATAATATTACACACCCATTTCTATGGTTTTTCTGACATTATTTCACACTGCTTTTGTATTAAGCAATTAATCTCATGGTTTTGGACCTGGTGGGTTATTTGACAAGCGGAAAAACTTAGCCTTATTTATCTCTGCCTTCTCTGTGTCCCAGTTTCCAAATCTGGGAAATAAGAATCAGGCCACGGTACCTTGATTTTAAAGCAGCATTGATTTTTAAATACCGTACTTAATAATAGGTTATAAAGGGGGGAAGAAAACACTACATTAAATGTACCAATGGCTGCAAAACACCATAATTTCGAAATACTGAAGTATGAAGAAATGTGAATATAATTATACATAGTTATTAGAGGCTGTGAAGGGTAGAGGGGAAAGGAGAATAGAGAGAGGTTGGTTAACACATAAAAAATTAAAGCTAGATGGGATAAATAAGTTCTAGTGTTCTACAGCACTATAGGGGTAAATATGGTTAACAAGAGATTGTTGTATATTTCAAAAAGCTAGAAGAGAGAATTCCAAATGTTCACAACACAAAAAAATGATAAACATTTGAGGTGATGAATATGCTAATGATCATTACACACTGTATACATGTACTGAAATATTCTGTATTCCATAAATATGTACAATTATAGCAATCAACTAATAATAAAAGGAAAAGAGGTGAACTATATAGTATGTGAATTTTATTTTAATAAAGCTATTTTAAAATAAAGATATAAAATAAAAATGTGAATAAATGTATACAATATTATTAAAAATATCCTAAACAATGCCTCAGGAGAGTCTTATAAGGATAATTGAGAACATTTATAAAGTACCCTACTCATTACCTAGTATACAATATATGTCTTATAAATAGTAGCTCTTATTGCCATTACTATTACTTAATTAAGAATAGGATACCACTTAGATGGAAGAAAAAGCTTAACTCTCTGACTCCGCAGAGAAAGTTTCTCAGTGGAGGCAATACTTGAGTCAGCTCTTCAAGAATGATTGTACCAGTGGATAAGGAATGAAATTGCCTTTGAATCAAAAGGAATGAAAGATGCAAAGACAGACTGGTATGTTGGTTTCTAGGAGTTTAAAGTAGTTTGCCATGGTTAGAGTGCAAGGCATGCATGCCTCAGTGATGGCAGACACAGCTGGGTCTATATGCAGGGCCATGTCAGGAAGAGCTTTGAATGGACTTTGGATGGCATGACATAAAATTTGGGTTCCCAAATGGACAAAGACAGTTTGGTTTGAGTTCTAAAATAACAATTTGGTTTGCAAATGAAAAATGACAAAAATGAGAAATGGGCAAATGATACTTGACATTAAGCTTCCATACAATTTCCATTTTTTTGCCATTGAGAAAGAATAATCATTTGTTTCATTTTGCTAATAGAGACATATTAAAGCTGTATGTTTCCAACACTTTTAACAATACGACAATTCCAGAGTAAACTGATTTCTCGCATTTCTAGTGGGCTTAAAAAGTCATAGAGACCTCTCTCAGTCAGAACTCATCCAGTGCTGTACAATGTGTAGAACAGGATATAACTTATTTCTGAGGACACTGCTGCTGAGCTGAAGATTGAATGACTTGCCCAAGATCTCATAGCTGGCAAGTGACAGAAGTGAGACTTACATCCACATCTTTGGACTTCAGATCAGAAGCCTGTAAAGCTTCTTTGGAAGGAACTCCTCTGGGTCTGTGGTAATAATAGAATTGGACTGGTCTAGCTCATCTTTCCAAACACAGCTTTCCTCTAGACCTTTTCTCACACAGACTCTCATGCTTAGAATGCCCCTTACTCTCCTCCTTATGACTTTTTCCTATTTATCCAAAGTCTGATCACCAGAATAAATGCTTTAAGCCCTTACTCATCTGAGAAGCCTTCTTGGCTTCTTCCAGACCATGCAGGACTTTCTCTGTGGCCCCTTCCTGTACTCTTATGTAACAACAACAACAACAACAACAAAAACCAAATATTTACAATGTTAATCTTTGACTTTTCTTTTCCTTCACTTTCTTCCCAGTAATTTCCCCACGATTACTCAGAACCATCAATATTCCCTTGAGTGAAAGCAGGATTTGAGAGCAAGAAGGAAAAAGGTAACACAGACCATTTCTATGTCAAAAGACATTTGTATTTTTCTACTTCAAAATAGGCTTTTGAGACTCTTAATAAAAGACTGAAGAAAGTACCACACAAAATATAAACTATAAAAATAAAATCAGGAATGGAATGAAAAAGGAACCAGATAATCCATTCACCCAATAACCACATCTGTACTCAGGGGATACTACTGGTGGAGTACAATGCCCGCGTCTGTACTCGGGATACTATACATGGAGCTGTCAGTGGGGGCAGCCTCTTGGGATTGCCAATCATCGCCAGTGGCCAGCACCAAGGTGGCACATGGAAGTTTTTGTTTATTCAAGGAAGTACCCCCATGTCATCCAAAAGAAGAAGTCAAATTAGAGTGGCTCCACTGTAGCAGGGTGTGGACCATCTGTCAACGCTATCTTAGGTGCAGTAAGTCATCAGAAGAAGGAAATCCACCAGGCCAGGGACATTCCTGTATGCCATCAGAACTGACCATGGTTCTCTGTTAATTGTCCAGGACAATGTGAATGTTGTCTCTTGGAGTTGCATGATGCTATGGAGCTTGTCCAGAATAAAAGATTTCCCAATTCATCCAGCTAAATAAAAACATTTTGCAACCTTAATTCCCAGATGATGATGTGAAGGGGATGTGAAATATGAAGTTTAGTTTTGGAAACTGGCAGGGGCAGGACAGTGGTGAAACCCAATTCCATTACCATGTATAACTCCATGTATTATTAAAGTTTTCATGTATTGGTGTCTTCACCCTACAACTAAATTATAAAATATTTTTTGGCTGAGACTCATCTTCTAAGACTAATTTTGTATCTCAAAGAGCACTTATGGAAACTAGATGTTCAAAAATTGATTAATTGATAAGAGGAAACCTTTTCCAAAGTTATTTAGAGATTACAGTGTGAAATCTTAGATTTGAGACTCTTATCCTTTAAAAATAGTTTTCTCTAAAACCCATACTGATTCATGAAGTGATCTGGGTCTTGGTAGATATTACACACACAATTTTACATCACTGGAATTATTATAACTTGTAACAGATGCATTTTTGTCTTCAGCATTTGTCTCAAAGTTAAGGTGGTAGTAAATGGGAAAACCATGGGGCCAGGAGTCTTCGGAATAATACCTTTATGAAGTCTTTCTTGACCAACTAAACTCACAGGGAGGAAATGTCTTTCTCAGTGTCTTCATTTTTCATTTTACTGTGCTGGTATTTCTATCAGAACTGCTATTACATCAAAATATTTTCCTATTATGCATTTAACTCTCCCTCTAGATCAGTGGTTCTCAGTGAAGAGAGATTTGGCAATGATGACACATTTTAGTTGTCACAACTAAGGTGGGGAGTGACATTGAATGTAGTGGGTAGAGGCCAGAGATGTTGCTAAACATCTTACAATAGAAAGGAGAGCCCCCAGCAACAAAGAATTATCTGTCTCAAAATGTCATAATTCCAAGTTTTATACCCAGTTCTAGAAAGTACATCTTCTTTTTTTTAGACACAGTCTCATTCTGTCACCCAGGCTGGAGAGCAGTGGCAAGTCACGGCTCACTGCATCCCTGACCTCCCAGGATCAAGCATTCCTCCTGCCCAAGCCTCTTGAGTATAGATGGTACCACAGGCATGTGCCACCATGTTCCATTTATGTGCCACCATGCCTGGCTAACTTTCCATTATTATTATTATTATTATTATTATTAAGTAGAGACAGGGTCACACTCTGTTGTTGCCCAAGCTGGCCTAAAACTCCTGGGCTGAAGTCATCCTCCCATCTCAGCTTCCTGAAGTGCTAGGATTACAGACGTAGCAACCATGTCAGGCCTAGAATGTACCTTTCTTGAAGGCAGAGATCATGGCTTACTTATCTTTAATCTTAAATGCCCAGCGTATAGTAATTTATTAGTATTGTATTAATTAACTAATGCAATAAATAAGTCATGAAGAGGACCTCCTTCAGGTTATCTCAAGGGCTGTTTCTTCATCTTGGGCCAGATCCCTGTCTCTGTTGTTTCTCTTTTGTAGACCCCAAAGTTTTATTTTTCTTCCACAGAAACACAACAACAAATATGTATCAAGTCCCTATATATGTGCACAACAGGAAATAAAGCATGAAAACAAATATACTTGTTTTCATGGCTTTCTCAGTCCCTGCAGCATAAATCATGCTTTCTCAATCCCTCTGTCCTATTATCTCCAAATAAAACTACAACACTATTCATTATTTCTAGTTTTTCTAAAGTTGTTAATTTAAAACACTTTATCTTTCTGCAAATTATGACAAAGAAGCAGAGGTTACAGACTAAAATGTATACCTTTTTAGAAAAATTTAAGATGAAAGAACTCAGACACCTGTGGAGTCAGACGTGTTTTCAGAGAAGAGCCCTTTCTCAGCTCTCTGGAAGAAGGTTACCTTTAACTTCTCATGTTACCCACTTTTGCATATGGGGAAAATAGGTCATCATTTCCGTAAAGGTGAGAGAGCTTCCACAAGACAATGTACTAGAGTGACCATATTGGGGCACAAGATGATGGAGTAGAACTTAAGGATAAAAACCTAGTTGAGTCCACTCTATAAGGAACATGCAAAGGGATATGATGCCACTTTATGGACAGTAGAAGGTTGTTCAAAAGCTATAGTTCACCCTGGAGCTGGCAGTCTGGCTCTTGTGCATATACTGGTGTAACTCTGAAATGTATTGTCCCAGGCAGAGATGTCTCATTGACTTGAGTAGCACTCTGCAACAGAATGTTCTGCAATAATGGAAATGTTCTCTAATGCACCTTTTGTGGAAAAAAATATGTTACCTGGCAATGCTTCATGAAGAGTTTAAGAATTAGAGCAAATAGGCCGGGCGTGGTGGCTCAAGCCTGTAATCCCAGCACTTTGGGAGGCCGAGACGGGCGGATCGCGAGGTCAGGAGATTGAGACCATCCTGGCTAACACGGTGAAACCCCGTCTCTACTAAAAAATACAAAAAAAAAAAAAAACTAGCCGGGCGAGGTGGCGGGCGCCTGTAGTCCCAGCTACTAGGGAGGCTGAGGCAGGAGAATGGCATAAACCCGGGAGGCGGAGCTTGCAGTGAGCTCAGATCCGGCCACTGCACCCCAGCCTGGGCGACAGAGCAAGACTCCGTCTCAAAAAAAAAAAAAAAAAAAAAGAATTAGAGCAAATAATATAATGAGTGCCATATATGAAATTACAAGTTTTCTACGAGCCACAGTAATAAGGTAAAAAAAAAAAAGTAAAATTATTTTTAATAAATTATATGATTTAACCCAATGTATGCAAAATTGAACAATTTAAAATTTAATTATATATAGTTATTAATGCGATAATTTCCATTATTTTATTAAACTAGATCTTCAAAATTTGATGTATATTTACACTTAATAACACATCTGAATTCAAATGCTAAATTTCCAATGGTTAATATGAAACAGTCTTACAAAAACAATAAAGTTTTGTGTTGAATGGAAAACTATGTCACAGTGCTCCCATTTTTAATTTAAATATGCATGAATTAAAATGAAATAACACTGAAATTTTATTTCTGGGGCCCACTAATCCCATTGCAAGCACTCAATAGTTACATGTGGCTCCTGGCTATCCTATTGGACAGTGCAACTCTAGATAAACAGAAAACTAATACAATTTAAATGAAATATAAAATGAGTTAATGATCCTGTAGCGAAACCAAGACAGTAAGTGTGATGAAAAGTTAATGCTACTCAGATTTAGATTCTGGGATTTCCTACCAGAACAAAAGCGGAGAATGAAAGAACCTGCAGAAATGGAACTTTTCCATTTCTGATCACTTTTTCATTATCTAGCTTGTACCTATGAGGCTTCAATATATCCATCATGTTAATTTGGCCGGTCCTTCTCTCACATGTTTTCTCTGCCCTGGCTAAGGAAAATCTCCCCATATAAATGCAGAGCTGCAGGGATTCAGCTTAGCTTGTGTTAGATCCTCACATTTCATTCTGCTTTACCACAGTATCCTCAGGACAACACTTTTCTGCTTCCAAAGAGCCATAATTATTCTGGCTCACATTACTAGCATCTCCTTCCCTCTGGGTTCAACTGCTGTATAAGCAGCTGCTAGGAAGTACAAAAAGAGTACTATACACTCCAGACCTGTCTTCCGCCTCTCTCCAGTTCCTGGCTCAGAACGGTTATATGTGAGAGACTCCGCTTATTCAAAGAGAAACAGGACTGAAAATGATTTCCAGGCCCCTATATCCAACGTTCTTCTCATCCTACTCTCCTGAGTATTAATGAAGAACTGTTTGAAATGTTGTCAAAGGGGAAGACAGGATATTACCTCTAAAAGAGCACCTTATCCGTCAGAGTTTGAAAAAAAAAATTCAAAGAGTTTCTTAGAACATGGAATCCACATTGTGCAGAGGACATCCACATCCAGATGTAAAGATGGCCCCAAAGGGACATGGGAAGTTCTATTAGGGAACTATTTCCAAATCTTCTTTGGAATCTCTCTCTTTGGAAATGAGAGACTGGCCCCTAGACAATTCCTATTAGTCAGCCAACTAGCACATTTTAAATTTCCTGTTCTATTTATGGACAGTCTAATATCATCATATGTTACAAGGGCTTTCTGTAGGGCATTCTTTTTCTTAATGGACCTCAGGTGCAGAAAGTCAAGTTCACCATTTTCTCCAGTTCGTAATATGTTATCATCATTGGTTCAGGCAATTCCCAAGCTTGTTAATTTTTTAAAAATTGTTTGTTCATTTATCCATCTGTTTATTTATGTATATGTGTCTTTTTGAGGTGTTTTTCTTTTTTTTTTCTTTTTTTTCTTTTTTTTTTTTTAAGAGATAAGGTCTCACTCTGTTGCCCAGGCTGGAGTGCAGCAGCCAATCACAGCTCACTGCAGCCTTGAACTCTTGGGCTCAAACGATTCTCCCAGCTCAACCCCTTGAGTCGCTGGGACTATAGGCATGCACCATTACACCTGGCTATTTTTTTTAAATGTTTTGTAGGCAGGGCCTCACTATGATGCCTAGGCTGGTCTCACACTCCTGCACTCAAGTGATCCTTCCATCTTGGCCTCCCAAACTTCTGAAATAAAAGGCATAAGCCTCTATGCCTGGTCTATGTATGTGTGTCTTTTATCTTTTTTTTCCCTTTGATTTCCCTCTTCTACACAGATAACTATTGTATGCTATTTAATATCTTCTCTGTTTTTTTCTGAATTACTACAAGATGTGTTCCTTTTTTGCGCATGTATTTTTAAACTACGTAATTTATGTAGTTCATTTTATTATATATTACTCATTCCATTTCTTAGTGTTTCATTAAGGACTACATGTTGAAGACCCCTCCATGTCAATATGTGTACAACTTATCTGTTGCATAATGTAATAATATAATATAATATAATGTAATGTAACGTAACGTAACGTAACATAACATAACATAACGTAACATAGTGTATCCACCACACTGTAACAATCCACCATCCAGTTAAGGGACAGCCAAACTGCCTCTAATACCCATCACTATATATAATTCTGCAATGGACTTCCTTCCTCATGCATGCTCCTTTATGTAACTGTGTGAGATTTTCTTTGGGATACTGACGGGGCAGTCTTGGATGTTTGACTCGGCCTTTTCACCATGTTTCTTACTCCAGAGATCAGAGAACCAGTCTTACAGCCTGCAAGCTGTATGGACATCCCAATTAGGTACTCAAGCACTAGGGAAAAAAGCAAAAGGCTGAGCTCATAGATGGACTGAACCTACTGTGAGATACAATACACCTGGTCCCAAATTCCATTTGCCTTTCATCTACTCCCTACTAAAATAGGAATGCGGTTAAGGGCATTCTGGGTGGCCTGGTGGCAGTATCACTTCATACTTTGTATTTATTAGCCCTCAAAAGTTGTGGGTTTTGCCTTTCCCCCAGGGCAGAGTCACCCTGGTAAATGATTCAGTCACTTTTGAGGAAGGATTAGTGGAATATTTATCTTAGACACTTGCAGTGACATTCCAGGCAGCTTCCTAGAAGAAATGGGCTCTAAGTTTGAGAACTGGCTTGGATTGAGAAACTAGGTGAGAGATGCAGTTTTTCAATTTAATGGCTAACATCAGCCTTCTGCTCATTTGCTTTTGATGTTTCCAGTTATAAAAGTCAGTCATTCATCTTTCATCTTGTCTCTATGAGCATCATGATTTATTTAAATGAGTGCCATCATCTTTCTCATGGTAAGTGCTGACATCCGGCCTGCATACTCTCTCTGCCGGAGACTCACCGTCTCTGTTTGCATGAGAGAGACTAGTCCCAAGGCAGTGTTTCTGTGCCTAACTCTGACTGTGAGAGTGTGTATTCTGGGTCCTCCCAGGAAATGCGGTCAGGTTTCGGGTTGTTACTCTCATTTTTTCAAAATTCCTAACCCTCTGAGCCTCTTGATCCTACAGAGTACTGTCAAAGCAGCTTCAACATCTCCAACTAATTAACTGCAGGTCTCCAACTAATTAACTGTGGTCTAATTAACTCCAACTAATTAACTGTTTTTCTATGTTCAGATTTTAAGAAGACAATCTAGAAAGTATTAGGCCAAGGTCTAGGCATCCTTGCCAAGATGCTAAAGCAAGAGCAATGTGAGAGTGTCCCTAAGCCGACAAACTCCTACCGGTCTGGCCTTATATTCCACCCACTCTGTATTAGTTTCTTAGGGAGACTGTAACAAAGCACCACAAACTGGATGGCTTAAAACAATAGACATTTATTCTTTGGAGGTTCTGGAGGCTAGATGCCTGAATTCAAGATGTCAGCTGAGCCATGCTGTCTCTGAAGGCTCTAAGGTATGATCCTTGCCTCTTCCTATCTTCTGGTGGTTGTCTGAGGACCCTGAGACCTGTAGACCCATCACTCTAACCTGTGTCTCCATAGTCACATTTCCCTTGTGTGTCTCTGAGTCCCTGAGTCTTCACATAACTTTCTGATAAGGACAATAATCATCACATTTGGGGCCTACCCTAATCCACTATGACATCATTGTGACTTAATTAATATCTGCAAAGTCCCTATTTCCAAATAAGGTCACATGCAAAATTACCAGGGTTTCAACTTGGAGCATTTTCCAACATCAACAAATTGTTCCACTCTCTGGATGTCAGTGGCATATCTTACAGTTTAACTCAATTCTGACACCAGTAATATCCAGAATTAGCTCAGCCCCCACAAGTTAAGGACTTAGTACTAAAAAGACTGACCTACCTTTGATGCCAATTATAAGTATGGGCCTTCCATACTTCTGACCAACCAGCTATAGGTCGAGGGTTCCCACAACTCCTTCTTCAGGTTTGAGAATTTGCTAGAATTGCTCACAGAATTCCAAGAGACACTTTACTTATGCTTACTGGCTTATTAAAAAAGATACAATTCAGAAACAGCCAGATGGAAGAGATGCACAGGTCAAGGTACTGGGCTGGAGGGTGGGTGGCACAGAGCTTCCATACCCTCACTGGGTATACCAACCCTCCCAACACCACTGTTGTTCACCAACCTAGAGATTCTCTGAATCCTGTCCTCTTCAGTTTTTATCCAGGTTTCATTACATAGGCATTATTGATTAAATCATTGTTTGCTGGTGATCAACTTAACCTTCTATTTTCAGTCTTTCTCCTCTTCCTTAAAAGATCAGGGATGGAGCTAAAAGTTCTAACCTTCTTATCTTATGGTTAGTTCCCCTGGCAACCAGCTCTCTATCTTTAGGGACTTTCCAAAAATCAGCTTATTAACATAAACTCAGGTGTGATTGAAAGGGGCTTGTTATGAATGGCACAAGATTCTCCTTTCACCTTTTTTCACTTAAGAAATTCCAAAAGTTTTAGGAGCTTTGCCAAGGAATGAGATGAACCAATATATGTTTATTATGAATAACAATATCCCAGGATTTCAGCATTTCTTTTGGGGGACAAAATTTAACCCACAACACACTGTATCCCAACCCTGGTTTAAAAGCTATGTACTCCTTCATATACTATATATTATATATAAAGGAATATTTATATATTCCTTTGTTGTATGCTGGTACCTAATTGCCATATCCTACAACTCTTTTAGTAAGTATGCTATTTCCTTCCAGTGTAAGAACTATACTTCCCTGCTCAGGCTAGAGTGAGATCTAACTTTAGTTATGTGTCTGGAGATAAGAAGTTGAGACAGAGGTGGAAACTGAGGACAAATATCATTTCGTGAGGCATTCATCCAAGGTGAGATTTTCATTTTTGTTTTTATGAACAAGTCTTAACAAGGAGGAACAGGTCTTCCTTGTTATTTATCTTAGACACCTGCAGTGACATTCCTTGTCTTACCAAGGAAGAACAGGTCACTTCTTTTGTCCTAAAATATTCAGGAAAATCTGGAGTAAAAGAATTTTAAGTACATCTAACCAAATGTCATTGAGAAAAGAAACAAACAAAAACCAACCAACCAAACAAACAAAAATTTTTATCTGAGGAATGCAAGTCCTTTTAAATTATAAGGTTTTAAATGAGACAGCAATCACATCCTACTTCTCCACCGGATCTCTTGAAATTGCTTGCTATTGCCATAAGTAGAAATAAATTAATGTAATAATGCCACATTAACACTATATCACACAGTACAGCTTAGCAATGGATAGCCAATCAATAGTTTGTTATTTTAATGCGATTTCTTAATAAACAATGCAAGAATTCCTCTTCTTTCCCTTTAAAAACTCACTTGTGGCTGGGTGCGGTGGCTCATGCATGTAATCCTAGCACTTTGAGAGGCCGAGGTGGGTGGATCACCTGAGGTCAGGAGTTCAAGACCAGCCTGGCCAACATGGTGAAACGCTGTCTCTACTAAAAATACAAAAATTAGTTAGGTGTGGTGGCACAGGCCTGTAATCTCAGCTACTTGGGAGGCTGAGGCAGGAGAATTACTTGAACCTGGGAGGCAGAGGTTGCACTGGGCCAAGATTGTGCCACTACACTCCAGCCTAGGAGACAGAGCAAGACTCTGTCTTAAAAAAAAACAAAAAACAAACAAAAAAAAAACTCTTGTAACTGCTGCTGCTACTCAGTGTTTATTTAGGAAAATTTATATTTATGTACACAGGATACAATCCTCAAGCTTGACCCAAATAAACTCTCTACTTATATTAATTTTTCCTCAGCTTCTTTTCTTTAGGTTGACATACCCAGTCATTATTTCAGTGTCTCATACCTTCCCTAGTAGGGCCCTGAATTTTAACATAGGAGACCTGTAAAGACTGTGTGAGAAATCTTTTGGTAATTCACCTCCCTTAACAGTTATAATTGTACCTATCGTTAATAAAATCTCTCAGCTGCAGGAGATGAGAGTGTTTTAAATGCTGTTGTGGAGGTCTTTGGGTTTTCACATGTTCTAAAATAAAAAGTGACTGAAAGAATGTCTGTGAAGTATCATTTGTGTTTATTAGTAAGTCTTCTATTTGCTTGTTTATCTTCTATTTAGTTGTTCCGTTTCTTACTAAAAATTAAGTATGGCTGGGCCTGTTAGCGCATGCCTGTAATCCCAGGACTTTGGGAGACCAAAGTGAGCAGGTCCATTGAGCTCACAAGTTTGAGACCATCCTGGGCAACAGGGCGAAACCCCATCTCTACAAAAAAATACAAAAATTAGCCAGGCCTGTGGTGCATGCCTGTAGTCCCAGCTACTTGGGATATGTGTGTGTGTATATATATATATATATATATATAAAGTATGATGACACTGATGATTATTACATTTTCTATTTTCTCCCTCAGTTTTGTCAGTTTTTGGCTCAAATATTTTAGGACTCTGTTACTGTGTTTATACATGTTTATAATTGTTAACTTTTTCGTTTTAAAGTCTATTTTTTCTGATATAATGACTTGAGCTTTCTTATAAATGCTGTTTGTGTAACACATTTGTAATCATCCAACAGGTTGTTTCTCCCTGCTTCACAAAGTCAATCCACTGAGACCATGGCATTGCAGTAGAGAAAGAGTTTAACTGATGCAAGGCTGGCCCACGTGGAAGAACTGGAATTATAACTCAAATCGGTGTCCCTAATGGCTCAGAGGCTAGGGTTTTTATGGGCAATTTGGTGAGCAGGGAACTGGGGAATGGGAATTGCTGATTGGTTGGTGATACAATCACAGGAGGGTAAAAAATGGTCCTAATGCACTGAGTCTCCTTCTGGGTGGGCCACAGGATCCACTGAGTCATGAGTCACAAGTCCAGATGAGATCAGTCTGAAAAACATCTAAAAATAACCAGTTTTAGGTTCCACAATGAAGATGTTATTTACAAGAGCAATTGAGAAGGTCACAAGTCTTGTGACCTCTGGCCACATAACCCCTGAACAGTGAGGAATTATAGAAAACTGTTCCTACACCTTAGCACAGTTCAGGTACCTTTCATAATCCCATTTTTGTGATCTTTCTTAGTCTTATTTTATCTTATTTTGAGAAGGAGTTTCTCTCTTGTCGCCCAGGCTAGAGTGCAGTGGTACAATCTCAGCTCACTGTAACCTCCGCCTCTGGGATTCAAATGATTTTCCTGCCTCAGCCTCTCGAGCACCTGGGATTACAGGCATGTACCACCATGCCCAGCTAATTTTGTATTTTTATAAGACCCAAACATGGGTCACCATGTTGGTTGGCCTCCCAAAGTGCTGGGATTACAGGCGTGAGCCACTGCACCCAGTCTCATTAGTCTTACAAAGGTAGTTTTCAATACCTGAGCAGGGAGGGGGTTAGTTTTGGGGACGGACTATTATCATCCTTGCTTTCAAGTCTAACTATAAATTAAATTCCTCCCGAAGTTAGCTTGGGTTGTGCCCAGGAAAAACCAAAGATAGCTTGAGGTCAGAAGCAAGATGGAGTCAACTAAGTCAAACTACTTTTACTGTCATAGTTTTGCAAAGGTGGTTTCAGATGCTTTCTACTCTTTTCTTTTCAACCATTTGTATCATCAAAACTTAAGTGTATCTCTGGTAGACAGCATATAGTTGGATCTTCTTTCTTCCATTCTGACAATTTCTGCCCTTTAACTGGATTGTTTAATCCACTTAAATTTTTTAATTTTTAAAAAATTATTTTAGATTCAGGGAGTACATGTACTTGTTTATTACTTAAGTATCATGTGTGTAATGGTGAGGGTTGGGCCTCTTGTGTACCTGTCACTCAAATATTGAATACCGTATCCATCCATTTACATTTAATGGTTTTAATATTGTTGATTTACATCAGCCAGTTTACTTTTTGTTTTTGTTCTTTATTATTATTATTATTATACTTTAAGTTCTAGGGTACATGTGCATAACGTACAGGTTTGTTACATATGTATACTTGTGCCACGTTGGTGTGCTGCACCCATCAACTCGTCATTACCCATCAACTTGTCATTTACATCAGGTATAACTCCCAATGCAATCCTTCCCCCATCCCTGTGATAGGCCCCGGTGTGTGATGTTCCCCATCCTGAGTCCAAGTGATCTCATTGTTCAGTTCCCACCTATGAGTGAGAACATGCGGTGTTTGGTTTGCTGTTCTTGGGATAGTTTGCTGAGAATGATGGTTTCCAGCTGCATCCATGTCCCTACAAAGGACACAAACTCATCCTTTTTGATGGCTGCATAGTATTCCATTGTATATATGTGCCACATTTTCTTAATCCAGTCTGTCACTGATGGACATTTGGGTTGATTCCAAGTCTTTGCGATTGTGAATAGTGCCGCAATAAACATACGGCTTGTGTGTGCATGTGTCTTTATAGCTGCATGATTTATAATCCTTTGGGTATATACCCAGTAATGGGATGGCTGGGTCATATGGTACTTCCAGTTCTAGATCCTTGAGGAATCGCCATACTGTTTTCCATAATGGTTGAACTAGTTTACAATCCCACCAACAATGTAAAAGTGTTCCTATTTCTCCACATCCTCTCCAGCACCTGTTGTTTCCTGACTTTTTAATGATTGCCATTCTAACTGGTGTGAGATGGTATCTCATTGTGGTTTTGATTTGCATTTCTCTGATGGCCAGTGATGATGAGCATTTTTTCATGTGTCTGTTGGCTGTATGAATGTTTTCTTTTGAGAAATGTCTGTTCATATCCTTTGCCCACTTTTTGATGGGGTTCTTTGGTTTTTTTCTTGTAAATTTGTTTGAGTTCTTTGTAGGTTCTAGATATCAGCCCTTTGTCTGATGAGTAGATTGCAAAAATTTTCTCCCATTCTGTAGGTTGCCTGTTCACTCTGATGGTAGTTTCTTTTGCTGTGCAGAAGCTCTTTAGTTTAATTAGATCCCATTTCTCAATTTTGGCTTTTGTTGCCGTTGCTTTTGGTGTTTTAGACATGAAGTCCTTGCCCATGCCTATGTCCTGAATAGTATTACCTAGGTTTTCTTCTAGGGTTTTTATGGTATTAGGTCTAACATTTAAGTCTCTAATCCATCTTGAATTAATTTTCATATAAGGAGTAAGGAAAGGATCCAGTTTCAGCTTTCTACTTATGGCTAGCCAATTTTCCCAGAACCATTTATTAAATAGGGAACCCTTTCCCCATTTCTTGTTTTTCTCAGGTTTATCAAAGATCAGATGGCTGTAGATTTGTGGTATTATTTCTGAGGACTCTGTTCTGTTCCATTGGTCTATATCTCTGTTTTGGTACCACTACCACGCTGTTTTGGTTACTGTAACCTTGTAGTATAGTTTGAAGTCAGGTAGCGTGATGCCTCCTGCTTTGTTCTTTTGACATAGGATTGTCTTGGCAATGTGGGCTCTTTTTTGGTTCCATATGAACTTTAAAGCAGTTTTTTCCAATTCTGTGAAGAAACTCATTGGTAGCTTGATGGGGATGGCATTGAATCTACAAATTACCTTGGGCAGTATGGCCATTTTCACTATATTGATTCTTCCTATCTATGAGCATGGCATGTTCTTCCATTTGTTTGTGTCCTCTTTTATTTCACTGAGCAGTGGTTTGTAGTTCTCCTTGAAGAGGTCCTTTACATGCCTTGTAAGTTGGATTCCTAGTATTTTATTCTTGTTGAAGCAATTGTGAACGAAAGTTCATTCATGATTTGGCTGTTTGTCTGTTACTAGTGTATAAGAATGCTTGTGATTTTTGCACATTAATTTTGTATCCTGAGACTTTGCTGAAGTTTCTTATCAGCTTAAGGAGATTTTGGGCTGAGACAATGGCATTTTCTAAATATACAATCATGTCATCTGCAAACAGGGACAATTTGACGACTTATTTTCCTAACTGAATACCCTTGATTTCTTTCTCTTGCCTAATTGCCCTAGCCAGAACTTCCAACACTAAGTTGAATAGGAGTGGTGAGAGAGGGCAATCCCTGTCTTGTGCCAGTTTTCAAAGGGAATTTTTCCAGTTTTTGCCCATTCAGTATGATATTGGCTGTGGGTTTGTCATAAATAGCTCTTATTATTTTGAGATACGTTCCATCAATACCGAATTTATTGAGAGTTTTTAGCATGAAGGGCTGTTGAATTTTGTCAAAGGCCTTTTCTGCATCTCTTGAGATAATCATGTGGTTTTTGTCTTTGGTTCTGTTTATATGCTGGATTATGTTTATTGATTTGCGTATGTTGAACCAGCCTTGCATCCCAGGGATGGAGCCCACTTGATCATGGTGGATAAGTTTTTTGATGTGCTGCTGGATCCGGTTTGTCAGTATTTTATTGAGGATTTTTGCATCGATGTTCATCAGGGATATTGGTCTAAAATTCTTTTTGTTGTGTCTCTGCCAGGCTTTGGTATCAGGATGATGTTGGCCTCATAAAATGAGTTAGGGAGGATTCCCTCTTTTTCTATTGATTAGAATAGTTTCAGAAGGAATGGTACCAGCTCCTCCTTGTACCTCTGGTAGAATTCAGCTGTGATTCCATCTGGTCCTGGACTTTTTTTGGTTGGTAGGCTATTAATTATTGCCTCAATATCAGAGCCTGATATTGGTCTATTCAGGGATTCAGCTTCTTCCTGGTTTAGTCTTGGAAGAGTGTAAGTGTCCAGGAAATTATCCATTTCTTCTAGATTTTCTAGTTTATTTGCGTAGAGGTGTTTATAGTATTCTCTGATGGTAGTTTGTATTTCTGTGGGGTCGGTGGTGATATCCCCTTTATCATTCTTTATTGTGTCTATTTGATTCTTCTCTCTTTTCTTCTTTATTAGTCTTGCTAGTGGTCTATCAATTTTGTTGATCTTTTCAGAAAACCAACTCCCGGATTCACTGATTTTTTGGAGGGTTTTTTGTGTCTCTATCTCCTTCAGTTCTGCTCTGATCTTAGTTATTTCTTGCCTTCTGCTAGCTTTTGAATGTGTTTGCTCTTGCTTCTCTAGTTCTTTTAATTGTGATGTTAGAGTGTCAATTTTAGATCTTTCCAGTTTTCTCTTGTGGGCATTTAGTGCTATAAATTTCCCTCTACACACTGCTTTAAATGTGTCCCAGAGATTCTGGTATGTTGTATCTTTGTTCTCATTGGTTTCAAAGAACATCTTTATTTCTGCCTTCATTTCGTTATGTACCCAGTAGTCATTCACGAGCAGGTTATTCAGTTTCCATGTAGTTGAGCGGTTTTGATTGAGTTTCTTAGTCCTGAGTTCCAGTTTGATTGCACTGTGGTCTGAGAGATAGTTTGTTATAATTTTTGTTCTTGTATATTTGCTGAGGAGTGCTTTACTTCCAATTATGTGGTCAATTTTGGAATAAGTGTGATGTGGTGCTGAGAAGAATGTATATTCTGTTGATTTGGGGTGGAGAGTTCTGTAGATGTCTATTAGGTCTGCTTGCTGCAGAGATGAGTTCAATTCCTGGATATCCTTGTTAACTTTCTGTCTCGTTGATCTGTCTAATGTTGACAGTGGAGTGTTGAAGTCTCCCATTATTATTGTATGGGAGTCTAAGTCTCTTTGTAAGTCTCTAAGGACTTGCTTTATGAATCAGGGTGCTCCTGTATTGGGTGCATATATATTTAGGATAGTTAGCTCTTCCTGTTGAATTGATCCCTTTACCATTATGTAATGGCCTTCTTTGTCTCTTTTGATCTTTGATGCTTTAAAGTCTGCTTTATCAGAGACTAGTATTGCAACCCCTGCTTTTTTTTGTTCTCCATTTGCTTGGTAGATCTTCCTCCATCCCTTTATTTTGAGCCTATGTATGTCTCTGCATGTGAGATGGGTCTCCTGAATACAGCAGACTGATGGATCTTGACTCTTTATCCAGTTTGCCAGTCTGTGTCTTTTAATTGGACCATTTAGTCCATTTACATTTAAGGTTAAGATTGTTATGTGTGAACTTGATCCTGCCATTATGATATTAACTGGTTATTTTGCTCGTTAGTTGATGCAGTTTCTTCCTAGCCTCGATGGTCTTTACATTTTGGCATGTTTTTGCAATGGCTGGTACTGGTTGTTCCTTTCCATATTTAGTGCTTCCTTCAGGGTCTCTTGTAAGGCAGGCCTGGTGGTGACAAAATCTCTAAGCATTTACTTATCTGTAAAGGATTTTATTTCTCCTTCACTTATGAAACTAGTTTGGCTGGATACGAAATTCTGGGTTGAAAATTCTTTTCTTTAAGAATGTTGAATATTGGCCCCCACCCTCTTCTGGCTTGTAGAGTTTCTGCCGAGAGATCTGCTGTTACTCTGATAGGTTTCCCTTTGTGGGTAACCCGACCTTTCTCTCTGGCTGCCCTTAAGATTTTTTCCTTCATTTCAACTTTGGTGAATCTGGCAATTATGTGTCTTGGAGTTGCTCTTCTCGAGGAGTATCTTTGTGGGGTTCTCTGTATTTCCTGAATTTGAATGTTGGCCTGCCCTACTAGGTTGGGGAAGTTCTCCTGGATGATATCCTGAAGAGTGTTTTCCAACTTGGTTCCATTTTCCCCCTCACTTTCAGGCACCCCAATCAGACGTAGATTTGGTCTTTTTACATAATCCCATACTTCTTGCAGGCTTTGTTCATTTCTTTTTCTTCTGTTTTCTTTAGATTTCTCTTCTCGCTTCATTTCATTCATTTGATCCTCAATCACTGATACTCTTTCTTCCAGTTGATCGAATCGGTTACTGAAGCTTGTGCATTTGTCACTTATTTTTCATGTCATGGTTTTCATCTCTGTCCATTCGTTTATGGCCGCCTCTGCATTATTTATTCTGGTTATCAATTCTTCCACTCTTTTTTCAAGCTTTTTAGTTTCTTTGTGCTGGGTACGTAATTCCTCCTTTAGCTCTGAGAAGTTTGATGGACTGAAGCCTTCTTCTCTCATCTCGTCAAAGTCATTCTCCATCCAGCTTTGATCCATTGTTGGCGATAAGCTCCGTTCCTTTGGAGGGGAGGATGCGCTCTTATTTTTTGAATTTCCAGCTTTTCTGCCCTGCTTTTTCTCTATCTTTGTGGTTTTATCTGCCTCTGCTCTTTGATGATGGTGACGTACTGATGGGGTTTTGGTGTGGGTGTCCTTCCTGTTTGTTAATTTTCCTTCTAGCAGTCAGGACCCTCAGCTGTAGGTCTGTTGGAGATTGCTTGAGGTCCACTCCAGACCCTGTTTGCCTAGGTGTCAGTAGCAGAGGCTGCAGAAGATAGAATACTGCTGAACAGCCAGTGTACTTGTCTAATTCTTGCTTTGGAAGCTTCCTCTCAGGGGTGTACACCACCATGTGAGGTGTGGCGTGTCGGTCTGCCCCTATTGGAGGATGTCTCCCAGTTAGGCTACTCAGGGGTCAGGGACCCACTTGAGCAGGCAGTCTGTCCGTTCTCAGATCTCAACCTCCATGTTGGGAGATCCACTGCTCTCTTGAAAGCTGTCAGAGTCGTTTGTGTCTGCCGAGGTTTCTGCTGCTTTTTGTTTTTGTTTTTGTTTCTGTTGTTTAGCTGTGCCCTGTCCCCAGAGGTGGAGTCTACAGAGACTGGCAGGCCTCCTTGACCTGCTGTGAGCTCCACCCAGTTCTATCTTCCCAGGGCTTTACCTACTTAAGCCTCAGCAATGGTGGGCGCCCCTCCCCCAGCCTCGCTGCTGCCTTGTCCTTAGGTCGCAGACTGCTGTTCTAGCAATGAAGAAGGCTCCGTGGGCGTGGGATCCTCCTGGCCAGGTGTGGGATAAAATCTCCTGGTGTGCCCGTTTGCTTAAAGTGCGGTATTGGGTTGGGAGTTACCCGATTTTCAAGGTGTTGTGTTTCTCAGTTCCCCTGGCTAGGAAAAGGGATTCCTTTCCCCCTTGTGCTTCCCAGGTGAGGCGATGCCTCGCCCTGCTTCAGCTATCGCTGGTCCGCTGCAACAGCTGACCAGCACCATTTGTCCGGCACTCCCTAGTGAGATGAACCCAGTACCTCAGTTGAAAATGCAGAAATCACCTGTCTTCTGTGTCGCTTGCGCTGGGATCTGGAGACTGGAGCTGTTCCTATTCGGCCATCTTCTCTACTTTCTGTTTTCTATGTGGCTCCAGGTTTTTTTGTTCCTCTATTCTTCTTTTGCTGCATTCTTTTTCATTCATGAATATTTGCTAGTGCTGTATTTTAACTCCTTTAGTGACTGTTTTTCACTATCCTTTTTGTTATTAGTGGCTTCTCTAGAGGTTACTTTATACATCTTAACTCTTAAGAATCTAGTTCATATTTATACTAATTTAATTCTCACAAGACACAAAAAATTTTCTTTTATTTAACTTTATGCTTTCTTCTTCCTTTTTGTTATACATATTTTATCTATATATGGTACCAATTCAGCAATAGATTGTTATAATTACTAGCTTATATAATTTTATGTCTATTAAAGAAGCTAAGAAAAGAAAGGACTTCAAATATATATTTATGAAGTAACATTTTTCTTATTTATCATTTCTGGCTCTTTTTATTTGTTCGTTTCAATAAAAATTTCAACTTACCATCTTAAGTCATTTCCTTTTTCAATACAGTTTTGATTCTACTTATCTCCTTTATGCTTTAGTTGTCAAATATATTACGTTTCTATGCTATAGACCCAATAATACATTTGTATACATTTGCTTCATACAATTGGTTTCAAAATTAGTCAAGAGAAGCAGCAAAATATATATTTATACCCTTTTATAATTACATAATTATTACCAGTACAGTTTGTCTGTCTATGTGGATTTTAATTTTCACCTATGTTTATGTGATTTTAGCCTGAAAAACTTCCCTTCACATTTCTTGTAAAGCATTCCCATTAGGAATGAATTTTCTCAATTTTTTTGCTTACCTGGGAATGCTTTTATTTCACCTTCATTTTTGAAAGATAGTTTTGCTAGATACAAGATTTTTATTGACTTTTTTTTGTGTGTTCCTAGGATTTTGAATACGCAATCTCATGCTTTGTGGCCCCCATTGTTTCTGACTAGAAGTCAGTTGTTAATCTCATTAGGATTCCCTTGTCCTTAAAGCGTCATCTTTCCCTTAGTGCTTTCAGAATTTTCTCCTTTGATGTTCAACATTTTTACTATGATTCAGCTGGGCGTTGATTTCTTTGGATTTATCCTACTTGGAGTCCACTGATCTTCTCGAATGCACAGATTTGTGTCTTCAATCAAATTTGGAAAGTTTTCAGCTATTAATCTTCAAATAATTATCTCTATCCCTTTCTCTCCTTTCCTTCTGGTACTACTGTTATGCATATTTTGGTAGATGTAAAATTGTCCCAGTGTCTTCTAGTTTCTCTCTGATTTTCAGATTGGGTATTCTCTATCAGTCTGTCTCCAAGTTTGTTGACAGCTTCTTCTGCTAGATCACTCTAATGAATTTTCATTTTAATTATTACAGTTTTCAGCTTCATGCTTTACATCTGTTATTTTTTATAAGTTACATTTCTTTTTTGAAAACATCCATTTGCTGAAACATTGTCTTCCTACATTACTTCCTTAATAATAGTTTCCTGTAGTTCTTTCAATATATTTATAATGACTACTTTGAAGTAATTTTATTATCTGTTAAATCTGATACCTCATCTCTCTCACAGGTAGTTTCTTTTGCTTGATTTTTTTTTTCCTCTGTGTCATGTGTTCTATTTCTTTGCCCATCTCATAACTTTGGTTGAAAACTGGATATTTTAGGTAATATAGCTATTTGGGGTACTTGTTTGTATATAGCTATTTTGGGTACTTGTTGTTTACTTGCTTATTTATTTTTTGAAATGGTTAGTCTATGTTAGTAATTTACGTTCCATCCACAACTTGAAGTCTTTGGTGTATTCCTTGGATGGTACCACCTTCATCATGTGTACCATCATCCTGGGATGGGATGTTTAAGCAGGGCTCTCTTTACCTATTTATTTCCTTAATATCACTTAATATTGTTACCAAGCTATCTGCTTCATTTGGTAATACACCCCACTCACTGAACTCCACTAATTACAGGTTAATTGCTCTATTGCTTTTTTTTTTTTTTTTTTTTTTTACAATGCCCTAAGGCATAAATTGCTCAAGAGTCTGATCTAATTAAATTTGTTGGTTTTGAAGCCAGTCTTTTGTTTTGACCCCAGGGAGGGCTATTCTTGGCTGTCTCTTTCTCTGGTTCTCACTGAAGAAATAACTTGCTTATTGTTTAGCTTATTGCTCTTAATTAAGAGGAGCTATTGTTTTAGAAAGAGCCCTTAGGCTTGAACTTCTTCAAATTTGGATTCAAATAATGTCAGTTCATTTGGGTAGAGCTACAGACCTCTCTTCTCCTATTCACTGTCTTTCCCCTTAGGCAACCTCTCTAGTCACTAATTTAGGCAATAAACCTCTGGTTGTCTCTGCATGCCTCTTTCAGTGTAGAATCTCTGCCCAATGTATGACCCGAAGCAAGGACAGCTGGAGGTCCCTGTATTCTTGGCCTGCCTGCCTGGGATGGAGCCTCTGCACAATGAAGACGAGCTTAGTGGGGGAAAGGGATCCCCAGCCTTTCCCTGTACTCAACAGGAATTTTATCTCTTTAACTTGGAGTTGAAAGAGATGAAAAGTGCTAGAACCTTGTCCTCCTATTGAGATACTGTAAGCACTGATTGGAAGATGAAGGGAAAGGGACTTCTCCCTTAGCTTCATCTATCCATAATGGACCTCCTCTAAACTGAGCTGGGGATGGTCTCGAGAGGGAGGATTGTGGATCAAATGCTACTGACTGGCTGCTCTTAATGGATTTTAGTAGATTTTTTCCAGTAAATATTTATTTGCTTTATTTCCTTAGGACACTTTACAGAGAGTTTAATTGACTGGATTTTGTGTGTGTGTGTGTGTTTACCAACTTTGTTTTTCTGGGGAGTGGGTCCATGGAACTTCTTATGCTGCCATCCAGAAGTGGAATTCACTGATGTGATTCTTTTTAACATCATTCTAAGATACCATAAGGAAAAATCCTTGACCTTCTGGAATGCTTGTGTACTAGCCTTGCACTAAAAAAATATTCACAGTTGACTTTGTAGAATGGAATATTACTTTCATGACTGCATCTATGTTCATTACCCCAAGCTAATTAACAACAAAGCCTTACTATGCCACTATTGTTGGTTCTCTCTGTGAAAACACAGATATTTGTGTCAAGGCCACTGTTTATTGCCCCCCATAATTATATTTTCTGCATCCTCATTGTTCCTGGCCACCTAATGCTGATGAAAAAATGGAAAGAATATTTCTTATTCCCCACTCTAAGACACATTTTGACACAGAAGTGGGCACTCAAGAAAAAATACTTGTACTTTCCATGTACCACAAAAGCCTTTGACAGTATGCCTCTATAACCTGTGCCTGATGTCCCACTTTTCACATACACAAACCTCTGACTTCATGTAGCTAGGCCTGGAAACCAATATGTGAGATAGACATCACTGGGTCCACAAACTATAAACTCCTCCTTTTTTGCCTTTGCACACACAAGACCTCAGTAAAGATCTTTATTGGAATCTACTCACGATGGCCCCCTGTACCAGTTTATAAAATACGCATATTTTTTGCCTGTCTTCCAACAGAAATTCAAGCTTTTCCTAAATCAAGAGTTGGCAAAACATGGTCTTTGGGATAAATCTGGCTATCTGGCTTACGACCTGTTTTGGCACAGCCTATGAGTTAAGATAGTTTCTATAGATGAACATTTGATCATAGGGAATGCTAATTTTGAAACTGAACTAAATGAAATGCTATTTTCCCCCAAATAATTTTACTATTCTCATTAGTAGATTTATATCACAAAGTAATTTGTACTTAATTATTATTATTATATTTTAAATTTTATCAATAAAAATTTTGTGGACATTTATTTTCACTCATTACATATCTTAAATATTATCCTGAATTTGTCTTATTGGTCCAAAAGGCCTAACATACTATCTGTTGCTTTAAATAGAAATTTTTCCAACTCTTATCCTAAAGGATGCCCAAAAGAATATGAGTTTGAAGAATGCCAGAGAAGAGTATAAAAACTGTGAAAATTGGCACACTCCTGTACAGGATATAGTATCCCAGATCTAGGGGATAAGACAGAGTTAGTGACAAAGCTGAAAGGCCCAATAGCACAGCTACAGATTTGCAGCAGATGTGCTCAATTTACTCCTTTCCTGACCAGATGGAGGCTATAAAGTAGGAAGCAAGACAACCTTCTTTGTACCCCCCAGTTTTTTTTTTAACACTGTCAACACATAAACTCCAAGAAATGGCAGGCACCTTGCTTTCTTCAGGGCAAAACACTTTCAGTGAATTTTTATTAGCCTAATTCTCACCCATATGCATGGCTAATCCACAGTGCAATGTTTTCATGCTTCAACTACCTGCACAGTAGCATGATGTGTTTAGATCAGAGGCAGTAGGATGTGAGAAAGTTTGCGAGATACAAAAAAGGAACTTAAAATCTTATCTTGTCACTTTAAAGCTGAGTGGCTTAATCTGTATCAAATTACTTAATCTAACAAGTCCTCAGCTTTCTTTGCTATAAAATGTCAATTCTAATATGTAGCTACTTCCACAGCTGCTATTCAAAACATTTAATAACTAATGTAGCACAGGCACTGATGAATCAGAAAGTATATTGGCCATGAAGAATGGGTAGAGCCATACAAGCCAGACTTATAAATTATGTAGAGACTTAACTGTCATTTGTGCCTCAGAGTCTAAAATATAATAAGTGCATTTTAATTTTTTGCTGTTGTTACAATGATACAATTTCCTCCCTTCATCCTTAAAAATGATGTCCTACCTTACCTGTTTAAAGATACTGCATTTTTAATATAGCAGTGTATTTATAGTGTCAGATAAGACTTGACACACAATGAGGATATGGGCTCCCTTGAAATAAATATCTAGAAATGACCCTCAAGGCTGACATGACAGGAAAATATTACCTGTTTATCCAATAACCAAAATTGGTAGTGAGATTATTGCTAAAAGCAAATTAAATTAACAATCTTTAGGTCTCGAAAAACAGCTTTGCACGAAAGGGTTGTGGTGAATTTAATAGGCTTTACCCAAGCTCAGACCATGAGCAGAAAACACTCAGGCAGAAACACATCTAGTATTTCTCTGTAGTTTTGATCTGTATACTCTACGTATTTTATTTGTTGAAATGAATATATATTGTGGGCAGAATGTTTGTATGCCCCCAAAATTTATATATTGAAATCTAACCCCAGTGAGACAGTATTAGGAGATGAGGTCTGTGGGAGGTATTTAGGTCATGAGGATGGAGCCCTCATGAATGGGATTAGTGTCCATATGAAATGGATCTCAGAGAGCCAGCTCACTTTCTTTCTACCATGTGAGAGTACAGTGAGAAGCTGGCAGTCTGCAACCCAGAACATGACCATGCTGGCACCCTGATCTCAGACTTTCAGCCTCCAGAACTGTTAAGAAATAAATTTTTATTTTTTATAAGCCACGCCATCTATAGTACTTTGTCATAGCATCTTGAAGTAAGACAATATACACCATTTCTTAGTGTCTGTGACTAGAAGAGAGATCAATGAAATCCTCTACCCTGATTAGGTCCATGATGACATATAATAGAAATGACTTATTGACTATGTATACAAATACCAGGCATTGTTTGAACTGCTTTACACACAGTCATGTAATTGTTATGACAGCTCTACCAGACAGTATATCAAACACCTTTCAGTCACCAATTTACACTCTTTTGGACTCTGTTGTCCAATATTCCAACGGCTACTATGATTCTTTTTTTTTTTCTTAAGACTTCCAACAAATAAAATCAGCTTGTTCTACAAATGTAATTATTGTCAGCTCCACAAAGCATTAATGGGCCACAGCCATCACATAACCCAAGGCCTTACCTTCTACTTACACCTCATCCTATCAACCAGTTCTGCATATGTTCCTATCAGCTTCACACTATGCAAATGATAGCACTTAGTCCCTGGCTACCCATGCCATTTGTTTTTAATCCCAAACCCCAGAACTTCCCTTTTGATGCCCTAGAGTAGGACACCAAAGCAACCTGTTCAATATCTACATATGCAACCCAGAAATTATGAGGAGTTAACACCAAGGCAAATATTCATTTAACGAAAATTAGAAACTGACAGATAATTGTTCTCCTCCTATTCTTCCAAGCGCACAGTAATCTTAAAATGTTTTTCATATGGCTGCTTAGACAGCACGGCAGAATGAAGTAATCAGTAGCATGTAGCAATATTCAACTCAATGATGTACCTTTGTAATAACTCCATCTTCTTTCCTGCTTTACCCTTAAGGTCATTTAATCCCCCTTCCTAGGTCATACTCTCCAATAAATTTCTCACACATATCACAAAGGAGCCCTTGTCCCAGGATCAGCTTTCTGGGGAACTTGGTACTAACCCAGTCATTATCAAATGTGGCCCGAAACAGCAGACCCTCAAGACAGAATTTTGGAGCATGAACACTCCCCAGTCAGAGGGCAGTAAGATGATCCCTATTCATGCTGCCAATTGAGATGAGGATTACCATTGGAATTGAGTAAAAATAAGAATTACGAAGATTCTTGCCTGTGGTTGTTTAGGATGAGATGTAAGTAGAAGGTAAGGCCTTGGGTTATGTGATGGCTGCAGCCATTAATGCTTTGTGGAGCTGACAATAATTATATTTGTAGAACAAGCTGATTTTATTTGTTGGAAGTCTTAAGAAAAAAAAGAAGAATCATAGTAGCCAACTTAAACTCAAAGCATGCTGTGAAAACCGTAGATCCTCTATGGCAGCTTGAAAAAGACATTAAACTGCAGCTGCAGGGGTGACTGTGCTGAAAACCAGGCTCCTCCCTAATCTAATTATAAAGATGGCAGAGCATTAAAGGGTAGTAAATGCAAGCTTCAACAGATGTCCTATGTCACAGTCAGAACCCAGCAGGAAAGGAGTACAATTCTGTGGCCTCGGAAGAGGACATTCAATGGATAAGCCTGAGATACTTGTGTGTGTTTTTTTTTTTTAATCAGATTTATTAAAGTATAGTTTATATACAATAAAATTCACCCCTTGTAAGTGTACAAGTCAATGAGTTTTGACAAATTCACATGCTTATGCAACCACCAACACAATCAAGATCGAAAATACTTTTTATCACCCTAAAAAGTTCCCTCATGACCCTCTGAAGTCAATCTCTTACCCTCACCTTTAGCCTCTGGCAACTACTGACCTATTTTTTAAATCTCTATAGTTTTGCATTTTCCAGAATGTCACATAAATGGAATTATACAGTACAGGGTTTTTTTTGTTTTTTGGTTTTTTTTTTTAGCCTCTATGCTTTCATATAATACTTTTCAGATTCATTGCTTTTCTTGGAATATTAATAGTTTGTTCCTTTTAATTGCTAAATAACATTTCATGTATATATCACAATTTGTTTATGCATTAATGTGAGGTTGAGAATCTGGAAGCCCCAATTTCCCTGGACAAAATCATGCTAGCAAGAGAATTCTCTTACCAGAGAATCGCTTCCTTACCTGGAGATCCTGTGTGATTAAGTGGACACCAAGGCAAAGCATGAAATTAATAGTGTCTGCTTTAGGAAGAAATAGCAGATACACCAAAGGAATAATAGAATCTGAGTGTGTCAAAGAAACTCCTCCCCAACTAAAGATGTTTGTTCCCTAATCCCTGATACCTGTGAATATTACATGCCTAAAGGGTTTTGCAGATGAGATTAAGAACCTTAAAATGGGGGTATTATCCTGGATTGGTCCAATCTAATCACATGAGTCGTTAAAGTAGGAGAGAAAGGCAGAGGAATGGGTCTGAAGAGATGTGACCAGAGAAGGACTCAACTCGTTTTCGCTGACTGTAAAAAGGGAGAAATGGAGCCACGAGCCAAGGAATGCAACAACCTCTAGAAGCTGGAAACAGACCTCATTTTATAACCAGTAAGAAGATAGGGTCCTTGGTTCTATAATTGCTGGGAACTAAATCCCACCAACAACTCAAATAGCAGGAAGCAGATTCTCCCCTGAAGCCTCCAGAAAGACTCAGCCTGCTGACAACTTGATTTTGTCCAGTGAGACTTGTGATTTGTACTGATTTGTGACCTACAAAAAAATGTAATAAAGCTGTGTTGTTTCAGGTTACTAAATTTGTGGTTATTTGTTACAGCACAAGTAGAAAACTAATTATCTCCTGTCATGTATATTAGCAAGGATTGGGAGTTACTATTCTGCCAGAGATGTCTGAAATGTAGCCTAATACAACCCTAGAACCATGCCTCGCAATTTGGCATAATGATGGCCAACTGAAACTGAGATATAGATGCCAAGACATCCTTGAGAAAGGGTTAGAAAGATAAGAGGTAGTGATATCAGAAAGAATTTATTATGTCAGAAGAAGAGATTTGGGGACAGGTATGTGTTGATATGTGCATAAACCTGTACAACAACTAACACCATAATCAAGAAACTGAACCTATCTATAAAACCCCAAAGTTTCCCCATGCTCCTTCACAATCTCTTCCCTTCCCTATTCCCAAGCAGTCATTGACCTGCTTTTTGTGTCTATAGATTAGTATGCACTTTTTAGAATTTTACATAAATGAAAACATATATAGTATATTCTTTGTATGTGTGGCTTCTCACTTCACATAATTACTTTGAGATTCTTCCGTGATGTTGTGTGCATCAGTAGTTTATTCCTTTCACTGCTGAATATTATTGGATGTATACACAAGAGTTTATTTATTTACTTAGTGCTTGGACATCAAGCTGTTACTAAGTTTTAGATACTTTCAAATAGAGTTGCTATAAACATTTGTATCCAAGTCTCCATGTGGACTTACGCTTTCATTTCTCTTTGGTAAATATCTAAAGTAGAATGGCTGGATCATATTGTAGAAGTGTGCTTAATGTTTTAAGACACTGTCAAACTGTTTTCTAATGTGGTGTACAATTTCACACCTCCACCAGCAGTGTATAAGAGTTTCAGTTCCTCCACATACTCACCAATGTTAGATATGGTCAATGTTTTTAGTTTTAACCATTTTGATAGGTGTACAGTGCTATCTCTTGGTATTTAAAACTGATCATTTGTCTTGTAGGCTTGCTAAATTTACTTAGTAGTTTTATTATCTTTTTTGTGGATTCAACTGATTTTCTACATAAATGACTATGTTGTCTGTTAACAATGACAATTCTTCTTTGATAACTTAAATGGATTTTCAATTCTGTAGTTGGCAAATTTTGAAACTTCAAATGGAGATCACAGTGAATCTCATGTATTTCATCTCGATCACTTAGTCATAACCACTCTAATAATGCATAGAGTAGGTACACAATAAGTAAATACCTTATGACTTTCTCAAAAGGATGTGTTGTCATACAAACTAGGTTGATGGCTGAAAAACACTTATGAAAAAGGAGGAAGAGAAAAAATAATTTTAAAGGCTCCTCAATTTATGTAAAAGAGGAACTTTCTCTCTTTTTCAAATGAAAAAGTGAGAGAGAACATCAGAGAGTTGTCACCAGACATTAGCAGGGTATATACTGGCTAAAGAATATTAATGCCTTTACATTCAATGTAACTTTAATTGTCACTGGCTTTGCAGAAATGTATTTGGTTTCTGTGTGGACTCTTCCATTTGCAGGTTATTAATTTTTGATTCTTCATTCTATAGTAGTGATGTACACTGTATATATAGTGTATAAACTAGAAAATCATTTTTGGTTTTCCTGTTGTTATTCCAATTGCATCTTGGCCAGCTTCCTAGATGGTTAATTCTAGAAGTCTCTGTTGAGTAGATGAAGTGCTAAGTTTGTGAATTAGACAACTAAACTTTCCAAGCTACTGAGATACTTTGGTCCAAATGAACCAAAATAGTGGTTTCTAGGAATTTTATATTGTCTCACACATTGAATACGTTTAATCCTCTCATTTAACTTTTACAGGCTATACTATGTATAAAATATTTATTATTTTAATAGAATTTTAGAGAAATTTCAGGTTCACAGCAAAACTGAGCAAAACATACAGAGTTCCTATATACCCCAACCCCCGACACATACACAACCTCCTCCACTATCAATACCCCAAAACAGCGGTATGTTTGTTACAATTGATAAACTTATACTGACACATCGTTACCATCCAAAGCCCACAGTTTAATTAGGGTTGACTCTTGATGTTATACATTCTATGGGTTTTGTTTAATATATAACCACAGATATCTGTCATTATAGTATCATAAGAATAGTTTCACTGCGCTAAAAACGCACTGTGCTCTGCCTATTCATCCCTCCCTGCCTCCTAACTCCTGGAAACCACTGATCTTTTTGCTGTTTCCATAGTTTTGCCTTTTGCAGAATGTCGTATAATTGGAATCACAGAATATGTAGCCCTTTCAGATTGGCTTCTTTCACTTAGTAATATGAAGTTTCCTCTACATCTTTGCATGGCTTGATAGTTCATCTTTTTTTGTACTGCTGAATAATATTCCATTGTCTAGACGTATCACAGTTTGTTTATCCAGTAGTTCATTTTCTATTGCTGAATAGTATTTCATAAAAGTTTATGCTGATAAATATAACTTTATCTAGAGGGGTAAGCAGTCTTCTCCACAAGGTCATCCCACAAGCCAAGCCCCTTCTTTTTTTCTCTGATTCCCTAGGGTGTTATTTTCGTATATTCAGATAGTTCACTGCCACCATGCCCACATTGCAGCCTATGGAAAAGAAGAAAGAATAAGCCTAACACAAATACTTTCCTTTTAAACTGATGGTGTGAAAAATGAATGATGGATGGATGGATGGATGGATGGATGGATGGATGGATGGATGGATGGA
Source organism: Macaca mulatta (assembly GCF_049350105.2). Taxonomy (NCBI): domain Eukaryota; kingdom Metazoa; phylum Chordata; class Mammalia; order Primates; family Cercopithecidae; genus Macaca; species Macaca mulatta. The sequence continues at coordinate 131,448,969 of NC_133413.1, read as the reverse complement.
CGGATAGATAGATACATAGATCTACTACTGAACATAAGAACAGGTTAGATTTTAGATAACGATTAGCAGACCACACCATGACAGGTAGAAATAAACAATTTTCACAAATTACAGAGCACACAAAATTATGGGCCCTATAAATTCAAGTCAGTTTTAATATGGTATGGAAATATTGAACCTCACTAGCAGAGGCAGTGTAGAATAATACAATCTTTCTCAAATTTTCTACAGACTTTCTCAAAGTGTGGTTCATTCCAAGTACAAGCAAGCAGGTGACAATTGTATGAGGTCTTTGGATACATTTATGTTTCTTTTCAGTATTTATCTCTATTTATTGGCTACCTTATTTTTATGACAAGCTATCCCAGTTTTCCATTTATGGCAATGATATAATTTCATTTAAAAATATATTTAACCAAAAGCAATAATATTTAAATAAAAATGCCCAGCAAAAACAATACAAACATGAGATTTACACGATAAAAATTACTAAGGTGGACTCAAATGACTTAATATATATTCCTTAGATTAACACAAAAACTTCATTCTCTCTTTGTTACAATTTTCAAATAAATTAAATATGGCTAAAACAAATGAATTTTCTTTTAGTCTGAGTGTTTACCTATTTTAAAACTGTTTATATACCGCCACACACTGAGATTCTTATTCTCACCCATAACAAGATGTAGCACCTGACTGAGAATCACTAGGCAGTTGAATAGACACTGAAACATTTTAGTGTTGAGCTCCTTTCCTGAAATGATTTACTGGTTCTGATACTGAGACTCAGTTCCCTCATCTACAAATGGGATACTAAAAAGAATAGAAAAAGAGAGAGGGAGAGAAACAAATGGTATAGTAATACTTAAGCTTCCAGATTTAACAAGGAAACAGTTGAGCTAAAATTATGTGTAACTGGATCTGCAAATATAAGAAATCCATTCAGCAACAGTAAAAACAATCTGGCTCTCAGTAATGCCATTTTAGTCAAAGTGTTCCCTCTGTGAACTAGACCACTGTCACATGGTGAAAAGCCAATCAATGGTGGACATGGAAAGGAACACCATGGGAACCCACGGTCAAGGCAGTCAGAATCTGGTTCAGAAGACCAGCATGGCACCCAAGGGAAATTTTACTGACTTCAAGGGGGAAATTGATCCAAAAAATACAAAGGCTTATTACTGAACATTATCCTAATAAACGTTTCTTTAGGGAAACAGTCTGAGGGAAATGTGACATCCAGCATTCCCTCCACTTTTTCCCTCTCTAAATTAACAAGGTATTTCTAATTCTTTTAAAATAGTTATGCTAATAGTGCATATTGTGCTATACAGCATTTGTGAATTGCTAAACATTTTCTAAATTTATTGCTATTCAAACATACATACGTGTGCACACTATATTTTAGGTATTTTTTTCTATTATAAGAATTATGTCATCCTTCTCTCTCACAGTATAAAAAAGAAGAGATTGCCGGACGCGGTGGCTCACGCCTGTAATCCCAGCACTTCGGGAGGCCGAGGTGGGCGGATCACGAGGTCAGGAGATGGAGGCCATCTTGGCTAACACTGTGAAACCCCGTCTCTACTAAAAATACAAAAAAAAATTAGCCGGGCATGGTGGCGGGCGCCTGCAGTCCCAGCTACTCTGGAGGCTGAGGCAGGAGAATGGCGTGAACCCGGGAGGCGGAGCTTGCAGTGAGCCGAGATCGCGCCACTGCACTCCAGCCTGGGCGACAGAGCGACTCTCTCTCTCTCAAAAAAACAAAAACAAAAACAAAAACAAAGATTAACTCTCAGAATTCAAATGCCTTGTTCAAGGTTATACAGGAAGGCGACATTTGGAATGTCTACTATATTAATACTCAATCAACATATGTTTATTTGATAAATGAATGAATCAATAAATAAATATTAAGAAAACAGAGATTTCTGCTCTTAAAGTGAGTCTTTTATGCCACCATATTATTTTTCTATTTTCCGACTCACAATTCCATAAAGTAGTTAAAAGGAGCAAACATGGTAGCTTATATAATAAGAGTATTTGCTGATGGCTTATGTTCCTATCATATTAAATGCATAGTTTCCAAATTATTTTATAATTTTTGCTTTCTGCCTCAGAGTGACCACTTAGACCACTACAAGTTGTTCTCCAATAGAACTCCACCTACTTCAACTGCCAATATTTGTATCACATTTAACCCACAGGCCCCTCATAGGATCCAAAACAGGATGTTCAAATTAAGCAAAATGTATGATGTAAAAGCTTTTACATGAATTACTTAAAAACATTCATGACTATAAATGTTTCTACCCTTTGATCTGTGACTTTTTATTCATAGATCTCCACTTTTAAGATCTCCAAGATCTCTTCCAAGGGGGAGGCACAAGTCTATGGTCATGAATGATGTGGGGAGCTCTGTTTTTGATTTAGACTCCTCCCTGCCACAGAGCTTTCAGATCATGTACACAGAGCCCAGCAGCCAATGAGATTTACTTCTTTAAGAAAAGAGGTAATGGTTGGATATAGTTCAGCACCAGTTCCATATTCTCTATCTCAGCTTACCTGTTGTGCAGTTCCAGAGATGGTTGCTACGTCCACATGGCAGGATTGAAATCATAAGAATGACGTGGAGGATTAGATAAGAATAGCAGTGAATTAATTTGAAATTTGAATGACTTTTGGTGCTCTTTACATTTTATTTCTGGATCTTATTATGTGTGTGAACCTTATTAGATTTCTACTGGGCACTACTCAGTTGATTCTCAAAGTAATCATAAGTTTCAATTAAAATGCTCCTATTACTTCCTCTATAATGCCTAGAGTTTGGTCTCTCTTTATTTCTAGGTGCCACGAGGGCATATATGGAGTTCAACAATCCCCTCAAAGTATCTGAATTTGGAGATGATTGGTCAAATTGATTTTCATTATTAGGCATTCCTACTAACCCTGGACTCCACTACCACCTTTGCAATAAATATGCATTTGACAAAGAATTCAACCTTCTTTCTGAATGTCAAGTAACTAGAGAAACTCAATTTTGATAGAAAAAGCTATCATTAAAATAATGTCAAAAACATAGCACCAAGAGAAAGAGGTAAAATTAAGTCACATGATAATAAGGCTGCTGTCTCATTTACTGTTTCCTATAGCAGAAATCCTGTTCAATCCATTACCAATCAAAAAAAGCAGCTGTCAGTGTGATGGATTTTTGTTTTGTTTTGTTTTTGAGATGGAGTCTTGCTGTCTTGCCCAGGCTGGAGTGCAGTGGCATGATCTTGGCTCACTGCAACCTCCACCTCCCGGGTTTAAGAGATTCTCCTGTCTCAGCCTCCTAAGTAGCCGGGAGTACAGGTGCACACCATCATGCCCGGCTAATTTTTATATTTTTAGTAGAGGCGAGATTTCACCATATTGGTCAGGCTGGTCTTGAACTCCTGACCTCAGGTGATTCACCTGCCTCAGCCTCCCAAAGTGCTGGGATTACAGACATGAGCCACCTCACCCGATCATGTGATGGATCTTTGGAACAGAATTGGGTAAATGGGCAATGGCACAGTATGTGTACTAAGACAGAGTGTGAGCACTGTGCTATTTTTTTAAAATCACAGACACAAAATTAGTCACCACGCCAATAGTCACGCCATCCTATTTGAATCACACAGAAAGAAAGATGGTCAGCAATTTTATTCTAGGAAGTCTAAGTGGCAAATTAGCAACAGATTGTTTGCCAATTGGCATATGCTTTCCTGGGAGACAGTACAATGTAGTGCTCAAAAATTCTAAGCTCTTGCCTTACACTGTCAGGATTTCATTCCTGCTTTTACCTAACTATGTCGGACTCTAGGTCAATTGACTCCTGTTGGAAATGGGGATGGTAAAAGTCCCCATCTCAGATAGCGTTCGTGAGGATTAAATGAAATAAGGAACATAAAGTGCATGATATATAGAGGACACTGTTATTTGCAATTCTTGGAAATACTAAAGGCCTTCTCTACAAATTTGAGTTTTTCTTCCACATTATAAAACAACGCCGTAGTTGATCAACAGGTGCTAAAATTATGTTTGCTCGTCAAGCTTTCCAGATTTGACTCGTCATTAAAAATGTACAAGTCTTTATGTTTCTGTCCCGCTGAATGCATTTATTTCCAACTTACTCATCAACCATTCTTAAAATAAAAATGTATTTAAATACAATCAATCTCTTATGTTCCAGCCCTTTCATGTGTCCTATACGTAACTGCAGGAAAGTTTTCAGTTACTGTGGACAACTTTCTAACCTTTTCCAACTTTCTAACCTTTAGATAAGCATAGTCTGTGCTTATCTAAAACCCTGGCAGATGCCATTACCTCATCCTCAGATGTTGCTTTTAACTTATTCACTACCCCGCTTACAGATTCGACCTCACACAAGGATTTTATATTTGCATTTTTTTTCTAGGAGCTTATCTTTGTTTTTATGCTGACGTGAAGTAACATGTGTTGCTTCATCCCAGAGACTAGCCCAAGCCTGACTGGCTAGCCTTGAAAGCACACTTCCTATAAGGTAAACAGAGTCCATAGACCCTGTTTGATCAGTACCATTTTTCTTGCCCTACACAGACCGAAAATTCTGCTCATTTTTCATGGTCCTTCCACACATATGAACAATAGTCACACAGCCTTAACTTTCATTAATCAAATGTTAATTTTCTTGTAAGTTATGTCTAATTCAATGCCAAAAAATGTCTGCTCCCCAGATGACCAGATCTACTCATTTTCTTTTTACTCTAGAATGCTTTAATATTTGAAGTTAATGCCAGCCATGTACAAAGGTGATCAATTTATATCAGGGTTCATTTTATGTGAGATGGTTTGAAATGAGGCTGTTTTCAATAAATGATTTTATATTCCCAGCCATATGTCCAGATGATTATGAGAATAGGGTATGTGTGTGAGGAGTGGTGGCAATGTGTTTTTCTTGTGAGGCTAAACTTCCAGAGCATCGTGGTGGTCTGGTGGTCTACTGTCTGAGTGTGTGTGTGTGTGTGTGTGTGTGTGAGATGCATGTATGAAATAAATCGAATCTGGAGTACACTTTTTAAAAATACAAAACAGAAGTTGTCAAATATTAATAATAACAGGCAAATCACAACACTAAACAGGGAATAACTAAGCATTCACATCAGACTCACTATTCCTAATGTCCACTGAGTACTTCCCTCTTGGGTACCTCTCATAGCTCATCTTCCTCACTTTTGCCTGAGTTTTCTGCCATGTGCATATCGATCTCCAGAAACCTCTTCCTTCCTGAGTCCTAAGACTTCCAAACTTTAGTAGTCCAGGTATCCAGGGAGCAATGTTAATATTAGTATTCGTGTTTCCTTATAATCTGATGCAATTTAGCTCAGCATTTTCTCAAATTCTACCTTTCAAGTTATGCCTGAGCTTTTCTGAGAATATTTCTAGGATAATTTATTACATATATGCTCAATCTTGCCTTTATTTTTCTTATTCGAATTAGGAACAAAAAGTAAGTCACCAGTTTAAAATGTAAGGTCAGCAGCAAGAGTCAAAAAATTCTCCATATCATGCACTTAGCATAGTGGTTTAACTTTTGATTGCTGTATAACTCATCAACACAAACAGCAGCTTAAAACAACATCCATTTATCATCTCGCTGTTTCTATAGGTCAGAAGTCTGGCTGCAGTGTAAGTGGGATGCGTGCTCAGTGTCTCAAGGCTGAAATCCAGCTAGGCTGTGTTTTTATCTGAAGTTCGAAATCCTCTTTCAAGTTTACTCAGGTGATTGGCAGAATTTAGTTCCTTACGGCTGTAGGTCTGAGATCCTAATTTTCTTGTTGTTCATCAGCCAGGAGTCACGCTCTGCTCTTACAGGCCACCTTCAGTGGCCAGCCATGTGACCCTATCTCAACAGGGCAGTTTACTTTTTCAAAGCTGACAGGAAAAATTTCTCTCACTTGCAATCTTTCTGACATATTTTAAAGGCTCGCCTGGTTGTGTCGGACGCCATCAAGGATAGTCTCCCTTTTCATGAACTCAAAGTCAACTGATTAGGAACCTCAATTATAACTGCAAATCCCTTTATCTTTGTCATGTAGCATGAGCTGCTCACGGGAGTGCTACCCTATCACATTCACAGGTCCCACTGACACTCAATGGAAAGGGATTATGCAGGCAACCTCAGCAGGCAGGAGTCATTAGGACTATCTTAGAATTCATCCTAGCACACAGGGCACTCATGCCAAGGATTCTGCAGAAAGATAGAGTTAATAGTTCACTTTTGCTGCACACATAAAAGCCAACTGTTTGCCTGCATTATCCTGGAGAAACTGAGATTTAATGCATAGGTATTAGAGGAAAAAAGGTATAAAAGGAAATTATATACCAATATCCCCCAGCTCCACCCCAGGGAGTTGAGTTCAGCTGGAAGGATATGAGGGTAATGACCTGTGGAATAACTGAACCAGAGAGACCCTGAACCTGGAAACACAATGCAGAGAGGAGAGCAAGGGTAAGGCCCCAAATTAAAAACAAGGGGACAAATAACACTTCCTCCTGAACAGTAAGACAGCCAACCCTCACCCAAGCACAGAACACAGGCAGTCAAACTTGATATCACTCGACACCCCTAGCTACTGGCAGAAAATTGGAAGAAGTATCTAGAAACATTGACCTGCTCTCAAGGGAAGGTCTAGAGATACTGATGTTTTCTGGAGGTGGTGGGGGCAATTCTACTATTAAATAGCCAAATTTCTAACTGATACCCCTACCAGTCAACTAAGAGGGAGGGAAGGAGCGAGGAAGGGGAAGGGCAGGGGAGGGGAAGGGAAGGGAGGGGGAGGGGAAGGGAGGAGAGTGGAGGGGAGGGGAGGGCAGACAAACAGAGGCAATCTCCCCAAAAATGTAAATATATTCATAGCACAATACCCTATTTAATTGTATATCATATTTACATAATCATAATGAAAACTAAATATGGATTTTTAAAAATTGTGAAATAAGTATCACAATAGAATAGAAAAAACACAATGGGTTGTAAGAGCTAAAATCATTATCTAGCATTATTGGAATTCCATAGGTTATATCTAAATTAATGAATCAAGTCTGAAGAAAATGGTTATTATTTAGAGATACAGAGAAGAACAGGATTTGTCAGTCTTTCAGCTTGTTTTTAATATCAGTTAAACCTATTCCTTTGTTATAGTTTAAAATAATTTGTAAAAGTTAATGTTACATTATGAAAAGCTCTATAGGGAACATTAAAGAAAAGGGATATTTATTTATTATTTATTTATTGAGATGGAATCTTGCTCTGTTGCCCAGGCTGGAGTGTTGGAGTGTAGTGGCGCTATATCGGCTCACTGCAACCTCTATCTCCTGGTTCAAGCAACTCTCCTGCCTCAGCCTCCCGAGGGCCACCATGTCTGTCTAGGTTTTTGTATTTTCAGATGCGCACCACCATGCCCAGCCAATTTTGTATTTTAAGTACAGACGGGGTTTCAACACGTTGACCAGGCTGGTCTCAAACTCCTGATCTCAAGTGATCTGACCACCTCAGCCTCCCAAAGTGCTGGGACTGCAGATTTGAGCCACCGCCCCCAGCCGAAAAGGGATATTTAAATCACACTTCAAAAGTGGAGGTGGTCAGGGACAACTATTTCAAGGGCACAAAAATGTGTCCTGAATTTTAAAGGATGAGTAAAACTCCCAAGATAATAAAAGCTAACTCTCCTTTGGTATTGTATTTTAGGCACTATGCAAAGAATAGTGGTATTTTTCTTCCTTAATCTTTCCAATGACCCCAAGAGGTTAAGCACTGTTACTACTATATTCAGATGAGAAAACTAAAGCTCAGAGCAGTTAATGCACTTGCCCAAATGTTCTCAAATGGTATGTAGCAGCTGAGAAGTGAAACAGTCTAATGTAAGGATGAAAAATGACAAAAACACACGCTCTTAGCTATGCTGTCTCCTTTAATAAAAACAAGTCATATAAGAGATTCTGCATAGAAGAAACACAATGAGACAAGCACCGAGGTATGATACAGCACTCGAGTTCACTTGCAGAAGCTGCAGAGGCGGGTGGATCACGAGGTCAGGAGATGGAGACCATCCTGGCTAACATGGTGAAACCCCTTCTCTACTAAAAACACACACACACAAAAATTAGCTGGGTGTGGTGGCGGACGCCTGTAGTCCCAGCAATCGCTTGAACCCAGGAAGTGGAAGTTGCTGTGAGAGGAGATCACGCCACTGCACTCCAGCCTGGGCCACAGAGTGAGACTCTGTCTCAAAAAAAAAAGAAAAGAAAATACAGAAACACAAGACAAGACAAGACAAGACAAAAAGACGCAGCGCACGGTGGCTCATGCCTGTAATCCCAGCACTTTGGGAGGCCAAGGCGGGTGGATCATGATATCAGGAGATTGAGACCATCCTGGCTAACACGGTGAAACCCTGTCTCTACTAAAAATACAAAAAAAAAAAATTAGCCGGGCGTGGTGGCGGGCGCCTGTAGTCCCAGCTACTCAGGGGCGCTGAGGCAGGAGAATGGCCTGAACCCGGAAGGCGGAGCTTGCAGTGAGCCGAGATTGCGCCACTGCACTGCAGCCTGGGCGACAGAGTGAGACTCTGTCTCAAAAAAATAAAAGAAATAAAAGAAAAAAGAAAGAAAGTTGGAAAGCCTGAACAGAATCCCAGTGAGAAGAAATGGGGCTGAAGTCCTAACTTAAAGTGTCTGTGTAGGGAAAGCCTTTAAATGTATGAATGCAAACTGTAGGTATTATTGGAGGATTAACAAAAAAAGAAATTACTTGCTAAATTTACTTTTAGGAAGAATCATTCTGATCACTAAGTGGAAAATGGGCTGGAAAGTGAACAGACTGGCACACAGAGATCATTTAAGAAGCAACTGCAAGAGTTAGTGCAGAGAAAGCCTGATTTAAAGCAGGAGCTTCCAAGTGGAGAGAGGACACATTTTTGAGAGTTTGAGATATGAAAGAGGTTGAATAGGCAAGACTTGTTGTTCAAGTGAACATGGTTAATGAGTCAGAGAGAATATTTAACAATCTACTGTCTGGGGAAAAAAAGATTAATACTCTCTGGTTTGTAGGTTTTGCTAATATCCATGGTGTAAATGTTGAATATAGAAAATTTCCCTCATACAGATACCAGAGAAATAACCTTAAGAGCATAGATAATAGCAAAATATGGTGAAATAATTAGGAAGTGAAGAGTTTTGAGTATTTATTACTTTTGTTTTTAATAAAATGATCATTCAGTTTTAAGTTTCAAAAAGATTGATTTAAAAAAAAATAATGGCTGTGTTTAAAGATTGTTTCACAAAATTCCTGAAAAATTAGCCATCGGCTCTCCTAAGCAAGTATGAACGACCCCAGCACACCATTGGAAGGCATGTAAGATTTCAGGTGAGGCGTCACATCCTCCAGGAAGCCTCCTTTAATCCTACCGGAGTAAGAAGAGAAGGCCTTCTCTGTGCTCTCACGGCACCTTGTGAAGGGTCGTACCATATCATTGATTGTACCAATCAACATTTGATGTGTTGATTTTCGCATCAAATTTAACAATGTATTAGTTTCTCATCCTCTCAGTGGTGACATTCCAGTGTTTAGGAAATCATGGCCAACTTTTTCCAAAAGATTTCTGTGCTAGACAGTTTGGTCCTGAGGTGCAAAGATAAATAATAGATAATCTTTATATTAAAGAATCTCACAGTTGGGAAAAGAGATAGACAGTAAATCTCACTGTAAGTTCTTGCATTAAGAACTATGATAGAGGTGAGCTGGAGGTGGAAACAAGGCATAAACAGTGCCCCCAACCCAAACCACGACAATTATCAGAGAAAGGATCCTGGGGATCTTGACACGCAATGTTCATGATTCTTCCTACATATTGTTTTGAACTTTAACCAAGAAAGCAAACAAACAAAAACTTTGACATTAATAGCAGACCAAAAAAAAAAAAAATCATTAGAGTCAAAGCATTAAAGCCAATTTTAGAACTGATAGAGGGCCTTCCCAATAAGTTTTCCCTTTTCCCTTAAGATTCTACTTAAAACAGTCTAGATTTCCAAGAACAGTTTTTCAGTCTCTTCGGTTTTCCAAAATTTCTTTTTGCTTGAATCAGGAAAAGATTTCTCAACTCCCTAAATGTAGGAGTAGAGCGAGAAGTCAATCCTCTTCCCAGCTTCAGTAGACATCAGGCCCTAACTGAAAACAAATTTGTGGGAAATGCTCTTTCACAGCAAATATGTTTTCCTGTCCTCCTCCCACATTCTGGGACATGAAGCAGCTGGACTTCCATCCTTTGCAGGGACACTTTGGGGTAACTGAGTCATTCCTACCACTGCTCCAGATAGTCTCATTCAATTGCCAATAGCCTTAGCAGGATTCGCATTTTAGTAGCTGGTCTGCAGAAACAGCTCCAAGGTGAAACCTGGCTAGTCCCCGAGATGAAAAGCTCTTTGGTAAAGTAAGCAATGATCCACTGTCACAACAAAATTGCTAAGTATAAGTCATAATTTTTAAGATGCACAAAAAATTGCTTACTGTCCCTGATGTTTTGCAGGTGTGTATTTTATCAGTATGAACAGGAACCTGAATGACTATGAAGTCCAAAGCACAGGGAAGGCAGGACATCGGTGTTACCAATAAGTCATTTTTCCTGGCTTTTGTAACCACAGGGTCTGCTTTAAATTTCTCAACTAGATTTAAGGTCCAGAACTACCATTTAACTATCTAAGCTTAAATATTTTAAATCTATTTCCTTACCTGTTAAATGGCAATCATATTTTCTGTCTTCACAAGGGTTTTGTTAAGATTAAATGATATTTTGAAAAGATTAAATGAGATAATATTGAATCGATAAATAAGTTTTTACAAGAGTCTGAGATTAGCACTTGCTAAACTATAGAACACAATGTAAATTACTATAAAATTATGTTAATAAGTGATAATTATTTACATAACTGTTTATTAAAAGCTTGGTACCATTATAAATTAAGATGCTGATTTAAAGGCCAGAAAGTATAAAGAAAAAGATGATCTCATACCTGTGATCCCGGCGCTTTGGGAGGCTAAGGTGGGATGATAGTTTGAGGCCAGGAGTTTGAGACCAGCCTAGGCAACACAGTGAGACCCCATCTCTATAAAAGAAAAAAGAAAAAGATTACCTTGACTTCATAAAAATTTAAAGTAAAAATTTTTAATTATATATAAAGCTAAGATATAAACAAACAGTATGCAGTATATATCAAAATTTATATTTCTGTATATGTAATAGCAAATATGGTTCACTAGTAATATATAGAAATAAAATTATTAACAAAAATATTCAAGTTTTTTATAATCATAGAAACGAGATCGTAAAATACAGAGTTTTTAATCACTATGGCAAAAGTTTAAAAATTGATAATACACTAAGCAGCAAGTGGATGGAAGAAACATTCTCAAATCCTACTCATAGGAACAAATTAGTACAGCTTTTCACAAGGGCAATTTGGCAAAATATATATCAGAATTTAAATATGCATACCTTGGGACATATCAAGTCAATTTCTAGAAATTATCTTAAAACAATTAGAGAAGTTAAACAAAATGTACAGAAGATGTTTATTACAGCATTATTTAAAATATAGAAAAATGAGGAGTCAATACTAGTATTATCAAAGCACTAGTTATATACATTTTCATATAATCATGTAATGAAATATGCAGCTATTATATCTATATGCTTCCATATTTATTGACATTTATGATATATTAAGATATTTCTTGTATTACATGGCATATTTATGGCATATTAACAAAAATAGTTTAAAATTATATGTGAAGTTCAATTGATTAATGAAAATATTTTAATATAGCATGATAGACAGCAAGATGTTAAAAATTATTGATATCATTAAATTAGGTTTCAATAAGTCTATATTACTTTTATTATAATAATAACAACTTTTTTGTTTTGAAGGGATAATTTTTTTCCTATCTCTGCTGTTTACTCAACTGAAACAGACATTTTATCTTTATGGTAGATTATCTTTTCCTCTCCTGACCCTATCCTTTCTATGGCTGCTTGTTGCACTTCTTGCTCAGTGATACTATGATCCAATGTCATCAAAACTACTCTTCATCATAGTGCTTGTGACATCACAAAGTCTGGATTTCCCTGAATTAAGGTTATAGTTATCCTGACTCTAAAAGAGAAATTCCTCTATAAAATATTTTCTTCTTACCAGCTTATTTTTTCAGGTGCATTGAGATATAATTGGCAAATTAAAAATTGTATATATTGAAGGCATATCATGTGATTTTTGATATAATATGTTTTATAGTGATGCCTGCAATCAAGTTAGCATCATACTCAATAGTGAAAAGTCTAAAGCTATTCCTTTAAGATCAGTAACAAAACAAGGATGTGCACTCTCACCACTTCTATTCGATACAGTGCTGGAAGTTCTAGCCAAAGCAACTAGGCAAGAAAAAAATAAATGAAAATGCATCCAAATTGGAAAACAGAGGTAAACTTATCTCAGTTTGCCAATGACATAATCTTACATAGAGAAAATACTAAAGGCTCCCCCAAAAAACTCATAGAACTAATAAACAAATTCTGCAACTTCAGTAAAGTTGCAGAATACAGAATCGATAGAAAAGTCAGTTGTGGCCGGGCGTAATGGCTCACGCCTGTAATTCTAGCACTTTGGGAGGCCGAGACGGACGAATCTTGAGGTCAGGAGTTCAAGACCAGCCTGGCCAACATGGTGAAATGCCGTCTCTACTAAAAATACAAAAAATTAGCTGGGCGTAGTGGCTGGCGCCTGTAATCCCAGCTACTCGGGAGGCTGAGGCAAGAGAATTGCTTGAACACAGGAGGCAGAGATCAAGCCACTGCACTCCAGCTTGGGCGACAGAGTGAGACTCTGCTAAAAAAAAAAAAAAAAAAAAAAAAAAGGCAGTTGTATTTCTATTATCATTAAATGAACTAACTCCAAAGGATTTTTTTAAATGTCATTTACAATAACAACAAAAAGAAGAAAATATTTGGGAATAAATTTAGCCATGGAGATGAAACATCTGCATACTGAAAACTATAAAACTTCGATGAAAGAAATGGAAAAGTTCATGACAAATTACTAGAAAGCTATCTCATGTTCATAAATTGGAAGAATGACTATTATTAAAATGTCCATACTACCCAAAGGGAACTACAGATTCAATGCAAACTCTATGAAAATTCCACTGACATTTTTTACAGAAATAGAAAAAAAATCCCAAAATTTGTGTGGAACCACAAAAGACTCCTTAATCAGTCTGCAGAAGAAAAACTTGGAAGAAAAGAAGAAAGATAATTAAAACGAGAAAACATATAAAGGTGTTTATATGAGAACTGATGACATATTACTTTATTAATAAAAATGCCAGTAGCATCAGTGAATGAGGTGAGTGCATGCAGGTGACCCCATGTAGCATGTATTTGCATCTGAAAGAAAAGCACATTTGGAAAATAAGACTTAATTTTTCAGAAGTGGGAGTGTCCTATTGACTCACCAGTTTGGGGCTCATCTGTAGAAATACTTTGCTTTAAGAACACAGACAAGATTATAGATAACAATGAGCTCAAGTAAATTCCTTGAAATATGGAAAAGAAAGGTGAATAACTGTTTATACAGTAAACAGAAAAAAACAGCGAAAGGGAAGGAAGTGTGCTGATTATACAGGTTTTTATTGAGGTAGTCTAGAAATCCATTTTCAGCTTTCTTCTTTTCTTATCTATACACTCTCAAGTATCTCACTTACTCTTGTTGCTTCAATACTTAGCTAAGAAATAGGTTTGCATACAATAACAATAACACAATGAACCTACTTCAATACATGTAGTAGAAAAAAAGGAATTCACAGAAGAAAGGGATTGTGGCTCCCATGAAAGGGCACTGTTGCTGAGCACTTATAAATGGGAAGTATTTCCTACTCCTGGTCAGAAATGTGGTGGGTATTACAAATACTTAAGAGATACAAATATATAGAAAGATAAGAAAAAAGAAAAAGTTTAGAGAAACTCAATACATTCATTTAACTAAAGTAATATATATTATATTTCTATATAGGAGATGATACCAGAAAGATAAACTAGGGCTAGATTTACAGGATTCTTGAATGACAAATTAAGAATCTGAGATAAGAAAAATATAAAATATAAACCATTATAATCATAATATTATATTGAGATTTTTTTTTGCCTCTTTTCTAGTTGTATTTCTTCTTGATTTTACCATACAATTGTTTCTGATATTGTTTCTGCAAAACACTGTGGTGATTATATTTTTTGAAAAGTGAAAATGTAAAAACCCATCATTAATTCAATAAGAAAAATGCTGTCACTTTTAATCTCCTTAGTTACACTGAATGAGAGGCATTACTAGAAGATTTGGCAACATATAGTAAAATGTCCATTCAGTTAGAGAAATAAATCCAAATAACATACAATTTACAGGGAAATTTTCCAAATCTTTCCAGTAAGAATGGGCATGACCCATTCTTTGCCCAGGCATGTTGACCATTACCGTCAAAATCCATTTGCAATTGGAGTAGACTTTCAGGGACAGAACGGATTGTCAGTGAAGGCTTAATGACCAGAGGTCTCAGAAAACTTGGCAACGAAATGTTGAGTACTTGGAGTCTGGAGAAGAAAAGCTTTAATGAGTGGTCATCAAAGCTCTAAGCCAAGGTCAGCTTACCTACTCAGCCAGTGTTTCTTTGAAGTAGAACTATTGTTGAGCTGCCGATTTCCCGAAAAGCCCCGCAAGCAGGTGGCTATGCTTCTCATGCTAATTTGCACTGCTATTCCCCCTTATGTGATGAATAGTCCACCACATAGAAGGAAACCTGCCAAGATGTTGAGCTTCAGCACGGACCTATACTCCTTAAAACTCACATGGTTAAAGTATCCACTACAACAGTCTCCTAATCCTAAACTAATTGAACTGTGTGCTGAAATGGGCCAAAATGTTTCCTGTTTGCTTTTAAATTGCTCCCATTTGTTTCGTGGCTCAAATAATTTTATTTCACTTAATCTGACTTGTGGCTAGAGGAGATTCAGCTATTCTCCCTACAGAGAGGCAGTTCCTTGTCAGATAGACAAGCCTGTAGGATCAATGGAATGAGTTTAGGAACAAAAGTATTTTTAGGAGGACTGGATTGGTTACACACTATGCTAGGAAGGTTTGCGTAATTCTCTTTGTTCCAAATCTTTCATTAACTTGGCATTCCATCCTTAGAAATTAATTTACTTAAGTCAAAGTTTTCCTTTTTTTTTTTTTTTTTTTTGAGACAGACTCTCACTCTGTTGCTCAGGCTGGAGTACAGTGACATGATCGTGGCTCACTGCAACCTCTGCCTCCAGAGTTCAAGCAATTCTTGTGCCTCAGCCTCCCTAGTAGCTGGGATTACAGGTGCCCACCACCATGCCTGGCTGATTTTTGTGTTTTTAGTAGAAATGGGGTTTTACCATGTTGGCCAGGCTGGTCTTGAACTCCTGAGCTTGAGCTCAAGTGATCTGACCTTGGCCACCTGGAATTACAGGCATGAGCCACCGTGCCTGGCTAAAAGTTTTCCCTTCTTTAGGACACCCCTACTAAAATGGAAATACCTCTGAAAGCACCTCTTAAGGGGAATGGGATACAGGTTGGATGACTGGTTTGGAGCAGGGAGATAATAGCAGAAAAATAGTAAAATAGATATTAAATGAAAGTCCATTTTTTCTTCTCAAAATTTTGTTAGAGAGTGGGATGAATGTTCTGTTTCTAATTTGATATTCTCCCCTTCAGTAATTTAGGCTCCTAACATCCTTTTAACTTTTATAATCCAGCCTCACCTAAACCCTATCAAAAGTAATAAGAACATCATAACGATGTGAAGAAAATCAGGACGTGATATTTGAAGCCCATGTAGGTTATGGTCAAATAACTGGAAACTTTAATGTGACTTTCTTGAAGTCAAGTTAGGGCTGGGAAAACAGGAACGCAAGAGATGCCATGTGTGATCATTAGGTGTATTATCTCTTTCTGCAAAACAAGTTACCGCGCACTTAGCTTAAAATAGCCAATTATTAGCTCACAGTGATGTAGCTCAAAGTCAAGGTATGCTGAGCGGAGTTCCCCACTTAGGGCCTCATTTCAAGGATGAAATCAGAAATCAAGTGTTGGCCATGTTTTTTATCTAGAAGGTCTGGGGAAGAAGCTACTTCCGAGCACATTCAGATTGTCAGAATTCAGTTCCTTGTGGTTGTTCCCATTTTCTCACTGACTGTCAGCCAGCTGCTACTCTCATCTTTCAGATGTGGCCTGCATTCCTCTTCATATGGCCTCTTCCCCATCTTCAAGCCAGCAATGGCATTTCAAATTATTTTCATGCTTCTAATATCTCCAAATTGTACCTTTTGCTACTGTCCAGAGAAAACTGTTCTTTCACAGCGCATAGGTTGGGCCTATGTTATCTATGAGCCATATTCCATATAACACAATCACAGCAGTGATGTCTCATCATATTCCTAGGCTGCACCCACACTCAAGGGGAAACGTACTATACAAGACTGAGGATCTTTAGAAGTCATTCTTAGAGTTCTGCCTACCACCACTATGCATCTTGTTAAGCTTTAACAGGCTGGAGCTTCACTATTCACTAAACTGAATTCACGCTACTAGAAATGCTATGATGGATCCCAAACAAGGGAAGTTTAAGCACTGTTTTAACAAAACTTGAAGTCAGATTCATGGATATTATCCACCTGCAGGTTTATTTATTCCCAGGTTCTGAGGCAATTGTGACTACAGCAAGATAATAATGGGCATCTCACCTTTACTATCTGTTTGGGTCAACACTAGTTTTGCTGCGTAGCAGTGGCATATTTGGTGTGAGTCCTAATAACCCAGTTAACAGCCCAGCAACAGCCCTTTCCTGTCTCCTCCCAAGTTAGTGTGGTTCATATGGCAGGGCTTTACGTCCAGCTTTTATTTTAGACCTCCATTCTCCCCAAGGAAGAGAGGACACCTACAGATCACAAACCACTAGACTGCCTCTCAGACACACTGTAGCTCTTTCTGGAGGCTAGATTCTGCTCCCTGCTCCTGTAATTAAGCAATGAAAGGCAATCTGTAAATGAGTGACTGATCAAAATTTTAACTTTAATGTTAGGTATACCACTTGGCACTAAATATTATCTACTGCCTGGACTCCGATTTTCTAGCCCAATCGACTAGATTGAATATTTTGAGTATTTTACTTTTTTTTTTTTCAGTTGATTTAGATATAATTAACAAATGAAATGGAATATATCTAAGGTGAGCAATATGATGTTTATATATATATATATACACACATTGATTACCAAATTCAAGCTAATTAACATATCTGTCACTTCACAAAATTACCATTTTTTTGTGTGTGTGGTGACAACACTTACGATTTACTCTCAGCAAATTTCAAGTACACAATATAGTACTATTAATTATAGTCACCATGCTATACATCTCCAGAACTTATTTATCCTGCATAACTGAACTTTGTACACATTAACCAACATCTCCCCATTTTACCCACCACACAGCCCCTGGAAATTCTACTCAGCTTCTATGAGTTCAACTTTTTTAGATTTCACATTTTATATTATTGATGTCACACTTCATGTCTTTTTATGTTATGTATCCATTAACAAATTATAATGGCTGTAGTTACTTTTAATACTTTTATCTTTTATGCTAGGTTTAAAAGATACACATCGCCGGGCGCGGTGGCTCAAGCCTGTAATCCCAGCACTTTGGGAGGCCGAGACGGGCGGATCACGAGGTCAGGAGATCGAGACCATCCTGGCTAACACCGTGAAACCCCGTCTCTACTAAAAATACAAAAAACTAGCCGGGCGAGGTGGCGGGCGCCTGTAGTCCCAGCTACTCCGGAGGCTGAGGCAGGAGAATGGCGTAAACCCGGGAGGCGGAGCTTGCAGTGAGCTGAGATCCGGCCACTGCACTCCAGCCCGGGCTACAGGGCAAGACTCCGTCTCAAAAAAAAAAAAAAAAAAAAAAAAAAAAGATACACACCACCATTGCTATATTAGATTATTATTATTATTATTGTTATTGTGGGTTTTTTTGAGACAGAGTCTCACTTTGTCCCCCAGGCTGGAGTGTAGTGGCATGATCTCAGCTCACTGCAAGCTCTGCCTCCCGAGTTCACACCATTCTCCTGCCTCAGCCTCTCCAGTAGCTGGGACTACAGGCGCCCACCACCATGCCCGGCTAAGTTTTTGTATTTTTAGTAGAGATGGGGTTTCACCGTGTTAGCCAGGATGGTCTCGATCTCCTGACCTCGTGATCCACCTGTCTCCGCCTCCCAAAGTGCTGGGATTACAGGAGTGAGCCACTGTGCCTGGCCAGAATATTCTTAATTTGACTTATACTTACCTTTACCAACATGTTTTAAACTTTTATATGTTTTCATGTTACTATTTAGTATCCTTTCATTTCAACTTAAAAGAACTTCATGTGGCATTTCTTGTAAGGCAGGGAATTTTGTTTTCTGGAAATGCCTTGACCTTTCTTTCATTTTTAAAGGACGACTTTTCTGGATTAGTATTTTTATTGTATTTTTTTTCTTTCAGCACTTTGAATATATTATCCCACTCTCTCCTGGCCTGCACAGTTTCATCTAATACAGCTGCTGATAGTCTTAAACAGTTTCTTTGTATGTGATGAGTCACTTTTCCCTTGTTGCTATCTAAATTCTCCTTGACTTGGTAATTTGATTTTAATGGGTCTCAGTGTAATCTTCTTTAGATTTATCCTCTTTGGGAATTTTTAAGATCCATAAACTGGAATGTCCATTCTTCTCCCAAGATTTGGGGAGTTTTCAGTCATTACTTTTTTAAATAGCCTCCTTCTCTTTTCTCTCTTTTTCTTCTTTGACTTCCATAATTGGTTCATTTGATGGTGTCCCATAAATCCTGAGGGTTTTCTTTACTTTATAAATTATTTTTACTTTTTTTCTGCACTGACAGGATAATTTTAAATGACCTATTTTCGAGCTCACAGATTCTTTCTTTTGTTTCATTGAGGTTACTGTTAAAACTCTCTATTACATTTTCAAAACTTCATTCATTGTATTTTCAGCTCCAAAATTTCTGTTACGTTCTTTTTCATAATTTTTATTTTTTGTTGGACTTCTAGTCTTGTTTTCCTGGTTGCGTTGAGTTGTCTATCTGTGTTCTCTTGCACCTTGCTGAGCTTCCTTAAAACAATTATTTTGGCTTATTTGTCCGATAATTCATAGATCTCATAGACATGAATCAGCTACTGGAAATTATTTTGTCCTTTTGTAGTGTCATGTTTTCTAGATTTTCCATGCTCCTTGAAGTATTGCATTGCTATCTTCTCATATGAAGGAGAAGTCACATTCTCCAGTTTTATGACTGGCTTCAGAAAAGAAAGATCTTCATCAGTCATCCTGTTTAGGAATTCTTAAGAGTCTCTCAGACCTTTTCTATGGATGCACTCATTCCACTCCTTGTCTTCCCTCTTTAGAGAAAAGTCTTGTATGTCTTATCATGATCCTATAAATCCAGATTAAGCACTGAGAGCCTTCTGTTTATTTTCCCAAGGGGAGTTCCCAGAAGTGTTCAAAGTGTTTTCTTCCAAAGCACAGAAGACCAGGATGTTTACACCCTTCCCAAGATTTAGAGAGTTTTCAGCTATTATATGTTTAAAATAAGCATTCTGCCCTTTTTCCTCTCTCTTCTCTTGCCTGAGACTCCTATAATGGGTATTTTGTTTCACTTGATGGTGACTCTGGCAGAGGTGAACTGGCTGTGTGTGCTTGTGCATGACCTGGAGAGGCATATGTACACCATCTGTGGGGGAATGCTGGGTGATGGCTATGGGGTTGGGCATGCAGAATGCTAGGGTTTGCATGGGCTAATTGGGGAGATCCACAGGTAAAGTGCCCTACGATGTTTATGGGCAGGCTTTTTGGTGGAGTCTGTGAAGAATTAATAGAAACCACTGCCCTTAAATTTCTCATTTGGGTTGCTGGGATTCCCCCATGTCTTTTCACTGCTCCTAGCTGCCCCTAGCCATGCCAAGCCCCTCGGTATTATGGGTGGGATGAGAAAGAAATGGACCTCTTTGGAAGCATCCTGAACAAATGGAGGAGCTGGGTCCTCACTACACCCTCACTATTCCCCATGAGAAAAATCACAGGCTGAGGGAGTCTCTCTTGGCAACAAGCTGTGCCACTCTGAAGGAGAGGTAAGATGGGTAAAGTGAAATTGTTTTTGCCCTTTTCAATGCATCTATTCTCTGAATTTTTTGCTCCAACAGGATGCTGGGTCCTTTCTTCTGACTCCTGATCTCCTATAAAGGTACTGTTGTCTGTGAGTAGTTGTTAAAACCAGTGTTTCTATGGAAGGCATGAGGGCTAAAAAATTCCTATTTCACCATTTTGCTGACATCCTATCTATGAATCTTTTGAGTATAAACACTCGTTGGAATTGAGGAAAAATGCATCATGCATACTGGACACTCCAATTTGAACTATCTATTTTCCCTCACAAGGATCAGAGGTCTGATTCATGGTTAACCCTCAAGATTCCATCAAGTTTCCCTCCCTTCCCCATTGGTTGATCTATACTGGAAAGTTAAGCCTGCCAAGAGTAGAACTGGATTTCAGTTTCGAGAATCAAATCTTGGATAATATCCATAATGAAGAGGCAAGACGAGAGGACAAAGAAATAAATAAAAAGGAAACCAGAGAGACAAAGGTTAAGAATAAGGTCAGTGTCTTCTCATGAAAAACCAGAGAAGAGGATCAGTAATGTAGAATGTGATGACAGAAGAAGCCATTTGGTTTGAAGATTATTGGATTCAATAACTACATTAACTGTTCTTGGAGAGAACGAGGGAATAATATTTTTCTAATATTGGAGAGAACAAATAATTGTTACTGACAGGCTCTCTAGGAGAAAAAAATATATAGGATAGAATTGAACTTCAATATCTACCACTCCAGAGAGTAAAGGGCTGACTAGTGGAATGAGCACACAGCATTCACTCCCCACTATCCTCACTTGCAGAACAATAGGTGAAGTAAGTGGAGTGGGAGATTGCCTAGACCAGCTTATTCTTCCCCGCTATTTGCCAACTTGACTGACATACATTTTTTAATATTGATAGATAACAAAATAAATATGCTTGCTGCATAGTAAGTGTTCAATATAATAATTTCTTCATTATTGCCTCATTATTGCCTTCATTCATTGCCTCATTTTCTTCATCAGGCACCACAATCATCTGCAAACCCCTTCCTACACTTCCCAATTAAAACCACTATTATTGGTCACCCATGATCTCCCACAGAAATTCAGAATCTTTTCTTTAGATTATTTTTAATTTATCTCGATATTTGACATTGTTAACTATCTCATATTTATTTACTTTACTTTCTTTTGCCTTCCAGAACAATGCATGATGCATCTAAATATACTTCTCCAGTTCCTTGT
The DNA here is from genome assembly GCF_049350105.2 of Macaca mulatta. Lineage (NCBI taxonomy): Eukaryota > Metazoa > Chordata > Mammalia > Primates > Cercopithecidae > Macaca > Macaca mulatta. The sequence goes on along the minus strand of NC_133413.1, from coordinate 131,427,403 downwards.
CTGTCCTCTTCCTTGCACTGCCTTCAGTTCCTGCCCTAACACGATAGACATCCCCATAAAGTTTCATCTCTAGTCCCCTGCACTGGAAGAAGAGTTCTATTCAACTCCTAAATATCACTTACATATTAATGATTTTGGATTTATATCTCTAAGTGTGCTCTGTGTCATGACTTTTTAAAAATCCACATTTTTGTTTAGTTTACTGTCATGGCAAACAAATCTCAGCTTTTTGGTTAACCTATGGGTTAATTTCTTATTCTACTTATTCATTGCAGATGTTGCTGCCTCGTGGGCAGCTTTTCTCCAAGTAGTAACTGTGAGACCCAGGGTTCTTCCATCTTGTGGCTTCTCCACTCATATGGGTAGCCCTTTTGGAGACCTCCACATCCGGATGAGCAGGAAAAAGAAAGAATGGAGAAGGTACATTCACTTCTTAACCCTGGCCCTAAGAAGCGATACGGCCTCTGCCTTGCATTCTATGGCTAAGAAATGATTATATTAACTCACATGCAAGAAGACAGGCTGAAAACTATAAAAACTGGCTGGGAAGCTGCCTCTCTGTAACAACTCTGTACAATGAAAGAGGAGGCAAGCATTTTTAGTGAACTGTTAGCCACCTGTACTTTGACATTTTTTTTTTCCAGAAAAATTTCTTGTATTCCATCATCCAAAAATTGTCTTTATCTGATCAAGGACAAAATTAATATTGAAGAATTTAATAGTCAATTAAGCTTTGACAATGCTGCATAACATACCTTCCCTTTGAAGAACAGATGAGATCACCCAGGAAATACATCACAATAAATAGAGGAGAGAGTTAATGATAGGATATAAGAAACACCAAAAGGAAGCTGAGAAAGAAGGGTAGAAAAGTAAACAGAAAATTAGAAAAGTTCATGAATTTATAATACAGTGACACCAAGTCAAAGATTCCAAGTGGTTAATAGTTTAAATAAAGTGTTGTAGAGCAGTGGTGTTTGTGTAACCACCACCACAATCAAATTACAAAACAACTTCATCACCACAAAAATCTCTCTTGCCACCCCTTTTTAGTCACACCCATGCCCCTTTCCCTCACCATTCCCAGTCCCTGGTAATCACTAACCTATTTTTCACTTTAATAGTGTGTCATTAGAAAATACATACATTGAATCATCCAGTATGTGACCTTTTAGGGTTGGCTTTTTTTTTTTTCATTTAGCATAAAGCCCTTGACAATCATACAAGTTGTTACCTGTATCAATAGTTTGTTCCTTTTGTTGCTGAGTCCTGTTTTATTAGCATTTCTGGATTGCTGGCTTCTCCGGTATCTAGTCTGGGATATTTCTTCACTTCAACTTTTAGTCTTCTTATGTATGCTTTCAATAATGTTATATATGATGGCCAGAGTTTTTAGTTGTACTTACTGGGAAGAATAGGAAAATGTACATCTACCCCATCTATACAGAAGTATAAATGTAATTGCTGTTTTTAAATGTATGAATAACATTTTTCTTGGGTTTTTTTTCCAACTTTTATTTTAGGTTCATTGAGTACATGTGCAAGTTTGTTATATGGCTAAATTGCGTGTCACAGGGGTTTGGCATGCAGATTCTTTCATCACTCAGGTAATAAGCATTGTACTCAATAGGTAGTTTTCCAATCCTTACCCTCCTGCCACTGTCTACTCTCAAGTAGGCCCTGGTATCTATCGTTGCCTTCTTTGTGTCCATGTGTACTCAATGTTTAGCTCAAATTTATAAGTGAGGACATATGGTAGTTGGTTTTCTCTTTCTGCATTAATTTGCTTAGGATAATGGCCTCCAGTTTCATCCATGTTGCTGCAAAGAACATGATTTCATTCTTTTTTATGGCTATGTAGTATTCCATGGCGTATATGTACCACATTTTCTTTATGCAGTCCACTATTGATGGGCATTTATGTTGATTCCATGTCTTTGCTATGGTAAATAGTGCTGCAATAAACACAGGTGTGCATGTGTTTTTATGACAGAACAATTTACATTGCTTTGGACATATGCCCCATAATGGGATTGTTTGGTCAAATGGTAGTTCTGTTTAGAGTTCTTTGAGAAATGTTTTCTATAGTGGCTGAACTAGTTTACATTTCCACCAGCAGTATAGAAGTGTTTCCTTTTCTCCAAAACCTTGCCAGTATCTGTTATTTTAAGACTTTTTAATAATGGCCATTCTGACTGGTGTGAAATGGTATCTCATTGTGGTTTTGATTTGAATTTCTCTAATAATTAATGATGTTGAACATTTTTTCATATGCTTATTGACCACTTGATATATTCTTTGGAGAAGTGTCTGTTCATGTCCTTTACCCATTTTTTAATGGGGTTGTTTTTTGCTTGTTAATTTGTTAATGTTTCTTATGGATTCTGGATATTAGACCTTTGTCAGATTCGTAGTTTGCAAATACTTTCTCCCATTCTGTAGGTTGGCTGTGTAGTCCTGACAGTTTCTTTTGCTGCACAGAAGCGCTTTAGTTGGTAAACATTGACATTAAATACATAATTGTTATAAATAAGTTACTTATTAATATGTTTTACATGTTATAAATTTGATAACTTTTAGGATCTCAAATAAAAATCTGCCAAGTTTTTTTACAGTATAAAAGTATCCTGAGTGCAAAAAGTTAAGGAATCAGTGTTGTAAATATTTTTTAAAGATTACGACTGAAAGTTGCACAGTGATTTAACCACAAATAACTCACTGAGATGCCTGAAAGCAGCAATCTTCATAGGGATGTGGATCTAGGATTTCTTTTAACACTCTGAGAACTAATATATATCATGACTGTATATTCTTCTTTGTCTGGGAAACTCTAGGTTTATGCTTATTTTCCAGGTGTAATTATTAATAGCAATTTCTTTCATCATTACAAATGTCCTGTTTTGTGTGGCAAATTATATTGTCACACAGACTACACAGAACACTCAAGGCTATGCAATTTCCCTTTATTCTATGTTCCAGAAAAACTTCTCAAATCTCAAATTTTCAAATACCTTAGGACACAAAGTATAATATTCAATTATATTTAAGCTAACGTTTCTAACAGGCAACCTGAGTCTTAAAATATTCATTTGGCTCACTGGGACCATCAAGACAGGACAAGTAATTACTCTCCCTGGATTGCTCACTGAGCCTGGATTGTGCAGAGAGTGTCATTACTACAGGTTTTCTATATTGACCTAAATGTTGAGCCTAGCATGTCCGCCCACCTTGGTTTACCATCTAGGATCAATCTACGATCAATCCCAAGCAAGCACAAAGTCTTGAAGACCTTCTCAAGTACATGGCAATGTTTCAGCTGTATGTTCTCATTGCTACTGCTAGCCATCTCTCCATCATGGAAATCAAGAAGAAAAAAAAATTAGCAATGACAGAAATGCCGGAAAAAGTTCCAGCACTTAAATGGGCAACCTCAGTACCAAAACCAATTTGTCTTTTATTCATTCACGAAAGAAATATTTATTGGACCTATTATGTGCCTTTCTCTTGAATTATATAACCACAGGGATTGGCATATAAAAGCAGCTGAAAAATACTCATCTCCTTCAGAACGAGTATTTTCTAGAACAGTTTTCAGAAGAAGTAGCCAAACATGTAATTTTCTCTCTCAACATATCCTAAACTATCTTCTACACACTAAATTCACTATGAACAAACTACATTTAAAAGAAAAAAAAAAAACAAAATATCACATATGACATCAAGAATTCATGTGGAAATCACTATGAAAAGCTGTATGTGAGAGAAATATTTTTTCTATTAAAAATGTGAATTTGAAATGGTCTCATCACTGCAGAAACTCTTATCAAACACTAAAAACTTAATTATTGAATGAGTTCCTGAATAGTCTCATAGACATAGGGTATTCTTTTCAGCCACAGGATTTTAACTGAAATAGGAGCCAGATTTTCAGAATTTATAGCTTGGTTGTAGCTGTCAATCAGTTCCTAGAAATTACTGAGGCCAATATGTAGCAAACAAGCCAACAACTCACTCCTCTAGGGGCCATGTTTGACATGACAACATTCTTTTCCATAAAGCCAAGACTGAGCCTCAGAATCTTCCACAATACAGAACTCAAGATACTCTCTGTCAGTTGTTCTGGGTTGACACAAGAACCCTATTTCTCATTCCTACCCTAAACTATTAACCTAACCACAGAATAATACTTTTACTTTTAGCCTATGCTTTCTCAACTACCCATAATCATGGGATAATCATATGCTCCATTTCTCTCTCTCTCTCTCTCTCCCTTTCCACCTTCTCTGTCCCTCTCTCTCCCTCTCCCCTGCCCCTTTATCTCAAGATATTAATTTTTCATCGAAGTCTGTTTCTTCTCTCTCTGATTTTTTGAGATAGAGTCTCACTCTGTTGCCCAGGCTGGAGTGCAGTGACATAATGTCAGCTCACTGCAACATCTGCTTCCTGGGTTCAAGAAATTCTTCTGCCTCAGTCACCTGAGTAGCTGGGATTACAGGAGTGCACCACCAGGTCTGGCTAATTTTTGTATTTTTAGTAGAAACGGGGTTTCACCATGTTGGCCAGGCTGGTCGTGAACTGCTGACCTCAAGTGATCCACCTGCCTCGGCCTCCCAAAGTGCTGGGATTACAAGTGTGAGCCACCTTGTCTGGCTTGTCTGTTTCTTCTGACAAACTTCAAAACCTACCACCTCCACAAAGCCTCTGCAGGCTGAAAGAAATCCAGTATCTTGGATTTGTTATAAATGAAGCCCACATTTGCAGAGTTTGCCTTTCAATATTATACTCAAATAGGAACATCTTTATCAGCCAAACAGAGATGACAGCATATGATCTGGTGGGTGAGACATACATGTATGAAAAATATGAATATGTCATACATGTTATTAAAAAGAGAAAGAGCATTCTGTACGAGCACAATGAAATCCTCAAATCATCTGACTGCTTCCCTAGAAAATCCCAGGTAGTTGAAATGATAAACTATTGAAGTAACATACACAAATTAATAAAGATGACAACTTTAAAAAATGGATAAAAGAGATACTACCTATCCTATAGACTGAAACTTACAATATGTATCTTAAGAAAACATGCAGAGGCCATAGTAGAGACAGCTCTAAAATTTTACTGAGGCCATGAAAGAACAAAAGAAACTGAGACACAGTCCATGTTTCTCGATAAGAAAATGGATATAAAAATGCCACCTCTTCTAAAACTAGTTGGTGGTCTTAACACAATTCTGAACAAATTTTACAAGGAGGTAAATAATTCCATGAAATACTTCTAAAGGTAGTTGGAAGAATAAATCGATGTGACTAAGAAAATTTTCAAAAAACATTAACATAATATTTAACATTAAAGATATAGTAGTTCTATTTCTAAACCACTGAGGTAATCACTATAATAATAATAGTAATTGATTATGAAACAACTACTGTTTCCACAGGCTTTGGAATAAGCACTTTACAACACTGTTCAATTCCCATGCAAGCCTATGGTAAAGGGAATATTATGCCTGTTTTATAAATGAGGAGGTTAGGTCATTGGCCACAATTAGCATGTGGAGATAGAGCAGCCTATTGGATAAGTATACAGGCTCTAGAGTCAAGGAGGTCTGTAGTCTAATCTCAAATACATCCTTTGCTAGCTGTGGAATTTTGAGCTTGTAATTTAACTTAATTGAAGCTTCATTACCTAATCTGCAATTTGAGGTTTATTAATGAGCTGTTTCTTAGTGTCCTAGCCACAGCCCACATTTAGGAGATCACTCCATCTATCTCCTTGTCTGTCTCATGTCAATGATTGTGTATGAAGAAATGCTTCATGTGGTGGCTAAGAGCATCACTTGTGTTTAATCACAGCTCTGCCTCAGCTTAGCCGTATGTCCTTGGCAAAGCTCTTATAAAATCAACATATGAATGAAACAATATAAATATACATAATAGAGTCCCATCACATAGTTGGTGCCCAATAAATGCAAACTTAAAAACACTAAAATCTATACAGTAAAGCAGGTGTTGAAACCCAATAATAATGGCTAATGTATAGCAAACCCTTCATTCTGGGCATCATTTCAAATATTTTCTATGTGTAAACTTATTTTGATTAACCTAACTTTAGAGATAGTTAATATTATTACTACCCCCATTTTGCAGTTAAAGAAACAGAGGCACAAACAAATTAAATACTTTGCCAAGGACATACGGCTAAGCTGAGGTAGAGCTGTGATTAAACACAAGTGATGCTGTTAGCCACCACATCTACAGCATTTCTTCATACACAATCATTGACATGAGACAGACAAGGAGATAGGTGGAGTGATCTCCTGAATGTGGGCTGTGGCTAGGACACTATGAAATAGCCCAGGCTTGAGTGGATGAGGATTTAGACAAAAACAGAAACTAAGGAGTTAAAAGAGAGGAAACTAGTATGGCAACTATATTTAGAAAAAAATAAGAAGACTAAGAAAGCATCAGATGTAGCTGAGAGAAGAGTCCAATCTCCAAGTTCAGAAAACGGGATCAAAATGATGTTCTTCGTCAAGATAGGGCAGGAAAAAAAAAGACAACTTTAAAAGAGCATTGGCCCAAATTAACCAAACTGTATACTTTACAAAAAGTCAGTATTTTATTTAACACTGACTATATGTCGTGGATAACTTAACAGCAATTAAAATCCCCTAATTAACACTGGATAAATAAAGGAAAATTTTACTCTAAGATAACCAGATTAACATGGACAATGAAACAATGTATTATGACAACTTCTTGGTTTAGCTATCCAAGCCAAAGTCTTGTTTTGTCATAACTTGCATGCAATCAAGCTTTGTAAGTCTTTGGGAAAATTAGGGGAAAACCAAATATAATTGCTTAAAACCCTCAAAGAACCAATTTGTAACAAATAACAGATTTTGTTAAAATTCAGTTCAGAGGCTCTCAAATTTTAAAAAATCTAAGGTTCTTTTATTGATTAACATACCCCATAAAATATCTGGGGATATGGTGAGAGAGTCATCTCAGGTACATTATCATATTAATTAGAAAGTTTCCTATACAGGTATCATTATCATAACCATCCGGAAAAGAACAAATCACCTTTCTCAAGCCCTCTCACATTTTCTCCTACTCTTATGAGAAGACATGAGCACACATGGACTTATTCTGCATAAAATAGAGAAAGAAGTTATCTAAAGTGTGTTTTTGGCATGAACTGATTTATTCTAACATGGAAAAAGATTTCTTCTTCTTTCTCCTTCTTTCTCACAAAGATTTCTCTTTGCCACCCCAAAATTAGAATGGTGTCACCAGCTTCTTTGCTTGAGATGTTCAACTCTAACCTCTCCAAGGAAAAAAGGCCATGATTTATAAAGGCATTCCAGTGTTCTAGGCTGGAGAGAAGAGGCAGTGTTGGATATCAACTGCACACTGGCACTTAAAAAAAATGAATCACATCACAACAGAGCACAAAATCCCCACCAATACCACTATCATCAACAAGCCTGTGTCCCCACATAGCCCTCAGATCACCTTGAGAAGCCTTGGATTCTTTTCCTCTACAAACTTGTATTTAGAAGATGACACATACATTGTGGAAAAATCTCAGTGTGGGAACAGATTATATATTGCGCTTCAGTTCTAGGTCCTGGTCTATCAGACAAAGTCACTTAAATTCTCTGAACTTCAATTACCTTATTTATAAAATAGAGGACTAGGTGAAGAGACTCTAAAAATTAAGAACAATGGTAATATTGTTGTTTCACTGCTATTTCACCCAATGTGATTTAATACATTTTTGATCAGAGAAGGGGGACCCAGAAGGAAAGCACTGACTGTCCCTACTTTCTACAGTTGACCATGGACTTCGTGTCCTTCTCTCTTAGAATGATTTTACCCACAGCCAAAGTTATAATGAAACACTACAGCTTACCCCTACTTTTGTTGCTGCTGACATTTTTCTGGAAGACTTTAACATTCTAAACTTTTTTTCTTCTTTTAAAAAAATTATTGCGCATCCTCTATGAGCAAGCATAAATGTTAGACACTAGGAACAGAGTGGTTCATGAAATAATTGTAGAACCAGACCACATGGAACCTAGAGTGTAAAACTAGTTGGTTTCTCCAAGTATAGCAAAAAGTCATCATATTGTAACAGGATAATGTTCAAGGATGCAAATCTGAAGGGAATTCTCACCAAAATTTATAGACTCATAGAAGTATAAAGATTGGAAGGAATTTTTATCCTTCAATTATTCTAACTTCGTATAAAAGTACTGGAATCCATGGCAAATGGTTACTAAGCCTCTCTTTGAATACTTCCTATGGTGAAGCACTTACAGAACGGCCCATTGCACATCTTTGGCACCACATGACATATGACGAATGACATCCTTTTTTTGTAAAAGATACTGGAATATCCCTTTGAAAGGGCCAGCACATGCCTGCCAGGACATTTTACAGTGCCTCCCCACAAGTGATTATTTGGAGAAGTCACCTAATAATCCTGATAATTAAAGACACAAAGTTTAAAATGATTAATAACTTATATTGGCATAATAAATATTAAAGTATAACAAGTATTTAAGCAGAGGATTTATTTTGTAGCAATTCAGATTATGTAGCAATTCAGATTTGAAGTTTGTTATCTGAAGAGAAAGCAAGTAGGCAGGATTTAAATGTTTTCACTGTATTACTTGAAAAAGAGTGCATTTAAAATATGTAAATATAATGGGTATCTAGGAAAGGATGAAAGCTGAATATACTTGCCTAATTTTGTTCTCTTCTAAAATTCCATTAAAATGACAGTAAAGAATTTTTTCAGGCATAAATCCACAAAGATGAGAAGTAGGAGAAGATAAAATGATGATAAAATATTAGAAGGTGGGAGACAGATCAGTGGTAAATGACTTACTGAGTTCAAGAAAACTAAATCTTAATATAAAACTGGCAAAAGCCATGATACAACTTGATTTTCCCTGAATATTCTAAAGGCTAAGAACTAGTAAAAGTTTCTGAAAATAGGAGCAAAGAGGGTAGCATAAGGAGAGTTGACAGAAAGTCAATTTAAGGAGCAAATATCCAGAACCAGTGGCTAATTGTACACAGCTGGGGAGTATCTGGATCCTGGAGGTTCATTCTCAAGAAAGAATAGTATCCAGGGTAAGAAACAACAAGTACATTTGTGAGCAGAGGTACTATTCTCAAAAGAGGAGGATTTAGTGAATATGTCTTTACCTCATCAAACAAGTCTTAGAGAGATTCAGAGATCTATGCAATAAAAAAGTAGGCTTCTCTAATTTTGGAGCCAAAACTCGGAATTGATTCAACACAGCCTTGCATTCAACTGCCCCTAGAAGAGCCCCTGTTTACCAAGATGGAACCAAACAACCAGAATCTGGGTCCAATCCATGTTTCACCTCCTTCCCTGCTGGCTATGCCAAATATCTGGAGAGTGAAGGTGCATTGTGCTGTGGGTTCAACTTGGCTGCCCATTTTATCCCCATCATGTGTAGACAGCAACCAGGCTTTAGTAAAAAGGAGAAATATGTCTCAATATTTTGCTTTGGAACACCCTAAAATATTATAGAGCCTGTAGTCATGTAAGAGTCAAGCTAAATGGAATTAAATTAATGCTACTGATGTCCAACCAAATTATCTAAGTAGCCTTGGAGATTAGCTGTCAATCTGACTGTATTCAAAACCTCACAGAATTCACCAAAATGAAAAGTGTCATTTGTTCAGAAAGTCCATTTTCAAATGGGAAGTTATGTCATGGCCAGGGGACAAGCTGTAGCTAACAACTCAAGCAAATAACAACAAAAAAATTCAACTGTGTCTCTTTTTGTACTACTGTGAAGGCTGTTTATTTGTTTCTATACTGTAGACATTAGACAGCATTCTAAGAGTGCAACCTGTATAAGTACAAAGCTATTCAACAATCCTTTAAAACAAGTTTACCAAAGGAATAGAACTCATTTTATTATAAAGATACATGTATGCATATGTTCATTGCAGCACTATTCACAATAGCAAAGACAGGGAATCAACCCAAATACCCATCAATGACAGACTGGATAAAGAAAATGTCGTACATATATACACCATGGAATACTATGAAGCCATAAAAAGGAATATGGATGGAGCTAGAAGCCATTATGTGCGGCAAACTAACGCAGGAACAGAAAACCAAACACCACATGTTCTCACTCATAAGTGGGAGCTGAATAATGAGAACACACGGACACATGGTGTGGGACAACACGCATTGGGGCCTGTTGTGGGGGCTGGGGAAGGAGAGCATCAAGAATAGGTAAGTAATGGACACTGGGCTTAATATCTAGATGATGAGTTGATCTGTACAGCAAACCACCACCGTACACGTTTACCTATATAACAAACGTGCATATCCTACACATGTACCTAGGAACTTAAAAGTGTAAAAGTGGGGGGGCTAAAACAACAGTTTTTATACGTAAATTTTGTGGTGAAGTAAACATATAGAAGGTGATTTTCAGTTATCCAAGTAAGATTTTTCTGATGTTCCCTAGCTCATTGCTGTTTCTGAAAACCTACTGAGAGGTTTAAGACCTAATGGTAGGTTCTTTTGATCACTCTAATTGCTGCCTCAATGGTTATTGCTTCCATGACATCCTCAAAAGATTTTGCAACAAATTTTCATGTCTTTGTTCAAGAAAATAGTGAAATCAAATTTCAATTTTTCTGTCACCTTCCAGCCCTTTAGCATAATGTAGCCCAATATGATTTGAGATCTATTTTTCTATATTCTGATCTAGATCACTGCTTAGCTTTGGACTGTGGACTTCTGAGTTAATGCTGAAAAGAGTTGAGACTGGGGGACTGTTGGGAAGGCATGATTGGTTTTGAAATGTGAAGATAAAAGATTTTGGAGGGGCCAGGGAGGAATGATATGGTTTGGCTCTGTGTCCCCACTCAAATCTCATCTTGTAGCTCCCATAATTCCCATGTGATGTGGGAGGAACCCAGTGGGAGATGAATGAATTATGAGGGTGGGTCTTTCCCATGCTTTCGTGATAGTGAATGGGTTGTCATGATAGCAAATGGGTCATGTTCTCATGAGAGTGAATGGGTCTCACAAGATCTGATGGTTTTAATAATGGGAGTTGCCATGCACAAGCTCTCTTTTTGCCTACTGTCATCCACATAAGATGTGACTTGCTCCTCCTTGCCTTCCACCATGATCGAGAGGCCTCCCCAGCCATATGAAACTGTAAGTCAAATAAACCTTTTTTTGTAAATTGCCCAGTCTCATTTGTCTTTATCAACAATGTGAAAATGGACAATACAGGAAGTGACCTTTGAAATGAACCACATCATTAAGTGGTTTGCCCACAGCATGTCTGCACTTATTCTAGGTGTCTGCATTTTAAGTCTTGTATTCTTCTCTCATCCCTCACTACCGCTCTGTCAAAATGAACAAAGAAGATTGCATATTTTCTTCTCAAAAGTTATTTTAAAGCAAGGTGATTTTTAACTAGTTGGGAGATGTTAAAATTCTAATCATAGTAGCTTTGAACCACATATTTCAAATTCCCTTTTTACCCAGTTCTAGAATCTTTATCAACATATTATATCTTCCATTTCTGACAAACAATGTAACTTTTTTTTTCCTTTAGAGTTTTTCACTTTCCATTATGCTTCATTCTTGAATCTTACTAACAGGACAGAAAGCCACCTATTAGTTTCGATAGAAAGAAACAACGGGAGATTTCAAGTTTTTCAGGAAAGTTTTTTTTTTTTTTTTTTTAAGTTCTAGGGTACACGTATACAATGTGCAGGTTTGTTACATATGTATAGGTGTGCCATGTTAGTGTGTTGCATCCATTAACTCGTCTTTTACATTAGGTGTATCTCCTAATGCTATCCCTCCCCCGTCCCCCCACCCCATGACAGGCCCCAGTGTGTGATGTTCCCCATCCTGTGTCCAAGTGTTCTCATTGTTCAATTCCCACCTATGAGTGAGAACATGCGGTGTTTGGTTTTTTTGTCCTTGTGATAGTTTGCTGAGAATGATGGTTTTCAACTTCATCCATGTCCCTACAAAGGACATGAACTCACGGGAAAGAATTTTCTAGATACTGTTTTGGATCCAACCTCATTATACCTATCCTTAAAGTATTTTACACCCAAATTCTGTGAATCTGTTTGCCAGTGCCCCTCTTCTCAAATAATTCCAAGTCTTCCCTACTGACATTATATTAACACAAATTTTCCAGAAATAACTTCTTTAGTTTCTCCATTGAAAGTTGGTGCCAAATTCAAAATGGTAAAAAAAAAAAAAAAACTAAACAAGAATTATAAATTTCAAAGTGTGTGCTTTTATGAAGATTCTCAATAAGGAATGTTTCCACAATTACTCACTTTGAGGTTTTATTAATGTGTTCTCTTCATAAAATTAACCTCACCTATCAACTTTCTTCCGGTTTTCTCCTCCAACATCATATGCAGAGATGTTTAAGAAAATGAAGGTATTGAGGCTTCACAAAGCAAAGCTTCACTTTCTTAAACGCCTCTGAATATAATGCTCTCATTCCTTCTTTCAATTTTTGTGTTTTAATCTCAGGACTGATTTCGAAAGTATAATGTTGCTTTAATTCATTGTGCATATGCATTTGTGCATAATTACACCCCACTAAAGAAATTAAGATTAGCCTTAAGAATGTTTTGTAGAGAAAAAAACTTTTTCTCCATGCATTTATGTTCAGTAGCTGAGGGTCTGTAAATTAAACTGGCAAAAGTCAGACTAGCAGGAGAAAAAAAACTTTATTTGCATGCATACTAAAGCTTACAAAATAAGTAGCTTGATAAATGGTTAGAGGTTTATATATCTTTCTTAGTAAAGAAAAGAAGAAAGACAAAAGAGGTCCCCATGAGAAGAACAAATGGGTTTTTATAAGAACAAATAGAAATAATAAAGTTTATGGTACTGATTGTTCATGCAAGCCTGAAAATTCTTTCTGTCTTCTTCATGGACATACATCTTCCCCAACAGGGAATTTATGGTTGGTTTCATCTTGGTCATCTTCCTGGGAATAAAATCAAACCAGAAAAGAGCAGCTATGTTCCCGGAAGCTTCTGTTTTTAGTCACATAAGGGAAATGCCAAGAAAGCTTCTTTCTGCATCTGTTGAATCACTAATGTCTTCAACTTAAAATACTCTATATACTAACTCTAGGATTTTGAGTGGTTACCCACAAACCTAAAGGTTATCAACCCCAAGAGGCACATGAACTTTTTCTGAACCAGAAAAAAATACCCTAATAGAATAATATCATACCTGTGCATTATGAAAATTTGAGGCATGTAAAAAAAATTTTTGTAATTTTAAAAGAAATAAAACTGCTCTCTCAGACAAATGAGTAACTCCAAAATGTTCATGACCTAGAACCTTGAGGAAGGTCAAATTATTTGCCCAAGTTATTCACCTATCCCTGTATCTGTATCTTTTAATATAAAATAGGGTTTCATATACCTAAAGTAAATAAGTATTCTCCAGTAATTGACTTTGGGCTCATCTACATGACTTACTTTGGCCAATGGATGTTTATGTGCTCATGCCATCATTGTGAGAAGAACATAATGTGGCTATCTCACTGGCCCAAAAAGGATGACAGATACATGAGAGCAACTGATTGACCTTTATATCCAGAGTGTGAAGCAATCATCCCAGCCACCCTGCAAATTCATAAGTAAATATCTGTATACACACACACATACATATATATGATACACACACACATATATATAATTTTTGGATGATAATAAGATTCTGTGGTTGTTTTTAAGCAGCAAAAGATAACTCATCCAAACTCTGATCATACATTAAACACCTTAGGTACTACATTTTTTTCAGTGCGTTGAAAGGCAACTTGCGGTATAAATAATTGAAAACTTCTCCAAAACATTTGTTATATAACTGAAGCAATTCTACCAATACTACTATAACAATATACAAGCACTACTGATAAATTAGATGCAAGCACAACAATTACAATTTATCATCAGATTGCTCTTTTACGTAACTGCCATATCACCAGAACTCCAAGCCAATCAGTCATTTTGATGAGCTTGGAAGAACATTCTGATAATATACAAGACACAGTTTTTACATAGTTGTATCCACTGTACATGAAATATTCTACTTTTTTATACGTTATTATTTTCCGAATTTCTAAAGAGTTACATACATATTGCTTAATAGTATAACAATATATTCTAATTTTCTTGCCTTTTTAGTTTTTGGGAGTTTAAATTTCTTTCTGTCATGATTACAAATTACAGATTGGTATATACCTTTACAGTACTAACTTCTTTTCTATTGTTTGGAATTATTTTAAATGCAGGTTTTCTTTTTTTAAAAAAAAAAACTCTATTTTACCAGTGATTTTCTGTTCTTGTGCTTAAATTTAAACAAGTTACCTTCATTTTATTGAATTTCAAAAAGTACAGTTCAAGTATAGTTTATTTTTATCAATGACAATGACATATAAAGTAAAATTTACATTTTCCTCAATTTTATTTGCATAATCTCTTTCTCTCTCTTCCGTCTACCTCCCCCTCACGAAACACACACACATACACACAGCTGAGATTGACTACAGATTTCTTTTTAATATAATTTAGTTGACTCTCATCTGATCCCACTGACTCCATAACAACTAGCCAAAAGGAATCTCCACCAATTCTTCCCTTCTCAGGCTTAGAAAGAGTTCCAGGTCGACATGCTTGGAATGCCAGGCAAACGATAAATCATAACTGGGTTTATAAGAAAATTTCAACTGACTTCAGCAAAGCCCCCAACTAAGGAGTAATAAAGAGGGCCAAAAAGCTTGTACGTAGGCCCTTTTAGAATTGTTTCTTCTATCTTGAATTCTACTGTTTTGGGTCTTAGGATCAGGTGAACATAGAGGAAGCTAAGCCTTTCCTGGAGGCATTTCTACCTGGTTGAGAGCAGATGTTAAATAAAGTCCCCAGTATTCCATTTTTCTATTAAATCACCAGAAACCTGAGTGTTATAGATGTAAATGATTGTGCAATAGCATCTGTCTGCAAAGTGATTCACTCATCTTCTGCCAATGCTGGCTCTCTAGGGTTCGGCTTGAACAAGGCAGGAGTCCCAGACCCCAGACCACTGCCAGATGCTCCACGTGTGCCTCTCCAGAGCAACATGAGATGCGACCATAAGAGTGTAGCAATGGCTGTAAGACCATCATATCTTTTTCCTTTAGTGCCTCCCAGGCCGGGGCAGAATTTTGATATACAATTCTTTGTACAGATGATAGTTTTAAAGTAAGGTCTAAAGACATTATTATGTGTGCTCCTCTTCTAAGTTTCTTGTTCACCTAGAGTGGAGGAATCTCTGTTATCAGCATGGATTCAAAACTCTCCCACCAGATGAATTATACCCTAACTAAGCACAACCCACTGATGATCACTCCATTTTACAGCACTTCAACATATAGATCTAAAATTTATATAAAATAAAAACAATCTATACAACATCTGTATCCAAAATTAATGACCAAGAACTGGGCTCAAGTCAGAGAGAACTGACTTTTATATCCCTGTTCTTGCCTCCTAGTTACAGGCCCTTGGTCAAACTTCAGTATCCTCATTTTAAAAAAAATTGAGTTTGAATTAAAGACAGTATCTGGAATTGGAAGTACTCAAGAGAAACTGGCTATTATAATTGCATTTTTTTATTATTAATAGTTCAAAATAGTCACTTTTGCATATAATACACTTTTTTCAAATAATAATGTTTCTGAAAAAAAATACATCATTTGGTCAATTTATCCTGAATAATTTTATAAGACTTGTGAAAATCAGATTAATAGTTTTCTTATATATACATTGAGATACGCCATGGGCATTATGTTCAGATCTTGTTATGCATTTGCTCAAATAAACTAACCTTCATATGTCAATTAATATTTTACCAAGAACCAATTAACATGGCAAAACAAATAGAGAAATAAAAAGTGGGTACCAGAAATTTAATGTATGTGGCAAATTATATTATTTTTCAATTATTTACTGCCTTCCCTATAAAAAGATTATATGCTTCTGCCTCATGGCTACCAGGCTTGCTCATCTTACTTACTTTGGCAATAGAAATATGTAAGTGACATAAGCCACATCTAAGCAGAAACTTGAAGAGCCATCAGGTAATTTCATCATTGCTTTTTTCCTATCTCTTCAAAAATGTTATGAAATTTCCCTTTCAATTCCGGAATTCTGAATGCAGACTTGTGAAGTATAACTCTAGTCAATTTATAATTGCAATTGTAAATATACAGGCCACTAAACAGATTTATGCATTGGAATTAAATCTTTATTGTATGAAGCCACTGATATTTAAGAATTGTTTCTTATATAGCATAATCTTAAAAAGCTGACTAGTACAGAAATAATTGTCCAGGATAAGGTACTGCAGGACAGGAATGCTAAATAGGGGAAATTTGTTTAAAGCCCCATTAAACCTCTAAATGAGAAAGAAACTTACTGGAGACTGGGAAAATGATGGCTCCCATTATGCAATAATAACTTGCTATCTGTAAATAACTTGGGAACATTCTGTTTGACTTAACTGCTATTATTTGCATTTGAAAAAGTACTATTAAATGTGTGTGCAAGATAGATAGATAGATAGATAGATAGATAGATAGATAGATAGATAGATAGGCAGACGATAAAGAAATCAGATAAGATAGATAGATGGCCCAATTGAAAGGTGAAAAAAGAATGCCCATATCTGTAACCTCTCAATTAAGGTTATGCCAATTAAAATGTTTCGGGTGGATAAAATTGCTCATAAAAAAAAGACTTGAAAGCTGTGACTCTCCTATATAAACATAATAAGCTCAAGTTACTTGTAACTAAATCTAGAGAGGTATAGATGTGTTTCAAAAAGGATTTTGTATATGCCTTCCTGAAATAATATTTTTTAAATAGCTGTAATTCTAAAAGAGCCAAAAATCTGGATTAAAAGAGACTGATCATTTGAGGCTAAAATGATCTTTGCCACCCTGATACTGTCATCATAAAGTAGGATGAGAAATCTGTTAAGTCACTAAGGCAGGCAGTGTCTCCAATGCCTTGCTTAGATGTGGCTAAGAAAGACAACAGAAAAGGAAGAACCTTCTAATAAATGAGGTCAGAGCCAAGCAGAAAAAAGGACTAAGAAACTAATTTTAAAAATAAAAATTTAGATTTTTAAAAATGGATTTTGCTAGCTTCAAAGAGAATAAAATACCTAGGAATCCAACTTACATGGGAGGTAAAGGACCTCTTCAAGGAGAACTACAAACCACTGCTCAGTGAAATAAAAGAGGACACAAACAAATGGAAGAACATACCACACTCATGGATAGGAAGAATCAATATTGTGAAAATGACCATACTGCCCAAGGTAATTTATAGATTCAATGCCATCCCCATTAAGCTACCAATGACTTTCTTCACAGAATTGGAAAAAACTGCTTTAAAGTTCATATGGAACCAAAAAAGACCCCACATGGCCAAGACAATCCTAAGCCAAAAGAACAAAGCTGGAGGCATCACGCTACCTGACTTCAAACTATACTACAAGGCTACAGTAACCAAAACAGCATGGTACTAGTACCAAAACAATGGAATAGAACAGAGCCCTCAGAAATAATACCACACATCTACAGCCATCTGATCTTTGACAAACCTGACAAAAACAAGAAATAGGGAAAGGATTCCCTATTTAATCAATGGTGCTGGGAAAATTGGCTAGCCATAAGTAGAAAGCTGAAACTGGATCCTTTCCTTACTCCTTATACGAAAATAAATTCAAGATGGATTAGAGACTTAAATGTTAGACCTAAAACCATAAAAACCCTAGAAGAAAACCTAGGCAATACCATTCAGGACATAGGCATGGGCAAGGACTTCATGTCTAAAACACCAAAAGCAATGGCAACAAAAGCCAGAATTGACTAATGGGATCTAATTAAACTAAAGAGCTTCTGCACAGCAAAAGAAACTACCATCAGAGTGAACAGGCAGCCTACAGAATGGGAGAAAATTTTTGCAATCTACTCATCTGACAAAGGGCTAATATCCAGAACCTATAAAGAACTGAATCAAATTTACAAGAAAAAAACAACCCCATCAAAAAGTGGGCAAAGGATATGAACAGACACTTCTCAAAAGAAGACATTCATACAGCCAACAGACACATGAAAAAATGCTTATCATCACTCGCCATGAGAGAAATGCAAATCAAAACCACAATGAGATACCATCTCACACCAGTTAGAATGGCAATCATTAAAAAGTCAGGAAACAACAGGTGCTGGAGAGGATGTGGAGAAATAGGAACACTTTTACACTGTTGGTGGGATTGTAAACTAGTTCAACCATTGTGGAAAACAGGGTGGCGATTCTTCAAGGATCTAGAACTAGAAATACCATTTGACCCAGCCATCCCATTACTGGGGATATACCCAAAGGATTATAAATCATGCTGCTATAAAGACACATGCACACATATGTTTATTGTGGCACTATTCACAATAGCAAAGACTTGGAATCAACCCAAATGTCCATCAGTGACAGACTGGATTAAGAAAATGTGGCACGTATACACCATGGAATACTATGCAGCCATAAAAAAGGATGAGTTCATGTTCTTTGTAGGGACATGGATGCAGCTGGAAACCATCATTCTCAGCAAACTATCGCAAGAACAGAAAACTAAATACCACATGTTCTCACTCACACGTGGGAACTGAACAATGAGATCACTTGGACACAGGAAGGGGAACATCATACAGTGGGTCCTACTGTGGGGAGGGGGTAAGGGGGAGGGATAGCATTAGGAGATATACCTCATGTAAATGACGAGTTAATGGGTGCAGCACACCAACATGGCACATGTATACATATGTAACAAACCTGCACTTTGTGCACATGTACCCTAGAACTTAAAGAATTATTTTAAAAAATTGATTTTGCTTTTAAAAAATCACCTTCTTGTAGGAGGTCTTCTCATTGTCTACCCAGTAAGATTTCAAAATTTCTATGGATCAGTGAATTCTGTATACTTCCAATTTACTACCTTCTTAAATCGATGTTGCCTTGTTTATTTTATACGTGGCCCACAATCCTACAATTGTAGGTTCACACACAGATATTTTTGTTCATGGATCTGAAAGAAAGTTTCATCAAAATATGAGATACAGATTATTACAATACTCTATTTTTAGGCCAGATGCTTTGATTGAAAACAACTTTTGATGGATATCTTTTGTAGACAGTCAGTGATTTTTAAGTAAGACTGGAAAATATATTTTTGAGATTATTAAGGAAGACTAGGATAGTTTGTTATTATTGCCATTTGTTCACTGCCCTGTCTGTGAGAATATATTTTTCTACTGAAATGATATAAAGCTTCACCATTTGACTTATTTTTCACCAGTGAAATCAGCAGTAATGCAAGCCACATCCAAGCAGAAGCCTTTAAGGTCATTATATGGTTCTGTTTTTTGTTGGTTTTTTTTTTCTCTTTTTTCTCTTCCATGGGAACATCATGTCCAAGGTACTGACAGCTCCTTAGACTGAATCAAACAATAGGAAAACTTGTGAAACACAATTTCAGCCATCCAGAAGCCAACAGTAAGAGAATTGCAGATGACCACAAAGATGATGATATAACTTAAGTAAAAAAGAAAACTTGGGTGTTTGAAGCCACGGATGTGCTAGGATCATTTTTATCACAACCCAGCCTAACAAATTGATTAATAATATGTATGAGAGGCATTGCATTTAATAAAATATGCATAGAAGAGCCATTTCAATTTTTCAAAGTGAAAAAGAATATTGCCTAATAATGATGAATTCTAGTGTGTGTAGTAGGTATCTTTTACTTGTAAATTACTAATAGATAATGTATTTCATTTGTGTATTACTAATATATAATAGCATTATGTATTTTGAACAGCCTCCTTATATTTTAATCATTTTCCACGTTATGAATCCTGCTTCTCTGGGATAGAATTCAGAACGTATCCTTTCAGTGCAGATGCAGACATGTGGCTTAAGTCCTGCAAATCAGACGCAACCACGTAAGACTTGAATTTCAAATGGAGCAATGATCTATAAAGCTTCATTCAGGAAACCTGATCTGTATCATCCTTGGAACAGAAACATCCGGTTCTTCAGAAATGGTAGTTAGTAGGATGCTTTGCATTCTGTCCTGAGTGTAAGGAGCTAAGGAGCAGATCCTCCCATGCGGTCCTACACTGTGCCTGGTTTCAAAGCTTCAGAGTCCATCTCTCTGTACCTTCCAAATGGGCTTTAATAAATCAGTTGTTTGTTTGTTTGTTTTTTTTTTTAAAGCAAGCCATAGAGAACTCTGTTGTTTAAAAGTAGGTATCCAAACAAACATATATGTGAACAGAAAAATACTGTATTTGGCTACAATTTGTACACAAGTTTAGAACGATTCATATTCCCAATGTAAATCAAAGTTTCCTGGAACATAACACTCTCCACCACCGTCAGTTACAAATCCAAGGAGAAGAACTTCATCACAAAATTGAATAGCCTTAAATTTCTTGACTATTTCTGGAAGGCGCTGCTACACATACTTATAGTTTCTTGGTTCCCACATCTCTTTTCTTAACTTGCATTCAATCTCTCTAATCTTAAGCCCTTATCACCACTTCCAAGCACTAATGCAATGACTTTCCCTGCCTCAAATTGCTTAACAAATGGATTCAACACTCACGTTGCTGCCAGGACATATCCTTTTCCTATGCAATTCAAGAACTACCCATGGACTATAGGAAAAATCTACCACAATATATTCCCAATGTACTTTTCTAGCCCCTCCTCAACAAAATTGTCTCATGCTTCCTGAACTTCAGCCACAGGAGACTTGACCTCTTAAAAATGTCCTCAATGGCATCTTATACCACAAATGTTTGTTCAGCCCACCCACAGAAACGTCTCCCACCTGGTCAGTGCTTCTCACACCTGCACATATGAAAAATTGGAGAATTAAAAAGAAATTGTCACCCTTCAAAGGAAACTCAAATACTACTCAGTAGGAAGGTTTCTCTGATCACTCTGAGGAAATTCATCACTCCTACAGCACTGTGTACCTCTCTAAGAGTGTCTATTTCTCTTTGCTTGTATTGTTGTATGTGTTTGCAGATCTCCACATCCACATTACATTTTAATTGTAAACTTCTGTCAAGTAGGAGTCATGATTGAACATCTGTAAATCCAGAGCAAGAGTAATATCTTTGTCTCTATTATACTCCAAGAGTGTGCACAATAAAACAGAATGGCTCTGAATAGAGTAGAACAGATTATATTAAACAGGATATGCATTTCCTTAAATGCTTTTCTCTGACTAAGCCACAACAGCCGCAACAAATTTTGTTTTCAGTGTGAGAGAGAAGTTTATAAAAAATGAATTAAAAATGTGCTTTGGAAAGATTAGATTATTGTGATGCCTTCAAAGGAGAAAGGACTCTTTTGCTGTGCATGTTTAGACTGTAGACCATTAAATGGCCTTGAACATTTGGAAACAGGAAAGGAGCAGTGTCCAGCTTTCTCCTTAAGTGTGGTTCCATCAATGTTTGATTATGGATTTAACTATTTGCATCATCCTAAAATAATAAACTCTCCTACACAATGTCACCTCATACAGGCTGACGGGCAAAACTATGCTCAGACCAGCACTTATTTCAACTGGGAGGAAATACTGACATAATGGATTCTAGTTGCTCAGTGAATTTGAATCATGCAGGGACAGACATATGAGTCTGGGTGGAATAAAGTGGGTAATAGTGTGATTACATACTTGACCTCTTTGCTCCAAGTAACAACTTCCCTTGACCTCTTCAAACAAAATTAATTTGTTTGAAACTAAAATATATATTGTTTATTTGGTGTAAACATTACTCAACTCTAGTGATTAGCAAAGGAATTAGAACACAATAGGTATTCAATAAAAGGTATTCAATATGGTATTCAATAAAATATAGATATTCAATATAAGTATTCAATAAAAATTTGTTAAACTTTATTGAATTGAAAATTAATTAATGCCTCATCAATTTCCCCCTACCTTGCAAGAAAAGAAAATGAAAATCGGTTGCTTTGGTTATTCTATAAGTATAATGATCTTCAACTGCCTCCTCACATTTCCAAGCCAAACTTTGTTTTTCTGATGTCAAACATACCTAATTTGTTTTAGTCAGCCAATCATCTGGCTTCACTCAAGGCGCTAACTAATTGGCTAACAATTTGACTGATAAATAGGCATGGTCATTGTTCCCTTTTATTAACCCTTTTTTTTAAACAAAGTCTTCAGCTTTGGGCTTCCCAGTCAAGCGAGGATATATATATCCTCAGTACATTTTGAACTCTATCCTTTCCAAATCAATCAGCTTACAAGCCCTTGATTTCCATAGTGCTGAAATATTAAACCTCCCTGAAATTAAACAGAGAAACCAAATGTCCAGAACCAAGAACAAGTTGGAGAAGTCTTCACAGTCTTATAATGCAAGCCATTGTTCTTTATACTAAAATCAAATGCAATGGAGAAGCAGCAGTAAGGTCTCAGGAACTTCTTTTTCCATAGGAGGAAAAAGAAGATATTAATGGTGTATCTCAGTCTGAAAGAAAGTAATATCCCTTAGGGGCAATAGACTTTTTCATGAACTTCATTTGTAATTCATCTGCTTGGCCAAATCAAAATGTAACATAGGGGAACATTCAAATAAAAAGATTATAAGCATTTGGAGAATAAAAAGAGATATTGAAAGAGTGAGGATTAATATAGGAAAGGATGAAGAAGATGGTAATTTAATGAAACAGCTGTTCCATCTTTTTTTTCCTATTCTTGAACATGAGAGTGCATACTTCTGCAAAACAGAATAATTACTGCTTTCCCTACAGTAAAACAGAATCTTTCTATGCTTATAGTTACAGAAAAATAACAAGTAGCAATTCATGTGCTTCATTCATTGTTAGATCCTAAGAGATTAATTTTCATAATTATATTCATCCTTTATTAGTTACTATAAAAACAGACCCCGATATAATAGAAATGGGGAAAAACTTCCAACTGTTCTTCATAATTATACATGAATATTAATTTTTCCAGTCTGTATAAAATAGGATTCTGCCAGAACTGACCACCAAGTGGGTAATGTTGTATCTATTCATGTAACAAAACAGAACAGTGATTCAGTAGAAATAACCACCAACAGTTCATTATGCTCAAATCTTCATTTCTTTGCAGGAATTTTTGTTGCATTTTGCTGATAATTACTAAGGAACACTGCATGTCTTGTAACTTTTTTCAATTACAAAAGAAAGGTAATCTCTGTACTTAAAGATGAGGTGAGTATCTAAAGCATCTCTGCTGTTTACAACTTCTCTGCCCCAGAGTTTCCTACACATTATATCATTCAGAAAGGGCCACATTTTAAAATCATTATATTATCTGAAAAGAAGAGCTAACTAGGTAGTAAATCCAGATATAATTGTTATCAATTCATGAACGCAGAAACCTGACACTTAGAAAAGTTACATGGGGTAAATAGCCCTAATCTTGTCATCATACTCTCAGTTATCTACAAAGATATCAGGTAATTTTGGTATTTGGGATACAGGTAAAAGAAACTTGTTTCTTTACATTTACTATTGAAGAATAAAGTTAAGGAGCCCTAAAATGTATTGTTAAAAGGGATTTTACAGATCATCTCATCCAACTTCTTCAGTTTATACATGAAGAAATCAAGGCCCAGAGAAGAGAACTGGTCTACGTAACATTGCAGGGTTGTCCATCTACATTATCAAGGATGCAAATGCAGTTATGTAAGTCTGCGACCACTGGGCTAGACTGCCTCTCACCCACTCAAATTGGCAATCATGATGACAAGAACATTAAGGTCATGTTTCTATGTGTCAATTGCCTGTAATCACACTGAACTTTTTAATCAAAAGCCTTCTTTCTCCCAAATTCCTTTTTTTGAACAATGTGCAAAGCAAACAGTGAAATTAAAAGAGAAGGCTGATCAATCAGTTACCTCCAATCATCTATTCAGGATTCGCCAAGTGACAACCAAGAGCTATGCTGACCTAATCTTTTGTCTCCATCCTCAAACCCTCTGGGGAGTCTCTCTGGCCTACTAGGTGAGTCAGCAGCCTGTTAGCATTCTACAGTGGAGGATGTATTAAGTTGGTGCCACAGTCATTGTGGTTTTGGCCATTACTTTTAATGAACGTTGGCTGGGAATATGGATGGTTTGTGCTCACTTGTTCAACCTCCTCAGAGTTGTCCTCTAAATCTGAGGTTTTCGTGGGCCCTGCATTTTATTCAGACCTGTTATATCACTAAGACAAAAAGCTTCAGAAACACATGAGCATAAACACTCCCATCAGCCATCCTGCTATCTGTCCTCCTAGACAGGAGTTCTACCTGCTCTAAGAACGGGGCTTGCCTTGGTCATTGTGTTTCCCCATCACCTACCACTATGGCTGACACTATAGCTGCACAATAAATATTTGTCTAAAAAATGAATCTGTTGGAAAGATGTCATGAATTGAGTCAAAGACCAATCTTCACTTTTTTTGTAAAATGACTCTGGCCCCAGATCTCTCTTCGGTATAACAAAACACAATGCCTTTTTATTTAAGTGGGGGAGGGTAGAGGAATGGGAGGAGGAAATTAACTTTTTTGAAATCCCTCCTGTGTGCTAGATGTTGTGCATGGTGCTCCACATGTATTATGTATCTCTTCCTCACAAGGCAACTGTTATTATCCCCAAATTACAGATGAGAAAACAGAGAAGAGATTGTTAACATATATGTAGCATTTAACAGAATAAAATCAGTGAAGTACCAATGGAGAGAGCAAGATAAACATATACAACATTCAAAGGACCAGAGCAAAATGGAAACTTCCAACATAAGTGTTCTAGGCTGGCTTTTCAAACTTTGGCCCCTGAACCAGTGATACTTGGCCCACTTTGAATATATAAAAGGTCAAGAGAGTGAAGCGAGAGTGAGTTTGAAGAGAGTAGCTGCCAGCTCAGAATTATGTGGGTGCCACCATTTCACATTTGGCCAAACCTGAGAACCCTTGCTAGGTCTCCCTGTAGAGCTTCAGGTAAGTCTACGAGTGTTTGGTAGGGATGGGAGGCTGAGATCTGACCCTTGCTTGGAAGCTTGGAGGGAAGGATAGTGGGTGGGCAAGCTGTGTTGCCAGCTGAGCTTTGGTCAGGTGCATTTAGAAAGAAATCACACTTCCCTCTAAAGAGTTGCTATAAAGATGATGCATGCTTTCCAGGGAGCAGCTTTGTGGGCCTTGAGAGAGAGAACGCTGACCTGGAGCCTTTTTAAAAAAAAAAAAAAAAAAAAAGTTCTGCACAGGAGAGTCTCCTAGGAGTATTGTATTTGCAAAAGTGAAAGTGACTGTGGCAAGATCTCCTGAAGAATCAGGGAATGAAAGGAAGCAACCCTCCAAGGAATACAGCCTTCAGGATGGAGAAGCTGCAGTCAGAAGCCTTCAGAAGTGACACAGAAAAGTTTACAAAAGCACAGAGAGAGCGAGCAAGAAAGAGAGAGGGAGAGAGTGCCACCCACATGTTCACAAGGCCAGAGAAGGCAAGGTCATGTTCTTGAAACCACCTTTGCAAAAATTATAATAAGAAATTGTGACAGTGAAAGAGATCTGACCTAACTGACTCCCTCTTGCTTCTAACCTCCAAGCTGTCGTTCCTGGGTATAGGCTGAAATTTCTTCCTGAAATTTCGACCTTGGGAAGAAATTTAGTTTGTACTTTAACTTTGAAAAAAAAAAAAAAGACAATAACCCTTTCCCAAAATAAACCCCTTTCTTCCCTGGGACCAGTTTGCCTTTGTAGGACTAACAAATTAGCTACAACTTTAGAAATTATGTTTAGGAGCCATGCAGCCTCTGGCTGCAAGACTCTGAACAAATCGCTCCTGGGAATAACAGTGCTGCTGTAAAAGCTAAGATCAGTGCTTGAGATATTTTGCAGACCCTGCATCCCAGTGCACCAGCTGACCCCACCCAGACAAGTAAACTGGCTCAATTAGTTCTGCAATCCCACCCAGGAACAAAAGACATGAAGAAAAACTCATTTCGACCCCCTGTGATTTCATCCCCCACCCAACCAATCATCACTTCCCACTTCCCATGCCCCTACCCGCCAAATTATCATTAAAAACCTCAATCACTCAGTTTTCTGGGAGACTGATTCGAGTAATAACAAAACGTCACCTGGCTCTGCATGAATTACTCTTTCCATATTGCAATTCCCCTGTCTTGATAAATCAGCCCTGTTTAGGCAGCGGGCAAGGTGAACCTGTTGGGCGGTTACATTCTGAGAGCATCGATTCAAGATTTAATTCTCTTTCCTTTTCTCCTCCTCTTTTCCCCATTGTTCTTATTTAGACGGACTTGTCAGTGGAATGCAGGTAGAAAAGACAGAGCAGCTGCACACTGATGGCAAGCTGGCAAATTGCCAGACACAAGTGGGCTCTGGCTTGAAGGAAGGATTTTTTAAATTATTTTCTGGGCTTAAAAATATATTTTTTGAAATTGAATTCCGTTTACACAGTTTTCAGATTTTTCCATAAGTTATTGGGGTACAGGGGTGCTACTTGGTTACATGAATAAGTTCTTTAGTGGTGATTTGAGAGATCCTGGTGTACCCATCACCAGAGTAGTATATACCACACCACATATGTTGTCTTTTATCCCTGCCCCCCTCCCATAAGAATGATACAATGTTCATACTTTGAAGTGATATTAGAACATTCCAGGTGACTTGCAAGTTGTGAATGTTGTCTTTTTCCCTTTCGGTTTCAGGAGCAACGTCATAACATCCTTCTCTGTCTGTCATAATGCTGGTGCCATGTGGATTGTTAATGCCACAATTCCACCTTAAATACCAAGATGCTCCAGGGACCCTGGTACCATCTAAACACACCTGAGCCCAGCCTGGCTCCTACCACCTGCCAATTATTTCCTATAATGTGGGAAGATTTAGAAGCCAATACCTAAGGGAAGAGGGTAGATAATGTAAGATACAGTGGTATGATGAGGGAAACTGCTCCCTCCAAAATAAGGGAAATAAAATTGCCTGGCATCAAGAGCCAAGGAAGTGCCCCAACATAAAAGTGCAGCACACTGGAGTCAGGCTTCAGGTGCCTCTCAGCTGAGAGGAAAAAAGAAATAGCAAGATGTCTAAGTGTATGGAAAACATTTTGGTAGCTAAATTACTTAGGTACTGACATTTGAAAAAGAAACACTATGACTTATTCAAAGGTCCATGACATTGGTAATTTTCCAAACCATTGGGGTAGAAGTATACCAAGGGTCACTTGAGAACCCACATGAGTGTTCTATGTGCCTGATACATGTTAGATATTTGATATTTGTTGAATAGATGAATGGGTCTAAATCTGTCAATTACCATAATAATATTACTTTCCACTGCAATATAATGTCTAGTTGTTTTTTATTTATTTTTTTTGAGACGGGGTTTCGCTCCTGTTGCCCAGGCTGGAATGCAATGGCACAATCTCGGCTCAATGCAACCTCTATCTCCTGGGTTCAAGCGATTCTCCTGCCTCAGCCTCCCAAGCGGCTGTGATTACAGGCATGTGCCACCACGCCCGGCTAATTTTGTATTTTTAGTAGAGACAAGGGTTCTCCATGTTGGTCAGTTTGGTCTTGAACTCCCAACCTCAGGTGATCCACCCACCTCAGTTTCCCAAAGTGCTGGGATTACAGGCATGAGCCACCACGCCTGGTCTAGTTTTTATTTTTTTGTTTCTTTTTTGCTTTATTGTTCCTGTTCTTATTTTTCATAGCTTAAAAGACAAAATACCGTGCTTAAAGTGGCCTTAAAATCCTCGGCCTTGAAACAGAAGAAGAAAATGCCATACCAGCAATAACCTGAGAAATAAGGAAACAGCTGGGCATGAGAAAATTAAACTTCCAGAATGCTGATCAAACTTTCCTTGCAAATAATAAGTAGAGGAAAGACTGGAAGAAATGAAGGCATGGGGGCTATGAGAACTTCCCTTCAGATACCCAATGGAGAGGAGCCAGTGAGTTAACCGCCCCAGCAGCAAAGCTCTGAAGCCCTTCAGAGAACTTGCACAGGCTGCTTCCAGTCTTAGTCGAGCAGCAGGAACATGAAGGAAGGCCCATTCTTGGAGGTCCTGGGTCTGGGGCAAACCACTCCCTCTAAGACTTCCCTTTCACCTTGCTGAGCTTTCTTAGAACTGCATCGCTGCCTTAGATTCCTCCTCACAGTTGCCCCCACCTCCCGCTCTCCTTCCCTTCAGGGCATTTGTCCTCCTAAGGCTCTTTCAAGTCTGATCCTGAATTACCAACTAACTGCCTCTCTGAGGAGCTAGGGTATATGAGGGTGTGTGTGCCTAGTCTACCCATTCACTAAGCGACCAGCGACCACCCGTGGTATCCCTGCAAGAATGAGACCCAGGGCCGGGCATGGTGGCTCACACCTGTAACCCCAGCACTTTGGGAGACCGAAGTGGGTGGATCACCTGAGGTCAAGAGTTCAAGACCAGCCTGACCAATATGGTGAAACCCCATCTCTACTAAAACTACAAAAATTAGACAGGCGTGGTGGCGTGCACTTGTAGTCCCAGCTACTTGGGCGGTTGAGACAGGAGAACTGTTTGAACCCAGGAGGCGGAGGTTGTAGTGAAATGAGATCATGCGATTGCACTCCAGCCTGGGTGACAAGAGACCCATCTGGGGGAAAAAAAAAAAAAATCCATGTTTTTTCATGTCAAATTCAGGATTTTTAAATATTGGTTCAAATTTTTCTTAAATATGATATTCAAGCCAAGCAATACTCCTGCCGTCTAGGTTCTCCCATAGGCAGCCAGCTTGCAGCCTCCACTCCATACTGTGACTATCCATGTAGAGTTTTTAATCAACTGTACTAGGATTTGCCTTATTCTCCTTTTCACTGATGTCCTAGGCACGAACTCCCACAAAACCTCGAACTGAAGATGGGCAAGGAGACCTCTCAGTATTTAGAGAACACCCAAGACATAGATATGGCCCGAAGATGGATGTAGCAACTTCTCAGAACAGATACTTGGAAAGCCCAGTTGTCTTTAAACCAAAAGCAACAGAGTAAATACCCATTTTTCCTCCCTGAGTTCAAAGACACAGTTTAGACAGTTTTGCCTCTATCAGGTGCTATGGCTGACCTAGTGTTTAAATGTACTTTCAGTTGGCCTTTGAAATTTGAGAAGGTCGTATAGTACATTTGCCATAAAGTCTTTGCTTAACCTGGAGAACAAGTCTTTAATGGCAGCCCAATATCCTTGGGACAGCTGCTGTAAGCTTTTTTAGTAAATCACTGCTGCTTATGAGTTTAAATTTTATTATGGTCCAGTTAGTCCTCATCAGTATGAGAAAGTCTGATTTATTTGGTTTTCAGATTTACAGTTTCTGTCTTACTAGAAGACAAAATCACTATTTTATTTGCCCTCCACACAAGGTCAGTAATTGGAACTCCCCAAATACACATTCATTTTAGTTCTTCAGAGAAAGTTACAAAACATAATTAAAATGGATTCCTTAGACCACATTTGTGGTGAGATTGCAATGATGGACATGAATGAATGAAATTCTCTCTCTCCAAGCTCAGAAACATCCTCTGGTTTCTGCTGTGTATTCTTCAGAGACAATTGAACCCTAAGGAATGTAAGTACAGGCCATGTCGTTTTAATCAGTAATAAAAGAGTCTCACATTGTCTAGTTCTTTCCTGCTTTACTCAACAACACTGTTGAACTTCATTTGGATTTTCATTTCTTAATTTCAGAGTGTGATGCCAAGATTGCTAGAACATTTCAGCTGGTAAGAATTGGTATAACCCTAAAGGGGATTCCTCTTTTTCCAGCTACTTTACAACATACACTTATTTTTCTCAACAAAATCCACACAACTGCTTAAATCTTTTTTCCATAATCTCCCTATCTGTAGTAGGCTTTGAGACTTAAGAGTTCAGCATCACACTTCTATTTTTCAGCTAAAATTCTAGGTGTAGAATCATATACCAGAAAACTTAAATCATTCTATCCATAGATTAATGGAAAGAGGCTTGATTCACTGTCCAGGGACCTGGATTGCTGCTACAATCCTGCCTTTAACATATGATTCCAAGAAGTAAGAAATTACCTCTCAGCCTTTTTCTCATCTACATAATACCATGGTTGCACCACGGGTAAACCTAGGTTTTATGAAGCCTGAAGTATATACATTTTGGGAACCCTTTATAAGGAAAATGAATTCAAAATTATGAGCCCGAATTGGATATTTAAAAAAATATTTACAGTAAGAAATTAGTAATTATATCAAATTACTAATTTTAAAAGGTTGACAAATACCACAGACCTGAAAATAGGGAAAATTAAAATAGCATTTATGTTAATTAGCTGCCTGGCACATCTCTATATTTATTTGCATACATATATATATGGAGGGGGAGAGAGAGAGAGAGAGAGGGGCGGGGAGACTGACTCACTCTGTCACCCATGCTGGAGTGTAGTGGCGCAGTCTCAGCTCACTGCAACCTCCACCTCCCAGGTTCAAACGATTCTTCTGCCTCAGCCTACTAAGTAACTGGGATTACAGACACCTGCCACCACACCCGGCTAATCTTTGTATTTTTAATAGAGACAGGGTTTATCATGTTGACCAGGCTGGTCTCAAACTCCTGACCTCAGATGATCCACCAACCTCGGCCTCCCAAAGTGCTGGGAGTACAGCTGTGAGCCACGGGGCCCCGCCTGCCTGTATATTTTGGCTGCACACTCTTGAGTGCTTCTTCACTTGACAATAATTTATAACTGTCTACAGAGAGAAGAGAAAAAAAATTGGTCTCTCCTTTAGTATGGTTGATCAAAATTTGTTTTGTATTGTTTATAGATTAGAAATATTCCTTTTAGTTTCACAACCTATTACTGGTAATTTCACGTAAACATTTAGTATCTTGCCAAATTTATGGAAAATCTCTATCCTGTCTTTCTACATAAGCTGTAAGATTCAGTAGAATTCTCTATAGACAAACTCCTGCCTCCATATATTTGCAATTTTGTTTCTTTTCCACTAACATGTGCAAAAATCTCATACTTCTAATGCCAAATGCCATAGACCCATTCATGATGCAGCAATATTCCTGGCACCTCTGTGACATGACCTTGGTTGAGTCAGAAAGATAGTTGGTAAAAATATTCCTGAAAACCATTTTTATAGATATGGCTAGCAATAATTTAACAGTACATGGAAGAAACTAGAAACCACATAAATGTAGCTCATTAAATCCAAACTTTAAATATATCTTACTTTTTCAAGTTTTATGAAGACACATAACCCTGTGAACATGATCCTCCCAGGATGTTGGAAAGACCCACTTGTAAGTGAGGCGTCCTAAAGCTTAAGCTTCAGTATCATCACAGTAAATCCATTTCCATCTCAAACCTTCCTAATCCCAAAGATGGTTCTGAAAAATTAAAATCGCTAAAATTGAACCCAGTATGTTCGCTTTATCAAAAGAAGAGGAGGAGGCAGAAAAAGCAGTGAAGCAGAAGAGTAAAAGCACAGACATATGGTTTAAATTATATTGAGTTTATTCACTGATTTCAGTCACTTCTATACCATTTTTATATACCACAAACAAAAGTTGATTTTAGAGCCCTCTTATCTATTAAATTAGGTAAAGGTAGAAGCTGCTGTCTTACTGTTTAAGGATTGAGTTGACCCAGTTCTGAATTTAATGTGGATATGGCTTACATTTGGTAATTTCATATTAGTCACTAACATTTCAAACAGCAATTCTGAATCAGATTGAGTTTAAGAACAGGTGTCAGTCTGGCAAAGAAAATTTTGGGGATTTTTGTTAAGTTTTTTTTTCTCATCATTGAAATTTATAATACAAATATTGTAGTAATCTCAAAATTGATCCTAGATCATAACACAATCATAAGTTGAATTACTTTGTTAAGGAAACTTTATTAACCAATGAGGCATGTGATCTTTATTCATTCAACAAACTTTATTAACACATATTATGTGACTGGCACTGCACCAGGCAGAAGCATGCGTACAATTTGTGACGCTGACAGTCTTTCTCCCCAGTTCTCTGGGCATGTTGATTCTATCCTTGCCTGTCTTCAAGTTCTGAATTGGTTGGTGAAGAAAAATAACTGAAACTAAGATGCATCCCTGCTGCCCTGTGATTTTCCCTCCAGGGGAACCTGAAATCAAAACACCTGGCTTCAAAGGCCTCCTCTGCTTTCTACTGCCTGCGTGAATTAGGTTGGTGGTCTTCAAAATGTTTTACCTACATGCTCCCTAAAACACATGTATTTAGGTTGATGTCTCAATTTTTTTAAATCAAAAGTTTAAATAGGTATATTGTATGTGACTTTTGGTGTATTATAAATTTTGATATTTTAAAATAATATGATTAATCACTCTTTTAAATATGCCCAGTAAATCTAAATACCATAGGGATACATACTTGCCATCAATTTTTTTTAAAATATATAAACAAGATCTTCCTTAACAGGAATTTTATCTCATTTCTTTTTCTCCTTGAACTTATTTTCCATCCCCCCGACCAATACACACACACACACACACACACACACACACACACACACACAGTATGCTGGTATAACATATTTTTATATTTAAAAGATCATCTTACCATATTTTTTTCTATAGCAAAAATATTTATAAAAATATAAAACGATAATTTTAGGTTTTAAGTAGTAAGAAATTTCTTCTGGAAAGTATCATAAAGGCACTAGTCCACAATTTAAAAAAACAAGTATGTTAACATTTTTGAAACTCATCAAACAAAAAATTTGTGGAAGTTTGTCTGTTAATGAGCTGAGTTTTTATTTGTTTTTGCAATTAGCTCATTAGGGCTGAGTATGACTTAATACTAGAATAAGATTATTTTGAGTCTCACATCTACTCCTGTTTCTCATTTTTATAGGTGTAAATTCTCAGATAACACAATAAATAGAATGAGATGTGACAAATTTTCTATAGCAATATCATCTCCTTTTTTTGAATTTCCTCCAAGTTAAATGCCAAAATTGATATAGTGATTTATCATTTACCACTTAAAATTATTTTCATTAGTTTCTCAACTGAAAACTTAGTTATTTCTTCCTTTGATTTTGTTGAAAGTCAAAAACTGGAAAGGATCTGACCTGCAACGTGATTTGTTATCCAGTCATTAAAGTTATTCATTTTCTGGGAAATACACCAGAAAGATATTACCAAGTCTCATTAAATGACTCTTGGTCTTTCACACAGTGGAACCCCATTTAACCCAATGTCCTCAGAAAGGTTTAAGAAACTCAAAATATTGCTATTTTCAGTACACTTCTGGCAATATTATTTTTAATAAAATGCTTTTGTCTCATCATGTGGCTTAAATATACTTTCCTCAAAACCTGTGTGCTACCATTGAACTCACTCAGCTTATGAAAAATATCCATTAATAACCTAACTGGCAAAGGCAGCCCTCATTGTCTAACCAATTTATTGATTCCAGACTCACTTTCTACAAGGAAATGCCTCACTTTAGTTATTGACTCAAATAAATGTACTGTGTCCCTATGACAATCAGCAAACATCTAAATTATATTTCTAAGACAAATAGACAAACTATGGCACTTTGCCATGCTTTTTCTCTTCAGTGGTTTTCTTTTTGCTTTATGTTCATGAAACTCCCTCCCAAGAACAATGAATTTTTGACAATAGCCAGACACAGTACACTAACAAAATGAGAAAGCCATTTAATGCTAACGGATTATAAGTGTCCTTGAGCCATGACAATGTAAGTTGAAGACTAGTACAGTCATTCTGGACGAAATCTGGCATAATTTAGTTACATTACATAGACATTCACTCTGTGACTCAGAATTTCCACTCTTGGATCTATATCCCAAAGATATTGTCACCTGTAATGGAAACATCGGAGAATGTGTACCACAGTGTTGTGTATGGGAGGGAGTTGGAGGCTACCAGATTACCTGGCACTAGGAATGTGAATAGATATGTGGTAAAAGGTCATAATCCAATGAACAGATCTTAAAATCATTGTGCTTGTGAAAAACAATAAGCAGAACACACATATTTCACAACATATTTATATAAACTAAAAATACCTCCACATTAGGCAATACCTATTTTGCAGAATGCACATACAAGGTGATAGACATTAAATGCATCAGAATTATTGAACTGTAATGTATTGATGCTAATGTATTAAATACTAATAAATATTTTAAATAATTCATAAATATATGCAATATGGTCATAATTCTGCCTTCAGATACAGCTCCACCTTAAAAAGGACAAACGCAGTTGATATTTAAGGGTATTCTATCCTCCTTCCTTTAGTCATTCCAGGCAGGTTGATTAGGGAAGACTGTATTGGTCTGCTGTTTTTGCATTGCTATACAGAAATACCTGAAGCTGGGTAATTTATAAAGAAAAGAGGTTTCATTTGGCTCATGATTCTGCAGGCTGTACAGGAAGTATGGCGTTGTATCTGCTCCTGGTGAGGCCTCAGGAAGTCTCCAATCATAGTGGAAGGTGAAGGGGGAGCAGACGTTACACGGTAAGGGAAGGGGACAGAGAAATACATGGTAGGTATCACAGTCTTTCAAACATCCAGATCTCCTGTGAACTCAGAATGAGTACTCACTCATCACCAAGGGGATGTTGCTAAGCCATTCATGAAAGATCCATCCCCATGATCCAACATCTCCCACCAGGTCCTACCTCTAACATTGGGAATCACATTTCAACATAAGAGTTGGAGGGTACAAACATCCAAACTATGTCAAAGATGTTTTAATGTAAAATAAATTATCCCAGGGGAAGAAAGAATCTGCTCCTTTTAAAATAATGGATTTGGTCTTTGAAGAAAAACAAAAGGGAGTTGAGTGAAGAAAATCTAGCTTTCAATTAGTGAAAACAATGAGGCTCTAGTGGAAGGACTAAGAATTTGGCCAAGGACTGTCCCTCCCCTTCTATCATCCTCTAATCCTGCTATCACCTCCTCTTATTTCCTTTTATGTATTTCCACTCCATGATCACTTCATCAGAGATGTTTGAGAAAAATACAAGTGGCTAATTAACAAAAGAAAAGATGTTAAACCTCCAGGGGATTTATGGAAATGGTAATTAAAACATAAATAATATTTCCTGAAAAGATTTAAATGGAGTGTGCTTTAGAAAGAAGGATAGGCAGATACAGATTTGATTCTGAATTTTAATTCACTCTACAACTTTCCAGTTGCATCTCAAGATACAAATGATTAAGCATACAGATTTTAAAATATAAAACAAAATATAAAATAGAATTTTAATTCATTATACAACTTTTCAGTTGTATCTCAAGATACAAATGATTAAGCATATAGATTTTAAAATATAAAACAAACGGTGTAACAACAACAAAACAGTATTTAGTTGTATTGAAATAGACTGTTATACTAATAGACTGAAAACACTATAGAACCAGCATTGCAATAGTATAACCCCTAGTGATTTTAAGACAGGATATATTGCTTCCAAATCATGGATAATAGAAACTGG
The DNA here is from genome assembly GCF_049350105.2 of Macaca mulatta. Lineage (NCBI taxonomy): Eukaryota > Metazoa > Chordata > Mammalia > Primates > Cercopithecidae > Macaca > Macaca mulatta. The sequence continues at coordinate 131,391,676 of NC_133413.1, read as the reverse complement.
GGGAGAAACAAATAAAAACTCATCAATTCATTAGAGTACAGTAAAAAAAAATAAGTTTCCGTGTTAAAATTAGAGGTATCAAAGAATAAAATATTTGAACAGATAAATTACAAAAGAAGATGTACAAATGGCCAATAAGCACATGAGAAACTATTCAACATTATTAGTCATCAGAGAAATAAAATTTAAAAATAATTAGAAACTGCTATACACCCTCCGGAATGGCCCCAAGTGAAAAGACTAACACTAATGCTGGCAAGGACGTAGACAATCTGAACTCTCAAACATTGTTGGTGGGAGGGTCAAATTATACAGCCAATTTGGAAAAAATATCTAGCAGTTTTTCTGAAAACTTAACATGTACTTCCTCTATGACTTTAGGTATTAACTCCTAAATGTTTACCCAAGAGAAATGAAAGCATATGTCTACAAAAATCGTAACATATTTATTCATAATTTCCAAGAACTGGAAATAGCCTGTATCCATTAATAAGAAACAGGTAAATAAATTGTAGTACATTCAAACAATGAAGTGCTACTCTGCAACAATAAGAAATGAACTATCAGATAAATGGAATAAATTGGCTAAATCTTAGAAATGTTATGCTGAGTGAAAGGAGCCTCAGGCAGAATTAAATACTACATGATCCCATTCATATGAAGTTCTAAAACAGCAAAATAAAAACCTGTAATGAAAAAATTCAGAAATGATCATCTCTTGAGTGACTGAAGGTTGGGCTTAGCTGTGAAAGGACACAAAGGAGCTTTCTGGAATGATGGTTATGACTTGGTGGGCTTCGGGGGACAGTTTTATATGTTATATGTTGATCTTAATTCACCAAATAGCATGCTTAAGATTTGTGCACTTCACTGTATTTAAATCTTATGTCAAAATATAGAATGAAAAACCAAAATTGAATTTATTTCAGGATTTGTATGCAGAAGTGCTTAGTGCTAATGTATTGATGACCCAAACTTACATTGGGGTGTGTTTTCAAAAATGGTAAATTGATGTGTGGATATAGGCATGGAGAGGTGAATAGATACATGATTAATCAAATATAGAAATAGGTTAAGATACAGGAGATTAGGGGATATCTAGATTAAATATGGCAAAGTGTTAAATCTGGATAGTAGCAGGCACCAGAGGGTGTCTTATGTTATTTTTTGTGTACTTGTATTTTCCTACATTCTTGAGTTATTTTATAATTACAAATATATATGCTAAACCATGTGTTACTTAAGTGCTGTACAAAAAACCTGTGTAAATGTGGAGTCAGAGACCCTCTACAACCACTCTGCAGTCCCCATCCCTGGACATCCCAAGGTGAATATAGAAACTACAAAAATTCTATGCTGTTTTGTCTGTTAACTTTGTAGGTGTGTTGATAGGTGTGTATGCTTAATTAAACTGCATAAGACAGAGTGGCAAAAGTATAAACATATCAGTTCTTGAGTAGAAGGCACTTTTATTCCTCAAATGAATTTCCTCCCTCCCCTCTCAAAGGATTACACAGCCCCATTCATTATCATGTGTCTTGCTCTGACCAAAGCATTTGAGCGGGCATGACATCTGCCACCTCCAAGGGAGAGTGTTGTGGGCTGAATGTGTCCTCCCAAAATGTATATGATAAAACCTTAACCCCCAGTACATCAGAGTGTGACTGTATTTGGAGACAGGGCATTTAAAGAAGTGATTAAATTAAATGGAGACCATTAGAGGGTACCCCCACCTAATCTGATTAGTGTCCTTAGGAGAAGAGGAAATTTGGACACACACAGAGACGCCAGGGAGGAGCCGGCATAGAAGAAAGATTATGTGAAGACAGGGAGAAGGTGCCCATCAGCAAGCCAAGGGGAAAGGCCTCAGGAGGGACAATCCTGCTGACAACTTGATTTTGAACTGCTAGCCTCCAGAACTGTTAAGACAAGAACAAGAACTTCATGTTCCATAACTCCTGGAAGGAGCTGAGTAACTCCAGTTATTCCTTCAACCCAGAAGTGAAAGCTAGGTCACATCAGTTGCAAACATGTAACATGAGAATAAATGCTTGTTGTCAGAAACCTTCATACACACACAACAGGATGTGTGTGAATATTCATAGCAGAAGTTAAGTGGGGCCAAATTTTACAGATTTGACATTATAGTGCAGGAACAATGATTTTGCAGCCCTGTCAGCTAGCTCGTTTTGTACACAGTCATTGGTGAATTGCACTTTGCAATACAAAATAAAGCTTATTTTTCGGTGCCTTCCATAGGAGAACAATTTGGCTCCGTGATACAAACTGCTGCAAATGACACATTGCCAAAAAGTTAAAGTTATTAAGCTTTTCTTTTGCCTCATCACAACCAAAATAAAGGCATCCTAGACTCAAAACAATAAGAAATTTTCTTCTCTCAGCCTCTCCAGTAGCTAGGACTACATCAGGCCCAGCTACCTATTTTTTTTTTTTTTTTTTTTTTTTTTTTTTTTTTTTTGTGGTAGAGACAAGGTCTACTATGTTACAGCTCGAGCTGGTCTTGAACTCCTGGCATCAAGGGATCCTCCTGCCTCAGCCTCGCAAAATGCTGGCATTGCAGGCATGAGCCACTGTGCCCAGCCAGGAATTTTCTTTTAAAAGTATTCTTGAAAAGCCTGTTCTTTTAAAGTTTGATTTGAATGAACAAAATGTATTTTGGTATATTTTCTTCTAATCCCTTTTCTCCAATACTTGCAGGTTGTATTTTATAATAATGAATGTACATTTATATTTCAATGGACTGTTACAATTTTAACAAATAAAAAACTTTTTTCCTTGCCCTTGAAAGTCTTGAAGCCTGGGCCCAAGATGTCTACCTTAGAAGCTTTAGGGATGAGTTTGAAGGCTTTCCAACTCTTAATATTTTGAGACAGCTAAATTGATATTATATTTTTACATGTGAATAATTTCTAAATTTTTGTTTAAAATATTCATATATCAAATTAAATAATTAAAACTTAAGTGAAGTTCTCAGGGGTTAAGTGTTTATCATTAAGAACACTAATAAAATAATTTTACAAAGTTTAAAATTAAGATACAATATTATTTGGTTTTTATAATTTAGATTTTATATACATTTTTGATTCAAAAGTAATAAATTTCACCAATTTTTCTAGCCAAAATACTCTCAATGTTCATATTAAATGAAAACTTTTATATTTTAAAAATATTTTAAAGTTCTTAATCATATTTAACGTAGAATCAACATACTTCTAAATCTTTAAAATGACAATTTTAATTTTTTAATAATGATATACATTTTATTTCAGTGAGCTTTTAACATTTCAGCAAGTAGAGCTCTTAAGATTTTTTCCATATAGCTTGTTTTTTGATACTAAAACATTAAATAATCAGCCATTAATATTTAGAATACTCAGATATTGACAATAAATTCAAATGTCAATGTTGGTCCATCACCCAAATGCCATAAGCACTCATGCTCCAGGGAAGGCCAACAGAAAGTTTTCTGATAGGAGTCCTGTGACTCTTCCCCTGAAAGCTTCCTCCAAGCATAGGAGCCTATTCAACTCGTGCACAAGGTAGGCCACAAGGGTTGAAATGTTAAGATACCCTCCACACCCTCAGAAAGTCCTCCATCAACAATTGATGGGTTTTGGTGGACAAATGCCTCAGCTACTCACATTTCAGCTGGGGTTACTCTGAGGTGTGGTCTACTCTGTCCACCAGAGGTCTACACTGCAATTGAGATCTAGTTACCATAATAACAGATTCAATAATATACCTTTACTGGCTTTCTTCCTTTTCTTGTATCATTTCCCACCCACCAACTAGTGTTTCATAGACTCACCTCACAAATAACTCACATCCTTTTCTCAGGGTCGGCTTTGCATAATCATGTGATTGTACAAACTTCGGGAACACCAGAAATGGTATCGAAGAGGCCATTTGGCTCTTCAGCCTTTCAAAACCCAAGGACAAAGATAAAGTCCAATATCAGATTTTTACTGAATCACCAAGAACAAAACTGAACGAGAAAACCATGTGGTTATATGCTGTCCACAAAAGACATTCCAAACAGTATGACATGGAAAGATGGAAAGCAAACAGATTGAAAAGAATGTTCTAATAAAAAGTGGTTTAAAAAAACAGACACGATAATATTAATAGAAATGAAAAACCTTCAGGTTAATCAGAGAATTTTTTTTAATTCACTATAATGCTTTAATCCCTGAAGATGACACTATAACTCAAGAACTGATATATACTTAGTCATGAAGCATCTAAATATTTAAAACACATGTTAAAAATGTAATTTTAAAATGTTTCATATCTATAGTCAAATAAAGAAATTTAAACATTAGTTTCACATAAATGAATAAATTATGAAGGAAATCATGAAGATAACATTAATAAGCTGGATTTAATGGAGATATATACATATATGTATTTTATTCAACTAAGCCTAGATCTGTTTTTACTCAGACATAGTCAGAAAAAAAATAAATGTGAATTAGGCCACAAAAAGGTTTTAACAATTTCAAAAAGGCAGAAATTACACTAGCCACATCTTCTAATCACTATATAATAAAACTAAAAGTGAACAAAAGTAAAATATATACACATAGTCATAAATTTTAAAACATCTTTCTAAGTATTTTTCATTAAAGAGAAAATGAATTGAAATTAAAACCACTTAGGCATATTCCAAAAATGGGATAATTCAAATGAAAAGTGCTGTAACACATGAAATTAGTCCTTAATAGTCTTGTTAGAACAAAATAAATTTTGAAGTAAAATATTCCAATACATAAAGCTATAAAAAATATTTTTAATATGGAAAAAATAATTAATACATATAAAAGAAATAATGCTATTTGTTAAAAAGGAACATATTCCATTGTGACAAAGTTATAAAAGTTTCCAGAAGACATTTAACCAAAATGTCTCCCAGGCCAAAAAACGCCCTCTTCACTACTTAGGTTTTTATAAATCGTATTTCCAAGCCATAAACCAGAAGCAGTTTGCGAGTTTGGTAAGTTGCTATGTGGAATTCTTTATTTCCCTTGTTAACACCCCACCAGCACAATCACCAGCACCACTGCCGCCGCCACCGCCACCTCCATCCTCTAGGATACTAGCTAACGCCACATTCCTACTAAGCCTTGCTCAGATTAGCAGTAGGGATGAAAAAGCCCTAACAAACTCACCCCTTTGAAAGCCACCAGCTTCAGGTCTACAAAGGTTGACTCTCCCATTTTAGTCTTAAAGTTTTTAAACTTGTATCATTTGTATTTCTATGTAAGAAATCCCAAACTCAGTGACTTAAAATAACCATTTATTGTTTATCACAATTCTGTTCTTTGTGCAATTCTCCTCACTTCACCTGGCCCACTCATGCAGTTGAGTTACCTTCAGGGGAAGGGTCAGTGGGCTTGAAGTTTCACTTGTTGTTGGCTGGGGTGACTTGATTTTCCTCCATGTGGCCTCCCATCATCCAGGAGACTAGAATTAGCTTCCTTAAATGGCAGCCTTAGGACAGAATTCCAAGAAGACAAAAATATATGCTGCATGGTCTCTTGAAAACTAGGCTCTGGAACCAGCAAATGTCACTTCAGTCGCATTCTATTGGTGAAGGCAAAACACCAAGCTAGCCCAGGTGGAAGAAGTAGGGTTATGGTTGTTACCTCTTAAAGGAAAGAGCTGCAAAATAGTGTGGCCATTTTTTTCAATCTACCATAAACTCAACTTTATCTCTGGAGCTGGAACCAGCTACATGCTCATCAATCCTACATCCACTTCCTGGACACGAAACAGAAGAGCATTTCTGAGTCTCTTTGTAGGCAAGTTGAGTCCAAGCGCACGGATTCATGGCACTTTCAGGTGCAGCATTAAACTCCCTGGGCAATACTCTGTGCTGTGTCTTCCACTGTGCCAGCAACAGTGATGGTATGAGCTGAAAATGGCACCATCACAAAATAAGAGAAACATGGGTCCCTGAGGCATTTTTTTTTTTTTAAAGAAAAGCCATCTGATTTTCATTAGCCTTTGACATGAATGAGAAATAAGCTCTTAGTGCATTTAACCACTGAGATTCAAACACACCACAATTGAATATACCCTAATCAGCCTTTGAGAACTGAAAAAATGAACTCAAATAATGCAATGTAGGACATGGCGAAAAGCTGGTAGTAGAGAGTTTCTTGCTGCTGTTTTTGTTGGGAAATGGGGGAAAAAATTCACCTCATTTTGTGCCATGTTAGCAGTCTTCTACTTACTAGCACATCTTTCCTATGATATTCATTAGTCTTTTAGGCTCTGTTAGTTCCAAAGAAAACATAAATGAAGAGACTTCCTACTGTGGCAGAAATTTGCTTGCACAGTAGATACATGTCTTATGATTCAATCCACAACTAGACTACTGATATTCACAGGGAAGAGGTTACTACTAGGAGCAAATACAAACATTTAGGGGCGGCGGGGGGCGGGGTGAGTTCATGACTAACTTAGAAAAACACTACCTTTAAGATAGTGTCCAAAGTTAATTTTCTTTCACTCTAATTATTTCTCATTCCTTAGATAAGTGCTTCTCTATTGGCACAACACTTATAGAATTTCACCCCTGAAAGACCTTGCCAGCTTCCTAAAATGCTAGTTTTTCCTTTGTTTCAACTCAGCCATATGATAAAATATTAAGTGGGTCACTGGGAGATTTTTTAACCCATTTTCTAGAGTAAGAACTCCTCCAAGTGTTTTAAAGATGTAAACCTGTTCCTTTTCATCTCTGGCAACAAGGCTGATGATGAGAAAAACCTTCCCAGACCAGGATGATCCATCCAAGATTTATTTATTTTTCCATAATCCGTCTGTTTATGTGTTCTCAAATGACTAATGAGGCCAATCTGGAACTGGCAGATTTTGCCACAATTTAGACAGATGGTTTCAGTATATGTGCATAAAGAAAGCAATGTCGAAAATGTAAAAATAAAGATATGTTTTGTACCATCCTGAGTTTTTCTAAGGGAACAAAGATAAAACGACAAGGGGACACAGGAAACTCTCGGTGTTACTAAACCCTACAATATTACCCTCTTATCTTACAAACCTCTGGAGTAACCACTGAGAATCATTACACTAACATATAGATGATTTCTTTAGCCCAAACACTTGGGGAATTTTAAACATACACTCTAGTCATTGCTTTAGCAAGCTTATTTAGGCAATACTGAGTGAACTGTTGCTGATAAAAACGTGTCCTCACTCTAAACCTGAGCTCTTCCTAGAAATGAATCAAAATGAAATATTTCTGGTCAATTGTAAATATAAACAGGGCTGACCATTTTTCACGTCTTTGCACAGGTGACACATTTCTGAGTCTTCTAATCCATCTATCCAAATGTTAGTGTGGTCTCCTTTAGAAGGGAACTGTTTGAAGCCTTGATACCTTTTCAATTTACTGCACAGAGTTGAAATGCTATAAAAATACAATCATTCATTTCTTCATTCAGTCATTCATGTATTCTCAACTAAGACACACTAATGTACTTTGAAGACAAGGCAATTCCTGCTGAAAAATTCAAGCATGAATATACCCATTGGCCCTCTTTTTATAAAACTCATGGGTTTTAAAGAAATGTGAACAAATTATTGTCATACAGAATGGTAAATGTATAGTTCCTTAGAGAATAATTGCATTTTGTGCTACTTATGTCTATGGTGGTACCAACAAGAAAGAAAGAAAATGAAGGAAAGAGGAAGGAAGAACCCAAGTGTAATAGGTTACCCTGATATATATTACCCATATGCCTGTACCCAGATACAAGTACCATTAATGATAATTTGCTAAGCATGTCAGCTGTTTGTGATGGTGGATGAGCCCATCCATACACAGGAGTTGTGTGTGGATCTTAGAAGCAAGCATAACGAGCAGAAACCTCTAAATGTCTTTCAAGACCCTTTGATGCAGGATAGAAATAAGAATGAGAGAGAAGGGCAATGAGCCATGAACCACAAGGTAGCCACCCATGCACTGCTGCAGTGAAACTCCAATGAGTATCAGAATTCTAAATTTTAACTTGGATATTAAGGTCATTGTAAAGGTATATGTGTCCACTCAACTGATGTAAGGGACTCTCAGACAGTTGGTAAAACATCGTTTCTGGCTTTGTCTATGAGGGTATTTCCAGAAGCAATCAGCATTTGCATTGGTAAACTGAGCAATGAAGATCTTCATCAAAACAGGTGGGCATTATCCAACCCACTGAGGACTTAAATAGAATGAAAAGGCAGATTTGCTATCTGTACTTGAGCTGGAACATTCATCTTCTGTTCCCCTCAACCATCAATGCTCCTGGTTTTAAGGCTTTCTGATTCACACTGCAACTTACACCACTGACTCCCCTGGTTCTCAGGCCTTTGTCCTTGGACTGGAACTACACCACAGACTTTCCTGGACTTCCAGCTCATAGTTAGCAGATCATGGGAGTTCTCAGTATCCATAATCACGTGAGCCAATTCCTCATAAAAAACTCTCTCTCTCTCTCTCTATATATATATATAACACACACACATACATGTATCCTATTGTTTGTTTCTCTGGAGAATCCTGACAAATACAGTACGTTTCTCAGGGTAAGAAGATAGAAAATAATTTATTTAGTACGTTGTTTACTAGATTTATAATTTTTAAATTCTATGCATTATAAAGATTTCTATGTATGCGAGCTCCAACCCCACACACAGATTGCATATGTTTGGGAGTTTACTCATCAAAAAGTCACAGGCGGCCGGGCGCGGTGGCTCACGCCTGTAATCCCAGCACTTTGGGAGGCCGAGGCGGGCGGATCACAAGGTCAGGAGATCGAGACCACGGTGAAACCCCGTCTCTACTAAAAATACAAAAAATTAGCCGGGCGCGGTTGTGGGCGCCTGTAGTCCCAGCTTCTCAGGAGGCTGAGGCAGGAGAATGGCGTGAACCCGGGAGGCGGAGCTTGCAGTGAGCCGAGATCGCGCCACTGCACTCCAGCCTGGGCGACAGAGCGAGACTCCGTCTCAAAAAAAAAAAAAAAAAAAAAAAAGAGTCACAGGCTTTTGCAGGCCATGTTTGCAGTTTCATTGGTAGTAATATTCCCTCAAAATCTTTGTAGGCATTTGACCTACTTTCGTTCAGCTTAGTTCCTGTGTAAGTAATCACAGTCAAAGGTTTTCTCCTGTTTTTTTTTTTTTTTTCCTCTCTCAATTTAATTATATCTATCTTGCAATAATTTGAAACAATGGGCTTATGTAGGAAGAAAACACTGTTAATCTGATCTTTGGCACTGAGTTCTCTCCCATTTTCTGAACAATAATAACACATGATGAGAGAGGGAGGCAATACAGACTTGAGACCCCACCTTTGTAAAAAGTGTTTCATCAGCACTACCTCTAATAGCTGGCCTGACTTCAATTCTCTGATAGCGTTTGGCTAAAGGAAGAAAAAAAGAAAAGAAGCTAGCTCACAACAGTGTAACTTTTTCCAACAAGCATGGCTAGATATGGTCTGCCTTTTTAAAGTATTTTGGATGAGAGTTTATCAAATGTTTTATTCAAGTATAACAGGGATCTCTGGCTTTCAACCCTAAAATGTGTGTGTCTTACCCCTTAGAACCAAATGTTAAGACAATGGCATGTGTTTTCCATACCTGTTAGGACAGTGGTCCAACTCGAAGTGATAAACTCTGTATTAATTGTAGAAAATAAAATCAATTGCAGAAGATCCAAAATACAATGCTTAAGCAAGAGACAAATTTATTTCTCTCTTACATAGCAGTTCAAGATTTTAAGAGCAAATTCGACATTTTCAATGTGGATCTTTCAATTCTAGGTCTAAAGGTGACTGCTCCCCTTCTCATTTCCCAAGTGGTAGAAACAAGGGAAAGGGCAAGAGGAGCAATGATGCATTCGTTTTTTTATAAAAAACAGAAATAGCACACATATTTTCTGTTTCCATCCAATGGGACAGAATTTATTCACACGGCAACACCAAGCTGCAAAAGTAGCTGGAAAATGAGTTCCTGTGTAGCCATGCATAGAGCTAAAGCTTGGGCATTCTAATACTTAAGAAGAAGGACTTGATATTGATAGACAATCAGTAGTCTCTACTATAATTACACGGAAGGTCAGAATACGATAAGTAGAGAGAGAAGGAGTGGGGTAAGAAACTCACTGAGACACAGCATAAAAGATTAGATAGGAACCTTATCCCGAGCTGATTTTAAGTTTGATACCCTGAAGATGTTAGTTAGTTCCTTAGAAAGAGCTCACTCTAGGCTGAGTCCACCTTTTGTCTTTTAAGAGGATACTTCTCAAAACTATATAGAAGCTCATCTGCCAATTCAAGGTTTCAGTTAGTCCTATTCTCCATTGTTTTGTTATACACATTCACCACAAAGAAAGAGGATTTGCTGTATGTGCACTAGTAGCTCAGAAAAAAAGGATGGGGGAAACCTCACATTCTCTGAAGCAGTTTTACAAGAGAAGCAACAGCTGAGGTAAATGCAAAAGGAATAAAGGAGGAGGACAGAGGAAGAGAGCCAGGCTTCTGTGAGGACTGATCAGAGAAGTTGTCTCTCTCTGCTACTCGGACTTCACAGGTCTACGCAACTTCAGAGAGAATGACTTGGAGCCGAGTAAATTAGAAGGACTAGTGTCCAAAATACAAATCCCAGGTTGAACTTGAACTGTTTACTTAACAGCTCAGTTCCTCAGTGTCCGCATCTATAAAATGTGGATAACACTTACCTCGTGAGTTATTTTGAAGATTTCAATGAGAGAGTGTATATAAAATGCTAAGGCATTGTGCCTTATACATAAATTTAAAAAATGTTTTCTAAAAACATGCTCTTATTAAATCATAATACGCAAAGGATGGGAAATACATTGTTATTCAAAGTAATATTCTTCACTGCCTCTAACATTGTTCCTGGAACACAGCAGTTGTTCATTCAATAAAGGAAGGAAAAAGTGAATGAACACCCTGAGATCCATTAAACTTACCAAACTACCCCAGCTTTCACCAGACTCAAATTTCTTAAGTAGCAGCTCAAAAATGAAGAATTTATGTTAGAAATGTGAGCCAAAGCACATAATTTTATCTGAACAAAAAAAGTCAAAACCTCTTATTAATTTACAGTGAAGCCATGACATCAGCCTGGGAAAGCCAAAAAGACCTAGAAATATTCTAGAACGAACACACACACACACACACACACACACACACACACACACACACACACAAAATCTTAGCTTCTTATTAGCTAAGGAAAATGGAGCCATCTACAGGTCAAATCTATTTACCATCAAACAAAACTCATTTCTTGAATTAGTCATCGTAGAACAAGGCTTTTTACTTTAACTTCTTATTGTTCTTATGCTTATTTATCATTAATCTTATTCTCCTACTTCCAAATCTGTGACCCTAGTGCGAGAGTATGTCCAGAGTATTAACAGTGGTTACTACTTCCACCACCAGCTGGTGCCACCATCTTTTCTTCCTAGACCAATGCAATAGTTTGACTAGTTGCCTCCTTCTGCCTTTGACCCATTACAGTCTATGTTCAACAACAAAGAATTCTTTCAAATGTAAATCACTTAAATATCTGTCTATTAAATTTAAAAATGAATGAGCCATACACGTTTTAAGTATTGATTGTTAAGTATTAAGATCATAACAAAGACATTGTGCCTTTTTATGAACAAAATGGAAAAGCTTATGGAAAAAAATTAGTAACTACTATATTAAAGGTAAGAGCAAAAGATGAGAAACAATGCAACTAGCTCCCTTAAAAATGAGAGCATTTAAGCTGAATTTTAAAACATAAGTAGAACGACATCTTTGTTTTTTCAGTAAAATAAGAATACTAAAAAAAAATGCAATCACTGTTACTTACTGGGGACTGCCTGCCTATGAGGCACAGTGCTAAGTGCTTAAATGCAGGACCTCACTTAATCCTTATAACCATCAAAATTAGCCAAAATTTTATCCTATTGTGCAGAGGCAGAAACTGAGATGTATAGAGGTTAGATAATTTACTGAGCAATATCTAGTCAGCAGTGGATATGAGAGCTGAGCTCAGCTGGTCTGTTATGAGAAACTGACCTCTTAAGGACTAGGCAATACTTCTTCCATGAAAGGTAGAAACAAATCCAGAGACAGAGCTATTGCAACAGCAGGAGGATTCTTAATAATCTATTCACAGGCCTTTCATTGGAATCCTGGAGCTTTAAAGTGGCCATCATTATTTAAGACAGAGATCTGCCAATCCCTGCCTCAACAGATTTCTGACATTGCAAACACACACACATACACACACACACACGTTCACACAAACAGAGATAACAATGCTTCATGAGACTATGAAATTGAGAGGCTATAACAAGAATATGAGCCCCATATGGGCAGGCACTAGGTCTTGGCACCACTGTGTCTCCAGTATACCATGTGTGGGCATATAGTGGATATTGAATAAATGAACAGATGATCTGAGACTCTGACTGCATTTTAAATATCCTGTTGACAATTAGAAGGTAAAAAGTACCATTAGCGGACAGATTGCACAACAGATTGTACATGAGGCCAAACAGTTGATGCTTTTGTTTTCAGCTATATGAATCTTAAACAGGCAATTGAGCAAGGAGTTGCATTTGGCTAAGTCAAGTTACAGTTTGAGTCTGTCTTGCTTAAGTCTAGTTTTATAACTACACCTATTACCAATTCCAGCTAGAGATGCTTTGCTGATAATTATTTAGACAGGGCTTCTTCACCCAGAGAGCCAGCGGGCGTCCACACCAGGAAGCATAGCACAGCGACTTCAGAAGACACTGAGTTCCTAAAGGTTATGGTGAAGGGAACAAACACACACCTGGAAATAGGGACATCACAGGGTTCATGAAGGTGAGAGCACTGGGCCCATGTATTTATCAGGAATCCTTCAGTTTCAAGCAATGGAAATCTTTCTCAAAATGGAGGAAACAATGATTAGCTCCTGTAATTGGTATGTTCAATAAATGGGCATGGCTTCAGGAACCACCAGACCTAGAGACTCAAAAAATGTCTTTAAAACATTGCCTGTCTCTCCAACTCCTGCCTCAGCACTCTGTTCATTTGGCTGCGTTCTCAGGTTCTCATTTAGGGTCAGCAAAATTCCAGCAGCTTCAAACTTACATGCTACCTTCTTAGCAAAACTGATGGACAGTAAAGCCACTTTTCCAATAATTCATAAATCCTTGAATGTCCTCTGATTGGTGCAGCTTGTGTAACTTGTCCATCCCTGAGCCAATCACTGTGGCCAATCAAAATCATGTGTCTCTCTGATTGGTTAGAACTGGGACACGTAACTATGGTTGGAATCGAAAGATGGAATTTTCTCTGCCCAAATGATCTAGACCGAGACTGGAAGAGGACTGATTCCCTATATAAAATCTGAGGTTTCTTTTACAATGAGAAATGCTAAAGATAAGTAATAATCGTAAAGGGGATAGGAAAAACGTTAGCTGAAAATATGAGAAAGCATGTTGAATGTGACCTGGCCAGGACTGACCCTCGACTGAATCGGTTTGGGGGTGGAAACTGCGAGTGAAAGGAGGACATTAAATATGTTAGACCACAGAACAGTCACTAAGTGTTGCATCATGGAGTAAGTTTTGCCAAGTGGTAACTGGACGGTTCACTAGTTGAGCTGAGAAAAGACATCATTAATTCACTCACTCATTGTAGGTTATTGAATGAATACATAGATGTATGAAATGAATGAAATAATAAACAAATGAAGAACTTTCTAAGGTAGGCATTATTTATCCCATTTTACAATTAAATAAAATGAAGCCCAGAGGCTGAATAGTAAAGTTCTCATAATGTCAGCAACCCATTATTTTAGCTTAAGGGCTCAACTTTTGGGTATCCATTCCTATTGTGCTCTAAAAATTAAGTACATTAAAATGAGACTTAGTATTGTGAATAAGTTTTAATCCTAAAATTTAAAACTGTGACAGAGACTTTCAAAATTAAAAGAGCTTAAATCTGAACTCTTTTACTAGCCAAGAGTCCTAAGGTAAGTTATTTAATCCCTTTTTGCCTCCACTTCTTCATTTGCAAAATAGTGATAAAAATACGTCCTTTATTAAAAATGTTAAATAAAATAACCTATGTGAGAAGTGCCTAAATGACATATTTACAATTAAATTTAAAATTTAACTAAAATTAAAATTTAACTAATTAAATTTATGTTTTTAAAAAATAAAATAGAAACCAAGATCTATTCTTGAAAACAAAATGAAACATCAAAAAAAAAAAAAAATCACACACACAACTTATTCTGTCTTTCCCCCAAGCACAATTCCAAATCACTCCCATGCTGTTACTTAAGTTAATATAATTATGTACAAGGAAAGAAAGAGGCATTTACTAAGCATATAATGCGTAAAAATATGGGCCCAGTTAACTCATTGGATCCTGAAAGCAATTTAGGTTTGGTTTTACACCATCTGCAACCTCTCAGACTTCAGAAGCTTTGAATCAGCACTGCACCACCTTGCCATATATTGGACACAAATATAAAAAGGAAAAGAAAAATCAAGCCATAACTCTGGACTCCATCCAGGAAACTTTATCTTGAGGTTAAAGTCTTATAAAATGTCTCTCTTCTGCAAAATAATAATCACATCCTTGCCTATGTCAAACCTCTACAGTCTCTTCGATGTTTTTGTGTTCTAATGGAAACTCCTTAACCCCAAGTCATGACCCCTCTAACCCTTGTGATGTTCTCCCCCTGTGGCCTCGAAAGTATGGCTTCCCTTTCTTCAGTTTAATCAAACGCTTTCATCCCTTCCCCTTTGATTTCTATCACCAATCAGTAGCCATAGATGTGTCTCATGAGTTCTTACTATCCAGCATATAAAACAGGACAAAGGAAAACTACCATAAAGGGAAATAGTGATAAACTGAACTTTACTAAAGTTAAGATCCAAAGATATCACTGAGTGAGTGAAAACGCTGTGAGAATATATTTACAATAAATAAATCTGACAAAGAACTTGTATTTAAATTTGTTTGTTTAATCTACTTTACATCAAAAATAAAGGACAATACAATTTTTTGTAAGTAGGTGAAAGACTTAAATAGACCGTTCACACAAAAAAAGGATACTTAGCTAAAAATAAGCACATGAAAAGTTGATCAACGCGATGTGGCATTGGAAAACTGCTCATTAAAACCACAGTGATAAAATATTTATATATCCATTAAAATGGCTAAAATTTAAAAAATAACAATTGAATGGATCAGTGTTAGAGAGTATGCAGAGAACTAGAACACTCTTATTTTGCTGGTGGTCCAGCAAATTGGTACAACTACTTCAGAAACTATTAGATACTATCTGCTAAAACTGAATAGATACGTAATCCTATGACCCAGCAATTCCTCTCCTGAGTACATTTCCAACAGAAATGCATATGTGTATAGATTTGTGCAAAAGAAATATTCAAGAATGCTTAAAACAGTATTATGGTGAATAACCAAAAATGAGAAATGATCCAAAAGTCCACAAACAGTGGAAAATAACATTGTGGTAATATATTCACACAATGGGATACAATACTGCAATGAAAGGCAGAAACAACTGCTCTATGCAATGGTATAAATGAATTTCAAAAACATGATGTTGAGCAAAAAACACAAATTCTATGATTCCTTTCATGTAAAATTCAGAAAGACAAAACTAGCCTAGGGTAACAGAAGACAGAATATGGTTATCTTTGGCACAGGTGCGAAGGGCTGAAGGAGGCAGGAATGATTTCTGTACTATTGACAATGTTCTCTATTTTTATCTTGATGGGGGTTATACAAATGTGTTCACTCTGTAAAGTTCATTAAGTTTTAAACTTAAGATTTGTTCCCTTTACCAAATGTAGTTGGTATATCAATTTAAAAATATACAAGGAAGTTCATATCCTTCTTCATATTTCTAATTAGAACTTCTGAACTCCATACAACCAAATCTGTGGCTTTAGAGTAAACTTGGAAATATGACTAGAATGCAACTATCCACACAGAACATTCCCAATCTCCATACCCACAAGGCTACCTTTTTCCATTTTTCAATTGAGCCTTCTCTGAGTGATGGTTTGTGGGTGCCATCATGGACAGAAATGAAAAGCAAGAGGTGAGTTCCTAAAACACTCATAAAACAGGAAACATGCATAGATTACTAAATATTAAACAATGTGCTTTCAGTGCATTAATTAATTTAATCTTCACAATAAACTTTTGAAATACATACCATTATTATCCCTATTTTAGAGGTAAGAAAACTAAGGGCCAGAAATGTTTCATCTCTTGTCTAGGTTTCCACTGCCGACAAGTGGCTAGAGTCAAGATTTAAACCCAAATGTGTCAATTTACCATGTCAACTCCATGGACTACGATACTAAACACTAGCTTACCCTGCCCTCAATAAAACTGAGGATGTGGGAAATATATTCTCTTTCCTCTCTGCCCAAGGAAGAACTTTGTAGTAAGGAAATACGTGGAAAGTCATGCAGACATTTCATTTTCAGAGTTCCTATTCTGGCCAGGAACACTTAGTCCTTTATCTGGGCATGCCCACTCTATGGAAAGCATTTTTCCATCATGGAATGGAAAGAGAGCATGCAGCCTTTAGAGTCTGAGAGATCTCAGAGCTCTTCCTCTTGTGTGCTCTTGGACAAATCCATTGCCCCATCTATCAAATGAAGATAGATCTTTTTCATAAATTTATTCAGTGAATTAAAAAGGAAAATGTCTATTGTCTTAAACCGATGCATTTGGGAAGTCTTATAAACGTAAGTTTAATTATATTTTTTTAAATTTATTTATTATTATTATACTTTAAGTTGTAGGGTACATGTGCATAACGTGCAGGTTTGTTACATATGTATACTTGTGCCATGTTGCTGTGCTGCACCCATCAACTCGTCATTTACATCAGGTATAACTCCCAATGCAATCCCTCCCCCCTCCCTCCTCCCCATGATAGGCCCCAGTGTGTGATGTTCCCCTTCCTGAGTCCGAGTGATCTCATTGTTCAGTTCCCACCTATGAGTGAGAACATGCGGTGTTTGGTTTTCTGTTCTTGTGATAGTTTGCTAAGAATGATGGATTCCAGCTGCATCCAAGTCCCTACAAAGGACTCAAACTCATCCTTTTTTATGGCTGCATAGTATTCCATGGTGTATATGTGCCACATTTTCTTAATCCAATCTGTCACTGATGGACATTTGGGTTGATTCCAAGTCTTTGCTATTGTGAATAGTGCCAAAATAAACATACGTGTGCATGTGTCTTTATAGCAGCATAATTTATAATCCTTTGGGTATATACCCAGTAATGGGATGGCTGGGTCATATGGTACATCTAGTTCTAGATCCTTGAGGAATCGCCATACTGTTTTCCATAATGGTTGAACTAGTTTACAATCCCACCAACAGTGTAAAAGTGTTCCTATTTCTCCACATCCTCTCCAGCACCTGTTGTTTCCTGACTTTTTAATGATTGCCATTGTAACTGGTGTGAGATGGTATCTCATTGTGGTTTTGATTTGCATTTCTCTGATGGCCAGTGATGATGAGCATTTTTTCATGTGTCTGTTGGCTGTATGAATGTCTTCTTTGAGAAATGTCTGTTCATATCCTTTGCCCACTTTTTGATGGGGTTGTTTGTTTTTTTCTTGTAAATTTGTTTGAGTTCTTTGTAGGTTCTGGATATTAGCCCTTTGTCAGATGAGTAGATTGCAAAAATTTTCTCCCATTCTGTAGGCTGCCTGTTCACTCTGATGGTAGTTTCTTTTGCTGTGCAGAAGCTCTTTAGTTTAATGAGATCCCATTTGTCAATTTTGGCTTTTGCTGCCTTTGCTTTTGGTGTTTTAGACATGAAGTCTTTGCCCATGCCTATGTCCTGAATGGTACTACCTAGGTTTTCCTCTAGGATTTTTATGGTATTAGGAAAAAACTGCTTTAAAGTTCATATGGAACCAAAAAAGAGCCCGCATCTCCAAGACAATCCTAAGTCAAAAGAACAAAGCTGGAGGCATCACGCTACCTGACTTCAAACTATACTACAAGGCTACAGTAACCAAAACAGCATGGTACTGGTACCAAAACAGAGATATAGACCAATGGAACAGAACAGAGTCCTCAGAAATAATACCACACATCTACAGCCATCTGATCTTTGACAAACCTGAGAGAAACAAGAAATGGGGAAAGGATTCCCTATTTAATAAATGGTGCTGGGAAAATTGGCTAGCCATAAGTAGAAAGCTGAAACTGGATCCTTTCCTTACTCCTTATACGAAAATTAATTCAAGATGGATTAGAGTTTAATTATATTTTATGTTATGTTATGTTATTTATTTATTTATGAGGTGGACTTTTGCTCTGTCGCCCAGGCTGAAGTGCAATGGCACAATCTTGGCTCACTGTAACCTCTGCTTCCTGGGTTCAGGAAGTAATTTTTCCTGCCTCAACCTCCCAAGTAGCTGGGATTACAGATGCCTGCCACCACACCCAGTTAATTTTTGTATTTTTAGTAGAGAGGGGTTTCACCATGTTGGTCAGGCTGGTCTCAAACTCCTGAACTCAGTGATCCATCTGCCTCGGCCTCCCAATGTGCTGGGATTACAGGTGTGAGCCACTGCACCTGGCCTATTTTATGTTTTAGAGATAGTATCTGATCTCTGTCACCCAGGCTGGAGTGCAATGGCATGATCATAGCTCACTGTAACCTCAAATTCCTGGGCTCGAGCAGTCCTCCAACCTCAGCCTCCCGAGCAGCTAGGACTACAGGTATATGACACCACACCAAGCTAATTTTCTTACTTTTTGTAGAGACTGGGTCTTGCTCTGTTGCCCATGCTGGTCTTGAACTCCTGGCCTCAAGCAATCCTCCCATCTTGGCCTCCCAAAGTGCTGAGATTACACGTGTGAGCCACTGCACTGGGCCATGCTTTTGTTTTTTAACCACAGGGGAGCATAACCTCTGTGGTCTGATATACATTCCTTTGAGATGTCTCTGAATCCTCACAATAGTCCTGGGATGTATTTCAGAGAGGTGATTAACTTAAAGTTAACAGTGTTTAAATTAAAGTTTCTCAAACCCTTATCCACTGCACAAAACTGCTCTAAATTCCTTTTCTCATTCCTCCTTATGTGACCTGGCCTAAACCATTTGGAAGAACACTCAAGTACTTGTTTCCTTTGAAATTTAGAATGCATACTAAATTTAAAAGGAGAAAGCAGCTAAATGTCTGCTTCCTTCCTTCTGGATCTCGTCCTGACCCTTCTCCATAATTCATAGCTAAATAATTATAGTTATTACTTAAGCATCACCTTCTTGGTGACATGTCTAAATATGCAATCATTTTTGGCCAAAACCTTTCTGCTCCTTTTATTACCTTCTTCACAATTTGCCATCATTACCCACTCAATTTTACAAATTGGTAACCTCAGAGTCAACTATGGTTCTTCACTTCCCTTCAGCCCATAAAGTCACTGTTTCAAGATAGATTCTGAGTTTAGCCCACTGTCTCAAAACCTTCCTACTTCAGGTAGTTCTTGTCATCTGGATTTTTAGCCATTTAGTTGCGTGTGGCATCTTTTCACCTAGTCCCTCTGTTTCCTTCCCTCCTCTCTCATCTCCACTACCTTTAAAAGAAACTCCAAACTTCTTAAATGGCCAATAAGGCCTGGCACTCTCTAGACCTACCTTTCTAAGTGCCTCTAGCACACATATCTCTTCACATCCTATACTGCTGCTGCTGTGACATTATCTCCATTCATTTCGTGATTCTTTGTGCAAGCTAGGGTTTTTGTTGTTATTGTTCTCCTCCCAACCCTACCCATCTGACAATCTCCTACACATCCTCCAAAATGCTGTTAAATGTAACTTCCTATGAGAAAGCTTTTTTACCCATTCTCTGCAGCCCAACTGGTTCATTTCTACTGAGTTCCCACAGCACTTAAGATATTAAATTGTGTTATCTATTGCTAACAAAATTAAATCAAATTGCTGATTTCTGATGCTGCCACTTCTCAAGAGTAAAAGTTGCCTCATCTTTTTTCTGTGTATTCCCAGCGCTCAGCACTATACCTGGCATATACAGCTGTTGTGGGGATTAGAAAAGATATTAGAAAGGAAAGAAGACACAAAATGAATGAATGAATGAAGTGTTTACAAACCCAAGTCAAAGTATTGCATTTGAAGGGATAAGCTGCATACAAATGTAAAAGCTGCAAAGGAGAATGAGAATCTGATCTGGAGAAAGAACATTGAACTGAGATTCCATATACCTGGGATATTACTCCATCCATGACACTCACTAGCCACGAGGCTATAAAGGTGTAATTTTACCTGTCAGCACTTTTAGACTTAATGATCTGTGACAACAGCTCTTACTCTAAGATACTATAAACCTTGACAGAAAACAAAAGCTAACCAGTAACCTAAGTCTTTCTCTGTGTATTGAAGGAGTTAATTCAGATACTAAAGAAGTTTTATTATATACATATCTCTTTCCTAACTGAGGCTGGGAGGAACTAGCCCCAGTAATTCTAAGCAACAGTTTTAAAGACATAAGAAAAAAGAATATTGGCTCAGAAACAAAATACAAAGGACACTGGTTGTGAAACAAACCACATGAAGTAAGAGGAAATGCTTTTTTTATGAGAAGATCCAAGCCAACCTCCTCAAGAAGAAAAAGAAAAAAAAAACTATCATTATATCCAGACAAATTAAAAGTCCATTCCAATGCAAAGCAGTTTCATTTAAGGCAAGTCAAATAGTGCAAAGGTCTTGCTGAGTTGGACCTAGAAGCTCCACACTTAAAACAGAGAGGCATTTTAACTTCTTGTATGGTTTTACTCTTGCCAGTTACCAATTTTTTGTTAATTGCCTTTGGTTGTCCTTCTTGCCCAATGTTGGAAGATTTTCTTGGAATGGAAGAACAGTGATGCTGGATGTAAGAACGTTGTCTGTGCTGTCCATGTTAGGGAGAGCCAGGAACAATACAAGTCAAATTTCATGTGAATGTAGGAACCACCGTCATGCTGGCTTCACCAAGACCAGAATGTAATCTGGGGAACACACATTTCGCTTGGCAAAATCTCTTGTAACCAAGTAAACTGTTTGTATCTTTAGTGGCCCAAGTTTGTTAACTCATACTCTATTATCCACTGTTAGCATGACTCAGTTATACCCCACGCCCTTTTTCTGTGTGATTTTCAAATCCTGCAAACCAGTATGTTGTCTCATACCTCTGGATCAGATATTTTCGAGAGAGTATTAAAACACACCACTGTTGTGTAAATCAGAGCATTTATACAAGGCTATCAAGTAGGTTGCTGGCCAGCCTACAGATTGCTCACACTTAATTAGGGCTCCACCCTGGTTCTATCATCTTTGGCCAGAGTAGAATGGTCAAATGAATCAACATTGATATTTACAAAAGAAACCCCTTGGAAGAATATTTTGGGTGAGGCCGGCACTTGGAGATTAGGCCTGTCCGAGGCAGAATCACAAGGCCCATTAAGATAATTGGGGTAGCTTTCCTTATATTTAAACTGGAAGAAGCCACAGCACCTCCAGATACCTCTGAACATATCTTCAGTATCAGCAGCCACTTGAATGACCCACTTAGTTGTATTGACAACATAAGGCCACTTTTCAATGAACTTTCTGCATCAGTCAGCTGTGTTGCTTAGATTTCTGTTATTAGTTAGCTAAGTTATGCTGTAGTAACAATGGTCCCCACAATCTTAGTGGCTTACAAAGGGTTACTGCTCTCTCATGTGTGTCCACTGTAATGGATTTTGGTTCTGCTCCACATTGTCTCTACCTTGGGACCCACGCTGGCTAAAAGGTCTCTGTCTCTGAAGGGTGACTACACATCTCAAGTTTATCCAACACAGTGCTAGTTGATGCCCATTGTTGCAGAGCAATTATTAATAAATAGCATATCTTTTCACTCTCAGTAGTGTAATCTCTTGTTTTTAAACATTCCTAGTTTAGACGATAAATCGTATGTCATCTTTTCTGTGAGACATCAATGATTTCATGGCAAAGAAGAAAGATATGGCAAAAACACAAACTGGCTGTTAAAAGTCTCTGCTCAGAAATGACTCGAATCACTTCTGCCCACATTTCATTGGCTAAACTAAGTCAAGTATGTACTTCTGAGTCCAGTGGAGTAAGAAAGGATAATTGCTCCACGGAGGGGCAGCAAATATTCTGAACCAAATACAACCTACTACACCGAATGAAAGCAAACTTAAAGAGAAAATAAAGTGATGTAAGTGGTTTGCCCAAAGTGTGTATGCAAAATAGGTGAAGAGGTAGAGTTAGAGACACTGTAATTCAGGGGCTTTATACAATGTTATTCAGTCTTGTCCAAGGCTCTCAATTTATTAAATGCAAAAAAAAAAAACCTGAATCCTAAGGAGGGGAAGTAACTTGCCCAAGGTTTTAAAAGTCCATGGACCTGCTAATATGGGAGTTTCAGAGTCTGATGGAAGGAAAAGAAGTTAAGTGATAGCGTAATCCTATATGTCTAAATATGAAGCAATCCCAAGTTACTCAATTTGCATGGCATTAAGATAGTTGTTAAAAATGGTGTGGTACACACACAGTAAATGAGAGAACATCCAATAACATGAGAAACATCGTTAGAACTTGAACATAATGCAACATATGGGTTATTCTTTTATGAAAAATAATTTCAGAGAAAGTCCTCAGCTTATATTCAGACATGTATGGTATATGAGTCTTATCTCCTACTTGGCACTAGGTAACCTGATGACCTCCCTGTGCTTCAGGGCCCAGCTGCTGTGGTTCTCAACCCTGATGCCTGGTTGCCATCCCCAAAGATTCTGATCCAGTTTTTGGGAGAAGAGGTGTAGGGAATCAGTATTATGTAAAAAGCTCCCAGGTTATTCTAATTTATATCCAGGATTGAAAACCACTAATGTAGGATTTTTTATAGTAGCCCACGGACCATAATAAGAGACCTTATTTTTGGTCTAGTCACTCTTACAAGGAGATTCAAATGTCACTTAGATTTTAAGAATGGAATACTGTGTCACCCCAAATATGTATGTTGAATTCTTAACCCCCAATGTGATGGTATTTCAAGATGAGGACTTTAAGAAGTAATTAGGATTACACGAGGTTAGTAGGGTAGGATGTTCATGTTGAGATAATTGGCCTTATAAGGAGAAATATCAGAGAACTAGCACTCTCCTTTTTTTTTTTTTTTTTTTTTTTTTGAGACAGGGTCTCACTCTATGGCTCAGACTAGAGTGCAGTTGTGTGATCTCGGCTCACTGCAACCTCCGCCTCCCAGGTTCAAGTGATTCGCCTGCCTCAGCCTCCCAAGGAACTGGGATTACAGGTGCGCACCACTACCACCCAGCTAATTTTTTTTATTTTTAGTAGTTACAGGGTTTCACCATGTCGGCCAGGCTGGTCTTGAACTCCTGACCTTAAATGATCCACCCGCCTCAGCCTCCCAAAGTGCTGGAATTACAGGTGTGAGCCACTGCGCCTGGCCCATTCTCCCTTTTTCCCTCCCTCTCTCTCCTCCCCTTCCCTTTTCCCTTTATCTCCCTCTCCCCTTCTCTTTCAGTTCCCCTCCTTCGTTTAACTCTCTCTCCTTTCCACTCCTTTCATACACATATACAAAGAAGTCATATGACATCTGAGCACACAGTGAAATGGCAGCCACCTACAAGCCAAGAGAAGAGGCCTCAGAATAAAGCCTACCTTGCCAGCACTTTGATCTTGGACTTCCCAGCCTCCAGAACTGTGAGAAACATTTCTGTTGTTTTAAGCCACACAGTCCATGGTGTTTTATTATGGCAGTCTGAGTAGACTAATATGTCATTTTTCTTCAGAATGCCCTGGGTCCTATTTATCACTGCAAGCACCTCCACCCCTGAACACACACACACACACACACACACACACACACACACACACACCCCTGGTTGGTTTCATTGGTGGTTTCATTTGTTTGCTTGTGATGCATTTTTATATTCTAGGTAACAATTTAACATATAAACTAGACATTTTTGAAATTAAGAGGGAATACTATTTCTTCCAAATAGAGAAAAGAGTCTTTGGTGTTTCTAGTTTGAAGATTCAATGTCTTTCTAATGAGTGCAAGGCTAGAGATTAAGATACATTTGGTGTAGTGCTGGTTCTGCTACACAACTGGCCATTGGACATTGGGTGGATCACTTTACCTCCCTGTATATCACTTTCTGTATTATAAAGGAGAGAATCAAATGGATGGTTTTATAAGGTTCCTTTTTCCAGTTTAGGAATCACACAACTATCCATAAGGCAGTAGTTCTAGCCCACTTTTTAAAATGAGTTAAGCTTTCTAAAAAAGCCAGGATCCAAGACTCTTCTCTCCAACTACAAACAAACCAGTTTAATTGGTCCAGGGCAGGTAGGGCCAGTTTATTGGTATTTTTAAAAAGCTATCCAGGGTATTCAAATGATCAGCCAATATTTAAAAGTATTGAGCTACTTTACAAGTTTCTGCCAATAAGGATACAGACTCAGGTGAAGTTATTTGTCCAAAATCACATAGCTTGTAAGCGACAAAGCCAGGATACAAACCCTGGTTGTCTAGCTTACATAACTACTTCCACTATAGATTGTACAGGAGCTCTTGGAGCTGCCTGAGGCTATTGAAACAGATTTTGCTGCTCATATTTGAAAGTTGACTTGACTGAGTAATCAGTCAGACTCACCTATCAGCTGCTATAGACAGAAGGGGATGAAACTGTGGTTATTGTAGAATGAAAGAAGGGACCATTCTTCCATTTATATCCAGTAGAATATACTGGTTCTCCATATCTGGCTGTTAAAAAGGAAACTATGATGCACAGAGACTAATTGTGGATTACAAATATGAATGCTTATAGATTGCTCTGACTTTCATTTCCACATAGAACTATTTTCTGGTATACTACTACATTGGCATTTTGATTAATGTTACATTTTTGGCTTGTTCTTCAGTTGTAGCAACACACAGATTTCTGTCTACATGTACTATTCACTGTCATCTGAACCTCCCACTCAATGTAGCTGATAATTACACATTCTGGAAGCTGCATGTCACAACCAATTAACTTGACAGGCTCCACTGATTTGGGTAAAAATGGAGGCTGTACAAATCTGTTTTGTGGTATCTCAGTATAGAGAAGCAATTAAGTGAAAGGAATACAATAACACAACACTGGCTTAAACCCAGGCACATGAGAAGTGATTAGAAAGATTTTGAGCTTTGGAGCCAAAGAGACTGAAGTTCAAATCCCAATTCTGCCACTTACTAGTTGAATGGTCTTGCTAAGTTACTTAGCCTTACTTACATTTTTAACTGTGTATCTACCAAAAAGTACCCCTAAAATATGTATTTTTATTAAATATTAGGTTGCTACACCAACCTAAATTACTTTTGCATTAACCTAATAAAATAATAATAAAAAAAAATAGGCCAGATGCAGTGGCTCACACCTGTAATCCCAGCACTACGCGAGGCCAAGGCAGGCAGATCACTTCCCGTCAAGAGTCTGAGACCATTCTGGCCAACATGGTGAAATCCTGTCTCTACTAAAAATACAAAAAAAAAAAAAAAATTAGCCAGGCATGGTAGTGCACTCCTGTAGTCCCAGCTACTCGGGAGGCTGAGACATGAGAATCACTTGAACCCAGGAAGCAGAAGTTGCAGTGAGCTGAAATTGCACCACGGCACTCTAGCCTGGGTGAGAGAGTGAGACTCTGTCTCAAAAAATAAAACAAAATAAAATAAACATCATTATGTTCATCAGATCAGCTTCAGAAATAAAACTGACATGTAGTACTCTTGAAGTCCCAGGACTTTAACCATTTTCATATCCATTTTCTCCCCAATGATAACTCCATGCCTCTTTTAATTATCCCCTTCCTTTCCTCTGTAGTTCTTCTTTTCAGTTTCACCCACCTGTATCTGTATCCCTAAATATATTTATATGGTGATTACCTGTTTGGAACTTTAGGATCATGTTGTGTACCTGTCTTCTGTGCCTTACTCTATTTGTTTTTCATTGTGTCTACAATCAGTTAACACTGATGTATGTAGTTAGAGATCATTAGTTTTCACTACTATATAGTATTTCACTGATTGACTATACAACATAGCAGCCTCATTCTATGAACAATGACCATTTAAGATGCTTAGTATTATAAGTAATGTTAAGAGAAGCGTTTCTGCAAAATTTCTCTCAGTATAAAGTTGTCAATTTCTCTAAAGCAGGGGTCAGCAAAATATAGTCCAAGGCCCAAATGCAGCTTGCCATCAGTTTTTGTAAATAAAGTTTTATTGGAAAACAGCCATCCATGTACATATTATCTATGGCAGCTTTCATACTACAATAACACAAGATCCCTCCTGTCCTCCTAAATGGCTCCTCCTTTCCTCAGTCCTCAACACAAAAATTCTGCATCCTTCCACTAAAAAAGCTCCAGTATTCTCTTTTTAAAACAAAACAAAACATTAATTTATAATTAAAGAAACAGCCTAAATTGTCAGCAACTGCTATAACATGGTTTTCTTTTCCTGAAGGCAAGAAATTTGAATTTCAATACAAGCAAAGGTAAACAAAGATCACTGTGTTCAGTCCTAGTGGTAACAGCTTCTTTCTGTCTAGCAGGAACAAAAGTAAAGAATACTGTTTGGAATAAAAGAGGGACTCCCTGATGGCTTTTCACCTCCTCTTCCTGTCCTTCAAACTTGGTCTTCCTTGGAGGTGGTCCTTTGTGGTTTTTTTGTTTTTTTTTTTTTTTGAGATGGAGTTTTGCTCTTGTTGCCCAGGCTGGAGTGCAATGGCACAATCTCAGCTCACTGCAACCTCCGCCTTCCCAGGTTCAAGCAATTCTTCTGCCTCAGCCTCCCACACAGCTGGGATCACAGGCATGCGCCAACACACCTATCTAATTTTGTATTTTTAGTAGAGACGAGGTTTCACCATGTTGGCCAGGCTGGTCTAGAACTCCTGACCTCAGGTGATCCACCTGCCTTGGCCTCCCAAAACGCTGGGATTACAGACGTGAGCCACTATGCCCGGCTGGAGGTGATCCTTTCTAGAAACAATCCCTTTGCCCCTCTGTGGGGCAACTTGGTCTAGAAAAAAACAAAGATGACTCTGTAAGAAATCCAATGCATGGGCTAGTCTGGCTGGCCTCTGTGGTTACTACCAGAAGAATGCCAAGAATCTCACATCATGTGAACTTGGAAGGGAATCCATTGCCTCTCATCTTTACAACAGATTCCAATCCCACGCCTCAGAGCTCCACTGGGCAGTCTCAGAAGTGGCTTCATCGTCAAACCTGTTATTTACATCTGGTAGAAACATGCCGCTCCCCAATAAGGAGTAAATGTGGTTTGTGGAAAATCCTGGAACTTACTTCCATTGACACAGGACCTTGAGAAACTTTATGTCTCTGGATACCCAAACTTCTCAAATAAGTTTCAAGCCAGGCTCCTGCTCTGAAATGTTGTAATTAAGCAAATTTTTGGCTACTCATTTCCATTTTCTTTCAATAAGAAGTTTAAAATAGGCAGCAACTAGGTGAAAGGCATAGAGCTGGTATAGTTAAAGATACATTCAAAATAGGCCCTGTTCTTAAGACAGGACCACCTATAATATTCGCAGGACTCAGTGCACAATGAAGATGGAGAGCAACTTATTTGAAAAATAGTAAGAATTTCAAAATGGCAACAGCAAAGCATTGAGTCAAACGTGGGTCCGTCTAAACATGGGCTAGGCGGTAATGGTAATGCGGCTTCACAGGTCTCATGCTGATGAAGCCAATCCTCCTAATCTAGTAGATGAGACAAACACAAAAGCAGCTACCTTATAAGCAAGAAAGATTGTTTAATGTTCACACAAGTAATGTGCTATCAGCATGTAATTCTAGGGGATCATCAGGGTAAGCACCCCACAGGAGGAGGTATTTAAACTGGACGTTAAATGTGTGAAGACACTTTCATAGGTACACCGTGAGACTAAGTGTATCTTTGTTTGGGAAACAGAAGAAAAATACGGTGGTGTGAAATGTTTGCTTTAATACAGAACAGGCAGAAAGGCCCCAGGGGCTGGAAGGTAAGGTAGTGTAGGTGACCTGGCACTGGTACTGAGGATCCGGAAAGGTCACTTGAGGTCAATTACTTGGGTGTTCCTGGGACCCTGAATTCCCTGACTTTTATCTTGCATTGGATATACTGAGCCTTCTGAGATTTTTAAGTGGAAGAATGACATGCTCAGTCCTAAAATTCCAGTGAAACAAAATAACACCAGTGCTAATGTGGCAAATGGATCAGAGAAGAAAAGCCAGAGACAGATAAAATTGTGAGAAAATAGTCACCAATGCCTAGGGAGAGAAAATGGGGCCCTGTGTTATAGACAGAAAGAAGATTGATAAAAGATACTGCAGTGGGCCTTCCTTCTTTGAAAAAAAAGAAAGGAGAATTGCCAGGAATTTATATATTTCTGAAATAATGATGTAAGGTGGGTGGATAGGTTATAAAAATTCATGTAGCACCCTTAAAGAACTCAATGCCAGGATCAGGAAGCTTGTTCTTGGGCCCTGCCAAGCAAAGAACAAGCACAGACCCAAGCTAACACATTCTAGGCTGGGGAGCTGTCACCAAGGTAAACTCAAAAATGTCATGGTCGAGGACCGAAGGACACACCTGGAGCTGCCCTCAGCACTGTGTCTTTGTTCCAGTCAAACTTCTGAGCTGTTGAGGCATAGATAGATCTGAAACATGTAGTTCTTATCAAAAGTTCAAGTTCAGTACAGCTAGGCAAGCTCAAGAAAACTAGCCCAGAAATTATTTTTACATACTTTTTATAAAAACACTGGAAGCACTATCTAAAAAAAAAAAAAAAAAATTAGTAGATGAGGGCCGCGTGTGGAGGCTCACGCCTGTAATCCCAGCATTTTGGGAGGCCGAGGCAGGCGGATCACGAGGTCAACAGGAGGAGACTATCCTGGCCAACATGGTGAAACCCTGTCTCTACTAAAAATACAAAAAATTAGCCAGGTATGGTGGCTCATGCCTGTAAACCCAGCTACTAGGGAGGCTGAGGCAGGGGAATCAGTTGAACCTGGGAGGTGGAGACTGCAGTGAGCCGAGATTGCACCACTGCACTCCAGCCTGGCGACTGAGCAAGACTCTGTCTAAAAAAAAAAAAAAATTGGTTGATGGGTAGGAACCAGAAAAATAATTTTTAAAATTGTCTTTTAGGATCTATTTAAATATCTAGAGCATCATTTTATTTAGGAGAAACTTCTAATGAATAATAACATTTTGATACCAAAAAATAGATGACAAACATTAAAACACTGGTTTCTTGCTCTAATTCAAAGTCAAGATATCTGCAGCTGAAACAATTGTATAGAAAGAACCTGGTTCAAGACATGGTTCTGTAATACACTGTTGATTTAACCTGAGACAAGTAATTATGCTTCTGAGACTCTACTTCATCACCTTGAATATAAGCATAAGATTACTTCTTTTGCCAACTTCCCTAGAGTATTAAATCAGGCAAAGATAAGCAGATAGAGAAACAAGCTTTGAAGGCTCCAATGGACTCTAGAAATCCTGGGTATTATTAGCAGTATTACAGATCTCAGCGGTCTACAACTTTTTATCTTACAGTTTTAATTTACTTCCTTATAGCCAACGTGGTCCCAAGAAAATGTGGAATGAACCTACTTGAATTGTTGTTATTGTTGTGTATGTGTTATTTGTTTTCTTATTTTTGTTTTAGTGAAATAAGACAAATTTATAAGAAATATTAGCAGACATCATAACAAGAGATAGGAATACAGTGAATAAATAGGAAGGCCTCCCAAGCTCTTCAGTGTCTAACAAAGAAAATATATTTCATTATGTTGTCTTCTGAGCATATGGGAAATGTTAAAATAAATGAACCCAACCAATACTTGTAAGTCTCATTTCTTTTGCTTCCCTGCCCGCCCCCAACAGAAAACACTCATAAATCATTCATTTTATGTAAAAGCAAAGTTATTACCTCCTACTTGGCTGCTTCTGACTGTGCAAACTGGTCCTGTTACGTCCAACTGTTCCTAGCATCAAGAATTCAGCTGGCTCTTGCTCTAATATGTCTTAAGTTTATGAAATTTGTGTTTCTCCCTCACTCACCAGAAAGAAAAGCTCTTGAGGGCAGGGGCTGACTTCTCTATAACCTCAGCTCCTCGTTCAGTGCCTGACATACCGTAGGTGCTAACTCAATGGTGAAGGAATGAGTGAAGATTAAATAATTATCTTACCATATGCACAGCCAGATTTTCTTTTTCATAATTATCAAATATTCATGAGTAGATTTTTCCTGTTATCAATTTTTTCCCCAAAGATAGCAAAGACTGAGTTGGATGCCTTAGTTAGGCATCCTTTAGTTTTTTTTGTTGTTTTTAATAACAAATTTCACCTAATATACAAATTCCATCTTCACACAGCTTTAGTGAATATTAAATGGGTTTACACATGTAAAGAGCTTAACATTTACATGATACGTCCTCAGTAAACTAAAGATTATTATTATTCATCCATAAGAGGAACTGTAGTGGCTCTAAAGTCAGATTACCTTGATTCCTATCTTAATTCTCCTGTTACTGCTATGTGATATGACTTTTCTCTCTATAATGGAGAAAAGTACTGCTCATCTCATAATACTGTAGGAATTTCACATGAGATACTCTGTATGAAAATAATGCAAGAAAATTAAGCACATGCACAGTGCTGGAAACACAGTATGCAAATACTCAATAAATACTAGGAAAAAAATCCAAGAAATGTGTTAATCACTTGCTCTATACAAGACACTAGGCTAGCTACTCTGGGGGAAGCAATGTTAGATAAGACCCAGTCCCAATCCTCATGGAGTTTAGATTCTCAGCAGAATCTCAGTGTAAAGCTGTCAAGGGAATAGATGATAAAGAGGACAGACAGCCTTTCCCTCTTTGTTCTCCCAGAGCTCTGGGAAAGCAACATAACTTTTCTCTCATATAACTGAAAGAAAAGGGATTTACACCACAGCCATGTAAAAGTTCCATCAAATGTCTCATAACACTTTAACTATTAGATGTTAGTGATACATAAATAATAAAAACAACCTGATTATACTGAAAATTTTATATTTGATTTCATTTAATCCTTGCAACAAAACTGCAAAATAAGTACCATTACCTGCATTTTACAAATGGAAGTTCACAGATGATAAACAATTGCCCAAGGTCATATGTTAACTGTGGCCATACCTACCTACTCTAACAAACCCAAAAATGCACACTTGCACTAACACAATAGACATTCATTTCTTGCCTACTAGGTTGTTGAAGAGGAAGGCACAGACCTGGCTGCCAGAAGCTCTCTCAACTTGGATATTCTAGCAGAATAAAGAGGAGAAAGTAGATGCAGGAGAGTATCTGGGAGGGTTAAGGAGCCAGGCCTGGAAGTGGTGCACATCACTTGTGCAAAGTTTCTGTAATCTAGAATGCAGTCACCTATCCACACTTAACTCCAGGGAGAAATGGGAAATGTGGAATCTGGCTAGGTAGATACTTCTCATGTATAACTCCTTGCTGTCGAACAGGGAGCATAAATATCTGTGTATCTTCAGCCTTCTCTAGATGAGAAAGTAAGTACCAAAGTCATGAGTGAAACTCAGGTTTATTTGACTACAAAGCCCAAGCTTCTAAACAAACACTGGTAACCATAAGAGCTCCTGATGGTCCCAGTACTGCTCCTAAATGCTGTATATGCTTCAAATCATTTCATCCTCAGAACAACTCTACGAAGTGAAAGACTAAGAAAACACAACCCAGAAGGATTAAACAGTGTGTTCAGTTCCTTCATGAAAATTACATGAGAGTATGTGTTTGATCAGGGCTCACATCACCCCAGTCCCTGATCTTGCTTCCTTTTTTTCTTGTACTCTTTATATTTAATTGACAGTTATTGTATGTATTTATGGGGTACAACGTGGTGTTTTGATAGATGTATACATTGCGGGATGATCAAATTAGGCTAATCAGCATATCTCTCATCTCAAATATTTAACGTATCTTTGTGGTAAAAACATTCAAAATTCTCTTTCAGCTGTTTTAAAATATACAGTTTTGACCATTTCCCAGTACTGTTCCAGCTCTGTGTGCAGCCTGAAAGCCAAGCTCTGAGAGCTGCCTGGAAGAATGTCTTCTACCAGTTATCCCAGGAGCAGAACTGAGCTGTCTCCCACAGGATGCCACCAAAGGCCCCAAGACATCCTATGGACAGTTATTTTGGCCTGTATGATACCATCACTTGATTTTCTCACTTTACAGAGAGTCCTTAATGTGGGTTATCCAGGAATCCCACAACAAAACACCCCACTGAGAGAAAAAGGTTTTGGCTTTGTACACAAAGATTTAATGTACTTGCAGCTTCTGGAACACAACATTTCTCTTCAAAAGTTTGCCATAGAATGGTGACATTTGTCAAGACTAAAAAGCTATAATTCTATTCATATATTACTTTGAAGTTGAAAACTAAAATTGCATTTACTGGACATAGATTTTAAATCCTCTATTTTCAAAGTAACCACAGACCAATCTTTTACAGTGAGGTCTTACAGCAGAGTAAATTTCATAGTGGTTGCTGCTTCTAAAAGGATTTCATGACGTTAAGCTTATGAGTCCAGGCTTTGGCGCCAGGTTTCATGTGTGTAAGTCCCAGCTGTGTCACCTCCCGTAGATATATGACCAAGGCAAAAGCACTTAACACTAGGCCAGTATTTCCCAATCTGCTGAATGGAGCCAATTCCAGTGCCTATTTCAGAGAGCTGTTGTGAAGATTAGACTGTGTCTAATGTAATCACTCAGCAAAATGCTTGGTCTGCAGTAAGCACTCATCAGATTGTGTGAACTAACTCAGTGCCCATTACAATTCCAAAAGACACAATCCTGAATGCCATAATCCCAAATGTTGAAATCCCAATCAAAATCCCTAAAGGCTAAAATCTCTAACATCTAAAATCCAAAAAGTCACAATCCTGAAGGATTAAAATCCCGAAGGTTGAAGTCCTGAAAACCAAATTCTGGGGAAGGAATTTGTGTTTGGGGTTATTCTCCAGGTAGTTGCATCATGGTAGGCAGAACTATTACCTTGTTATTGTTTTTATTTGGAAATTAAGTTTAAGATGATGTGTTGGGGTGCCATGTTGACAAGGTGGGAACTTGTGGGCTTAATTTCAGGTGTCAATTTGACTGGATTAAGGAATGCCTAGAAACCCAGTAAAGCATTATTTTGGGGGTCTGTGTTTTCAGAGAAGATGAAAGTGTCAGTCTGTGTAGATTTAGTGGGGAAAATCCTTCCTTAAGGCTTGCAGACACCATCCAATCAGCTGGAGGCCAAAGAACAAATACAGAAGGCAAATTGGTCTCTTTCTGAGAACTAGGACAGACCTTTTTTTCTGCCGCTTTGGAAATCAGAACTCCAGGCTGTCCGGCCTCTGGACTCTAGGACTTAACACCAGTGGCCCCCCGGGTCCTGAGGCTCTTGGCCTGAGACTGGGAGTTACACAATCAGCTTCCCCAGTTCTGAGGCCTTTGGACTTGGACTGAGCCATGCGAGTGACATCCCAGGGTCTCCAACTCGCAGATGGCCTGTCCTGGAACTTCTCAGGCACTGTAATTGCATGAGCCAATTCCCCTAATAAATCCTCTCTTATTGATCTATACACATATCCTGTTGATTCTGACTCTCTGGAGAACCCTGACTAATACTGATTTGGTATTCAGGAGGTTGAATATTATTCCTTCCTACTGTATCCCTTACAACATAACGGAAGAAATCAGTGAAACTATTTCCTTGCCAAAAGGCTATGAGTTAAGTGTATGAGGCTTCTTAATGGTGAAAGGTAGTTTAAAGAAAGTTTAAAAGCTGATTATTATTGGTGCTACAAAAAAAAAAAAAAAGAAAAGAAATTGCTTAATTCCAAGAGCCAAACAATAACCAGGCTTTCGAATGGAACAGTCTATACTTATAAAACTTGTAGACCATAACTGCTTTCGAAATACAGCAAGTGTTTCAAAGATCACAGAAAACACAGGGCAAAAAATAGAAGAAATTTCCTTTGCCAAAGCACCAATTCACTATGCTATATATTTTATCTTCACATCATTTCCAATACTGGAGGTATAAATTGCGTAGTGATATGGTTTGGCTGCGTCCCTACCCAAATCTCAACTTGAATTGTATCTCCCAGAATTCCCACATGTTATGGGAGGGACCCAGGAAGAGGTAATTGAATCATGGGGGCTGGTCTTACCGCGAACAACTGAATTACACACTTTATAAACATTCTCATGACAGTGAGTAAGTCTCACAAGCTCTTATGGGTTTATCAGGGGTTTCCACTTCTGCTTCTTCATTCTTCCCATGCCACCACCATGTAAGAAGTACTTTTCGCCTCCCACCATGATTCTGAGGCCTCCCCAGCCATGTAGAACTGTGAGTCCAATTAAGCCTCTTTTTCTTCCCAGTCTCAGGTATGTCTTTATCAGCAGCGTGAAAATGTGTAGACTCTTAAAAAGTTCTAATTTGTTTTATGTAGTTTTTGTAAATTTGACTCCACAATAGTACATTATCACAACATTGACTCTGTCTATAAGCATTGTATGTATATGTAAAAGCGTTGAAACTTCCTTAATGAAGAGGTGTTCTGTTTGTATATCGGCATTTGTGAAAGATGATAAAATTCCTCAAGATCTTATCTCTTTGGGCAACAGCAATAGGTGGTGGTGACATCATGGTTTTTGATTCATTTTATCAAGAGTTGGGTTTTCCATCATGGTATTCCAGATGACCACAGTTATAACGGTGGCTGCACACAGTTACCAACTATAGTGACATGTGTTTATACATTTCTCTTTTTGACTTATTTCTTTATGAATACAGTTCATCTCCTTATAACTCTGATATCCATGTGACTGTCATTAGTATACCTGACTGCTTAGGTATATTTGCAAAAATATGTAAGTTATTTTTGCCTATTCTATTTGTAAAGTGGCCTATGAAGTGTTCTGTTTTGTTTTTATATATTTCTCAGGTAAATTGCCTTTTAAAAATGTAAACAAGGGTATTTTTAAAAATTTTATTTTGTAATTATACTTTTCTGATTTTGATAATTTGGGATTGTGATTTGAGGGATTGCTGACTAGGAATTTTGATCCTTAGGGATTTCAACATTTGGGATCATGGCATTTAGGATTGTGTCTTTTGGGATTATGGTACAACTCAACCAAGCTAATTAGGTATTTCCCCATTTTCTTAGATTTAGAACCCCTTAAAATGGATCAAACAGGAATTTGCTCTAATGTCATGACCCCATTAATCAATGTAACACTGATGACCAAGTTCTGGGTGGCATCTGCCATCTCATCCTGGATCAGAAGGGTAGCCCCATGGCTTCAGAACGTGTATCTCCTCGATTAGATCTATGCTGTTTACCTAGTATATGCTTAGTATAAATGCTAATTTTCATCTCTATAACTAAAAGGGAAATTCAGCTCTTAAAAATGCCAGTCTGGGGCCAGATGAATACATTTTAAGAGTCTCAGATTTACCTACAACTTTCTGTGTGATCTTGGATAAGTCCTGAACTTCTTCACTCCTCAGCTTTCTTATCCCTAATGGGCTTGATAATATCATCCATAGAGGCCTACTATGAGGATTATGTCTGATGTGACACTATGCTCAACACTTTATAAGCATACTGTCTTCAGTGAGTACAATAATCTTTTCACGTTTGCAACAGATTCTCATTTTTTCTTTAAATACATGGTAAATGTGAGTGTAAAATAAAGTCATGGTGGGAAACAGTTTGGCAGTTCATCAAAAAAGTAAATATAAGATCACTATATGACCTAACTATTCCATTCCTAAGTATATACCCAAAAAATGAAAACATATGGTCATACAAAAAAATTGCACACAAATGTTTATAACAGCTGTATTTGTAACATTCAAAAATGTGTAAACAACCCAAAAGTCCATCAATTGATGAATGAATAAACACTATCAAATGTTATTCAGCAATAAAAAGAAATGAAGTACTAATACATTCTATAACACGGATGAACTTGAAAAACTATGCTAAGTGAAAGAAACCAAATATAAAAGACCATAGGTTATACGATCCCATTCATACAGAATATCCAGAATAGGCAAATCTACAGAGAATGAAAGTAGACTGATGGTTTCCTGGAGCTGGGGGAGAGGAGATGGGGAGCTAATTGGTAAGGAGCTTATTTGCGGGGCGGTTGATTAAAATATTCTAAAATTATGATGGCTGCATAACTCTGTAAACCTACTACAAACAATTGAATTACACAGTCAAAATGGGTAAACTTCACGGTATATAAATTATATTTCAATAAAGGTGTTTCAAGGAATATATGTAATGGTAATTGTATCTACTGTAAGTTCTTGGCTGGGATGCCTAACAGCTTCCATATTGCTTTGCATGTTATCAACATTTAAAAAGTAGCTATTGAATAAAGAACAAAATACATTTTTGTTCTTTATTCAATAAAGAACATTTTTGTTCTTTATTCAGTGGAAAAGCCAAACTTTTCCACTGAAATTTCCTGTCATTGTCACAGTCTCTCTCTCCTAGCCCTAAATCAAGCTGAATCAAGTGCCAAAATAAGCCTAACGAAGTTAAAAGTAGCCAACTTTTTTGCTGCAAATAGATATTGGTGTAGGAACTAGACCTTATGAGGTCTGGCTCTTCGACCCAAAAGAGCGGTCGTTTCCCACCCACAAATATATTCTCTTTCATCCACAACAAACAGTTGAAGACTAGAACTGTGTTTATAAACAGTCGCCAGACTAAAAGATTTTATTTATTCAGCCACACCACTGTTAGAATGAATTTTTCCTTCATGGTTATGGGTTGAAGAAAGTAACCTAATTGATTCATTCATTTAATTAATATGTATAGATCACCCACACTGTACCAAGAACTAGTCCAGGTATTAAATCTACTTAAGTTATTAATTTTCAGCATTACCAAACAAAAACATTTCATTTCTTCAAGATGACTCAGATGTGCTCATAAAGATTCAATAGGGATGTTAATTTATTTAAATAAGGTTCTAGCCAACCATCCAAATAAAGTAA
Source organism: Macaca mulatta (assembly GCF_049350105.2). Classification (NCBI taxonomy): domain Eukaryota; kingdom Metazoa; phylum Chordata; class Mammalia; order Primates; family Cercopithecidae; genus Macaca; species Macaca mulatta. The sequence goes on along the minus strand of NC_133413.1, from coordinate 131,354,393 downwards.
AAAAGGAGCCTCTAGTTACTTAGACACAGCCTGAGATGTTCAAGCAAAGAATGGTGACACTTTACCGTCCACTAAGAAACCATTTCTTACTACTCTGGTCTTACGTCTTTTACTTACACTGAAGTATCATTAATCCAAACAGAATGTGGAAAGGCATGTAATTTCCAAACGATAACCTGATTTTCCAAAAGCAAATTGCAACTAAGATTTTGAGCACAATAAAGATAGAAATGGCACAGAAGAAGAGAGCATGATCCACTGAGGCACCAAACTTTAATCCTTGGCCTCCTCCACGCTGTACATTTTACCTTGGCCATTCCCTTCTGCTTTCAACTGGCTTCAATTACTCCTAGTTTTGGCTGTAGCAAAGTATTGAAAACTCAATTTTCCATTCTTCAAAGTGCATTACTGAGAAAAAGTGAAATGCAAGGCAACAAAGAACATTTAATCATTAGGATCTTGCCCCTTGCTGTGGGGAAACCACACAGCTTGGCCCACTTCCAAAGCCAGAATTAATGAATGAGCAAGATTCTCAGGGAAAGCCTTTAACTACAGCTGCTTAGCCCAGAGAACCTGCCCCTTTATTGCTCTTGGCATGTCTGCCTCTGTTTCTAATGGATCACCTTCCCTGGGGAATTTGCACAGAGAGAAAGGTGCAGCCTTATGAATTCATGTTTCCATTTCCTTTCTTTTCTTAAGAAACAAACTTCAGGAGATTTAATTATGCCAAAACAGAAAAGTCTTGAGTCTTAGGACCAAGACAGACAGCAGTTAGTTGTGTTCGTCCTCTGCCATTTATTGTCTCTGAAGAATGTGGCACTTGCTTGTGGCTAAGGTTCTGGGCTACAGTATCTCAGACACTGAATCTTCCCTAAGCTCAGACCTCCAGGGAACCTGTAGCGGCAGCATCATGAACCGTCTCCCCGTCCTCATACATCTTGAAAAGGTAGATCACCATTACAAGCCCAGCAAGGCAACGTTGGGCTACCATCCTAGGAAGTGAAGCTGTCTAGACAAGTTAAGAGTTAGTCGGCTTCTATCCTAGAAATTCTCTCCTGATGGCTTCTTTCACTCAGGCTCCCGAAAAGCTAATGCAGGAAAAAAAACAGGCCTGACACTGCACTGTGACATTTGTTGTATGTTGCCACCCGATATCACACCCATCTAAATATTGAACGTCACTTCGATTTCCTTTTGGGGAATTATTCTACCCTTTCTAAACGTAGTCTTGCAAGTGTCATTAAATCACCCTCCCCACCTCTAGCCAAAGGTGAGCACAGGACATAAGCTGGGGCCACGTATGTTCTCATACCCAAAGTTTTCATCTTCAGCAGAATGATTCAAAACAAAAACTGAATAGATTTTTTTTTCCATGGGGGTGGGGAAGTGTTTAGGAGAAGGTTTTCTTTTTTCAGTTCCTGATATAAAGAATCCACTTACCCGGCTCCCACTGCCCCCAACCACACACAGACAGCTGTTGTAGTCCCTTGCTGTCATTCCTCTTTCCTATTCCATGAGCAATTCCATAGCCTTCCAAACTCCCTCTGCATAAGTTAAGCAGACTCAGTTTCTGTTACTTGAAACCAAGCAGCTGCATCATAAGTTCAATTTTTCTCAGTTTAATAAAGTGAACTCAAAGATGTAACTAAGAATCTGGCCTCTAAAGATGGACTATGTTTCCAATCCTTCAAGAAATTCTTAATAAATGTATTTTAGACTTGTTTACTATACAGTCTTTAAAAATCCTCTCTCTCTATATATATACACACATATGTGTGTATATATGTATATACATGTGTATGTCTCTATATACACACACAGAGATAATATATATGTATTTTATATATATACAGTAAAGAGAAAATCTTATTTGAGACAAAAACTGTTCTTTTGTAACTACTGCTTATACTTTATAGAAATTATTAACTGAAATTTTAAAAAGTGACGTGGATTGCTCAAAAAATAGTAGGGTTATAAAAAATCCTCATATTTTCTGGCTCCCAGTTCAGAATGTGTTCAAGTACACAGAACATAAAATAATGAAACTAAATCTTTTAACACATACTACCAAAGTATTACAGGTTACTTACCTCATTTAATCCTCTTTAAAACCTGCTATTATTAGGCCTATGTTACATCACAAGTTAACTGGGGATTTTAAGTGCCTTGGTCCTCAGCTAGTAAATAACAAAGTAAAGCAATGCAAATCCAGGCAGTTTTGACTGTAAAGTCTGTGATCTTCACCCTACATCATGTTGACTCTCTATGAAAACAAACTTTTAATGGATTTAAGGCAGAATAAATTATTCAATAAATGTTACTTAATTATTGATGTAACACCACGGTGGGAGACGGGGGAGTAGATTCCTACAACGAAACCTAAATCAAAATTAATTCAGCATAGCTTGAAGTGTTTCATGTTTAAAAATGAAACAAAGTAAGTATAGAATAAAATATAGGCAAAATTTTTCTGATCTCAGGGTAAGGAAAGCCATTCTAAGCAGAAAAACAAGGAAGCATCTTAAAGAAAATTATTGCTGTATTTGACTACCTATCAGTAGAAAACATCTGTCGAATAAAAAGTAACATAAATTGAATTCAAAGACAAACAGGAAAAATATTTTCAGAGTACATTACACAAGATGAGTATTTTTAGTGTATAAATGTTTTTTTCTAAAACAAAAAGAGAACAAACCTTTCAATATTTTTATATTTATTTATTTATTTGAGAGGGAGTCTCACTCTGTTGTCAGGCTGGTGTACAATGGTGCCATGTCGGCTCACTGCAACCTCCAACTCCCGGGTTCAAGCTATTCTCCTGCCTCAGCCTCCTGAGCAGCTGGAATTACAGGTGTGCGCCACTACACCCAGCTAATTTTTGTATTTTTAGTACAGACACGGTTTCACCATGTTGGTCAGGCTGGTCTGGAACTCCTGACCTCATGATCTGCCTGCCTCGGCCTCCCAAAGTGCTTGGATTACAGGTGCCCGGCCTTTCTTGTTTTTAAAACAGGTCTCACTCTGTCACCTAGGCTGGAGTGCACTGGTGTATTCACAGCTCACTGCAGCCTCAGTCTCCCAAAATCAAGCAATTCTCCCACTTCAGCCTCCCAAGTAGCTGGGACCACAGGTGTGCTCCAACGTGCCCAGCTATTTTTTAAATTTTTTGTTTCCCTATGTTGCCCAGACTGGTCTTGAACTCCTGGGTTTAGCAGTCCTTCCCAACTTGGCCTCCCAAAGTGCTGGGGTTACAGGCATGAGCCACCATACCCATCCTTCAAGTTTTAAAAATAGGCAATAGTCATGACCACTGAAATTACAGAAAAAGTCATATGCATGAGCAGAATACATCTAATGATAAATTTAGATTCACTAATAAAAAAAACACAAAGTAAAGAAATTATAGGCTTCTATTTTTTACTTACCATATTGACAAAAGTTTGCATTAGTCATATTGAGAGGTGACAATGTGCTAGCAGCCCTCACTCTCGGCGCCTCCTCGGCCTCAGCGTCCACTCTGGTGGCCCTCAAGGAGCCCTTCAGCCCGCCACTGCACTATGTGAGCCCCTCTCTGGGCTGGCCGAGGCCAGAGCCTGCTCCCTCTGCTTGCAGCAAGGTGTGGAGGCGCGGGCGGGAACCGGGGCTGCGAGCCGCCGTCACATTCCAGCGTGAGTTCCGGCCGGCGGGCGCGAGCTCAGCGGGCCCCTCACTCAGAGCGGCTGGCCTGCGCCTCCGGCCCAGGGCAGCGAGGGGCTTAGCACCTGGGCCAGCAGCTGCAGAGGGTGCGCAGGTTCCCCCAGCAGTGCTGACCGGCCTGCGCTCGAGTTCTCGCGGGGCCTCAGCTGCCTCTTCGTGGGTCAGGGCTCGGGGCCTGCAGCCCGCCAAATCCGAGCCCGCCATATCCCAGCCACCGCGCCCTCCCCGACGGGCGCCGCCCCCTACTCCGTGGAGCCCGGTCCCATTGACTGCCCAAGGGCTGAGAGGTGCAGGCACGGCTGGGGACTGGCGGGCAGCTCTCCCTGCAGCCCAGGTGCAGGATCCGCTAGGTGAAGCCGGCTGGGCTTCTGGGTCTAGTGGGGACTTGGAAAACTTTTATGTCTAGCTAAGGGATCATGAACGCACCAGTCAGCACTCTGTCAAAACGGACCAATCAGCGCTCTGTAAAATGGACCAATCAGCAGGATGTGGGTGGGGTCAGATAAGGGAATAAAAGCGGGCTGCCCAAGGCAGCAGTGACAACCTGCTAGGATCCTTTCCAAACTCTGAAAGCTTTGATCTTTCGCTCTTTGCAGAAAATCTTGTTGCTAACTCTTTGGGTCCACGCTACCTTTAAGAGCTGTAACACTCACTGTGAAGGTCTGTAGCTTCACTCCTGTCAGCAAGACCACAAACCCACCAGAAAGAAGCAGCTTCAGACACATCTGAATGTGTGAAGGAACAAACTCCAGACACACCATCTTTGAGAACTATAACACTCACCGCGAGGGTTCGAGGCTTCATTCTTAAAGTCAGTGAGACCAAGAACCCACCAATTCCGGACACAGTATCAACACTATTATAATACCAGATGCTGTGAAGTGTGCCAGAAACAATGTAAATTGGTACAACTTCTCCAGAAAACGCTTTCATATTATCTACCAAATGCTTTAAACAATGTCGATACAACTTGTCTCAATGGGGAAAACTTTTTAAAAGGCATTTGTTTTATGCAATACAATGCTATGAAGTTATTGAGTGACAAGATAATTTTCATCTTTTATATATATATATATCTATATTTTCCAAATTTTCACAATAAATGTATACAGGGAAGTATGTGTGTGTACATATTATAAGTAAAAATAATGTATAAGTATAAAATTGTGTATATACACTTACATGTAAATACATACATATATAAGGGTTTTAACATTTGTGCAAATTTAAGTTTATATACATTTAAGCATGTGTGCATGCTGAGAAGTTTAAACTCATTGGGATATACACAAGAAACCATTTTATTCTCATTCTACTCTGTCAAATTTCCTTTTCCCCTCCATATTGACACCTTAGGCATATTCCAGGATTCCTGAACACTTTCAGTTGTTTAAAAACACAGTCCTTTTAAAAGAGTCTTTCTCCCCTGATTCAACCTCCTGTTTCAGCACCAAGCAGCATCCTAGCTTGGAACCTAAACTAGGGAAGGGGGTGTGGTCTACACTTTCTCTTTCTAAAGCTTGGGTGGGAACAGAGCATGGTGGGCCTCAGACACTCTCTGCTCCCTCCTTTCTGGACCTAGTGCTTCCGCCCTGGGGGCTAAAAAGAGGAGAGCAGAGCCAGGCACGGTGGCTCACCCCTGTAATCCCAGCACTTTGGGAGGCTGAGGCGGGCGGATCACGAGGTCAGGAGATCAAGACCACGGTGAAACCGTCTCTACTAAAAATACAAAAAATTAGCCGGGCGCAGTGGCGAGCGCCTGTAGTCCCAGCTACTCGGGAGGCTGAGGCAGGAGAATGGCGTGAACCCTAGAGGCGGAGCTTACAGTGAGCCAAGATCTTACCACTGCACTCCAGCCTGGTCAACAGAGCGAGACTCCGTCCAAACAAAAAAGAGAGGAGAGCAGAAGGAAGCACCAAGACTTGGGCTTCCCCGCCTCACTTGGTTGTTAGGTACTTTTTCCCTGGGAACACTAGGGGGCAGTGGTGCCCTACGTGGTGCTCCAGAGGCTCAGCGGGCCCTGTAGGACTCCTCCCCAGGGCTCCTGTTAGCAAGACTCAGCGGTACATCCATCTCCCCCACATCCCTGCCTCTCTCCCACCACTCTGATGTTCCCTCGGAGCCTTTTGCTGCTGGAATTTCTACCCAAGCAACTATGTCGCTCTGGAAAAAGACCTCTGGAGATGACCACGTTAAAAGGAAAACCATACCCAGGTTAAATTTAACAAGAGTTTAACTGGGCAAAAAACGAGTTTTCAATGGGGCAGCCTCTCGAGCCAGATCTGGTAGGCACAGAGGGACTCCAGCACAGCCACGTGGTGGAAGAAGATTTATAGACAGAAAAAGGAAAGAGGCCTACAGGAAATAGAAGTGAGGTACAGAAACCTCCAGTTGGCTACAGTTCTGATTTACTTTATTAGAATGCTGTTTGAACAACTGACCCCCGTTGACCAAAACTCAGTGATTGGCATAATAGTAGGTTACAGTCTGTTTACAACTCCATTAAGTTATAGTTCACTATGTACAGAGAAAGTTTTAGGCTGAGCTTAAAATATGAAAGGAGGCAGCTTTAGACTGAACTTAACAATCTCATGTGGGTAGCTAAGAAAGAGAGAATAAAGAGAAGGCAACTAAATCCCTCTTGACACATCTGCTTCTCTTAATTCCTATCACTGTGAACTCTGGCCAACATTATCTTCTGCCTGGATTACTCAAAGAACCTCTTAGCTCCCTGCCTCCAATCCCCCAACCCCAATCAATCTCGACCCTGCAAGCCAGCAGACTCCTAAAACACACATCCAATTGTTTAAAGACCTGTTGTCAATGATTTCCCATCCCCTTACAATAAGCTCCAGACCTGCCCACAGGGGATACAAGATTGGCATCTGGCCTCTCTTCACCACATCCTCTACCTCCATCTCCCTGTTGCATCCTCTCCAGTTCTAGCCAGACTGAATGTTCACTCCCCTCCAAGGGGCCCCATTCCTGCTTACCCTAAGGTCTCCACGGAGGTGCTTCCTTCTTCCCATCGCACTCTCTACCACCCCAGCGCTGTCACATCCTTACCTAATTCACACCCCCCTCCTGCTTTCTATTTCGATTCAAGCTACACTCACAGGACCCCCGTCTGAACACAAGGCAAGCTGTCACATACCCTAACATCACCTGCCCTGCACTCACTACCATTTTGCAATCAC